>NC_136387.1:63251046-64521880 GCF_965140285.1 Lepidochelys kempii | reverse complement strand
GTTTTTGACAATATAAGTAAGAACAACCACATGTTGCCATATCACCTTTATTATTCAGGCTAATGCTTCAAACAAACAAACAAACAAACTTACCAGTTATGGTCCTGGTCCTGCAAAGAATTACCCAATTGTTTAACTTTACTATGAGGATTTCTATTGACTGACATGTAACTCCTCATAGTGCATAAAGCAAAGCACCTTTATAAGTTTTTGCAAGATCAGAGCTTAGAGCGTTGTTTTCCAAAGGTTTTTAAATAATGTTATTAACAGAAGCAACATTTTTAGAAGAATGTTAATAAGCAGTATGCCAACTTATCTATTGCCTGATAATCTTACCTTTGTTTTGAGTCATACCATCAATCCAACCGCAAGGATGGTTATATTTCCCTCACATCCCCTGGTCATAGAACTACTGTAACTGTGAAAAGAAAAGGAGTACTTGTGGCACCTTAGAGACTAACAAATTTATTTGAGCATGAGCTTTCATGAGTGATGAAGTGAGCTGTAGCTCACGAAAGCTCATGCTCAAATAAATTTGTTAGTCTCTAAGGTGCCACAAGTACTCCTTTTCTTTTTGCAAATACAGACTAACACGGCTCCTACTCTGAAACCTGTAACTGTGAATCTCCCTTGTCCACTTTCAACAAGGGAAGGCACTAACCCACATAGGATCACCAATGGGAAGTGTAAGAACAGAAGGTTAAAAGGAGCAATCTGAAATAAATCTGGTAACTCTGCTATAATGTGGAAATATATAGTGTTTAGCAGCTTGATACCTCATAGGAAAACAATTACTTTCATTTTTGCCTCTCACCTCCACTCCAACTTTTCCCAGTTGGTGATGCAGCAGGAGGCAAAAAAGAAAGCAGCTTTTTTCTGTGAACTAGAGGGCAGATGGTCATTGAATTTCAAGATAACTAATGAGATATTACATTTCTTTATGGCTTCTTTTTCTCCACGAATGCCTTGAGACAGAAAAATCCAAATTAAACAATCCAATATCCAAAGACACTTGATCTCATAACATTGCATCTGATTTATTAACTACTGATGACTAATTATGTGATTCCCCAAAAGTAACTTGATTAAAATAATCAATTATTACCTTGAATACCATGCTGAACACACTAAATGCAGTAAAAACCTACCCTCTTAGAATGGCATTGTATAATGGAAAAGAAAAAGTATTCAAATACCAACAATAACCTTTTGGAATTTGTTCTGTTTGTTAATTTTAACATGTTCTTCCATTTACTAAATCCATTTATTTCTGTTCTTGAAGACTATTAAAATTAAGTACCTGTGGTTGAAACTGTGGAACAGGAGTCCCTTGCACGCCTTGTGACTGTTCATCCATTGTATCAAACGGGGCTTTTTATGTTCTACAAAAACAATACATGTATATTCATTAAATTGCAATTTAGTTAATGTTTATATTCACTGTACCACTTTCTACTGTGCTTCAATTATAATAATGCAATTAAATTATTTTACTGTGCTTCAGTACACAATGAATTCACGGTTAGAAATTTTTTTTAATTTGTATGCTTGACTTTGCAAGCATTAAAACATTTTAGCCCTTTTTCTGAGAGGGGATTCTCTAGTTTTTGTTTTAAAGGACCACACAAAAAAAAAAAAAAAAAAAAAAAGAAATTCCATCACCCCAACCGCATAAGTCATCAGCAGAGAGTTTGAATTTGGGACTGTCAGATCCATACCACAAACATCTACGACTTGAACTAAACAAGTGACTTCATTAGACAAAAGCAATAATACCCCATCATTCTCTGTGTGCACCAGCCACTAGAAGTAGACAGGTGGTTGCACAAGTACTTGCTAGACAAAATATCTTGGTTCTGGGACAGGAGTGTGAGAGCGGCTAAAACGGGATAGAGTTAAGACTTCTGGGTGGTATTTGTTGTTTACGTAACATTCACTCATTTCTGAATTTCATGGAAGTTGAGCCATTTTACCACATCTGTAAAATGCAAAGAAGAATGCTTGCCTGCATCCTAAGACAGGGGTATGAGATCTCGATTAATATGAAGAGTCCAAACAGCGCACAATTGTTAACAATGAAGGATAGGAAGGAGTAGATTTTAAAACTCATTGTGTCCTGGTTCACAGCCAAATGAACTCTTACCAAGGCAAAATGGTATTTCATTTAGGGAATGCACCTGAAGCATCTGTTTTGTCTATATGCCTTGTGGAGCTCTCTCTCTGTCCATATTGTCTGGGTATGATATAGAAGGCTCATTAGCACCTGGAATTATATACAATGCAGTTGGAACATTCATATAATTAAGAGACAGGAGGTGAACGTGTTCTAATGCACATGAATAGAAAGGGATTTTCAGAAGCTTGTAACTTGGCCAAATCTGGAAGGTTTTTCATAGGAACAGCAAAAGTCACTTCTCTTTCACTTCAGAACCGTTCCTTTCCCAAATTTCAAGTTCCTACTACAAACCACGAAGCACTAAAGTTGTTTTGTAAAAACCCATCTAGAGAGTGTTTTAAAATTGGGAAATCTACCTGTTTGTCCCCCCACTAACCTCATTCCGGAAAACAACTCTATCGTTTTTGCTCAAACCTTTAAAAAAAATGCCAACCAAGAGAGAACAAGCATGGAAAATTTCAGTACAAATAGCTTAAGCTAATGCAACAGAAAACAGAGGCTTACAATGGAAAGAGGTAGGCAGTCTTAACCAAAAAGGTATCACTTATAATATACTGCATATATCAGTTTTCTGTAAGATGAGACAGTTGCAGTGAAGTGTTATTTATGTAAGCATACGCCTCGAAGATTTGAAAACACTATACACTTTAATGTTGTAACTTTATCTTTAGACACACAAGCTAATTGTGTGTTTCAAGGGTTTTTTTCCCCCCATGAACAAGTTTTACATTGTATGTTGGTCCTTTTATTATCTGGATGTTTTAATAAATTTGACTCGGCCAGAAGAAAGAGCTCTTTGTCTAGAAAGGATAACCTCCAGGCACAGTACAATATAAATAGGAACACAATAATAAATAACTTTAATTAAGTTATTTATCCTTGAATTAAGCTTAATAAATACCAAGAAAATCTTGCTAAGCAAAAACAGTTTTCTTCACCCAACCCACCTACTGACTAAAACAACCTTTGAAACACAGATTATAAGATGTATTGCCTCCAAACTAAAAAATGCATTAAAGAAAACTTGCCAGGAATTTTTTAGACAATTTGAAAAAAAATAGCGTATTAGGATTAATTCCTCACTTACTAGCATAGAGATGGTGCATTTAAAAAAAAAAACACACCTCTTTCAATCTCAAATATTACAGAAAAGGTCTAACAAATAGCTAATATTCACAGCTGCGTAATCTTCCTTAAAGGACTGCACATCATGATGATAAGGTTACCAAGAAATTTTTTTAAAAAATTGTCACAATGATAATACAACAGTCGCTTTACAGGATGTAAAAATATCCCAATACACTGCTCTTCTAGAAGTAATTATATATATATATATATATTTATTAACCTTGTACATATTAATACATTAAAAAATAAACCATAAAGTCAAGCTTGTTCACTAATATATGCATGATAGCATAATATATATAATAATATATGCATTATCCACACCATTTTTTATATATATGTATGCATTAAGCACAAATATTGTAACAATGATATAACAGAAACTGGCCTACACCATAATCCTGTTCATTTATGTTAAGTATACCATAACACCTTGAAGTTGCTGAAGCAAGCATCTGGCATAAGAAGACAGAACAAATGCATCCTGATTTTGACAAGTTCCCTATGTGTTCGGTCTGGTCTACATTACAGACCTATGTCAATATAATTACGTCGCTCGGGAGTGTGAAAAATCCACACGACCTAAACCCCTTGCAGCATATTAAGTGTAGACTTGCCCTTAATACAAGCAAGGGAAGTACCTTCATGGACCAGTACCTGGAATGCTAGAATCCAAAGCAAAGATAAGAACAGAACCACCCAAACAAACAGATGTGTGCGATTTTAGTGATGTGTAAAGAGATGTAGAACTTGTAAAATCATCATATAAATAATATCAGCTGAAATGTGCAACTTTGGGAGCACACCTTCCACACAAGGTGGATGTAACATTGCTGTATGAGATGGTTTATTGGAGTCTGATATCATATAGAACCATTTTCCTGTACTATATTATTATTGGCTTCGAGCAATAAACCAGACACTTGTTATTTGGCCTCTTGACTATATTTCATAACGAACCAAAGTGTGATCAAGAAACTGACTATACAATTTATCAACAAGCTTGAAAATCTGTATCAAGAAGAAACATGCATGAACAAACGTAAAGATCAGGATCCATGTAAAAGTAACCAATAATGGATTATAGTTAGCTAGTTATTTTCTCTGTTACCATTTTAAAGGCTTAATTCATGTAGCTTTGACATACAGATGAGGAAGTACTTACCTCAAACATTTTAGTTGGAGGGAATAAAAGACTTTTCTACAAATTATTATAAAAATCAGATCACAAATGTACAAGTGTAACTTAAAAACATTCTCCCATTTAAAAAAAGTGGGAACTACCAAAAGGTATGTATTTCTCATTAAATGATCATATATTTTCAAAACAATTTCCCTATGTAAAGTTTGGTTTTCCTTCAGATTAATCAGAAAAGTTCTTTATGCCACTCTAAGTACCAGTTTTATACCATAGCTCTCTTCTGGAAATTTTTAAATTTTCAGTAATCCTTCCTGTCCAGACCATGAACAGAGAGATTAGGTAGGAATACAATTTCCACCTATTAATTCTAAAAGCAGAGGTAAATCCTTTTTAAACTCTCAGGATAGACACTCTTCTTGACGTTCTTTGTATTGAATTTCAGTAACAGTTAGTTAACAAACACTATGGAGGGGGACATTACCTTGAACTAGAGAAGTATAGCTTCTATGTCTGAAAGAAGTTACCACTGGGCAGAGGGTTGAGAAATAAAATGGAGAGTACAACTTTAACCTGGTAGCAACATCAGCAATTAAATGAACAGGAGTGAGTGAGTGGATGGATAGATACTATGATAATTGCAGGAAAACAGAAACACTAGGGTTACTGGTAACAGTCAAAGCCTAAAATGCCAAGAGCAGAATTAAAGGTTGGTTTTGGCCCAACTGTAATCATTTATCAGGAATGACACATTCCTGATCTCATCTTCACTCCTTTATTTGAAGAAGTCAGCCAATATCTTACCAACAGTGGTATCAAACCATACTATTGCCCTGTGGCTGTTCCAAACCAAACGGACTGTTGGGACTCAATCTCTTTTCTCTTTATCCTCAGCATTTCTGTGCAACTAGTGCACAGTTTTGGAATGCTGGCTGCACTTAATGCAGAGATTAATGAAATCTGAAGGTAGTTCTAAACAGTACTTTCAGGGGGGTGAAACTAATCCTTAAAACAAGAAGAAGCAAACAAAGATGTAGAGTAAAGACGACGCAGGGGGAAAAACAGCTAGAGGAATTGCTCAATCTGTTAATGAGAGTCTTTACTAATCATCTGCAAAATTTCATGATAGCCTTGGCCCCCTGCCAGGAGAAGACACTGAAAAATTATTAAGATTTCTAAAAATATTAGAATGAATATGGTGATAAAACTGGAAAATTGCTGGCAGCTGCTGTTTGTTCCAAAACACTTGGCAGTCAGACCCTGTTATTTAAAAAGCCTGACAAGGCCAATACTGGCAATTCTTTGCAGGATATGTAACATCTTTCATTTGTATTTTGCAGTGGGTTCGACGACTCACAGTACAGTGGTAGCTTCCATTGAAAATTAGATTTTTGTATGTTTAATCACTAAAGAACACTGAAATACCCTGATTAAGTCCATCAACGTCTTTAACACCATAGTTGTCTTGCAATCAGACAAATCCCAGAGATAACCCAAGTCACAGATTGTGTTTTAAGAATCTATATTTTCAGTTAGTTCTTTATTTTAACAGTCCTTTAACCACTGTAATAGATCCTGGAATTTCTTTAAAAACGTGACAGAAGGCAATTACAACATCATTTACAAAAACAGAACCTTTAATAACCTGTTATTGGTACTATTCCAATCATTTTCTCTAACAGTGACATCAAAACTTTCCCTCACTTTGCTCTAGCTACCTTTCTGTTTAGTTTTCTTTACCAATTTGGCTTTAGTGACTGGATTTGATTATTATATAAATCAAAGAATAAATTAGGATTTTATTTTCCAGATCTGCTTTAAACAATAGGCACTAAAACTGGGCTGCCCTTTGTTAGCACACCGTTCCTATAGAGCTCATAGCTCAACGTTACAAGGCACATCTCAAAATCTCATTACATTCAGAAAATATCTTTTACAATCACCACTCTTACTACTATAATAGAACTTTAAACAGATAAATGTAGAGGAATATAACCACATAGTTATGCTCTTAAGAATTTTACTGAAGTGCAGGCTCAAAACTCCTGCCTTGATTCATAAACTCTGTTGTTTCCATGGAACAAAGCATTAATACATGGTGGGTACTTATTTGATTAAATACAATTATATTTTGCAGCCAGTTCCACTGACTCTGAAACAAGACTATTTGGAAATGTTGAAGAAACAGAACTACTGCAGTTTTCCTTCTCGGATGCAAAATAATCAAGGATTTTATTTCTGAGTCTGTCATGGATTACCTTTGTGATCTTAGGTAAGTTATTCAACTTCTCCATGCCTGAATTTCCCTGTACTAGGGCCTCAATTTATTTTATAAACCGAAAAACAACCACTGTAGATACTGAAATTCTTTTTACATATACAAAGCTACAATACTTACATACTAAGTGATCTTATGACTCAAAAAATACTTCAGTTCATTCATCTCACTCTTAAAAAATTAAGAGACTAAGAGATGGCGTGCAGAGCAGAAAGGGTTTGTAACACATGGCACCATACTTCTTTCGAGCTGCTTAGAATACTTCAAACATTTTTTCCAAAATATCTGATCTTATCTCTTTATAAAAGTCATGTTGCAAAAATTGCGAATCAGAATGAAGAGCAGCCATAGAAAGCACAGACTTCAAGGTTGCTTTATACTGAAGCATTGCATGGGAGTGACAAATACAGGTATGTCCTCACTGACGAGTTAGCTCAGGCTCTTACCTGGATGGCGTTTTACCTCTTTCCTAAGTTTGACCATCAAACTTAATATTTGTATGGCTCTGGCTGAACTACAGTAGTTTGATTTTATATTTCCCCCCCTGAGGATAATATTTCCTGAGCTTGTTTTTGTTATAGGTAAAGGCCTCCTTCTATTGCTTTTTATGTCTGTACACCTTACATATTATCTGGATATCTGATCCAGCTCTGGCAGGTTACCATTCTCCACTGTCTTGGTTTCCCTTTGGAAAACAATATTTTTGGCAGAGGTTGAAATGGGATGGTTCTCGGGGGCTCAGTAAGACAGTACTTTCTCCTGGATCTGTATCATGTTCCTGAATCCAAGCTTCAATTTAAAAGAACTTGCCTCTAGCCCTTGTGATTACTAAGAAATCATTCAAAATTTGAAACAGATGTGACAGTCATTGTGATGTCTGCAACAACCTGAAACGTATGAGCTGACTCCATCCATCTCAATGTGGCGGTATTTCTGAAACCTAATGATGGTGATGTAAAAGGTCAACGTTGCTAACTACTTTACTTTTACAGAGCATAAAAAAATACTGATCATATGATCATATAAACTCTGCAGAACCTACTATTTACAGCATCTCATTTTGGTGCCATTCGTGGGCAGAGTTTGGAGAGTATCACTACTTCTTCTCCCCTACACCTGTCCCTTGATTTCAGGTTACCACACTACAGACCATAGTAGTATGGCATATATTCTACTTAATGTGATAACCTGACATTTACAATATCTAAACACTGTATTTCACTATATTTCACATTCTAGTATGCAAGAAGCCTCTGAGAAAGAATTAAATAGTATGTGAAGAATCCTTATTAATATTACTGACTCAAACCACCATATGAGAATGCTTATAAATCTTCCTGCCCTTTTCAAAGACTTGTCTTTTATGGCACAGCCAAGCAAGGATAGACTAGAAGATAGCATGAAAACAGCGTATGTTTGGTATTCATAGCTTTTTAAGGCCAGCAGGGATCATTATGATCATCTGGTCTGACCACCGAGTATACAGGACATGCAGACTAAGAACAGTCACACCAAAACTAAAAATCCAGTATTATGACCGAAATGCAGTAAACCATCAACAAAGACTATCTTGTATGCAAGTAATCAATGTACTTTCCTTTTTTCTGACAGGCTTTGCCTGTGAACAGACAGCTGCTTTCACAGACAGTCTCCTGCACACATCAGTAGCATTCTGTTCGTGTTGTGGTTCAGAGACTAACTCCTTCTCCCTTTAATCACAGAGAGAACATGCTATGTATTATAAAACCCAGAGAGTAGGAACTCAGATTCTATTTTCCTGAAATGTTCTGGGTAACTAACATGTTGTGCAACAATGCAAAATGAACATTAATGTGTATTCTTAAGGCCTCCTCACAAAAAAACCAAACAAGTTTCTTTATTATTTTCAACTATTTTGCCCACATAAATATTAGTACAGTTTTGCAGACTTTGCCATCAATACATTGTTTATATTATTTTTGTTTTGTTTGTTTTTTACCCTCTGTAATATGCAAACACCACAAATCCTGCTTAACCTTATTACAGTCTGGGGGGGGAGCGGGGGGAGACAAAAAACAAGGAAGATGTGAGGAAGGCCCTTCTGCAACCTTTGTGGAGTACACCACTGACATGCATGATCTTGGGCAAGTAATTTAACCTATCTGTGCCTCAGTTTCTCCATCTATAAGGATGTTAATCCACATAGATAATATTTACTCTGAGTATATGTACTATTTGGAGTTACCAGCTGTAAATCAAGGCTGTAGCAAAAGCAATCATGTGCAGATACACCAGGGTGGATAACATGATAGAGACATGAGTACAGCACAAAACATTGGCATACAAATTGGTCATTAAAACCTCTCTCTACCCTTGGGACTCGTATTCCAGGCTTGTTAAGTGGTTCTAGAATACCTTCCCTCGACCTTAGATGGTTTCACTTACTCAAATGGAACACTACAAAAGTTAAGCACAGATGGCAAAAATTTTAAATGTGACAACAAAGAGAAGAAATCCCTTGTTGTATATTACAAATGATTACTGAATGAATATTGTAGGAAAAAACTCAAGAGTACAGTGTCTCATATGTTCTTATTTTACTATCTGATAAACATTATCTTTTACAAGTGTAAAAAATATACATTTTTAATATTAATTTTCAAATTTTTTCAATAATTCAATAGAAAATACACTGCATAGTGAAGATAATGTAGCAGAAACAATTACAGATACAGAGTATTAGGGGTCAGAAAACCAGATTGAAACATGTCAAAAATTACAGTAATACATGCAGAATTTTCATATTTTATCCCAAATCAGTTTTAGTATTCTGATTTTAATAAGTGAGTTACAGAAACAAACCCAGCTAAAACAACGCTATCAAAATGAAATCAATTGCATAAGTGAATTAAAAAAGTAGTTTCGGTTACTGCATCTACCCATGTGGTTTTATCATAACATATGCCCTTTTTTCTAAAAATTATTTTCCCAACTCCATTGCTGTGAGAAAGACCCATACAAACAGTGGAAATTCTCAGACTACAGGGGAATCGAATAAAGATGGGAGAACAAATTTTAGTCTAATTTTTGTAACTACAATAACTACCTGTTTGTTTCTTCATAAAAATAGTAGGGCTGTCAAGTGATTAAAAAAATTAATCACAATTAATCGCACTGTTAAACAATAATAAAAAAAATTAAATAAATGGTATTCTGTTTTCTACATTTTCAAATATATTGATTTCAATTACAACACAGAATACAAAGTGTACAGTGCTCATTTTATATTTATTTTTATTACAACTTAATACAAATACTGCAGTGCAATCTCTTTATAATGAAAGTTGAACTTACAAATGTAGAATTATGTACAAAAAATAACTGCATTCAAAAATAAAACAATGTAAAACTTTAGAACCTACAAGTCCACTCAGTGCTACTTCAGCCAATCGCTCAGACAAACAAGTTTGGTTACAATTTGCAGGCGATAATGCTGCCCACATTTTGTTTACAATGTCATCTGAAAGTGAGAACAGGCTTTCGCACTGCACTGTTGTAGACGGCATCACAAGGTATTTACGTACCAGATGCGCTAAAGATTCATATGTCTCTTCATGCTTCAGCCACCACTCCAGGGGACATGTGTCCATGCTCATGATGGGTTCTGCTCGATAACAATCCAAAGCAGAGTGGACTGAAGCATGTTCATTTTAATCGTCTGAGTCAGATGCCACCAGCAGAAGGCTGATTTTCTTTTTTGGTGGTTCGGGTTCTGTAGTTTCCGCGCTGGAGTGTTGGCTCTCTTAAGACATCTGAAAGCATTCTCTACATCACGTGCCTCTCAGATTTTGGAAGGCACTTCAGATTCTTAAACCTTGGGTCAAGTGCTGTAGCTGTCTTTAGAAATTTCACATTGGTACCTTCTTTGCATTTTCTCAAATCTGCTCTGAAAGTGTTCATAAAACGAACATGTACTGGGTCATTATCCAAGACTGCTATAACATGAAATACATGGCAGAACGTGGGTAAAACAGAACAGGAGACATTGAACTCCTTGGGGGAGAATTGTGTCACAAATGTAATTAGCCCATTATCTTTCTAACGAGCATCATCAATATGGAAGCATATCCTCTGGAATGGTGGCTGAAGCATGAAGGGGTATATGAATATTTAGCATATCGGGCACGTAAATACCTTGCAAAGCTGGCTACAAAAGTGCCATGCAAAAAGCCTGTTCTCACTTTCAGGTGACATTGTAAATAAGAAGCAGTCAGCAGTATCTCCCATAAATATAAACAAACTTGCCTGTCTTAGCAATTCGCTGAACAACAAGTAGGACTGAGTGGACTTGTAGGCTCTAAAGTTTTACACTGTTTTGTTTTTGAGTGCAGTGATGTAACAACAACAAAAATCTACATCTTTAAGTTACACTTTCATGATAAAGAGATTACACCAAAGTACTTGTATGAGGTGAATTGAAAAATAGTATTTCTTTTATTTTTATAGTGAAAATATTTGCAATCAAAATATAAAGTGAGCACTGTACACATTTTATTCTGTGTTGTAACAGAAATCAATATATTTGAAAATGTAGAAAAACATCCAAAAATATTTAATAAATTTTAATTAGTATTCTATCCTTTAGCAGTGCGATTAATCGCGATTTTTTCAATCGCAGTTAATTTTTTTCAGTTAATCAAGAGTTAACTGTGATTAATTGCCAGACCTAAAAACCAGTATTTTTTTTAAAGTAAATTAAAAAGAATGTGATTCTTTTCAATTGATGGCATCCTGTAAACCACCGATATGTATGTTTAAAATGATGATTTATGGAAATTGTATTCCATAAGCATCAATAAAAAACTAGGGAACAGGGTATACTAGTCCTCTGAAGTTCCAGGGGAGAATCTTTCTAGGCCAACAGAACCTAACCAGGAGCTTATGCCTTGGGACCTACCTCTATTGCAGGGGATTGGCCAGGACTAATAAGGGCTATGCACGCAAATTGGTTTGTTTAGCTAGTTTCCCCATCAGCTAAAGAACTATACAACCTACTGACCTTACCTGGCTACTCAGAGTCAAGAGGAAGAATGTTTTTTGTATAATTTCTTTTCTTATAATTGCTGTTTGGTGGATGGGAGGGTTTTCTCTTGGGTTTGCTTTATTCTGTTATAAGACTAAAATACACTACACCCCAGGAAGAGTGCAACACTTTTTTTTTTTTTTTTTTTTTTTTAAGAGAGTACAGTATTGCTTTTGCAGAGAAGGTGGTGAGGGCTGCTTGGCTGTATTCTCTCACAAAATGCTGCTCTTTTCCCCTCATTTTCTCTACCCCACCTCTATCTGATTTGGAAGGGGATATGCTAAATTACTATTTTAGAGTAATGCTGCATCTCGGTCAGAAAAAATGCCAAGTGCCCAAAAGATGAGTTTTGTACTGATTGTGAGGATATGAAGGAATTGGTCCTTGCTACTGAAAGAGTTCAATCTCATAGCACTCCTCATGTGGTCCAATATGTGTGTCAAAATTATGGTTTTGCTTGGCATACCAAAACAGAAGCATCAATGAGACTTGGCACCTGGGACAATTCAAGTCCTTGACCTTTACAATAGTAAGCTTGTTTTATATATAGAGACAGTGCAATACATGACTGATAGAATATTTAATATTGATTTATTTAGATTCAAGAATGATAATTAATACTATTCCTGAAATAAGCTTTCAAGCTTTAATTTAAAGGTGAACGGGAGCAAAAAACAAAAAAAAACATGATAAAATAAAAACATTAATTAGCTACTTTAGTTTATAAACTGCAATGTAATTTATCAAAGGAAAAAAAGTAATACAAGACAAACGTATGCATATATCTTCAACCATCAATATGGTAGTCTTCCTCCCATGCTTTACCATCACAGGACACATTGGTTTTATGGAAAATAGGCACTGGATGAAGCGAGGGGGAAGACAGCTAGACCACCAGCAACACAAGCTTCACATGTACCAAAGGTGACCAATTAAAAATTCTTATACTCTGATCATGCAAAAGGCAAAGAAAAAAAAGTTTCCTTGCCTCTACAGTAGGATCTGCAAAAAATCAAACAAATGAGGGGCCTCTTTCATGTGGTGTTTGGCCCACACTAATTAGGCTATCTCCACTCAACAGTTGACTTGGGTCTCTTCTCTTGCAATCATTTCTTGTTATTGTGCAGATAAAATTGCTTGAATTCAGAAAAGCTATATGACTCAATGATGCCTGAGAAAAAGGGAAAAGGAACAAATGTTAAGTCTTCTATTTGATCTGTGGTCACTAGTATCCCAGAAGTTTAGGAAGAACGTTGGTTCGCTTCCTACACTTTGGACCAGGTCTTTCCTGGCTGGCAAAGTAATGGGTCCATTGCCGATGAAGAGAGTAAACGCCTCCTGCTAAGGAAAAGAGTGAGAAGGAAGTGTCCCCTCCATCCAGGAAACCATCTGTAGATACTGACTTTTTGGTCAATTATTGGTCCATTCCAGATCTTCCATTCTGAAATAAGATTACTGAGAAATTTGCAGTAAAATAACTCTCAATCTCTAGATTCCTGGGACTTCCTTGATCAGCAACCTAGGTATGGTACAGCAACTGCACTTGTTTTACTGACTGATCTTCCTGATGATCAGAAATCCTAGAAATCTGTTTGCTAAGGAAAAGCACAGAATTTGTGTTTTAAAAGAGAATCTTTAGTTTTTACATTTTGTGAAAAAATAAAAACATATACAGTAGAACCCCATTTATCCAAGCCTCCATTATCCTGCTCTCTGAATTAACAGAAACACCAGCTGCCCAGGGCTGACAGCATGAGCCCCTGCCACCAGAGTCTGACAGCCCAAACCCAGACTCTGTCAGCCCCAGGAGGCTGGTGGTTTGGTTAGTATGGAGACCCATATAATGGAGACTCAGATCAATGGGCTCTACAGTATATCAATAAAACACTGGGGGAATTCTGTGCCACTGCACATGCGCAGAATTCATATCCGCTGCAGATTTCTTTGCTTCCATGCAAAAAAAACGACTCTCTGATAGGGAAGCAAAGGGAAACTGCAAGAGCAGTCACACGCTACTCCCTAGTTGTGCAGGTACATTGTTTCAGGCACCCAAAGCAGCCAGCAGAAAGGTAAATCACTGCAGGCCTGGGGACACCCCAGCAAGTGGCTCTTACCCTGAGCCTGGATCAGGAGTGGCTGGGGCTGTGCCAGACCCACCCCCAGAAACCTCCCCCAGCTGCAGGAAGCTCAGCATGCTTTCCTGCTTTTCGCCCCCATTGCTCCTCAGCTCCGGGGAAAGGGTCACTGTAAGGGGAGCCACTCCCCCATCCGCCCAACCCCGTGCACCCAGACCTCCCATACCCAGACACCCCGGCAAGCCTCACCCCGTACACCCAGAACCCCCCTAGATTTCCATATCTGAATCCCACGCCACTGAACCTTAACCCCTGCATCTGGAGCCCCCTACCCCCACAGCCCCTTCCTCAGGACCCCCACCCATACACTTGGACCGCCTCCCACTGAGCTCCCTGCACTCAAACTCCCACCCAGATGAGCCCTACCCCCCTGCACCACCCTGAGCCCCCACATTCAGACCCCCATGTCACTGACCCCCAACTAGCTGCACCCAGACCCCCACCCCACCAAGCCTCATGCCCCCAGCCCTCCCTGCTGAAACCCCCACACCCAGACCTCTCTGCTGAGCCCTAACCACCTTCACCTGGAAGCCTCTGCAGAAGCCCACTACCCCCACACCTAGACCCCCTGCCCCTACTGAGCGGCTTGCACCCAGACTGTCCCACACAGAATCCTCTCACCTGGATCCCCCCATACTGAGCCCCTCCACGCTTGGATCCTGCCTGGCTGAGCCTGCCCACCCCACACCTGGTGCACCTAGCACAAAGGGGCAGGGCCCCAGAGTGTTTATGGAGCAAGCCCAGGCCTTGTGCTGTATCAGGGTCAGGTGCAGCCTCACCACTGACTGTGTCCCAGGCAGGCTGCAGGGTGATTTCCCACCTTCATGCAGCCAGTGGCTGTGCTCCCCATTGCCATACTGGAGCTTCTGCATTTATTTATTCACAAATAAAACTCACAGAATTTTAAAATACTGTGCCCAGAATTTTTATTTTTTTGGCGCAGAATGCCCTCAGGAGCAGTTCAACTTATACCTATATATGTTGTGGCTAAGAAAACTAAAGTGCTATGTTTCAGTTTACTCTCAGAAAAACAGGGGGGCAGGGGATGTTGTTTTAATCAGAGAATTTTGATTCTTTTTATCACAGAAAACTAGGATCCCTGCTGATGATGGATGATCATGATGTCATAATGAAATTAACTGCCATTGATCAAAGACTGTTAGATTCTCCTGTGGACATCAGTAGGAGCAGATTCACCCTGAGAGACAAGTGACTGTAAGGAAAGAAGAGGAGATGTCAGACTGCAGTACTGAGCAACTGCTCTTCGGCCTCAAGGGCACTCATATGGGTACGTCAAGGTAACATCTTGTCCCCACTTTGACATGTGTAAATGGTCATTAAATAGGTTAGTGAGAAAATATGGACCATGGCTTTACTCTGCTGACAAAACAAAGTTCTATCTCCAACTGAATGAGTGCTGCATCTGAGCACCCTAACCAGTGTACACTTGAGAATAGCATATGAAGAGAACTGTCTGAGGCTTAGTCTACACTACAGAGTTAGGTCGAGGTAAAGCAATTTACATCAACTGAATTATGTCAGTGTCTACACTACAATGCTGCTTCTGCCAAAGTAAGTGGCCTGCTACTCCCACATAATAACTCCACCTCCACAACAGGCGCAGCACTTATGTTGGTGTAGTTAGGGTGACACACTGTCCATGCAGACACTGTGTGACTTAAGAATGACAGCCAACTGCTATTGTGTCAGTGTCAGGGCTGCCTCCAGCTTAAAGCAGCTGCAGCTGTGAAACCCACAAGAATGTCAATTTCACTGCTGATAAGCTCCCTGCTGTGAAATTGAGCCTGGCTCAGGGCTCACAGATGCAACAGAAGGACAGTAGTGTGGACACCAACAGCCAATTGAATTACTGTAGTGGCTGCAGGTCGACTTAAACTAAGTTGACCTAAACTTGTAATGTAGACAAGCCCCGAGACTCACTTCAGATGGGGAAAAAAATAGATACTAGTAGATTGGGTGAAGCAACCAAAAGAAATGGCAAAGACAGCTGCTCCCTTGATTGAAGGTATTTATTCTCCACTTACTGAGCTCCCAATACAGAAGTGATTTTCCATCCTCACCTACTTTTAGATTATCAGATGGCAGCAGCGACCAGGACAGGCTGAGAATTTTTCTTTCACATGTTATGATTACCCATTCCTTTATCACTTTCAAATTAGGCTACTGTAATGTGCTCTGAAAGGGGCTACACCTAAAGATTATTCAGAAATGTAGGCTAGCCCAAAATGCCCACTTGCTAAAGGAGTATCTCATTGGGAAGTATGTTACAACAAGATTCCACAATCCACATCGGTAGTGTATTCTTTTTATGGGTGGAGTTTAAAATGTTGATCTTGTCCTATATAAAGCTCTAAATGGCCCAGGACCTGCCTACCTCAGAAACTGCCTCTCTCCCTGTGGGATATTGCTGGAGTTGTGACTGGCAGAAAGTGCTAAACTGGCAGTCCTACATGTTTTCTCAGAAAGTAGAGCTTCCTTGATAATTATTGTGAGGGGTGTCATCTGCAGAGTCTCTGAAAGAAGCATACAGCATAAGTACTTGGGACGCTCTTTTACGAAGGAATACTCGGGGTGGGAGGGAGTGGCACTAACATACCTTGTTTTTTTCTCTTGCCTGTTCACAAAAATAAAATTTCAATTCCACATGTGCTATGTCAGGACTTTATATATGCATATGGGAAGTGTCTTATTCTAGAAAGTGTTTTCATTGTTTTTAGGCAAAACAAAGGGTTGCTCAGTCACATTTCATGGCCCTTTTATCACCCAATAGCTTACTTACACTTAAAAATTACTAAAGGAGACAGGCAGATGACCTCCTATAAACTATAAATTATGGATATCAAAGTTCTACTAAAAGACTATACTAATAGGGTAAACTAGATTAAATATTGGGCTAATCATTTTTTAGGCATTCTGGTACACTGAAAGCAACATTTCAAACTGAAAGCATCCGATGAAGTGAGCTGTAGCTCACAAAAACGTATGCTCAAATAAATGTGTTAGTCTTTAAGGTGCCACAAATTCTCCTTTTCTTATTTCAAACTCAAAATATCCTCTCTAGCAATTCTTAGATTAGGACTTTCTTCCTTACGAACACTGTTTGTCAAACCAAAGGACAGTTTTAATATGTTTAGCACCTAGACTGGGCTGGCACAATAATACAGCTCTTTTCAAAAGCAATTCATTTTTAATTTGTAAATTTCTCAGTTTTCAGGCTGAATGTGTAAGGATACCTTTTTTATGTCCATAATGTGCTCTGATTTCAGTCTTTTAGAAATATATGTAAAAGAAACAAAACCTCTCTTATTCTATATTTCTTTCCTGTGACTGGCTCCCACCAGTACAGACTGATCCATAGTCTCTTTTCTACTTGTCAGTTAGGCAGGCAGCAATCAACAAGAGCAGAGTATTTTGGTCTCTTCCAAAGGGTCTGCTTACCCCCATACATTTAGGGCTTGTTTTCACTACCAGGGTAAGTCGATCTAAGTTATGCTACTCCAGTTACGTGAATAACGTAGCTGGAGTCGACGTAGCCTAAGTCAACTTTCCTTACTCTTCTCAAAGATCTGGACTACTGGGGATGACTGGAGAGTGCTCTACCATCGATTTAGCAGGTCTTCACTAGACCTGCTAAAGCAACACCCGCTGCATTGACTGAAGCAGTGCAGATCTCCCCAGTAGTGAAGACAAGCCCTCAGTTAAGATTTTTCAGAGCTGTAACTTTACAGCAAATGAACCTACCAGCCCTCATACAGGCATTGCTAAGGGCAAGCATCTGCACATGTGGGATTATGTCACAGTAAAGAATCACCGGATACCTAATTCACTTCTAAATTAGTTGCCACCAGAGCATACTGAGGGACTGTGAATAATTGCTTGCCTCTTCCAACAAAAGGTACACATACAGGGGAGTCTTTTAAAAGCCCACTGAAGTCAATGGGAATGTTTCCATTGACTTCAAAAGAGCTATTTCAGACTAAGAGAGAAAAAAAACTCTAGGCACTAGGCCTCCGTTGAGGCAGTAAATTTGAAAAAATTCTATTCAGGCCCCAGTAAGGCCATTGCCTAACAGGATATAAGACACAACTAGGACATGCCAATTAATATAGCCTACATAGGGTCAGAAAGAAACAATACTAAACCACGATCCTCAAAATGCAATGCAGCAACCACAAAGAACCAAAAAAGTAACCTGCATCATTTGCTGAATGTATGCAAACAGCACCAAACAGCCATCTTCCAGAACCAGTTTTAGACCACATTCCATTTTCAATCTAGAATACTGAAGGCAATGAGAAATCTAATCCACTGGGTATAAACCACAGAAGTCTGCTAATCCTCTCAGAAACTCCAAACAGGATAACAGATTTGAGGATTTTCTGAATTCATAAAAAAAAAAACAATCGCGATAAATCCTTAAGTTTCTTCAATACATTTAGGGAACATCTATCATAGCTTTTTCAACTCAGGGTAGAAAAGACCAGGGCAAGGAAACATCCTGAATGATTATGAAAGCCAAAAAGAAAAGGAGTACTTGTGGCACCTTAAAGACTAACCAATTTATTTGAGCAAAGCTTATGCTCAAATAAATTGGTTAGTCTCTAAGGTGCCACAAGTACTCCTTTTCTTTTTGCGAATACAGACTAAAACAGCTGTTACTCTGAAGCCTGTCATTATGAAAGCCAGTGACTACTTGAAGGAAAAACTGGGCAAGATTTAAAAACTAATTAATCAGAAGAGAACATGATCCAGAGAGAAAAACGAAGAAACTCAGTTTCTGTACACAATGATACAAGATGATGGCAACTAGGAACACCACTTTCAGAACAGTAAGAGAAGGAAAGCAGAGATGTAAGACAAAAAAAGAGAAATGTCTCTGGGAACTTAAATACCAGATTAGGAACAGAAATGGAGACATGGTAAGAGGCAAAGCCAGTCAGCAGCTTTACGGAACCTAAAAACCAAGGGAGAATGATCTCAAGGGCGCTGCAGTAAACTGAAGAGCGAAGACATTCTTTTCAACACCATGCAATATCTAACACTCCAAAATGGGAAAGTTACCAGAATAGGTACTGGAAAAGTCCTGAAGGAATTCAGCAAAGAAACAATTCTAGAAGCAGAAAGAACAAAGTACCACACTCTTTCTAACTTTCTCTTCACAGATTCAGTTTGTTTCCTATCTCTGAAGAGGAATTTGTCCTCTGGAAAATGCCAAAACTCTATGTTTCTACTAATACCTGCCAGGCTGACAAGTGGAGGAGGGACCATCCACCAGTCCATGTTGATGAAATCAAATCACCTAAGATCTTGTTTCTTGATCTGAGTGGAAAATCAATGGAGAAAAATCTATACACAGCATCTTACTAGAATATGTTCTAAAAAATGTTAGAGAAGAAATTATTAGAACAAGGTGTGAAACTGCACCCCATATTCTTTGCAGTGATATTATGATGATATAATTACAACAATCATAATGTATTTTATGCAAGCCGTATGAGGCATCATTGGAGAAGTTATCATTTCCTGAATATGATTATCCTATCTGTATGCATGTATCATTTTTGTATCTGAAGTTATGAATATTGACTATGTATCTGTATTTCAAATGTAGTTACACCTGGGTAATGCCCACTAGACAAGATGTTTTCCGTCTAGATAGTGGATGGGGAAGGGCCTATTCAGGGCAATGTCCCATTAGGAAAAAACAATAGGCCTTAGGGGAAGCTTCTATTTCACCTGGGGAGCCTTCCTGAGAATGCTACAGACAGCCTATGAGTAATGGCAGCTATAACTCTACAAGGACATGTGATGAGACCACATCTCTATGCTCCATCTTGGAACGTCAGTATTCTTCCACAAGCTAGTCTGGGAATCAAGCTTTGGTAACAAAGTGTTCCCGCCATATGCGAAAGCGATATAAGGCAGGGATTGACATCATCTGGGTTTCTTCACTCCCCACACAAGACGACTCCTGGAAACATCTGAGGAACAAAGACTGACCTGGGGGAAGTGCTGGACCCAGGCTAAAGGGATTTCTAGCCTGTGCATGAAACACCTGGGAATTCCAAGCTGTAAAGCAAGTGCAGCTTGCCCCTTAAGAATCTGCAGCCTGCTTGTATCATCTCTTACGGTGACAATCTGCTATTCATATCTAATCTATTTAATATAGCATACTTAGTTTGTGTGTTTTGTTTATTTGATAGATAAACTGCTTTGAGCTGTGTGCTATCACTTAAAATCTCTCTCTTGTAGTTAATAAACTTGTTTTTACTTTATCTAAACCAGTGAGTTGGAGTGAAGTGCATGGGAATCATAACTCAGGGACAAAAGGCTGTTTTGCATATTCCTCTCCACATTGAGGGAGGGGGTGAATTATGGGCTTACGCTGTACAGTTCTCTGTGCAGCACAAGACGTATAATTTTGGGTTTATACTCTAGAGGGGGTAAAACTTAAGGAGCAGGGAGTAGCCTTCCCATGCAGGGGATGGTCAGAGAAACTGCTTGTAACTGCAGCTGGGTACGCCCCTACCTGTATGTATGCTGGTTTTCGAAAGTACAGGCTGGAGGGATTTGCAGCTTGTCACAGCAGTACAGTGTGAGAGGAAGCCAAGGATGATGGGTCGGGAGGGCTCAGTGGTACCCCAGTTCCAGGTGGCACCCTGAGGGGAACCTGTCACACAAGGAATAAGTAAAATAGGAAAAGCCCACAGAATGACTGCTGTTCTTCACTGGAGAGTACAGTCAAAAATTCTGCCTTCATTCACTGAAACATAGTCAGTCACCAACTATCCCATTTTCTATAGCATATTGTTTTCCTGATTGCAAATCTAGCGTAAAGATTAAAATAAAAACAAGACTTGCATGAGAGTAAGTTTTACATGATATAGATTGCACAAATGAAATAATTTTGGTTAGCTTTCAGATGCCCAATTTTTCATTATAGATTGTATTATCTTTCTCATAATAACTAGTCAACCATTGCTTGGTAGTAAAAGCTGCAGTACTGATAGTTTTAATGTTATTTATACTACTACTGTCAGATGGCACATGCTGTTTTTTCTTGGGGGGCGGAGATGGCGGTTGTAGGGGAGATGTGCGGTAACTTAGATGCTAAGGAAATTAATTTAAAAAAGTTAACAATTTACATAGTATGTAACATAAGGCATAACCGAGTAGGGCTTGAGTTTGCTTA
Source organism: Lepidochelys kempii (assembly GCF_965140285.1). NCBI lineage: Eukaryota > Metazoa > Chordata > Testudines > Cheloniidae > Lepidochelys > Lepidochelys kempii. The sequence continues at coordinate 64,500,750 of NC_136387.1, read as the reverse complement.
GAAAGACTTGTTTCTAAATGTCTCTACAAAATATACTTAAAGTGCTACACTTTCAAAAATTATTCCTAGTTCTCCCATTCCCAATCAAGTATATCTCAAAAGAAAAAAGGAGTACTTGTGGCACCAGAGACTAACAAATTTATTTGAGCATAAGCTTCCGTGAGCTACAGCTCACTTCATCACTCATGAAAGCGTATGCTCAAATAAACTGGTTAGTCTCTAAGGTGCCACAAGTACTCCTTTTCTTTTTGCGAATACAGACTAACACGGCTGCTACTCTAAACACACAAAGGTGCTTTTACAATATGGTGGAGTGCCAAAGTTATAAGCCACACACACGGAGAAGGAGTGTCTTTTCATAGAAAATACCTAAATAGGAATTTTGTTGTTTTGAAAGCAGTGTTGGAAATATGTCAAATGCCAATGATTCTCTGTAAAAAGGTGTCATTACTAGTAATCTCATCAGTATAAAGTTAACATCAACCATACAGCATTATACTACTGATTTCCATTTTTGAACTTCAAGTGAGGATCTTTAACTGCTGGTGCCAATGGACCAACTTTAGACATCTTCTCAAGGGAATTTATACACTAACCACATGGATATACATAAAAAGCCTTAAAAAGTCCTGATTGAGCATATGTACATGCAAAGGGTTAAGTCACCATATTGCTACTGCACACATCAGGCTACAGGAATGTAAAGTTATGCTGTTCATAATGTGCTGGATGAATCACAGGCAGAACTGAAAATTCTTTATAGTAAGGGATTAATGTAGGATGTTTACCTTCATATATATTGTTGTTTGGGCTGGGTTTTTGCCAGTTTCAACTGTAGTTATCATTTGTCAGTTAAGAAACAGCTGAAAAGCAATGATCAACTTAAAATGCCTAAAAGCTTTCACACTCCTCATTTATTTCCATCAAATGGTCCCCCTCTCTAATACCAAATCTAGTATTTAAAAACAGTGTTTTGCTGATTATGATACCTAAACTTTACAATTAGTTTTACACGTTTATATTAACCGTGTTCATAGATAAAGCATTCCTATCTCAAGGACAACCTCTTCAAATGAGAAAATGAAAATACAAGATTATATTCTTTGTTTAGGTATACAAGTATGGAAATATTTCATTTGCATTTGTTTAAGCCACAGAGTTCACATTCAGAAGGCTTTGCCTCAGGGCCCAAATTTAAACCCTGACAAAAGAAATACTCGTATCTTGACCTGAACAAAACTAAAAAACGGTTTTCTGGAACCCAACATTTTTACCATTAAATGCCTTATTCAAGTGTCCTGCCAAGACAGAAAATAGTTCAAAGTGACTTTTTATCATTATCTGTTGGATCTATAACCTGAAGAAGCCACCTGGAGTCTATTATGCAAATACCTACCAACAGAGTTTTTTAAAATGTTAATTATTTTACCCCTAGACAGTAACGGTTCTCAATGTCCATATAGGTTTCAGAGGAGCAGCCGTGTTAGTCTGTATGCGCAAAAAGAAAAGGAGTACTAGTGGCACCTTAGAGACTAACCAATTTGAGCATAAGCTTTCGTGAGCTACAGCTCACTTCATTGGATGCATTCAGTGGAAAATACAGTGAGGAGAATGATATATACACAGAACATGAAACAATGGGTGTTATCATACACACTGTAAGGAGAGTGATCACTTAAGATGAGCTATTACCAGCCGGGAGGGGGTGAGGGTAACCTTTTGTAGTGATAATTAAGGTGGGCCATTTCCAGCAGTTGACAGGAACGTCTGAGGAACAGTGGGGGGTGGGAAATAAACATGAGGAAATAGTTTTACTTTGTGTAATGACACATCCACTCCCAGTCTCTATTCAAGCCTAAGTTAATTGTATCCAATTTGCAAATTAATTCCAATTTAGCAATCTCTCATTGGAGTCTGTTTTTGAAGTCTTTTTGTTGTAATACTGCGACCTTTAGGTCTGACATCGAGTGACCAAAGAGATTGAAGTGTTCTCCGACTGGTTTATGAATGTTATAATTCTTGACGTCTGATTTGTGTCCACTTATTCTTTTACGTAGAGACTGTCCAGTTTGACCAATGTACGTGGCAGAGGGGCATTGCTGGCACATGATGGCATATATCACATTGGTAGATGTGCAGGTGAACGAGCCTCTGATAGTGTGATGATGATCACATGCATCCGATGAAGTGAGCTGTAGCTCACAAAAGCTTATGCTCAAATAAATTGGTTAGTCTCTAAGGTGCCACTAGTACTCCTTTTCTTTTTGTGAATGTCCATATAGTCTATCCTGTCTAGTAGCTAACAAGCATGTGCAATATGCTTGCATGCTATAACTCTATGGATTTTTATTTTTAAAAGGGTTATTGGCCTTTCTAAAAAAATTTCCATCCACTTCCCCCAAAAAACCCAAGCACACTGACACACAGTATTTTTTTTTTTTTAAAAAAGCACCTGGAAAGTTCTATTTTGCAATCTTACCTATTAAATATTTAAACACAATTCAGCTGAAACCACATATTTTAAAAAATTAAATGGTGACAAAGGCCACTACTTTAATAGCCGAATAGATTGAGTTGTTTCAGAAAAGCGAGATTAAAATGTTTTGTCCATTTTACTTTCTTCTACTTTCTAGAACTGCTCTTGATAATGAACACAGTTGAGCAACATCAACCAGAGCAGTGGAAGTAATGTCACTACTCTACACCTTCAGTGTTATATTTACCACGTGAGATTTACCTCACGTAGACAGTACACAGGAAACAGCAGCTTTGTATTTATTTTTAAAGAGTTCCATTAAAAAAAAATATATACTGTCAGAATCTTCCAGGTGTTTTGTAACACAGCAAGGTAAAGTACAATACATATATAATAATTTATCTCAATTCAGATCTCTTATCCAAGATATTTAAAAATACTGTCCTCTCAAGGCAAATATTACCTATGTATTTTAGTGATAGAATTAGCTCTGCAGAGTCTTATATGGCAACATAAAAAAGGTGATTTACTTTATATTTCTCCTTCACACACATCCTGCTATGTACAACCAAATTTAACTAGTGCAGAATCTTACAAATACAAGTATTCAAGTGTCACATCCAATTTCAGCCTAGAATATGTGTGTCAAAGGTTGTCTACCCTACTATAGTCCTAAAAAACATTTTCTTTAAGTCTACTCTGTTAAATGTTTTTACATGCACTCAAAATCTAGTATTTGTCAACTTCTGAAAATCAGAAGAGTTTCCAGAATGCTCATCACATGCATGAGAAAACAAGAAAGAAAACTGTGAAATATGGATTTTTCCCAATTTGTTTCCCAATTTCCATACCCAATATGCTCAGTTTAAAAATAAAAATTCTAAAACTTCATTGTATATTAACAAATGTTCTTTAATATAATTGATTTTAGAAAATACTGTTTAAGTAATATGAAACCTTTGCTGAGCATGTGGGAAGAGGTACAGAAAGGGTGTGGATTTAATGTGCGAATTATGGGGAGTATGTGAGCAAGGTTCTACAGTACTGATGAGAATCCAGCTTTGCTCCCACTCTATTCTCCCTAGACTTGATCCTGTGAATTTCATCCAACACTATTTCCCCCTACACATATGAACAAATGGAGGAGTACAGATGCTCAAAAGAGATACATTTGGGAGGGAGAAGGGAATAAGATAGCTGTAAATGGTTAACCCTTCAGCATTATGTCTTGTTAAAATTCAAACTATGCAGGTATGTTAAATTACACAGTTTGATTTTTTTTTTTAAAGTGGCAAGCCAAAAACAGTGTCCAATAAAGCAGGTTAAAGCTGTAACTAATGTAGCAAAAGCTAACCAAATTGTAATTACATAGTTCATTTAAATTAATTTATATTTTTCTGATGTGCCCCATAAAATAATGTTGAGCAGGTAAATATGTATAGTAAAATATTTTAAGAGACTATTACACAGGTATTGCACATAAACTAAATAAAAACTTCAGTTCAGTGGCTGACTGAGATTTTCAGTGCATATCTAAAGGTAAATTTTGTCTAGAAGACTTCAGAAATGACAACTACAGCTGTTTGTATAAAATGATACTTTAAGACAAAAATCACACAATCTTGAAATTCTATTTAACGCCAACACTTTGTTCCTATATACATCAAAGCACTTTGCAAGAAGGGTATCCTCACTACTGCAGTTTACTTAGCAGCTCTTCTACTGTACTTTCAGTTGTTTTTCCAAGTTTAGCTGGATGGATGATACTCATCTGGGTTGTAATTGCCAAGATACATTTCAACAAAATCACTCATTCACCTTTACACCACTAGAATTCAGGATTTCCTGATGCTTAACAGGGGTGCATTTTACATTAGTGGCAAGAAAACCTGACTGAAAAAATAACTTTCCAACTAATCGGAATAGCAGCAAAGATCATATAAAGTATTTTTTCAGTAATTTATTATAAAGCACCTCTTCTTTTGACTAACCTAGATTATTAAAATTAAGGGTTTGCCTACACAGGGGTTTTTTAATGGATCAAACTGAGTTAAGTCTGTTTAAACACACACACACTTAGACGTGCATACTGTCAAGTCAATCAATCATTCTATAAAATTACATGTTCAGATAATAGTTTATAACAGGATTAGAACTGATGACGAAATAGAGTGACATTCTTCAAGTATTTATAATAGCCAAGCAATTATTGTTATTCCATTAAATATGAAGGAGGAGACTGTAGCTGGCCATGCTCAGGGTTCGAGTAAGTGGAAGAATGGGACACAAGGTTCTCCTGTCACTGTAGTTAATCCACCTCCCCAAGAGGTGGTAGCTAGGTCAACAGAAGAATTCCTCTGTCGATCTAGCACTTTCTACACCAGGGGTCAGGTCAGCATAACTAAGTCTCCCAGTGGTGTGGATTTTTCACACCCCTGAGAGACGCAACTATGTCGATGTACGTTTCCAGCACAGATTAACCCTGAGTGTGCAACAGACCAAATTATCCAGGTCAGCTGGACATCCAGCTGCACAGGGACTAAAACAGGCAGGGAGAACTAAGAGATGAACAAAGTACAGAGCAGTTCAAGACGAGAAAAGCACGGGTTAAGAACTCAACACCTTGCATAGACTTCAGTTTCCAGACCTGGATCTGGCCTTCTCGCTTTTGCACAGGGCCACATAGTCCATCTAAGTTACTCCAGTGTGCAAGCTCAGAAAACTGAAAATAGCCTGCTAGAGGGTTCTTTCATCTTTCCAATTTGTCCTGCTAGGAATAGGATAGTTCCCTTCAACCAGACCATTGTTTTCAGTGTACACACAGTAAGAAGAGGATAAACTTTGGGACATACCTAATCAATTTAGTTTAGCTTTGTAACTTAACTGTCAGCCAGAAAAGAAGTGCTACTGGCCCTTTACATTTCTTCCCTGGTTGACTAACATCTGTCAATGAGGGGAGGAAAGTCACTACACCTCTATCTCTCAATACTGTTTCCAAAGCCATATTACCATATGTGGCAGAAGTACGCATGACTGAGCAGTTGTTTAAAAGAAAGTAGCAACCCTTCTTCAAAATAACGTGCATTCAAGACAGCATCACTTTAACGCAAGAGGGCTTGCAAAGCCCAAGCAGGCCAACAGCTGGTATACAAATTTGGGCTGGATAGCTGAATTAAACCGATTAAGTCTCCAGACAATCCATATCTGAAAAAGTCTTCTCTACTTATTGATCTGATAACGTTATCTCATTTAAAGACATTTTTCTATCATGCTTAGTTTTCACTAAGTAACCAAGGTTGATATTATCCCTGTCCTCCCTCCCCCCTTCTTCTTGCTAACATTTTATTACCCTCTTGTTGAGTGATCTCTGAAATCAGTTTGCAAGTTGCTCTGGGCAAGGCTCACATCTGTATCTGTTTTAGGACATATTTAGAACACCTGTGTTGTTAAAAATAATAAATAAAAATAATATTATTTACTCCAATAGCATTAGAAAACAGTTTTCAAAACAAAACCACATACGTTGCATGAAAAGCCTACTCAAGGTGGCTTCTGGGACCTATATAGAATCAACCAAATAATTAACATTACATTTAATGATTTGCACTTTTCCCATTTTTGTCCACAAGCATATCGCATTATTTTACTTTGAGTTATTTGAATTGGTCTGCTGCTATTTACAATTCAGATTTCAAACTTCTATAAAAAAAAAATTGCAATGTAACTTAAGAGCACAAATTTCAAGTTGTACAGTCCACTGTAAAATTTGCACTTTGTTGCTGTTTAGTTATGCAACTCATCCAAGGATCAGAAACAGTACTATTTAACAAGCGTGTTGGTTAGTTACTGAAGTCATTTATTGTTGTCATTCCCTGAATGGACGAGTTAGCTGATCAACAAAGCAAACTACAAGTATCTTGGTACCACACTGACCTCCAACCCAGCCAACATACTAGAGACTGCCATTTCCCCTCCAACTCCCACAGCCTCAGAAGCGAGGGGTGGTGGAGGGAGAGGAGGCAGCGGGGAAGGGAGGATTTGTCTGAGCCAGCAGGGGAAAGACAACCTCTTGGTCCTTTTTTAAAGAGTACACCCCTCCGCCCTCTTTGTGGGCATTCAGCCTCCTTGTGGCCCTGAAAAGGAGAGCACTGCAGTGCATGGTGGTACACAAGGGTTTGGCAAGTCTACTGGTTCCCACGCATTTAATTAGAGGGTTTATAAGCCCTCTCCCCCAGCCCCGTGGGCCGTTCTGCTACATATTCACCTGCAAACTGAACACACCACGCACATGTTTATTCATTTCATTAAGAACTGGAAATCTCAGGCAAACTATTATACTAAACTCTGTCATTCACCCAACAAACTGAGAAACCCTTTTACTATACAGAAAATACAAAGTAGCTAATAAGGCCAAATTGAAAGTTTTGCTTCCTATTAGCCAAAAATTAGTGACATTTTCAAAAATGAAAATGTTTCATTATTTGCTCCCTTATAAATCTTGAACGAACTTCTAGTCCTGAGGAGTCTGTCAACATAAGGCTGATACACAAAAACTGAACACTTGGCACATCAAATTTCATAGAGCTTGAGTTGGCCGAGCACAATTTTTGTGTTTGAGGAATAAGGCTTCAAATGGCCGCTACCACATTTTTTCTGGTGGTGGTTTTAGGCCATTAGGCCAACACAGGAGCTACATGCAGATGAAGGCAAATGTTTCTCAAACAGTGACTATCAGTCCAGCACACTACAACAGTTGCCCACCAGTGGACAGAGCAATTTCCAGCCAAGATACTCACCCAACTCCCCACTGTTCAGACTAGGGTGATCAGATCAGTTACCCAGCAAAAAGTACTGTCACTTTCCAGTCACAACGCTGGATCTTTCTCCCTTAGCTATTTGGTGGCCTGCAACTGAAAATTCAGCCAGCCCACTCATGACTTCTCCTCTCCAGCTCATCAGTAAGACAAGTCAGGTTCTTTTATTTACTTCCCTGTGACCTGCATAGTTTCTATTGTATCTTTTTATTTGGGTCTCACACTCAAGTTTAGACAAACGTCCTTCAAGTATGTCCTGTTTATTCTTCAAAGAAGTACTCCTCGATGGTTATACATGTACTGACTTGCCTAGTCGAGTGTTGGCTTATGAATATTTACAGGCATTAAAAATGGTAACTATTTTAAAAAGGTGTTCCAATCCAATCGATACACGCACCTATTCTGAATACATGCATAACAGAAACTTGTACCATTTCTTCAGAGAGCTTTATAATAAGGAGAGTCATGGGGATCTCACTTAAAAAAAAAAAAAAAACAACCCACAAACCCTTGTCCCTGCAATTCTTGAGAGCCCCACTGGCATAAAAAATTCTGTGCATTTGCTAAGGAGCGGGACATTTTCCCGCATTTCCATTATACCTTCTCTTCAGTTCCTCAGAGGTCTAAAGAGGAACAGACACTCCAGCTTGCCATATTCAGTAGAGCCACTGGGTGAAGGAAACAAAGGACAAATTAAGCTTGATTCAGGTTTTAAATATGTACAATAAAATAAGTTACTCAAGCCTAGACTAAATCAAGGGGGTAGGTCGATCTGAAGTTACATATTTTACACTAATTAAGTTATGTAACTTAATTCAACATAGCTTAGACAACTTACAGCAGTGTCCATACCATGCTATGTTGTCAGGAGACCCTCTCCCATTGACATAGCTTCCACCTCTCAGAGTCATGTAGTACTGAAGTCGACAGGAGTGTGCTCTCCCATTGACTTATCGCATCTGCACCAGACCCGCTAAATTGATGCCCACTGCATCGATTGCAGCAGCACCAATTAAGCCAGTAGTGAAGACAAGCCCTCAAAAAGAGATGCATACATTTTACTCAATCAACTAGATTTTACAAATGAGTTAAGAGGAGGCAAATGATCATTCAAAAGGCAGGAACTACCCTTAGACATACCATATTATTGTTCGATACACAAAAGCCAACCTCTAATTTTAAAATTTGGTGACACTACACTAACGAATTGAAACATCTAATTACAACTCTATAGCATAATCTTGACTGCTAGGATCTTTTCCAGATACACTGACCAGAGCATATATATAGAAAAGAGACTCCAAAGAAACAAGTCCCACAAAATTTGTCTATGTTATGTGAAAACAATGTACTTTAACCTATGCTTTCACCCATTCCTGCAGCTTACCACCTCAAACCTTATGCCTTTTTCTAAATGGGGTGCACACTCACAATCTTGCCATCAATAAATAAAGCACATAGCAAAAACAAAACAAAAAAAAACAAAAAGAACAAATTCTTCCTGGGGAGATGAAAGGAAGAAGAAAAAGGAACCACAGGTGACAACTGCTAGATCTTTTAGTGAATTTCTGGAAGATGTTCAGATCCCACAGCAAAATCTGCAGACTGGGAATCTGAACACAACAGAATCCAATGCATTTTTCTACTACTACTTTTTTTTTCCCCTCTCATTTCTGTATGAATTTCAACTTTCTATTATAACTATCCACTGCGGTCATTTGTACAGGAACCAATAAAACAAAGTATTTAAAAGAAAAATAACCCTCGTGTTCCTCATTAATGCCAGATATTTTATGAGGAATAAACTATTTTGGAAAAACTGGGAACTAAATAAAGTTCTAAAACTCATTACTTGAGCTTAAAAACAGGTTTATCTTTTTTCCTAACAAGAATCAAAATTTTCTGAAGCGTCCAACTGAAACATCTGCCAAACACCAAAAAAGATGCAAGAGCAAATATCCCTCAGGGAAAGAAATTTAGATCTTATCACTAGCATCTCAATGACAGTCAAATGTATGCACCTTAGACCATGAACAGGATACAAATATAAATTAATCCAATGGATCTAAAGTAAATCAAATTATTAAATTATAAGACTTGGATCATTTTTTTTTAACTACAAATAAGGTCAACACATTTAAGTGCAAGCTCCTGAATGTCAAATAAAGTTAACAGTCAGTGAACTGCCTCCTACGTTCAATAACAAGCAAAAGCTGCTGGTCTAACAAAATTAATTCAGTTCCTTAGCATAGCAACAGAGGTTATCGTAGTATTATCTTTTGAATTATAAACATATTGTTACTTTCCCTTACATAACTCCATGGAAAAGTGTACTGTTTAAACAGTACTAGATAATGGCACTTAAAATGATTAACTTTTTAACTACAAAATCATGATCATAATACTGGAATCACAGTTGTCTCACATTTAACATGCATCAAAGAAAGCTTATCTTCACTAGAGAAATAATTTGTCTAACCACAGATCTCTCTCTCATGATTCTAAAACATCCTGTAATCCAAACAAAAGAAGTCCTTCAACAGTATCTTAGCTGTGTTATGACTCATATTGACTATCTTTACACTTACCCCTAAAGTTAAGCTCAACTGAGCCGGAATCATGTCAGCTGAATCATTCTGCTGCCCATATGTGGTCAGTGTCATGTTACAACGGAAGTGGCAAATCAGTCCTCCAAAGGCTGCCCACAATGCCCCAGGGACTGCAAGAGTGGCCTCTTTGGCCATCTAATTTCCACTGGCCTAGGGTCAACCCGTCCAGAAGCAACTTACTTGTATACACTTCCCAGCACACATACGTAGCCTGTGACTACATGCTGCTTCCGCAGCAACCAACTTCTTTTGGCAACTGATCCATAAAGTTATTACTGATCCATATATTTCCAGATCATTGATCTATATTAGATAATTCCATACTCAAGAAACAGTTTCTAAATAGCTGTAGGTCCACCATTGGGGATAAACTGCAAATAATCACAGGATTTTCCCTGGGGGGACTACAGAAGTTATAATAGTTTCTTCCCACACTTGGCTGAATCACCGCAAGATCCCTGAAAGCTCTGCAAAATCATCCATAATGCACAGCTGCTTGAAGCAGTATCAAACTCTGGAATACATACTCACAAAGCACGCCTGAGTATAGCACGAGCATAGATGCAGGATGTCACAGGAACTCCACTAAGGGCAGTCTACACAGACAGCAGCATAGCTGTATCAATGCAGCTGCACCGCTGCAACATCTCTAGTGAAAACGCTCTATGCCGATGAAAGAGAGCTCTCCCATCGGCATAATAAAACCACCTCCAGCAATGGCAGAAGCTATGTTAGCAGGAGAGCGTATGTCAGTGGAAGACCTTATGTTGGTGTAACTTATGCCATTCAGGACAGAGGCGTGGTTATTCACAACCCGGAGCGACATAAATTATGTTGACGTAGGCCATGTCTATGCTACAGCCTAAGGTTGTATGCCACCTGAGGGCACACGGTCTCACTAGCTAAAAGTGAAATAACTGCATTGAGTTAAGTACAACAAACACAATTCTAGTTCGATAAGCCCCCAGAAAGCTAGAGATACAGAAAAGAGCAGAACAGCCCGTATACAGCTACTGCCTCATATAGGAAAAACTCAGCAGTTACACCACACAATACCACAAGATTCACTTTTCTGAGCCAAGTGCTCTGAACAATAGTTTGAGCTCCCTAACTTTTGTATTTGAAAACATTAGTCAAAGTAGTTACGCATCATCCCTTCATTTAATTTCTTACAGATTGTTGTATGCTTCTACGTATGCCTCACTCTTAAAGGTGATCTACTTTTTAAAAAGGACCTGTTTTTGCTTTCCTGAAATCATTTCTTTGGTAGCAATGGGGTTCTAGCTGTGTAGATCTCATCGGGCCTAGGAAGACACTTTGATGACTGGGAAACCTAGTGAAGTAACAAAATCATAAGAATGAAAACTGAACAATCGAGAGGGGGAAAGGATTTTTAGTCAGACCTGCTTATTTTTGTATTGGCAATTTGGCTTCAATGACCATCCAAATTGTTGATTAAAGGAGATCTGTGATAAAGATTCAACACCTCTACCCCTTCAGCTAAGTTGTAAGATCTCGTAAAAAACGTACTCCAAGCGCCAACAAAAGATCCTTCAAGCAAACCAGTGAAAACCTAAACTTTTATTTTAGACATATTGGGAATGTAAAAACTAAATACATAAAAAAAGGGGGGGGGGAAATCAGGCCTCTTTTATATATCAAAGAAAAAAACAAGCATTTTTTTAAATGCTTTGCAGGTCAAAACTGAGATTCTTCCTTTTTTAAGGATAACATATCAAGGAGGTGGAGAAACTATTGAATTTCTTCATCTATATTCTAGTCTTATTGCTTTCTACTCTTTTTCCATTTCTAATGCAGCAGAAGTGAGTACAATATTTCAAATATGGATACTTCAGTCCTTCTTACACTGCAATAATATTGAATTGCATTCTAGGTAGTCTCAAGCAAAATCAATATTTGAATGGAGTTATTTGTCTTGATTTACAGATCTCGGAATCACAATAGTTATTTTACTCCTATGCACTGTCCTAAGTGTTATATACCCTTCTATACTGTGAACACTATCTAGTGTTAGTTGCACAAAGCCAGTTGACACTGAGTCAACAAAGCTTGTGAATGTATGGGTTAATGTGCCATTCACTGTAAATTCTACATCTCGGAGCTTATCAAATAAATAATTATTTATTGCAAACCCTATTCAAATACATTTCTTATATAAAGAAAAGTTATCTAAAACCAATTTTTATCTTGCTTGAACAGTAGTACCATCATTAACGTGTTAGAAAATAGCTATCACCTCAAGAAGTGAACTCAGCACTCAACTGGCATGAGAAGTGAAAAGACTTTCAGTCTATGCAGAGGAAATAAGTGTTGGACTGATTTAAGAAACTGATTAATGGGCACTAATTTGAATGTTTTTTTTTTTCCTTTCTCCAAAGCACCACAAATAAATTTGAAGTAAAAAAAAGTTTCTACTGCAACTCTGTGGAGCTCCAAAGCTTGTCTCTTTCACTTCTGAAGAAGAGCTCTATGGAGCGCCAAAGCTTGTCTCTTTCACTAACAGAAGTTGATCCAATAAAAGATATTACCTCAGGCACCTTTTGTCTCTCATATCCAGGGACCAACACAACTACACCACCCCTGCAAATGTAAATTATCAGAGATTCAGCATTTTAAGAATTTTAGAACCTAAGATCAGTATTATAGTCCTGGGCCCTTGTTTTTCTATTGGGCCCTTGTTTTTCTTTTAAAATTTAGTTCTACAATTTGAATTCTTCCCATATAATTAAACTTGATGAAAATTACATTTATTGCAACAAAACACAAAACAACGACTCATATCTCACATATTCAAAATTACTTTGGTTTAACAGGATAGTAGATATGGTCAAAATATAAGAGATTATTCTACTATGCTTTATGAAGTAGCATTGACAAGTATAAATGGGGAAAACTTCAACACAAGCTAGAGGTACTGGCAAAATCCATAGTTAGATACAACATATTATAAGTTTCAACATTAATACTAAAACAATAGGTACCTCATATCACCATGAGGATGACCCTACACAACTAACTTTTCAGTGGGACTACTCATGTGGGTAATGTTACTTACAGAATTGAGCCTATATTGACCAAAAAACTTCCTAGCACTATTTGAGCTCCAGCCCACCTGCAAGACTGGAACATCCATTCAATATTAAAAAAAAACACCAGATATGCCATAAAAAGTATCACAACAAAGAAAAACGAAAATATATCATTTTTGAAAGGAAAGAAGTTTCCGTTTTAATTTTAACTTTAAGAATGACATGAAAAGGTGAGATTAAGAGAGAAAGGAGGATGAGAATAACCTACAAAAGCCCTGTAAAGATATGCATGTGTAAAAAGCGTTTGCATGTTCAGCGCCAAAGAATGACTAAATCACAAGATGTAAAATGAGGTGGAACAGACCCCATCAACAGGATTACCTTAAAAAAAAAACAACAACAACAACAAAAAAAAAACCTATACCACATTTTCTCCGGCTGAGGGACAGAACTCCCCCACCATCCGCAGCAAAAGAGAAAGGTATTCAAACAAGTCCTACCATGAATAAGCTAGCCTCGAAAGATAGTTTTAGCCCCAACTTAAGCAATGAAATTCCTTGACGTTAAAGCTTTTGGAGGCCTGAGCCGCCTCTGTTCCCTACGGACTGTTTTCTGCAACCCTCTCAGCCAAAGACCGAGCAAATCCGCCTTTTAGAACCTGTAGCTCCAGGAAAAGAGACCCCTTAAAATGACGCCCAGTCCGAAGCGCAGCGACCCTACATACAAACAGCCCCCACCAGAACGAGCACCGGCCGGGGCTGCCGCCTCCACGCTGCTGCTGCTGCTAAGGGCACGGGGCAGGTGTTGCCGAGCATGGGACAGGGGCTCCAGAGCCCCACGGCCCAGACCGGGAAGGAGACCAGGTCTCAGCGACCCCCCGGCACTAAGCACGTGCCGGTGCCGATGCCGCCGCCGCCGCCGCCCCCTCCTCAGAGTTTCACTCTGCACAGGAGTCAGGCTTAGGACACACGCACGCACACGCTCTCCCCACCCCCGGCCTCGGGCGGAGCGGCAGCAGCTGCAGCCAATGGGGACCTGACCACTAGTGATGGTGGCCAATGGGGCCCGGCGGGAGGTGGAATCGTCCTCGCGCCGCGGCTGCCCTGTGTGAGGTAGCTGCCTGCAAGGAAGGGAGATTCTTGGTTGCGGCCGCAGCTGCCGACAGGGGCGGTCTGGGCTCCGCACCCCAAGCTCCCGGCGCCGCGGCCCCTTCCTTCCCCCATGCCTCACCAGACAGTTTTCGGTCTCCCGCCTCCTCCGCGCGCCGGGGCTCCGGAGCCGGCCTCGCTGCCTCCGCGGAGAGATCCTGCCGAGTCAGGGTCAGGCCGGGCCGCGCCGGAGGGACGCTCGCTGCGGGGCTCCCCGTGCGCGAACCGAGCGGCCGCGACGGTAGCAGCCCAGCCTCCTGCTGCTGCTGCCAGGACTGTAAACATCCCGGCATCCCCGAGGGGAGAGAGGCGGGGCCGGCTCCGGGCTCCTCCTCAGCGCGGGCCCCCAACCGTCCTCCTTGCGCTGAGCGGCCCGGGCGCGTCGTGTGCTCGGACAGCGGGGTGTGCCGCCAGGAGGCCAAGCTCGCCCTGGGGAGGTAGCTGGGCCGCGCGCATCGGAGCTGCTCTATCCCCGCAACTGCTGTTGCGGCAGGAGTTTGGTCTGGCTCGCAGAGCCCTGCAGCGCCCAGCGCGTGCCTCCAGGCTAGGATGGGAGGGGGGGGTTCTGGACTGGGGAGCGCCTGGTCCTGTGGCCAGGCCGCTGTCTGTCAGAAACAACGTGCCTGGGTGCTGCGCTGCTTTGGAAGGGGCAAGAGACTGGCTGTTACGCTGTGAAGAACCTAAGGCAAACCTGCAGCCATGTTTTTGAATCCAGATCAGATGTTGGGTGCTGCGGCAATTCCAGTTCCGGTTGTGTTAGCAAACTCTGCTGCAGGGCTTTAGCAATTCGTAACAGCCTAGCTCGTCCTTGGAATTGCAATGCGCTTAAAAATGAACTGGTCCAGGACCAGCTCCTAAAAAGAAGTGGAGAGTTCATCCATGCACAAGCAAATGTATTCTCAACCAGCTACCTTCTTCCTTTATGCAGTGGAGTTTGCGACCAGAGATTGTAAACTCTCTCAGGCTGGAACTTATTTTTTATGTGGTGGTACATTGCCTACCACAGAAGTATCCTAACTCGTGCCAAGAACTCCTAGGCACTACAAAATATACAGCAGCTCCCCTGACAGGATTGAAAGGGGCTCAGCAGTTTGAGCTCTTATTGAAGTAAATCAGAGCAATAAGAGCCCAGGATTTCTGAAAAGCAAACAGTGGGTCCCTAGAGAGAACCTTTTATTAGATCAGCCATCTACCTGACTTTGTCCCTGTTTAGTGTAGGAAAAGGAGGTATGTTTAGCAAACATGTCAGCTAGCACATGATATTTAACATGTTTTTAAACACAACTAAGCACCTAGGTTAGACAGTGGTGTTTACAAATGTTAGCTGGTCATAGTTCCCTTGAGGACTAACCATAATCCATTAGAGAAAAATGAAAGCCTCCTACCAACCAGCAAACAGAATATTCCTGGCTTTCTAATGGCATGTTTCCTGTTTCTAGCTGTTCTCTCCTAGTGGGAGAGAACTGAAGTTAAACCTTTGTTTAGGAATTAAAAATAAGAACAGCTTCCCTAAAAAGTACAGAAGAGAGAGTAGGCTCTTCTCTTTCTGGAGAGATGGAGAAGCTCTCCCTCGAGATCCTGATCCTCTCTGAATGCTGAAATGAGGACTCAAGAGGCACAAAACACTGGAGTGGAAGCAATAGGAGGAGATGGTGCTAGTCTAAAGAGTTTGAGGTTCTCAGTGGGTATGTCTACAATTCAATTAAAAACATGCCAGCTAACTTGGGCTTAGGGACTGTTTAATTGTGTAGATGTTTAGCTTAAGTCCTACAAGCCCGAGTCAGCTGGGCCAGCCGCAGGTGTCTAACTGCAGTGTAGACGTACCCAGTGTTCTCCCCCAGTAGATGAAGCAGCAGCAGCACCTGACAGGGAAAGAAGAGAGAGTTATATGTGGGAATTTTCTGTCTCCCTCCCTTCCAGAAGAAGAATTAGGGACTAGCATATCATCCTTAAAAATCACTTCTTAATCTAAAATTCAAGAAATGGCATGAGGGTGCAATCCACAAAGGTGCTTAGGTGCCTGAGTCCCATTTTTAGGAACCACTGTGATTCACAAAGCTCCCACTCAGCTGCCATCTAACCCTGTAGGTGATTATACTCACAGGGCACCTAAGTTTTTGTCTCTAGGCATGTGCATTGCTACCTCACTGTAGGTGTCCAGGCACTTATCTCCTGCCTAAGCCTCACAGCAAATCACAAACCAACAAAGTCTGCTGCCTGAGTCACATAGATTTTTTTGTCCAGAAAGGGCATTCATGGTCACCTAGTCTGACCTCCTGCACATTGCAGGCCACAGAACCTCATCCACTCACTTCTGTAGTAGGCTGAGTTATTGAAATCTTTAAATCTTGATTTAAAAATTGCAAATTATAGAGAATCCACTGTTTACTGTAATTCAAACCAGCAAGGAATCCATGCCCCGCACTGCAGAGGAAGGCAAAACAAACCTCAAGATTGCTTCCAGTCTGAGCTGGAAGAAGATGGTAGTCAGTTAGACCCTGAGCATGTGGAGGAGACCCACCAGCCAACCAGATACCTGGGAAAGTATTGCAGGGACCTGATCAGAAGCAGTCTATAATAGCTCACACAAAATAGCTATGAAGTTGGGGAAGAAGGACCTCCTTTATAATTGTTTGCCTAGTGTGAGCTCACAGGATGTGAGAGACTCCTAGTTCACGTCCCCTCTCCTGAACTGTAGAAGGGATTTGAACAGGGGTTGGCCACATTTCAAAGGAGTGTCCTAACCACTAAGCTATGCAGTCATTCTAACTTTCACTGGCCAAATATTTAATTATTAAAGTATTTAATCTGGAACAAATTCATTAGGCAAGCTTGAGGAAGCCCTAAACCAGCATATTACATAGCCCAGTGGCTAGGTTATGCACCTGAAAGGTAGCAGGTGCCTCTTCAAATCCCTTCAGAAAGGGGGTGGGGGACTTAAAGTTCTTGGCTGAGTACCCTATCACTTGGCTAAAAGTTATGAGGGAGGTCCACACACACATCCACCAGTTTTGTGTGAACTTGCTAGAGGGGCTGATCCAATAGGCAGCCTTTCAGTAGGATTTGTTATACCATCAACCTTTGTGTAGATGCAAACCAAATTGGCGAGCACTCCTATTTTGACACTACTGATACTTTAGTTTGACAACATCCTGTATAATTTTGGTGAAGTTCCTGTTTTGTAGAAAGCAAAGTAGTGTTTCTCTAGTGGGCTGTTTAAAAAAAAAAAAAAGAACCACTTAAAGTTTTTGATAGGTTTGGAATGTTAAAAGTAGTCTTGGCTGTGATGGATTAGCAGCAGAGTGAAGAGGACTTAGTCAAAGGTGCATGATAAATGTTATATATCAGCACCAGTTCTGCATTTGTGTACGTAAACACAAATATACACAGTATATATACTTTACACTCATTGTATTTGTAGAGTTGGTAACTGTTCCAGTGATATTTCCCGTTTTAAGTATGAAGAATATGGCTCAAACTAGTAGAGTCTGCCAACGGAGAATGAACTTCAAGTGAGCCTATTGTATATGCAAATAAATATAGACTATTCTGGTGACCCACAAAAAAATCCAGAGGGTTTCAGCTATATTGTTTGTCTATCAACTGGACAATGACCTGAATGGTCTTTCTTGATAATTACTCATTACCTCCAGTAGAAGAGCTGACAGCAGAACTTGATGGTCAGTTATATTCGCGAAACCTTAGGTGCATCTTCAGATACTTCAGGTTTCCTTCTGCCCATTCCACTGTTTCTTGTTCTTGCCTCTTAGACATAAGTGCCCACAGGATTGCCTGGCCTTAGATTATCCTTACATGTTTATGTTCTAGTGCTTTAAAGGGGAAGTCCAAGGGGTGCGTGTGTGTGGATTTTTTCCATTTTGTCAACGATATATGAATACTCATTTTTTCCCCAACAATAAAGGGTGTGGAAAGGGTAATTTAGGGTTTGTCTTAAAGTGACACTGCGAGTTAAGTGCAGGTGAACTGTGAAGAGAAGGGATTTTTTAATTAGACTGTTTAAGGCCCCAATACTGCAAAATACGTGTGCTTAAATTTACCCAAGTGACTAGTCTCATTGACTTGAATAGAACTATTCACAGTGAGTAAAGTTAAACATCTGTATAAGTCTTTGCCGAACCTGGACCTTATACTGTTTATTTTTGTTATTACCTATTTAACTTCAGTAACTAATTAACACTTTAAATAAAGGAAGACTTTTGAAGATTCAACATCCTCACCCTTCAACTAAGGTGTTAAGAAATCACAGTAAATATTTAATCACTAGTAATCCAAGAAAACACTAAATTTTACATTCTTGATATTTCTAAGCTACAAAGTGAGCAGAAAAAACTTCAATACACAAATAAACCTTTCAGACTGTAAAGAAGTCTTGTGTGTTTTTTTAAATTCTCTTGCAAGTCTCATTTTAAAAAAATTAAGACTTAAGGATGAATTTTTAGACGGTCCAAGGTCAGGCTTTTTCTTTCTCAAACACAATTTGTGCTCACAAAATGAATTGGTACAAGTCAGATTGCTTGGTCCTCCAATTAGCTGATGAAGTCGTGAAAGGCATAAAGCAGACAGATTGTACACGTGGGCACAAATGGCACATGCACCAAGGAGGCTGCTCTTTTACTATTTTCATCATTTAATTTTACTTCACCTCTAAATAGAGTTTCACTCTCAGTTCCCTATAAATAATTTCACACGCTATGGATTGGATTGTACTCCAAAGACACTATCTTGCAAGGCATTGAGCAGTCTGACCTCAATCCCCCAAATTATGCTCTAAGCATAAGAACTATTCACATGCTTCAAGTTAAGCACATGTTTAAATGCTTTGCTGGATTGAGACCAGACTACTCAACACTTGCAGGACTAAGCTATGAAAGACTGAATTCACAAAGCACTGGAGGGTTCTGAAAACTACTGAGTCTGCTTTAACTGTGAAGAGAACCAGCTATCCCAAGAAACAGAAAATAGAGCAGGATTTTGCTCTTGGAGACCAAAGACTCAGAAAGAAAAGACAAAATGAGTTTAGAAAGGTGACTATACAACTGGTATACATTTCTGTATCAAATATGCTCATTTACATGTAAGAAACACAAACTTTCTAAACTAACTTTCAAATGGCTGTCCAAATCAAAGACAAATATATAAATAAAATTTGAGACTATATAGAATGATTCTTAATGAATGTTCATCAGAGTTCCCAATCCATGAACTGTGTTGGATTCAGGTAGTTTATCCAAGGAGATGTCTTCCCATCCATCTAGAGGGTTGTGGTTTTTTTAACTGTGGCTTGGAGGAAAAAAGAAAACCTTAAATGAGAAATTTTATTTCTCCAAAACAAAGTCTCTTTTCAGCTCTGGAAGTAGAAACTGAAATTTTTCCTTTATCAGTTAAGGTGTGACTTGAATCAAGTTTGTTCCAAGGTGAATGGGAAATTTTGGGTAATAAGCTTCTCAGTATTTAAATAAAGTTTGTTCATGTGCCTCTTCTCACAAAAATATACCATCTTCTTCAGCTGACGCAAGCTCTTAAGCTTTGAGATCTACTATTTATGCAGTATATGTAGTGAGAGCTCTAACAAAGGCCCTGAAGAAATTAATAAATCTATGCTGTAACAGTCTCACTTCTCCGAAGTTGCCAGATTTATTAATAATTCAACAAATTTGCTATTCAATATAGCATATCATTTGATTTGGTCAGCCAGAGAAACAGCCTTAAACATAGCAGCAAGGTGACAATTCTGACTATGGAACTGGAAGTTAGACATAAAATCCACTAAGGGTCAAAGATTATTTTTAAATATCCTACAAAAAATAGCTTGGCATCAAGATGGGAGAGAAGAATTTTTCATTTCAGGGATCATCTTTCCCAGCAAGCAGTAGGGACAACTCCCCAAAGGGTGAGGAGTCAGAGGAAAGATCCTTAACCTTTTTATTTCCAGAGCTAACTTTAATAAAGGTACCATCCAACCTCTATGACCCTAAACTCTCATTAAAATAATTTTCAATTACCAATTTTTCCTATAGGGGGCAGAGTATCTCAGTTTTTCCTCAGATTATAGCATGAAAACACTACAGATCCAACAGACAATTTCAAGAAGTTACTTAAAAGAAATATAATCTCTATTGAAGATTTTCCCCCTCTACCAATCAGAAGCCTAGCCTGCAACTGGAAATTTAATCAGGCAAGCCACCATATATCTGTAGTAATTGTGATGGAAAAAGGAGGAATTTCTCTCTATTTGGACCACAGGAGACCGTGGGACATTGAGTAGCTAAACATCAGTTGTCTGCAGCTAAAAGCAACAACAATGGCTATCATTTCCAGACACTACTGATACAAAATCCTTTCCATCTTTTCCCAGACAGAAAATCAGTTGCTCATAACCACTAGGAGAGACGGAGACACATCAGGCAGCAATTCAAATACTCCCAAGGCTGGGTGCACTCAAAAGAGAATAACCTAGGAGGTCACTTGTCCTGTTCCAGGGGGCGTTCTCACTGCTTTTCTCCCTTTGCCTGTCTTTGCTCTCCCTTTTCCCTGACCCTGTGGGTTTTGTCTTTCTCTCTCTCTGTCTTACTGCACTGCTCACACACTTTACCCAGACTTCTATTCACTCTCCCTCCCCAGCTCTCCCCATTTTTCTCTCGTCTAGGGGTTTCTGTGGACATCACTAAACTTTCATCAGTTTTCAGCTTCTCTCCTGAGCTGTCCAAATCCAACTATCGCTCCCAGTGGTCATTTCCAACTGCCATGGAACCTTCCTACTCCAATATTCCATCCTTCATCCTGTTAAAGGACGATCACTCACATGCTGTTTGCACATCATGGAAACTAGAGATGGAAGAGACTACTTAGGTCTACTCAACCGTCTTCCTGGCCATGAAAAAAATATATACCCTATTGGATATTTCCTAGTGCTTTGTCCACTAATTTTAAAATACCCCAAGTCTCAGATCTTTCATCACTTCCCTTGAGAGACTATTCCACTATCTAATAAGTTTCATTGTTAGGGTGTTGTTCCTGGTATTCAGCCTATATTTACGCTTTCTTAATTTCATCCCATAACCGCCACACATACTGCCCTAAGTAACTCTTCTCCCCTTTGTGAGGTTTATGCCTTTTAGCAATTTCAATTCTGTAATTTCTACAGTGAATACCAAATTTAGAACAGTTACTAATAGTGATCACTCATGCACATAGATTTTCCTAAACATTACAGAAAAATCTTACTACCACCGTTAGCCAACTGCTTCTCTACCTTACCCACGGGCACCTGTATAAAACAGCATACAGTTCTATGCAAAAATTATGAAAGCTACATTAGTCCTTTATTGATCATTAAAAAATGTGAATGTATAACCCATAATTATGGTCAGAGCTCAAGGGTGCCTAAGGCCATAACTATGATAACAAAAATAAAGAAAAAATTTTTTTTTCTATTTGGAGTAAGGATTGTGGGGTGGGCAGAAGAGGGCTAAGCATGGAACTAGAAAACAGTGTTACTCATTGAGTCTAGGAAACTGGGCTCCACACTAAGGCTTCAGGTGGCTAGGCATCACCGTTATAGGATAAGTGAGGGGCTCCACTGCTTAGCCTTACCTTCCAGCTTGGCTCCCCATCTAAGCTCTGTGCTGCTCCCCCATGATTCATTTCTCTCTTATCCATGCCCTGGGCCCTCATCCAGGTTCCTTCTTTAATCCAGACTGCATTATTGATCTATAAAACAAACTCAGTGACAAATAAAGGAAAATAAAAATTTAAAAAACACTAATTAATGTGGGGGTAGAGGTGTGGGGTCAAAGGGTAAAAGGCAGTGAATCATGGGAGTAGTGGGTAGCAAATTAGGCAGGCTCACCCCTATTCAGCTATGCAACTCCAGCCCTTTCTTATAAAGTTGCCTTCTACACTTTTGACAGCCTTCCCCACACACAGTAGTTAAACACAGCAGGTCAGCCACAGTCCAACATACCTCCTTAGTTTCCATCAGCCTCAGGATCCCTTGGAATGAACTGTAAGAAGTTACAGGGAGCAGCTGCTTCTAGACCAGAGGTGCAAGACCTGGGTTTCTGAAAACTTGGACTTCTTGTTTTCCTCTCTCTTGGACCTTTGTTACTACTAGTGGCTAGAACAGAGTAGGAAAAGGGAGTGTGTTGATGCCCAAGTAAGAGACTGGGAGCTTGCAGCTGTTACAAAGGCAGCTGACCAGTGGAATGTTGGAAAAAGGAAGAAGCTGATGGATCCAAGCTGCTCTATCAGCTTTTGTTAGTGGAGACTGACAAGGCATAAAGACTCTCCTGAAGGGTTACAAGCTAAGTTCCTGGCCTAGCATATGGATGATCTAGGTCTAGGTTATAAAAGCCCATGAAAGCAGCTGCAGGTGTGGGTACCTAGAGTGAAGACTGTGTCCCTTCCCTCCCAGCTTTCAGAAATTTAGAAAGGCTGCTGCTGACTATGATCAAGGGTTCCGAGTTGATTTCATTTTGTTTTGTTCTGTGTTGCGTTCATAAAGCCAGCCCTGAGGAATGGGGCTTTTCTCTACCTTCCCCAGGGCTTGTATCCGCCAACCAGTTTACAGAGACCAATTCGCTTATGAGGAAAAAGGAAATCTTTTTGTGTTTAACTTCAAAAGTGGCTTGTGTCAGATATATATATTCTCTCTTTGGGAGAACAATCATTTAACTAAACCAGGTTACTTAGCCTGGAGTGTTGCAACTCCCAGGGGAGTTACAAACAGGTTTCAGAGGGCCATGCATGGCCACTATTCCATTTCCAATATAGCTAAGGGGAAGAGGATTCCAAAATGGAAAAGGCTGAGAATCACTGAGCCAGAAGAACCCAAAACCCAGGAGAATATCATGGCAAAATTTCACCAAGGGATAATTTTTATGTTTCTTTTTCAAAAATACATATTCTTTTAAACTAAATTCAGTCAATAAATGCGAAAGAGGATTTAGTCCTGCTTTCAGTTAAGGATGTACTGAGATTTTTACTATAAAGTTGTGACTGGTGCCTCCATAATATAGTAATGTTCATTAGGCTTCCTATTCATAAGGTGAAGTACAGAAAATGTACACAAAGGATGGCTATACTTATTGAAAAGTACCTTTTATTTTCAGTTTGAATTCTAATGCAGTAGTCCAAACAAAATATAAATGACACTCTTTCAGATGAACAATCACTGATAGGGCCTAAAAAATAAAACATACCTTATTCATTAGAAAAGTCAAACAGCAAAAGCTAGAAGAGGATTCCATTTTGCAGTATTGACAAGGGGGTTTGTCTGATAGGAAGCCTGGCAAGAAATAGGCATTACTCAGATCAGGAATTATTACAATTAATGATTATTTAGACGTTGCACAAATTGAATGGACACTAACGTGGAACTTCAGAGTTGTTGCAAACACTCTTTAAATGACATCAGAGCAGGGGAGTTTCTCCATACTCCAGCATCTAGTTTTGTTTTTCCAACTGATGATCTTCCTAGAAGAACTTATTATGACATCTCATTTCAAGCCCTGGATACAACAGTTTAATTCCCAAGGAGCTGATGCCAGTTTTGCTCTATTGATTAGATGGCAGGTATGCTGCAGGAGCAATGTGGTCAGTACATATTCCATCCACTTGGCTGACACGTAACTTTCATAATGTGATTAGCAGCCTGAAACCATAGATCTATTTTTAACCCTGAGTCTTTCAGTTTGGAGAACAATACACAGGATGATAGAGGCAACATTTTAAGACTTTTGTGGTTGTTGTTTTTGTTAAGAAGTGTGAAGCAGTGCAGCCTACACAGTCTGGCTTTGGGCTAGCCACTGCCTCAGTTTCCCCTGATTCAGGTTGGAGCTCCGAGCCAGGACTCATTGCCCCACCCAAGTCTCTTTCCAGATAGAGTTTTAATCTTCAAACATAAAACATAAGAAAAACATCAAAAACAATACCAGTTCCTTTGCCCACCCTGGATTACAGCCCCCAGAAGCTTTTCTCCTTGCCTCTTTGAGTACCCAAAGGATGATACAACTTTCCTGCAGGACCTACCGCAAGGACCTACCTCCCTCAACTGAGTTCTGTCAACCCTTTACAGAAAACACTTGACCCTTTCTGAGTGGGGTCTGACAATTGAACAGGGTTGGCAGACCCCAGGCATCCTGAACCTTAAGAGGGTAGATAACATGGTTACACTGTGATCGTTAAACAAAAAAAAGTAGCCAGTGTGTGCACTTGTTTTCCCCCAAGCTGTGAATGTGATATGCTGTGTACTCAGTGAATCTGGGACTCAGTTCTCTCTCCTCATTTCTGTCTTGGAGGTGGACAGAAAATTCTAGTCCCTGAAGCCAGTGCTAACACCACTGCGGCCTGGTGTACCCAACATATTGCTATAACTATTTCAGGTAGGGGTGCTGATTTTTTTAAGCGGACTAGTTATTGATATAATCCCCGTAATGCAACTGCAGACATATCAGTTTAGAAGTGCTTGTGGCAGTCCAGCTTATTCTCTTCCTATCGGGGCATGGCTATCCCAGTAGAAAGCATCTTTACACCAAGAATACTACCTCCACTAATACCAATGCAGTTCCACTTCCTAGTGTAGACAATGCCTAAGTTTATCAGTATCTACAATTTTGTACGTGTATAACTGCATCCACATCAGGCGTTCTCCTACTTTAAGCAAACTGCTACAGTTAATACAGCACAGCTTTGGGGGTAGAAGAATCCTGAACAAGCTGACCTGTAAAGGTATGCAAAATCAGCAACTTGAGTCTCCAGGGCTCTGTACAAATCTTTTCTTCAATTCTATACCATGAGGGTTGAGGAGTGGTTAGCACTGCGGAATTTCACATTGAGTTCTGGGCATCAAAACACCTACAATTCACAGTGAAATTTAGCTGAAGCCACAACTTTCACCTTGTTTGACACTAAGTCAGAAATCAGCCAAGATTAGCTGGAAACTTGGCTGATTCTTACCAACCTTGAATCTTTTGATGAACTTGGACTGAGTTTAGAATTTGAAACTCCAAACCAGTTGGAACTGCACATGGTTTCAGCTTTCATAATGAAACGTTTCCATAGTTTTGTTGATCAATAAAATATGATGGGAAATGTGGGGACACTGGCTTCTTCCTACTACAAATTGAGTCACAGTCCTGTAGTTCTGGCTTGACATGAGTAATTGGACGGGGGGAACGGATAGCTCAGTGGTTTGAGCATTGGCCTGCTAAACCCAGAGTTGTGAGTTCAATCCTTGAGGGGGCCATTTAGGGATCTGGAGCAAAAATTGGGGATTGGTCCTGAGTAGGGGGTTGGACTAGATGACCTCCTGAGGTCCCTTCCAACCCTGATATTCCATTATTCTATTTCTTGGGAGACAGGATTAGGGAGGTAAATGAATTAGCAGGATGAAAACAGAATGTCTGTACTAGTTCAGATAAACAGAAACAGCCAGGGAATCATTTACAGCAGACAAGATAATGGATAAAATAAGTTGAAATATAAAAATAAGGTAAAAAGTAGGTCATACATGGACAGTGTATGAGCAAAACATGCTGTACAGGGATTGGTTCTGACAAAGCAACCAAGTCAATTCCAAAATATGTAATGCAATGTACAGTGAATGTAATGTAAAATGTATATAAAGGAGGTTAATGTGTAACTTTGGATGGGTAGTACTCCCTTTACCCACCCCACACTTGAATCTAATCAACTCAGCATAATTTTGCTGTATGTCAGATTTAAAAAAGCCTAAATAACAAAACCAAAGTTCTTAAAAAAAAAAAAAAAGTAAAAAAGGTCTCAAAGGCTATCCCCACAAATACCAATCTTCGTTGAGGCTTTTGGGCTCAGCCCGGGAGAAGGAGCAACCTAAACTGGGTCACACCCACAAGAGCATTGGGAAGGAATTCTGACACAGACTTGGGCTTGCTCTGCACTTAAAATTTAGGTCAGCATAGTGACATCAAAGATGTGAAAAAAACACACCCTGACAGACATAGCTATGCTGACCTAACTCGCAGTGTAGATGCAGCTTTGGTTGTAGCTACCATTGTTTGAGGAGGTGGTGTTCCCACAGCAATAGAAAAACCCTTTGCATCCATGTAGGCTGCATCTACACTACAGGGCTGTCATAAATATAAAGGAAAGGGTAACCACCTTTCTGTCCACAGTGCTATAAAATTCCTCCTGGCCAGAGGCAAAACCCTTTCACCTGTAAAGGGTTAAGAAGCTAAAATAACCTCACTGGCACCTGACCAAAATTACCAATGAGGAGACAAGATATTTTCAAAGCGGCCGGGGGGGAACAAAGTTTCTGTCTGTCTGTGTGATGCTTTTGCCGGGAACAGATCAGGAATGATCTTCATAACTCCTAAATTAGTAAGTAATCTAGTTAGAAATGTGTTAGATTTTCTTTTGTTTAATGGCTGGTAAAATAGCTGTGCTGAATGGAATGTATATTCCTGTTTTTGTGTCTTTTTGTAACTTAAGGTTTTGCCTAGAGGGACTCTCTATGTTTTGAATCTTATTATCCTGTAAGGTATTTACCATCCTGATTTTACAGAGGTGATTCTTTTACCTTTTCTTTAATTAAAATTCTTCTTTTAAGAACCTGATTGCTTTTTCATTGTTCTTAAGATCCAAGGGTTTGGGTCTGTGTTCACCTATGCAATTGGTGAGGATTCTTATCAAGCCTTCCCCAGGAAAGGGGGTGTAGGGCTTGGGGGGATATTTTGGGGGACGATGTCTCCAAGTGGGCTCTTTCCCTGTTCTTTGTTTAACACACTTGGTGGTGGCAGCATAGGGTTCAAGGACAAGGCAAAGTTTGTACCTTGAAGTTTTTAGCCTAAGCTGGTTTCAGAGTAACAGCCATGTTAGTCTGTATTCACAAAAAGAAAAGGAGTACTTGTGGCACCTTAGAGACTAACCAATTTATTTGAGCATGAGCTTTCGTGAGCTACAGCTCATTTCATCGGATGCATATCTGCTCAGCCCAGCTGAAGACAGTGTCAGGGAAACTGTTTCAGATTCCTGCTTCACAGGGTAAATCTGCACTGGTCCTGGCCTACACTATGTTAAAAAGCTATTTCATTTTATCAGTTTTTAATTTGCCACCTTGTAATTTCATTGAATATGCCTCTTGGAACTGCCAGTCTGGCTCAGAGTGTTTTTTCCTCCACACCAGCAGAAATAATTGAAATCTCATATAATTGAAAGCACCAGTTCATTGTCTTAGTCAATCCTCCTCATTTACCTATTTGATCAAGGTGGAGTTTTATACAACAGTGATAAGATCATTTTATATCAGTTTCCTGGTCAACTTTATTCTGTTATTCATTAACTTCTTTCCCACACTCTTGCTATAACATTTACTGTCTCACAAATGAAAAATACCTAAGAAAAACAAAACACTTAACACCTTAGCTAGTTAAAATGGAAATATTTTAAAAACCTGATTTTCACCATTTGTCCATCTTTGAAAATCTGCCTTTTTGCACTTTATTCAACTTGGACAATGAAAATAGACTAGTCACTTTCATTTTCAAGTTCATGCTGTAGTCCACTGCGGCAATGTTTGTGGCACAACTAGTGCAATGGATTGTTTGTCTCCAAACAAAACTGCTTGCACTGACATTTTTTAAAAGAATCCATTAGGTTCTTTTTAAAAAAAAAAAACAACCCCAACAACAGAAAACCAGTTGTATAATGTATTGTACCTGACAATGGCCATTTAAACATGCAATTCCTTTTCAGAAAAAGGAAACACAACATGGATTATTCATAGAAAAAGGAACTGTAATGAAGGTGGAGAAGATTTTTAAATGTCAAAATTTATGATCCAAGGTTATGCTTGTTTTTCCAGTGCATTTGTGTTTTATGAGATGACAGAGCATTGGAAAGTGCACATGGTACTTGCAATGTAAAAATATCAATATCACAGATATCACGACTGGTGCACAGATCCATAGCTAGTGTAAATCAGCAAAGGCCCTTTGACTTCCAAGCAGTTCTTCTGATTTACATCAGCAGAAGACCTGGTCTTTAGTCCTCTAAAAGTGTAAGAAGATAAATTCAATTATATTTCAGCGGAGTTGATTCTTTGCTCCAATAAATCATGACTGCTAGAAACTGCCTTACATCTAGGCTATTGCTGCTAGTAAAAGCCACATTAAATTAATAAAGAAAAGACAGAGTTGTTATTGTTTTAGTCACAAACCTGTATCAGGATCTATTATCGTGTGCCCCTTCCATCTGACTGTCCGGGGGGGGAATGGCTAAGACACCTGGAGAATGCACTGATGCCCCAACCACAGCTTACAGCTCCCCTCCCTTGCTGAACTGTTGAGAGATTTGGCTGTGATGTTATTGACATGAACTGTGACCATATAGATTATTGTTGCAACCAAGGTCCTATAGTGGCACCAAATCTTGTACAAAGGAGGTCAAGTAAGGTGTCTATGAAAAGTTTATGATTTGCTGGTTATAATTATGCTATCTGTATGCATGTATCATTTTGTATTTAAAGTTATAAGTATTGGCTCTATACTGTTCGTATTTCAAACTTCTGCTGTGCCTCCGGGTGACACTCCAGACAGTTTGGCATCAGCACTGCCTAGCCTGCTTGATGGCCCATTAAGGACCATCAGCTATACAACTGACCCATTGAGAGAAGGCAGATACACCTTATGACTCAGCAAGGCATGTAGGGACATGCCTCCAGAGAGGAATCTAAGGCTTTCAGGCCATGTGCTGGGCAACTTGTTTTTGGAACAAAGGAAGCACAGGCCGCATGGCAAGAGACAATAAAAGGCAGCTTCATCATCTCCATTTTGTCTTCAATCCTGCTTCTTACCTCTGGACATGGGTGGTGAGTCCTATGGGCCCAAGGTGCCTGGGCACCAGGAATATTGCTGGCCTGGGGCCCGGCTCTAGCAATGTCTGAGGCCAGGTCTCTCCCTTGGCCCTGCCTTCCGCCTCTGGAGCTCCCTCTCTTCCCCCCCCGCCCCCACCCTGCCCCCGATGCATCTCCCGGGCCATTTAAAACAGGCCAGCTCAGCAGAGCTGAGCAGCTTCCTGCCTGCTTGCTAGACATGGCTGCTGGCCCCTCCCTGCAGCCTCTGGGCAGGGTGGGTCTGTGTCCCACCCCAAGCGCCCCTGCGGCCAATAGTAAGCTGCGGGGGCAGTGCCTGGGGGTAGCAGCACATGGATTCCCAGCCTGCCCTGCCTAGGAACCCCAGGTAAGCGCCGCACCCCGCCACCCCCTCCAAGAGCCTGCACCCCACCCCTTTGGCTCCCCAATTCCTTCCCAGAGCCTTCACCCCCTCCCATCTCCAAACTCCCTCCGAGAGCTACACCCCCTTTTGTCCCCCCATCCCCAAGCTCCCTCCAAGAGCCTGCACCCCCACCCCCAGCCTGCACCTAAACTCAGTCCCAGAGCCTGCACCCCTCATCCCCTCCTGCATCCCCAGCCCCTGTCCCAGCCCAGAGCCTGCATAAAGCACCAAAACTCTGTCCCAGAGCCCGCACCCCCAACCCCTGCCTGCACACCCCCCATCCTGCACCCAAACTCCCTCCCAGGGCCCGCACTCCAGCCCTCCGCACTCCCTCCCAGAGCTTGCACACCTCACTGCCTCCTGCACCCCCACCCCTTGCCCAATCCCAGAGCCAGCACCCAAACTCCATCCCAGAGCCTGCACCCCAGACCCCACACCCCAGACGCCCTCCCAGAGCCCAACCTGTCACTGGTCCTGCACCCCAATTCCCTGCCCCAGCCTAGGGCCTATACCCCAGATCTCCCCACACCCAACCTCCCTCCCAGAGCCTTAGGCAGATGGGGGGTGGAGTTTGGGGGCGGGTTCTGGGCACCACCAAAATTTCTACAAACCTGCCACTCCTATCTCTGGAGGAACTTTGCTACAAACTGAAGCTCTGAACAAAGGACTAAATGACCCATCCAAGCTGTGGATGTACTCCAGAGACTTGATTTGAACCTGCAATTTATTCCACCACTGCTACAAGCCTGAACCAAGAATGTTGCCGTTGCTGTATGTAATTGATTACTTTGACAAATTGTAGCTCTCATCTATATTTCTTTCTTTTTATGAATAAACCTTTAGATTTTAGATCCAAAAGGATTGGCAACAGCGTGATTTGTGGGTAAGATCTGACTTGTATATTGACCTGGGTCTGGGGCTTGGCCCTTTGGGATCGGGAGAACCTTTTTTCTTTTACGGGGGTACTGGTTTTCATAATGATTCATCCCAATAAGGAGTGGTGCTGGTGGTGATACTGGAAACTGGAGTGTCCAAGGGAATTGCTTGTATGACTTCGGGTTAGCCAGTGGGGTAAAACCGAAGTCCTTTCTGTTTGGCTGGTTTGGTGTGCCTTAATAATAAAGGACGTGCAGCCTTGGGCTGTGACTGCCCTGCTCTAAGGAATCACAGAATATCAGAGTTGGAAGGGACCTCAGGAGGTCATCTAGTCCAACCCCCCGCTCAAAGCAGGACCAATCCCCAATTTTTTCCCCAGATCCCTAAATGGCCCCTCAAGAATTGAGCTCACAACCTTGCGGTTAGTAGGCCAATGCTCAAACCACTGAGCTATCCCTCCCCCCATGCAATTTGTCCTGAATTGATACTCCCAGTTGTGTCCCCCCAAGAGCCTGCTTCATTACATTGGCACATAAACACACTGCCACACCTCAGGGGTGAATCCACTTGGGAATCCAGGAAAACTATTTGTAACCCCCCTGCACTAGCAGAGGTGAATTTAGTTCAGTGTCTATAAAATGTGTTGACATTGTCTAATGGAAAATGGTATATAAGATAATTGAATTATTAGGCTAGTGTTGCACACCTCAAGTGGGTTTTGAGGCCGGAGGCAAAAAAACAGATTTTGAGAGTTTTTCCATTGACTTCAGTGGAGTCAGGATTTCTCCCCTTAATACACACCCTATCCTGGATGATAGTTAGGGCCCAATCCAACAGTCACTGAAGTCAATGGAAAGACACACTAACTTCAGTGGGCTTTGGAACAGCCCCTTACAGAGAATGGCTTCTTTTTATATTTCATTAAATATATTTAATATTTGGGGGAAGATTTCAATATATGCTGCCACCATAACCCTTCTTTCAGTAGAAAGAGGGATAAGTAATAAGGACAGGTTATGAAAATATCAGGATAAATTCATCCCTGGTGTGACCCATTATGTTGTTCTAGGCATTAGAGCTGGGCAAACTATTCACAGTGAACAGTTTGCCAGATTTAGTTTTTTATTCTGTGTGGGCAAAATTCACCTCTTTGCAGATGGCCAGCCTAAGGGCCATGCATCACTTAAGTTTTATTTAAATCCTTACCTATTTTGATGGCTTATATGAGACTAAAATGGTTAATGAGTGCAGGAGACTGGACTAGATGATCTCTCAAGTTCCCTTCCACTTCTATACTACTTTGACTCCATCAACCTTATGTTGACTTGCTGGACAAGGGTGAATTTCCCCCTTTGTGAATGTGTCTTAATGCATCATGATTTCTGGAAATTTGTGAATTGAAATTGTTCGACCTATAATTTTATGCAATCTTCTTGTGCTACCTTCAGCAAATCTCTCTGTGCCTCAAGTCCCCTCCCCCCATAAAATGGGGATACTACAACTGCCTTTCTCCTACTCTTTGTCTTAGTATAGTTAGATTATGAACACTTCAGGACAGACCTGTCTCTTTCTGTGTGTTTGTACTGTACCTACCAGAATGAAGGCCCAGCCTCTCCTGTAATACAAATAATTAATAAGTCATGATGATCTTAGGAAGGGGATGACAAATGGAGACAAAGATACAATTATGTTCATCTACAAAAATAACTGTTAGCCCCCCTAAACCTAAAATAAGTTTTCAAGCCTGAAATCAGTGGAAAGTACATGAATTTCAGTGGCAGTATTGCCTGAATAAGAAGTCAATCTTTCCATTGACTTCAACGGGCTCTGGATCCTACCCTTACAGAAGTTGTTGTACAGTACCAATATGTGAAAAAATACTGTTTGCATTTCATAATATGATTGAAGTGTATTTTATCGCTGGCTAACAGTATGCAGTCACCCTTAGTCAAAACAATCCTTTCCCTATGCTTGTTAAAAAATGTTTCACATGCCAGCAACCTCCCAAACAACTCAACACTGATCTCTTAACTTACATGAAAGCCTAGAAATGTCCACTTGAGTCCTAGTTCTCAGTGCCAGTCCTCTTTCCATACCTGCCATTTGAATTCAGAGCCTCTGAGGGAATTAAAGCTAACACATTACTTCCCAATTAAATCCCAAAGCGATGTGAAATGTAACCAAATAGCTCCATAGAATTTCTTGGGATTTTGATAATGATTGAAAGGATTATACAAATTCATGTTTTCTCCTTCTTTCAATTCATCGAAAGCCTCTTGAGTGTTCTGTTGACCCCCTTTTAATTTCCTCTGTTTGACTCTTCAGTTTTCCTCCTACAAAATACATTTAGAACAGATTGGTGAAGGTTTGTAATAATTTAGCAAGATTATAAAGAAATAGTCATTACTATTGCAAACCTTTTTCCTTCAATTAGTATTTCTAATCACATTAGACATGTATTCCATATCCAGAGAGGATGCCCGATCCCTACAGCTATCGTGAACCATTAACTTTAATTAAAATTTACAAGTCTAATGTTGTTACATCTGCTAAAAGCACTAACTGCCATGTTAATTACCAAAATGTTAATGTTGCGTTAAAATGTGAATGTTCCCTTTTGACAGTTCATCTGTGGTTTAATTATTTATTTTTGGTAGAATATATCCTAAAAAAAAAAAAAATCCATAAAAGCAAAAAAGTATGAATGCAAACTGAATTGAGAGATACTAGCAAAACTTCATCTATGCAGAAAACTTCTTGGCTTAGAAAAGAATTTATCAGCTAAAGTTCATTTGTAATCTTTGTCCAGCAGCTAAAATAAATATGCAGTGCTTGTCTCATGACTGAGATGTTATTTATAATTGCAGCACATTCTTTTATTATTACTTCATAGAGATATCTAATCTACAGGATTTGGTTCCAACCTCCCCATAGTTTCAAATACTGTGCAGTCTTTTGGCTGTATAATACAAAACTTCCTCGAAAGTAGGGTTTACGGGACATTCTATTTAAAAGAATTACTGATTTTTGTATATACAAGCTATTACAAAGTAGACATATAAAAGGGGTACCTACCCACAGCCCACTTCTGAAGTTTTTGGATTCTCTATGGAATAGATTAGGTACCCAAGAAATGCAGGACCAGAGCATAAAAGCTTCTTCAAAATACTTTAAATTCGCAACTGATACAACAAATACTTGCAATGATCAATCCTCTAAAGGTAACAAAAATATCCGATTTAATAGAAGTTAGGCAGTCATCTGCTGTACTCCATGTTACAAAACTTTATCTTATTATTAAGACAGACTGTCTGAAATTTATAAGTGAAAAGATTATGATGAACACAATGTTCAATATAATTGTTACACATTTCTATCTTTTCAGATAATTATTTTAATGGCTGAAGTTAACAGTATGCCAACTAATTTCTTAGTATGGTTGTAAATAAGTACTGTTAAACTCCATGCCATATTCTATTTCTTAATTTACATGCGCAAATCCTAATTTTGCCTGTAGATCTTCTATGCTACTTGTCAAATGCATATTCTTCACTGTGTTCTGTCTCTTGAAGGTTGGAAATAGGCAGTTGTGTAGTGGCAGGCTCATAGTTCTTGTGTGGGTCTGGGGAGAAAGGGTGGACGAGAATAGAGAGTCCTAAAGATCAGATGTTCAGTTCACAAACTAAGATCATTTACTGATACAGTAAAGACAAACAAAAAATGTACAAATCACACAGAACTATTCAACTTGAAGTCATTATTCTAAACTTTTTAGTAACTTTTCAAGCAGGGCTTCCACTATAGTCAAGATTCTATTCCCACAGCTCTGACAACTCAGGACTCTAGGTCTAGGAACTCCTCCTTTAACCTACAAGTATCTGTAGAGATTCCCATAAGGCTTGCAGCTAGCCAGTCAGAATGTAATGCCCAGTTACCATACTAATGCTAGCCACTTTCTAATGCCATGTTCCTCTC
Organism: Lepidochelys kempii; assembly: GCF_965140285.1. Classification (NCBI taxonomy): domain Eukaryota; kingdom Metazoa; phylum Chordata; order Testudines; family Cheloniidae; genus Lepidochelys; species Lepidochelys kempii. Next base: position 64,466,527 of record NC_136387.1, on the reverse strand, counting down.
CCAGATGCCCTGTGCTGATAATAGAGTGTCCTACTCACCAACTAGGTCTTTCCTGGTAGTACATTTAGTGTTCATTTCTCAAGATGTTGTCACTGATCCATATTTTTTTCATCTCTTCTGATGAGATTCGTTTACGTTCCCTCTTCCTTTCATGTTAAGATGTTAAAACTATGAGAGAGGATTGGGATGAAGCAACACACTTATATCCATGTTTCTTCTTTCTCACCCTCAGTAATAGGCTGTTATCTACCCCAGGATTTGATAGACCACCATCTCCTGAACCCCAGGGCAATAACTTAAATGGCAGGGTCATCCAGTAAACTGGCCTGCTATAGAGTGGGCATCTGCAGCCTCCCAGCTATTGGATATGTTTTTCAAAAGTGCCTGTATGACTTAGGATCCTAAGCCTTGTTGAATGTCAATGGAACTTAGGCTCTTAAGTGCTAAGCCACTTTTGAACATAGTGTACTCCTTGTCTGCAAATGTTCTCTGCTGGATCAGCCTCCAGCACCTGCATTCTCTGGTGTGCAAAGTGATCCTAAATCATCCAGATTGCCACTGGAGCATCCCCTCTGTAGAGAGAATCTTTGACAGCACAAAGTTGGCAAGGACAGCTCCACTACTTCCTGAATCAGCTATGCTGTTTCCTGTACTGGAACTCTTGGCTTCAGAGGGAAGGGGTGGGGTGTGTTAAGCATATTCTGTTGGTGCAGCAGGGGAAGGGGCCTGCTGGAGGTTTTGCTACACCCTGTTCTCTACTGCCAGAGGGTACCCAAGGGATTTTATTGATGGCATAAGATAGAACCACTTCCTTGCAGCTTACATTTATACAGAGTCTGTGCAGCAAAGAGCAAGGTAACTGTGACCAACTCCCTGACAGCTCCTCCTTACAACTTTGAGCAAAGCTCAGGTTCATGAATAATCAAGCTGGTAAAGGGCCCATTTCTACTAATACTGATCTCTGAGTAGCTTTGCTCACATGCAGTCCTACTCAAATTCAGTGGGACTACTCACACAAGCGAAGTTACTCTGGTGTGGAAGTGTTTGCTTGAGACTTTTTTAAAAACACAAACAGCTCCAATTAAAATAATGACTATTTTCAAGAATAGATTAGGTTGCTGGGGAAAAAATGGTTTTCTAATAGTCCACCAGAAGGCAACCTACCTCCCGGGCTTTGTTAGCTTTTGTAGATTTCATTGCCTGCAGCAATATTTCTGAAGTCAAATTTACCAAAACTTTGGTATCTCTTGAGAATAGCTCTGGGAGAGGAATACCTACAGAACCTCATTATTTGTTTACTGAAAATACAAAGATTTATTTAAAATTATTGATTTGCAATTAATCTGATATTAGCTTTCCAGCCTCTATGGACCACTAACTTAGGTAACTTTTTGCATATTTACATAATGCTACCAACCCTGTAATGTTAGGTTTACCTCTCTTGGAGTCTTTAAGCTCTTAAAATATCCTGGGAACTGAACCTTAAAATTCTGTTTTTCCTCAGTAAAAAATAAAAAAACAAACAAAAAAAATCCCACACTTTTGCACTTTGGTTGTGGCAGCTTGGTTGATTGTCTTTAATATTTTACACATTATGGCCCAGCATGTGGTAGGCCCTGCACAACTGCCCAGGAGTGGAAGAGCAAACAGGAAGCATCCCCTGTCATTTGAGTCGGTGCTGACAATAACAATCCCTACACTTTGGCTGGTGTAGTACCTCCCCCCATGATCAGAAAGAAGCCCCAGCAGAAATTTTGCCTCTCAAAAGTACAATGTTTCTGGGTGTTCCTGCTGCAGCAATACATCTAAAACACAATCAGGGCTGTGGCATTAAAGACACAATCTACCTTGTATACAGAACAATCTTGGTCAGAGACATTGCATGTGCATCAAGAAGAATAGGAGATGGACTTCTTCTAGTTGTGAAGCTCGTCCTTAAATTTTCAATCCCTGCACTGCATTTTGCTTGGTTTTCTTCATCCACCCGCATTTTTTCTTCTTCTCTGTGTATAAAAAGTTCCCCAGATGCAAACTTTAAAAGACTTGTCTATGTTTCATTCAGCAGCAACCTTTTGGGGTACGCCTGTCAAAATAACTTATAGTAGTTGGCAATCAACCTACTGCAAGAACCAACTTATATCTTTGTAAAACAGAGCAGCCTTCCTATTACTGGTTAATTAAGAGGCCAAAGTAAGGACAGTGTTTATGGTTTCTTTCAAGATATGTTCACAACACTTTTTAATCTGGGAAAACATCAAGAGACAAGCTGTAAAGTTTTGTTGTGCAGAACTTTTTGATAAATTACTAAAAAGCAGTGACAGGCTCTCAGCTCTGCAAGTGAAATTTTCTTGACCTTGTGCATTTACTTACACTCTCCAATGAGCAGATAAAGTGAAAAATGGTGCACCTTTATAAATCCAATGAAGTCCTTAAAATCGTAGACTATGCAAGTTGAAAGTAATCGTGGGGGACAAACATCTGCTCTCATTATAAATCTGGAGTTACTTTAATAAGAACAGATTTCAGTACACGTATCTAGTTCTGTCTTCAAAAGGATGTAGGTACAAGTACCTTCCTGAACTGGGGCCAAATTTTAAGCATGCGAGTAGTATGGGACTATACAACCATAATCACTTAGCTATCCAAATATTAAAGGCCACACATGGTATTTGTCAAACAGATACCCTACTCAATTTTTATGTCCCATAATATAATCCCTGTGATCACATTATGTCAAGGATTAATCTAAAATAACCCCCAACACCAACCTTGGAACAGCTGAAGTTAATGGGGAAATGTTGCCCCTGACTTGTATAGGGCCGGATTTCACCCCAAAGGTTTAATTTTCTTCAACACCGTGCCATCAACTATTCAAATTATTCATTCTCCTGTGGTTACCTGTGATATTGTTTAATGGCAGACAGCATACACTCTGTTGACTTGACATTTAGCAGACATCTATCATCAGTCAGTCATTTTTCAAATTTGAAGTTTATACAATTTTATTGAGATTTTGAACTACTGAAAAATATGTTAGCATCTACATACAGCAGTATTTTATTGATTAAAAACAACTTGTTATTCTAGATCTTCGTCTTTCAGTTCGCATTTGAGATACTGTAATGATTATATCTCTTGATCTGCCAAGAACTGCAGGCCCCAATTCTGCAAACACTAATATACAAGAGTAGCTTTACACAGGTGAGGAGTCTCCGTTAGAAACTCTTTTGAATACATCTTACCCTAGTTTCCTGAAAGTCCTTTTTTTTTTTTTTTATTTTTATTTGAAGGCTTCTTATGAGAGAACTATTTAATTCTCAGAATCTGTAAACATTAGTATCATCATTATGCACTGTGAGAGTATAGGTTTTTATTACTTGATGTTATGGTGCTTGATACATATTACATCTCTGATATATAGTTACATACTGTGGGCTCAATTTTCAAACTTGGCTACTCAAGGAACCTAATTATTTACTTTCGGCACCAAAGTGCCAATATGATTGCAAGATCTGGGAATAATAGGATACCTTGTTTAGAAAATTGGGCTCCCAGTGCCTGATACTGTTATCAACTCTGATGCAGAAAGCCAATAAAAAAAATGTAAATCGAAAACTTCAGGTATTCCAAAGAATGTTACTATATGCTTTATGAAATACCTGTGACAATACATAAGTGCTAGCTATTTTTCCTATCAGGAAAAGTTCATACACAACTTTGGAACACACTGTTAACTGGGAAGCTAAGATAACACTGAACCCAGATGCTATCTTAAGTATACTGGTATGCACATAGGTCCAGATCTTCAAAAGGTATTCAGGCACCTCACTCCCATTGATTTCAAAGGGAGTTATGCACCTAAAATCCTTGAAGATCTGGGGCATGATCTCTACCTTTAATCGGCTGGTTTATAACTTGCTTTGATTTACAGAGTTTAAATTGTTCTATTCAACAGCATGGTAAAAAAAATTTAAGATGTGGATAGAATATCAATAATAATTATAGCCAGGTAGAGAATAACAACTCAAGAATATTTTAATAATGGAAGAGTGGATATGCTTTTAACTTACCTTTGTGAAGCAAGCAAACAGTAAGAAGAGAGAATAATAATATAGTATAATTTATGTGGTAAATCATCAAATGGTAAATTGATGGTGTAAGAATAACCTTTCCCGGCCTTTAAACTATTCTAATGACAGAATGAATGCAGCATAATGCTGCTATATTTGTAATGTTGCTAACTGCCTTCTAAATTGTAGTTCTGGTCAAAATTAAGTGCTTGGATCTATTATTTTTATAGACATATGCACAAAAATATGTGTAACCGATACATTTTGATACTAAATATCAGTATTAGTGTAATTTAAATTCCAATTTAACTTACATTATGTTGACATCATTAGAAAGGAATTAACAAGTTCAAAAATCATCCCAAATACTTTTACTTACCTTTCATCCAAGCATCCTCATTTTTTCAGGTTTTAGTGTGAGAAAATCTCCTTCTGACTCCCCTTCAGATTATGGAAACACAAGATTCCTTATGCTGAATTTCCCTTTGTGAGTTTTACCCCACAAACTATTGCATTGTCACTAGCAACTTTTCACATAAAACAGTGAAACTAAACTATGTTGTGATTGTGAACTTAATGATTTCCTGCACTGGTATCCTTAAGAAAACACATTTTTACATTAATGGGAATCTTGCACCAAAATAACCAAATCAAAGCAAGCATATATTGATTCTTTCATATTCGTGTTTTGCCATACATTTGCCTTTTGTCTGATTAAAAAGTTATTTCAATTACATGCAATATGCAGAATGAAATATATCCATGTACATGGAATATCCCCTGCTGTTTACGAAGGACATCACTGTTCAAGTGTGTTGCTATCCTTTAACCCATCATTCCAACTGATTTCACAGAGGCCTGACACAGTTAAATAATGTTTTTAAAAGTTCTCAAATTTTCCCTCATGCCATTAAAATATCAACTATATGGTTCTAAACACATGCGGCTGGATCCTCAGCTGACATGAATGGTGTAGCTCCAATAGTCTGTGGAGCTATGATCATTTACATCAGCTGAGGATCTGACCTGTACCATCACTTCGGGCTCCCAGCCATGCATTCAGGAAAAAAAGAATTACTCTCCGTTGTTTATTTCTTTTCTCTGATGAAAGCATGGCTTGCTGGCTGGCTGGCTCATCCTACCCATAGGAGTGTATAATATTGCTGTGGGAATATTTTAAAATGTAACCCCCCCCCATCTCTTTCTATTTATGTCCAAACTGAATTCTAGTAGCTCACACACAATATTGTGTTGGTCTTTATTCCTGCTCATAAGAGGAGTTATGCTCTTTGATGTTTAATTTAGCTGTTATAGTGAAGATTCCCCCATTTTTCATTACTAAACTTTGGCAGAGTTAATCTGGACAGGTGACTCAAAAGCATCATTAACAGAGTAGAAGGATCAGCCTCATTTTCAGTTTGCAGACCACCCATCTTTGAGGATTACCACCCAGGAGAGAAATGAACAGGTAAGACCATTTTTCTCTATTCGGGATCTTAGTGGCTTGGCAAGGTTCTGACTATTGCTGCTAAGGACCCTCAACAAGAGGCTCTCATTAAATCCCAGCCTTTTATAGAATTGCAAATTTGATCAGGATACAGAAAAAGAAAGTTCGTTTGGCTCCCCCAAGTGTTCCTCACCTTTACACTCACATTTCTTGCTAATCTTTCACAGGAACACACATTTTAAATTTTCTGTTACAGTTTTACAAGTCCTTAGTATTTTAGAAGGGCTTAGATTTAAAAAATAACCATCAGGCATTAATTGGGAATGTTTAGGTTTTAAAGACATTACTAGATATAGCTGTCTCGCTGGCCAACACTTCTTAGTTTAATTTTGTTAACACTCATCCTATTGGCAGTTGTAAACACAGGTCATGTCAATTTATCTTCACCAGAATGACTGGAGAACTGTAAGTGTATCATTTAACAGTGTAAAGATTTTTGGGATACAGTTTGTGAAAGAAGTCACACACTTGCCACCCAGCTGGTTTTTGACCAGTCCAGCAGTTTGAAGGTCAAAAGATGTATTGTATCAGAGGGTTTTCCTGTGTGCGTGTGGCGACACAAAGCAATCTTAACCACTGGTCACCCATGTTATGGCTGGGAGCATGCCATGGCCTGGCCAGCACTGGGGTCCTGCTCTGTCTGTGTGCAGCATACTGAGCCTCACCTGCAGGCTCCAGAAACCACAGTAGCTTCTGTCAGTGCCAGGGACTGGCCAAGAAGCAAGATGTAGCCATCACCAGAGGGCAAGGCTTACCAGCAGGGAGGGTAAAGTAAGGAGCAGGGCGGGGGAGCCAGGGCTCCCTCAAAGGTTCCAGGGAGTGAGATAGAAGAGAATTGCCAGCAGGGAGGAGTAAGAAGCAGCAGTGGGATTCCCAGAGGGAAAAGGCTCCTGGGAAGAACATGGGGTGGCTGTAAGGGCTCATGGGCTTGTGAGGGGGTGACATGACCAATTTTTCTGTTTAGGAGTTGCCTTCCGATACTGCCTTAAAGACTGAGTCTTGCAAAGCAGACTGTATTAGTTTACACCACTGATTATATACATTAGCATTTTTCAGCATAATTTGAAATTTATGGCTACAAAGGAGGTAAATATCCCCATTTTGCACTTAAAAAAAAAAGGCATGGAGATAGGAAGTGACTTGCCCAACATTATACAACAGGTCAATGGCAGAGCTTTGAATAGACTCCAGGCTACTTGAACCTAGGCCAGTCACCTATTCATTAATAACACTGCCTATCTGATAGGAACAGACTGTCAGCACAATATATGGCAAACTTCAAAGTCCTATGTGTGACAGTTCACAGGAAGTTTACTGCCCTTAGCAAGATACTTAAGGCAAAAATATTCATAGGTTTTAAGGCCAGAAGGGACTGTTAGATTATGTTGTCTGATCTGTGTAACAAACCAAAACAGACTTGAGCTCCTTGTCTTACTGTGAAATATTGTTGTGGCTCTTCTCTGCACCTTCTCCAATTTTTCAACAACTTTCTTAAAATATGGACCCCTGAATGAAGTATCAAACATCAGTTTAACCAGTGCAATATATAGAGGTAAAAATCACCTCTCTACTCCTATCACTATTTCCTTTTTATAAATCCAAGGATCACATTAGCCCCTTTTGCCACTGTACCAGGCGAGGAGCTCATATTGTGTTGCTTGTCCACTATGATCACTATATGCTTTGCAAAGTCCCTATGTTGAAGGATACAGTCCATCATTCTGTAAGTATGGCCTGTATTCTTTAATCCTAGATATGGCTAAATGCGAAGTTGTGTGTGAAAACTCATTTGTTTGAGTGGGCCTAGCTTACCAAGCAATCAGGATCGGTCAGTATGACTGCCCTACCCTCACCATTACTTTTCAGTCCACCAGTCTGTGTCATCCACATTTTTTTTTAAATCAGCAGTTATTTTATGTATATTTGATTGTTTATGAAAATATTGAATAGCATCAGGCATAGTACACATCCTCGCAGAACTCCATCAGAAACATCAGTGGTGATTCAAAATATGCATAGTTTCATTCCTTTAATGAAGTACTAAAATTTCAGTAAGGAATTGCATTCAGACTTCTTCCAAGTCTTCAGTCCAATGTCACATCCTTGAATTAGAAGGTAGCTTAGGATCAGATTTCTGGTGAAATTGAGGACTAACATGCATTTTGAGGCTGCTTAGATTCCTTTTCCGGGATATAGATTAATTAGCAGATAAACTGGAGTTCATCATGCTTCAATCTTGTAGAAAGCAGAGAGTCCAGTTGACCCACTCAGGGCCTTAGATTAGAGCTTCAGTCTCTCTCTTGTGGATTGGATCAAGGATAAGAAAACTTGGAAAGGGAAAAGAAAGATCATTCTAATGATTCAGATATAAATAAACAAAACATTTATGAAAGATTTGTATGCATCTGCACAAATCTGAGGAAAAAATTAGGATTCATTCAAAGTTTCTCCTGTTTACCGACAGGAAATAATGATTGTTAATGAAAACATTCTTCAAAACATACTGCATAATTAACTTTACTAACACACAATTCACAGCAAACAACATTAAATTAGGAAGACGTATAGGTCTGTGGAGTAGTATCCTCCAGAGGATGCTACCCTGATCCTAATAATGAACCTGGGGAAGAGTTCGAAGACCAATGGGTTTTTTTTAAGTCATGGGAGTCACCATTGTCTTTTAGGTGTCACTGTGAACAGTTAGTGAGCATCACCATGAAATTCTACATGTGCTAGTACCAGGTGCAGAGGGGCACAATTCCTTCCCTGCCGCACTTGCTCAACAGGGATAGTAAATTGTTCTTGGTTCACATCAGCGGCAAAAAAATAGCTCTGCTGGTCCCCACATTTTTGGGGGGAAAGCAATGGCTTCATGTTCTCCTCACCCACCTGCTTGGTGGGTTGGGGGTGCTGCCCCATTTGCCTGACCCAAGGCAGGAGAAGGCTGTGCGGAACTATGAGAATTCTTTAGTGATTATGCTCTTGTATGGGTATGTAGTCCAACCCAAAATCTAGCCCATAATAAATTTCAGATGACAAAATGTCTTATAACTGGAATGTAATGTCTAGCAATAAAACTTAAGACAAATGGAAGTTGTGGGGGACTCTTGTTTTGTAAATGCATTTCTCATCTATTATGAGTCTAAAAAGGGCCACTTTACTAACACATGGTACCATTTTTTTTTTTTTGGTCATAAACCTGGTTGGCTCAAGTCACGAAGTTCAGAACTAGATGTCAAACACCCCAAAGCTCTGAGGTGTGCAGATGTAGTATTTTTCTGTGCCCCATTATAAATATAGAGTACTGTAACAGGGCAGAGGAGCACAACTCGCTTCCCAGCGAACAGGGTTTAACTAATATTCTATGTCCTTGATAAGAGAATATTCTATAAAAGACTGTCTTCACTGATAAATATACTCAAATACTGGACCATATGCATTCTCCACGTACTTGCACAGAGTGTCCATATTATGCTGTGCTGGACATGGATATAATGTTGTGTACACGCATATACCCATGTTTACACTGGTGCTATTACGTGATGTTAGTACTACCAGTTCCAGGATGCATCTCAGTGTTCTGTGCAGACAAGGACACATTCTAGAGCCTCTTTGCTGTGTGTTATTGGTGCTGTCCACCACTGTCACATGTTTGCTGATGGCAGTTCCTGATCACATTGCTCCCCACAAACTTGGCTGAAGACATGGAGCAATGCGATGATTATCTAGTTTTGCTCCTGCTCCTGTTTGTGGAAGCAGATAGTTATCCAATGGAGTAAGCAATCAGCAAGATGCTCGATGGAACTTGGACAGAATTTTCTGACAAACAAACATGTCTGATCCTGAAGATCAATGACAATTAATTCAGATCACATGGTGCAGACATGGTAAATGCTGGTGTTGCTGTGGTATACCTGTGGGCAGACCATCACTTCTGGTGCAGAAAAAACAGCACAATGTGATGAGATCACATCATTTTGGAAGCCTTGGATGATTAGCAGTGGCTTCAAAGCGAGGAAACACCTTCGTGGAGCTGTACAAGGAGCTTGCACCAAACTTCCAGCACCAGAACACTCGATCCAGAGAAGCCAAAGCCAATCAGAAGTGGGTTGCTATTGCCCTGTGGAAGCTGGCAACATTAGACAGCTATAGGTCAGTTGAAAGCAGCTTTCATTTGGGAAAAGTCTAGTCAGGGTTGTGGTGGCAGGTTTATGGGGCAATTAACACTGATGTAACCACAGGTGGTTGATGTAAGTTCCCGAAATAATGGATTTGAAAGGATAGGTTTCTCAACTGTGCAGCCGCTATGGATGGCACCCATTTTCCAATACTTTGCCCACCAAAAGAGGCATGTGAATGTGTGAACTGAAAAGTTTGCTTTCACTTGTTCTACAAGGCTAGGTGGACCACAGAAGGGAGATTCATGAATACAAACATGGGAAACACTGGAAAGGTTCATGACGTCAAGGTGCTGAGGAGATCAGGATTGCACTTGAAGGGGAAAGAAGGGACTTAGTTCCCCATAAACTATATTCTTCTGTATAGTGCATCTATGCAAACTTATTTGGGGAACCCTGACTACCCGCTCCTAACTTGGCTCATGAAACTGTACCCTAATCATTGTACCTTTGAAAAAGGGAATTCAAGACCATTCTGGAGCTACTGAACGTAATCATGGGAATGATATCAGCAAAACTGGCTAACCAATCAATTAAAACACAACATTGTATTATTCCTTACCTACTCTGTGTGTACAATATAATTTTAACTAGCAGTTTTATGACTGATCAAGTCTAAGAATGATGTAAGTCATTTGCAAACTTCTCATTATGAGAAACCTTGAAGACAACAATTCAACATCTTATTGTTCTTTGCAAACTCAAAAAAGGAACTTGATACCTTTTGTGTGTTTAGTTTTTGGCTATCAAGTAGTTATTAGAAACGCATGCTAAATAAAAGATCTAGGGGGAAAAAAAGAACCATAGTCGACAGACTTTGATGTTTCCAAACATTGACTGTGAATTGAATGAGAAAGGAAAAAATAAAGGAAGCTGAAACTGTGCTGTCAGGACTTTTATAGCACAAAGGGGTTTTTTTATGATTTTAATGCTCTGATGACAGACATATGAAAATGAGTGCAAAATGCACAGAAAAAAATAAATCACTGCAGAATTTACATAGACAAAGAAGAAATAATTTTATAGCACTGAAGACAGCGTAAGCATAGAGCAAATTTCAGCAGAATTATTTTTGCAAAACACAGGCATGTTTCACATGTTTCAATTTCTAATGTGTCATTGTTAAATCAAAGCTCAAGAGTGGCTTATTTTTATTCAGGCATGCAGAAGAGTTAAGAAACATGAAGCAAGATATAATCCTACCAATAAAGCTTTCTTTAAAACAAATAAGAAATTTGTTTAAATTATTGTTTAAGGTCTAGACAACTGGTATCCTATGAATGTATAGCACAGTGGGTCCCATATGGACATGCACAATGTGTAAAATTCAGTCCTGCACAGAAAGCTCATACAAGACCCAAGCACCATTTAAATTCTACTTAAACCATTTATGAAGGCTTAAGTGGGACGTAAGTGGTGCACAGGATCACATGCCTCTGTCAACCTTCTGTGCAGGACTGAATTTCACTCTGTTAAGTCCTTGCTTCATATACTGTTTGACACCCAAAGGACTAAACTGTTAGTGCCAACATGAAGCCTTTGAGGAAAGAATGGAAAAAATAAAGTGGCTGCTACTAAGAGAGAGACTTTGAGAAATGGGACAGCAAAGATGTCAGTGAACCTCAGGGTGAAGAAACAGAAATCTAGATACTTATACAGCCCTTATAGTATCTCAGTGCTTCACAGTCATTCAAGTATTTTATCCTCATAGTATCCTTATAAGGTAGGAAAGTAGGATTATCCCCATTTACAGCTTGGGAAACTGAGGCATAGTTGATTAAATGACTTGCCCACTGTTACTAAGGTAGTCTAAGCCAGTAATTGGACCCAGCTCTCTTGACTCCCATGCCCTATTGACTAGATCCTCCTTCCTACACTAGAAAGAGAGGTTACAGCTAGAAAGGTGAAAGGAATGGCTGGAGGAATAAATGGATATTAGGTCAGACATAGGGCTGAGCAAATCCCTGGAGACTTGAAAACCAGGAGAGTTCCACAGTCATAAAAAGCCATATATTCTAAGTATGTATTTGTATAGCTTACCCAATAAGTGTGAAGTCCTGTGGGTCAGAGAAGGTCCGTCATGTAGATGACTTTCCACAGTCCTAGCATACAAGTGGGGATGTAATGCAAGAAGGGCCACACAGGCAGGCAGACTCCAGAGCCCACTGAGTGCTACAGAACCCCTTTGCACAAGAGCATAATGAAGGCAGGTCATAGGCACAAACAATAGACCTATTTAGCTGCATGGATCTAGTGATCCATGCAGATGCATATCATGGGAGTAGTGGCCTGTGGCCATTCCTGCTGCCATCTGTTGAGGAAGCAATAGTAATAACCATCTTTGTAAAGTGCTCTGAGCTCTTCAGGTGAAAGATGCTCTACAACTGCAAAAATATTACACTTCTACAAATTGCAGCATTTTTGAACAGAACACTGATAAAGAGCAAAGATGGTAAAGAAATTAAATTTGCATGACCTACTAAAAATGCTGTGGTATTTAGCTAGCACAACGATGCTTGAACTGAAGATCAGCAGGTACTTGGGGAGAACCATTACTTACTTGTAGATACAGGGGTTTATTCTTAAAATCTCTGAAGTGAAAGGAGTGGTTCCACCTCACACTTTTCTGAGGTAGCCACAGATTCTGTGTATGCAATACCATACTCATGGTTGTGTGTGCACAGCATATTCTGGGTGCAAATATTAGTAGCTAAACTTATATTTTTATGTCTGCATATCAGATAATTAGATGTCTGACTAGTAATGTTGAACATGAAGTTCACTGTGGGTACAATTATCTGTAGACTCATAACTTCACATATTATAATTTGACCCCACCTTCTAACTTGTTCATATTTAAACAGCAGACCATGTTGTAAAATGCCACGAGCTAGATACTAACATGCTTCCTAGAACCCTGGAGGTAGAGGTATTAAAAATACCTTTTATGGCATTTGCTTTGCAAATGCAGAGTAGTTGTAGCTGTGCCAGTCCCAGGCTACTAGAGGGATAAGGTGGTTGAGATATCTTTTATTGGACTAACTTCTGTTGGTGAGAGAGACAAGCTTTTGAGCCACACAGAGCTCAAAAGCTTGTCTCTCTCACCAACAGAAGTTGGTCCAATAAAAGATCTCTCAACCACCTTGTCTCTTGTAAATGCAGAATCATTTCACATTATGGAGAATTAACATTTCAACAATAGATAAGGGATTGCTGAGTCTTTTTCAGTCAGATTTCCATATTTATGGGAAGAGCAGATGAGTGAGTGGACACTGGACTTCAGATTGGCTTGGTGTTCCATCACATTTACCATTAATTTTTTAATTATTCCCTTATGTCCTATCAAACATGGGAATTTTTTTTAAAGTGCTGTTTCTTGGAGAAGCTCTCAGTGCTATTGTTTAAGCTGTGCAGCCAATGGTGGCTTTTTATAATTATGCAGTATGTAATTTTATAAACACTGCTTTCCAGAATTCATTGAGTCAAATCCTGCTCGTTTACACTGCTACAACCCATTATGTTTAATGGGGCTCATACTGCTGTATAAGAGAGCAAGATTTGATCCAATACTGTTTGTAGGCAATTGAATTGTTTTATTTATACAAGTTCCTTTATTGGTTTTATAAGTAGTAGAATACTAAAAAGCAAAGATTTTATGTCTGAAGATTATTGTAATTGTCCCATTTTTGGTGCCATTAAATACTTGAGCCTGAGACTGTACAAGTACTTACTGCCTATCCTTTGCACCAGATTTTTTTAGTAACTAGGACCAGTTTCAACAACCCATATGTGTATTGTCCTATTCAACATGAATAGGAACTCTAGAATCAGGCCTTAGGTTTAGCAGGTTTCTGTCTTCTTCCTCAGCTCTTTATTATGTAGCTTCCTTACACATATCCTAATTGAAGTTGTCCCTTGTGTTTTTTCAAACACTAATATACATTCAGTTAGGAATATCTTCAACATGTTATGCAATTTACTATCCATCTTTTCATACAAAATGCGCACAACATACTGTTAGTTTCACCCTTTGACATCGAGGACGTTTGACTAATGGCTACTTAAAATGCCCCTCAACCAGTAATTTAGAATGCCACTGAGTTTACTATTAAGTATTCCATCACATTGATCTTGGCTATTATTTATATTGACAATATGATGTCAGTACTATAGTAAAATAGATAGTAATATAGTACTCTAGTTATGAAAAAAGTTAATATTTCTGTAGGTGGCAGCAGTACTTAAGAATCTGAAGTTTTCCATGATTCAGGCCTACTGGAACCTAGTACAGTCAAATCCATACATTTCTGCAGGTATGATTGAATTCTGACTCTAGTCTTCATCAATAGTCAGTTACTGTAGAACATCAAGCCATTCTATAGAAGTTTAGTTTGTTTAGTGACAAGAGTTAATTCACCCAAAGTGCTCACTGGTAGCACAGGGCTTTTCGTCCATCTTCCTTAAGCAGAGTGTGCATATGGCTGTAATTGCCATTTTAGATTATTCTGTTCATTTTTGCTGTGTTGTACAGAGCCCTGGGTGCTTTGGTGGGATGAGAGTACTAGATAAATAAGATTACTGGGTCAGATTCTATGATCTGCCATGGCATGTTTGCAGTTCCAAGGGCTGTGGAGCCAGCTTAATCAGACAGCTGAGGGGTTTTTAAACCAATTCTACGACTCTATCGTATATAGACATGATGTGAGGAATGTCAGAAACTGGGAGTCGTTCTGCCACAGGTCAAGAATACAGAGCATGCAGTCATCACTCTGAGAGCTAGAACCATGCTAGAAAGGACCCTGAAGGATACCATCCATTGACAGTACATGGAAAACCTGAGAGAGAAGTGGGACCAGGTCAAGGCCTTCAAGGTGATGTGCAAGTGGGACATCAGCAACCATTTCCTCCCTGTGGGCAGTTTCACCTGATTTGCTGACTGAAGATTCATCCACAGGGCCCGGCTCAATTGCATCCTGCTGAATGGAGCTGTCCACCACGGGAATCGGGACAAGCGATGCAGAAAGTGCGGCTATGCCAATGAGACACTACCCCACGTCTTGTGTAGCTGCAAGCCCCATTCCAGAGCCTGGCCACTGTTCCACAATGCCATCCAAGGTCACCTAGTCAAAGCCATTCTGCCACCTGTGAGGAAGGTAGCTGTGAACTCTGCTATCCCTGGAACAGACAGTCGACTGCGACCAGACATCCTCATTACCAACAAGGAACAGAAGAGGATCCTCATAGCGGATGTCACAGTCCTTTTGAGAACAGGACCCTGGCCTTCCGTGATGCCCAAGCTCAAAAAGTGGAGAAATATGCCCCTCTGGCTGGTGCCTTGAGATCTAAGGGTTATGAGGTTCAAATACACATGCTGATCATCAGAGGCCTGAGCACATGGGATCCCAGTAACGAGCATGTGTTGTGAGTGTGGGAGTATTACCTCTTACGGGAACCCAGGGGTGGTTTCTAGTTTTCCCAGATTACTGGGTGGGGGCTTGAGCTGGGTCAGTTTTGTATTGTCATTTAGAGAAAGACCTGGCTCTTGTTGCTGTCAACTCCCCCTGACGGAAGGACTCCATGTGTTTTCTGTGTTTTTCCAGAAGCCAGCAGAGATATGACAGTGTATACTAAGTGAATATAGACCTCACGGTCTGATTTTGTCCCCTCTACCTCTTAAGTCCTTTTTTTTTTTTTTTTTTCCGGGGAGTGGGTGTTGTTGGGGTTTCTTTTTATGCTCTTAAAGAAATTGTGTTCGTAACTAAATAGTTCAAAAACTAAACTTATTTTAAAAACGTCAGTATGTATTTAAAAGTGTACTGTGCAGCTTTTACAATAGCAGAAAAAAGTTAGATCTCACTCTAATATATTTGGGGAAATTCTCAAGTTAAAGAATTTCTGATATTGAGATATAGGTGTATTGTCAAACAAAAGCTATGTTTATTGACAGGCGGAATTGCATCAGGACATACTGCATCCACCCAAAAAACTTACTTCCATGCTTTTAAAAGGTAAAGAGAAAGTCTAGTCTTATGCATTCCTTTTCACCTTCACATTGCAACACGGTCAGTAACACTCAGTTCCCTCTTAAGGCTTTTACTTCCACCTCCATCCAGTGACTCCTGAGGTCACTGTTAAGGTTTTGTATTAAAGAGCAAGTTTGACAAAGTGCGGGTACATATTGCCTATTTACATCATTTCCTAGGGTTTTTATATAGCGGATATCTTCCCAGAGATAAAGTTAAGGGCAGCTGGGTGAGGTTCTGTGGCCTGCAATGTACAGGTCAGACTAGATGATCACAATGGTCCCTTCTGACCTTAACGTCTATGAATCTATAAGCTGCACTGCCTGGGAACCAGATGGAGAAACTGTGCTTCTGAAGCTGCTCTCAACTACATCGACCCTTCTGAAGAGGTTGAGAGGCTGAGAGTTGCGTCAGTAAATATTTTGTGTCTACAGCACTTTATCCTCATTTAAAAGGAGGTACAGCAAGAGATGCCTGTTGTGCTTCCCAGGAGTACAGAGGGCTGTGAAGCACCTCAACACAACCAGCCTTTAGCCTGAGGAAGCCTTCTCTGTGCCTGCTTAGGGTCAGTTCCCCAACACCTCCAGCCTCTGGCTGCACAAGCACCACCTTCCAGGCCTCTGCAGGCCTTGCTCTCTCTCTTTACAGGTTAGCAACAGGCACACACCAACCCTCCCAGTCCTCCAAGTTTCTCAGGACCTGTTCCCAAAGGAACAGTACATCCCCATCTTACCAGTTACACAACAGAACACAGCTCTGTTTTGTGACATCGCACTCCATGTGTTTTTTGGAAATATGCTTATGAGTGTGAATATGAAGTAACTGGAATATGTTTTACGCAAAAGATCTCTTGTAAGTTATCATAACAAAGGGCATAACCTACTGAATATATTCCTCCTATTTGTATGCATGTATCATTCTTGTATCTGAAGCTAGAAATATGAAGTATAACTCTGAGGTCCTACTGTAATTTTGCGAAGTGTGGGCCATTAATGGTGGTTTAGAAACTTGATGGCTCCCATTGACAATTGGTTGTAAATGGTTTATTTCCCTGCATGCCTTCCTGTGTACATGTGGGCCAACCCAGGAAGAATGGAGACTAGGGGTCTTACAGTGACATGTGACCATGTCACATGACACTGGAAGCCATCTTAATCCTTGTACTTTTCCATTGATGAGGCAGGGATGGGGACAAGCACAGACAAAAGATTCCCGCCTTGTGCCAAAGCTATAAGAGGGGGCGGAACAGGACAAAAGAGGCGGACAGTCATGAGAAAACCCCTGCCTACTGAGATGTCTGCTGGATCTAACAAAGGCTGTACCGGGGAGAGGATTGAGTTCAGACTAGGAAGGAGTCTAATCTGTGAAAGAAGCTTATTGGAACATCTTTGAGGGTGAAATATTACCTGTAATCAGTTTCTTAATGTATTAGGCTTAGACTTGTGTGTTTTGTATTATTTTGCTTTGTGACTCACTTTGTTCTGGCTGTTATTACTTGAAGCCACTTAAATCCTACTTTTTATACTTAATAAAACCACTTTTGTTTATTAATAAACCCAGAGTAAGTGATTAATACCTGGGGGAGCAAACATCTCTCTATCAGTGATTTAGAGGGCGAACAATTTACGAATTTACCCTCTATAAACTTTATAGAGAGTAAAATGGATTTATTTGGGGTTTGGATCCCATTGGAACCTGGGTGTCTGGGTGCTGGAGATAGGAGACCTGCCGAGCAGTTCTTGGTTAAATTCTGAAGCTTTGGGGGCATGGACCAGACCTGGGTCTGTGTTGCAGCAGACTAGCATGTCCAGCTCAACAAGGCAGGGTTCTGAAGTCCCAAGCTGGCAGGGAAAATGGGCTCAGAGGTAATTTCAGCACATTAGGAGACAGTCCTGAGGGGATCTCTGTGACTGAACCCATCACATGTTTAACACACAGTGCTTAGATATGTTTATAGAGCAAGCAAGTGTAAGATTATTTAACAGAGATTCAAATGATAGCAATCAGAAATATTGGAAATAATTGTTTACATCTAAAATAAAATCATAGCATGCATACAAAAGCCTACATAGAATTAATAAGACATTGTCATGTCATAAGAACAAAAGCTCACCCAAAATCCTTCCAGCGTATTCCATCCAGATTTGGCTGTGATCTTTCGTTCATGAAACAAGCATGCTGTCCTCTTACTGCCTCAGTGGAAAGATCCAGAGTTTGTCTCGCTCTACTGTTGAGGTACAAAAATCCATTGTCTGCACTTGCAAACTGGATAATCCCCGTTGCTTGTGTTTTCCTGTGTAGGGTCTCTCCTGGAGAATTTGCAATCACTTGATTATTGTGAACCAGACAATACTCAATTTACATTCAGACAAACAGATAAACATCTCTTGCCTGAAAAATCTGCTTCTCATCTTTTCTGGTGACCAGCCCCAAGTTGCAGACCTTAAGAACATTTTTCAGCATATATTCATAACTCCTTACATATTATCCATACTTACATTTCACACTTAATGAGGACCAGTGTGACACAGGCTTTCAAAACAAACCTTACATGGCACTCTTGGGTAAACTGGTAGGTAGGTGCTAGACCCAAGGGATCCTTGTAACCTTTTATGTACCTCTGTGCCTTATACTAGTTGGCACCAAGAGGGCCCTGGGTCTCACTGTACTCCATGTTTAGCAGTGATGACATAAGCCATTAGCTGGAAGGATTTTCCTTGAAAGAGTGTCTTATTACTCACTTCCAAAAATATTGTCACCTCTCATGGACTTCCACAAATGGCTTACAGCCAAGAGTAGCTGAGCAGCAGGGTGCGCGTGGCAGCTGGATTCTTTAAATGTTAATTATATTGGGTACAGTGTGCCTGTCTTACACCAGCAGATCTGCCCATTGCTCTCCCTCTCCTCTGCCAGTAAAAAGCTTACCTCTCAGCCAAACCTGCTTCTGTAGCACACCCATGTGTGTGACAGCTGCTATCTTGGCCAACACCAGGGATAAAACCAATCATCTCCAGAACTAAAAGTTTGTGCTAATGAGCCAGGCTCTCAAGCGGAGTTGACACAGACTTGCATCCTCTGAATTGGAGACTGAGGGGGACACAACTCACACACTGACTGGGTTACAAAAGCAAAATGTGAGACAAATGATTGAAGTGTGAATTTTGATGATTCACACAATAATGTATAGACTAGCAGAATTGAAGTACAAATTCTGTTTTAAAGCAGTGTTTTTCGGTGCAACTATACCACCACCATTCCTCCATACATCAGCAATAGGGTTTGAACCACTTGCCCACTAAGGATTTCATATCCCTAGGTTAGACCCCTTACAATGTTTGAGATACAGGAGTAAATTCTAGCCCCTTTATAGGCCAGCCACTGCAGAAGGACTTGACACACTGCAATAGTGGATTACACAACTATTTACTCATCATTGATAGAATACTGGTGATCAGGAATCCTAGATTCTATCCCTAGGTCTCAGAGAGCAGTGTTCTTTATACTAGTTAAAGATGGGTTAACCAAAACTGGGTTAAGTGGCTCTGAAAGGTAGCATGGTGCAATGGCTAGGATGGGGGCATGTTATATTAGGGAGCTTGGTTTTGGGCCTGCAGCAACCTTGCACATGTCTCTGCTGATTTATTTTTAAAATATGCAATGATGGTGAGAAATGTTTAGTAGCTCTTCCTTATCTGTCTTCTAGGTTAGGGTTCGTGGCTGTAGTCAATAACAAAGGGTAATGAATTCCAAGGGGATTTAAACAGCACTCAAGAAAGGTGAAATTATGACTCCTGATATCCTCTTTCCTACTTCAATGAACTTTCCCCAAGCCTGCAGGGGTATTTGGTCAGACACCCCCCAACTTCCTTCCATAAATGAGGGGCAGCATTTACACCATGGCAGATTTGTTGTTAAATTATAGTTATCAAATACTCTAGAGACAAAAACTACCAATATATCTGACACAGTCCCAGAGTGTTTTGAATTTCTTGCAGAAAGTGAGACAACTCAGTGAGGGGGGGAAATTGCTAAAAGTTGATTTTTAAATTAATTATTCTCTTTGTCTCAGTTCAAGTTTCATCAAATCACCATGAAAAATTTAAATAGCACCCAAAGTTTATGATCTGTTTTGGTTTTTGCTATTTCAATGAGATTTTAATGGGAGGGAAGTTTAAAGTTCCTGTTAAAATTGAATTTTGCAATGCAACCTCAACACAGCTGCCATTGCATTATAATAAAAGAGTATTTCAAAAGTTTGCTAATTTTGCAGATGGTAAATTTACTTCCTTAACAGACCCTGAATTTTAAAAACTTTCAGAGAAACAACATTTTAGTAAAGAAAAAGGGAGTACTTGTGGCACCTTAGAGACTAACAAATTTATTTGAGCATAAGCTTCATGAGCTACAGCTCACTTCATCGGATGCATGCAGTGGAAAATACAGTGGGAAGATTTTATATACACAGAGAACATGAAACAATGGGTGTTACCATACACACTGTAACAAGAGTGATCAGGTAAGGTGAGCTATTATCAGCAGGAGAGCGGGGAGAGGGAGGTCACCTTTTGAAGTGATAATCAAGGTGGGCCATTTCCAGCAGTTGACAAGAATGTGTGAGGAACAGTAGGGGGGGAAATAAACATGGGGAAATAGTTTTACTTTGAGTAATGACACATCCACTCCCAGTCTTTATGAATGCCACTAGCCATCACCTTCAGCCCCCAACTAAAACCTCTCCAATGCATCATCCAGGATCTACAACCTATCCTGAAGGACGACACATCACTCTCGTAGATCTTGGGGGATAGGCCAGTCCTTGCTTACAGACAGCTCCCCAGCCTGAAGCAAATACTCACCAGCAACCACACAACAAAACCACTAACCCAGGAACCTATCCTTGCAACAAAGTCCATTGCCAACTGTGTCCAGATATCTATTCAAGGGACACCATCATAGAGCCTAATCACATCAGCCACACTAAAAGAGGCTTGTTCATCTGCGCATCTACCAATGTGATATATGCCATCATGTGTCAGCAATGCCCCTCTGCCATGTACATTGGTCAAACTGGACAGTCTCTACGTAAAAGAATAAATGGACACAAATCAGATGTCAAGAATTATAACATTCAAAAACCAGTCAGAGAACACTTCAGTTTCTTTGGTCACTCGATTACAGACCTAAAAGTGGCAATTCTTCAACAACAAAAACTTCAAAAACAGACTCCAACGAGAGACTGCTGAATTGGAATTAATTTGCAAACTGGATACAATTAACTTAGGCTTGAATAAAGACTGGGAGTGGATGTGTCATCACACAAAGTAAATTTATTCCCCCCACCACCACTGTTCCTCACACGTTCTTGTCAACTGCTGGAAATGGCCCACCTTGATTATCACTACAAAAGGTTCCCCACCGCCCCCGCTCTCCTGCTGGTAATAGCTCACTTTACCTGATCACTCTTGTTACAGTCTGTATGGTAACACCCATTGTTTCATGTTCTCTGTGTATATAAAATCTCCCCACTGTATTTTCCATTGCATGCATCCGAAGAAGTGAGCTGCAGCTCACGAAAGCTTATGCTCAAATAAAATTTGTTCGTCTCTAAGGTGCCACAAGTACTCCTTTTCTTTTTGTGGATACAGACTAACACAGCTGCTACTCTGAAACCTAACATTTTGGTAAATTCCTACAACAGGAACAAAATTTGAAAAATATTTATGGTCCTGCTCTGTCTTCCCCAGAAGTGTCATTCTTGGACCTATTCTGAGGAAGAGAAGACATTTGAAAGTTTATATAACTCAGATTTCTTTCTTTTTATAGAATTATCTTCTACAGCCTATAGATACACCCAAAGCAGTTAGAGAGTCTAAAAATCTAATTCAGCACTGATAGAAGTTAGTACAGTAAACCAGGAATGAATCTGGGCCACTACTTCCCTCTTAAATTTTGTCTCTTTATTACACTTCAAATGTAAAAAACTTCAAGGGAAAAAATCTCATATAATATATGTTTATTGGTTGCCAAGGCAATAAGTCTAAGATGATAAAAATCTGAGAACTCTAATGAAAAGGAAATGGATATCAATTCCAGAAGCAGCTTCTTATGAGATGGGAACTTGTATAGATTTCAGAACAGTGAAGACAGCTTGGCAGTACTTAGAATCTATTTTTAGATTACGTGCTGTACTATTTCCTTTCATTGCTTTTTTCTCCTACTTTGTGTGTTGAGATTCTTGAATGGAAGGTGCTACAGAATTTATATATAGGAATTTCTATGGCACTCATCATTGCAAAAGTTGAGCACCACAGAAGTGATAACTCTACACTATGCTTCCTTCTTCTATTTCCTGTTCTGCTTTTCTATTTAGATAAAAGAGACCAAACTTTTTTAAAAAATCATTTCTTCATATAAAATAGCTTTTTTATATGATGCTATATTAATATGCTTACCTGTGGCACTGTTTACCTTAATCTCAGATTAATCTGGATTTTAAAGAATTCAATAAAATATTGAATATTAAAAATGTTTTCATGGTTAATACAAATTTGATTGATTTCCTGAAAGAATCAGATTTTAAGAGAGACAAGTCTCAAGAGGGGCTATTCCCTTAGGGGTAGGAAGCATGGGCTCAGTTAAAACCAAACGGTCTGGGGGTCAACAGCTCTACCGCAGATTTGTTGTGTGACTTTGGGCAAGTCACCTAACTTCTCTGTAACTCAGTTTCTCCTTCTGTATAACATAGATGCTACTTACATCCCTCCCTCCTGGGGTGAAGAGGATTCACTAATTAATAATGTTGCAAAGACAACATGAACTAGTGCCCAGGGCACCGGACTTGGTGTCAGAAGCCCATGGTTTTTATTCTCTGCTCTCACAGGCGGCAGATCTAAGAGGCCAGGGGAGGCTAAGTCTCCCCAAACAGCCGGCCTGCTGCCCTTGGAGTGCACCGCTGCTGAAAGGGTGCACAGCCTGGCCGTGGACCCACCCGCACTCCGCCGCAAGTCCCCACTCCAGCACATCCTCTTCCCCCAAGGCTCCGCCTCTTCCCGTCCCCACTCTGCCTGCATGTGGGCCTTGCTGGAGCAGGTGAAGAGATGCGTGCAACTGGTGAGTGGCTGGTGACTTGATTGGCCAGCCATTGGGAGGACTGGGGAAGGGGGCAAAGAGGTGCAGGTGGCGGGGGGGGGACTCAGGGAGTGGGTGGATTGGGGCCGGGGTGGAGCACAGGCAGTGCTTTGGGGGGAGGAGGCTGGGGGGGGGGCCTTAGGGCAGGGCCATGGTCTCGGGGTATGGCCACAGTCCAGGCACACACAGCCTCCCCAAATGCAGGAATCACACACTACCCATCTGCTGCTGATCTGCTTTGTGACTGTGGGCCTCTTCATCTTTGGCTTCATTCCCACTGTTTCTGTCTGTAAGAGTTGGCAGCAACAAGAGCCGGGTTCAGTAACTAGGGGTCCCTTTTCAATAACACAATGCCAAACCGGCTTGAGCCCCCACCCAGTGACCTGGGACAATTACACACCACCCCCTGGGCGCCTCTAAGAGGCAATACTTCTCCTCTCACAAGCACAGAGTCTGGGTGTAGCAAAAGCCTTTTAATAAAGGAGGGAAACAATGTGGCGTTATGTTGGGGAAACACCACAAATAGGATTCATAAACACAAACCATGAACCAGAAGACCCACCCCCATGTAGATTGGGCCATGTCCTTTCCCTTTGGGTTCTTAAGTCCAGCAACCCACTCACAGTTAAGTCACACCACTCACAGTTGTTGTCCTTGGTCAGTGCAGCCCCAGAATTCAGTGTTCACCTCCCAGCCTGGGGGGGAAGGTATGGAGACACCTTACACGCTCCGCGGCTTGGGCCCTCAACAGCTGATTGCCATGCCTCTCTGTGGGGTTCTGCTCCAGTCCCCACAGCCAGCTGCGCCTCTCCGCCAGCTGCTCACCAATATATCTTCAGCCCCCACCCACACACACTTAACACAGCTCTCAGTGATTTCAGAGGAAATTACTGTTTGTATAATGGCTAATATGTCGGGTTTGTTGGGCCCCGGCTCAGCAGCCTCCAGCTCAGGGGCTGCAGCCTCGGCTGATGATTGGGCAAAAGCACTGGGGCAAACACTGGAAAACATTGTGCTGTCCCATGCTATGTCAAACTCCTGTCATAAGTTAAGGTTATTTGCTGGGGGATCCCATCCCAATACCTGGGGAAGAGGAATCTGAACCCTGGTTAGAGCATACCACTGAAATGCTGCAGGAGTGGGCCATACCAGATGCAGAAAAGCTAAGATATCTGACAGAGAGCCTTAGGGGCCCAGCATTAGATGTCTAGTTGGCAGCCAGCATCAAGCAGAGTGCCCCAAGGGTTGGTCCTGGGGCCGGTTTTGTTCAATATCTTCATTAATGATCTGGAGGATGGTGTGGATTGCACCCTCAGCAAGTCTGCAGATGACACTAAACTGGGAGGAGTGGTAGATATCCTGGAGGGTAGGGATAGGATACAGAGGGCCCTAGACAAATTAGAGGATTGGGCCAAAAGAAATCTGATGAGGTTCAACAAGGACAAGTGCAGAGTCCTGCACTTAGGAAGGAAGAATCACATGCACTGCTACAGACTAGGGACCTAGTGGCTAGGCAGCAGTTCTGCAGAAAAGGACCTAGGGGTTACAGTGGATGAGAAGCTGGATATGAGTCAACAGTGTGCCCTTGTTGCCAAGAACTCTAACAGCATTTTGGGCTGTATAAGTAGGAGCATTGCCAGCAGATTGAGGGACGTGATCATTCCCCTCTATTTGGCATTGGGGAGGCCTCATAGAATATCAGGGTTGGAAGTGACCTCAGGAGGTCATCTAGTCCAACCCCCTGCTCAAAACAGGACCAATCCCCAACTAAATCATCCCAGCCAGGGCTTTGTCAAGCCTGACCTTAAAAACTTTTAAGGAAGGAGATTCCACCACCTCCCTAGGTAACGCATTCCAGTGCTTCACCATTCTCCTAGTGAAAAAGTTTTTCCTAACATCCAACCTAAACCTCCCGCACTGCAACTTGAGACCATTACTCCTTGTTCTGTCATCTGCTACCAGTAAGAACAGTCTAGATCCATCCTCTTTGGAACCCCCTTTCAGGTAGTTGAAAGCAGCTATCAAATCCCCCCTCATTCTTCTCTCCTGCAGACTAAACAATCCCAGTTCCCTCAGCCTCTCCTCATAAGTCATGTGCTCCAGCCCCCTAATCATTTTTGTTGCCCTCCGTTGGACTCCTATAGCACAATAATATCTGCAAAGTGCTTTTAGAAACACTTATGAGAGATACTATAGAAATCCAAAATAATTTCATCCTTGTCATAGTCAGAAGGATTCATCAGTTTATCCAAATGGTATCAATCCATACCCTCAAGTCCTTCAATAGAGGGGGCAGGGAGTCATCTTCTAATTATAGAAGAAATCATTTAGAGGTGGCTATAAAAATGTTTTTTGCTTTCCCTGGCTAGGCTGCTCTTCGAATTGGAAGAACACCACCATGTATATTGGAACCCAGAGGAGGTGAGGAGTTTGGGTGGAGGGGGAACCATGGAAGAGAGAGATGCAAAATTTCATGGACAGTTCAGAATTCTGTTGAATAACTGAGCTGTTGGGCTTAATCTGCTGTTAGCATTTCTGGCAACGCTTTTAATATTTCAACTAAAATATGTCCTTTAAGGTGACATATTGCTGACTATTATCAGACATGCTTTCTCTGTTTTGTTTTACAGTTTTCTTTGTTCTTAGAATTCCAATTTAAATACACATAATAATTTGTCTCCCTCTCATTACAATCATTTTCAAACACTTCTCTATGAACTATCTCCCTCCCAGTGCCATAACATATGGAAATATATGTCTGTAGCCTATGAAAATATTCTCTGGAGCCAATTTAGCAATGCAGAAGGCAGAAGTTATGAAAGCGCACCAGTGTACTTCAGACTCAGTTGCAACCCTCCAGTTTGACATCCTTAAGTGGGCCAGAGAAAATGTCATCTAAACAGTCTACTGAGATTTGGGGTCACCCTTCCAAAACAAAAGCAAAAGAATGAATACACACTTGTTG
Source organism: Lepidochelys kempii (assembly GCF_965140285.1). Taxonomy (NCBI): domain Eukaryota; kingdom Metazoa; phylum Chordata; order Testudines; family Cheloniidae; genus Lepidochelys; species Lepidochelys kempii. The sequence continues at coordinate 64,440,656 of NC_136387.1, read as the reverse complement.
ACAGAAGGGGATTTATCATTCCTCATTCTTTCAAGACCCTCACTTTGGCTTTGGTTCCTCTTATGACGGGTGCCACCAACACATAGCAAGCCACACAATTCTCTCCTCCCTCCCTCCCTCCCCAGACACTATGAGGACTATGCCTGTTGAAACATACCACTTAACCTCACACATCACCTCTGAGCACGACCCTCCATGCCAACAAACCCACTTCACTGTCCCTCCTTCCCAGGCATCAGTCACATGCCATCCAACTTGGAACCTAAGGATGAATTCACTGTCACTGCCTTAAGTGGAACAATATGCTGTAAGAGAGAATGAGAGCATACCATTTCTCTTGTCGATATTTTTAGCTTACAGTATTTGTTATTACTATTACCATAACACCTAGGAGCCTTAGACCTGGATCAGGACCCCATTGTGCCAGATCATCTGTTCCTCAAAGCTTTAAATTTAAATACAAGACATGAGACAGCAGATGGATACAGGACTCACACACAGAGGGGCACAAGGAACTAATGATTGGCCAGTATGATAGGTGGTGGTCTTAGTACAAGTTTATTGTAGGCATCATGGCAGAGGAGAGTTTTAAGGAGGGGTTTGAGGGAGGATAAGGTGATTCTGCAGAGGTGTAAGGTGGGTTCTTCCCAAGCATGTGAAGCAGATGGGGAGAGAGCACAAAGGTGCTTTTTGAAAATTTAACAAGTGTGCAATGGAGGCGGGCATCATGGTCCTATTAGAGGTGGGAGTTGACACTTCAGTTGTGAATGAGAGATGACTGATAGGGTGGGGATAAGCCATGAAGGGCCTTGAAAGACAACAGCCTATGTTTGGTGTGGTAGAAAAGGGAGCCCGTGGAGGGATGCAAAGAGAGGGATGACGTGGTCAAAGTGACAGGCTAGGAGAACGCTCTTTGGAGCAGCATTCTGAATGGATATGAGCAGAGCAAGACTGCATCTATCATGGCCAGAGAAAAGGCTGTGGCAGTAAACAAGATGCGACAGGATAGCCTGGATTAGAATTTAGCTGTGTGGATGGATAGAAAAGGCTCTGAGATATGTTATGAAGAAAGTATCTGCAAGATTGAGATCTAGCCGGAAGTGAGGCTCTAGAGAGACGTCCATGTCAAAGATGATGCCCAGGTAGTGGGCCTGAGTGACAGGCAGGATGGCAGTGCTTTCCATAGTACCTTTGCTACTTATTGAGTTCCGAAGTTGGCTGTTGTTTGCATGTATAAGGGAAGACGCTGGAACAACTGAAGTAAGCCTTATCAACTCTCTGTACCTATTATCGCCAAATAGGCCTTCTTCCACCTTTCCTCCCATTGTGTTCCACAGCAGCCACTGGGGCTCTGCAGTTGGGACCAGTGACCGACGACCCAAGGGTCAGCACTGCCTACCACAGATGTCTGTTGTCCCTTCCCTTTCCCAGTTCCCACCCCCCACTCTTCTGTATTTAAAAATCAGTGTCATTATGGTTGGGTGTCTTGCTGATGTCCAGCTGTGCTGCTGTGCCCTTGAATAAATGCCTTGTCTCAGACCCCATCCCCCACCATGCACCCTCACAACCCAGGGTGGGCCTGGTCCATCTTCACTGTTTCCTCCTACCTAATTCTTTCCTGGGAGCTCCATAATACACACCTGGATAGTGTGCTTCTCCATGGATCCTTGTTTCCTTGTTCAATTACAATTCTCCAGTGAGCTTGGTGTCTTGTAATCGCTATATAATGGGTCTGTGAGAGTGCAAAATCTGTAATCAAATCAAGAGTTTGCCTTATGAATTGGGCATATCTCTTGACTAGAGCAGCACCACTTTCCTGGGCATGTGGAAACCTTGCTAGGGTTTCTGAAAAATCAACACGAGTGGCATAGCCCTTAGCCATGCCCCTGTCTCACCCCTTTTTTCCCTGCTCCTACTTTGCCACACAGAGTGCCAAATTTCCCCATTTAGCCACCCAAAATGCCACTTTCATCTATACAAGGATTTTGATCTTGGTTGTGTAGTGAGGCGGTGTGGTTCCCCACCGCCCCAGAGAGAGATGAGTCCCTCCGGACACCAGAGTGCACAGAGCCAGGGAGCTCTGAGCCTGCCCCCGCAGGGTCAGGCATTGCCCCAGAAGTATAAAGGCCTGACCTCAGGGCTCACTTGGAGAGCAGCCGCCGGGGAGGCCAGGCGCCTCTGGCCTAGCTCATGATTGGGAAACCCCAGCGGCCTGCGGTAACCCGAGGACTAGCCGAGCCTGCCCTGCGCCAGCTACCCAGAGGAGTTGCCGAGCCTGCCCCACGCCAGCTATCCTGAGGAACCCCTGGTGCTGGACCCGCCGGAGGACACCACCCTGACTCAGGTACCTCAAGAGGGGGAGTCTGGAAGCAGCCCAGGGGCAGCCAACCCTAGTCTGGCTGCAGCACTGCCAGAACCCATGTCAGTGTGTTGCAGCCAGGATCCCCACTGACTCAGCAGCGGGTCTTCTGCCGCTGTTAGGGCCCTGGGCTGGGACGCAGTGGAGTGGGAGGGCCTCTGTGTCCCCCCTGCCTCCCAACTCGCAGGTGGCAGTCTCCCCCTCTCCCAGGCCCTTTGGAACCTAGGGCTTGGGCTGACTGTTTATATACTGCCTGAGCGCCTGACTCACCCGTGCCCCGCCCTGACCTAGGGCCTGGGCTTACTGTGTTATTTCTACCTTCACAAAGGCCGCAGAGGACAACTCCTGCAGCTGGACTAATTCCCCGCAAGACCTATTCCCCAATTTCGTGAGGCAGTGTGGTTCCCCGCCACCCCAGAGTGAGATGAGCCCTGGCTAACTTCTCTACAGTGAATATAAGACAGGAAGAAAAAACTCCAACTTCAAATCAATACCGTACATCTAATTAAAAAGTAAAATAACTTTACATGCAACAAATCCTTAGCATTCAGACAGAAAGTAAGAAAGGAAATTTCCTAATAAGAAGAGGTCAAATTGATTATACTCAATAAGAGTCAGCCTCTGCTTTCCCACAGAGTACTGGAAATTGGCAAGTTCAAACTGTAAATTCTGTAATTTTTTAAAAGAGCTTTAAGAATGGATAAGCTATTACATTCTAAAATAAGGGACAGATCCTCAAGTGGTATAAACTGTTATTGTGTTACATAGGTGCACAGACTAGATGTTTGGAATCGTCCCTTCTGGCCTAAAAAAAACCCTATGACTTAAATTCCATTGACTCTATTGGAACTTGAGTCTTTCCTCCTCTGGATACTGCTGAAGTATGCAGTTGATATACACTGATTTACATAGGATCTGCCATACTGGATCAGACCCACGGTGCATTTATCTAGTTGAGTATCCTGGCTTTAACAGTACTCACAGCTATATGCTTTAAAAGGCGTGCAAGAAACCCCACTGGAGGCAGATGTCAGATAAGCTGCCCCCCAAAGAGAGTTTCCTCCATTCTCCTATTAGAGATAAGGTTACGCCTTGAAGCATGAGGCTTTATCCTTGCTAAAAGCATTTTTTATTAGTATTTACAATTATAATTCTAGTTATATTAATGTCAAATCCTACTTTGAGACTTGCTACGTTCTTGGCTTCAAAGACTCATTGGGAAAATTCATAGATTCCAAAACCAGAAGGGACCATTGTGATCATCTAGTCCAGTGGTCTCCAATCTTTTTGTGCACAAGATCACTTTTTGAATTTAAGATCAACCCAGAATCTACCCTGCCCCTTCCCTGAGGCCCCTCCCCACTCATTCCATTCCCATCTCCTTCCAATGTTCACTCTCCCCCACCCTCACTCACTTTCACCATGCTGCGGCAGGGGCTTGGGGTGTGGAGGGAGTGCAGGCTCTGGGCTCGGGCCGAGGGGTTCGGACTATGGGAGGGGACTCTGGGCTGAGCCTGGGGCAGGGGGTTGGGGGGCAGGAGTGAGGGGTGCAAGCTCTGGGAGGGAGTTTGGGTGCAGGAGTGGGCTCCAGACTGGTGCAGGGGATTGGGGTGCAGGAGGGCATGCAAGGTGCAGGCTCTGGCCAGGAGGCGCTTACAACAGGCAGCTCCCGGCCAGCGGTGCAGCGGGACTCAGGCAGGCTTCCTGTCTGCCGTGGCCCCACAACACTCCTAGAAGAGACTGGCTGCTGGCAGTCTCTGTGGCCCTTGGAGGGGAGGAGGCGGCAGCGGGTCTCCTTTCACCACCCCTGAAGCTCCAGGCCAATGGGAGCTGCAGGGACAGTGCTGGGGACAGGGGCAGCATGCGGAGCTGCCTCACCCCCCCACCCCCCAAGGGCCACAGAGATGCCAGCAGCCAGCCACTTCCTTGAGCGGCATGCAGGGCCATCGCTAGCTATTCTGGGGCCCTATGCAGCCCCCTCCATGGGGGGGGTTGAGCCCCAGGCAACTGCGGGGGGGAAGGGCCTGCACCTGGCTTGGGGGACAAGGGGGAACCGCCCCCCAGCACTCACTGGCGGCGCAGCTGGGGCCGGGTTGCTGCACTTCCTGCTGCTGGTGAGTGCAGGCCCAGCGCAGCTGCAGTCCTCAGGAGAGTGGGGGTGAGGGTGGGGCTGGGGCGGAGTGGGGGTGGGACTGAGGTGGAGCGGGGGTGGGAAGAGGTGGTGCTGGGGCCATGGGGAAGACACAGGGCAGGGGCTGGAGCAGCACATAGCTCCGCAGGGCACCAGGAAATTTGGTGCCCTAAATTTCCTGTTACCCTACTCAGCTGCGTACTTTGGGTAGGGACGGCTCTGGCATTGTGGGGCCATGGCAGGCAGGCAGCCTGCCTGAGCACCACTGTGCCACTGGACTTTTAGCAGCCCGGAGATCGTGATCGACTGGTAGAGGCTCCAGGATCGACCAGTCGATAGCGATCAACAGGTTGGTGACCACTGATCTAGTCTGACCTCCTACATAACATGGGCCATAGAACTTCCCAAAAATAACTCCTAGAGTAGATCTTTAAAAAAAAACACAAAAAAACAATTGAGTTGAAATTGCAAGTGATGGTGAATCCATCAGGACCATTGGTAAATTGTTCCAAGGATTAATTACTTTCACTGTTAAAAAATTTACACCTTATTTCCAGGCTGAATTTGTCTAGCTTCAGTTTTGAGCCACTGGATCGTGTTACACCTTTCTCTGCTAGAGTGAAGAGCCCATTATCAAATATTTGTTCTCCCTGTAGGTACTTACAGATTAATCAAATCACCTCTTAACCTTTTCTTTGTTAAACTTAAATAGATTGAGCTCTTTGAATTTATCATAAGACTTTGGAACCCATTTTCATTCCTAATGCATTGTATGAAAAAGTATTTCCCTTTCTCAATGAAATTGAACGTTCCCTTGTGTATAACAAGAAAGAGAATAGAAGTTCCCAATCCACTTTCTCTGTACTAGGCCATCCATTATTTTCTATACTTTTAGCATGTATCCTCTTATTCACTCATCTCTGAGGTAATCAATCACAATCTTTTCACTCTCTCCATGAGAGCTTTTCTATGCCCCAATCATTCTAGCTGTTTGTCTCTGAATTCCCTCTAATCTGCAGTATCATGTTGGAGTTGGGATGACCAGTTCTGAACACAGCAACCATCTGTGAATATGCCCCTAGTATTACTTAATTGTGACATTCTGCACTGTGTTTATAATGAGCGTTAAGGTTTAGTTCTGTACAGACACATACCTGTTCCTCCCATCATCTTCAGTGGGAGTTGTGTGCACACCTGAGAGCAGAATTTGACCTGAAACTTGGACCAGTGCAGGTTTTAATTTCTGATATTATAATGTGCTGAAGTGCAGGTCTAGACCCATAATCCTTTGTTGGTTTAAACACCTTTGTTTTTATATCTGATTAGATCTGAATGAACATGTATAGTGTGCATCTGAAGAAGTAGGTTTTTTTACCCACGAAAGCTTATGCCCAAATAAATCTGTTAGTCTTTAAAATGCCACCGGACTCCTTGTTGTTTTTGTGGATACAGACTAACACGGCTACCCTCTGATACATATACAGTATGTGCATGCAAATCTTTTAATGTCCAATTAATCTTTGCTCTGCTACCAAAAGATTCCCCTCCCATCCTTTCTTACCTCACATTTGTATGCTTGTTTTGGACTACAATCTAGCTTGCATCTTAACCCTAAAAGGCTGAGATACAGTAGTGCTAATAACCCCTAACAGGTTTAAACAGATGTTTATAGGTGCTGGCATGCCTAAACTCTTGATTTACTGCAGAAAGGTACTTGTTAAAATAGTGTTAGATATGGAGTTTCTGGAAGTAAAGTGGGAGGACTGGTGTACTTATTTGAATACCAACATAGAATGCCATGAATTATTGTTATACAGGATTCAAAGTGAAAGGTGACTATATCTCCATTAAATCTTAGGTTTTCCTAGTGAAATGACAGGAAGAGATTTTGTTATAATAGCAACTCGAGGCAAGATCAGTCTTATTGTCTTGGGTATTGTACAATTTTATATAATAAAAGGCATTTCCTCCCCCACCCCCAAAAGCTTATATTCTAAATAGACAAGACACACAAAGGAAGTATTACTTCTCCATTTTACAGATGGGTAAATGGTACACAGAAAGCTTAAGTGACTTGGCCACAGCCACACAGGAAGATTGTAGCTAAGCCAGGAATTGATCTCAGACTTCCCAAGTGCCAGCTCAGTGCTTTAACTACTGGGCCATCTTGTTTTCCAGTTATTTTTAAGCACAACCTTCCCATTTTTTTTGCTAATACATTAGCAGATTTTCTATTATTAAAATCAGAAAAATCAAACTTGTTATTTAGTATTGCTATTTACTATTAAGAGAGCTTATGAAATTTGTAAGTGTTGATATGGTTAGATTTTTATAATAAAAAGTTAGGTGCAAAGCATCAAAGAGAAGAACACATAATCCGACTACAAGAACAGGTTTTGACACTGTATTATATAAACAATTCAATATTAAGTCTTGGCAACAGATTTCCAGTTCTAGATTTTACAAAATCCATACACAAACCTGCTTATTCAAACATGGGAGATCAAAGATTTTAGTAACTCCTTATTTAATTCATTAGTTTGTTCCACAGATGTCAATAAAACTTATTATGCATCTAAAAAGTCTGTAGTTTCATTATAAGTGAAAATAGGTAATTTATCCTCCAATGTCACCCAAAATGTGGCTGAGAAAAAAATAACTGCTTTCCCCCCCAACTTTTTCACATTATTCCTTAAGAAATCTTTATCTCTGTCTCTGTGTGTTTCCTTGATCATGCTGGGAAATATTAAAACTTGGTGACTCTGAAAAATTGTTTTAAAAATTTTTTAAAAACTGTGATTATTACATTCAAAAAGAAAAAAGTTCACCACTCTATCCTTTAATCCTTCTTCCCTCATATTGATAGGTAAAAGCTTTTTTTGGGGGGGGTTGGACTAGATGACCTTCTGGGGTCCCTTCCAACCCTGATATTCTATGATTCTATTTTTAAAAATATGTTTACAAATTCTATACTTAAAAATCTTCTTCTAATGAAATAGGCAGAGCAGTAAGAGGATATTGGTATATAGGGAGGTGACATCATGGTGGCAAGAATGGTATTCTGAGGGAGGTTGTTAATATTGTGGGGTTTCTGGAGGAAGTCAGTTGTGTCCTGGAGGAAGCTGGCCTTCTGTGTGGTGAGTGGTTTGAGGATAGATTCTATGAATCCTGATATCCATCACATCCACCACTAAGCATGCAGCTATACAATACCTGAAATCCAACCACCAGATAGTTATCTAACCAGCAAACAAAGAGGATGCCATCATAGTTCTCAACTGTGGTGATTAAGTTAATGAGGCCAACAGACAACTGCTACCATGAGAAGCTGAGGGAATTGGACGTGTTTAGTCTGCAGAAGAGAAGAATGAGGGGGGATTTGATAGCTACTTTCAACTCTTTAAAAGAGGGTTCCAAAGAGGATGGATCTAGACTGTTCTCAGTGATAGCAGATGACAGAACAAGGACTAATGGTCTCAAGTTGCAGTGGGGGAGGTCTAGGTTGGATATTAGGAAAAACTATTTCACTAGGAGGGTGGTGAAGCACTGGAATGGATGGTGGAATCTCCATCCTTAGAGGTTTTTAAGGCCCAGCTTGACAAAGCACTGGCTGGGATGATTTAGTTGGTGTTGGTCCTGCTTTGAGCCAGGGGGTGGACTAGATGACCTCCTGAGATCTCTTCCAACCATAATCTTCTATGATTCTATGTACTCTAAAAATCCCTCAAACTACCCCACAATTTAAGGATTTCATCAAATCCGTCCCCAAACAAATCTAAAATAAACTCTGCAATCTCATCCCCCACAAAACCCACCTCAGGGGTCTTCTATATGCTTCTCAAGATACACAAGCAAGGGCACCCAGGCAGACCCATCATATCTGGCCACAGAAGCCTTACTGAGGGAATATTGGGACTAACAGAAACCATTCTCAAACCACTTACCACACAAAGAGCCAGCTTCCTCCAGAAACTGCAATATTAACAGCATCCCTCAAAACACCCTCCTTGCCACCATGCCTCCCTATATACCAATATCCCTCATTGACAGCATTACTGCCTGCCTCAAATATCTACAAGAAAACAGACAACTCTCAGATACCCCACACCCCCGACACTTGCCATACTCATCCTTTCATCCTCATTCAATAATTTTATATTTAACAACAAACACCTTGTCCAAACCATGGGAACAGCCATGGGTACAAGGATGGCTCCTCAATGTGTCAGCCTCTTCATGGGCCACCTTGAGGAAGAGTTTCTGGACAAATCCTCCTTGAAATCAGTGATACGCATGAGATACATTGATGATATTTTCATCCTCTGAACAGATGAACTAAACTGATGCATAGATTTCCACGATAGCCTCAACCATCACCACCCATCCATCAAATTTCTCTCTAGAACTATCCTAAATGAGATCTGCTTCCTTGACACCACAATCAACTTCAGCAATGGACTTCTACAGACATCTATATACACGAAACCCACAGATCACCACACTTGCCTCCACAAATTCAGTAACCATCTCAAAAACACACCAAGAAATCTGTTCTCTACAGCCAAGCACTCACACCCCAGAATATGCTCTGAAGAAAAAAAATTCCAGGATATACACCTTAACACACCTAAAACTGCTTTCACCAAACAAGGACATTCCACCACAAAAGTAGATCACATCATGGAATAGGTCACCCAAAGACACCCAGAGAACCTGCTTCAGTACAGAAATAAAACCTCTCTGACCACCCCACCCTGGAACCCACATGGAGTATCATTAAACAGTTATAACCCATACTCCCTGGGAATCACATAGTGAGAAATATTTTCCCACGTCTCCTTTTCTGGCCTTCAAACAACCTTCCAATTTCCCCAAGCTCATCAGAAACAAAGTCCCCACAGACCAGGAGACACCAACTCAGACTGCACCAGACCCTGCCAGGACAGATGCATCTTCACTGCTGGGATGGTCAACACCCCACCTTACCCAACACATTTTTCAAGATTCAGGGGTCCTACAGATGCCTATCACAACATGTTCTGCACCTCACCCATGGCACTAAATGCCCCAATAACTATGTGGGTTAAACCAGACAGACCATCACTACGATCTCGAATATATTCACACAATAAAATGATACAACAAAAACACCATATCAAATATGGGCAAAACACTTTTCATAAAACTAAATCACTCCATATCAGACCTCATCCTCAACGGAAACCTGCACAGCACCTTCAAAAGACAAGCCCAGGACCTTAAATTGATAACTTAGCTAGATACAATCATGGATTTAAGGTTCTGGATTTATAATTTATTGCAACAATTTACAACCCACTAACCCCACCTTTTTGTCCTCTGACTCCAGAGGTGTTAATGGGCCGCATCATGCTGAGTGGTCTCCGACAATGTGTTAATTACTTATGTTAAACAATCTGTTCTACCCTGTATTTAGTTGTGACACTACCTTTCTCAGACCTGAAAAAAGAGCTGTATAGTTCATAAGCTTGTCTCTCTCACCAGCAGAAGTTTGTCCAATAAGAAGTATTACCTCACCCACCTTGTCTTGTGGAAAACTATGTGTAGCTCACCACCTCATGACACTTGCCATATTAATCCCCAGGCTATATTGATTGATCTATTGAGTAAAAATACTAATTGCCCTAATCCGGTCCTGTTTTTAAAGGAATAAAAAAATCCCCTTAATTAAATGGTTTTTCGAAAAGCTCTGTTTACCACTGAAATAATTTTAAAAAATTGCCACCAGAAAACACCACTGAATTACTCCCTCATCATCCAGAAGGTTTGAAATCCCCAATTCACAGCCATACATTAAAAAAACAGCCACACTTTATTAAAAATAAAAAAAAAAAGCTAGCGAGTTCTCAGAAACTACATCTGCCCTTGGAAGGGACATCCCCAGTGGGGTGAAATCAGGCCAGCCGCTCTGAGTAGCCCTGGTAAGAATCCCGAGCAGATGCAGCATATTCCTGCCCTGTTCAGGATGGGGTAACAAACAATGGCCCATTCTTAGCTACCAAAATGTATGTGTGTGGGTTGTGTAGTAAGATGAGCCCTGAAACATAAACCCTTATATCAGAGGCCCGGTATGAGGACTAATGCCTGAACTAAAGTAATGGTCAAGACTTTGCTAACATAAAGCAAAGTTAAGCTGTGAGCCAGAGGCAGGCCCTGCTCACAGAAACTGGCAAGAAAAGGGCTGATGCTGCAAAAAGATATATACCTAAAAAGGTACTGGACACTAGATGTCAGAACACTCCAATATTTGCACATTCCACACACATAACAAGGAACAAGCTGACCCATCCTAAAGACAGGGGCAAAAGGGTAATATGATGGATAGAGTTGTTTTGTTCGAACCAACATGTACAAGGTGAGAGGTGGCTCCTTGCTACGTAGAGGGGCTGCACCTTGTTACGTAGAGGGGTTGCACCTCAATACATCAGGAGTGATGGGTAACTTGTTTGTACCTGTGTATAAGAATGCATACCTGGGGCAGTGTCTTTGTCTGGCCTAGGGGGCAGTGGAGAGTCCCGCCACTGACTGAGCTGGTCCATTGTCAGGGGGCACGTATTCGTAATATGTCCTCTAGAGTCTGCAGGGAACTATTACTGTGCTTCGTTTGACAATAAACCTCACTGGGTGCCTCTGTACCTTATCGGAGTCTGTGGTCATTGGGGTTTCTCTCGGGGTCTGCTGTGCCAGCGATATGCAGAGCCGGGGCAGCACACAGAGGGAACACACGCACGCAGCCGACTGTTATCAACATTGAACAGAGCAGAGCACCACACCAGTGGCATCTTGACAACAGGTTGGATTTTCTTTTTTTGCAGACTGTGAAACATTTTGAAAGAAATAATGTTTTTAAAAACTGTAAGTTACCTTTGTCTTGCGACCTCTCATGGGACACACTGGGATCCGAGGCAGCTTTTTCTCAGGGTTGTGGTGTCACCGCATAGTAACCTCCACATACGTCTGACGTGGAACTCAAATTATGGAGGAAGTTTACAATTGTGCATTTTTTGACAACTGTAATTTAGAGAACTAGGGCATTAAGATGAAAACACAACTGCACCTGTGTTGAAAACGTTTTAGGTCAGATGTTGATAACTAAATCTAATTACTGAATGATATTAATGCACAAAATCCTCAATTTTAATATTGAAGGATGATTATCCTGTATCTAGAATTTCTTATTGACAAGTCTGTTCTTCTTGTTCAGTGGCTAACCAGATGAAAGATGACAAACTTTTTTTAATAATGAAAAAAATCAAACTAGCATTTCACATGAAGCTGCTGTTTTCTGAATGGTCTGAGTAATTATTCTTCCACTTTCTTCCTTAAAGTAACTTGAGAGAACATAGATAATTATGTCTGAGGCAGAAAACAACAAAACTGAATGCAAGTCCTTCTTTAAGGGATACTACAGAAAAAAAATCCAGCTATGTTTCAGTGGGATTGTCTGTCATCAAATATACATGAAAGACTAGGCCCCCTACTTGACCAAACATGACAATTTAACATTGCCTTTTCCATTGTGGTGATGCGATCATAAACATATTATCAAGTCCTGCAGCATAATAAGCAACAGATGTAAAATTGAAAGTGTCGACAAGTTTTATCAGGATTTGAGCCTTATATTTTCTACCAAACTTAATTTGCTTTTTCAAAAACAAGAAACTTTTTTGAAAGACCTAATAAAACATTCAATTTTCTTTTCATGATTACATTGGATCAGCAAGCATGGTATCTGTAAATGCTAGTTTTGCCATAATACAATGGTGTTTGCTTTAGGTCACAAATCCTTTTTAAGATTCACCATTTTGCTCAGGAAGACAGATTTGTTAAATCAAAATTTTGTATTTTTCCAACGAGCCCTCAGGATAACAAGCCGTGCATACATAAAATATAAGAAATAAATAAAGTACACCCTGACACAATTTATTAAAATACATCTCCAGAAGAACCTGCATGAAGATAGAATTAAAAAAGTCAGAATTAAGTCCTCCAAAGCAACAAAGGAATTCTACACTCCAGCTATACATTCAGCACTACAAAACCTTTAGTGTCCCTCTTTCCCACAATGTTGACTTGCGTGATTGGCAAGCAGCTTAGTCTAGCCTGGGAGTGAGCAACCACACTGCAAGTCTTACCCAAGTTACTGTGTCCTCACTAACTTGTGTGTGTTGCTAGGACTTCCGGGGGCACATCCTATGGTTCTTATGCTGCTGTACGCTAAGCCAGTCTACGAGTCTTGCCCAGTAAATTGTAAAATAACTTGTCTGTCTTTCTGGGCACATAGGGGAAAGTGTGGGAAGGCATTAGAGGACTATCAATACTTCCGTGATTTAGCCTCCAATCTGCCCATTTTGCAGGGAGGAGAACAGCCTGGGTAAAAGCAGCATGCAAACTCCAACCTATGATCCTAGTTGAGCCAGCTAGCCCAGGTTTACAGCACCAAACTCAGATGAGAAAATTGTGTGTGTGGTTGGAAGAGAAGTTAGAGGTGACATAAGAGCCCAAGTTAACTTTCCAGTGAAGACCTACCCATACTGTACATGAACCACATAAAATCCAGTCAAAGTTTTAGGCCTCAGTCCTGAAACATGATCTGCATGGGCAGAATTCTGCCCATCTGGAGCCCCAGTGAAGTCCATGGAGCTTTGCATGACTGATCAGATCAAGATCAGGGCCTTAATTGCCTATAGATCAGGGGTTCTCAAAACTTCATTGCACCCTTCTGACAAGAAAAATTACTACAGGACCCCAGGAGGCGGGGACCGAAGCCTAAGCCCACCCAAGCCTGCCCAAGCCCCACCCCCCTGGGCATGGGGGGGACCATAGCCAAAACTCCACTGCCCCAGGCTGCGGGGGCTAAAGCTCCAGGGCTTCAGCCGCAGGCAGGGGGCCTGAACCCTTAGCCCTTTCACCCAGTCCTGAAGCCCTCAGGCTTTGGCCCCCGGGCCCCAGCAAGTCTAAACCAGCCCTAGTAAACCCATTACAATGGGGTCGCAACCCATTTTGGGGTCTCGACCCACAGTTTGAGAACCACTGCTGTAGATCAATAAAGTCTCAATGTATCTGTTGCTCCAAACAATACTTTTATCTTTATCAGTATCAAATATTTATTTTACTACATACCTATTTTCTTAAAATTTCAGGTGACATTACTTGTCATTTACACAAGATTTGGGAGCACTTTATAGGCTTGTGTTATTAATTTATATGTCTACTTCATATCCAATAAACACAACAATTAAGCAGTATGGTGTGACAGATAATGTACTTATCTCATAGTTAACTCCTGGGGCATTATAAAGTAGAAGGTACAAATGAATGTGTCTATTGCCTACTGGTATAAGTATATTTAGAAAGCTATTTCATAGAGGTGCTGTAATATTCTTTATTGTGGATAAATGTTTCCAACATACACGCTATATCTATATTCATATTATATCCTAAAACTAGGTACTGTAAGTGTTTAAGTGTACTGCTGATGGCGGCAGGGGGAAGCTAAGCTGTGTTATGTTGATCTCATAGTTTAATCTACCCAACTATGATATGCCATAAATCAAAACATTATGTTAATAAAACATGAAGGCAAGTCCTCTGAACTGAGTGTTAGCCCTAAGATACTGAACTTCCATCCTTCACATCTAATAGTTAAGCCCATTTAAAATTGTCTGATTCATTCATTCTTTTAATGGAGATTTACTAGACAACATATGCTATTTTTGGAAGAACAGTGGTAGTGTACTGACAATTAAATCCAGAGTGAAGTCATTAGATTGCATTTATTCAATTTATTGTAGGAAGACCTTTCACCTAATATACACAGTGTTATCTCAAAGAGACCACAGACCAAGTCAAAGGTATGGAAGAGTTCTGAGTTACACACTAGGGATGGGATTCTGACCCGCTATTCAAAGGTATAGGGAGGCCTGCTAGGGGTGGGAGGGTGTGTGTTTGGGGTAGGAGGGGCCATAGAACACACTGCTACGGTCAGTCATTTTGGCTTGCTCTGCAAGCTGTAGGCAGCCCTAGGGAGAGAGTGTTGTAACTAGAATCATAGAAGATTAGGGTAGGAAGAGACCTCAGGAGGTCATCTACTCCAATCCCCTGCTGAAAGCAGGACCAACATCATCAGCCAAGGCTTTGTCAAGCTGGGCCTTAAAAACCTCTAAGAAAGGAGGTTCCACCACCTCCCCAGGTAACCCATTCCAGAGCTTTACCACCTTCCCAGTGAAATAGGTTTTCCTAATATCCAACCTAGACCTCCCCCACTGCAACTTGAGACCATTGCTTCTTGTTCTGTCATCTGCCACCAATGAGAACAGCCTAGCTCCATCCTCTTTGGAACCCCCCTTCAGGTAATTGAAGGCTGCTATCAAACCCCGAGGATGGGGAAAAAAGGTGACTTGAAGCCATCTTTGGCCCTCTTCTCCTGGACTGTGCCTCAGCTTGGAACAAAAAATTCTTCCAATTATGATAGTTTAGTCATGAAGTTCTCTGCAAGGTCTAGAACTCTTGTTTAGTTGCCGAGTTTCCCTTCCAAATCAGTAGTATACATGGTGGAAAGGAAGGAGAAAATAGAGTGTGAAACACCCACTAACATTGTTTATTCATTGCTGTCAAAGTATAGGGGGCTCTGTCAGGATGCCCTCAGCCAAAACTCCCACTTCTAAGCCAGTGGCATATTGTATTATAGCACTGTCATAGCAAATTGTGTTGGACCAAATTGGTAAGAGATGATCTAAAAAACAATGGGTGAACAGAACGAATGAGCCCATTAAGTTCCAGGAATTCCCAAATCACTGGGCAACACCTGAAAAGACAGTTAAGAGTTAAGGTGAAAGGCATAAAAATGCACTTCCAAATTAGTCCCTTTAACTAACCAGAATGGATAAGCTGGTACTTTGACCTTGGTTTAATTGAGATTGAAAAGTTTTAAACAAAAAACCCCAAACTTTATTCTATCTCATGGTATCCCTGTAAAGCAGTGAGCGAGTTAGACATAGATAGTATACTGACAGGTTTCAGAGTAACAGCCGTGTTAGTCTGTATTCGCAAAAAGAAAAGGAGTACTTGTGGCACCTTAGAGACTAACCAATTTATTTGAGCATGAGCTTTCGTGAGCTACAGCTCACTTCATCGGATGCATCCCCTGAAGTGAGCTGTAGCTCACGAAAGCTCATGCTCAAATAAATTGGTTAGTCTCTAAGGTGCCACAAGTACTCCTTTTCTTTTTATAGATAGTATAGTGACTGCATAGGCAAACAAGAGCCATTATACTCTCAGTAAGAATTCACACACAGTCTAAGACATTAGGGCCTATCATGCAGAGAGAAGGAATGTTAATCAGGGCATAACCTTGGTGCCCTATCCATACTGGGATCTTTAATTCACACCAAAGGCAGATAGAAAACCTAGTCTTATCTGAAGAATGGCACTTTTAATGAGGTAGCATCCCCTACCTTCCACATCAGCAATGGAAAGGTGCCTAGTAAGAGAGCTGAACCCATAACCTTTGGCCAAGAGGTGAGCATGCTACAAATAGATCCATGCTGATAACATATGGTCATGTTCTGACCCTTTGAATGCAGAACATGGTTTTACTTCTTTTAAGGCTCTCCATGACCTTGCTTCTATCTGCTTAACATCTTTCTGTAGATTCTTCTAGGCTTATTAGTCCTGTCCTCACAGCTATTATTTAGGCTTCTCTTTTGTTTGGGGTCCTTTGTGGTTTTTTTTAAACTTTCTGTTCTTTTTCTTTTAAATTTATCTACTTACAATGTTAGCCAAGTCATTTTCCTATCCTAGTCCACTTGCCTTATAGAGTTTAAGATAAAAACACCTTAGGTTTGACTACAGTTAACTGAATGCTCATTTTCTACTTTATGGCCTCCTCCATGAATGTTTTGACACTTGTATATAAATTAAATGTCTTTATGAACTTGAAAACAAAACTGAAATAGGGAAAAAATAATTATGGTGGTGGTATAAACTATGAGTAGTGAATTCCTAAAGCAGATCAAAAGGTTATGAAATCAAGCATTATAAAAAAGGCAGTGATAAGTATAGGTAACCAATGGAGAATTAGACTGAAAAGCTGATAATCCTGTTTAAGTCATTTGGAACAAAAGCTGAGAGAATTGCAATTAATGAGTAAAACAGAATTGAGATGGGAATGGCAATAAAAGTCGTGTAAAATGAGCTTGTCACTTCCTCCAGGGAATGATGGCGACCCAGACAAAAAGTAAGTTAGGTTTCATCTGTTTTGCTGAACGGTTTCGTTTGAAAACTAGAAACAGAAATCCTGCTGACAGATTCAGGACACACCTTCCAGAAGTGAAAAGTGGTGATTGCTCCCCTACTATTCTTTCGCAATTTGCTCTATGCAGTTATGATTTCCATGACCTCGCTGTCTGCACCTTCCAAAAAGATTCCAGGACACCTGGCACAGGAAAAACAGTCCAAACCAAAACACTTATTACGTCCCACTCCTAAATAACAGATCTACTAAACTTTCAGTGCCTCTCTTTTATTGCTTCTTTGTTTTTTCCCCCAACCCAAGCCTGGTTTTGCTCATTTTTCCTTCCTTTTTAGGCGAGAGAGGAGAAAAAAAAAAAACCTAAAAATAGTTGCAACATCTTTGTTGGTTCCACTATTCTCCCTACCATTTATAAATCTGTTAAATGGGGCCTGATCCAAAGGCCATTGAAGTAAAAGAGAAGATTACCATGGACTTCAGTGGGCCTTGGATTAAGCCCATTGTGTGCAATATCTTTGGCTTCTTACATTCCAAATTTTTTTTAAAAGGCAGAAAAGGTTAAGGAAAACATTGCATGCCAATTAAGATGTGGGTAACTTCATAATACCTCCACGTTTCCTAACTCTACTCAGTCCCTTACCTGTATGGCAGTCCCACAATCTTTATTTCAATATTAGTTACTATCCAAATAAGTCACTTCAATATCACTGAATTTTTTTTAAAATATCTACATTGTTAACAGTTGGGTACATATGGAGACCATTTCACGGCATCCCACAACCCTGACACAAAACTCTGATTTGACTCAAATGTTTTCATTTCTTCTTAAGCCCAGGGGATGTCCAGCTTGTAAAACAGAGGCTATTTACTAAAGTATGTAAATAAATCTATAAATGATTCATAAATCAAGCCAAGCAGACTGAGTGGTTATTTTATCCCTACTGCCTTTAGGTTTTCCCCTATGTTTTAATATTTGGGAGGGAATCAATACCTCCTCCCCACAAAACAGTTATTTAATGAACAAAACTGTCAAAAATCCATGTAGGTAACACTCCCTTCCCTTGAGTGTTATTAAAGTAGAATGCATCCCCATTCAGAGGCCAGTCCTGTAACGTGTCTTTTCCCCAGTCCAGCAAGAAGGGGATACTGTTTATACTGTCTGGGAATTGACAGTGCTCAGCACCTCCCAGAAGATGCTCATCTTCTCACAGGATCAGCCCTAGACAACTGAAGAATCAGAATACCTACCCTACTGTGAGACCATTAGTCATGTCCTCAAATGACCTACTGAGCCCCTGCAGCAAACAGAGGGAAGGGAAGACAGGATATGTTGACTATAAAAAGCAACCGATTTATTTTTTATTTCCAGTCTTTTCACAGCATAAAGCAGCAGCATGTTTTGCTCCTCATCTGCACCATTAAGTAGTTCTTACTTACTGAACAGCTGGTTATCTGCATACTAAGTTACTGTATTCTCCCTTGAGGAGGGTGTTATTGAATTACATGAAAGAAAGGCTTCTTCTGAATGGCAGAATTCATATTCTTGTCTGAAAACATATATAAACTGGTAAGTCTTCCATGTATCTGTTTCGTGTGAAGCTGCTGGACAGAAGGCCTCTTCCTCGCTCAACCTTGGATGTTCCCCTCTCACCATAGTGGAATGTACATCTTTCCCTTACATGATTAACGCTAGTTTCAGGTTAGGGTCCCAGCAAGATTCTTTCAAAACCTGCTGCTGTTTCCCTAGCATTATACTGGCCAGAACTTCACGCATCTAGCTTCTGTTTACCTAACAGTATAATAGCCCAGACTCCTGCTACCATGTTCCTTTGCAGTATATCATGCCAGAATGTCTTAGTCTACTAAAGTTCTCACCTGTAATATTGCAGGTCTTACTAGCTTTCTTGCAGTGACTGAGGAGATGAAGCTGGCTGATTACTTGATTATGAAAAATATGGTCATATTGTCATCATATAAAAGCAAGAATTGTGTTACCTTGTCAAAATCCCCTAGGCTACTATCCAGAGACTTCTTGGTGAGACAGTCAAGTTAAAATAGTACTGCCCTGTTTTTCAAGTTGGCTATTAGCATAAACTGTTTTTTAAATGATGAATGGTATTAATTCAGAATATAAAATCCTGTTGTCAGGGGTTGTCTTCTGTGTTCTATGTAGTATGTTCACTTTATTAAAGCGAACAAAAAAACCTACAAAAATAATAATAAGAGAGCTAGAGATAGCAAACTTTATTCACATGGGTGGCCAATGGGACTACTCACATGAATGAAGACTGCAGGATCAGGGCCATAATTTTTTATACTACAGAGTTGATCAGGAATCATGGAGAGGTGGGTTTTGAAGTTTCATTTTTTCCCATTCATTAGTTAATGGCTACAGAGTACCTTGAGCATGGACAGTGGTGCCATTGCTAAGTGTTATTCTTAAGATTTTCCTCTATACAGCAAGAACCATGCAATGAAGAGTAATATTAATTTTTAATAATTGAGATTAAATCATAATGGCCACTAGAACATCCATGGTTAAATATGGGGGCTGAGGGGAAAAAAAATCATACTGAGTGTTTATAATACAAGCTTTAGAATGAGAGCGAGAAGTACTTTTGGTCTCAACCAGATGACGCTTATGTGTCCACAAAGCTGCCCCTGGTAACATTTAGATTTTTTTTTCTGGTATATGCTAACTAGTAACCATATATAGTAAAATGAAGGCATGGGAGCTAATAAGTTAAACTGTCTGTAGGAAAATTCATGCTGTTTTGCACAACTATCATGGCTTCTGCTTTCATGAATGAACATATCATTAACATTTTATAGAACTATCCCAAAATGAGGCAGTGCTAGCTTTTCTTAGATCTCTGAGGCGAGGTCCTCAATGGAGCTATATGCCACTTTACACCAGCTGAGGTTCTGGCCTTTAAACTTAGTGAGTCCTTCACACACTCACCAAAGGTATTCTGAGTGTTATATTTGCTCCTTTCTCTGTGTTCCTAATTGTATTTTCTTCCAGCTGTGTGTGTCTGCTCATCTCTATTCAGATTGAATCTGTGCATCTGTCCCAAATACAGCAACTAATTTCAGTCATGACATCCCCCTTCTTTGCATACTGCAATTTCTTTGGAGACAAAACTATCAACGTATTTATTAGACATTGCAATATTAAACCTTTAATAAATAATCTATGAGAAAGTACATTCATAAATATAGTATCTAGTTTCAACTAATCAAACTCTTATATTGCATGCTGGCCATAACTAACTATTTATATTATTACAGGTCCCTTAGTATACAGATGCCTTCCCAAAGCCATTCTACTTAGTAAACATTACCTGTACAAAACTGATATGGATTATTTTGTCACTCAGCACACAAGAACTATGCTTTCTGCTTCTACTGAAATGTCTTACAATGCTAGGGAGCAGGGTTTGGTTTTCCTGCACCATGAAACTAACATCCTGTAGTACAGGTTCAATGCAAGTTACAATATTGAATAAATTTTTATTCACATTTAAGGGCCTGATTCTTCACCGTGTGAAACCATTTATGCCGGTGCAAAGTGGGTGTAAGACAGGAATATGCTGATGTGGTAATGTTTTAAATCCACTTCGCACAAGTACAAATGGCTACCTAAGGTGCAGGACAGTGGAGAATCAGGCCCTTGTAAGTACTACAAATGTAATTATTAAATCCTGATGTGTTTTAGCATGAGTAGCACCAGAAATATACACAAATGGATATATCTGGAGTACCATATTTGGATAGAGCTATCTCTAGAGATCTGCAACTCAAAAAAGTGGAAAATCAAAATATATGGTCTGTCCTTTGCATGAAATATGGGGTACATGTTCACATGAATTAGCAAATATACAAGAGTGCTATGGCAAAATTGACTTTGGACCAAGTTGTCCCCTCTGGACCTGGAAGAGATGAGGGTTTCTTCTTATTTCAACCACACAGTAGCTGTGCTGGGAGCTGGATCGGTGGACAGGGAAAGGAGGTGGAACATCAGCGGAAAGAAGCAGGATTGTCTGTTGGGACTTATTCTCACGCCTCACTCATGAGCCAATGGCTTCACTAGAGAGCTTACAACTGCGCAGCTACATCGATGTAGCTGTGCCACTGTAAGCTCTTTAGTGTAGCCGCCCTAAGATGATAGGAGAGAGCTCTCCCATTGACTTAATTAATCCACCCCCAACGAGCAGCAGTAGCTGTCCTTGACATAGCGCTGTCCATGCTGGCACTTAGGTCGGTGTAACTTTATGTCGCTTGTAGGGAGGTGGCTTATTCACACCCCTAAGCGACATAAAAGTTATATCAACATAAGTGGTAATGTAGACATAGCTTAAAACATATGAAGTGCTTCTAATCTGGATCTCACTTACACCACTGAAACCTTGTTGACATAACCAAGATTGTCTAGCCTAACTGAAAATACTGTTTCTGATTTAGTTGACAGAAAAAGCATGATCTGGTTGACATATCTGTATCCCAATATATCTGATAAAAATAAAAACTTTTTTGGAGTCTTGTGTCTTTCAGTTCTTTAACATTACCTTCTGCTTTCCCAGCTTTCTCTGATCGCCTCTGATTTCTTAGACATTTCTTAGCTGCTGGTTAGATGTTATTACTGTGTGACATGTTCAACCTTTAAAACAAATAATTTATTTTGAAAGTTGGGTACTATATAATGTTTCATAAGACGGATGCACTCAGGTTATTTCAAGGATTGGATCTTCATACCTGAAAATACCATATCCTCAAAACACATTTATATCTGTAATAAAATTGTTAACCTCTTTTGAAAATCTCAGATAAAAAAGGGGCGGGTTCTTTTTGGTTGCTTGCTCAGTATTATATTAGCCTGTCTGGAGATGCCACTGATATGAAAAATGCGACTTTTAGCTTTTATCTGACAGCCACATCTGAACTAGGCAAGAGATCTACCCATGCCACTGCTAGCTGCCATTCCCACTCATGTTTCTGTGGAAATGGATGTCAGATCAGCTAAAGCTGGAGGCCAAGCAGAGGGACACAAAGGAGCATGAAAAGGGTAAGATAAGTCCCAAACCCAGAACTGGGGAGCATCAGATAAGCAACAAGCTCCTTCCACTCCCAGTGAGCCCGAGGAAGAACCCTGCATGAACATTGCAGGGACACGTTGAGCTAGAAGGAGAGCAGAGCCTGGGAGCTGCTGCGCTTTGGGATGTTCCCTGGCTAGCCTGCAGAAATGCCACCAGAAAACAGAGACGCAGCTTTAACTTCTGCTATTCCCTTTGGTGGAGCTGGGAGTTAGTGTATAAGGATGGCAGGGCGCCACAAAGGCTTCATGGCTCAAGAGTCATCCCACCAATAAGAATATGGCTGGTCCAGTGTTTAAAGTACAAACCTGGAACTCCAAAGATCTGGGTTCAATTCCTATCTCAGACCTTCTTCCTGCCACAGGCTTCCTATTTTTACCTTGGGACTTAATCTCTGTGCCTCAGAGTTCTCCATCAGTAAATTGGGGATAATAGTATTTCCTACTTCACAGGGGCATTGAGAGAATATGTATGCTAAAGATTGTGAAGTGCTCGTATAGCGTTATTTATATTGCTCCTGATGGAGAGGTAGCAGGAAGTCAATGGGAACTTTGCTACTGGCTTCAACAAAATCAGTTAAGCTCTGTGGTCCTGATTCTTCTCACTTGCGTCAGTTTTACCTGGTATATGGCCATAAGGCTAGAGCCTCAGCTACTGCAAATCAGCATAAAGCCTTTGAAGCTGATGGAGCTATCAATTTACGTCGTTCCTATTGGTTTCAATGAAGCTACACCTGACTTACACAAATAAGTGAGGAGACTCAGGTAATTGAATCCGAGAGCCACAGAGTTAAAAGGAACTATAAGGGTTATCTAGTCCAACCCCCCTGCCAATCTGAGGGTCCTATATGTATAAGCCACAGCATAAACTATGGTGCTGTATAAGTGATTAGTATCATTAAATTACTGGACTTCGCAGCATTTCAAAACCATATTCCCATCCTTCTCTGTGAAACCACATACCTTTTGTCCCTCAGGGAACAAGGACAGCCATGCGAAGTGTGAGCTTGTTCGGTTTGGGCTCTACAATATGGGAATATAAAGAGCAGCCTTCCCTCAGATTGGAGGGAGGCCTGTATAGTAAACGGAAACATGGAGTGGGACTCTTCATCTGGAAGGCAGATTACACGTAGTCAGAATACAGAAGGACCCCAGAGAGAATCAAAGAAAGCAGTTGTGGGCAAAAGAAACACAGTGGTTTGAGATGAGAATAGTGTTAGCTTTCTGTTCTGGGCCTTATAACAGGTTTCCAGAAAAGGAGGGAGAAAACCCCATGCAACTACAGAAGGAAGATGAGGGCAGATTCCAGGAGTAAGGAATATTGAGCTGTTTAACTTGGAGAAGGCAAGCCGCTATTGGCATCACTCATTTCTGCATCAACAAGGTGAAGGCTGAGTGCCAAAGACACTAAAGATGTATTGTGTGTTTAGACCTTTGTTTACCTTAGGTTGAGAAGTTTTATAGTTTGCCTGGTGGGCTAAGTCATACAACCCCCAAAAGCAATGGGAAACTGAGGCAATTGAGTGGAAGAAAATGAGGTAGGGAAGCCTCAGGCATGGTCATGTCCTGACACCAGAAAGGCAATGCACATTACAAGCACTGCTGCTTTTTTCCTTTACCTACATCCATTTTCAGCAAGTGGACTGGTGACTTCCTTGATCTCTTCCACCACTGATCATTTTGATTCCATGAAATGCCAACAGCAAAGTTCTTAGACGCAGACATTAAAAACCACAGGTGGGGTTCTTAGGAATTTCCCCTGTAAATTCAGACCATTGCTCTTGATTAAGACTTGAAGGGGCCCCTCTTTCAAGCAGCATTTGCGGGCTCATCCAACCCCACTGAAATCAGTGGGAGTCTTTCCACTGGACATCTATGAGTTTTGGATCAGGCCCTGACATGTTAGGGATCAATAGGGAGCTAAAATCTGTAATATTTATATTTAGAAGGAAAAAGAAACAAAAATTATAGCAGGAAAACCAGATGTTATTTCCCTTTTTGTAGGCACTGTTTTACTTCCATAAGGGAAAGTTTTACTTTGCTTTAAGGCCTGATACTGGGTGCCTTACATTTCCATAGAAATCAGTGGGTGATTCAGATGCTCAGCACCTTGTAGAATCACACTCTCCATGGGTCTCACCACTGTACATGAGCACAGACAGCAGGGTACTTGGATGGGCTTACACCACTCCCCCCAAAACAATTAGAGGTTTCATTAATAAGAGAAATCCTTGAATTTGGAACAGCTCATTCATCTTACTTGACTAAATTTGTCCATTTTATTACGAGTACAAGTCTACTCAAAGCAATATTCAACATTTAAATTTTTAATTCTAGACACAAAAAAGAAGTTGTCTGTGCCCCGTGCCAATTTAAAAAGCACATTGAAATTCTTTTGTACACATTGAGCAGTTTATGTGAGATCTGAAATGGGAAAATATTTCAGCATTGTTCAGTCTGTGTACAGCAGCTGTGATTAACAAAAGATTGAGAAAGTTATGGATGAAAGGCCTGGGTCATTTTGGGGGTGTGAGGAATGCTCCATAGGGCCCTCACATGCCTTTTAATGAAAATGGGGGTGGTAAGCATTGCCTCAAACTATAAATGCTCTATTGCTCCTTTGGTATTTAGGACACTACAGAAAAGAACCCATAGAAAGGGGCCAGAGATTTTTAGTGTCAGCACAAGGGAATGTCATTTGTTTCTTTTCAGCGGAAAGCCTCAAATGAGTAAGGGGACAAGAGAAACAAATCTAGAGTTATTTTTAGAAATGCAGAAACCATTGCTCACATGGTGTGTTTCACTGAATTTCTACAAATACTGTACTGTACTAGGAGTATAAATAAATGGATTTATAAACCAATAAGAACTGGGTGGGTTTTTATTAAGGATCAATTCTGGTTAATACGCTTAAGTCCCACTGACTTTAATGGGACTACTCATATGCATAGTCAAAACCTATTTAAGGATGGAATTCTTCAGAGGGCTTACCAATAAGAAACAAAGGAAGAAATTGCTTGATGTTACAGTACCGTTTGGGATTGGATTTGTTTTAAATCACGAAAACATAATTCCTCTAAAACCAACCTATTGTTTTCTACAACCCCTCTTTTGTAAAATCTAGCTTTTATCAATTGAAAATGTGAATAGCATTTTCTTTGTGGGTTATGGAAGTCTTGAGAAATATCTTCTAAGAGCCTCCTTAGGACATCAAAACATTACTTATTTATGAAGTGTTTAGTCAAGAAACATAAGACAAGCTGGTTTCCATGAGGATGAAGATAAGTTAATAGATATGAAAGGGTTTTCTGCTATAGCTTCAAAATCTAAAGACACAATACAACTGTTTGAATATACAGAACAGAAGTGATAAAAGGTTTGGAAAATGAGGAAAGGTGAGGAGAACTGAGCCTGTTCATTCTAGAGAAAGGCCTGAGAGACATAAGCCTCTGCAAATATGTAATGAGACTACATAAGAGAAGAAGCAGCTGTTTTCATTTGTCCACAAGAGGTAATGAGTGAGCTGCAGCAGGGAAATTTTGGTTAAATAATAGGAAAATGTTATAGCTGCATGAAGAGTTATGAAGTAGAACAAGCTACCAAGGGAAGGTTGTGTGGAATCACTAGCACTGGGGATAATCATTATCCACTTATCAGGTGTTGAATAGTGCAAGGGGGGACCCTTTAACCTAGATGGTTCTGTGATTCATAAAGAATTCATTCTTATCAGGAGCAGATGATGGACATAAATTCAAGATCTGAAATCAGAATTTTGTTTTTATTGTACTTCCCACAGAGACTTTGGGGTGGCAAACTCATATCTGAAAAGGAAACTGAGTAACTGTCTACATTCCAGTACATTAAGCTGTGTTCATCTGCAGTGCATATTATTTCCTTATTCCCTTACAGCTTCCGACGTTGCAAATGCAAATTGAAGATTCTTGCAATATTTGTTAGCCCTTTGTGTTTAGGGAAGAGGGAATGGCATACAAACACGCAGGATAATGTGTGATCTTCTGACTCACTCACAAGCTAATATACAGTGGTGCAAAATATGTGTTCTCCCTGGGACTGACTCAGTAGTCTGTATGTGCTCAAGGGTTTATTGTTCTGTAGTTGTTTCACCCTCTAGTGGCAGAGAAGCCTTAACTCTCATGGATAATGAAGCGATAGAGGCCTGTGGTTTTTATAGTCAAACAGGCTGTGCTGGCATGTTTGCAGCTAGCTGCTAATGACTAATTTTGGTGTATTTATTATGTTGATTTGTGGCAATATATCTTCTAAACACATACGCATTACTTGTCATAGAGCAATGCAATGTATACTATTCTATACTAGAAGCATTAAAGTGATTAAGATGCTAATGAAGGGCAATAGTGTGCTAAGATAAGTAGTCATAACTCTGCAGATAGTGACAACCACTGTTGTAAAAAAAACTTGGTCCCCTCTTCCCCAATTCCAAGCCACCTGATTTAGTAGCAGTAGTATTGTAGTAGTGCCCAAAGATCCCAGCATTGTACAATGCTTAGCATAATGCAGCTCCAAACTCACATCCCATATTGAATTGTCATTTAAAGAACTGAAACGCAAAACAGCTGCCACCTTCTTCAAAACCTTCTCACCTTGATCTCTAAAGTAAAAGCCTTTATCAACTAAATTTCAAAGTATTATAGAAATAGGACACTTACATTTTATATATTTCCTATAATCGGGCTCAGTTCTGCAAGGTGCTGAGTATCCTTCACTGTGACCGTCCAGCACTTTGCAGGATTAGGCCCTTTATGCAGAACATGCCCAATCCGGTTTATTTAAATCAGTGACAGCTTTGCCATTGATTTAAGTGGAAACAAGGTTAGGCTCTTAAGAGTAGAAAAGGCTCATCCTCTTACCACATATGTGGTTCTGCAAGACTGTCTTGCATGTAAGTGAATGAATGCAGAGATGTGAAAGACCACAGTTTAGCAGGAAAGTAGAGTTCCAAATTCTGACAAATTTTTCTGTTAAATAGCACGGCCTTTGGACAATTTCTTAAAAGGAGAATGTGTAAAGTACTACATCCCCAGGGGAGCAATAGTGGACTCACCAACAAGCCATGTGGTTTAACACATCCAGTTATGGTACTATAAAAAAAATCCATAAATATAATCACCCATTCAGTAAGTGGGGCATATGCTGTGCCTAAGTTCAGCAACTGCCTTTAGAAGAGTTCTAATATGTCATGTGAATTTGTGTATTTTAGAATGTCTCTCACAATAAAAATCTTGCAGTATAACCAATGGCTAGTATTTTATAGGTGGCACTACCTACTTATTATGAAGGTTGTACAACACTTCCCACTATAAGAGCCTATATCCATTGGGGCAAAAAAAAAAAAAAAAAAAAGTATGCCATGTGTGTGTCTCAGGTTGAATGTTACTGGAAAATTCCAACCAAAGCTATTAGAGATTTTGAGAATGCGGCTAAGGGGGAAAAAAGACATTGTTCTGCTCATGTTAGAAATTCTAGTGACCTTTTCTTTGAAGAGTTCTAGCACCCCCATATTTTGGAACAAGGACAGGAAATGTGGGTTTAGACATTGGGCAACGGGAGGACCTAGTTGGGTCAACAGACAGATCCAATTAGAGGGTGCGGAGGGACTGGGACTGGGTGGGCAAGGAGACTGGAGGCAAGGAATTGTGGGGAGGAAGCTAGATATGGATGGACAAGATGACCAAGATGGGGCATCTTAAAAAGGTATAAGACTAGGAGACTGGGGCATGAAACCTGGGACAAGCTAGGTGAAGAGAATGTGACTGGGATGAGGAGTCAGAGGTGAAGCTGATACAGGATTGGGACAGATTATAGGGGATGGGACAGAAGGAGTCACGCTTGGAGGAACAGGCAGGTGAATCTGTGTCCACTGGATCACATTCCTCTCCTGAGTTTGGAATTAAACCCCAGATTCCTGAATCTCACCTTTCCTCTATCAGCAAATATCTGTGAAACCCAGTGTCAAAGTGTAACCCCATCCTCCTCTAGCGCTGCTCCACATAGGCAGACAATGACAACCTACCCACTGCTATCCTGGATCAGAGTTTTGAAATCTGGCAGGCAGTGGCAAGGGTTTACTCCATTAGTTCAAGTGCCAGAGGTCTATGTGGGGGAATCTAAGGATTCCAGAGTGGCTGATGAACTATGGGTATGTCAATATGATGTCACTTTTGGTTTTTTTAAGTTGACTTTGTTAAACAATGAGAAAGTTACACACTCAAAAATATCTGATGTTAAAAGAACATTAAGGTTGTGAAGTCAAGCACTCAAAAGTTAGGAAATGCCAGAATTAAGGTCACATGTGCAACCTTAATTCATCCTCCTTATACATATGCATTTGGATACAGTCTTTAATTGCATGATCACATACTATTTTTCCACAGGATTCCTTATTCATTCAGTGCACAGCATGGACCTACTCTGGAAAAGAATCAAGGATGTGTAGTGAAAAAGGACCCCTGCCTCATTTATTGAGAAAGGTGGAAGATGTGTAGTGAATGAGGTAGGGGATTATAGGAAGAGAAAGGATGGTCTCATGGTTAAGGCAGTTGAATGCTGCCCTGGAGACTTGAATTGTATCCCTGCCTGGGCCAGAGTTCTTATATGATGCTGGGCAAGACATTTAAACCAAATATTTCACAGGTGGTCTCTAGAAGGATGTTCCTCATTTTCTGGGTGTCCAACTTGAGACCCTGGGGTCTGATTTGCATAAGCACACACAGCTGCAGTCAATGAGATATGGGGTTTGAACTTATAAAGTGCTATATAATGCTAAGTTCTCCAAAGTATCAAGTCCTATGCATCTCAGATTTGGCACCCAAAATTAGTGAATATTTTTTACCTTAATCTCTCTGTGCCTCAGCTCCCCATCTGTGAAATGGGGATAATACCCCCTCTTGTCCTGGGGTGGTGAAAATAAAATTATGAAGTACTCAGATGATATAGTGACGATCACCATAGTTTAATTTTGTCATGTGCTTTTCTGTCTTCAGGAGGGGGTTTAAATAGTATGCCATAAATAAGGCCTAGGGCCACAGGTTAAACTATGAGCAGAAAACAAAACATTGAATTGTTGCTCACTCTGTGTACTGTTCCCTCTGTGCACTGACCTTACTACCTGCCATAGTAAAAATGGTTCAGCATTGCCATTTTAAGATCACCCCATAAAAATACTCTAATGAATTGTTCAGGTCCTTTAGAGGACTAAATTTAGCTCAGTTTTTTAATTTCTGTGTAGAAAAGTGTTAGAACTAAGGTCTGATTTTTGAGTACTCAAAATAATAATGTTGAAGTTGCTCGAGCAAAGATAGGACTTCCCTTGTGTGTTAAAATTTCTTCTTTAATTGTATAATTACATGCAAATTCTCAAATAATCTAAAAAGTAGCTTTAGAAAATTCTTAAGTCCTTAGGGGACAGGAACTCCATCCACCTTTATGTTTGTACAGCTCCTACTACAATTGGGCTCCAGTCCTATCTGCGATCTCTGGGCATTACCAATTAGACTAAGCATTCTGTACCATTTACATTTGTTGTATATTTACACTAATTTTGTTGAGATTTACCATTTGACTTAAGGACAAATCCTGGGAAGTACTGACCGTTCCTAGCTCTGACTGAAGCTGTACAGCACATTACACAACAGTGAGGGGAGAGGAAACTTGTAAGAGTAGCATTTTACAAAATGCAGTCCAGGCTCTGAATGTCAATGAAGCCAATAATGCTTCAGGTCTAAATCCTGGTCTGAAAAATCCACATGGTAAATTGCATGGAACAATGTGTCCCTGCTTTGTAGATTAAGGTCTGAGTCAGCCCTGCCTACGTTTAAAACAGCAGCTGCAGAAAAAGTAAATCTCAGATCGCATTTTTAGAGCGCTGAACCACCTCATTCAACAGAGCACGAAAGCTTCATTGCACCCATGTGGACTCTCTCTTTCAGGTCAGCTTTTCTCTGTGGAAGATGTTTGGGCCAAATATTTCCCCATTCCACTCCCTTCTCTACTTAACTATCTTGAGAAGCTCTCCCTCTCTGGACTCTGAAAGGAAGATCTAGGACAGAGGGAGGCTTGCTTGTTCTTTGCCACACAAGGTTCATTGCAATTCCAAGCAGGAGGCAAATAATTTCAAACTGTGCAAGCATTCCTTATTAATCTTTTAAGTCACCAATGAGGTAGATAAGCCTCCATATCCGCATTTTACAGATGGAAAAAACAAAAAGAGTAAATGAGTTCTCAGGTAATTCACACCAAATAAATGTCAGACTCAAGAGTGAACCCGCTTCCTTTGACTTGCAAGTTAGGCTCAATGACTAGTGGGTTAGGCTCTATCTCCATTTTTCTAGCTGGTTTTCAGAGATGCCTAATAAGAATATGTTGCAAGCACATAGTATTTGTTCATCTGTAGGTCTCAAAAAAATAGACAATGGCAAGCATTTGATAATGGTAAGTATGAGCAACCCATTTTACCGACAGTATAACAAATACAGTTTGAAGGAGCTGCTGGCAGAGACACAGCAGTCTTTTGAGTGAGACCAGGCTTTAACCAGCACAGCCATCAGTGATAAAGAAGGCTTATTGAGGGCGCAGGAACAAACCATCCCAAAGTGCAGAAAGAATAGCAAATATGGCAGGTGATCAGCTTGGCTTCACAATGAAGTCTTCAATGAGCTTAAACTCAAAAAGAAAGCTTAAAAGAAGAAATTTGGACAGATGACTATGAGGAGTATACAAATATTGCTAGAATAGAGCATGCAGGGGTGTAATCATGAAGGCCAAGGCACAGTTGGAGTTGCAGCTAGCAAGGGATGTGAAGGGTAACAAGAAGGGTGTCTACAGGTACATTAGCAACACAAGAAGGTCAGGGAAATTGTGGGACCCTTACTGAATGGGGGAGGCAACATAGTGACAGATTATGTGGAAAAAGCTGAAGTACTCGATATGAAGACCAAGGCAAAAAAAGCAGACAAGGTCAGCTCTCAGACTGCTGCACTGGGCAACACAGTATGGGGAGGAGGTGAGCAGCCCTCAGTTGTGAAGGAACAGGTTACGGACTATTTAGAAGAGCTGGATGTGCACAAATCCATGGGTTCAGATATAATGCATCCAAGGGTGCTGAGGGAGCTGGGTGATGTGATTGCAGAGCCATTTGCCATTATCTTTTGAAAATTTGTGGTGATCAGGGGAGGTCCCGGACAACTGGAAAAACACAAATATAGTGCCCATATTTAAAAAAGGGAAGAAAGAGAGCCCGGAGAACTACAGCCCGGTCAGCCTCACTTCAGTCCCCAGCAAAATCATGGAGCAGGTCCTCAAGAAATCCATTTTGAAGCAGTTGGAGGAGAGGAAGGTGCTCAGGAACAGTCAACACGGATTCACCAAGGGCAAGTCATGCCTGACCAACCTGATTGCCTTCTATGATGAGATAACTGGCTCTGTGGCTATTGGGAAAGTGGTGGATGTGATATATCTTGACTTTAGCAAAGCTTTTGATACGGTCTCCAACAGTATTCTTGCCAGCAAGTTAAAAAAGTATGGATTAGATGAATGGACTATAAGGTGGAAAGAAAGCTGGCTAGATCGTCAGGCTCAATGGGTAGCGATCAACGGCTCAACGTCTAGTTGGTAGCCGGTATCAAGCGGAGTGCCCCAGGGGTTGGTCCTGGGGCTGGTTTTGTTCAACATCTTTATCAATTATCTGGACGATGGGATTAATTGCACCCTTAGCAAGTTCACAGATGACACTAAACTGTGCGTAGAGGTAGATACGCTGGAGGGTAGGGATAGGGTCCAGAGTGACCTAGACAAATTGGAGGATTGGGCCAAAAGAAATCTGATGAGGTTCAACCAGGACAAGTGCAGAGTTCTGCACTTAGGAAGAAAGAATCCTATGCACCACTATAGGCTGGGGACCGACTGGCTAGGCAGCAGTTCTGCAGAAAAGGACCTGGGGATTACAGTGGACAAGAAGCTGGATATAAGTCAGCAGTGTGCCCTCGTTGCCAAGGCCAACGGCCTTAGTAGGAGCATTGACCAGCAGATCGAGGGAAGTGATTATTCCCCTCTATTTGGTACTGGAATATTGCGTCCAGTTTTGGCCCCCCCACTACACAAGGGATGTGGACAAATTGGAGAGAGTCCAGCGGAGGGCAATGAAAATGATTTAGGGGGCTGGGGCACATGACTTACGAGGAGAGGCTGAGGGAACAGGGGTTATTTAGTCTGCAGAAGAAAAGAGTGAGGGGAATTTGATAGCAGCCTTCAACTACTGTATCTGAAGGGGGGGTTCCAAAGTGGATGGAGCTCGGCTGTTCTCAGTGGTGGCAGATGACAGAACAAGGAGCAGTGGTCTCAAGTTGCAGTGGGGGAGGTCTGGGTTGGATATTAGGAAACACTATTTCAGTAGGAGGGTGGTGAAGCACTGGAATGGGTTACCTAGGGAGGTGGTGGAATCTCCATCCTTAGAGGTTTTTAAGGTCTGGCTTGACAAAGCCTTGGCTGGGACAATTTAGGTGGTGTTGGTCCCACTTTGAGCAGGGGATTGGAGTAGATGACCTCCTGAGATGTCTTTCAACCCGAATATTCTATGATAAGATGTACAGACAAGGGAGTTTCAGAGTGGTAGCCATGTTAGTCTGGATCAGCAAAAAAAATGAGGAGTTGTGACAATGGAGTTGGGAGAGGACAGGAATCAAAGACTGTTGCAAATATCATAGCCTTGGTAGGCAAGTTAGTCTGAATTAAGGCCAGCACTAACAGACACCGTGGCAGGCTGAAGTTCCATGTATGTCAGCCTGCCAACCTTTTTCCATAGATAAGCCACATTCATCGTGAATATTCCAGTCAGGTAACTAGATTACAATACAGCCATACAAATGCCAGCACTAGGAACAGTAAGCCCTATAGTATTCTACTTCTGTTTTTACTGATGGTTGTGTTAAGGAATCATGAAACAAAAATTCAGAAGCTTCCTCCCCTAAAAAATATAAAAATGAAGATTCCCTCTGTCCCAGTGCCAATATACCAGCATTTCACCCTTACAGATGCCATACTAATGCTTAATATATGTTATAACTAAAGCTAAACTAATAGCCACATGGAGGGAAGAGTCCTGAAAGGCTTCTTGGCAACACATGGACACTGTCTGCTTTTAAAGGGCCATGCATAGGTGTTGTGTTAGCACCCACTGTAACCCTTTTAACAGGCTGTGGATCATGAGGGCTGCTACAAGCTATATCGATTTAATTCCATTCATTCCCTGAATGTGGCCAAGAGTATACAGATTTCTCTCTCCTGTGATCCTATTCTTTCCTCCCCCCAAATAAGCCACACGCAATCAGGGGTCAAACAAAAGGAAGGACTGTAGGAAGAAAGATCTCAGTTTTGAGTCTGCAAGCCTGATTTTCTTGAAACTCACATAAATGTAATGGAGACACTTGATTGAAGCCAAATGAAGTAATATCGGTGTGAATGAGATCACAAGCTGGAATCAGTTGACAGTTTCCATAATAGGAGACTTACACACTCTGCTCTAAGAGCTGTGCACATGGGCTCTCGTCACCCTGGGTTATGCCCCAGGGTATAGGTGTCTCTACAGTGCTTCTGCATATGGAATTTCCTTTTTCGGAACACGTGGAGGTTTTTATTTCCTTGTTTGTGGCTGTCACAGGGTAACTGATCCCTTCAAGAAAGAGAGCAGGATCCAGTGCACCTTGTGACATACTTTCCCACCCCTCTTGAGCCTTCCTATGCCCAAATGTATGCTCGGTGGCCATCTTTTGTTCAAGCTCTCCAGTCATATAGGCACTCCTGCTTTCTCTGACACCAAAAGGGCTAGCGATTCTTTGTCGATAGCCTTTGTTTTGCCACTCAGAAACTGTGCGATAAAAGCCAGGCCAGCACTATGTCCAATGAACTTTATATAACTCATGTAATCCCCCAGAGTTCTTGGCATGCCATAATTTATAACAGAGTCCTTGGGCTATCTTCCAAGCCATCTACAAGATCAAGCTGTGATCCTGGTTAAGTTTGTATAAAGCTAGGGTTGTCCTGGAGTCTCCAAGAATTAAGTATGCTTTTTTAATTAAAGATGCCATGTGATGAAACCTTCAGGAATATGTCCAACCAAAATTGGCAACCCTAAAGCTGTTTCACAATTCTGAGGAAGTGCCTTCTCAGTGCACCCACTTTAGCACTGAGAATGTCAGTGACAATATCCATCTTCTTCTTAGGGTTTCCAATGACTCTGGCCTGCATACCCTTATCTGGCTTTCCTTTAACTGAACCCACTTCTGTTCTTCTTCCACCCACATTGTTATGGGAGTAATATCTCCCTCCATAGACCTGCTGTGTCCTTTCATACTTTTCTCCACAGCCAGAACATACTACCCGGGGGCATTTGTTTTTCTCCATCCAAACTGGGTCCCCACCATAGGAGCTGGAACTAGGTGCTGGCAGTGTGGCAGCACCCCCTGACTGGAAGTGGTTTCCATTATATAAAAGGTTTGCAATTTGGTTCAATGGCTCTCTGCACCCCCACTATACAAATTGTTCCAGCACCCTAGTCCCCACAGTCCTTCATTTCAATCCCATAATAGTCAAGGCCCCCCATCACCCTGTAACACAGTGTCTTTAACAGTCTGGGCCTCCCCAAGTTTTCATAGGGTCTTGTGCAATGGGCCAAACCTCATAATGTGGATTAGGTAGTAGAAAAAAAACCCCACCACACAAACCTTTCATGTCCTTATTGCCCACAATCCATCCATACTGTTGGGTGGGGCCATATCTCTTTCCCTTTCTGCCTTTGGGGCAGCTAATCTCTTCCTGCCAGTGGATCCCCTCAAAATGTTGCCATGGAAGCCTGGAACTCCTATGGTCATTGGTTCTGCTCTACCTGCTAACTTTGGAGGGTGGCTAATGCACCCACCCAGGAAAGACAATGTCAACAGCTTTCTCTTCTCCTTTCCCTCCTTGATTTAATGGTGGGGAGGGAGGGTGTCCATCTCACAATCTTGCAAACACCACCATATGTTAAAGGCATACCTGCCTGGTAGCACCCACTTCTGGCCAAGGATAGCTCTGCTGGGGCCTGCCTCAGTGTCTCCTTAACTCAGGCTCCCTTAAAAAAGGGGCAAACATTCCCTCTTCTGGAGTCCAATTTATTACATTCAACAAGAAGTCTTTGAAAAGTAAACTTCAAATCTTTGAAGTCTTCATCCCACTTTCAGCTGGGCCCAGCCCCTCCTCCCACACATCCTATCTTCCCTTCAGCGTTCAAATACCCTTCTGCTTCAGTCCCAAGAGGGGCACGGCTCCCTCCCTGAAGGGCTGTTTTCTTGCTCTCCTAATACCTCTTGCCTGGAGTTCAGGCTTCTCCAATGGATTGCTGGAAATGATTGGGACATATCTGCAAACACTGCAGGGAGTATGGTGGTTCCTGTAGGTCTCTGAGCTGGCAGAGGAAGCTGTCATTTAAAAAAAAAAAGAAAGAAAGAAAGAAAGAAAGAAAGAAAGAAAGAAAGAAAGAAAGAAAGAAAGAAAGAAAGAAAGAAAGAAAGAAAGAAAGAAAGAAAGAAAGAAAGAAAGAAAGAAAGAAAGAAAGAAAGAAAGAAAGAAAGGCCTAGGTGCCTTTCCTTAGGCCCAGTTGGGCAGAAGCTAATCAGTCCAGGTGCAGTGGACACTGCTCCCTTCCTTTCAGGGCCAGTCACTCTGTGACAGGAGCCCTGTTGCTCTTATCTGCTGTGACACTTAATCACAAAGGGTTGAATTCACCTGTGCAGAAAGCCATTCTAGTCTTTATACACCACTTACCAAGGGCTTAAGTGGAGTTTAAGTTGGTGCATAAGCCTTGTGCTGTTTCTCCCCACAGAAGTGAATATCACCCATATAGACCACAGTCAACACAGAATAATATCAAGAAACAACACTTGTAACACCGGAAATGGTCAGCAATCCACAGGTGGCTTTACTCTGTAATCAATGGGGGAAAGTGACAGAACCTTCAGAGGATCTGAAGAAGCTCTCTCTGAACAGGACTGTCATTAGCACTACAGGTGAAAAACCACCCCAGGACACACTCTCCTATTAGCCAGAGAGGAAATGGTAGCCTGCATTCTGACACATGTCGGCATCAAGGTTGAGCAGAAAAGCAGTGATGCACATACCAGCATGTGTACTAGCGGTGTGATTATCCTCACTGCATTTTATATTTGGAATCAATTGACAATCACCACAACAGGGGATTTATGCACTGGGCAAATGGTTATCCTGCTGAGGTGACGTGTAAAAGGGTGGAATTGTTTGTTTTGAATGTTACTGTCACGCTTGTGAGTGGATTATGAGATTCTGCTCCCCTTTAGAAACATTGGCTTGCCTGTGTGTCGCTACGTAAATGGAAGGGGCACGAAGCCGCTTTCACCTTTTGCTACCAAGAAATGTATGTATCTAAAAAAAAAAGAAGATATTTAGATAGGCTTTTCCACCCGTCCCTCTTCCCTAGTCTGAAAATCATCTAGATTGCCTCTCTCCCACCCACTCAGAAATTGTAACCCTTCTTCGAGGCTCAGACCTTAAAATCCAAAACCCTCCACCCTCTGTGGATAAAGATATTAATGACTAGCAAATTCATCTTCACTTACTGTATAGCTACATATCTGTAGCTCTCTCATATATGGAGGAGTAGAGGAATCACCATGTCAGTAATAACCTGAAATGCCAGAAGTATGTATTTCCATGCTGTGCCAGCTTCCCAAAGAACAGAGTATATACAAAGAATGTTTCCACATATGGTGGAGACATCCATATAATAAATACCATTTATCTTTGCACTTCTTGACCATTTTCACTCTACTCGCCCACTAATCCATCTGCCCCCCAAACTTCTGAGCATCGTCAAACAGCTGCCATTTAAAAAACAAAAAACAAATTAAGACATTTCTCTGGCAGGTTGTGTTATGTTTCACCAGTGCTGTACTAATGATGTGCGAAGTGCTTTTGGATCCTTTAGAATGAAAGAGCTATTAATGAGCTAAGAAATTAGGCCCCAATTCTGCAAGGGCTTACACACATGCTTACCTTCACCACTGATGGTAGAAAACTAACTGAAATGGTCTGTAGGAGACTACCATAATAGTGAAGCTAAGCATGTGAATAAGTGTTTGCAGGATCAGGGCCTTAGTGATCTTGTGTGTGAGAAAGAGAGCTGGTATTTGAGCTGACTTCTTTTCTCATATTTCACCCTACTGTATTATAGGCTATGTTATGAAACTGTCTATAAGAGGCAAGCACTTTTCTGAGACTCCTGCATTATTCAATCACAACAGGAGAAATTAAGGATAAAAAGATAAGCTTCACTTCAGAATTTTCTTGCTTTTGTCAGTTAAGGTTATGGCCTTAATAGTATTTCAAACTTTTTTTTAACATATTCTGGGCTTGGGCTATCTTACGCCTGACTGACATTTAGAAAACAACATGTCAGTCGTCTTTTAGAGAGAACATGCTTGCAGCATGCAGCGCAGAAAATGTTAGCATAGCAAAGAATGCTGTGAGCAACAGAACATGTCAAGGTCCTTCCTAAATCAGTTGAAAATATTTTCCTGTGAGGAGGAGGATCGGATAACTCTAAAACAGGAGTAAAGCTAGTTAAACTATTTATTGCAAATAATCTTAATTGCTGATTATTCTGCTTGCAAATTATTTAATTTTACAAATTATTTGTTGTTTTTAAATATTCATCAGATTTTATTTGGCTGCATTTCAGTTGCTGGTTTGTTCACTTCAATTATAGAGTTAACCATTCACAGTGTGTGATTTGTCACCTGAGTCACATGGTGTTGTTACTGCTCCCTGACTGGATGGCTGAAACTTTTTTAAATAAGATAATGAACGTGGCAGATGGTGGTCACCACAAGTTTTGGACAAAAAATAATTTGAAGAGGTTTTGCATTGGCAAACATTTGTAAATACCCTGTATACTCATAATAATTAATATGATACTGTAAATAACAAACTGAACTCATCACCTGTCTGAATTTACTTCATATGATACCTGACCAGCTCTAGCCAGAACTGATGGTCAGTAAGATAACAAGAAACTTCAATTAATGTCATAACCATTACAGATAGGCCCAACATGCAAAGTTCAAGTCTGGAGATAAACTTTCACAAAGATCAGAGAGATGATCCGTTCAGATCCAAACTCTTAAAGATCAGGGTGTTCAGAACTGGCATTTTGGTGTAGCTCACGAAAGCTCATGCTCAAATAAATTGGTTAGTCTCTAAGGTGCCACAAGTACTCCTTTTCTTTTTGTGAATACAGACTAACACGGCTGTTACTCTGAAACCTGGTGTAGGTATGTCACTATTGTTTATTTCCCCCCTTTGCAATTAACTCACCTTTCTTTTTGACTGCCTGGTGTCTACTAAACCTTCCCGCTGCAGGTTTGCCCTCATATAGGAACTTTTCCCTACCATGCTTTTCTAGGGGCTGGCTGGCCCTTTGACTACTGAAGAGAAACACTCCTGCAGCCTTAAAGTGGCCATTTTGCCACAGCTTGCTCTTTGTTGCTATTCCTGCTTCCTGAGCTGGTAAGAATTCTTACTTTTCCATAGTTTTTCCTTTCTTCCTCCTCACAAGGAGACACATTCTCATAGCTCCAATGACCATTCTGGTAACTGATCCCTAAAAGTAGTTCATCCTTCTCTTTGAAGGAGTTACTGAGGAATTATGTATACATTGTAGCTATACAAACATACTTATTGGGGAAGAAACCTGAATTTGTGGGTCATTTTCATCTCTATGGTGCTTCTGAGCACAGTATTTCCTCGTGGGGTGAACATGTGGACATTCTTATTTACCTGTTTGTTGCCCAGTTGCTCTTGTCTGCTAAGAAACTTAATCATGTAGGGTCAAATTCACCTGTGCAGAGAACCAGCATAAGAATGATTTAAAAAAAAATCATTTTTGTCATCTCCTTTACAAGTGTATGAAGGTGAAGGAAATCGTACTCATGAGGGAAGTGTGACATGTACTATGGAGCAACATGATGAAAACCTTCAGGGTCTGGTTTACAAGTCACCTGTATTTTCCTGTTCTATTGCTGGTGAATCCTGAACATACCTGCTCCTTTTAAGAGCCCATAAGGATAATTTGCAGGCAGATCACAGCTCTACATTGGGAAAATCAAAGATGGAAAAGAAGCCAGCAGGTCTCCATCTCCAACTGTGCAAAGGGGAAGTGCCAATAAACAAGCATGGATCCTAAGATGGAGCGGGGCGATATGACAGGTTCCTGGCTGAAGCCTGTAGCATTTCCCATGGCCCTCTGAAGAGGGGAGCAAGGAACTAGAGGGCAGTGTCCTTTGTGGCATAGTATGAGGTAATCACCACCTTCCTGATCTCAGTGAGCTAGGTCTTCACAGAGCTGGCTAGAAAATAATCCCACAATAATGGATGAGCTTCTTCTAAATTCCCAAAACAAAACAAAAAAGTAATAGAAAAAAACTAGGTAAAGGTTTCTTATGGTGGTAATAATACTTAGCATTTATGTAGCTCTTCTCACATTCAACTCATTTTATAAACATTGTGGAGAATCCTGCCTGCCTTATCACCTTTGTACAGTACTTAGAACTCTGGTTAAGCAGTTTTTAAAAGATATGTTGAATGCTATTTATACATAAGGCATCCAGAATTACACCTATTATTTAATGACTCCTTTCAGCAATCCTTTGAGCTAGGTACAGTTAGTATTATTTCCATTTCACAGAAGGGAAAAATTGAGACAGAAGGGATAAATAACTTGTTCAAGGCCACAGAGGGAGTCAATGTCATAGCTAGAACTTGAACTCAGCAGTTCTTAGTTCTTCGGAGTATATTCACAACAGTATACCTCTTTCCTTTTCTTAGAAGGGAGGATTAAGGGAGAAATGAGGACTAACAAACTGAACACAAGTTCACCAAACAAAGCAGCTGAGAAGAAAGTCTGTTCAGTTCTGGGAGGTGTTCTTGCTGAGGGATCGTTCTTACCAATGCAATATAGCTTCGCTTGTAAGACTACACCTGAGATACTATGCACAGCTTGGGTCTCCACATTTTAAAAAGATGCGGAGAAAACAAAAAATGTTCAAAGAAACTGAAATAAGCAATAAAAGGGAATCAGATAATTTGATTTAGCTGCAGTGAAAAGTAAAGGGAAATGAATTCATTTAGCCTTATGGCACAATGCTTAGGGGGATAGATGTGAACTTTGTGTAAATTAGCTATCAGCGAACCTGTTTTTAAAAAAGAAAAGAAAAAGAAAGATAGGCTGTCCCAGCCCATCCTACTATCATCTCAAACCTTTGCCCCTTTCTAGCACTGACCTGAACTTACCCTATTTGAAGGATCTGAAACATTTGATTCACTATTTATCACATAGCCCCTCACTTCTGGGTTTTGTTCAGGACCAGAAAGGCCAAAATACCATAAAAAGGCAGTTCTTGTGTTTCAGGCCAGACCCCAGAACTTTGTAATGGGACTGTAGTTGCAACCTGAAATCCCAGAAATCAGGGTCAGGGAGCTCCTGCTCTCATCAAGTTTCCCAAGTACAGTCTGTAGATATACTAAGGTCAGACAGTTTGGATAAATTCAGACAAACAGTTCTTCTCCAGATGAACCTTTTTGAGATTTTCCCATTGCTATTATAAATACTCAACGCAATGGAGCAAAAAGAACTATTGATCTGATTGTCAGCTGTAAGGGCCTGCTCCTTCGAGTCCGCTAGTCTCTGAACTCCCATTGACTTTAGTGGCAGTACCTCAAACAATGAGCTTGTAGGTTTAGGTCCAAAATGAGAAGCAGTGGTTTTAAAGTAATTAATGTTTGTGAGGTACTCAGCTATCCTAGTGATGCTTGCCACATAATTACCTCGATAAAGATTAAATTGCAGAAGAGATTAGTTTATTTGATGTGGAGAATGTGGGAATGTTTGTAATATTTTTGTGAAGAATAAGTGTGACTCAGTTTACCCACTCATTTTGTATTGCTAAGCACTGGACATGAAGGAGTTAATTTCCTCCTCTGAGACAGGGGAAGAAAAACTGGTGGATGTCACATACACCAGACTCAGCTGGGCCTATCAAGAACCAAATGGAATGCACATGTGAGTGGAGGGTCCTGCACAAATAATGGAAACCTCAGTGCCTGACAACCAAGGAAGAAGAACAGGTGGCCACAGAGTGGTTGCTTCTGAAGACAAAAGGAACCAGTTTTGAGGAGAGTTTGCTGCTATGCTCAGACAGGGACACAGATCCAAAGAGAGACTAAGCTGGATACCAGCCAGCGAACCATGGACAAACAGGGCAGTTGCTTCTGCCAATATAGACTTAATGTTAAGCTGGGCTTTTCCCATGCTGACCTAAGAACTCTCAAAGACGGTATACCAGTTGACTAATAATTGCTGGTTTGTTTCAAAAAGGCTTCCCTGTCATTGCAGCTACTCACTGGTTGCATTGCTCCCTGAAATGATTAAAGTCTATAAAGAGGGATCTGAACTCGTTGGGACTTGCTTCTTCTTAGCATATGCGCAACATGCCTCAGGTGCCACGTGACCAGGATTCATCAACAAATTTGGTCCACTGGTTGGATCATTAGCTTCCCCAGGTTGGGCCAAGTACTGACGGGGAGCGACGTGAATGCTGATCCATGCCCTCCTTTGGGACTTGCTGTAGAGCCAGCTGTAGTGAAAAACAGGGTACTGGTATCTGAAGGCATAGTCTGAGTTTTAGACCTTTAGGCTCATCCTTGTGAAAAACTGAGCTTCGAGATTGGTAAATAATTGGGGTACTTCCAGAAGAGAGTGTAAAGGCTCAGGCATCAAACCCCTGACACTTCACTATTGGAAAAAACTTGGACTAATGGGACAAAGAAAGAGTGGAACAATTTGTCTAGCTGAGGCAGTTAAGGTTGATTCAATATAGATACATAAGTCAAGACTAAATATGTGAAAAGAACAGAATAACTAGTTTGCTTGATGCAGTAGACCCTAACCCAGATAATCTGATTCTTCATTGCAGAGCATGAAAATAGCATCATTAAGGTTAAGATTTTGTCACAGTTCTTTTCAGTAAAAGTCACAGACAGGTCGCAGTCAATAAACAAAAATTCACAGAAGCCCATGACCTGTCTGTGACTTTTACTAAATGTAATGGTGGGGGGCTGATGTGGGGATGACTGAAACCTTAGCAGGGTGGGATGAGAGCCTGAGCCCCAC
The DNA here is from genome assembly GCF_965140285.1 of Lepidochelys kempii. Taxonomy (NCBI): domain Eukaryota; kingdom Metazoa; phylum Chordata; order Testudines; family Cheloniidae; genus Lepidochelys; species Lepidochelys kempii. Next base: position 64,398,513 of record NC_136387.1, on the reverse strand, counting down.
TGCAGGGGAAGGGGGCCCAGCACCCACCACCTAAAACAAATAACAGCTCTAGCACTTTGGGGCTGCGGGGCCCCTGCCAGCTGATAGCTCCAGGCCTGCAACCCTGGGGCTGATGTGGAAAATGTCACGGAGGTCTCTGAAAGTCACAGGATCCATGACCTTTGTGACATAATCATATTCTTAAGTGTTATTTAAGTATGTAATGGTCCTCACTCAGGGTCTGGTTGGGGAGTGTGGCCTAGTGGTCATAGCTGCAACCCCTGATTGCCAAGGGGCGTGTGGGGAGGGGAGCCCGGGACCTCCCACTCCATCAGGCTCTGACCCAGGGCCCTTTGGCTACCAGTAGTCTGGCAACCAAGGCTGCTTAAGGCTGTCCTCCTGAGGCCTCTTCCTCTCATCCCTGCCCTCCCCGCACCCGGTCATGTTAGCCCAGGACTTTCTCCTGTTGGGAAAATCCAAACCAAAATAAGTAAAAGAGGGTTAACATTGTCCAAGGTCCATAGGCAGGAGAAAGGGGAATACTTCCGTCTCTGATTGTCTTGTGGGATGGGTTCTCCCTTCCCTTAGGGAGGGCCCCTTTGGGCAGCTGTGATAGAGCCTTTAGACTAGGCTCGCAAGTTTGCTCACCTCCAGTTCTGCCCCACAAATGAGCTAATTCCCTGTTTTTTAATTCCTCCAGCAGATGGAGCATTTGCTGCAGGTGTGGCGGGGCCAGGCTGGCTGAGCCCAAAATAATCCCATAACCCCTTGTTGCCCAGTGTGGGGTGTGTACACCCCATCACAAAGTACCAGACATAATAGATTTATACACAGTAAGTCTTCAGCCATATATCCCAAAGTAACAAGAGGGGGCTTATAGGAGAAACAAGATGCCTTCCAAATAAAAGTAGAAAGAAAGTCAAGTGTTAAGAACGACACCACAACTTCACCATTTTAAGAGCCACATTCTGTAACACCTGCTCATTAGGCCCCATGTGCCACAAAATGGGCATCCAGTATCGGTCATGGACTGTATAGCACCCACTCAGCTTTTCTTATGTAGCATATGTTTTCTCAAAGTGTTAAAATTTCATGTTGTGTTTATTAAATGTGCCAGACAGTCAGACCTACATAATGAGGGCTATTTTCAACCAGCTGAAGAAGTACAGTACAAGCAATGGCAGCAAAGGCCTTAGTCTAAAAAAAAGAGAGTTTGCCTGTTAATTGCAAAATCAGTTAAGTCTCCAAACTTATTCCTGTCCTTTCCGCTGAGACTGCCCCCAAAGGATGTCTGCCGTGCTAGGGGGTGTAAGAGTTTGGTGAGGTTAGTTACCTGCTATGAACTGGACTGAGCTCACCAACACTTATGTGGTATTTTTTAAATGTACAGTAGTATTTTGTACTTGTATTTTGACCTTTTTTAATTTAACTTTTTTATTGGTTTCGGATATTTGAAAGCATTCCTTTTCTCTCTTTAGGACAATTATTCATCTCACGTTTTGTCCAGAGATTGTTCGCTGTGGCTTCTTTGCCCCAGGATCAGATTGCAGGGGGCCATAGCAGGCTACCAACTCCTAGGCTCTTGGCAAATCCACATTCCTGAAGGAACAGTTAAGCAGACCAGCTGCTGCAGAGCTCCAACTTCAAGTCTATGAACATTCTTCTTTCTCCACTCCCTCAGGCACCACAGAGCCTTAATCTGTCCATATTTGGTATGCTGTCTCCACAGTAATAATATAAGGGCTAATCATGTAAGCAATGAGTGGAAGAGTCCCTGTGGTGGGCATATGTGAATTCTGTAGCCCTGTTCTTATGCTGTTCCTTCTCCATTATTTGTTTGGTTTAAGATAGCTGAGGGATATATGCAGTAGCCTTGAAGACTCAAAATGTTGTGCATGTTTCCAGACAGAGATCCCTACTGAACTGTGTAGTTGAAGTGCAAGATAGACACAGCCAACCTTCAGTCACTAGAAATACATTTTAAAAATGAATAATTATTGAAAATATTTTCTCCCGTATTATACTCCAGTTTAAAAAGAGCACAAAACAGAGATGGACATAGGATTTGCTGTACTGAACCAGACCCATTGGTCTATCAAATCTGGTACACTACTCCTGGAAGTGGCTAACGTCAGCTACTACAAAGGATGCTTTACTAGCAGTCTCAAGGCCATAAACAAAAGAAGCCCATTTGGCCCAAAACCACAACTGAATTTGCCAGGAAATGCCAATGATTTCTAATACTAATTGCCTTAATACAAGTTAGAATTGAGTTTTCTTTTAAATTGTTTAATGGTAATTCACTAGTGGAGTAGAATACTCCTTTTTAGTAGCAAACAAACTACTTCAATGACTGCAATAAGTCGCTGTTCTAGACATTACAAAGAACATTTGTCAAAGCAGTCTAGATTCACATACTTTTCAGGGCATTACATATTTTAATGTTTTGGTCAAATACTATAAAGAGAAAAGCCATACAGCAGTGGCCCCTCCTGTCCTATATGTCTCAAGCTTGTTCTGGAGGGAACGTTTTTTAGGAGCAAGAGAGTAATTCAATTTCATTCAGAGCCTGATACAAAAGCCCACTCAAGTCAGAGGGAGACTGCATAACTTCAGTGAGCTATGGATCTGACTTTCAGTCATTTGATCTGCTCCTGCAAACCATTTCTCTGGCAATCAATTCAGAGTAAGATTTTGAAGGCGTGGGCCCACTGGCCTCTCTGTTGAGAGCAAGAGCATCATGTAGTGCTGAATGTGGTGAGATGGTGGTGCTTGTCCACTACAAACTGGATTAAGCCTCCCCAACTCATTTTCTACACCCCACGTTTTTGAAAACACTGATCTGTTTTGTGTTCTATTTTTTTGTTAGTTTGTTTCCAGTGGTTCTTTCTCTTCTGTTGCAGTCCCTACCATTTTAACTTGCTCATCTTTTCCTGTACTAAACAAGTATTGTCTTGTTCGGAACAAATCTAAGTGGGCTAATGTAAAACTCCAGATGAGCCATAGCACCATGTGTACAAAACTCACTGAAGTCAATAGTAGTTCTGAGTATGGATCGATGAGCAGAATCTGCCCCTAATAGCACTAGTTAGATGGGGCAGGTGAAATCTTGGCCCTACTGAAGTCAATGTTTTGCCATTGACTTCAATGGAGCCAGGGTTTCACCTAGAGCTTTTAGCTAACACAGTTTTCTCTCCACGCCCACTTTTAAGTCAGATGAAAACTGGAACCACACAGGATATGAGTTTTAATGAAAGTATGGCTCTAAGAATCAATAGGGGAAAGGAGTTAATCCATTTATTGGAGATAATGAACATATTGATGTGCACAAGATTTTCCAGGGAATAGATAGATTCCCCACCCCCGACCCCACTCAGAAGTCTCTTACTGGTTAGATCAATTTCTTAAGGTTTGTAATTGCGTTATTTGTCTAAGCACAGCAGAAGGAACCAATAGTATGATGTGATATGACTCGTTGCTTTCTTACCTTTAGTTGCTCCATACAGCAATGCAGTTTAAGGATTTCACAATAGAGTTTAAATTCTCAGGTTGATTTGAACTAAGTCCTCTGAACTAAATTTTTCAACAGTATTTTACCACATACTGTAAAAATGTTATTTAAACAATATTCACCATAATTGCCACTAGTAAACGATAACTAACTGTTGCTTGCACATTCTAGATACTGGTTTTCAGATGATTATTGAAGTAATCTGTGTGAAATTTTGTGTTATGTTGTTGTTGTTAATAGTGTGTACTGGGCTTGTTTGGGTTTTCTCTTTAGTCTTCAGAAACTGAGAGTTTAAGAAAACATTCAAAATGCTGAGGATACACGTAAGTGAAATATTTAATGTCTGTCAGTATTCATAAAAGTTACATTGTTTACATAGGGTTCATTTCTATATAATAAAAATTTCATCTTAATGAAAAGGTTTTCTGGCAAGTCTCGTATATCTTAATTTGTTTAACATATGCTTTGGATATACAGCTAAATAGCAATATAGTTTTTTAAAAAAAACCTTTCTGCAAATAGTCCTTTGAACAATTACAAAACCTCATTACTAAAGAATTGGTTATCTTTACACTTGCTTGTTGGCTTGTTAAACTCAGCTGTGATTTGGAATGGGCAAAGATCAGTTCTTTCTTAACAGTTCAACAAATTTGTTCATTGCATAGTCAAGATGTAAACATCTCAGGGTTCCATAAATTATACTTCTGTATTCTAAAAAGTCATAGATGGTTTTGCATACTATGCTGCATATGCTTTCCTATGCTGATTATACTTTGTTAGTTTTGTTGTTGAAGCTGGTGGAATTATTATTAATCTTGTTTTAGATATGTCAATTGTACACAACAAAGGAAGAGAAGAAAATGAAAAATTTAAACACCAAAGGAAATTATTTTACACTTTGCAACAATATTGCCACCTCATTCTTTTGGTTTTCTATATATAACATGATGGAAATGTACTGTACTGCTTCTTCTCAAAAAATGAGTTTAAATTAATTTCAACAGTTATCTATGAGTTTACATAAAGTTAACTATGTTTGCATCAAATAAAATGTTTATTAATGAAAGCTATTTATTGTACAAGAAACATCAAAGAGAAAATGCATCATACAGAAATGTACACTATTGGTGACAGATGGAAAAGTGCATGCAGATTTCTTTGTGTTATTAAAAAAAGAAGCCAGAAACAATCGTACTAAAATTACTTGGTTTTGATCCCTATGACCTTAAATGAGTGAAAAGTTTTTTCTCTGAATTTACAATATGCCATTTAACAGACATGACTAATACACATTAGCAAGCAGGTGGAATGAATGCATTCGGATTTTATTTTACAAGTACTTGTGCTTGACAAATGTGATTTTTAATTTGTTTTTAGGAAGAATTGTCTTCAAATATGGGCTGGGTAGATTGCTGCCAGGTTGCTCTGGTTTTATACACAGTTTCTCTGAATTTGTTTTTAATACCACACAAATTGTTTAAGCCTTTTGTTCTGATAATTAAACACCATAAAATAACATATGTTTTGTTAACATTCAGGAAATGACATTTGAGTCTTTTATTTTATTTTTTAATTTTTTTTGGCTCAATAAATTTTTAAATATATGATTATCATAACCTAATATTGTCTTTGTCTTCACTGCAGTGGATTTCCGATCAAACTTTTCCCCTTCTTTTAATACTTTAGGGAATTTTCAAACGTCGGGATGTTTGGCTGTAATGCCCCAAGATTTGTTCTCCCTGAAAGAAATCATAGTGACAATTTATTAAACTACAGAGCAACCTGGCTTTTAGGGGTCTGCAATTCTAGTTTGTGTTCAATATACCTAGCATTAAATCTTGATTCATTTCATAATTATTTGTTATATTTTTCATGCAATTACTGTAGCTGCTAGTTATCTGATTTTTAAAATCCTAAGATAAGGTTGCAATATCAAATCAGTGGGGCATTACTTTTCATGTGCAAAAAAAAAAAAGGGTGGGGTTTAAAAATTAAAACCTAAGTTGCGCCATCAATGGTAAGTACATTTACTATGAAGAAAGTGAAAACCTAAAAAGAAATCACATTTATAAGCTTGCATTCCCATGTTTAACACCATTCATTCATTCATTCATAATAAAAATGCAGACACATAGATACAGGTAGACTTTAAATTAAAAAAAAAACTGATGGGAAATAAAACTCCTTGGATCCAAAATGATTTATTCACACAAATTTAATAGGATATATCACAATTGTTTGGTCCATAAATATTTAGGGGAAATAGTTTCTATACAATGCATTTATCAATAAACAAAGAAACATGGACAATTTTGCTAGACCACTTACTGTACTATAAACACGAAGCTCAATATATAAGATTATTGAATTTATCAACTATATCTGAAAGAGTGCACAACTGCTTTCTATGACATGTTTGTCCCCTCTAACAGGATACACCATAAAAAGAGTTTCAGAAATAAGAGGTAAAACAGTACAAAACTAGTGAGGTGTCAAAAGGGCTTAAAACAGTTAATTTAACAAACAACACATATATCCTGATTTTTCACAAACTTACTCCCAAGTTATATCATAAGGCACATAGTAGAACTGAGTTATAATTAGTCTACTTAATAAAGTAGATCTATAGTACCATATATTGTTCTGTCAAAGAACAAAATTTATAAGTATCAATATTTTTACCTGTAAAAGTGTATTAATAAAGATATCAGCCTTACCAAGGTTGTTTGGTCTGGTTAGTGGTAAATGCCCATAAGATTATAGAAATAGGAAAAGTCAAGATTTAAGCTCCATAGAAGATGATAACCATACTTGCTAAATATATAATGGCAAACACACCTTTCTTCTATTACAGTGTTAACATTTCTTCCATCATCTTTTTTTTAAAAAATAAGCTACTTTTCTGTGCTAATTTTCTAAAAACCCTGAGCAAAAGTTACAATAATGCACTTTAATGTGGGCAGTGAACTGTCAATATGTAACCACACATTTATACAGCCAAAAAGGACACCTTTAAAATATATTAAATAGCCACTTTCACCACCAAAAGAGAGATTTGATGGGGTCTAAAAAGTGGATTCTATGTGCAAAGTTATTCTTAACAATCCACTAAAAGCAAGATGTAGATCTTGACTGGTTTTTTTTGTTTTTGTGTCTCAGACTTTCCACAATCTAATTATTTTTAACTACAATAAATGGGAACAAATGAACATTCACCACTGCCCAGACCATTCAGACTTTTAGTTTTATTAAAATTAAAAAAAAAAGAAAAAGAATGCTATTGTAAACTAGGAAATGTATTTAGATCAGCATCCACAAGGTGTTCTGAGTTTATCTGCCTCAAAGCTATCCACTGCCAATTCCAAATTTCATAGGAATTCTTCTAATGCTTTTTTCTTTTATACAAAAGTTAAAAAATTAAAGTATATATTAGAAATATTAATGTACTAAAGATTTAAGTTCATGTATTAAACAAAGTGTCTGATACAATCTCATGAAACATCTAAAATAAATTCAAAATAGCATGAATAAAATGTCCTAAAATCAGTTTCCTTAAACATCTTAATAAATTATATTTTGCTTATTTCCATCTTCCCTGAAAAAGTTTAATTCATCGAGAATTGCCTTAGTAATAAACATATGTATACTTTTAGAACTTCATCCTACACTCACTAAAGTTAATGACAAATCTCCCATTGGCTTTAATAGTGCAGGATCAGGGCCATATAAAGTTAATTGTTTTCATTTATTTATTTTTTAAATTAAAATCAGTGGCATTTATGGCAGAGAGGGAAAAAATGAAATTTTGCCTCGGCAATACTAAAACTTATATTGAATTATTCAGCCTTGTGGCCCAATCCCACAAACAGTCATGCAACAGAGTAACCTTACTCATATGAGAAAACTCATTGAAATCAATGGGACTCCTCATTTGAATTGTTCCTCTGGTGTATACCTTAGTGAGCCTCCTTACATAAGAAAAGTTACTCTGGAGCATAAGCGTTTGTAGGATTAGGGCCTTTGGTGTGCATAATGCAGGATTCACAGACCAAGGGCCCGATCTTGCAGTCCTTACCTACACACCACTCCCATTAAGCCTAATCCTGCAAATCCTCCATCCGTGCCCTGCTCCCATTGGTGTCAATGGACATTCCACATGGATGAATGTCTTGCAGGGTTGAGATTATTGACCTGCATGGGAATTTTGGGTGCTCAATGAATACAGGGTCAAGCTCATAACTAATATTTATACAAGAAGAAGAAGAAGAAGCATTGACACTTGGAATGCCTCTGTCTATTCCAATTCCTAATTTGATTTGTTTTGTAGGTGTGAAAAATACATAGTATGAAACTTGAACATGTATTATAAAAATAAAGTTAGACTTAGGACTCTGAAACTCCATAAATGCACATACAATCCTAGAGTAGCAAACTATTGGCTTTAAATGAACTGTCAGAGGCTTTCTCCAATTATCAGAGTGGGAATATAATTTCCTTCTCCCTCTCCTCCCCCCAAGATTCTGGAAATAAGTAACATACAATTTTAAGAGGCACTTATTAGAATGCTTCATAACTTTCCTTTCAATTGTCTGATGAATTAAAAAAAATCCAAATACAATTTATAGACAAAATATGTTCATTTGTAATGGAGACATATTACTGCAAACTCATTTGCCAAGTGGCTGCAGATGCTACACACCAAGCTGTTTGTTTTCCCAAATATTTTGTGGGTTTGTTTAAAAAAAATAAAGAGTCTTGTAAATAATAATAAAGAAGAATAAGAATAAAAAAAATATTCAAATGTTAGAAAAGGTTCGTTAAGGTAGTTTGTGAGGGGCTCCCGGATTCGTGGCTGTCCAAGTTAGAGGTCACTGATGTCACTACAGTGATAGTGGGATTGGTCAGGTCTGTTAAAGTGGTCGCAGTGCCGGGTGGAGTGAGAGCGCCGCTGTCTGCTGAGGGCGGTGCCGGAAGTGACGTGCCATCAGCTTTATCGACACCCCCATTCTCCTGCCGCAAAAGGTTCCTTCTGAATTTGGCTCTTGCGTTTTGGAACCAAACCTGCAAACCAATCCCAATTGATTTCTTTACCGATGTTTGCTTTTTGTTTTTGTTTTTGCTTTTATGTATTTTTTATGTTTGTTTTTTGTTTGGCAAATCATCTAAGTAACTCTACATCTTTGTTTACTACCAGTTTGCTTCATTTCCGTCATACAAAGGCATCTGTACATTAGGTCCAACACTGTGGGTGCTGATTAATGGAACATTGAAGCCCATGATGAGGATCTCTTAGAGCAGCCTTGCAGAAGTCTACTCACCCACTCATCCAAGGAGAGTAACTTTTCTGATGGGCAAGTAACATATCCTTGGGGTGGGGGGTGTTGTTCCATTACCTAGGTCATCATGGTAAAGGATGCGTAAAGTAAAGATTTTGTGCTTGGGCTGGTAAACTTTTGTGACCATTTTTAAAGACTGAAAACTTAAAAAGGGAAACTGATACCATCCCCTCTAGCACTGGTTATTAATAAGGGGTTCCTAGTCCTCTTCCCTATAAAGCTCTGGGTTCATTTTAAATGTTTTAGGTGACACGTAACATGGACAAGCAATTAATGCTAATAGATTCTCTTTTTGCCTTGATCGCTGCCTTCTCTCTGCACACTGCACACAGCACTACATACCTCACTTTAATTTCACTGAGCTAGCACACAATGAGAGGGGATTTACAGTTATTTATTTTTTCAAACTGTGATTTTTTGGGGGGCGTATCTTAGGTAGGGGAATGACTAACTGTTGACTTTACTATGGAGGCCCTTAAGGATAGACATGGAGAAAGGGAGCAATCTGGTCCTGGAGGATCATATCAGCCAAAGCTTGTTTGCCATATCCCAGGGAAACCAGACTTTGCCCAACCAAGGGCCACAACGACAACTTAAAGGGAGCCCAAAGGCTGTACCTCATTTATGTAAAATGGAGCAGATTGCTTCTATCCCCTTAATATAGAGGTTACCACCTAGAGACTACAAGTCCCAGGGTGCATTGCTTCCCTTGCAATGTCTGGAGATAGTTCCTGCGTATGAAGAATGAAGGTGATCACAGACCACATTTCAGAATTCTGTGGGCTGAATTTGGGTGGTGAGCTATACACTGGGCACTCCTGCCATTTAGTACTTTACCCATTAAGTTCTCTGCACACTTTCTAGGGACATAGCAATGTTATACTAAGAAGAAGAGATATACATATAACAGTCTAAATAAGGGAGATACTATTGTATTGGCAGGGGGAGGGGAGTTTTGTCAAGCCTGTGATGGTGGCTTCTTACCTGCAGAACTCTCTTGGTCAGGCCCGTTTTCTGGGCAAGCTGCTTGAGGTCCTTGGCATCTGGGTTGTGGTTGATAGCAAAGTAGGACTTCATGGTGCGGAGCTGGTGGTGTTTGAAGGAAGTGCGCATGCGCTTAGTCTTCTGGGAGGGGGGGTAAGGCTGCTGGTCTCTGTCCAGGTGATCTGCCTCATTCTCATTACAACCTGATCAGTAAATAACATGACACAACAAGGAGTTGGCTGTGATCATGCATCATACTGTAGTAAATAAAACTAAGGCAAGTTTCCAGAATCATACGCTCTTTTTGGAGAAGAAAGAGGGGACTGAACTAATATGGTGTCGGGATGGGCATGAAGTGGTATTTAGATTTACAAATAAAGGTCAGGAGGATGGCCTTTTCCTGTTCTTAACATTTATTATATCCCTCAGGCTCACACCTGCTAAGGAAACAGTATATTGAGGGCAGACCTGCCAAGTTTCACTCCTTTGGCATTAATTTTCACGTCCCTCTGGTGATGAAGGGTTTTGTTATGTTTCCAAAGAATCATTTAAAATTTCACTCATTGAAACCGCCCTCGCTTGAGAGAAGAGTAAAGATCAAACCAACATTTTGAATCTTCCCAAATCACCAGCAGGCAAAAAAAAGCAGCATTAGGTGGGAAGGCTTGTTTTGACAAGTATAAATACCGAACCATTTGCGGATAAAACGCAAAATAAATGCATTTGGATTCTGCCTAGAATTTTATATGAAAAACGTTGGGGGTTGGTGCCTGCAGTGTTACCACAGCTATATTGGCACCTACATAGACCATTCTGCAGAATGGCCAACTTACCAGACCACAGAGCTGAAGATGTGCCTTGATTTGATGACGTTTAAAGTTGTTAATGTCACTTTGCATGGCAAATATATTGCAGATTACTGCCTCACGGGTGTGAGTTGCACACCAGGCCAGTGGTAGGGCTAGGTATCTGGTGTCACTGCCTATGCTTGGGACAGGAATGAGACAAATACCAAGAAAAATAACAAAGTCATCCATGTTTTACTTTTAGGCCTGAAAAATAATCTGATCATTTTCAGGATTATATTTTACAAAGCTAGCTCAATCACACAGAGGGCAAATCTGATTGCCACAGAACAAAGAACATGAATTTTAAAAAATCTAATTTAAAAATTGTAAAGAATGTACCATGTAAATTAGCCCTGGCTTCATTAATTCTTCATTTGAATTTATTTTAGTCTACTTCCCTACAGTTGGATTTATTAACTAGTCTTAGCCAACTCTCAGTGTGTGTGTCCCCCACACACACATATATATGAAAAGCACACAGTTAGCACTTTGCATTGCATCAGTCAGTAGAACCTCTGAGACTTGCAGTGCTAAAAAGAGGCAAAACAGCTTTCAACTGCCCCAAAAATAAGAAGCTCAAGTCTTCTCAGAGCTCTGCTCCCTACTGAATTAGGAGACACGTTTACAGTTACATCTGGTAGCTGCGAAACACATAAACAAAGGATCAGGTGAATGTTCACCCAGGATGGAAGCGATTCTAGCTACAATTATAGTAATATCTGTACTTTCAAATAAAATAAACTGACAGTTCTGAAACCATCTGGACGTGGAAATTACCTTGGAAGTAACTTAGGACCAGGTTTCCAATATTTTTACCCTTGCTGAATAACACTTTATTCCACATGCCGTCCTACTGCCTTCAATGGGACTGTTTGAGTGGTAAAATACTGTTCATGGTGAACAAGGATATCAAAATTTGGCTCTAAGAAGTTATTTTAGCTAATCGCAGGCCATTTTTTATTAAAGCATTCAAGTTATGCGGCAACAATGCCTATTTATCTGACTGTCTAGCCAAGTCTCTTATAGCACATGGTTTCTGAGCAGTTATTTATTTATTATGGCTTGGCTTTTCCAAAGGTGCCTAAGTCAATGGTACATGGGCTCATAACTACCTCAGGTGCCTTTGAAAATCCCAATTTATATAATAATTACACCAGTCTGTTCTCTAAATGGCTGAAATAGCATTGTGTGGCTTAAACTCTTACATTATTGCCTGAAAAACTAGTCTATAGCTAAAATTCAGGCAATACATTCCTGCATGTTTCTTTGCACCATCCTTTTTTTTTAGTGGCCAGCACAATACACTTCCCATTGCCAAAATCTCACCAAATACACTTTGCAAAGTGATTACATTTACACACCATAAGGGATTGAGTTCTTGAGCAATAGCTGTGCAAAACATTGCCCTAGGGAAAGAAAACTTGCCTTTATTTTGAGATAATTTACATTCTTCAGATGTGATGACCTTTCTGTCCCTTGGACAATTGTTCAACACAATTGCTCTCAAAATAGAAATTATTTCTAACATATGGTAGCTAATATGGATCAAGTAAATTATTTATAGGACACTTATCACTGTAGTATCTGAGCCCCTCACAAATATTAATGGTGTTAGCTTCATAACCCTCTGAAGTATTGTTAGGTCTCCAGTTTATAGTTGAGAAACAAAGAGATTAAGTGATTCATCCAAGGTCACAAAAGAGGGCTGTGTCAGAGCCAAGAACAAAACCCAGTTCTCCTAGAGCCTACTCCAGTGCCTAGCCACAACACTCTCCTGCCTCTTTATGTGTGCGCGAATATATAAACTATATACACATACATACACACATAATCTAAGCAATATTCATATAATCTTGTTTGAGAATAAACTTTTTCTCCATCGTACGGTCAAATTGTTTGCTGAAACAGGGGTAGCAACACATTTAATTCAATTTTTTAGAAGTTTGGGTTGTTTCCATAATGTCCTACACCTTGCAGTATGAATAGGATGATATATGTGTTTTGATTAAGAAAGCATCTTGATTTATTGGAAAGGTAAGTTTTTGCCCCTCTTCCGAGACTCTTTCATCGTCAGTTACCACTCTAGCTTTTAACACAACAAATGGATTCCTTTGCCTACCTGCAGAGTGCAGTCCGAAACTTGATAAGTTTTAGCACAAATACGTTATGGAAATGTTTAAGTTATGTTCTAGTGTTCAGAGATGTTTTCACAGTGAATTACAGCTAAGAGACAAAACAATCACTGAGCACTAGTGTCCACGTTTAGGAACCCATCAGGGTCTAAAATTGCAGTTAAACAGGTCTAAAGACATATATTTTGACTTTAGTAATGATCAGGCTTCTGATAAACATAGTTCTTAAACGAGTTTTCAGCCTTTACCTGAGAAATACGCCTGCCTACAGATGCCACTAGGGGTCACTAACACATTCATCTAGCTATTAGAACACTTTGGAGTTTGAAAAGTAGGAACAGACTTGGAATTGCAATATTTTAGAGGTGGAAAAAACTACTGGCTTTCTTTCGTACAGAATTTAATGAAATACCACCAAGGGGAAAACACCTTTTTGTTCCCTGCCACATACAATTGAAAGTGATATTTAGTGAGGTCTTTTAAAACCAAATCCATCCTGCCTGACAAAATACTTTCACTTCATCCTTTCTATCCTGTTGTGTTGAATTAGATTAGAGAATCAGTACCCAGGTTTCCAGCTAAACCGTTAATTACACATGCAAAAGGCCAGCACATGTTGTGGCTAATATCTGAGAGAAAGATACCCTAGAAGACTGCCTTTTAGACTCTTTCCTGCTTCTGGAAAGTGTAAGTGTCCCACTTTTCCGATTGCTCTAAATTCACGCTTTGAATCCTCTATGTCTATTTCTATTTAGATTCGTTACCCTTTGGAGACAATTACATAAAAGAATAGTTCTCAATCGTGAAGCCAAAGGCGAACGAGGAAAAATGTATTTTTTTTAAATGGCTGCCTACTGCAGGGGTGTTTTTTTTTCCTTTCAAATAACAGTTATATCTATTTCATGTTATTCTATAAGCATCAGAGATTCTGTGGCTTTCTTGAGTGTTAAATTGGTCAATGGTTGGAATTATCAGCGCTAGACCGTCTTTAGTTTAGTTGTAAAATGTACTTTCTCAAGACCACGTGCCAACACTGGCTTTTCCTAGTCTTCCCCCACAAAAAATGACATGTTAAAGCTACAGAAATTATGGTGGCTGATCTCGACTGACTCGAAAGAAGCCGGTCCGAAGTAGCTTCGCTTTACTCAGACATTCCCCCGTGTAAACTCTGCGTTCCCATTTGGGTGAGCTACATTTTGTCTCCTAGTCCTAGATGCGGCTTCTTAAGCTCCTTTGCAGAGAGTGGCCCCGCTAACTATCTGGGGACGAGGCGGAGAAAGAAAGAAAGAAAAGACTTTTTAACTTAACATACAAACGCAAACACCACATTGCCTTTATAAAGGCGTTTCACTCCCCCCCCCCATTAGTATTCAAAGGGGTTTTGCTGTAGCCTATTTTTTTCGCCTTTCCCCAGGCTTGTGAGCATAATTATCACAGGGAATGGCTTCTAAATGTTTGGTTTCGAGAGGTCTGGGCGAGCTCGGATGATTGTATGCGAATAAGGAATAACATGGAACCCAAACTGAATTCCTGGCTCGCAATCCCGAAGCGGGTGACCGGGCTACAGGTTCCCCTTCCGTCAGAGCCGTTCGGGACTTGATTAGGAACTGCTCAGTGCCCAGGGATTCCCATGTCATCTTCAATTAACAAAGAACAATTAATGCACTGATTGCCCTGGCTCCAAGGGCCACGCATCAGAGGAGCTGAAATAGCCTCGCACAGCGCTAAGCAGTTCCACACTGAAGCCCTCTTCACAAAACCGCCCCAAAGAGAAGTGGCCGCCCGGGGAGGACTGGGTTGTGCGGGCTGGGGGAAGGGAGAGGGAGGACTCTTTGCGTCTCCGTGGCAATGGGGTGAACTCGGGGGAGGAATTGCAGGCCGGAGTTGGTGCGTTGTTATAGCGCGCAGAGCAGTTTCTTCCAACTGAAATAGCCGGGTCCCCTTTTCTGTGCACCCCTCCGCGGTGACCGCTTTGCTTCATTGAGCCCAGTTGCGAGTCCTCGAGCACCCCCAGCTACAGGACGCGGACACACCAGCCCTAGCCTTCCCCAGGCACACTGCAGGTCACCGCCCAGAATTCCGTCCCCCAGCTCAACTGGGAGTGAAACGTCTTGCTGCCTACCCAGGAAAACACAACGCTGCTCACTCTAACAGCCCCCCCCCCCCACACACACACCTTTCTTTCCCTGTTACAGGGCAATTTCAGGAATAAATGGAGACTCACTACAAACATTCTTTGGGGATCGGTCATTTTTAAATTCGGTTTAAATTCGGGCAATTCTTTCGTCTGCAGGTTAGTGGAACTCCGTGTGACTTGCCTGAAACGATTTAATTCGGGCCCGTGGCGCTTTCTGGCGCAGAAATAGTTCTGATATTTGGGTGACAAAGGTACTAAAGTTAAAAGCGTTTCAGATAATAACGCTGTTCCAGCTCAGCTGTTGTCCCTTCCTTTCACTGTGAACGGAACAGACACGCCGTGTGTTAATCTGCTTCTTATTGCCCCGCTCTAGGGAGCTGTTGGCGGAGGAGGGGGTAGGGAAAAAAAACTGCCAGCAAAACGGGAAAATATTCAGCCTGAGGAATGAGTTACAATAACTGAGTATCTGCAGATTCACGTGGAGGCCTACGGAAATCAGACATGTTTCCTCCAGAGTTATATTCTGTTGATCAGTTTAGGTGACCCTGAATTGGGGTCCGAGTGGTGGAGGGTTTGGTTTTGAGACAATCAAAGCAAGCACATCTCCCGCATTCCTACAGAGAGGTAGGGCTGGGTTTGGGGGCGGGGGCGTTGTCTTCACCCTGGGAAGTGACTGTGTGGGTATTTGACATTAATAGAGGAAGACAGCTTTTTAGAAGGGCTTCTGTTCGCTTTCCTGCAAATGCTCCAACCCTCAGAAGACTGTGTGTTTGATTTTCCAATGGTTAAGCAAGATTTGGCCTGGATGAGTTACAGATACTGCCTGGCTGGGGAGGGGAGCCTGAGAAGGCCCCTTTCTGTGGAGCGGAAGGTTCAGGGCCCTGTTCTCACCTGAGTTGTAACTGACGATGTCCACTCCTAGAGCTGGGCTTTTTCTCTTCCTGGGCCTCCCTTTCTGGACTGTACCAGTGCCATTGAAGTAAGGCAGTGCCAGCCCTCCGCTCTTGGCAGCCAGCTCAGTATAGCTCAACTGAGGCGGGTATTCGCCTTGCAAAAGGGTCTCGAAATGGGCCCTGCAGTAAACCAGGTTGTCCTTCATGCCAAAGTGATCGCCTGTGGTCAGAGTCTTGTTGCAGGTGGTGCACGTGAAGCAGCTCAAGTGATAAACCGACTCCCTGGCTCTCATGACCATTTCAGAGGCTGAGATCCCAAGGTGGCAGCGGGCACATCTCTGCACGGAGAACCTTCTGAAGGAAACAGAAAAGTGGGCATCAACCAGAAAGGTGATAAGTCCTGCCCAGCCCCCGGGTGCTGCCCAGCTCCCCTGACTTGAATCACGCCCCCTCTCCCTCCCCCCCCCCAGTTCTGCTCCTGAACTGAGAGCCTAACAATATTTGCTCCCCAAATCTTGCAGCTGGACCCCTTTCTACCCAACCCTCAGAGAACGGCCTTCAACGTAGGCCTCTCCTGAAGCCCCAGTTCTGGCCAATTTAAACTCTTTGGGCTCGTTAGAAACTCTGTGTATGAGAAAAGGAGAATGGGCCAGAAATAGTCCACTTTAATTTTCTTCAGGAAACTGATCTTTCTGCCTGGATTTTTTTTATTTGACAACTAGATAAAATTTGACAATCTCGACTAGCGTTAATAAAGATAAACAAGCAGCAATGGGAGAAAACTTGTTCTCACTTCCCCTTCGTTCCTTAAACCCTAAACCGGACTGAGAGGCTGGGAGGGAGAGAGAACTGGGCACGGTGGGGAAAAAACAGAAAATCAAAACAAATCAAGCAAGCCACGAAACTGCGCTCTGCTGGAATTCTGCCTGCCTAGAGCCGCTGGCCGATGAGAATTCAACATCTAGCCGTGAGCTGCAAGGAGTTGGTTTGATTTAGCAGAAAGGATGGTTTGTTGTACCAATAAGAGCTGCCTCTGCTATTCTTTACAGCGTCTCTCCGGAGCTTTACCATTAGCTTAGATACCTGGCCAGTTCAGGAGGGTGACCCCTGCTCTTGGGAAACGGGAAAGAAATATACACGCTACAGCGAGAGCGAAACTTTTGTTTGAAACTTTGGCAGCGATCCCACAGCACCTAGACTATGTGGGACTCTGTCTCCTGTTGTTGTTTATACCTTACCATGCTTGAACATCGTGTCTCTTGAAAATGTCGATCCGTATTTTACACGTGCGAGATTTACAAAGGAGGCACATTTGATGTACTTGCCCTAAAGCCACGTGTATAAAATGAGGAGTCTGCCTCTAAGAAGCTATCCCGAGCTGGACATGAGTGGTTTGGCTGCTGCTATTCTGGGGAGGACTGGGCATTTGAACCGGTAGGGACTGAGTGCTGTACCTGTAATAATCCTCCTTGCAGTAAATACTGCCGTCCTTGGCAAAGCAGGTGAGTTCTGACTCCAAAGCCAGTTTACATTCACAGCATTTAAGACACCTGAGGTGCCATTGTTTGTCAACAGCCAGCAGGTAATATCTGTCTGAGATCTTCCCTCCACAACCAGCACACAAAGCAGGCTTCTCGGGGCTCATTGGGGGCATGTTCTGCAAAACAACCACACAAAAGTGGATGAGAAAGCAAATCAAGACATGCGGGCGTTGTGATGCTTGGACTGGGACTGCCGCAAGAACCAAAGCCTGGGCTCACAGAAAGAACCCCCAGCTGTTTGGAACCGAACTGGCTGCATTTGCTCTGGCCTTTCAGCTGGCCAGGCTACCTCCCCTAGGGGACACGACTTGGGTGTTTAGCCCATCAAACCTTCTCTAATGATGTAACTTATTTTCAGTACCTATAGCCCGGTGATTAGGCCTCACTAGGACACGAGAACTGATTGTTTTCTAGTCCTGGGGAAGTTACAGAGTTGGCCCTGGCTTCCCCGTTAGTTTTAAAATTGCACCCTTTGGTGGTAGGAAATCCAGACTAGCGAGTATTTTATAAATAGGAAAATATCGCCTTGCTGCCCTAGAAATTTGCATCAGTGGAGACATTCCCAATTCGAATTCCTGTTTAAATTTGAATACCACTTAAACTATTTAAAATCCCTCCTCTAAATGCAAATAGCCCTCTTAGAGCAGAAATGAAGGGAAAATAGTCAATGAAGAATTAATTGAGAACAATCAAAATGTTGGAGAGTGATCCTAATGAAAAGAATGCACAGGGAGGGTTTTTTCCCCTTAAATTATTGCCTTTTCCTTTCATTAATAAACGTTTTCAAGTGTCTGTTGGCCTGTTTTCCATAAGAAATCCCACTAATAAGAAACGGAGATGGAGGAATAGTGTACATACCAGAATAACCCCCCAAACACGAACTTAACATAGTTGTTTTTTTGTTTTGTTTTAGGAAAAGAAAAAAAATCCATCTGTTCTTATCACCGAATTCTTTTTAGCTGAAAATGCAAACGCAATTCAGTGTCTTTCCTTTTTGTAACAACTGGGGGGATGAGTTGAATTCACATTGCAAAACCCTCAGGAGTTTATTTAATAGGAGAAGGGAGGGAAACCCAATAGCTCAAAGCAGTAGAGCAGTTCCCCAGGCGGTTACTTTGTGTTCCAGTGCTCAACGGAAGTCCTACAAGTAGGAGAAATGCGGGAGCTCGCTTTGCAGAAGATATTGTATGAAGCTAGGGGACCGTTTCTCCAGACGTGGGGTGTTATCATTGCTAAGGTTACAACTCGTTTGCTAAGAAAAGAGATTATTTCCAGACAATGTGGCCGAAGAAATAACATTCAGCAGGGCTGCTCCCTTTTCAAACATTAAAGCTACATTTTTACTTTAAACACCGCCCCTCGCCCCGAAGAAAACAAACAATTTTGCAGCGAAGATTTCTACAGTCCAGTTTGGAAAGTGCCAGGGCTGCTAAGGGTAAAATGCACCTTTTCAAAACCCGGCCTGTAGCCCCTTGATAAATGAGAAAGCCAGGCTCCCACTGAAAACTATTCAGGAGTCAGAGGTCTGCTTCGCTATAATGAGTTAAAAAGTGTTCCTCTTATGAAACTTTAAATATTTTCGCTCTTATGACTCAGATGAGCACACACACACAAATTTTAGACGAATGCATGTCTCAGCCTCCCAGCATAACAGACTCCATTAGAGAGCCATTGGTGTTTAACGTGAGCCTCAGAAATGTTTCTAAACGTAAGGGGTGTAAGGGAACGGGGGAGGGAGGGAAGCAGAGTCTCTCTTCCCCCAGACTGTGTCTATGAGGATGCAGGCTAGTATCTTGCAGTGATTCCCTTTAAAGGGGTGCTAGCTTGTTTCTTACCGTTTCCCGGCCGTTCATTTGTCCGCCTTTGGCCAGGCGGGACTCGGTCTTGGATCTCCTCTCCATCTCCTCCATGATTCCTTGGATGTGGCCTCCGGAGATCCCGTGGAAAAGCATGGCTGGGGGACGGAAAGGACAAGTATTTTCTTCTGCTCTGCACCCCACTATTTCCATATACAGACCCCAGAGTCTTTAGATCATCCAAAATGTCTACACCAAGGCGCACGGCGCAGGCAGGGGGAGATTGCAATAGTGGCTTCTCTTTGCACAAGCACCGAGGGCTTCCTGAAGATGTGCAGAAAACAAACAAGGGGGAGAGGAAAAATAATATAATAAGAATAACAAAACAAACAAACAAAAAACCAAGCAGGAGAATCTGTTACTGCGGTGGAGAGCGGGGGCTCCTGACTGAAGAGACTTGGAACTAGGGGCAGCCAAATCGGTCGGGAAAGGAAATAGTTTTGAACACAAAGAAAGCAAAAAGAAGTGCTATTTTCAGCAGTCCCTGGTTGCTTTAAAGTTCCCAGTGCCTGTAGGTTGGATTGGGGACTGCTGCTTTCCGGAGCTCTGTCCAATTTGTTAAGAGACTAAAGCCAGCCCATTTTTGATAATTTAGTAGGAGGAGTTCTCTCCCTAGAGCTACCACTGATTTTTATTCAGACAACAAAGACCTGTCATCCTCCTCTCAACCCCCGGTGATAGGCAAGCAGTGACAAACATGCTAGTTGGGGATGGTGGGATCTATACCCCCACCCCACCCCAAAAACACACACACATACAGAGAGAGAGGAGTCCCAGCTAACGCGTGTTACAGGGACAAGGGAAATTCAGAGCACCCTGTGCAGGGTTGCTGAGCTGAGAATTGCGGCTGGATTGTTTTGGCGGGTCTCTCCCCCTGGCCCCCCCTACCCCCAGTTTACCCATAGAAGTGCAGGATCTTGCAGTGTTTATTGTCTCCCCTGGCGGTGCTGAATGGCCAGGGCCGCCTACAGACCCCAGATTCACCCCCCTTTGGGCCCTTTGGTGGCGGCAGGAAAATGAGAACACCTTTGTAGGCGTAGGGTGGAGGTTACTATCCTGGGGAGCGGCTGGACCTTGCTAGCAGTGTAATTAACCAAAGAGCATTAAGCAACTCCCCCCCCCCCCAGTTATTGTGTCCACAGAAAGGATGCTGGAGAATTAGCCCCCCTCGTCTCGGGTGGACCCCGGCTCCCATGTGGAAGACTTAGCCGCAGACCGGGCAGAGATCACGAGCTGGGGATAGCGCCAGTCACCTTGCTCCTGCCCAGCCGCCGGGGGATCAGTAACTCCCCTGCACCCGCTGGTGAAGTTTAAACTTCCAGCCGTGTTAACGTCCCGCCGGGCAGACCCCCGTCCTTAGCCCTCAGCCTCGCAGTGCAAGCAGAGCCCAGCCGGAGCCCCAGATTGCCCCGTGAGCTGGGGGGTATGGGGCAGGGAGGAAGCCGCGCTGGAACCATTGCCCGGAGCAGCGCTGCAGCCGGGGACCACAGCCCCCGGGAGAAGCGGGGATTTCAGCTGACTGCCCCGGTGTCAGCGAGCGCTGCGTGCGGGGGCTGGGTGGGACAGCCGGTCTAGGCCAGCTCTCGCTTCTCCCCACTTACTTTTCACACCATTCTCCGCCTTGCCTTTCTCTGCAACAGCTGCAGGCTGTTTCCTGACACCTCAATCCCTGCTGCAGGATCTTCCTGGCGGCGGTTCTGCTCCCCTGGCTCCCTTAGGGGCCTTCCGCCCTAAACTCCAGCATGACTCGTGAAAACACCCCCTTCAGCCCCCATTTCCTTTCGAACAGGGATTCCCCACCCCCGCCCATGTAACCCCCAAATCCTCCCTTCTCTTTCGCCCCAAGCCGCTGAAATGAATGTTATTTGCAGATTGAGTGTTGCAACATTCCTACCAGTGCCAGAATACAGCTCATAAAACACAATTTCACACAAAGATGGAGCCAATCAAGTGAAATAAGCCGGTATTTTTTTCTCTGTTGGCACACTAGATCCTGGACAGCAGGGCTGCTATTTACTGTAAGTAATGTAATTAGCCCTTTTGGATGGAAATCAATTTTTTTTGTTGTTTTTGGTTTTGTTTTGTGTTTTTTTTAAATAGGAAAGTAATTGCTATAAAACGATACGGCAGACACAAAAGGGTCAGGGATTCTCCCTTAAAAATGGGTAGGTCCTCTCACAAATCGCAGTTTCCTGAAAAGCAGTCAACGCCTGGAAAAAAACGGGGGTGGGGATGTTTAGAGGGGTAGGTGTTCCTTGGAGAAAACAAGTCAATTAGCACAACAAGCCACAAGAAAGAGGTAAACAAGGCGATTCAGTCTGGGGCTGCGGGTGTTGTTTGCAGTGGAATTTCGAAACTTTAAAAGTATTTATTTATGTATTGCCGTGCTGCCCAAACCAGGCCAGAAAATGAAAAAGTTGCAGCCCCCCAAGAAAAAACAGTTGGGGAGAAAAAAAAATACACAATCCAGGATTGCACAGCAAGTGTGGATAGATGAAGCTTTAGGAAAGGAATTCAGAAGCAACGGCTTTGGTGCCTAATTATAAAGATTGTAATGGAAGAGAAAAGGGCTAATTGCTGAAAGGAAAAGGACGAACTCCACTCTCCACAGAGAAGAGATTTAAACCGTTTGCAGAAAGTGTGTGTGGATACGTGCACACACCGATTCGAGAGATTACGTGTGTGCGCGCCTATGTATACAGTGTGTGTCGTATTGTAGATTACAGAGCTATTTTGGAAATGATTAAAAATCTATTCTAAACAGATGGATGATACAAATATCCCCGTTATCGTTGTAAATCTAGTGAATTCGTCTTTGCCTAACTTGTTCCTTTATCCCCTTCCAAATATTCCCGTAGCAGTGGTAACAAGCCATGACCTAACTCACTGGCTTCCCCGTGTCTTCGGGTTTATGAGAACGATCAAGATTGCCCCTCAAGGCCCTATTTTCCAGAGCGGAAGTTGCTTGCGTTTGGAATAGATATGTGCTCAAAATGTGCCCGGACTCAGCGTGGAGGGGACCCTACTCCGGTGTGTGTTTGTTTCTCTCCTCAGCCGGGACCGCTCGACCCCTGTCCTATGTGTGGCTGTTTCCTGCCCGACTGACTGAAGCTGAGACCGAGCAAACTCATCGCCTGTGCCCGGAGCCTAGAGAGGAGTGATTTGGCGCCAGCGCACCTCTGGGACCGCACTGAAAATAAAGGCTAGTCTCCATGCCCAGAAACAAGTACAATGAGCTGCAGGTTTCCCTCCACCAGGTCACTCATCCGAAAGTGGCTTCTTCTTGCCCTCTCTCCTTGCCAGCCAGCCCCAGCGGAAGCGGGGTTTAAAATACCAGCTCCCGGGCGCTTTCAGGCAAAGTGCTCTTGAAAAGTTGAAGCGCTCTCTCCCCTTTTCTTCCCCATTTTGTCTGCTAATGGCTTTTTGCTGGGTTCAATGGAAAACGTGCAGGTGCAGGGGGAAAGCTTCCGAGCCAGCCAGGGCGTTTGAGAGAGAGAGAGACCAAGCGAAAAAAATATATATATATTTCATTTGTTACATTTCTATCACTATGTTAGCTCAATGGCGCTATTAGGAATAATTGGGCAGATCCCATAACAAAACTCAGAAGTGACTAAACCCCTTACAATTGGGCGCACTTAATTAATTAGAGCCCTTTCTTTCTGCTCCATCAGCTAGGGTGAAGGATACACTGGCTGCTGCGGCTGCTCCAGCAAAGAAGGCCAGGGATTTCTTAAGCCTTTTCTCGTTAACATCCTAATGTTGGCAGACCACTCCTGACCTAGAGCGATACTAAAAGTTTGTTGCTAGCATCAAACGTGATTTCTTCATTTCCAAAAGGCCCGTAGTAGACCAAGGTAAATCTGTTTCAATATTCTTAAGATTTCATTTCTCTTTGTACATTGTAACTCTGCCGCTCTCAGGCAGGTTGGTGGGCGACGGACAGCTGGCTCCCGGTGGAGTTTTACTGATTTGGTTGGGTGGGAGAGAGAATTCATCATTTAAAACCAATCCGATAGGAAATTTCACATCCAATCGAAGATTCTCCTCTGGGAATCGATTTATCCCAGTGCCCCACTGATTCTGAATTTGGTTTCTCATTTCACACGGCCTTTCTCCCCCTCCCCCTTCTCTCTGTCAATGACATTTTAGGAAGAATAAAATGGTGCTGAGTAATATCTAGGCTATGTTCATATCGTGCTATGCGATTTTAGATTTTCCCTTACAAAGACAGAGACAGGGTGCGGCTTGGACTCCCTGATTAAAGGGGTGAGATGGATTCTCTTGTTTTTGAGATCATCCCAGCAGGTACAATGTTCCCTGTCTCTGTATCGCGACACTGAACGCTTTGCAGTGGTCACAAAACGCGCCTCCGCTTCAGTGCTTCCATGGACCCTTCCCTGCGACAGTTAACGCCACTTCCAGCTTTGCAATTAGCATGCGCCCGGGGCAGATTTCGTGCATGCGAATGCGATCATTTGGATCCGTTTTGCTATCGAGACCGTATTCTTTTTGCCACGGGCTACTGCCTCAAGCCTGTTAAAGCGTGAACGGATCTTGTGTCTAGTTCTGAGGATTTAGGACAAGGTCTACATACAAATTAATAACTGACAAATAATAATTAGAAGAAGGGGGAGGGTATTCAAGCAGGCGGGCTCTTTAAGCAGAGGAGGTTTTGCCTTAGTCTACCTGAAATCAAGCGTTTGCTTGTTTGGGGAGAATGGCACCCTGGCAATGCCAGAGGGTGTGTCGGGCTCGCTGCTTAATGCTACTCTGGCGAGCCGGATCAAGGGTCGGACAGCTGACCACAGACAGAAAACCGAGCAAGCTGCGCCCCGCCTCTTTCACGTGCCCGAACTTTTCCTGCAATTTCCAATGTAATTAACTCCGGAAAATTAAATAAATTAACAAACAAGCAACCCCCCGAAGCAGCAGCACCATTGATCCTGGTGCCTTCGAGTGCGGTGGCTCCAATGAAATCTATTTTCCTGCCCTGGAAGGTAGTGATGGGATAAATGCTTTTAACGATCAATTTAATCACCCCACAAAAGCCGCGGCTAATACAAGCACAAAGGAGGAAAACCTGAACGTAGTTACATCCCTTCTGCAGTGGCCTCAGACGTCGCGGCTTTCAGCAGTTAAATGCATTGCATTTTGAGGAAACGATATTGTCGTGTAAATATCCGCTTCGATGTCAGAAATAGCCTCTCTGCCAGCATTGCCTTTTTTCTATCGGGTGAAGTCTGCTCGGATTCCCATAAATATTCTGCGGGCAACTTTCGAATGATCCAGAAATGGAGAAAGCTGGTGCATTACAATCTCAGAGAGCCACAAAATCAGCTTCTCTTCCCCAGGCTGGCGGTACGGTGCTCTTGGTCTTTGAGTAACACAAACACGGATTATCTTTATCTATAGAACAATTGGAGGAAAAAACCCGGCCAGAGCAAAGTGCTTGTATCTCCCGGTAACCTGGAAATGTGCATGTATTAATGGGCTTGAGGAGAGGGTATTTTAATTACAAACAATGCGGCACCGTCATGCCAAACACATAGCCAAATGGGGAGTAACCACGAACACATAATCACACATCCAAAAGAAAGAGGCAGAGCAAGATTATAGTCTAGCACCGAACTGTGTTGAGCAGCTCAGAACTGTTAGCTTGTTAATTGTTTTCTATGAACCTTGTATTTGCACCCTGGTTGTAATCAGAACAAGGACGCAAGAAGCTTCCCAGGGAGCTGGTCATATTTTAGTGTATTTGGTAAAGAAGCTTTCCAAAAAAACAAAAACTAACCAACCAACCAAACAAAAAAACAACCAAAACCACTTCCCCCCTCCCAACCTCTCTTTTATTAAGAAGAATGGCTCAATCTTCGAAGGCTGCTATTTCTAGATTAAAACACACTCACATGCACCAAATGTCGCTTGCGAATACACCTGGGGAAAAGACCATTCGGTGGGGCTCACAAAAAAAAAAAAAAAAAAAAAGGCAAGCAAATGACATCGGTGAGGTCTAAACAGCTGTATTCTTAGCAAAGACTCAGGCAGGATCTTACCTTAAGACCTTAGCAGCTTCCTCCAAAACTGGTCCCTTCCTAATGACTGAGGAATGGGGTTTTGGAAGGAGAGGAGACGTAGTGATCTAGCCAGTAGATGGAGGTTGTTCCTTGTTCCTAGCAGAGAATCCCTGTGTTAATTAAAATCAACAAGCTGCTTGGTGGAAAGATATTTTTCCTCTCCCTGCCCCACGCCACAGCTTCCACCACAGAATTGACGTGAATTTCTAACCTCTGACCTCTTACCAACAGACACTTTATACCTGCCCTTTACTTTTGTGTTTACTCTTCAAAATATTTTTAAACAAAATAAATAAACAAAAAAGCGTGAGAAAAAAGAAAGCCCACCTCCCCAAGGTAGCTGGTTTGCGGGGTTTTCCTGGCACAGCTTTCTCAGTCATCTCTCCTGATATAGCGCTCCCTCCTCAGTAATCAGGGGAGGTGCTAATGGGGAACGGGTTGTAAATAAAACTAGTAAAGCAAATAACATATTAGGGTTTGTTTTTTAAAAAGCAGCAAGGACTGGAGGGCTGTTCAAATATTGCACTATTTCCCCATCATGTCATCATTTCGCTCTTTGCCTAGTCACAGCTGAGCAGCAGCTCCTCTGTGCTGGGGCCACCTCTGTACTTTTTAAAAAAAACCATCCCGAACCAGTCCCGGAATGTATCAACCCTTCCCACTTTCATAAATAGAACCCCTCTCAAATGGAGTCTCTAAACAGCAGACTTCAGCCTGATGTGATGTGATATGATGTACGGATGTATGGAATAACCTCGCATTGCCAAACCTGATGAAATTGGGAGTTGTCATACAATACAATGCAGCCAAGCCTCGGATAATTGTAAAACTGAATCTAATTTAACCCATTAGAATAAAATCAGATGCCAAGAAGAATTGGAATCATTGCTTCTTAGGTGAGGGCCTGGATGACAACTGATCCACTGACTCAAAACAATAGAAAAATATGGATCTGAGAGTCATTTTTAAGAGTCATTCTCCTTACAGGGCCATGCAAAAACCCAGCACCGCCAGGAGCCCAAGGCTTTCAACCATGCACTTAGGGGAGAGCAGTACACCCGTCTTTCTCACCAATTGTTTACAGAATGGTTTTCCTGGAGATGGGTTTCCTGTAAGAATCCTAACGGCGGGGGCAGTTGGTTCTGGGTCAGGAATACTAGATAATTCCCCCCACCCTTCCGCCTGTGACAAGTTTCAATTCATCTCTCCTAAGCAACGTGGTCATTTAGTGTTTGTAGCCAGCGTGATTCTTTATTCCAAACAGCAAAGAATGCTAATGATCTTACAAAGTCAAAAATAACGCTTTTGTGGTACAATCATCGACAAAAATCTGTAAGTGTCTGAAAGCAATTAATCCATCACGTGCAAGGAAGGTGCAGCGCCAGGAATGGGCTAGGGCTGATCATGCACTCTTTGGCAGTTCAGCAAGTTTCCCCTAGTTTGCCTAGACTCTGGCAGTTGTGGTAGTTGTCAACAAACAGCTGCTGGTGTGAACCGAGTTCATGCTGCAGACAAAATAATAGCATCGTGTCACTGAAGTGTTCCTCTCCACGGCACGACTTTCAGCATGTTCTTTAAAGGGGGATCTCGTCAGTAATCCCACGGTTGGTGAAGGCTCCGCTTCTGGTGTATTTAATATCTCTCTCTCCGGTCCTTACAAATAGCTAGATGGCTTATATAATAATGCAGGAAAATGCCATGCTGAACGCTTGAAATCAGAGTTTCAGGGGTCTCATTCGGGGAAGGCTTGTTAATTTCAGTTCCCATAGTATTTTAACCTGGACCTGCAGTAAATACCGCGATCTCGTGTTACAGCAACTCATCTGAAGTGACTGATTGAGCAGGTGTCAAGGAGGGAAAGTAATTAAAGTGCTATAATACTAAAAGCGTCGCAATCTTTTTGTAGGATGGGTATTTTGTGGGTGGGTGATAAAAAATAAATACAGGAAGTTTGACTTATTGACATTAAGGAGCTGCAGGTTTATTTTATTTTCATAATATGCATGGAGGTGACACGTTTTTAAAAAGTTGTTAATCGAATCCACTTACAACCAGGGAGCTTAAAGCCAGCGCTGCCAACTGCAAGAACAATCCTTAATAGTGAAGAGCTTTAATCACAGCATCGGCATCTCTGTATCTGCTTTGAAATTGGCCATGTGCACGAATAAATAGATAAAGGTATATTTAAGTGGGCTTGTTCTATTTTGAAGCTTCTTGGGACACTGCACCTTCTGTATCTTTTCTTTTCTGTTTACTTTGAAGGAGCCTTTTTCTTGCCCCATGACAATACATATTAATGCATTGCTGTTATTGCCAGGCTGTGTCTGCATTCGCTACTTTGGCAGAAGCATTATTCCTCTCACAAAATAGAAAGGGGGCAAAGAGAGATTCCATTCTAAAGTGAGCTCCAGCAGTTTATATGGCCAGATGTATTGTCCTTTCCATACGCAAAACGCACCCAAAGGAGCCTTCGATGCATTTTCCCTATCTAACAATTTCGTTTAGAAAATATCATATATATATATATATATATCTTCTTCCAATTACCGACGCCCTAATGGGAGCAGGAGACGAGGAATATGCAAGGCTTATAATAAGCTACCTGCTGCGTCATGCCTAAATAATGTCATGCTTTATTTCATTGATATTATTGCGGAGATGACATAACTAGACCTTACATTGGAAATTCTCCTGCTGATAAGATAACGAAAGCCGATGGATCCCCCTATGTTGACACAAGGGGAACCAGTTGCTTATGGGTCCT
The DNA here is from genome assembly GCF_965140285.1 of Lepidochelys kempii. Lineage (NCBI taxonomy): Eukaryota > Metazoa > Chordata > Testudines > Cheloniidae > Lepidochelys > Lepidochelys kempii. Next base: position 64,370,455 of record NC_136387.1, on the reverse strand, counting down.
TAAATTATAGTAACTAGCATTTGATTCCCCGAGCCACAAAAGTGATGAGATTCTACCTTTGGATACTTTCAAATGCAGCAGATCAGTTCATTTGGGATTTTTACGCCTCCATTTCCCTGCAATAAAAATCTCCCTCTATGTATTTGCATGCATATATGGGGCTATCTAAACACCCCTAATAATCCTAAACGTTAAGTTACTATTTGCTAGAACGGTGATTCCAAGGACTTTCAGCTATTTGCACACATTCTGTTTTATGTGGCTTCGGTCTATTTACTTGCCAGACGTGAATGTTCATTTAGATCCAATTACCAAAACTAGGCAAATGGAATTTAGCTCCGAACTGCTGCTCTCCCATCTTAATGCATAAGGAATGATATTAATACGCAAACGAAGTCCATTTGGATGTTTAATGTTACCAGAAGGCTGCGCTGACGTTCAAACGATCTAACTCTTAGCATCTGGGAGGCTGCACAGGGAGCTTTCTAGGATGGGTTTCAAGACATTTCCTTCAACCAAAGCTGAAGTGGACCAAACTGGGACACCAAACAACTGATAATAGTTTCCAGTCTAAGTAGACTCGGGTGCTCCACAATCCACAACTGGGGAGTGGAAGGGAAATCTTTCGGTTTATTACAACAGCTAAGGGTAACCATATCTTCTCCCCCTCCTGTCCTTTTTCTAAGATGTAAGGTCCATCTTGGAGTTCTCAGATGACATCATGATAGCTAAATGCCCAATCACTGCCTACAAATAACCCAGCTCGCACATCATATCTGAGGGGAGGTAGGTAGGAAGGGAGCCACCTCGACCTTAAAGATATTTGTCAGGTACCTAGTGGGGGTTTGTTTGTTGGAAACATACAGTGATCAATGGAAACCTTAATCAGGCATATCTGGGGGCTATTTACTTCTAATGAGAAAGAGACAAAAAAAATTGCAACAGTCAAGATACCAACAACGTTCATGGGAAATAGAACAGGACTTTAAAATAAAATAAAGCTGAGATGTCTTAGTGAGGTGTCTTCTATCATACAACAGTTAAGTACCTCCTGGGTGCTCATGAATATTTGTAGGATATTTTACATTTCATTTTATGTTTGCAAACATAGTTCTCTCCTCTTTTCAAAGGCACTTGCTAATTTGGACACCAAACAGACTGATGTTCAATCAAACACTCAGAAGTTAAATTATTCAGAAACTCAAACGCATCTGTGGGACCCTCACTGCCCCTCCTTTCAGTTCCAGAGACTTTACCTTGGAATGAGTCTGTCAGGAAGCCTTCTTTGATTTTTACCTCAAGGTGATGGCAACAACCACCCCTTTCCACAGGGGTGGAAAGATCGATGTTTGGTTCTGTGTGTGCTTTGCCACCCTTAACGATGCTACCGTGTTTCATTGAATGGCAGATGGACTTGGTAATGACACATTTGTCTTCGTTCTCCTTGGACCAGAGTGGCGGAGGAATTGATGGAGGTGAAACCTTGATGCTGTGGTTCGATCTAGGTTGAATGCCACTCTCGGTGTCAGTGGTACTTCAGTTCAGACTAATTTTTTTAATGGCCTATCTAATGATCTTCCAATGTCAGCACGATGTGATAAAATAGCACAGGCCGTGCTCCAAACAGACTTCTCTAAAGACTGGTTTCGATTCACACAATATAACGCAATACAAATATATGGTCTTTTAAATTCTTACTGCTAGAATAAAACCGTTTTGCAATGGGATTACACTTCTTGGGCATTCTTGTAGGTTACACATAGCATCCAGTGATGTAAATAATAAAAAAAATCATTGAAACTCCTCGATTTATTACCAAAATCAACAACATCTCTTGAAGTGATTTACGGTGTATACAGTAGCAGTGTTAAGTAAAGCGATGGTAATCTGAGTACTACCTGCACCCCTATTCTTGATTTTACTGCGAAATTAACTGTGGTCTCAGTTTGTAACGTGTGATTTATAACGCTAAGGAAAGGGAAAGGAGTATCACTAACAACGTAGCATCTGAAACACCCAGGCACACACGGTTTAGCTTGTTTTTTATTACAATTGAAATGTATTCAAATAACCCAGCATCAATAACAGGAATGCCAATATTCATGCAGTCGAAGCCACAAAGACTTGATCCTGGCTTAGGTTTCTGCAGTCTTCATGGTAGATGGCATATGCACTGATTGTCAAGTAAAAAAAAATGAATTGAACCGCTTCTTTTTGGATGGGTCTTTTACGTTAGCTTGATCATATGGACACTGCAGAAGAAATCAAACAAGTCATTACTGCATTACTTAGCAATCAGTAAGAAAAAGCTCAACCCTGCTACGGTTAAAGAAGAATTGTTAATTATATTATATAAATCATTTGATCTATTGTGCCCTCTAAACTAACAGGAAACTAATGGCAACCCCAAGCAAATGGTCCTAATTAGTGCCCAAGAACCATTTCTTAAATATGTCCTTCCAACTCGAAGAATTTGACTGACCAAAGCAATCTCTTCCCCCCACCCTTAAATTTCTTTAGTTCGTGCATTATTGCAAAACGTTCTGCATAACAGAGCTCCTAGCAAAGCAAAGGGGCAGACAGGACAATAACATTCTAGCCTTTCAGTGTTGTCTGTAGTAAGTGTAAACATTTCCTGATCAATTTACACTTGTTTTCAAACGTCTTACCAATTGACTCTCTCTTTATAAATGTACTTAATGAGTTTTAATCAAAGAGTGAGTCTTTCGCATCATTACTCATGTATTTCACACGGCAATAGTGGTATAAGAAAACTTTTTCAACTAAGAAGCCAAAAAGGAACTAGAAGTGAGCAGTGCACATTTGAACTGTAAATTACCCCGTTGTTTCCCCCCTTTCCCCTTTTTTCGTGCGCTGTTCTTTAAACCATGTTCTAATAACTAAATTTACAAAGGGGAAATATACGTTACCCACCTGGGGCGTCAAACACTACTCGCCTGAGTAAAGTGAAATTGATCAACATATTATTAAGGGCCTGATCTTGTCAGCCATTGAAAGCTACGGGATTTTTGCTATTTATGTCAATGGAAGCGGGATTGTGCGGTGTGTGCAAAATACAAAACATCGCCTTCTCACACTGCACAACTTCGATTTCTAAATGGTATTCGGAAAATACCAACACTAAGTCCTATTATTTTAAAAATCACACAATATTCCACCATAGCCTACATCTTTTGATACTTTCTCAGTCAGACTGGAAAACAGACCCTTCAACATAATTCTAGAAAACTAAACTACACTTGTGGCAAAATGTCTCGGTTATGTTATCTCATTTCTTTAAGAGGAGAAAGTTTGCTCGGAATAGACTTTCTGATATGCTGGTTCTTTTCACAGGCATCTTGCACTTGACAACGAGAACATAACTTATATAAAACAACAGTCTATTAAATAACTCCCGTGAAATTCTCCTAGCACTTCAAGGAGATAATGTTAACTTGAAATGTTGCAACATTCTATTTTAACGTTAAGAAAATCCCTCAGTGACCTTTCCTGGACTTATTGTCCTTGGCTAGTCTAAATTTCACAGTGAAACATGCCAGATAGCTTGCTATTCCTAATGCCAGCATTTAAAATATTTTTCAAAGTTATTTTAATGCTGCAAAGCAAGGATTTCATACTCACATGTCTGCATGCAGAACCACAGCATTTACCTCTCTGCAAGTGGGCAATTTTGGTGAACACTAAATAGCCAGTAACTGGATCCACATAGTTTTGCAGGCCAGCCTTAAAAAGAACCACCCAAAACAGAGTCAACCTCAATTCTATATATTCTTCATCTCTTTGTGATTTCAAACTGGAAGTGCTTTGACATTATCTCCCTAAAATCCAACTGCTTAACTGAAACCAGTTCATGATTAAATGCATTAATACCACTGTTATAATCTGACCCTTATATTCTGTAACTCAGACAGAACTGACAAATAAAGAGATTTGAGGAAGTAATAGAACATCAACAGTGCATATTTTAACATAGCCACAGATCAGCCTTTGCCATTCATTTCCTTAGAGATATCTTATATATTCTCTACATTATTCTAAGCTTTTTAGGAGAAAATGGACTTTCACTCCCAGGTTGCAGATCCATTTACACTTCGAATTATGAGAAAGTGTAAATGTATGATGCTGTATTTATGCTTCCAGAAAAGGGTCTAATCAAAGAAGCAGCTGCTCCTGGAGACAGAATGTGACATTTACGCTCTTCCTGTTCACTTTGGACATTATACACTTTTGGACTTTTTATGCCACATTCTTTCCCCTTTCTAAATGCTCTTGAGTTTTGATTACATTGTAAATGATTTTTAAAAATGGTTATAGAATGTTGACACCTTCTGCTGCTTTCAAGTGCTGCTTGATCAAAAGCAACTTTCATCACGCCAGCTTTGACGCTAAAAAGTATAACTGCAATTTGCAAACACGGTGCAGTATTTTATACTGGAGGGAATGTAAATACTTGTCTGGCATCCGCCTCTGCTGCTGGACAAGGCTGTGTGGTAGCAAGATATCACCTTTTAATATTTAGGTCACTTTTTGATTGTCATTTCCAGCAAGTGACCTTTGCAACAATGCTTATAGCGAGTGGAAATGTTAAGATGCCAGGGTTTTGGATCGTGTCTTTGCCGGTATGGACATAGCTTTAAAATGTTCGACACCAAATACGTCACGCCTACGTTTCGGAGAGCAAAGATAACGCTCCCCGAGTTAAGCTGGAGCTGCACATTTCAAAAGTGGTACGCGAACCAACTCCTTTGCTTCCCTGTTCTGTTGTGCCTGTGCATCCGTAAAGGGACACGTTCCCTGGTGTTTGCCTGCAGCCCCTGAAATAGCGGACGGACTAAGACAAAGAAGCCCAAAGGTATTTTTAAAATTGGGCCAGAAAGCCTGCTAAACATCAGCCATCACTAATGGCGGCAAAGGCAGAGAACCAGCCGCCTGCGACAGGGAAGGCAGGTGGGAGATCTAGCCGGGGGACAGTTCCATGCCCACGTTGAGGTCATTTACTGTAACCATGCTGACTGCCTACAACTGCCATTTGACCCTCCGGCGGGCAGCTGCCTAGGAATGGGGGAATTCCTCAGTCCACTCCGGGGCTGGTTGGGAACCTCCCGCGGGGACCGATCTCGCTGGAGCCAACGGCAAAACTCCGCAACCGGAACAGAATCGGTCGGCCCAATGGCTGTCCAGGCCAACTCAGCGACTTCTCGCGGCGGAAGAGGGGCGCGCAGCACGAGGTGCTCGGAGATGCACATCCGTGTGAGGAGGGGGAAAGGGCCAAGCGTCGCCTTGCGGTGCGATCAGGGTGCGGTGTCTAGAGCAGGGGGAGAGGAGGTGGACGCCACTTACTGCTACAGACAGTATTTACTGCAGGTTCTCATGGGCCTTCCATGGTCTCATGTATGCTGTTCCTACCGCTAGTGATGAGCTCCGTGCACAATGACAGCAGGTTGCTTCCATCTCTCCAGAAAACAAAACAAAACAAGGCTGCCCCGCTTTCCTCCGCCCTCCGGTATGGGAGCTGAGGTACCAGCTCTGCAGCTCTCCGCGTGCAGAGGGGAGCGGAGCGGTTATTAATCATGTCAATGCCGGAGTTGGAGATGGAAGGAGAGAGTCACTTAACATGTCGGCACCCTCTCTGCCTGGAGGCTGTTATCGGGACATAGTTCCCTTCCTGCAAAACACACGTGCATTCCATAAAAACGAGAAATACAAGCGAGTTTGTCAGGCCCGAAGTTTGGGTAAATTACTGTAAATACATTTGGTGTTCAGGCTACCAGCACTGGGCAGTTTGCCGGGCGTCCAAGAGTTGCATTTACCACCACGTTGTTACTTTTGGACATATTTCTCCCTGACCTAATCAATAACTCAGGTCTAGTGCTGTAAGTCCCCAGTGTGCACGCAGCATGGCTCACTGAGGCTCTGCATGAGCTTTCAGGCTGGGGACTGCTGCCCCTCCCCGGAAAAAAGATTTCGCTTTTGCTGTCTTATTTGTTCTCTTGGTCCCAGGCCTTCCGTGACTTGCCCCAACCTTACAGAATGCTGGGACCGGGAGCGCGCTCGGAAGGCTTCTCTGGTTTCCTGTGGGGTTTTGTGACTTTATTCTCTCTACAGTTCCCGTTGCACCAGGCAGCGTCTTGTGAGCAAATGTCCATCTCTGCTCGCGCAGAGGCACGTGTCAATACTTCTGGACAGAGAAGTTCGGGCTAGAAAGGCCATCGCTATGAAATACCTCAAATGGACCCCCCCCCCAGGCCACAGCAAGCCCCTGCCCCGGGGAAGTTGAAAGGGCAAGACGATCAGTGATCGCTAATGTGGCACAAGTATTGCTGGGACACGGAGCTCCTGTCACTCTCTCGGTGGTGCACGTCCACTCCTTCCTTGTGACCGCAGCCAGCCCCGAGAGCAGCTCCCTGCGCTCATCCAACCGCCCCCCCTTTCCCCAGCACCCCCAGGCCACGCGCCAGTGCTCCGGCCGCGGTGTTGGGCCGACCCCGGCATGCCCCCAGCTCAGGCTGAGGGAGAGGCCCGGGGCAGCCAACCTGTTGCCAGCCTTTCCCTGCGCTTCCGTGGGGCTGGCTGCAGAGGCCCTGGCAAGGCGGCCAGTGGGCGCGGCACGGAGCAGCCCCGGGCCGCCCATTAGCCGCTGCAGCAGGGGAGCGGGTCCGCAGGGAGCCCTCGCCTGCAGCACGCCGCCTGTGTGGGGCGCCTCCAGCCCCGCGGGCCCGCCTGGGAGCAGCCCGGAGCGGTGAGGCGGCTGCACAAGCAGCGCCCCGCGGGCCCGAGCGGGAAGCGCTGGGGACTCACCGCGCAGGCCTCCCGGTGCAGCGCCACGATTCGCTTCTCCGCCGCCGTCAGCAGCTCCTCGCTGCCCGGCCGGCTCGGCTGCTGAGAGCGCTCCCCGCCGGCGCCGCCCGTGGCCCAGCGCACCCAGGGGCCGCGGCCGCTCCGGCTGCAAAGAAGGGCCCAGGGTGGGGAGCCGCTTGCAACGGGGCGCCATGGGCCCAGGGGCGGGACGCGGCTGCGGCCGGGAGCCCCGGCTCTGCTGCAGCCGCAGGAGAGCCCCAGCCAGCTGGAGGGCCCCATTCCTGGCGCTTCTCGCCGGGGCGCCACCCACTCCCGCCAGCAAGTCTGGGTCACAAGCCCTGAACAGCCCCAGGCTGGTCTCCCGTTGGGGCTCGTCCGCTTGGGGAGGCCGACAAGAAAAGAACCGAGGTCTGCTCCTGGTGCTGTCACCTGTCGCCCACCTCGGCTCTCCCCCTGTTTGTTCTTCAAAGAACACCCAAGGCAATGGCAGGACCGAGCGAGCTTTGGATCGGGCCTTTAGACTGTCTTAGCTGCTTGTACAGCCCCTAGCCCAGCCATGCCTCCAGCGCAAGGAAGGCCTGTGGAATTAGTGTCATATGCCTCAGGGAAGCACCTTTGTTCAGGACCTCATCATTAATTATGTCTTTGCCCCTGCAATTGTGTTAGAAATGACCCATTCTACGTGGACAAGGGGTTTACAGAAAATATTTAATTTTTGCATATTTCTGCTATGTAGACCAATAGTTTCCAGTACATCCCAGCCAAATCCTGCTGGTACGTGTATATGTGTTTGCAGGATCAGGCCTTAAAAGGAAAATACTAAATATGTCTGTTTTTTATTCTATATTCATTCACTTTTTAATAGCTGGGTTTCCTGCCTGGGCAAGGAAGTGAATATCCAGATCAAGACGCAGTAAGTAGGCAGGCAAATAGCCCACCTTAATCGATTGGTCTCGTTAAGAGTTGATATGGTAACCCCCCATTTTTTCATGTTCTCTGTATATAGATTTATATATATATCTTCCTACTGTATTTTCCACTGCATGCATCTGATGAAGTGGGCTTTAGCCCAAGAAAGCGTACGCCCAAATAAATTTATTAGTCTCTCAGGTGCCACAAGGCCTCCTCGTTCTTCCAGCATGTGTCCAAAGCTGCATGTACATGTAACCAAACACTGTGCTCTGCACAGGATGGACCACTTTCAAATGGTCCCAACATTGTTAAATCATAACTAACTTATTTTCAACCCCAGTAAAGACCCTACTCTGCACTGAGGACTATTCATCAGCTGAGTGTCCCCGTCCGTATTTCAGTCAATTTTGTATTCTCGGTTGTATTCAGGTTGAATTTAATTGTATTTTTCTATTTTATTTGAAAATAAAAAGTATGGCATAGAAACTTCTGAAGATCTTATTGTTTTATTTCACAGCATAGGAAGATGTTCATTGTTGGTATTGTCATCTCAGAACATTGCTAAAAGTGCCCCAAATTGTGTCATTATATTTTAAAACTTTTTTTATATTATTCAGATAGCACTGTATGTGATGCTTTAAAGTAGCAAGAATACACATAAAATATTGCACCTACCCTGAAAAACTTAGTTTACCTTCTTTCCTATAGCGTTCTTTAATTTCATCAGTAAGATGAGTGCAACACTCATTATTGGTTATATAATAGTTATAGCCCCCACAAAAAAACTTACAACTAACTTATAGTTAGTGGAGTTCATTTCCTATCAAGGTGATCAATAAAAAACAAGGAATTCGCTAGTTAGATAATACACGTTCAATTCACAGGCTTTCTCACCCACACATCATGATAGACAAACCCACTGGGCTTGATTCTCCTCTCACTAACACCAGTTTTGCACCTGTGTAACTCCATGGGCTTCAGTAGCATATTCTTGATTTACGCCAGTCCAAGTGAGAGGGGATTCAGCCCGACAGACATAGCTCCAAAGCAAAGTCCTTTTCAATTGCAGCATACAACTCCACTGCACATATGCGATCCCTCACAATTACACACACGCGCACACACACACACAGCTTGAGCTCTGACCTCAGCTAAATTAAGATATATTCCCTATACACAGTGATGAAGTCTATAGTGTGTTATTTGTATGTGGAAAAGTGTGACCTTGGAGTTAAGGCTGTGCAGTTGAGTGTGGACGAGGGAAGGAGGTAGTGAAAGTTGAGATAGGGAACTGGTAAGTGGAGTGTTGAATGACTTAACTACTTACTTGCTTGTTACAGTTTGGGTTGGTGGTTTATGCAGTTTAGCAGTATGATCTCTTAACAATTTTTTGTGTAGGGGAATATCTATATATACTACAATATTCAACAGCTTCACAAAATGAAGATCCCTGCTGAATATCCTATTTCAAAAGTTTCTTTGTTGTAAATATCAGTAAAGCATGCTCATATTTGCAGATCTTGGCCCCTGTCCTGCAGTTCTTGTCGGATTTAATGTGTCTTTGAAATTTTGACAGATAAATTCCTCATTAACTTCTGCTATGAAATCCTGGGCACAGCCGGAACCAGCCAGCACATGTCTCTCTAACTTTTTCAGTGAGGATTTTGCAGACCATGTTGTGTAACACCTTCCTTCGTTTGTCACCTGAAAATATTGCCTGTGCAATGAGAGACCCTGTCACAGGCACACATTTTTGTGGACTATAGGCATAACCTTGTACCTGCTGATTTCAGTGACTTCACAGCAGGGTGAATTTTGCTGATTAAAGGTCAAGGTGTATTAGAAGCACAGAGAGCTGAAGTCCATGGGAGCTGGTTAAGGTCTGGAGTGTGTGATTCTGCTCTGTTATCACTGTGAAAAATAGCAGTTTTGCCTGTTGTTTGGTCCTATAGAACAACCAGTTCTGACATCTAGGCTAGCACCTGCCTGTGGAGGATTGTCATAGCCAGTATATTCAACCTTTTTTCCAGTTTTAAATTACTCAAGAAGTGGGACTTCTGCTGCTTCCCATAGGATATTCTTCCACAGCCAGCTGGAGAAGGTTTGCCTGTTCTCATCATACAGGAGAGGTAAGATGGCTGCTGCTTTTCAGGGAGCCTGTGTGGTGGAAGTCATAGAAGCATCTGAGAGCAGAACAGTAACTGGAGTTTCCAGCAGTAAGGGGACAATCTGGAGAAGGGATTGTCAGAACCTTGGCAGAGCTGCTGTGGCCAGGGAAACAGGATGTTGGTAGAGTGCTGTGAACCACTCAGCCTGGGACAAAGCCTGAAGGTCTCAGATTGTAGCTACCTGGAGAGTTTACTCCCAGGCTTCAGATAAGCAGTTGGTCATAACAGGAGTGACAATGAAGGATTGTTTGTAGGAACTAGAGGGGACTCAGTAGTAGAGATCCTGAATCAAAGTGTGCTGGGGCCTGGGTGCCATGTGGTTGCTGGTGGAGGTAGGTGGGGGTGTTGGGGTATGGAGAGCAGCAGGAAAGGGGAACTGTGGAAAAGGACCAGGAGGTTGATCTCTACCAGCAGCTGGGCTTTCTTCCTGGAAGGGAAAAGCTGATTGTTAGGGGGATTTTTCTGTTCATTTTTTATGGGGGGTATTTGTTCTGAGATGGGAGGAGTGTGATTGTTCAAAACCCTTTGAGTTTGCAAGTGGACTGGCTTTGAACTATCGTCTGGGAACGGTGTGGGAGTATAGTGTGGAAGGACATTAGTCACTGACTTTTTGGTAATCAAGGTAGGTGGGAGGAGGAGATAAAGCCATGCTAAAAGACAATAAGAATGGGGGATTGGCAGTGGCTAAAGTAGATTGAAAGAAGCAGGGGGGAGCTCTCACTGTACCAGGGGAGATGAGGGAAAGCTGGTTACTGAAGCCTTCACTCCTAGCGCAGGAAGGTGCCCCTTGCTTTAACATTTGTGGATGGGGAGGCCTGGCTTTCCATAAGAGTTTGATGTCAGTACAATTTCTGATTGTGGCTGTGTCATATAGGATGGGGACTTTGAATGCCCAGAATATTAGTGGTGTCAGATCTCAGGCACTAGTTTGAGATTTTAAATAGAGCGGGGCAGAAAGGACTAGAAAAGAGTTTAAAAAACGTTCCCATCTCAAATCTGAATGAAAAATCAAATCTTTAAAATTTTTGCAAACCTAAAACCTGCGGTTTGTTTATTTTTTCAGATCAGGTAAATCAAAGCATTTTGTTTTGACTTTGTCTTTTTTATTTTTAACCTTAAATTAACTTTAATTTAAAAATGAAAGTCAAAAAGGGAGCTTTTCTGAAGCTGTATTGTTCAACAATGTTTTGAAGTGGGAAATTCATCAAAACTGACTCTTTCCTTTGAACAGTTCCAGTTTCTCTGAATCAGCAGTTTTGGTCAAAAAAGTTTAGTTGAAAAATTCCTTACTGGTTCTAGTTTTAAAGCCTTTGCCACTGGATGTCACACTTCTTCAACAACTGCTGTTTGACTCAGCAATGGGAATGGGTGCAGTAGAAAGAGACTGGCATGTAGGACCTATTGGGACAGAGGCCAGCGACAGTATAGGGATATTGCCTTACTCTCAGTAAATAACCTGCAACAGGTTCTTGAGATACAAGCTTGTCTTGTGCCTTTTCACTGCCCATCTATTAGAGTTAGTGTCAAAGTCCTCACCTGAATATCCAAGGCAGGGCATCAAGATGGGACAGCTGTGAGCATAACACCTGGGGCCCGATTAACAGGCCCTGCCCCTAGAGTAGACGTTTCTACCAGTGTAAAGTGAATGTGAAATGCTACCATTCTGATTCGGTATAGCATTTTATGTTTGGCTTTTGTATTGATGTAAATGACTCCATATGGTGCAGGGCAATGGAGGACCAGGCCCCTGGGCTCACATACAGAACTCGTATTGATCATTTGTATGGCCAAGAGCAGGAGGTCACCAGAGCTGCGGACTTTAAATTGCAGTCTGTGGAAATCTCTGAGTTGTGTGGGGAGATCTCTGAATACATGTGGTTAAGTTTTGGTTGATTCAAATATGTGGGCTCTTAGACGCTGCAGAGGTCACTGATACTGTAGCACCTGGTTTTATGTAGGCCCCAGGCTGAATGCAGTGTCCTAGGTATGGTCTTTCCAGTGTCGTAAGAAGAGGGGCACCCACCTTCCTGATTTGTGAAGTGATGCCTCTGCACATGCACCTAACCATCCTGAGCAACAAGCAGAAGCAGTCTGGCAAATCAGTCGTACTTTATTGAACTTGTAGCTGTTATAATTGTGCAGGGCACTGCTAGTATATATTACACAATCACCAGATTTCGTAGTTTTACTCCATATTTCACAGTGTTTATAAGGCTTCCTTGCGTGAAACTTGTAAGCTGTAATATGTGGTACAAAGCACATTCTTACCTACTTTTCTTGTACAATTGCTTCTTCTTTGTTCAGGCTCCCTTACCAGCACAATGACAGGTTTCAGAGTAACAGCCGTGTTAGTCTGTATTCGCAAAAAGAAAAGGAGTACTTGTGGCACCTTAGAGACTAACCAATTTATTTGAGCATGAGCTTTCGTGAGCTACAGCTCACTTCATCGGATGCATACCGTGGAAACTGCAGCAGACTTTATATACACACAGAGAATATGAAACCATATTCTCTGTGTGTATATAAAGTCTGCTGCAGTTTCCACGGTATGCATCCGATGAAGTGAGCTGTAGCTCACGAAAGCTCATGCTCAAATAAATTGGTTAGTCTCTAAGGTGCCACAAGTACTCCTTTTCTTTTTACCAGCACAGCAGTCCCTATATGTGTCCATGTTTCAGCTCTCTCCTCCCCAGACGGTTAGAAGCTTTTTAGCTATGAGTAAGAGAAGCTCTTCCTGTAGATTTACTACTCATCTAGCAGAGAAATATATTTGTCCCTTTAAATGCGTGACAGTAATTTGTCTTTGTATTTCTTACTGTGTTTTGAGGAAGAGCAATCAGTATCTTCAAAATCACACTTCCAGACAGAGAGCCATCTGTGAGGGACATTTGGAAATGATAGTGTGTATCCTAGTGAGTGTGTCTTTTAGCAGACTCTGCTTTTCTGGTACGAGCTAACCTTTCTTTGAGTGGGAAGAAGACAGTTTTTCTGAAATGCTGTTCAGTGAGCTCTTTTGCATTTTCAGCTCTCTAAGCTTCATAGCACACTCAAATGGGAGCCTAGAAATGCCACACATTTGTGAGTTCAGAAATGAAAACAGCCTTTCAGTTGCTATTAGTTGGTATGTAGCAAAGTCATTTTATGATGCTAAATGGACTATATCTACCCTTAGTGTTTTTGTAGCCAGCCATACTCACGTGGCCTCAGCAAGTGATTATTTCCCTCTCCCTCTCCAGCCATTTCTAATATGTTTCTGTTTGCTACACATCAGGTTCTTCTGCTGCAGCAAATGCAGTTATGCTCTGGTTGAGGATCCTTTTCATCGGTTTATTTTACAGCCAGCAATTCTTCCCGCTTTAAACTCTTTGGAATTGGGACTGTGTCTATGCATTTGCACAGTGCTTAGCACAGTGGGGAGATTTGCGCTATTGAGCACTACTCTCATATAAATAAATAGTAGTACTACTAATAAAATATAGATCAGCATTATTTAAGCCCCAAACTGTTTTATTATCTTTGCTGTGACGCCTTATTATAATTTGATCCTGAGTTCTCTGTGCATGATTTCCATAATACCACTATATATCTACCAAGTGAAACTCAGGCAGTTTGCAGAATACAAGTGCCTGATTCTCATTTACACTGGGGTTGCTTTATCCTACACCGCCAGAGTAGAGTAAAGCAGTCTTAGCATATGTCTGTACTATACTTTGGGGGACACAATTGCAGCATGCGTAGCCATACCCACACTAGCTTTGATCAGGCTAGCTTGATAAAAATAGACATGTAGCTGCTGTGGCATGGGCTAGCAGCCCAAGTACAGTCCTGCTGAGGGACATACTGAGGCAGCTAGTTCATTGTGCTACCTGTACTGCTGTGAGGACACTGATATTTTTAGCAAGCTAACCCAATCAAAGCTCGGGTATGCCTACACATGCTATTCAAACTGCAGCATAGCCATACCCTGAGTGTAGATGAGAATCAGGCTTTGATTTTCATGTTTGGCGTTCTTCTAGAGAACGGAGTAGAGAGTTAAACATTTTACTTTTAAGTAACAGATGGGGATGTACAGTGTCTCCAAAAAAATTTGGGCCCAGAAATGTTTTCATCTATTGAAAATAGATTAGGAAGTGGGAGCAGTTTGAGAAACTAATCAGAGTCTGGATGGTCTCCGGGGAGATCCTAAGAATTGTCATTGTAATGCTCAGAATCTTATTAGGAGTAATATCCAGTGTGCTTGTTACAGAGGCAGATCAAGGAGAAGGCATGTGCAGAATGGGGAGACCAATATTAAGTATGCTATTCCTTACTGTTATCCCTTCTTCCTTCCCCTGTAGTTGCACATGTTATATAAGCTCATCTCCTCTGCCATTTAAATTAATACAAAATTTTGTGACAGTTGACTATTAATAGGAAAAGTCACTTTAAGATCTGAGGGTAATTAATGAATACGGAACACCAATTTGATAGTTGGTGACTGCTGTAATTTGCTATTACATATTGCATGTGAGATCACCTCTGGTATTACAATGTTGCCATGTTAGTGACATGGACTAATTACAGTGCTATATATGATAAGTACCTGGTGTGGGAGGAGTAGCTGGCAAGTGCCCTGTCCCCTCTTTGAGTGCCTAGCATTGTATCTGGACATAGGTGTTGAACTAGGGATGCCTGTGATTTTGCCGCACCCCCCCCCCCCCCCGGCTTGGAGTGGTTTCCATCATATACAGTGGTTTCCATCATATACAGTTTGGTTCAGTGACTCTCAACACCCCCACTATACAAGTTGTTCCAGCCCCCCTGTATCTTGACAATTTTTATGGGGTTGGTTCTCTAATCCATTATTCCATCTCTAGCAGACCTTTCTATACAGACCTGGGCTATTACAACTCTTTCCTTTGCTTTGCCTTCTTTTGCTTGTACTCTTTAGGAAGACTTCCTCTTGGGAAGGCATGTGTTGTTACCTTCCTTTTGAAGGATGGTACAGTGAATGTGTCCCATGCAGAATAGTTCAATTCAAGTCAGGTTATAAGAAACCAAAAGTATTAAAGAATTACAAAGTGAGAAAACAGAAAGTAAACAGTGCTTTACAAGTTAACTGCAATGCATATGAATGTTTATAGACTTAGTAGAGTTATCATGCTACTTTAATTTCAATAAGGAAAATAAGCATTATTAAATGCATTTAGTAATGTTTGCTAGGAGTTAAGGTGAGCAGAGATCACTTGCATTGCTCTTCAGTCTGCTTCAAATTGGATTCTGACTCTTTATTGTCTTAGTACTGTTTTTTCCTCTATACTGTTGCAAAAATACTGCCCAGTCACTCTGGGTAAGAAGAGATGAACTAAGAGGAATCTCCTAATCCGTGATGTGAAACGGTGGTCAGTATAAAAAGATTGCTATATACCACATGGGCAAATAGTCCTCTCTTATTTTATACCTATTTGTAAACTGTTTGTTCTATCTGTTTGAATAACACTTAGCACAGTGGGGCATTGGTCCATGGCTTGGGCTCCTAGGTGGTAATGCAAATAATAATGATTATTATTAATAAAGTAATTAATCTTATTCTAGTGTTCATGGTGTAGGGGGATACAGCAAAACATCAGGGGCAGGTTGATTTATTAGAAGCTTTACATGTCATATTTTACTGGTGACTGTTGTAAGCGATGTGTGTAACCTACACAAGATTAGTTGCGGCAGCCCAATTGGTGCACCATGAAATCTGAGTCCCCTACAGTTTCTTGCTTGGAAAAGCTGGCTGCCAGCTTGTCCCTTTGCTCCTTATTGAGGTAGGAATCAAATTTTTGTAATGATCAGTTCATAGTGTTCTTCTGTTAGGCTTTACGTACACTGAAAAATGTAGGGGAATATACCAGTATAGCTCTAGCACTTGTGCACCTCCACTAGTGATACCAATAGGGTGAGCTCTAGTGTAGACAGGGCACAGGTTTTTTTTTCCTCTTTGTCATCTAACCTCTTTCAGAGCCCGTTTACACTAGTGCCCTCACTGTTGCTATCACCAGTGGAGCTGTGTACCAGTGCTTGTGCAATGGAGGACCATTTAAAAATATTGTAGCATAGAGAAGGCCATTGAGGGCAAATTCATTTCAGACCCTTCAGCAGTATCAGGCAAATACAGCTGAATGATCCTGCATTATTTCTTTGTTTAGTCTACTTCCTAACCTTGTTTGCGCTAGAGAATGTTGGCATTACAAGCCCCTGTTGCATTATCATTCCATTCCATTTCAGCTCCACCCACGCAAGGGCTAGCAATGGTGCACAAGAATTGCTGATATCACTGCAACTCCATTTTTTTCAGAGCGAAGTTCACCACTATCGTGTCCACCACAGAATCATTTTGCATAATTGGTTTTGGAATTCTAGGTGTACAGGTCTTGGTTTATGAGGTGCAAAGCAGCAATCCTGAGCCTTTTGTTATTTAAAAATAAGACTATTTTGTCGTTTAATTTTACAAAATACATGTGATTTTAATACATGGAAAATTCACGTCTAAAAGGAATGTGGGCACGGTATCTCTCAGCTGTGAATGGCTATACCAACAAATACCTGCTTCAAGAACTTTGTGTTGAGAACTGGGGGATAGGTACCCACAATGAACTGGTGTTGCAAAGATGGACATGTACTATTGCCTGTTATCAACATTTGTTTGAAATACAACTTGTAAAGGTGCAATTCTCTAGTGCAGAGAAGATGGAAGGGAGCAGCCATGGTGCAACAGCAATCTTTCCCTTTATATGAGAAGTTTGAAAATTTTCCATTAGCAGACATAACAACAAGTATATAGTTAAAAATGTGTACATCTAAGGAATAGACACAAGTTAGTCACACTTGGGATAGTAAAGTAAAACACTGGTGCATAGCAATGAAATCTGTTATTTTTTATCACTTGAGAACATATGAAGCAATATCAAATGCGTTAGGAGTCTAAAATGATGCAGACAAATGTGTGTAACTTTGTGCTGAGTACAGAATAAGAACAGAATATTTGCATACAAGGGCTGGTTATCCACAGAAGAGAATGACTGATGGTTTTAGAGCACAGGACCCCTACTAATATGGTAACCTGATCCAGTACAGAGATTTCAATACAAGAGTGGAAAAGTTACCTTTAGAATCTAGATACATGCACATCTGTTTAGCTGTGTAAATGCTCTTTGAGAGAGTCCTGCAGGGCTGGAACATCTTACGAATTAGGACTTTACTCCAGTTCCTATGTATTTAAAATAAAACCAATGTTGTTTTTGGAAGTCACTTCATTAGGATTTGCCTTCATCAACTCTTAGGGTCAGGTGGAATGGAAGTCCCAGATTTTTTCAGTACATTGAAGTGTACATACTACAGTTTGGTGAGAAAGACGCTCCACTTCTAGTGATTTTTGTCTATGGAAATAATGACTTCATTATGGGCCCCAATCTGCAGGCCTTGCTGACATAACTAAGGGATGCTGGATTGGCTGCTACGAGGGTTTTACACTGTGTGTTTGGATGCACAAAACCAAGTTTATATACAATCAGAGCTGTTGACAGAGGCAGAAGCAAAAGGACTTAAAAACAAAACACAAATATTAAGTGGGGAATGGGCAGTTGTTTGTATCGCTAACACCTTTCCTGTTTCCCCTGACTGAAGAATATCAAAAAAGAGCAGAGCTAGTTAGGCAGCCTGGTGATGGCAGAGAATAATGTTGCCGGGGGCAGATCCAAGTTTGGGGCCTGAGTTTGGCTCTGCCCTTGAATGGAGGCAGAAAATTTCTCTTTACCTGCTGAAAATGCACTTTGAGGGATGCTAAATAGTGCAATTGATTGTTTCCTGAGGGAGCTGAATCCAGCTGCCTTCTAGTAAAGTTACTGTAAATGTTATAGTATATGAGAGAAACCACAGTATGTGGAGAGGAGCAAAGTGGCGGGAGTGCGGGTGTGTGTACTTGTTCTTTCCAGAAGGTCTTGGAAAATGCCTGGAAAAAATAACAGTTGCATCATTTCAGGTAATTTCTTTCACGTCTGTTGACAAAAAAATGAATTGAGAGGGCTGTGGTCCAGAAAAAAACATTTAAAACTGGCACATAAATGCTACCTGAAGGCTGTTCAGTGATCTGGTTAAAAGGAGTTGCTGGTCGTAGCCCAGTTCTTGGAAGACAAACATCTGCATCACAGAACTCCCAGATGTGGCTCCTTCCTTGGCTGTCTCAGCAGAAGGGCCAAGGATCCGGCTTCATCCCTTGGTGATTGCATCCACCCAGGGCTGAGGTATACTGGCAGGGTAGTATGGCGTACTACAACCATTCACACTGACACTCTTTAGTGGATAAGGTGGGTAGGAAGCATGATCTCATGATTCAGGCACTGGACCTGGCTCTGTCAATGACTTGTGACTTTTGGCAAGTCACTTAATCTACCCTATGCCATAGTCCCCATCTGTAAAATGAGGTTAATCCCTCCCTACCCCATAGGACTGCTGTGAGGATAAAATCCATTAATGTTTCTGCTGGATTCAGATACTACAGTTATAAGGGTCATCTGAGTACCTAGGTATCTAGAGAGCAGCGTTTAGGTTCCAGTGCTGATATTCTGACACCTATCATGAGCACTACAGTCACATACATACAGGCCCGCTGACGCCCCGGGGGGTGAGCTGGCAAAGGGGATAATTGCCCAGGGCCCCAGGTGATTTAAAAGGGCCTGGGGACCCCTGGCTGCCACCGCTACCACTCCTAGGCATGCAGGGGGTGGTACCGGCGGAAGCAAAGGCCGCCGGGCGGACACGTGGAAGCCTTGGCTGTGCCGGAAGAGCGTGCCCCACAGCGCAGCCAGCAGCAGCTCACTGGGCACCAGCAGGCGCAGCATTGCCCAAACGTCAGGCGGACCGCTTCCATGCAGGCGCGGCTTGTGCGTGCCTGTGTGCACCAGCCGCCGCACATGGTCCAGCTCTGTGCCCACGTGGCCACGCCGTGCTGGGCCTGGGGGGCCCTTTGACTGTTCTGCCCTGAGGCCCAGAATTGTTGTCGCCAGGCCTGCACACATATCCTCCCCCACAAAAAATGGGTACCTTAAACCTACAGTAGATAGCCAGTTAAAAAGGACTGTGGCAGTTGGCAGAACATCAAACTACCAGAGGTGCTATCAGAGCTGAACTAGGGGAGGGAGAGATGGTGGTACCCCTCTCAAGCTCCACCCAAATGCTAGGCTCTACTCCCTAACTGAGCTCTGCCCCCCACTCACAGCAGATTCTGCAGATGTTGAAACGGTGATCCCGCGGGTTGTGCTGGGCTCTCTGAGTGATGTTAGGATACTCCCGAGACACAATAGGCACATGCTAATCTCTGGATCCCAGAGTCTTGTGATGACATCAGAATCTAAGATTCATTTAAAAAAAAAGTTTCCAGCCCTCATGGTTGCAAAGAAAAAGCTTGAAAAATGTGAACTGAGTGTAAGTGATGCAGTGCTGTCTGCCTGAATCTGCAGGCAGCCTCCAGCAGAGGGAGGAGCAGCAGTCACTAGGGTCAGGGAGGAAGCCCGCACACCTTCAGTGCAGACTTGGCCCTTTTTATGTCTTCCATGGAATTGTTTCCCCTCCGGTGGGGCTTGGATGGCCTTTGGGCTCTGTGGGATTGCCTTCTCCTTGGTGTGACTTAGAGGCCGCACTTGGGTTCTACTCAGCCCCTTAGGCCACTTAGCTCCATGGGGCACATTAGGTACAAGAAATGCTGCTGCTCTCCCAAACACCATCTGTTATTGGCACCAAAATAAGATGCTAATGACATAGGGTGACCACTCATGGATTCCCAGAATACCAAACGTTCCGGTACCTCTGCGAATGGTATGGGCCAAAGCCCATCCCAGCCTGGGTGATCCCACTCTATCAGCATGACCTTGCAGTGGATGGGATCAGGTGCTCTTCAAAATGGAACCCCATCTGATATCAGACAAAACCACGCCCATATTTTTTCTCAGTATCAGATGGAGGACAGACCTTAGAAAAGCAACACTCTCCATCTTAAAATCCGACGAATGATCTGCCTACGCTGACTGTAGATTGTGCAGATCTGTGATCCTTCCTCTCTTTTCTTCCATGCTGTGATATCACTGAAATAGTTACAAATGTTGACATTTAAATCATCATTGGACATCTGAGTTTCTCACCATCAGGTAATTGGATGAATGGTGCAGTTCACACCTCTCAGATCTGTTGTTTCAGGCTTGCTGCAGACATTGCTACATCAATTGACATTTGTTTCATGTTTCCTTGATTTTTCTCTGCATCCATAAGGGTTAGAGACTTTTTAAAAAAAAGAAATTGGGTCCCAGAGAACAAGACGGCATCCTAAAAAAAAAAAAAAAGTGTTGGGTTGCTAACCTGGCACAACCTGCCCCAGTTTGAGGCCTCGGTGCCATGATCTGATCCATCCACACAGTGGTCAAGGAGAACATTACTGTCAAAGCTGTAGAAATGCACGGAAGCACAGTGTTTTTATCACTTTCCCGGCATCACAGGATAATCAAAAGCTCCTACATCTATTGTACCTGGGGGAGCACAGTTTCCTTTTTGTGTTTGTTTACAATGCTTGTGATACTGTATTGTAAACACCAACCCCTCCATGTGAGCTGAAATAATTGATTTATTAGGATGAACATTGCCACACAGGTTGGACAAATTGACTATTTAAGTGTTTGCTGGCACTGAGGGATACTGTGAGAAGCTCTTGAGAAGGAAGAGTTGTGCTTGGTTCAAATATGTTCTTGACCACCTCAGATTGAGAAGAGAATACTGGAGGTTTGTTTGGGCCTTTTCTTAGGAGCCCTGGGTCATCTGTTAGTGTTAAAGTGAAGAGTAGCTTAGTCTTGGAAGGAATGCTTTTGTGGTTCATTGATTTCTCCTCACTGCTTCCTGGGTAGTGCTGTTAGTGCCTTTTCCAACCTGCTTTTGCACGCAGTTGGTACATGGTAGAATAAAAAAAGTGCCCCTTTTCTGGGGTTTGGCTTTATCAACTCAAAATGAACAATGAGATAAGTTTCAACCCCAGCCTTCTCCTCATGAGTTGGATGCTCCTGGGGCTCCTTCTCCTAAACTGCTCAGCTCACATCCTAGATCCTCTGTGTCCAAAGAGACACTCCCACCTATCCAAGTGGGATACTGAGTCACCTGCTTTAGTGAGTCAGTGGAATTCACTTAACTCTTTCTCAGCAGGACCAACACTTTCTACCAGTGTGAGGCGTTTCAAGTGAACATTGCTAGCCTGATACAGGATCTCTTTCCTGTTTTTTTTCATAGGGGGAATATTTTGGTGTGGTGAATAGGCATTTACTCAACATCTCCAATTAATTTTAATGGATTTGCCTGGATAAATCCATGTGCAGCATAAGATCCCTTATTGCATGTGTTAATGAGCAGCCCAGAATTTTTGTCATAGAGCTTAAGAAGAAAATAGTCTTCACTGTTTCACTGCATGTTTGCCTGTTTCACTGCACTGTTTCACTGCAAAATCCATGCTCCTGTTTTCCCAAGGAGCACAAAACACTTAATACCTTCTTTTTGTCCCCACCCCTTCTCCTTATGTCCATTGTTAGATACATTTTTATACCTATTTGACAAAGTCCTTTAAGATGAGGGAAACATTTAAACTCCATTGCATGGATTGGATGGCCAATAAGGAACAGCGTTTCGTTTAGGACTTGATAACTAGACACTGATCTGGGATTTTTGTGCTGCCTTCATTTATAATTTATAAGAAAAGTTACTACTCAGTTGAAATTATTATTCACATTTTAAATATTTTTTAATTCTGTAGCCACAAAAAAGATGCTACCAAGGGTTTAAAAAAAATGGTCACTTATTGATTCCCTGCTTTTTTTGCCTGTTGGGTCGGAAGCATAATGTTCACACTTGTTCCCTAACACAAATTTTGTTAATTTCCCATGATTAAGCCTAACACAGAGTCCATTAAAGTCAGTGGCAAGACGCCCATTGACCTTGGTGGGCTTTGGATCAGTCCTTGTGTGAGAAAGGAGGCCTTATAGCTAAGACACACAGCTGAGTCAGGATACCTGGGGTCCATTTTCTGCTCTGCCAAAGACTTCCTATGTGATTTTGGGTGAGTCTGTCTTTTAATTCCTTATCTGTCTGGTAGGAATAGTGCTGCTGTATCTACCTCACAGGTATGTTGGGAAAATAAGTTAAAGTTAGTAAAGCCCATTGAGTACCACTTAGTTACTAAGTCTTGTTAGGTATGTTCACTAGTTTGATATTGCAGGATTGTTCATGAGTGCTAAGGCTTTTTTGTTTATATAGAATATTCATTCAGGAAAAAAAAACTAGCCCCGGAGCATTTAAAAATAACAAAGAATTACAACGTTTGCAAAAGGTTACAAAAGAGTGAAAATACACCAAAGTTGGGTTGGAATAATCTTGAATCTAGCCCTCTAGTTGTTGTTGTTGTGTTTGTACCGATAAAGCTGTTGGCTTATGTGAATGTGCATATTTTATAAACTCTGTCTCTGAAAGAGAAACAAAACGGAATATTTATATGATAGTGTAGTGCTTTTACACCTAGTGTCTGTGCCATGAACTGCTTTTCCCCCTGCTGAAAGGGGATTTTTGAGCTGCACTCCAGTAATTGTTAAAATGATAGTGAAAGTAGATCAGTCTCAGAACTTGCGCTCGCTCTCTCTCTCTCTCTCTCTCTCACTGTTTTCCTTGCCATCATGACTGGTTCCTGCGTTGAAGATGGCAATGTATTGAATGTAGTTAGCAGGCCACAAACACACTGAAAGGTTTGCTACATACTTAAAAATTAAGTTGGTGTCACTTCTGCTCTGCATATCCTTTCTATCTCTTTCTATTGTGTGGTTACCTAGTACCAAAGCAGAATAATACCCAATGAAAAACGTCAGGTGTGAACGTGACTTTTCCAAAGTCAGGAGAATACGTGGGGTGACCAGACAGCAAATGTGAAAAATTGGGACAGGGACAGTGGGTGGTAATAGGAGCCTATAAAAGAAAAAGTCCCCAAAATTGGGACTATCCCTATAAAATCGGGACATCTGGTCACCCTAAAATATGAGACCAGGGATGGGAGACTCTTAGGAGTTTGGATGTTATTCTGACATTTGTATCTGAACTATCCAAGCTTTTTGCATCTTAAAATTGGACTCAGTCTCAGTGAACAAGCTTTCATGTGAGATTTCTAGCATTCCCACACACTAAAGCATGGCAGGAAATGTGAGAGATGGGTGGGGTTTTTCTGGAGATTTTGGCACTTCTGCTGTGCAGAGGGTTGTCTAGGGACTTGGTTGATCATTTCTATAACCAACTCCCTAAGGTTCTGAAACGTGAACATTTTGGGAGAAAGAGGGTTCTTAATTAACTACCCCATTTCTACATAAATTAGAGGTAATCTCATGAAGAACCTCCTCATTCCTTCCTTTAAGAAGGAGTAAATCAATTGAACAAATACAAAATGGAAATGGCTGCCTAAGAAGGAGTACTGCAGTAAAGGATCTGGGGGTTATAGTTGTTCACAAGCTAAATATGAGTCAACAGTGTAACGCTGTTGCAAACAAAGTGAACGTCATTCTAGGGTGTTGTCATAAATATAAAGGGAAGGGTAAACCCCTTTGAAATCCCTCCTGGCCAGGGGAAAGCTCCTCTCACCTGTAAAGGGTTAAGAAGCTAAAGGTAACCTCGCTGGCACCTGACCAAAATGACCAATGAGGAGACAAGATACTTTCAAAAGCTGGGAGGAGGGAGAGAAACAAAGGGTCTGTGTCTGTCTGTAGTCGTCTTGGCCGGGGACAGAACAGGAATGGAGTCTTAGAACTTTTAGTAAGTAATCTAGCTAGGTATGTGTTAGATTATGATTTCTTTAAATGGCTGAGAAAAGAATTGTGCTGAATAGAATAACTATTTCTGTCTGTGTATCTTTTTTGTAACTTAAGGTTTTGCCTAGAGGGGTTCTCTATGTTTTTGAATCTAATTACCCTGTAAGATATCTACCATCCTGATTTTACAGGGGGGATTTCTTTATTTCTATTTACTTCTATTTTTTATTAAAAGTCTTCTTGTAAAACACTGAATGCTTTTTCATTGTTCTCAGATCCAAGGGTTTGGGTCTGTGGTCACCTATGCAAATTGGTGAGGCTTTTTATCCAACATTTCCCAGGAAAGGGGGGGGTGCAAGTGTTGGGAGGATTGTTCAGTGTTCTTAAGATCCAAGGGTCTGGGTCTGTAGTCACCTAGGCAAATTGGTGAGGCTTTTTACCAAACCTTGTCCAGGAAGTGGGGTGCAAGGTTTTGGGAAGTATTTTGGGGGGAAGGACGCGTCCAAACAGCTCTTCCCCAGTAACCAGTATTAGTTTGGTGGTGGTAGCGGCCAGCCCAAGGTGTAATATTTTGTACCTTGGGGAAGTTTTGACCTAAGCTGGTAAAGATAAGCTTAGGAGGTTTTTCATGCAGGTCCCCACATCTGTACCCTAGAGTTCAGAGTGGGGGAGGAACCGTGACAGGTGTATTAGCAGCAGTGTGGTGAACAAGACGATAAATAATTCTTCCACTGTACCCAGCACTGATAAGGCTCAGCTGGAGTTTTGTGTCCAGTTCTGGGCACCACACTTCAGGAAAGATGTGGACAAATTGGAGAAAGTCCAGAGAAGAGCCACAAAAATGATTAAAGGTCTAGAAAAGATGACCTATGAGGAAAAATTGAAAAACAGTTTGTTTAGTCTGGGGAAGAGAAGACTTAGGGGGGACATGATCACTGTCTTCAAGTAGATGAAAAGTTGTTGTAAAGAGCAGGTGATAAATTGTTCTCCTTATCCACTGAGGACAGGAGTAGAAGCAGTGGGCTTAAATTGCAGCAAGGGAGAGTTAAGTTAGACATTATGAAAAACTTCCCAATGGTAAGGGTAGTTAAGCATTGGAACAAATTACCTAGGAAGATTGTGGAATCCCTCTCAGTGGAGGTTTTTAAGAACAGGTTAGACAAACACCTATCAGGGATGGTCTAGATAATATTTAGTCCTGTCTCAGTGCAGGGGACCGAACTAGATGACCTCTCAAGGTACCTCCCAGTCCTTCATTTCATTGATTCTGTGTGTCTGCTGACAGACTTGGAGGGATTG
The DNA here is from genome assembly GCF_965140285.1 of Lepidochelys kempii. Classification (NCBI taxonomy): domain Eukaryota; kingdom Metazoa; phylum Chordata; order Testudines; family Cheloniidae; genus Lepidochelys; species Lepidochelys kempii. Next base: position 64,345,422 of record NC_136387.1, on the reverse strand, counting down.
ATGGTTTGGGGAAGGAACGCCTGCAATCCTCTCTGCCAGTCTGTTAGGAGTAGATGAGGTCAAGTACTTAACAAGATGCAGATGAAAAGAGAGGGGAACTAAGGCTTTGTCTACACTAGCACTTTTTTCGGCAAACACACCCTTGAAAAAACACACCCTTGACCAACATAAGTTTCACAGACAAAAGCGCCAGTGTGGACAGCGCTATGTCGGCAGGAGACGGTCTGCCACTGACATAGCTACCACCACTCATTGGGGGTGGTTTACTTATGCCAGTGAGAGAGCTTTCTGCTGCCGGCATAGAGCAGCTACACAGGAGACCTTACAGCAGCGCAGCTTCAGCGGTTCAGCTGTGCCCCTGCAAGGTCCATAGTGTAGACATAGCCTAAGTCATCAGCATATTTTCTCCAGTGCAATGAGCAAAACTTTCCCTCCAGATCTAAACATCAGTTTTGGCACGAGAGCTTCTGTATCAGAAACTACCATGGCAACTCAGTCACACAAGGGATTGACATCCACGGAAGAAACTGTCCAGTGGACAGAGGCCCTCAGACCAAAGGGCTTAGCTGCAGTCAGCGATTGATTTTGAACCAGATACATGCATAATGCAACAACCAACACACCTGCAAAATATAACAAGTTTCAATAATCTAAAGGGAAAAATGAAATGGAACAACTGGCTAGCATGAGACAATTTTTTTAATAATAGAGGGGAAAAGGAAAGAGACCAAAAGGTACTGGAGAAAACTTCCTACACCTGCCTCATGAACCCGCCTGCGTGGATAGCTCTCACTCAATTCCGAGAGGGAAAAGATTGAGAAAATAGATGGGCTGCCCTTTGGTCTCTGAAGAGTGACGTCAGACTTGGGCTGTAAAATACTCCCCTGTGGAACTGCATGTGGGGAACACCCACAATGTACTGCTTTAAAAAGCAAGTTTTAGTCCTGTCCCCTGATGACCTAACTACAAAATTTGGGCCCAGTTTTGGCTTCATTATAACTAGTGGCAAAACGTCCGTTGACTTCAGTGGGAACAGGATTGGGCCCCTAACACAGAACTACTTTTATAGTCAAGTGCAGGGAGTGCCTTGTCCCACTAAACAATGAGTGTGCGCAGACTGCTGTCTCTATAGAAAAGAATAATGGCTGTGACTTTTTCAGTCTTCTATGGTCATGTCGAGACTGGAAATATAGGTGGTGTTTTAAAATGTGTCAGCTGACAGGACAGGACAACTTGTGCTCAAAAAACATGCTAGCTGATCATGGTCAGCCTTTTTTTTTTAAACATGACTTGCCCGGTCTCCATATTATTATTTTTATGCAAGTCCTGTTTAAAATCATGTTCATTAAAAAATGTTTGGTAACATGTTTTAAAATAACATGACATCATTTCCTAGAATAAACAAGGTTAGAAGGAAAGTGAGTAGCACTGCTTTTCTGTTCCCTACCACATTGTCGTTGGAGCAATGTCCTCCAGCCCGACTCAACCAGGAAGTTGGCCAGGGGATGAAAATATAAATTCTATCTCAGAGAGCACTTTTCTTTCTCTTGGGTAAAGCTAACTGAAGTCAGATTTTAAGGAATCTAATTTTCTGCGGAGAAGATTCCTTGAGGATGACGTAGCCTGCAATCTAGTCATCATCAGCTAGTTGATTTCTGTAGGTGTCGCAGTGGAAGTGGATCTTGAGAAGGGATGTGAAGGAGAAGAGGGTACTGGTCTAATGGGTTAGTTTGGAGAGGGCATTCCATGCATGAAAGATGGAAGTGGGAGCTTTTATGGGAGAAACAGGCAAATGTGTGTTCAAGGTTGATATCATTAGGAAAAGATTACATGATGGAAATTTGAACTTCCAGGCTTCTTCAGTTTGTGTCACAAACATATTGTTCAGGCATGGGTTGTTTCATTTTTAATATCATATGTAGATCAAATGTGTCCCTTGATGAACAAAGGACTTTAATGTAATCAGATTCAACAGGCAGGATAAACCCTCAAGAGAATGTAGTTCAAGCTGTTAATAAATTGTTGAAGAATCCCAACATAAAACCTAAGGTTTGGTACTCCATCTGTTTTAATATAGAGAGAATGATGACTTACCTATTTAAGGAAAGCTCATAAGTGACGACTAAAGGGGTGCAGGGTAGAGGTAGAATATTACTTTCTATGAGTTTGAGCCATTTGGAGAGAGGATGCGCCAAAAAGTCAAGACATTTTTCAAAACTTCAGAAGGAAAAATTTCAGATAACATAATTTAAAAATCCTGGCTTGTCCCAAACTTTCCAGAAACTTCCACCCTGGATTGAGATGTGGCATGAAAAATTTCAGAGGGACTGTTTTTTTGGGAGGAGGAGAGAGTTTCAAGACTTGAAAATCAGGCTTATAATGGGAAGTCAGCTTCAACCTTAATTATGGAATGGCTACTACACAATCTTGCTCTTACAGTGGCTCATCTTCTTTTATCCCCCCCCCCCCCCGCCGCAACTATTCCTACTAGTGACTGTGCCTATTTTGTTCAACTGTGTGGTACAAAGACAAGGGGGCTTTGGCTATGCTGGGTTAATGCAGTTTACTTTTTTGGCCATGCCCACAGCATCTTTGCTCACTGCTGGATTACAAACCAATGTACCTAGGAGGGAACATTGCCCATTCATATTTTGAATGATAGCTTCATTGTGAAATAAAAACAAACCTGCTTCTTAGGTGAGATGGTGTCAAGGTTTCTTTCAATTAAAATCAAATTCATGTTTCTTTCTGTGCCAGGATGTACAACTTCTTTGCATAACAGAAGGCTCCTTTGTTGAAGTATAGTCAAAGACTTTTAAATGGTGTGAGGTTTAAAAATACTTCATGTTGAATTTTTGTATTTAAATCACCACATTTCTGTAACTGGGTCATCTACCCATTACCCATCATGTTCTTTATTCCTAAGTGATGCGATATTAATCTAGATATTTTTACATAGTTTTAATCCTCTGTAATATGATTCTTTTTGCCTTTAGAGAAAAAAACACATTAAACATTTGTTGATTCATATAAAAATATAGTATAATCTGATAATGTGATTAGATGGTATTTCATCTGGTAATGGTGCATAGTGGTTACTTTGTCTTCATACTCTTTATTTTAATACGTAGAGAAAATTGTATTATTAAACAACAATTAATTTATCCTTTAGTATCTTTCCTTTGACAGACCTCCCACCACCTTGGAAGCATTTTCAGTAACAAATTAACTGAATCCAGGCAATAATTTGCATATGGAAATTATACATGCAATTATCTTATTTTTTTGTAGTCACAACAGACGTAGATGACAATACAACTCCCTTCAAGCTTTGCCAAAATGTAAATCCATCCCAGAGTGAATGCACATCTGCTGGGGTCCTGTGTGGACTAGGAAAACTAGGGTGACAAAGAAATACAGGACATAGGCAGCTCTTTCTGTGATGCTGGTAAATATATATGTTTCACTTACAAATTCCCCTCTGACTTTGATTGTCTATCTGGTTCTTCACTAATTCATGTGCAATTAGTTTATCTCCAATATATTTACTGAGGTAGTACTATAGGTCAGGTTGTAACTTTGGGCCGCAAGAGGCACCAAAACTGGTCAAAAGAATTATACTAAAATGGGCAAGCATTCTCCTGACTGTGGCTTTGTGGGTCAAGGGAGGTGAGGGCTGGAGGAGAGAGAGGAAACAGAACAGCAGCAACTTCTTTGAGGCTTTAGTGCAGAAGTAAGACCCTGGATCTATGGAGAGATGTCTCTTCAGTCAAGAGAAAACATAGTCCTTGAACAGCAGTGTTGAGCCTCTTGAAGAGAACTAGTTTTGCAGTTTGTTTGCCTCTGTGGAAGTCTAATCATATAACAAGAGCCCTGTCAGAGCTCTGAGAGGTGTTAGGAGAGTTTCTGGTTACAGTTTCCCCTCACAGTTATCTCAGAGGGAGGCTGCTGCAATGAGTATGTGAATTCGGGAACAGTGTTTTGGTTACACGATTTCCTCATCTGTGAATGCCGCGGTTCATCAGGATTGACCTTGGTGAGCTGTGTGTCCCTGACATCATTCTGCCTGTTCTGGAAGAACTGTCCCTATATTCATTGCCACCCCTTCATGGGATCATTTTCTGGAGATCAGGAAGCCCCAGACCTGTGAAGACTTTGTTCAAATTTCTCTGTTGATGTAAATTGGTGGAGCACCATTAGCTTCAATGGATCTTCTCCAATTGACCTGACAGCAGACATGTGGCCCTCAGCATGACCTGGATGCAGACAAATGGTTGAGTGGTAGCCACCACCCACAACCATCTAAGGATAATTCGTTGGAGTGCTATGGACAGATATTGTAGCATCAGGGTTGTCTGAAAGAATGAGGCAAGACCAAGTTGTCCAAAAAAATTGAACAAACTTAAATGCTGCCAAAGTTGTCAGCAGCACCTGTTTCCCCATCCAGCCTCCTGAGTCTCTCTCTTGAACCACACCCACCTGCAACCCAGCTAGTGGAGGGAGAGAAGCCCATTACAATATATTTAAATAGAGAGGGAGAGAGAGAGAGACCCACACTAGGGCCATCATTGAGGTTTGACCTTCAGTGCTAAAAACAAGCTTGAGCTAAAGTAGTAACTCTTCTAGCTGGTAGTTGGAGTAGGATTTTATCCCATATATGAACCAGCCACTAGAACAGGACAAAGAACTACACCCTCCTAGTGTGGATTACACATGTAACTAGTTAACTGGCTGATTACAGTAGGGACTTCTGGGAGAGTGGCAACTGGAAAACAAACGATTTCATATATTGAAATCTTTCAAGTGTTGGGTCACATTTCATCTTGTCCCCTAATCCTTTTACCTATTCCCCTGTCTCCCCCATTTCTCATGCTGCTGTTTTCTTATTTGTAAGATAGTTCTCAACAAGCGAGCGAGTTTTCTCCCTCTTTAGACATTTTGATCTTTCAGTCATTCCAGGGTGACAGTATTCCTGCCAGTGGCTGACCCAGAAAAATAAGTGAGCTGACCAGTTTGTCTTCTGAATCTGGAAGGACTCTCTGGGCTCAATCTTTCAAGAAAAAACTAGCACTTACTCCCAAGTCTGCAGGATTTGGCTTTGCCTGTGCTGAATTTGCTACATTCTCCAGGGACCAGGGTCCATATATGGGCCTTTTTCAAAATAACTGAGAAAAAATGTCATTATGCTATTTATTAGTGATACTTAAACTGTAGGTAATTTTGATGACCAAAAGTTGCAAGAGGAATCATAATGACAAATCTGTTTCAGTGCTGGGCTCTGCATGTGTAATGGGTGAACAGCGAAAGGCTACAAGAGTTTTGTTTGCAGTTGCCAAACCTTGTTTTTTAAAGTTGTTGGAAATCCAAGAAAATGTTTGTATGTGAGTCTTTTCAGACCTGGGCTTATGATTGCATTATCATTCACATGCCCGTGGCATGCTTTAAGGAACAGTTGTTGAATCCCATAAGAATAGGAACATTTTAAATGGCCAAAAGGCATGTCAGAAAATATATATTTTTCATTTTATAATGGAATAATTTGTCTAAGATTTGGACATAAATGTAGAAAATATTTTTACCAGGCTATATTGCTAATGCAAGAAAAGTAGGCCTAAAAATGGATTTTGTACCATAGTAATAAAAAAAACCCACTATTCTGATCCAATAATTTTACTTTAACATAAAATTGTCACAAATAGACAAGAGAAAGCATGCAAGTTTGAAAAGTCCAATGCTATGCCCATATCATTAATTAGGATAGCAGTGTGGTCTAGTGGTTTGAACAGGAATCTGTAAGCCAAGATTCCTGGACGTTGTTCCTGGCTACACCAGGGCTGCTGTGTGTCTTTGGCACATCTTGTAACCTCTCTTTGCCCCAGTTTGTCCCTCTGTAAAATAACACTTGAAGAAATAGGAGTTTTTTGAGGGTGAGCTAATACTGGTAAAGTTTTTTTCAGATTCCTGGATAAAAAGTGCTATAGAAATACTTAGTGTTATAGCAAACAGACTACAAAGCCTGTGTTATAACAAGAGGGTTAAGGACCCTAACTTTAATCTAACGAAGGAAATTTAGAATTAAGTCTGGCACTTCCCACGTAGAGGAAATGCAGTGAGTTTGTGCTCAGTTACCACCTGTATCATCCATTGGGTTTGAATTAGGAGTTGTTCTCTGCTTCCCTGCAGAAATAGTAGAGGGGTTGGCTTGCAGAACCTGTGTGTCTAAGGGGAACCACTGGAGGACAGAGTCATGGATGTGGAGATCTTGGGCCTACATACTGACTCCTGGCGCACTTGATACACTTTCTGTGCATGGTTCTTATCTCAGGACTAGAATGTTAAAAATAAATACATATTTACTTGCTCAGATATAGTCACTCCTCCAGAAAAACAGGTTGTAGACAAGAATATTCATTGGTTTCCTATGGCCTCTTTAACAGTCTCATCTCTATTAGATGTAGACTGTTGAGTTCCCAACTCCTCCCTTTGAATGTCCTGGTGTAACAGCAGAGTAGACTACCTCTCTGCCCAGTTATAGTCTTGGCTATGCTGCTACTGCAATAGGGGTTTTCTTCAAGGACAATCTTTCGACCAGCATATAAAAGATCAGCTGTGCAAAACGTTCGGTGCTTGCTTTCACCAACCAGTATTGAAAATATAGACATGTGGAACACTAACCCCAAAATTCTCCAGGGACTATTGTTAAACCCTTTTAAGGTACAACAACAGTTTTCCCTGAAACAAACAACCCCCAAACAAAATGCAGCATTTTAAGGCAAAACAAGCCTTGGGCAAATCTAAGCACAGCCTCAGCATTCATTATACATTAGAAAGCACTCACTCCTGTAGCTGCAGGTAATCCAAATAGACCAGAGTGCCACTCTTTCACAGCATTTCCATTATATATTGCACTATTAAAAGGAGAATGATAATTGCAGGGAATCTTCAAATACTTCAAACTTAATATATGTGCGCCTACTGGAACTATGGGAGCTAAAACTGATTTTTATAGCTCGGTGTTCTGGCAACAAAGGTTATTGGAAGGGTTTTTAGCAGAACCAACCACCAACATAATTTATCTGACCACAGAACAGATATATTGGGGAAAAAGAGAGATACACATAAGGGAGGATTTCTTGTGTTGGGAAATTTTAATAAAAGGTTTGAATTTAAGCCTTCAAGTAAGACTTCCTGTTAGAATTAACATCTTGATGATATACATTTTATTTTTTGCTTTAGAAATAATGATACTGGTAATATGATAAAATCTAATAAGGTGGGGAGAAATACTACAGTCAATGCAAAGCTGTTGTTAAAGTTAAAAAACACTTTGGCTCAGAAACATGAATTATACATATTGTCAGTCAACACACTAAACAAAATTCTCATTCCTAGCGTTAGAAAGATCAGAAATTACTGAGCAGCTTTTCCTAGAGGCCAAATTTAAAAAATTGTGAAGATCAGAACATCAAATATTAAAGTATATGATAACAGAAACCCAGTCAGTAAAGAATGCTTATGTCCCAGTTACTGTTCCAAAGCTATATGTTTACCAAGAAAATCTAAAAGAAAGATCATTTGCATTTGGGAATAATTGCATTTGAAAGTAAACCTTCCTTTGAATTATCCAGATGACTTTCTGACCAGATTTCTCCCATTTCCTTTTTTAAATTGCACAGGTAATCTTTTCAGCCACTTCTGAAGTGAAATAACAGTTTATGACGAGAAGGTTGTTGGGCTAGATTCTCTGCTGGTGTAACTCCACTGACTTCAATGCATGTCTATCTCGAGAGAGTTTGAAATCTCCTTGTTGCAACTGGTGGTGGAATTGTGGAGAAACAAGACACAGCTACCCAAACTGGAATTTATCTAAGGCACGAGGGATGAGGCCATAATCTTGCAAGTACCACTATGACCACAAATGCCTCAAATCCTGTATGATAAAAATAAACTTCCTTTCCCAACAGCACACTGTGGGCACTAGTTCAATAACAGACCCATTGGGGGAGACTGTTGTCTACATGATCATCAGACTTGCTTTCTGCAGCACTTAAGGTTTCTTTCTTTCTTCTGTTATTTTAGGCTTTCTTGCCACATACAGACCAGTCTCACCTAAGCTCCAGTCCTGTAAACACTTAAGCACATGTGTAACTTTACTCACTGAGTACAGTTTCTCACCTGCTGAAGTATTTGCAGGATCTGGCCCTTAGCATATGTTATCTGACAAGATCACAAGTTGAGATTTGTACAATGTAAATGGTTTGTTTTGAAAATTTCCGTTGCGCAGACTAGCAAGCACCCATCTTTCTCTGCCTGGTGATACAGAGGTCTAGTACTTTGGTTTCAGTTTGCAGTTACCACAGAAGACTCTGATTATTCAGTTTTACCAATATTTTATATTTTGAAATATGTACTTATTCTGTAATTGAAAACTTCTAACATGATCAAGACCTCTTCATAGCACGGGAGCCAGCAGGTCCTTTCACAATTCTTTACCCGATGAACTTATTTTGTGTGAGTGTGTTTTTGTTGGGAATGGTTAACTGTAAGTTCTCCTGTTCTCTCCTGATTCGTGTCAATTTCTTTGTTTTATTCTCTGGAGGCAACAAAATATTAAAATTAAAGAAGAAAAAAGCTTCAAGAAAAAACTATGTTGTGTCAACATCTTGGAAAAGATCTTAGAGAACGTTTTATTGTAAAAAGTTTTTAATAAGGACTTTTAAATACTGATAATTTATCTCATCTAAACACTGAAGATAGTAATCCTGAAGTAGAGCTCCCTGGGTGATGAATCAATATATATACCCCTAAGGCAAGAGAAAGTTTCATATGGGGACATAAATTGAATAACATACAAGGAAAACCCATAGTTTTAGCAACACTTATGTCTCTGCATTACACTAAAGATAGACACAGGCCACATTTTGCATTGTCTTGCAGCCACAGGATCTCACAGGGGTTATATGGGTGTAAATCAGCATAAAATTTGGCCCTTATTTCTCCTGTGCCACAAATTTTCCCTCATCTCATGCCTGGAAAAGCAGCTAATTCTCTCACTGTCACGTTAAAAATAACACTTAGAAAAGCAACAGTTTATGCTAATAACACGAGTTAAGCTTGATGTGAATGCCCCCAACCAACAGCCTTAACAGCATGGAAGCTGAAGTGCAATCTACAGACTGCATGTGACAACCAAAGATAGAGGATTTTGAAATGACTAGTAGGGAGGCAGGGCATTCTTCCAGGATCTATTGGCACCCTACAGTATTAAAAGAAACACACAAAAATTATATATGGAAACTACCCACAAAGGTAGCTTAGTGGCCCATTGGTGCTATGACTGTTGCTTGGCATAAATCTGCATCCTAAAGCAGCCATATTTAGGTTCTTTAAAAGCCATGGAGTCATAGAATTTTAGGCCAGAAGGGACCAGCAGATAATTTAATCTGACTGCCTGTATATCACTGGCCACCACCTCCACCCAGCAGCTGCACACTGAATCCAGCAACTGAAATTAGATCAAGATATTAACAGTCCTCAGGAGACCAAACCAATACACGTCACAGGCAGAGAATAGAAGGGACCCAGATGGACCAATGCTCAAGGCAATGGCAGGGAACTGAGCTATTCCAAGATGATCATGGCAAACAACTTGCACACCAGGCTGCAGAGGAAGATGAAGCCCCCAGAAGGTCACTGCCAATCTGATCTGAGGAAAAATTCCTTCCTGACCTCACACATGGCAATCAGTTAGACCCTGAGCATATGAGCAAGAACCAGGCAGCAAAGCACCCGAGAGAGAGAGAATGCTCAGTATCACATCAGAGCACGAGCACACCCCGTACAATGTCCCATCTCCAGCTATGGCCAGATAATATAAACTTGCCCGACACCATGCTCTGACAGTCAGTGAACCTGAAATGGGGCAGACTGCCAAGGGAAGCTGAATTCCACAAATAAGGCTACTCTGTTGAGGATCCCCATCTGCTTTTCCAAGTGTCCTCCAGGTCAGGGGCATAATTTTGGGAAAAAAATATATGGGGGTTGGGGGGCAAAGTTGTGTCAGCATATAGAACATTATATGTGATTATATTATATTCCTGAAATATATTTATATGGGAAGCACAAAGTAGAAAATATAATGAAGAATATAGACCTATGAAAATTCGGGAGGGGCAAACCGAGAACTGGGGTGGGCAACTGCCCCTCTTAACCCATAGCACATGATGCCCCTGCTCAAGTGATGTCTGTGTTTGTTATAAGGTACTTTTTGTTTGTAACACTTTCTTGAAAGCTTAAAAATAAAAGGTATTTCTTTACTATTCTTGTTTTCTTTCATTTGGCAAGCCTGGTTCCTCCAGCTTCTGATGCTCCACAGGAACTCAAATCCTTGTAGTGGCCACAATTTTGTAATGACCTACCATCATGGGTTGTAAATGGGGATTGAACCTGGGACCTTTAGCATCAAAAGTATAGGTCTCCACCCCTTCAGCTAACATTGCGCAGAGTGCTGCGTGCTCACACTGCTCGACAAACTCCTTTGTGGACACTCAGTAGGCTACCTTTAAAAACCTACTCATTGATATTCCGGTATATGGAAGCCTCTGAAGCCATGGCCAACCTGTCGCATTAACTTGTGTTAATGTAGCATTAACATGTGCAAAATGATATTAGGTATGGCAATAAGCCAGGGTCATTCAGCATGTTGGGGCTTCCAAACTGAAAGGATAGCCTTGTCCATTAGGGGTGGGGGTGATGCTGAGAAAGTGAGACAAAGGCTTTCTCTGAGAGACCTGGTGGCCCTTAAGTCCATGTTGTAATTTCCCTCTGAAGGGACTGGAGATGAGGAAGCCTTTAGCCATTTCCACAAGGGGGAAGCCTCAGGCTTTCTGTTAAGGAGAGAGTTTACTCTATTGAATCATTGGGGAATTCTATTATTGCATATGCTTGAAACTGGTCCATGTGGGTGGAGCTAATGTTGGCCATTTCTCTTTCAAAGTCAAGTGTTTGTTCTCTGCCTCAGATACTGGCTCTTCTTTGGTTGCTGGGTCACCCACTCTAATTCCAATGCATGGAGATGGCCTCTCCCTGGGCTAGATATTTTATACCTGCCAAAGCCATACCTACCTTGTATGTGCCTGATGTGGCCCTGCATAATTCTAAGAAGGGGTAGTGTATGCCAGTCTCTGTAGCTGCACCCATTAGTGCATGCTTACATTTTGGGAAGCAGAGGTTCTTCACATGCCCAGACACTCCACTTTGAACATTTTGTAATTCTGTGCATACCTATATTCTGATTGCCTAGCCAGACTGATGCATATGCAGGCTTTTGAAAATATGGCCTTAAGTTCAGGTCTGGCTGTATCCTAAATGGGGAGATCTTTGAAAAATATCCTGTGGTACTTAGCAAAACTGTCCTTTCTCCAAGACAAGCTAGGACCATCCCACAAGGTGCAACTTGGGTTTTCTTGACATAAGGGCCAGTGCTTAATGGACACTGTGTTGAAGAGTGCGTATGTGAGAAGGATCTTTGAGAATATTCAGGGTGAAATCCTGGCTCCATTGAAGACAATGGCAAGACTTCCACTGCCTTCAGTGAGGCCAGGGTCTCACTCTAAATGGTTGCAACTTACAGTAAGTGGTCTGTCCAACCATATTTAGCCTTGAAGCTGCTGAGTGCTGGAGGCTGTGGAGACTAATCCCAGTTTGCTAGGCCAAATTTAAAATGTTCCTGCTGTTTGGTGGCCTGAGTGATAAGCTTCTTCCTCCAGGGATTGCTACGTATACCAGCTGAACATTTTCTTCCACTATCGATGAGAAAGCGGAGGCCAAAATATATTTCCCCTGGCTGATGTTAAGAACAAATAGTCAGTCAGCCAAGGAAACACTGAAAGGGAAAAAGTCCAAAGATTTTCTTTTTAAGACACTGAAGCTCTAAAAATGGTGCAGAAACCTCCCCACATCATTTGATTGTATTAAATTAAAGGAGAATTAGTACAAAGTAAACCTAAATCCCTTCTACAGGTTCATAGGAGATTTACTCCTGGCTTTAAAATTCTCTGCACGGCTGTGGAGGGGGAAAAGAGAGGAAAGAGTTTGAAGTTGTGGGGCACCTCCTTCTCTGTGTTCCAACTTGGTGCTACATAAGAGTCACGCTTTATTTTTCATTTCTAGAGACTGATCTCCCTACTGAATAAGTTGGCTCACTACAGAATCTTGATCCACCCTGTTGAGCCCTAAGTGACTATGCAACTGCTAAAACCTTGTGCAGTATTCAGAGTGTGCTGTATGAAGTCAGTATCATCAACATTTGGCAAACTGGCTTCATATTGGCATATTTATATTCACATTTTTGTAGTTATGATTGTTTAGGAATAGGATTAAGAAATGGATATTGGAGAATTTCTTTCCAAAAGCAGAGGTGTCTGAAACAGATGAAGTGATTCTTCAGACCAATTTGTACAAGTCAGGGAAGGAGAGGAATAAAAGAGGAAAACAGTTTATAAGCCAGTTCAGTGAACATAGGAATAAAGAGGCCAGCAGATGCATATGACAATGAGAAAGATGAATCTAAAAAGGTCAGTGCATTATTTTGTGGTGGGAAATAATATTTCAGAACTCACCAATGAAGAGAGTCTGCTACCCAGATGTAAGTACTGTAGTATAAAAAAGTCACAGTCCAGAACTACCAGGCCTGTTGGACTTAGAGAACAGATTGGATGCCAACACAGTCAGTCACTGTGGTTCCACGCTAGAAAACTGGGCAAGAATAAAGCTCTTTTAATCCAAATGGCATGGCTGCAGTCCCTGGCTCTGGTAGAGATCCAAAGAAGAGGCTGATTATTATTTTCCCTGAAGAATACACAGTCTGGTACTGAACAGGGAATGAATTTATTCATTAGGGTATTTAGAATAAGGAAGATGCACCTAAAATTGCTATCTCTCCATTGGAAAGCCATCCACAAATGCATCAAAGGGCAAGTACTTTAATAGCACCGACCTTATTGATAGGCCTGTCAAGCAAAACAATGACTGAAGAAAGGTGCTTGGCTATTTGTTTTTCTGTTAAAGCAGGCAAAACCAAGGATGGTTAAAGAAAATAAGCAGGTGTCCATTGGTTTGGATTTGTCAGGAGACAGTGAGCTGGAATACTGTGTGGGAATGGCATTTGCCTGATCCAGTGTTCTAATCACATCCCTACCTCTGTAAGCTTGGGCAAAATATTTCACCTGTCTACCTCCACAAATGGGGATTAATAGATACCTAACTCACAAGGGTAGCCTACTGGGATTAGTCTCCACAGGTGACAGAACTCAGCATCTAAGAGGATTAATTAGTTCAGGGGTTCAAAACATGAGAGTTGCAACTCCTGAAAGAGAGATCAAGGAGAAGGGTGACTACCGTCCCTTTTTTTAGGATTAGATGGAAAAGGGGGGCAGGGGAGGTAGGGTCCTGAAACATTTTTCTGTATTAACTGTGGTCATGGTATGGAAAAGAGCTGAGAACCAGTGAATGAGTTACGATTTGCTTAGCACTTTGAACATGTAAAGTGCTCTATAAAGGTTTCATTACTAATGACAAAACAATCAGAAAGTCAGGGTTCTAAATGGGAATTGATGATCAGCATTATACTCCACGTACAATCAGGCAGCCATATATCTAGGGTTGGGTTCAGGTTCAAATTTTAAACCAATATTTACTGGTACAAATCTCCCAGAAAACTTCTACCATAAATGGTGATTTGTATCCAAACATCAGAACAATTACTCATGTTGTTCCTAGTTTTCATAGTTGCGGCTGTCATCTCTATATCCTTTCTAGTCTCACTGCGTAGCTGTGCAGTGTTTACCAAAAGCATATGTATAAGGGGAGAGGAGAAAACACTCCAAGGCTCTCTGGCAAAATGGGCTTTTCAATTTTGTCAATGGTTCGGAAAAGAAAAGCTGGATTTTCCCCCAGAAAGAAACAGATCCTGTATCATAGCCTGTGTGCTATTTTGCTCAGTCTATCTCTGTATGTAATTCTGTAGGTATGTCATCTTGTGACTTGTGTGAACAAATCTAGATGGCCCTAAGCTTTTGATCTTGTACAGTGTTTATGTCTGGCTATACTGCCTATGCTTTATTTGTTAGAAAAACATTTAATAACTGTGCCTGCTTGGCTCCAGTCTCTTGGTGATCTGTGACAGTGGGGTCTTTTAGAAGATTTTATGTTTTGTTAGCCGTAAGACCCTGCCAGCCACCAAAAAGCCTTTGGGTGCTTTGTGAAAGAGGCAAATACAAACCAGTTACTAAAGGTAAGAATTACTAAAGGTAAGAGTCTCATTGACTTTAATGGGACAACTCCTATGCTTAAAAAGTTAAGCATCTGAATGTTTGCAAAAGCTCAAGCTATCAAGCTTCTAAGCTTGCTAAGGTCTATCCTATGACTAAATCCTTTTATATCATGCTGAAAATGTACCCAAAGCTTCCCATATGCTTGATGCTTTCTAAGAATATCTTTGAAGAGCTCAGTATAGTCTCAAGACAGTTATAATGGTCTGTATTTGATTTACAACATGCCATTGAATTAGAAGGGAATTTGAAGGAGGATTTACTTAAAGCTCATGAAGACAGTGATTTAGAACATGGATTGTGGCCATCAGTGTGGGCTGAAGGAGAAAAGTTTATTGCAGAAAACAGCTTGCCTCCTCCTGCAGGCAAAACCCAGAAGTAGGAAGTTTGGAGACTATCAGATTGGCTCAATGCATCTGTCAGGGAAACACATGCTTCTTCAAAGGAAAGATGGCTTTCAACAACACCTCATGTAACTAGTCCTGGATAGAATCATAAATGAGCTGGAACTGTGATTTGGAATGGAGAACCATGAAATCAATAGACCAGCTTGGATAATGCATCCAAGAAATATAGATTTCTTGGAAAATGACTGAGCATTCTGGCAGTAAATTAGTATAGAGCTCAGAATCTGACTCTTATGAGAGAACTATTTTTGCCAAATTCTTCAACACTAGTTTCATGACTCCTGCATAAACATATGCCTCAGCCTTATTAGTAAAGATTTTGGTCTTTTGAATATATTAATGAAATATTAAAAGAATACTCTGTATTTTTCATGAATCTTAAGCATTAAGACAATGTAATTTTATAGTTTCTTATTGGAAACTTAAAATGAAGGACAAGATCCTCAGCTGGTAGAAATCAGCTGACTTTCATGGAGCTATGCTGATTTACACCAGCTGCAGATCTGAGCCAAAATCTGTTTTCTTCCCAACCATTCTCTTCTCTCCCTTTCAAGCACAGGCTATTGTTTTTAATGTGTAGAGTTGCTCATGGGTGCTGCACAGCTGGAACGGATTTTAAAAGACATGGCATTGAAGCAATTGTTTTGAAAAATAGAAACACATTATGAACATAACCCTGCACTTTTCAAATGGATGTAAGAAATTATTTTCAGATTACCGAAAACCAAGGAGGAACACATATAAAGTCTCCATCGAAGCAAGAAAACCCAGTAACTCCTTCTGTAATGTTCTGCATATGAA
Source organism: Lepidochelys kempii (assembly GCF_965140285.1). Taxonomy (NCBI): domain Eukaryota; kingdom Metazoa; phylum Chordata; order Testudines; family Cheloniidae; genus Lepidochelys; species Lepidochelys kempii. Next base: position 64,329,884 of record NC_136387.1, on the reverse strand, counting down.
ATTAAAGAAATTGAGTTTCCTGTTGAAGCACCAAGGATGGTTACTCTGTGTTTAAAGATGCACTACACAGAAAAGAATGACACACATAACAAGTTCAGATTAGAGAGCTATATACAAGCAAACAAGTAGAGTAGTTTGGCCTTTAGATTTTTCAATATGTTGATACTAGGGAAACAAACCAGTAAGACTCCTGAAACAAAAGCTTAGGACTTGATGCTGCCATTGATAGTGTACGCTGTGATGACTGCACCCGCAAGGATTCCCATAGACTAACCCTAACTCTGACAATCTAAGGCCCCAGTCCAGTAAAGATGTAAGCACACAGATAATTTTACTGATAAGAGGAGACCCATTTGTTTCAAAAGAACTAATCTCATAAGTAAAGTCACATCTGTGTAAGTCTTTGCAGGATCAGGCACTAAGGGCACTGTGGCTAAAACATAATGTAGGAGAAACACCAAGAGGAGAGCAGTCCATACAGTGAAATGGCTAATGGCACACACTAAATGGACTAAAAATTGGCTAACTGATAGATCTCAAAATGTTATTGTACATGGGGAATCATCATCGAATGGGTGTATATCTAGTGATGTCCCACAGGGGTTGGTTCTTGACCTACACTATTTAACATTTTTATTAGTTACCTGGAAGAAAACATAAAATCATCACTGATAAAGCTTGCAGATGACATAAATATTGGGAGAGTGGTCAGAAAAGAAGAGGACAAGTCACTGATATAAAGCAAATCTGAATTGCTTGGTAAACTGGGTGCAAGCAAAAAATACGTGTTTTAATATGGCTAAATGTAAATGGATATATTTAGGAAAAAACAAAGCAGGGACTACTTACATGATGGGGACTCCATCTTAGGAAGCAATGTTTCAAAGAGATTTGGGGGTCATGGTGGATAACCAACTGAACATGTGTTCCCAGTGCAATGCTGTGGCCAAAAGAGCTAATGCAATCACTGGATGCATGAAGAGGGAATCTTGTGTAGGAGTAGGGAAGTTATTTTATGTCTGTAATGGCGCTGATGTGACCACTACTGGAATTCTGTGTCCAGTTCTGGTGTCCACAATTCAAGAAGGACGTTGATAAACTGGAGATGGTTCAGACAAGAGCTATGAGCATGGTTAAAGAATTAGAAAACATGCCTTATAGGGATAGATTCAAGAAGCTCAATCTATTTGGTTTAAAAAAGGAGATTAGTATATAAGTACCCACATGAGGAACAACTATAGTATTTAATAATGGATTCTTCAGTGTATTAGAGAAAGATATAACATGATCCAATGGCTGGAAGTTGAAGCTAGACAAATTCAGACTGGAAATAAGGTGCACATTTTTAACAGTGAGAGTAATTAACCACTGGAACAACTTACCAAGAGGTGTGGTGGACTCTCCATCACTGACAATTTTAAAATCAAAATAGGAAGTTTGTCCAAAAGACATGGTCTAGGAATTATTTTGGAGATGTTCTATGGCCTGTGCTATACAGGAGGTCAGACTACATGTTCACAATGGTCCCTTCTGGCCTTGGAATATACAAATATACAAATCTATGAATCCCTGGAAGTTCAGAAGGTGTTACTGGCCAGTGCTCCCTCGATTCATTAGTATTCCATTTGTGTCCTTTCCAGTATGGCTCCAAGACTCAGATCTTCTCTCTAGGTTTCTCCAACATTTCTTATGTAGTGACACCTATGGGAAGGTTGTAGCTCTGCCTTTATCCTAGGCAGAAAAACGCCTCTCATTGGCAGACTTACCTATGTACTGCAAAGACTTCCATCCTTAATTTTCTGCAGACTTTTTGGCTGTACAGGGAATATAGACTACTGTCTTGGATTTCAAGATGTGGAGAAAAGCTGGATAATATACTAATTTCATCCCCCAAATGAGTAGGCACTTGACGGTGCCCAAAGATAAGCATGTGCTTAAGTCTGCAGGATTAGGGCTGGGGTTCTTATATGACCCCTGTGACAATAGCATGTGAGGCCTTCACAAGTAGTATTTTAAAATAGAAATAATAATAATGTGCTCTTTCTTTTTCTTCCTTCCCAGCCTGCAGGAGAAATAGGTTAATTAGCTTATCGTGTCGTTTAATATTGTTGTAATATTGTTTAAAACATAATTTGTGAGTGTGGTGTGTATGCGTGTACAAAGTACTTACTGATGGTAAGCTAAGTTGAATTAATGAGTCATTCTTAACTCTTGTGGGAGTGAGTTCCGTAGACTTGACCCAGCTCCTGTGAAAGTTCTATCTTCCACACTTTCTGTATTGGTCAATTGTTGCATTGTTCCAGTGGACTGTAGCTGTCATGGAAGATAATAATGGTTGCCCATCCTTGTGCTCCCAAATACCTGCAGCCAAAATATGTGTACCCTTCTAAGATGCACTACAGTAGAAAGGCTTTTTGAGCCCTCTTCTGATCTCTCCCTCCAGCACATCCATCCGGGAGCAGCCAAAATGTAGTGCTCTCTCCCTGCCCTACTTTATCAGAGGTGTTTGAAGATGAATAGGTTAGTATGAGTAATCTAAGAATTGCACTGAGCCTTTGCTCAGAACCCAATTTTATTCAAAGGTTTATACAGTTTTTTTACTTTTTTGTTTCTATTATTTTTTCTTTATCATGAGCCTCTGCTGGGAAAGGACAGCGAAGTGCAACAGTCTCTTAAGAAAAGCTTTTCATGAACAATCTCTACTTGACCAGAAGCTGGGAGTAACAGGGAATCTCATATAATATAATTTCTGCTGAGATTTCTTCTCAATCTTTCAGATTCGAGAGGGTTTGAGAGGTGGAATAGTCTTTGGAGAAGCATGCAAACTCTCGGGCAATTATCCGAATCAAAATGAATTTCCAAAGAGACTAGTTCTTACAGAAGTGGGGGGATAAAGAGGCCCTTGTAGGGGGCCTGTGAGTATGTTTTTCCCTTTTTTAAAAATGTACACAGGCTTTGGCTGAGTTAACATTATTATTTCAGTCGTGTCTATAGGCTCTGACCCTATTGTGCAAGGTACTGTACAAACATATAACTCAGACAATCCCTGATTCCAAGAGTTTACAATCTAAGGCCTTTATCCTCCAAACATTTATGCAGCTGTTTAATTTTACTACCATCAGTAATCCTGGGAGTAAATGTTTGTAGGATAAGGGCCTTAAAGTAGCATCTTTCATTCTATTACCTTTTGTTGCTCAGTCATCTACACATTTTTCCCTCTAGCCAAATAGAAAGACTTGTAGCAGGAAGAGAGATGGAGTTCTGAAGAAAATGTATGGCATTTCAGAAAAAAAATCATAAATTACACAACACCTTCCATTCTGAAGAGTTTACCAAACTACATAGCCATCATTTCATTCTCCATTACACTGTTTTTGCAGCCATTTCTAGGTTGATACTTGGAAACTTTTTAACTTCACACACTACTACACAAGAATTCTGGAACAAGAAGTGAAGAATATCTTATTCAACTGGAACTACAAGGAGGATTTGAGGTAAGCAAAAAGGTACCATAATTACCCCAGATTGGAATCTATTCAAAGACTTCAGCGCTAAATCACCAACCAAGCAATACCAGCAACATAGTAGGGTTTAGCTGAGCTTAGACTTCAATGTGGATTTCAAACACCAGCAAAGTGCAAACCCTTCTTTGAAGCAAGTAAGGCAATGTGTAGTTTTAATAATTATTTGGCACCACTAAGTTGTTCTCCTTTGATACATACAGAGGAACTTGTTATTTTATATTCTTGTATTGAAGAACTGCCTCAACAATCTGCTCACTCTTGGATGCCACAGAAGCTTTTGCTGCATCTTAGGTAATATATCAAGGGCCATATATGCACTGGAATTTCACATGTTAAGTTTGGCAAAGTTGTCTTAAATTTCCAGATGTTACAATTACTGATGAACAGGAGTCACCAAGTCCTACTGGTTGCTCTTTGACTGTAAAATTTGCAAAGGGAAATCCAAAAAACCTTCAGATGTGGTTTTGGAACAAAATCTTCAGCTTCATCACATCTTGACTATTCTGTGTGAGGAACTAGAAGTGAGATTTCACAGGCATTGCCAGCAAACTTCCCCTTGGAAAAAAGAAGTGTGAATGGGAGACATCCTCAAAGAAGAGAGATATGAAAAAGCATTATTGCATTTCACAAATTAATAATTTATGTTTGTGTTGCCTTCCATCCCAGATAACTTTACAAATGTAACACACACACACATGGAGGAGTCTCTTCCCACATCAGGGAAATGCAGCCATCTCTAGGGTGGAACTCACCAACTCTCTGACAGTACACAGCAATGCTACAAAACAACTGAGGACAGGAAGACAAGAGAAATATTGCAGTTAATTAAAAGTGCTGGGAGCATTTAAGTAAACAAGATGGAATTAGCTATATTGGAATGTGGCCAGTGCCTCAAGGTTAATGGTGATGGGGCTTGCTCCAGTTATATCTTATGTTCCTAAAGCTCATGCTTCAGTCTTCCCTGCCAATGGCCGGCTGGTCAGGGAGGGACTCTCTCCTCCTGCCAATGTATTCTGAGAGGTTTTATCTCCTTCCTCTGAAGCATCCCAGATGGCCCGAGCTGGAGATAGGACAGTGGGTAGGGTGGGCCAGGGCACTGAGCATTCTCTCGCTCTCAGGTGCTTGGCTGGCTGGTTCTTGCTCATATGCTCATGGTCTAACTGATCACCATATGTGGAGTTGGGAAGGAATTTTCCCTCAGGTCAAATTGGCAGTGACCTTGCTGTTTTTTCACCTTCCTCTGCAGCGTGTGGGTGCGGGTTACTTGCCAGGATTATGTGGGTACGTTTCATTTAATCATTTTCCTGTCATTGCAGAGGCCACAGGCACTGGTCTGCCTTGGTCCTTCCTATTCTCTGCCAGTGGCCCAGAGTAGTCTAGTCTTCTGGGGGAGGGTGGGGTGTTTCTCATTTACTTTGGTCTAATTTCTGTTGTTGAGTTTAGTGTGTGGGTGCTGTGTGATGTTGGTGGCCTGTGATGATCTAGTGATCTCTTCTGGCCTTAAACTCTATGACTCTAATATCCCTAGCCTTGCAAAAGGTGCCTGGATTCCTTAATGACAACAAGCAGCAGGACCTCTGTCTGACAAATGGCATCTGACAAATAGCAGTGCAGTCTCCCCTGTACCAAGTTGTGGCATTGGCTGAGCATTGACTCAGCAGAAGGAGAGCTGTTATGTGTTTTCACACCCAACAAACAAAATATGCATTCTTCAGGCTCTAGACAAGTTGTTTCACATTAAGGAAAACAACAACACAAATGAACAAATATATTCACCAGGCTCTCAGATGTGAAAGAGTGAACGCAGGTTCTCACTCTAACATTCTGCATCTGTTCAGAACCCAAAATGATAGCTTCCTCAGTGCTGCACCTGTAGCAGGCAAGAAAACTCCTCTGCATCTGAAGGCATAGTGCACAGACAACAGAATGATATGGCTTGTTGGTTACATAGCTACATAATCCACAAAGGCCACCAACACAAACTTCCTGCAGCACCTGTTTAGCTTGTGTGATTTGACCAGACAATAAGTCAAGATGTTGAGACTATATGTAGTTTCGATCTGCATTATACTTCTTGAGCAAGCTAAATTGGAGTGGATTAGAACTTTCTGGTTCCGTTGTGCTGCTTGTATTCCTGTTTCCTCATTTCTCTTTTCAGTTTACTTCCTTTCTGTCTGCACTGGATGAATCAATGACTACACATAAAGCAGTTTGTGCTGATGAATACCTTAAGTGGATACCAACCTCCGCCATGTGACAAGGGCATTGCCATATGGAACCCCCAGTCATGTATTTGGGTGCCAGAAGTAAATACCTTTCTCCTAAATACCAGGCTCCTAAGCATCAGGCCTTAATTATAAGGTGTCAGCAACAGACTAAATCTTTAGTAAAATTGGAGCCAATGAAGCTACCTGAGTCTGAAAAGTGATCAGGTGGAGAACTGTAGGAGGTGGTTTACAGTACTTCTAATTTACGTTCTGTATGTTTTATAGTAACTGTGTAATGACATGAACAGCAGTATGTTAAGCTACATTTTATGAAAAGCTACCTAGAAGGAAAACAAGATGAGAAAATATTATATAATGAAACAAGGTTGAATTGATGTTGCTGTGGGTCGTTTCCCGACTTTTACCTGTGTAACCTTAACATAGCTTTTGGCATTTAGTGCAAGATCTTCAGCTGATATAAACTGGTAGAGTTCTTGTGGCTTTAGCTGGGTGATGCTGATTTATACCAATTGATCATCTGAGACTTAATTTCCTAGGTTGTTTTTGAAAGGGGGAGGGATAGGGAGGAATAGGAATGAATAAATGGAAACAAATAAGGTAAACAAAAAAATGAACAAAAATGCTCGCAGAACACTCAGGCAGCTATTAGATGTTGGCCACAGTGGTGCATAATTTTTTCTTAGTAAAATGGAAAACAAAAAGTATACATGGGTGAAATTCACACACTGCTCCAAACCCTCACAAGGCCCACATTAAGGGCTTCAGTAGGACATAGGTGCTATGGAGGAATTTTTGCAGGCCATGCTATGGAGGAATTTTTGCAGGCCTTTGCTTTAGGGTGAATTTCACCCACATTCAACAGTGCATTTCTTCACAAATGCAAATTCTCTCAGACTTGGTGATTTTTTTTTCTACTGTGAATGATCACTATGTAATTCTGAAACTTCAGAGCTTAGTGTCCTGCAAACACTTATATGCATGTTTAATTTTCCTTTCCTATATAGTCCTATAGAAGTTAGTGGGATTCTTCATTTGAATAACATAAAATACAAGTGTTTGCAGGATTGGGCTCAAGTTTCAAAGTTCAGCTCTCTTGTGTTATTAATTTATGAAACAAGGAGGGGATTTTGCCATGATTGTTTTACATTAGGGAAAATGGTGGTTTTGGTTTTAAATAAACATACACAACTTAAGATGACTAAAAGGATTTTCTCATATATATATACACACACACAAATCTTTTTTTTTTTCAAAGATGAAGCTGTCAAAATTTCATCCCAAATGGAGAACTACTAAAATCCAATGCAACTGAATAGAGGGTGTTTATAGCTGAAACTGTTTCCCAAACTTCAGCATAGTTGTTACTACTAAACATACACAATAACAAGAGAGTAATTCTCCAGAGACAATGAAACAAAAGTATCCAGTTGTCTGAATAATACTTGGTTCCCTGGTTAACTTGCCTTCTTTTATTGTAAGAAGCAGTTGTATAAACTGAGGATTAGTTTAAGAAAAGAATGAAAGAGAATGTGTAGTAGAACACAGTATTGCAGAGAGTGATGGGTTAATTTGAGCCATAAGGATTCTGTATGGAACAGAATTCAAGTGGGTGGACTTGGGAGATGCTAACTGGCTGCATCAGTTTAAGGTGAGTCATGCTGATTGTTTTGTTTCGATGAGTGAATGGACCTGAGTGATGTTTAAAGGAAAAAAGTGAAGCTGAAGAAAGACAAACTACATCTTTTGTATATTTAATAGCAGTGGCTGATTGGATCCTGCTATTGTGTAAATAAGTGACTAAAGGAGACTTGCTGTGGCAAAGCATAATGGCTATATTTGTTGAAAATGTTGTTGGGTGACTTGTTAAACAGGTTATAGATCAGCAAACAATTGGAAACCTGAAGAACAGAGTTTGCTGGTGCTTCAGCAAATTATTTCTCTTGGACTCTACTTGTGTTCCAGACCATGGAGGGCAAAATAAGGCTATTGCTGTTTCAAGTTCAGAAGACCATGTAGGAAATTTAACTTAATTAACAGCTGGTTAATGGAGACAGCCTTGCAAAGATACCAATGGGGGAATCATGAAACATTTGGGTCAATTTACACACACTATGATTAGAATATTACAAACATCTTTAACCATAGCTCCTTCATACTGAATAGGCTAATAAGGGAATGTAGTACAACACTTACAATTGTAATATGTATTTCAAACTACCAGATTGGACAAATACATTGTATCACATCAGAAGACCATTATAAATAATGTGTCAGACTAAACTGGGATATCTTATTAAAGTCTTGGCCAAATCAAAATATGCTTTATTCACACAGCAAGTACCTTGCAACATCCATTTGTTTTGCTAACAGAAGGAGATAAAGTAATTGTTTATTCTAAACCTATTTTTACTATCTACATTGGATTATAGAATAGGTCCCATTCTGACCCCAAACTTATATACTGAAGGAAGAGTCCTGCAAAGGGAAGCTTCTGATTGGTTTTTCAAAATATATATTTGAAGGACTTTCCTATGGGTTACATCTTATGAGTATGGTAATGGCAGACATATGTTCTGTGGAAAAGTAAAATAATATTTTATTTTGTGAAACTAGTCCCTGGACTTCTTCTGTTGCCAAGCTTACTATGTATTATGGGGAGGAGGGTGGGGAGGGGGAATGACATGTGCAAAACACTTTGTACTTTAAGAGAAGAAGCAGAACAAATGACTAAAATGGATCAAGATATTATGTTTCAATAGCAGATACGTTTAAATATTGGTGCCAGCAATAACTATTAATACAGTGAAAACATTTTGACATGGCAAACTTTGGGTTAACTGAACTAAGTAGTTTGTACCCTGTCCAATGTAATTAATATGTAAAAACCAATGCCAGCTAAGACAAGAACAGGCCATGAAGAGCTGAATTGTAGTACACTTTTTACATTGCTTTTGAAATCAGTGTTATTGGTGCTTTGTTACATGGATAACAAAGCTGTTGGGAACAAGGCATCACTTTTAATGGTTGACATAAAATGGACGTAGAAGATGTTAAAGCATAAAGAACATGTCCATGGAGGACCATTATAAAACAACCACAAAAACCAAAACACTGTAATTACATGTTAACATACGCTGTGACCAGAAATTCTCTGAGGTTGCAAGAAAAATAAAACACTGATACTCAGAGATGGAGTAAAACCAGATTATTCTATTTTAACATATCCCATCAGAACTCTCACCTTTGCTAATGCCAGTATTTGGATAGGAGACACCCAAGAATCAGCTGTTTTCAAAAGTGGTGCTAGTGATTTTGTAGGTAACACTACATCCTCAGATGTAGGACTGAACTAGTGACTCAGAATAATGCTAGAGGGCACTGTTTTGCTGGAAGAACCAACTTCCTGACCATTTCCTATTGAAGAGCAAAGTAAGAGATTGAGAGTACTGAGCAAAACAGACTTTACACAGGAATGATGACTTTCCACAACTTTCTGTGCAAGTCCCTAAGGACAATAGGGACCTGATACTGCTGCAATGTATTAAGCCGCTCTTGAGAGGTACTGAGTACCCTTAGTTTCCACTGAAATCAATGGGTGCTGAGGCTATCCCATGTCATGGTTGCTTATCTAGGTGCGCCTTGATCCCCTCTCTGAGAGCAGCCCCTCAGGTGTCAGAGTTTTGTCTTTACCTCTCCTGAGGTGGCACCCTGTGATTCACCCACCTTAGACTGGGCCCTGGGCTATAGTGCCTTTATCAACCATGCTTATCCAGCAGGTCCAACTGGGTTCTTCTCTTCCAGGAGTCTATGACTACTAGGCTGACCAGATAGCCTCCTTAAACCAAAGTATCATTTATTTTTACAGTAGGAAGAGAGCATAAGAAAAAGAAAAGGAGTACTTGTGGCACCTTAGAGCCTAACAAATTGATTTGAGCATAAGCTTTTGTGAGCTACAGCTCACTTCATCGGATGCTCACGAAAGCTTATGCTCAAATAAATTGGTTAGTCTCTAAGGTGCCACAAGTACTCCTTTTCTTTTTGCGGATACAGACTAACACGGCTTCTACTCTGAAACCTAAGAAAAAGAAGAAGAAGAAGAAAGAATGGGAGGAAGTTTAAACCAACAAACCGTGCACACACCTGTCCATTTTATCTAACACCCCCCAATAACAGCCTCCCCTGTATAGGGAGTCTTTTTCAATCCAGCTAGGGCTCCTTTATTCTTATCAGTTCCTGGGGTTTTTCCTTGCTTCTCCAAATCAGTTCTATAAGATGGCGGGAGCCAGGAGCTAAAATCTTAAGAGGTAATGGTTTGGGCAGTGTCTCTTAACAACCCTGAAGTGTTTACTGAGGAGTGGCTTAACTTGATCTATTGATTCCTTCCTGCCTGTTTCCTTACAGCCAGTTATTAAACTAAACCAGAGGTTCTCAAACTGTGGTCCGCAGACCACTGGGCTCTATTCAGGCGGTCTGAGGATAGTTCCCTCTAAGATGTGCGCCTGGGTGGCTGCACGTGAGAGAATGAAGGGCCACCCACCTAATTAGTGGAGCTGTGCAGGCATGGCTCCACTAATTAGGTGCTGGACCCTGTAGAAGACACACATGTAAGGTGAGGTGCCCTGGGGAGAATGGGGGTAGGTGGGAGGAGGAAGTGGGGTGAGAAGAGGGGGTGGAGGGAATTTGGGATGTGCAAGGCTGTGGCAGCCAGAGAAAGAGATGACTTTCCCCAGATCCAGGGCTGCGGCTGCTGAGGAGAGACCCCCCCTCCTTCCCAGCCCCAGCCCCAGCCCCAGCTCGGGGCTGCCATGGCAGGGGAGAAAGGGCACATCCACTGCATTAGAAAGGTAAGACTACTGATATTAAAATATGAGTTGTGTGCTTTTATTTGTAGAACAAAAAAGTTCATTATTATTAAGGAGGGTTTTTTTATATAGTGCTTTTATCCAAAGTGCTTTACAATAGTTAGCTAATGGTACAAACAACATTTGGAAAGATCATTAAGTGGTCTACCAAGACCCTCAGCAATTTTCAAGTGGTCTGCAAAAAAAAAAAAAAAAAAAAAAAAAGTTTAAGACCACTGAACTAAATCAATCTAGCCATACAGGAAACATTCCAATAACTGGGTCAATATCCAGTATTCAAATTATTACAGAGCAGTTCCACATCTCTCAAAAGCTGCTCAACACCTTGCAGTATCAGGCCCAATAGAGAGTTAAATGGTGGCCAGCACATGCATTGAGACAAAACAATCACACAAAGGTAACTAAGTAGATTGCCCTACTATCTTAGAGTAAAGAAGAGTGTAAAACTGCATTTTGTTTTAAGAACATCTTGAGATCCTCATGCATACCAAGCAGTTATTATAGCAAAAGCATAGAAATACTTTTTATTTGCATTCGGGGTTAAGACAATGCATAATGGTACCTTTTTTAGGTTGTGGAAAAATACTGGTTCATAGATTTTGTCTTATATAAAGGCAGCTTTCTGTAGAAAGGGAGAAATGTTGGGATTGATTAGCAGTGCAATGTGATTGGGGAAGTACTGGTGGTATAATGACCAAGAAGCCAAATGGAGCCAGTTATTGGCCTAATATCTTTTTATGTTATTGGACCAGGTCAGAATGCTGGACTCCACTCAGTTATGTGTCAACTAGAATTGAGATGGGTAAGTACTATGAGCATCAGGATGCTCAGATAAAAGCTAGACACTTGAGATGTTTGTAAGCCTTTGGTATGCAAATACATGTAATGGTAATGGCAACTCCCTCTATATTTGTAAAATGAAAACTACCTGTGTAGAGCTGAGAAACAGGTTTGTGTTGTGCAGCTAATTTCCATATATAACTTCCACCAGTAAACAGTCCCTTTATGTACTGACACCTTAATGAAAGACTGTAATTCACCCTGAACCATCCCCTAAAAACTGTAGTTACAAAGCTAGTGCTGTATTTTGGTTAGAAATAGCAAGACAATTTCCACAATGATTTGCAAGTCCTAAGCACATCCTTATTTTAATACAGATCAGTTCCTAATTCTATGCGCTTTCGGTTTCACCACAGCAAGTACACTTCAGTGAACAATAACCTCAAGAATTTCACACTGCTGGTAGTAAAAATTGTTCTCTTGCTGACTGAATAAAGCTTTTCTCTTGCTCCAAAAATGACACAGAAATCTTTGCTCCATCATAGTTTTACTGACAACCAGATTAGCCTGGTAAACATAAAATGCAGAATACATTTCTGGGCTTTGCTATCATTTAGAAATATGATTCCTCAATCTAAACAGAAAAACTGAATTCATTCAGCATTATTGGATTCAACCTGTCCTATCCTCCATTCAAACTATGCACATAGTAAATTACTACCAACACAAAGAAGGGAGTCATAAACTGGCTTCTGTTTTAAAAGGAAATTAGTATTTGTGAAAAATGTCCAGTGGACTGAAAAGTTTTTCCTAATAATCACTGCATATGAGCAGGAGCAGTGCATGCTTTCACACTATTGCTGTCAATGTCTCTCAAACCTTGCATGGAGAGACTATCTCAAGTGGGGAATGAAGGGGGGAGTTTCTCTGCTCATTCTTTGATTTTTTTTTTTTTTTTTTTGAGTATGCTAACAAGGGTGGCAGTTGTGATATGGACATATGTAATAGGAATTGGACTATAATCATCAATCCATTTCAAATACTGCACTGAACAATCAACAGCTAGTAAGAACTGGTGGTAGCTACTGAGCTGGGCTGGTTTCAAAGCCTAGTAGGTAAACAGTTCTTTATTCCACTATCAGTTCCTTGTGCTGCTATATTTGTAGAAAGCAGAAATTCTTCACAATGCTTTTCTACTTTTCCCAACTTGTTTTGTACATGACAGTACAATTAAATATAGAAATTGGAAAGCATTGGGAATGCATTTTTTGTCTTTCATTTAAAAAATGAAATTAATTGCAAAACACTAGTGTAATGTTAAAATGGCACAGCTTAAAAAATAAGGTAAGAGATTCCCCCTGAAGGCTTATACAATATAATTCACCTGGGCATGTCACACATCTTCTGCAATTTATGGTGCACATGTAACAAACTAATACATTAAGGGCCAGATTGTGAATCTATTGCTCTCATTGGTAACTCATAGCGGATTTCACAATCGGGCCCTAAGTTAACCATTTAGAAGAAAAATAAGGCTTGAAAAATACTGCTTAAAAATATTATGTTCCTAGTTAATATTGCTGTAACAATTTTAACATTTCAATTTCCTGTCTTTTTAAACTGTGCACTCTGAATATGACATTAATGTAAATTCTTCTGATCTCCCCAATTAATTTTACAATTTTAAGTTTAGAACAAACAGGATTTAATATGGAATGCAGACCTGCTTAAACTTATGTTCTCAGAAGCAGAACAATGGATAGTCACCAGATTTATATAGAAAATATTTTGCTTTTTAACTGACACATATGTAGGTATGCAGCAATGGCACTATGGTGCTCACGATCTTAGGTAAGGTGAGACACGTATTCTGTTAGTATCCAACAGTTACCATACACTAAACAAGACATAAATGATAAAAATGTCCATATTGAACTGATGTATTGAAATACTTGGCACTCACTAATGAAGTGATGAATTGTAGGTGAATCTATCAGCTGTCCTGCTTAAGTGGAGCTGGTTTTTTAGCCCAATTGGTAGGGCACATTGATTAGGAAGCCTGGAAATCTTCATTCCTACCTTAGTACTGACCTCTCCCTGGGAGTTCACTCATTAATATGGATGTCTACCTGCTTATTTACAGAGGTGTGTGCATGTTTATGTAAAATACAGTTGTCATGTGGCACATGCATGGTGTTCAGACACAGCATTATCAAATGAGTAGTGACAGCTACCAGTTTGTTGCATTCCTGAGCATTAATGATAGCACAGTGCAATTTGCATGTAAGACTTTTATTGAACCAAACACACACCCTCACAAGATGTCTTTGGTACTCACATTTGTCCCTAAAACAAAAATTAAATTTTTTACCATTAAAAGAAATAATCCACATAATTGGATACATAATATTAAAAAATGAGGTAGTAAAGGGGTAAGACCATGTACAGAGTCATTGTAAAGATGAAGAACAGTTTACCCAACTAAGCACATCCTGAGGACAACTGACGGTGAATGGAATGATTTGAAATACTTTAGACATTTATTTACTAATGTCTTGCTAGTGATCTTCATGGTGTTCTAGAAATGGATCTATATTGAATCAGTGACTGAGTCTTTACCTTTCTTCTCTAAAGGCCAAATCTTTTAAGGGTTAAGATTGGTTTAGGGGATGGGCCATTAAGGATCTATTTTTTTAATATTAACTTGAGGTAAATATCATAGGCTGGGCACCCTAATTAGGAAATTCATGCTTGTGTTCTTGTTTGGAGAATTTTGAATAGGAACTGTCATATTATAATTGTACTGCATTTACAACTTGGAATAACGACAGAGAAACTGAAATAAATGGTAGTCTCAGTAAAATCAACAGCAAAACTTCCAATGAGACTAGTATTTAGCCCTAAGAGATGACCGAAAGCCTGCAATGTCCCATAAGATTTTTTTTTTTTTTTAGATGAAGCGACTAGTACTGTGCACATATTCCAAATGAGGCCTTTTGAGCACCTGCACAGCCTACTGCTTATTTTGAGGCCAGAACTTGGACAACTTTCCCCACTTCCTCCATTCAATCCTCAAAGAGGAGCCCAGTTTAAGTAGTTGGTCAGTTAAGGGTAGCAGGTTTCAGTGCTCCTCTTAGGAGCCTCAATTACCACAAAATCAATTCATTTATTTTTCATTTAAAAAAAAGGATGGTCTGGGTTTATAGAGATCCTGAACTCCCCACAGCTCCCATTGACTTCAGTGGGAGTGGGAGTTGCATATGCTCAGTGCTTCTGAAACTACACCCACAAATTAACGCATCATTAAGTTTGAGAAAGTAAGCACTCAAAAGTCAAGAAAATCCAAAAGCTAATGTTTCTGCTTCAACATCAAATTGGTTTTAATGCACATGGTATATGTTTTATTATTAATTTACATACCATACGGTGAATTGGATGTGCAACATGGCCAAGTTAATGTCGCAGCAGGAAAACGGTTGTTTATCATTTCCTGACTTCTTTGAGTGCTTGATTCTTCAACTTCAGTAATGTACTAGTGCTGTTTTATGTGTTTAATAGATCATTGGCTTGAATGTATTCCACTCATCAACTGCTGATATTATGATTGATTTCAGAGGGAGCAGTGAAGGACATTTTTTATTTGGCCCAGTATTGTAAAATTTCTGCTTTATGCATTTTTCATTGCGATTATATTATGAGGTAAAGGAAATTTGGTATTGGTGGGAATTTTGCTGCACAGACCACCTAATGCGAATGGGACTTGGTGCATTCTTAGGGCCAGCTTTTGTTTTTATCCCATGCCAAACCTCAATGGGACTACTACCGTCCATAAAGTTATTTGTGTATAAGTGTTTGCAGGATTGATGATTTATTTTATAATTTCTTCCTTTGGATTACTTGTTAAGAATTTTGGGGTAGTTTGTTTAAGACACAATACAAAACAAAGCTGAACTAACAGCATTATAGGCTAAAATAAAATTCTTAACTTTAAAATAATCTTAAAACCATTACTTTTTCCACTATAGAACTAACCTATACATAGCGGTAATAAAACTGTTAGGTAAAAGTGTCTAAATATATTAAATAGAAACATCTGATGTGCATCTGTGATGGTATAAAGTGGAGATGACATGACTGTTGCCAAAATGACTGCACTATTTGTAAACAGAATGGACCAAATTCATCTCTGGCATAAGATCTCCCCTGGAAGCAAATGCCAGTTGCACCTGTTTATGGAAGGGCTATCTATAGCCCAACAAAAGACTCTGATTCAAATTCTGCTTTTACCTACATGCTTGCTGCTCCATCTGAAGTCAAAGGAATCTGTCCCTTAGAAAGTAGGAAGGCCCTAATTTTGAAAATACACAGGAATAACTTTGTGAATAGCTGCATTGAGTTCAATGGGACTACAGGCATGCATAACTGTTTGCAGGATTAGGTTCTTGTGTATGCCTTTTCTGTTGTTCTTTTCTCTGAAGGCTCTTCCTGGTGTGAAGGCCTAGATCCTGAAAGCTGAACCAAATGAGCAGACCCATGGATCTGCTTGCAGGATCTGGGCCTTCCTAATCTGTAAAGACCAAATACTGCAAGACATGTTTAACGTTGTGCGCTGTGAAGAGTTGCATTGACACCAGACTCTTTCAAATGGGAATATTTGCAGTGAGTAAAGGTAGGAATATACTTAAATCTTTGCATGACTGGAGCCAATAGGATGAGTCTTTGGCTTAGGGAGCCAGCTTTCTGGTTGGGAGAGAGTAGAGCAGCCACCTCTGCTTTACTCTGGATTAATGAAGGCATTTCTAAAAAGTCCCCCTTTCTGTGGGGATGAAGGATTTTGCAATGTGCTTTAGTAATGAGATATTTTAAATCTCTGACACAACATTTTATTTCCCTTTCCCTCTTCCTTTGGTGTGTGTGTAAATGGGAACTCCACTCCTCTAAACCTGTAACAACCTGAGAACCCAGCATGAAGGCTTTGGGGCAATGAGGTGAAAAAAACCAACAATTTAGCTGTCTGCATGTTTTTCTTTCTAAACGCCTGATGGAGGAACAGTGCCCAGTGGTGGGTTTTGGGTTTTTTTCCCCCTCGGTCTAGGGAAGCGTTAATTATAACGAAAGGAGAAGTTGAGGCGCCTCTCGGGGTGTTTAGAGGAAACGTGCAGGGCTGTGCTGGACGGGAACTGGACAGCCCCCATGGGGGACACAACGAGTCAGAGCTTTTGGAGCCGGGCCCCTGCCCTGTGCCTCCGAGCGCCGCCAGCGCGGGCTTGGGGCCGGGCCCCTAGGGCAGAGGCTACTGCAGCAGGCCCGGGGCCGGTGCGGGGACCGGGCAGCCTACACCCCGCAGCGTGTCCGCGGAGCCGTTCAGTCCCGTCCCCCCGCGGCAGAGCCGCCCCCGGGCCCCGCGCAGGTGACACTGGCGCTGCTCCGGCCACCGCCGAGCTTCCTGCTTCCCAGAAGGTGCCGGCGCCGCGGCAACAGGAACTGAGGCTGGGAGGAGGCGGTGCCGCCGCTCCCCGCCGCGCTCACGGCCCGAGCCGGGGGAGCGGAGCAGCCATGGGCCACCGCCAGCAGCCGCTGTAACCTCCCCCGGGGCCGGCGCGTTCCTCCTTTCCCTGCCGGCCGGGCGAGGTGTTTCCCCGCGGGGGCGCGGAGCGGCCGCCCGGGGCCCGAGATGTGACCATGGACAGCAGGATCAAGTGAGTGCCGGCGGCGGGGCAGGCAGGGGGAGCGGAGCGGGGCGGCCGAGGCGGCTCTGGGGGCTGCGCTGGAGGGAGAGGGGAGGAGGCACTAGGCCTCAAAGCCTCCCCCAGCCTGGCGGGGTGTGGGGCAGGGGCCTGGCTCTGCGCTGGGCACGTACAGGGGGCGGCTGAGCAGAGACCCTTGGCACGACAGGAGCGGGGCTGGCACGGCAGCCCACACGGCAAAACCGCCCCTTCCCCGCAGGTGTGACACTGGCAGCCTCAGAGTGAACAGCTGGTGGCTCCCCACCCAGTTCTCCATCCCCCCGTGGAGACGCCCTGCCATGAATCCTGCAGCCCGCCCCACAAGGGGAGCTTGTCCACCCTCTCTGCCTTATCATCCTTTATTCCCAGGGAGAGACTGTAGAACCCACACTCTGTCTCTGTCAAAATGACCCCCCTTCAATCATCAGAGACTGTCTACCTGCACCTTAAAGTGAGCCCCACTGGCTAAATCCTTCATCACCAGAGTGAGATAAAGGTACACAGAGATTTATAATAATCTTCATCCCAGTGAGGGAGTGCCCCACAAGTGGGAGAATTGACAGGCCATTGTTTCTGTCTCTGGGCTCATACACATCATAACTAGTCTTCACGGAAGACAGTGCCAGCCTAAGGTTTGGTACCTACTAAACATCTCAGAAGAATGGCCATGATGACTTGTTTGGGTGTTAGGTGGATTACAAAACCAATTCTGAACAAACTTTTACACTTCTTCTTTTTGTCTATTTATTGCCTCTTTGGATCTATTGCCAATAAATGGTGATTTTTAAAAAATATTCCAGCTATTTTACTTGACTGTCATATTTGAGAAAATTACAGGCAAATGAATCCTGGTTTTGAGGAACAGCTACAAAAATAGTGTGTAAAACTAGTAACATCAAAACAGAGGTTGTTTATAAACATTTCTTCTAAGGAATCTAACAACATCTCTTTATTTGATTATTGAAGAAAATTACTGTTTTTCAAGACGTTAAGAGACTAATTCTACCTCGCGAGAATGTTAGTGTAACCCAGATGTGTTGACAAACTTTGATGAAGTAAATTTTCTGTGATGGTTTGAGGCTACTTGCCCATTGTAAGGAGTCCCATTGATTTCCTTAATTCAGTAATTGACGAGAGGTTAAATCTGTATTTTGTAAACTGACAGTAATCTATATTTATGATGAATAAGTATGCTGCTATTTAATAGTTATAATAGAAATGAAAGCCAGCCTGACATATATCAGACTAGTTAGACATATTTCTTGACACTTCTAAGTCTAAGTAACACCTTTTGTGTGGGAGGTGAAGAGTAAACCTAGAACTTTTCTGTGGAAGCAGACTTTGTGGTGGTGTACTGAAGGAAGCAAACACGTTTTCACACGTAAATTCAAGAAGTTGAGCTCTGAAGTCCTAATCCTGTATTTGAGACACGGTTTTAATGGAAATGAACATGTTAAATCCAGCATTCTGATTTTCCACTCCGTCTTTAAGGAAGGGGGAAAATGAGCCAAAAGAGCAAACACATACCTAGGTTTAAATTTCATTTAACCCTTTTATGGTAGAGGGATTCCACTCTTCTCACTACAGGCTGGGTTCTTACAGCTCAATTTTGTCCTCATTTAAACGAGTGCAACTCTGATTAGATTCATTCTGATCTTGCTAGCTGAGGGGAGAAAAAATGGATCATTTTCTTTTCTGTTACACTCCAGTAAATTTCTAGTAGTCTGGATTTACACTAGTGTAACTGAGAGCAAAACTTAGACAAAAACAAAACTAAAAACCCCATAAGAGCAGAACTAGCTCATTCAGGATCCTCTTTCAAGATTTTCCAATTGAATAATTTGAAAAGTGATGCAGGGAAGGAATATGATGTGGGAAGATATGTGACTGTTGCTCAGAAATGCGATATCTCAGTCTTAATATAAATGCATATCATCAATACTTGGTGACAAAATAAATGATAGAAAACTCATTAAGTAACTGGTGACCTGTGAAAGTTTCCTTCCAGTCCAAAATCCCTCTAAAACTTTTTTAAAAAAACTTGTATTGAACTATCAATATGTGATATATGCATCATTTTAGGTTTATATGTATCATTTTAGAAACCTGGGGCCCACTCTTGAATTCCTTACTTGTGAAAAACTGCTGACTTCTGTAGGCATTTTACTCAAGAAAAGAGTTCAAACCTGGGCCCTTTATGTGGTTACTTAGATAAATAATTGTTATGGTGGAGGTTATAATATTTGCTTTTACTATAAATGGCAGATTGCTCATCAGAATGAGAATTTAAATAACTCAGAATGGTAAAAATAAATTAAGGGTTTCTTCTGAACGTAACATAATAGATCAAGAAATTACTGAAATGTATGAGTTTATTCTTGGTCAGAGAATGTTGTATAATAATGGTACTCACGTGTGGCTGTTCGGTTCAAATAATTATTTACATTTAGGCTAGGGTTGGGTAATGAGCTATCAGACAACATATGCAAATATAATTCATAATTACTGGATTAATATTTTCTCACTAGTTGAATTGTTGTGTACAGGATTCAATCCTTAAACGTGCCAATGGCAGTAACTTCTGAAGGAGATGGTACGGTGACTGTCAAGTTTCAGTTGGTGACCAAATATATTAAAAAAGATAAATGTGTTAATGGCTCAGTTTGCAGGAATTAAGATGGAAGCCTAATCCTGGTTCACTCTCTTCATAATTTAAAAACAGAAGTGGTTCAAACTGGCGAAGTAAAAAAGGCTATCAGAGAGGCCCAAACTGATAGATAATAGAGAAACTAGCAGCATTTTTTCCGTCTGTAAAGTTCAGTTTTGTAAAGCAAACTGTCAGCAAGTTTAAAATTGTATTTACTTCAACATGACTTTCTAAAATGGGGTAATGACACAATGAAATAACTGAAGAGCTCTCAAACATATAAGACTGCGATTTATCAGTGTAATCACAGAATTTTGATTGTTTTAACTATCATCTAATTATCCTCAATTCTTGTTTCTGTTGCCTATTCTTTTTTGAAAAGTGTGTGAATATATTAAAGGATGTGAAGAAAAATATGACTTCTGAAATCTTACAAAACATCCAAATAATTGAGATTCTTTTTCTCATTTTCTAGTGTCAAATGGAGTGGATAGGATATAACATTATGGACACTGTAGAGAAGGCTTGATAATCTAGATCAGTGTTTTTCGGTTTGTGACATATGTATGACTAATCAATTGACTTGTTTTTTATTTCCAGGGAAAATCCAGAAAGTACATTTGATTTGGTACTCAAGGTAAAATGCCAGGCTTCTGAAAATGAAGGTAATGTACTCCAACTGTTGGCATTTATTTATAGAAACTAGGGACACAAATGATCTTATTCAATTATTTAGTCCACGTACCCTCTATTTTGTCAGCTCATGCTTTGAAATGTTGATAATGTGAAATTCTGTTAGTGCTCACTGCTATTATTCCAATTAATTTTTTCAGTTATTAATATTCTGATGATAGAAGGGGCAAGCATTTTCAGCAGTTTATTGTTGATATTGTGGTTTGTGTTACATACTTATACCATTTTAATTCCTATAATCTTTCATTCCATAAAATGTAGATTTAATAAGTCATGTCATTTTAGTGGTATGTCTCAGAACTGGGCCTTGAGTACTTTGATTTCTCCTTTTGTCTCTTTGGAGCTTTTCTCTTAACAATCACTGTTGAAAGAAACAAAGAAAAAAAAACTAAGTAGCAGAAAATAACTTTTACTGTAGCAATTTTGGAATGGTGCAAATGTTATTGTGAGCTGACCTGAATTGGTATTAGCAATTAGTTTCACACTCCTACAAGCACTCTGGTGAAAGAGATATGGTGCTGCAGGAATACTAACAAGATGACAATCCTAATCAGTTATCTGAGCAAGTCTTTTGGTTGCAACTTGCATGTAGGAAAACATGTAACTTCTCAGGTTGAAGTTAAAGTGCTGACTAGAATTGTGTGGAATTTCTAATGAGGGACTGACTCAACAAGAATGATGGCATATGACTAGTTTTACATCTTTTAGGACATCAGTATGCCCCCTTGAGTTTATTTCCTATTGAATTTTCTTGCTTCCCATATTTTTCCTTGTTCACTTATTCTCCATCACATCCTCTTCTTTCAAGCACACTGCTGTATTCCCTATTCTAATAATTTTCCTTAACCCTTCCAGCCTCTCTAACTGCCAGTGTATATTCTTCCTCCCATTCATACCCAGGCTTCTTGAATTTATTGTCTGTTGCCAATGCCACAGCTCCTCTACTCTGACTTCCTCCTGGATCCTCTCTGCATGGTAGTTTCCATCCATTTCACTCTCATGCAATTACCTTCATCGAGGCAGGATATTATATTCCGTTCCTGGTCAAGTTCTTGGGTGACTTCTTTATTTTTATCTTCCTTGACCGATCAGTTTCCTTCACACAGTTGGCTACGCTCGCTCCTTGACTTGCTCTCAGTGCTTTTATGGTTCTCTGTGGGTTTGGCTTTTCTTGCTCTCTTAATTGCTCCTCTTAGCAATTCCCATAGTGGCAACTTTCTGGTCATCTCCCATTCTCTTCCTCTTTCGCTATACTCTCTCCCTTGGTAACCCTCTGTCCATTCTCATATCCTGTATGATAATGAGACCCAGATCTCTCTCTCCACACCTGATCTGTCTCCCATGATCTGTCTTTGCTTTGTGACTGTCTATTTGACATCTTTTTTTGGATGTCCAGCCATATTTCAACTCATCTTCCCCTTCATCCGGGCTTGCAACTTTCATGTCATATTCAGTTTCTTTCTCCCCAACATATAGTCTGCCAATTAATCCGTCTGGTGCTTCCTCTCTGATATCTTTAAAATCTGTCCCTTCTCTATTCCTACTGCCAGAAGCTTGATCCATGCTCTTGTCATCTCTTGCTTTGATTACTACAGCGTCTTCATTTCTGACCATGATTCTCATGTCGTATCCTTTAAGTTTACCCAGTGTGCTGTTACCAGAAATGTTTGCCTCACCTACAGCTCTGTGATATCTGCATGGTCAAATCATACATTGGTGTTCAGTCCCCTTTTGCATCAAATTCAAACTCCTTATACTCCCCTTCAGGACTGCAAGGCTTGGCTTCTGCTTACATCTCAACACTAGTTTCTTGGCACTTCCCCAGCTCTCACTGTGTGTGCTATTTCAGTTCATCTTAATGCTCCTTTGGTTGTCTTCTGCTACAAGAGACTGTGTGCCTTTTCTCATGAGCCTCTTATATATGGAGTATGCTCATGGCCCTGTGTGCCAGGCTGTTTTGCTCTTCTCATCTTCTCAAAACACTCCTCAAAACATATTTTGGTTACTCTTCTATTCCTGTCCTCACTCCCAAATCTTCACACATTAAGTTTTTTTTTAAAAGGAAGCAACTAGATGGGTTCTTACCAAGTATATATTTTGATTTCTATTCCATATAGGTTCATATATCACCCTCATCACCATAGAATATGAACATTTGACAAGTGGTGCATTAAGCAACATGACTAACATCTGTGTGGTTCAGTCTCCCTCTCCCCAGGAGGAGAATTGTGTGTCCAGTGTAGTGGGGCTTTTTGGTAGGGTTTGGTAGATGTGATTATCCATTGTTCCTGACAGAGTTCATTTCACATTCTCGGAGCAGTCCCTAAGAAAGCTTGATCCCTTGCACAGATGAGTTTTATCTGTATGGTCCCAAGTTTTGTTGTACCTGTTGTGGCGGTCTTTTAGATATGCTTGGCCCAGGCCTTAATGCCGGGAAGCAAAAGACAGAGACTTTGAATTTGACTCACTATTTTATGAGGAAACTTTCGTAAAGAGCAGAGGACAGGTTTGTTGTGCTCACAGTAGCCTGTGTGGTGAGGTGGTGATGTGCTACAGTGTTCTGTACAAGCTGGGATTTCCTATGTGCTGAAGACTTCATGCCCAGCTATATTGTATTGCTATTGTCCAGATAGGAGATGAAAAAGATATGAATAAATGAGGTCAGGGCACCATCCACTATGATGGGATGGAGTCTTCTAGACAGCTAGAGATGTTGGAAAGCATCACTTGTGGATGATGCGATGTGAGCTCTTAGCATCAATGAGCAATCCAGGAACCACCGCAAAACTCCCAGCTGAACTGATGAATGATGTGGTGGTGTGCGCCTTCCACCAAAGGAGACTGCACTTTGGGTGCAGACTCTTCAGAGTGCTTTCTTCTGCCCACCTCTGTCTTGCATGGGTTGAATTTCAGCCAGCTGTTTTTAATCCATGAGCGGAGTCCAGTGCTTGGATGAGATGTTTGATGTTGAGTGGTATGGTCCTGTATGGTGATGTATAGGTAGAGCTGTGTCATCTATGTATTGCTGGCACGTAAGTCTCTAGTTTCGTACCAGTTCACCCAGTGGCTGCATGTTGATCTTGAATAGGACTGGAGAGAGAAATGAGCCTTCTGAAATATCACAAGTGAAAGGTCTAGTGGCTGAGGTGCAGTTCCCATCACCATTCTTAGGGTGTCACCTGTATATTATAATTTTCATCTTTCCATACTCTGGGCATCACATTAGATCAAAAACGCCTCGGGGCAGGGACCTGTCATTGTGTTTGCCTGTAGCACGGTGAGTACAATAGTAGTGTGTCAAATAAATACATCTGAGTATTAAGATTGGATTTATTTAAGGAATTATTGTACATGTAACAAGAGATGAATGTGTAATTTCTCTAACACAGCTTTAAAAACTGAGCACAGGTTTGTTTTACTAAACAGGGAGCTTTCCAGGTCGGTTTATTATAAGGCTAATAAATTTGACAGTTACACTGTATTGGAAGACTTGCCTTTAAACAGATTTTCATGCTATGATAATGTTTTGAATATATAATATATCAAAACAAGGTCCATTCACCTGTTTCTTTGCTCTTGCCCCTTTCTTTCCCATGAAAGAGAATTGTGTTTAAATAGGGACTTTCTCGCATCCCATCTGCTTCTTGTACTTGATCCTGCAGTGAAGTCATGGTTGAATCTGTGGCATCACTGTCATCACTGTTACTGTGGAAGTATCACAAGCACAGAATTATGATCTCCCTGCATGAGTGAGCAGCAGGAGAAGTTGAGTGAGGAGGGAGAAAGACCTTAATTTGACCCATATATCTTTTAAGGTTTTCATTTCAAGTTTGTCCTAGAGTGAGCTCCTCTTTTAGATTTTTCTGCATTTTGTTTAACCACCCTTTGTTGGCTGTGCTACAGTTCAAACAAACAAGTAAAAACTAGTATATCCCTGCTGTGTCTGACTATAAATAAGCTAGTATTTTTAAATAGGATGCTGCACACCTGTACCAGTTTGTTTGTGATGTGACACACAGAAATTAGCACTTTCCAAAGATGAGTTTTGACAGCTGAACATTTTTAAATAACCCCTAAAATATAACATCTTTTTTTGGAAACAGGCCTGACAACCTTGAAAGTGTTTTTTTTCAGATATAGCTGAGCAAATACACAAACAGTGTCATCGGATTTAAATAAACTGTGAGATTGGCTTTGAGGAGTAGTTGAATGATTAAAATTTATTGCTTCTATAGCCAAGAGTAAAATCCAATAAATAAATAAAATCCAAATGCATGCTATTTTAATTAATTGAAAACTTAATTCAATTAATACAATAGAAACTCAGAGTTATGAACTGACCAGTCAACCACACACCTCATTTGGAACCGGAAGTATGCAATTAGGCAGCAACAGAGACCAAAAAAAAAGCAAATACAGTACAGTACTGTGTTAAACATAAATACTAAAAAATAAACAGCTTTTTTCTTCTGCATAGTAAAGTTTGAGAGCTGTATTAAGTCAATGTCAGTTGTAAACTTTTGAAAGAACAACCACAGCATTTTGTTAAGAGTTACTAACAACCTCCATTCTTGAGGTGTTCGAAACTGAGGGTCTACTGTACAATTGAGAAACTCAAAATAGCAGTATTTGATTGACTATGGACCTTTGTTTCAACCTTCATCATTTCACTTCAGGAAATACTTCTAGTATTTATTTTGTTAGGGGGACAATGTATTTTCTGATGATGTAAGAATACAGACACAGAAAAAAGGCCTTAGCTAAGTTGGAGTATGTTGCATGTTACACTTTCAGCAGGGCTAACACTCTTGCTTTTGCCCAATAACTCAGAAAAGTGATAAAGGACTTTACAGTATATAATTGCATTTGAAACTAAATGTTAAATTTATCAGATTGAGATAAATTCTAGTAGATCATCCACAGGTAAGAAGCTCTGTTAAATCTAGGTCTACCTAGCCAATGGGAAAAGTTTGATGGCCTCATAATGGGGTCAAAACTGTGTTAGCATCAACTAGGGGTAGCTCGATTAGCACATGTTAGCTGATCACTGTGGATGGGCATTTCCCCTCCCCCCAAGATACATGTTAAGACAGAGTTCATAAAAATTAGACTAGTTTATGTGCAGCATGATTTTCTGCATGGGCCAAGAGAACAGTGCTAACACACTCTAGCAGCAATGAGGCTGTTGCTTGCATGTTTGAAGTGCAGTGTGAACATGGTTCTGCAGTAAATAGAGTAGACATGTTTACTTTATTTCTTAGAAAACTGCAAGATTGATTATTTCTGTCAGCATGTCATACCTTGATTTATTTGGCACATTTAAAAAAAAAAAGCATATGGCAGTAGAAGAAACATTTTTCAGCTGGCATTCTACATTCAGTTATCACTTGTAGAAACAAGGCACAGTTCGAAACCTGTCATTAATATTGTAGAATCTGGTTTGTTCGTTATATTATTCTAAGTAATGGTGTCAGTCTTCAGAATTTTATTTTTTTAACTTATATTCCAGTGTTTTTTGGTCTTCTATCTGGTAAAAGTGGCATGCAGTGTGTCCTTCTGCAACTTCCTCACAGTGGTAACTTGCACATGGCTGTTGTTTAGTTATAGCTGTGCTGCTACATTGAAACAAACTTTCTCTCTCTCCCTGGAGACCTTCCTTCATTTGAAGGTTATATGCTGCAGAAGCACCTTTTACTGTCATACCTTAGTGTAGAGGTTTGCTCATAGCTTAATTGAAGCTGTCTATTTGTTCACATCATTTTATTATTAAAGACAAACAGATTTTTCACTATATTAATTTTACTGAAATGTAGCACAATAGGCAATAAAAATATGCTATTTTGAATTGGAAAGTCAGCAGGCCACACAAGTTCTATGGACATGATAAGCTTTGAACTGTTGCATAGCAAATAAATTCCTTGAACTTGACCTCCAGCATATATATCTCTAGTAGATATGGTCTCTAAACCATTCTTCTCTCACTCCTTGAGAAGAATGTGACTCAAGTTGACCCTTTTCTGTTCAGGTGACAGTAAACTAATTTCCACCCTGGTTCTCTCACCCTGTATGCTAAGTTTGAGATGGTAAAAGGGGCCCAGAGTCCTTTAGGGGCATGAGGCTCCTGACGATATGCTGTTTTAACCATTCAAAAATCTTCTATAAACTGAAATAGGTCTAGGAGTATGCGATTTTTAGAAGAAGTTGCTTTAACAGTATAGATTACTTAGTTTAGCATTATTAATTCCAGTAACATAACTTCTTTTAGTAGGGAGCTATGTCCAAAGGTTATATCCTCAAAGGATATCCTTAAATGTTTCTTTTCCTGTCTTAAGAATCAGTTGGGATCCACTGAACAGTGTTAAATGCTGACTGTCTTTTGTTCATTGTTTGTACAGCACCTAGCACAGTGTATTTTGGACTGATTTAGGCACTACAATAATACACGTAATAAATACAAATAATGTTAGTAAACCCAGGAGATTTGTGTACTCTTTATTCCAAGTGATGTTTGCTTGGAAAAGACACATTCAAAAATAATGAAATTGTGCAAATCTCTAATTAAAATGAATTTTAATATTAAGTGAAATGGTTAGTTTCACTATGGTCAGGTCTACACCAAAAAGTTAAATTGAACTATGTGGTTCAGAGGAGTGACAAATTCCTGGCTGTGATGATTTAGTTGGTGTTGGTCCTGCTTTGAGCAGGGGTTTGGACTAGATGACCTCCTGAGGTCTCTTCCAACCCTAATCTTCTATGATTTTTTGAAAAATTCACATCCCTGAATGACATAGTTAAGCTGACCTAGTCCCTGTTGTAGACAGCTCTAGGTTGATGGACGAATACTTCCTATACTGTTGATCTAACTACCACCTCTCAGGGAGGTTGGTTAACTATATCGTTGTAGTGAGTGGCTACACTGAGCAATTCAGCTGTGCTGCTGTATTGTTTTAAGTGTAGACATAGACTGAGATCCCAATCCTGCAAGCAGTGAAATGCAGGTGGAAATCCCTATTGAATTCAGTGGGGTTCTGCACCAGAGTCTATGTTCATGGAGCTGCTTGCAGGATTGGGGTCTGCGTGCTCTGTTTGTTGGTATGTTGTCTTCCTCCCACTGCACAGAGCTCTTCATTAACCACAAACACTCTGTGGGTGTAACGTGCTGATCAGATAACTGTTTTCCTCTTCCTTTTCAGAGCATGACTGAAGTCTGATAAAAAAGCTAGTTAGATCAATGTAATGCACCAAGCAATCTGTAGTAATTTTGTTTTTTCAAAATACTTGAAAAATTCAGTAGAATACCCCGTTATTCTTCAATACGGATATTTTTAACTGCTGGTTTTCAAGTGGTGGGGTACTAAAGAGACGTTTACCTTCAAAAGTACTGATCTCTACATTTTTAAAATTGTCTGTGGCAGAAAGATGAATAAAAAGCAGCCACACACTTGTCCACTCCTATCAATTAATTTGAAATAAGTTTACTGTTGAAAAATGTATTTGAACACTTTCTTAGCAGTGTAATTACTTGAATGTATAGGTTATTATAAGACTTAACCAAATGGCTATCAATATAAACATAATAGGTGCTTCAAATAAAGATTAAATACATAGTGTTTTATTAAAAAAAAAATTAAGGCTTTGTTTGCCCCAATATGATGTTGGAGAAAATGTTCTGTTGCACACAGGCCTAAAGTTGTATTATGTGGTACATCCCTCTTCTAGACTTGTGTAATCTTTATGATTCTTGCTTTAAGTACTGTAATTGGATACCAGCATTTAGGTGTATGACAGGTTTGCTTTTTAAAACTTGTATCCCTTTCACAAGTTTTTGAAGTTTGTCTTTAGGTTTTCTTAAAAATTGTTTTTAGTAATATGGAGGAGTTGAGATTTTTTCATAGTTAGTCCTTAATTAAAATGTATGATGATGTTTGTGGTATTGTGAATACAGTATTGTGATGCTGCTTGTGGTAGCAGGGTGCTATAGACAATGGCAACAAAGCATTTTTGTATATGGAGTTTAGGTGTGCATGTTTGGACTTGTTACAGAAGAAGCAGTAAGCTGAATGTGATTATCTGTAAAAATGTTTACCCAAAATATGCAATATTTGCTGCAACATTGACATAACTGTAAGTGCATGTTGAAAATTCACTTTAGTTACAACAAATAAAAAGGGTTATTTAATTGTGGATCTATCATTATGAATATTTATATCAGGACTTAATATTCTAGCAGATTCATATGAGTCATTCGTTACTATAGTTTAAAGTGAAGGTACCTTTTCCACTGCATGCATCCGATGAAGTGAGCTGTAGCTCACGAAAGCTTATGCTCAAATAAATTTGTTAGTCTCTAGGTGCCACAAGTCCTCCTTTTCTTTTTGCGAATACAGACTAACATGGCTGCTACTCTGAAACCTACACCTTTACCTGTAATTTATTGACAGTGTAATTATAGCCATATCTAAGATGAGTTCCACTTCCCTTTAAGGGTTTCTTTTAATTTCCATTATTGAATTTTACAAACATAATGTGACTTGAAAAAAAAAAAAGTATTTACTTGTAACCTGGTTCCTTTACAGTTGTTCTTAACAGATTAGGAGGATAGTTAACAAATCCTTTGTTTAATGAAGTATTACACAAACATTTTGAGGGCAAAAGCAGATGAATTGTGTCTGAGATTGTGCAGTATTTTCTAAAACCAAAGAATGATATCCATATTGAATAATCTCAAGAATACAGACCAGAGGTGGTCTTAATATTTGTCTCATGTACACCACCAGGTATGCTGTCAGCAGGTTACAAATCATAATGATCTCATGAGTATTTTTTTTAAATTCCAGTGACATCTAAGTGGGTTAATATTTATTTTACTGAATTTTCATTTATTTAGTCTGAAAGTTTTTAAGGGTAGGAACTAAGTCTTCCCATATGTTTGGACAGTACCTACCACATTGTGGGTGCTATGGGAATACAAATAATTGAATTTTTTTTTTCAATTTATCTTTTAGGACACAGATTGGTGGCTTGGCCCCTTTCACCCTTTCCTTTCCCTTTGACAGGAGTTTGGAGAAGGGAGGAAGTTTGTAGGGCCCACCCTCTCTTCTTCATCAGGAGTAATCAAGGGGATGGAAAATTGCTACTGTGCTCTCTTATTTTCTACAGCGCTCTTCCCTCAGCCAAGATTATTCTTGGATGTGTGTGTCATGGTGGGAGTGGGGGAGCTGGGAGGAGACATAGGCTAGAGAAGCTATTTATCGTACCCAGCCCTCATTCTCCACTTTGGAGAAGAGGTCTTTGGGGGAGGGTTGACTCCATGTTTCAGCAGTTGTGGGAGGCCCAGCTGTACCTCACAGGCACCAGCCATAGCAGATGTTGGGAGCAGGCTGTCTGACATGATGTTGATGGAGATGAATTATTACCTGAAGACATTTGCTATTGCCTGGCTGTATCAGTTTCTGCTAATGCCATATGCTATTTATAGATATGTGACCAGTTTGTAGGCAGTGGAATACAAGAAAAATATCTGATGGGTTAGGAAGCATAAATGTTAATTTGCCATGAAAAGAACTATATTGTAGATTTTTAATAGGATTGCCAGTATGTATTTAAGTACATCAATACTAATATAAATGTGTGAGCCAAAGATAGCAAACTTTTATAAGTAGGGTCAACCTGTGTAAAACATGGCAGTTCTTGCTTTTTTACTGAAGTTGAATTTGTCTCATTTTAGTACTTGGATATCTGAGGTGACTCTGTTCATTAGCTAGCTTTTAAACTTCTGTGTTCAGAAGCATTAAAGAGTCTGACTGCATATTTTTCTCAGCTAGTGTCAGCATACTTCTCCCCTCCCACACACTGCGCAGTCAATCTTAGAAAGATAGTCTTCTCTAAGTTGGACTTCATTCTTAGAGGAGAGTTGTTACGCTGATAGTACAGTACATTTGCTGTTAAAGTGTAACTTTAAAGGCCTCTCTTCCACTTTTGGTATGGACTTAAAATGTATTTTACTCTAACAATTTATGATGATTTTAAGCTTTACAAATCCTGTCTGCAGTCATAAGCCATCTCCCTCTGTCTCCCCACTCATTGAAGAGAGTGGAATGCCATGTTTCGTCTCTGATTGACAGAAGTGTTATTTTAATTTGTTTCTTTCCCAGCTCTGATAATGTCTGGTGATGTCCTAGGTGTGCCTATTGTAGAATTTTGTTGGGATAGGTAGTTCTATATATAAATCCAAAATATAAATAAAATTATGCTTTTGCATTCTAAAAGTCACAAGAGACTACTATATAAGCTATTTTGCCAGTACAAAGTACTGAAGGGTGGTGTTTTTTCTTTAAATTTTTTGTCAAAGCAAATTAGTTCTTAAAGAACTTTATGTATATTAAGAGCAACTTGTGCATACTTACACTTGAAGATCAATGTATAACGTAGTCTCTTTTTGCATAAGAGACCTTGTCTTGTGATAACCCCTTGATACGAAGAGTCAGGATTCTCTGATGTAAATAATGTTCGTTTTTAGAAGCTTAGGTCTCCACACTCAAAGTAAACAACTGCTCTAACACTAAATTATTGGCTATAAACTTTTGCCCCTTTGCATTGACATTTGAAATAGAGAATTCTGGAATTGGATGAAAAGGCAAAGATTCTGAAGTTAACTTTAGTAACTCTTTAATTTAGTAAGGAATTTAGTAAGCTCTTTGAGTGGGAGGGACTCTATCTCACTATGAGTTTGCATACTGCCTAGCTCATTGGGACTTTGGTCTTGGTTAAAGCCTCCTAGATGCTATATATAAAAATAACTTTGAAAAGGTGTTAAGTATGTATATATGTATATTATGCCCATGGAAGCTTCAAGTGAGTTTCACTAAGCTTGAAGTGATGGGTGTTCTTAGGGAGGCAACATATTCTTGTACTGGGACTCAAGCAGTGGGAGTTAGGTGGTGTGGATTTTATTCCTGCCTCTGCCACTGACTTGAGTAAGGCACTTGATTTTTCTGTGTCATAGTTTCCTTATCTGTGATATTACTATTTCATTTCTTATTTGTATTACTGTAATGACTTGGAGCCCTAGTTATGAACCAGGACCCCACTGTGTTAGATGCTGTACAAACACAGAACAAAAGATGGTCCCTGCTGGAATGGGCATTTTTTTTACAGGGCATCTGACCCTTTAAGGGAAGCTGGGCCTGGCCTCAACTGTGACTGATAAGAAGTCTGAGCTAGGAGATCGCTAAGGTGGTGATAAAAGCCAGCAAGTGGCTTAGTTGGGGTGGAGAGCTGCAGAAAGCGGGTTGGCTCCTGTGGCAGGCACTGAAGCAGGGTCACTCTCAAGAGAGCAGCTGATAAGTGTGAACCTGTGGGCAAGAGGGAAGAGCTTCGTTTTTGTTTTCTACCCAACTTTCCTGAGAAATTCCTGGGTTTTGAAAAAAATATTCAGATTACTAAGTTTTTACCTGGATTTTGCAAGAGCTGGAACTCCCCAACCAGGTACCTCCCTGCAGAGTTCCTGCTGCATAGAGGCGGGTAACTGCTGGTAGGCGGCTGCTGCTGCAATGTAGGGAGCAACGGGGCAGGGAGCCAGGTCCTGGCAGCTAAGGGGGTCCCTGCCCATCTTGCTTCCCTATCACCTGCCTCCCTGTCTGTCTTGCTTCCCCACTGCACAGTGGGGGAGTGAGATGGGCGGGAAACCAGGCAATAGACCCTGTTTACTTTCCCTGCTGGGCATAGCCACCTTCTGACCCTGGACCATCAGTGTGGCCTCACCTTTTCCCCCTACGCAAAGGGGTAGTGAGATGGGCAGGGAGCTGGGTTGCAGCAGCAGAGACCACCCAACCACTGCAGTGACATGCCCGCAGGAAGCAGAAGGATCCCCTCACTCCTCTGCCTGCTCCCTCCTGTGAGTACAGGGCACCCCAATCTCCTTGCCCTCTGCCCTTTTGTTTTTGTTTTTTTACAGTTTTCACCCATCTAAAATTTTTTTAAATAAACATTTTTAAATTCCTGTGAAATTTTAAAAACCAAAAATGAAGGGATATATAGCTCCCTTCAGAAGATGCTTGTTCAGGGAAAAGAAGGGGTTTATATGTGGAACTTGCATTGAATTGTTTTATTATGAAGAAATAAAGCTGAAGCATTGTGAAAGAGCCTGACCCAGATTTTAGGTATGGTGTCAGTGTAACCCACACACCTTCTGGGATAGTGTTCTATCCCATCTAGTGGTAGTGAGACCACTCAGAGAGAGTTAAATGAGTCTGCTGTACAGCCTTAACTAGGAGTCAGTTGCCTTTTAGCTCATGCGGTACCTAGGTTCGATCCCGCCCACTGACAACCAGGGTCTGTCAGCGTTACATCAGTCCTTCCTAGACTGGAGAGGCAGGCAAGCAGCTTATACACACATTGCCTGCTTTTGTAAACAA
This sequence comes from Lepidochelys kempii, assembly GCF_965140285.1. Classification (NCBI taxonomy): domain Eukaryota; kingdom Metazoa; phylum Chordata; order Testudines; family Cheloniidae; genus Lepidochelys; species Lepidochelys kempii. The sequence goes on along the minus strand of NC_136387.1, from coordinate 64,297,008 downwards.
CTTCATGATGCTCTGTTGAAAAGTGGTGATATTAATACCCTGTACTTAGTGAAGATGGGCCTAATCCAAAACTCTGGATCTCAGCATGCATACTTGAATTTAGGGCTTCAAAATTTGGCTGTGAATCAGATTTTTCCAAAGTTACCTAGATTCAGCCCATTATGAAGAGAAGCTCAGGTTGCAAACTTCTGTCTGAAAATGGCACTTTGGTTTGGGCAGTTATCTGTTATTTAGATTACATTCTTGTGAACTTTCCTTAGGTAAGGCAGGTCTGCACTGATCATCATAAGTAGGATGTTTCACTAAAGATCATAACCATGAGAAAGTCAGACAATAGGTTGAGTTACCACATAGTGATAGCTGCGGTACAGCAGTTTTCCCCGACATTCAAAATAGAAAATAACTGTTAGTAAATGTTAACCATTATAGTTTGGTTTATTGTACTGCAATTCAGTTCAGGGGTGACTGGCACTAGACATAAAGGATGATTAACAGTTCTGATCCTGCTTTCATTCTTCTAGACTCAGAATTCTAAATGTGTTTTGCATCTGACCCTAGATGTTACCCAAACCAAGAGCATTTGTTTACTCTGTTTGTTCTACTGGTTGAATCTCTGTTAAAACTAACCCATATTTTGCAAACCCCCACTGCTGTTAGATATAGCATCAGAATTTTGCCTTTGAAAAAGGGCAGAGATGTTCATGTTTATTTGTTTTTCTTTTTCACAATGTACAACATGTTGATGATATAGGCCTGCTCAGCGTGATGCACCTGAATACCAAAATAACTTTGCTGTGATATAGGAATTAAAACTGGAATGTGGAAACGGAGCATAAATCTATTATAAAGCACAGGAACGTAGTCCGTCAAGGAAAGGAAAGGAAACAGCAACATTTTAAATACCTCTTTCTATACTCTTCTTCCAGAGGAGGAATTCACAAATGCTAAAGAATGTTGATATGATGCATATCTGGTTTGTCTATTGCTACCATTCTTCAGACTAGAACCTCTTCATGTCCTACAGGCTAAGCTCCTTATTAGGTCCCTACTGATAGGCAAATCACACAGTGGGGTTACCAGTCCACTGCTTGTTGATGGTTGCGTGTGCTGCTGGTCCAGTGCTGGAGATAGTTACGGATGGGTGTCATTGCCAGGGCCAAATTAAGGCAATTCAGGGCTCTTGGCACACTTCAGATGTTGTGCCCAGGGTCCCTGTCCTTATGCCATGGGCCTGCCCTTCCTTGAGGTGGCACAAGTTTAGAGTTAAGATGAACGGGGCAGTTCTCATCTCTTTGAAATATTGTTTTTAGGTTGTGAGCAGACTCTGACAGGGATCAGTTACACTTGTTTCACATTTTCAAGCTTTTTTATGCATCCATGAGAGCTAAAAACATGATGTTTTTAAAATGAATACTGAGCTTCTGATCTCATCTGCCTCTAGATCTGGGGCCCTAGAATGGGCCTATAGTACCTATGACCTAATCTGGCTCTGGCCATTGCCGTGTACTGGATCGACATTCTGTGTGGTCTTTGTCCTCTTTCCTTTGCTCCCTAAGACTGTTTGTCTTTGCATTGTTTTTCTGAGTTTTCTTACAGCATAAAACAAAGAACAGTGTAAAATACTGTTTTATGTTATAGTGACTATTTTATAATTACAGGTTTCAGAGTAACAGCCGTGTTAGTCTGTATTCGCAAAAAGAAAAGGAGGACTTGTGGTACCTTAGAGACCAACCAATTTATTTGAGCATGAGCTTTCGTGGGCTACAGCTCACTTCATCGGATGCATACTGTGGAAACTGCAGAAGACATTATATACACAGAGACCATGAAACAATACCTGTCTTCTGCAGTTTCCACAGTATGCATCCGATGAAGTGAGCTGTAGTTCACGAAAGCTTATGCTCAAATAAATTGGTTGGTCTCTAAGGTACCACAAGTACTCCTTTTCTTTTTGCGAATACAGACTAACACGGCTGTTACTCTGAAACCTCTCTTTACAATGTGTATGATAATCAGGGTGGGCCATTTCCAGCACAAATCCAGGTTTTCTCACCTCCCCCCCCCCAAACACACACACACACAGACTCACTCTCCTGCTGGTAATAGCTTATCCAATGTGACCACTCTCCCTACAATGTGCATGATAATCAAGGTGGGCCATTTCCAGCGCAATTATTATATAATTATAATTTTATAATTATCTTTGTATTTTTCTTATTCTGTTGTCACTGTTTGGTTTTTCCTCCCTTCATACAAAAATACATTAATTTACTTGCCTTTGTGATCAATAATAGGAGTAAATGAGGTTTATAAGCCAGTTTATAAGATGGTTCCTGGGGGAATTTTGCACCACTGTGCCTGTGCAGAATGTATGTCTCCCCACAGATTTCTTTGCTTCACCTCAGAAAAATAGTTTTCTGATGGAGAAGCAAAGGGAAGCCATAAGAGCACTCATGCAGTCCTCCCTAGCAGTATGTTTCATTTGCCCAGGGCAGCTGGCGAGAGGTAAATCACTGTGAGGCAGGAAGTGGGACAGGGGAAGACTTAGCTGGCGGTTCCTACCCTGAGCTAGTACCATCTGGGCTGCGGAAGATGGGACTTCTTTTTCCCTGCACAGCGTGCGTGCTGGGTCAGACCCACCTCCAGATTTTTCTCCAGGCTGCAGGAAGCTCTGCAAACTCCCTCACAGCCCGCTTTCTGTGCTCATCATTCCTCAGCTGCAGGGTGAGGGATCCTTGTACAAGGAGTTGCTTCACCATCTGCCCAACCCCTGTGCCTCCAGACCCTGTCATACCCAGACCCTCTTGCTGAGCCTTAATCCCCCCCTCACACTTAGAACTCCCCCTATGAGCCCCACTCCCCCTGCATCTGGACTACTCCAATGAGCCACCCGCACTGGGATCTCTACCCCAGCGAGCCCCAACTAGCTGCACCTGGATCCCCGCCCCACACCCCCAGCATCTGAACCCCCAACACCCAGACTCCCCTGCCGAGCTCTATTCCCCTCCACACCCAGACACCGCCTCCTGCCCCACGGAGCCCAGACCACCTTCACCTGGACCGCCATGCAGAGTCCCATTACTGTTGTACCCAGAACCCCCCAACAAGCCCCTGTGCATCCAGATCGCCCTGCATGTGGATCCCCCATGAGCTATCCATACCCAGATTGCTCCACATAGAACCCTTTCGACCCACACTTGGATTTCCCACTAAGCCCCTCCACTCTTGGATCCAGCCTGCCCGCACCTGGCATTGAGGGGCAGGGCCCTGGGGTGTTTCTGGGGCAGGCCTGGTCCTTGCACTGTGTCAGAAGTTGTGTGCAGCCTCACTGCTGAGTCCATGTCTCTGGGGGCAGCTGTACAGTGAACTCCCATCTCTGTGCAGCCAGTGGCCTGTGCTCCCCAGTGCCATGCTGGAGCCTCCATGTTTATTTGACAAGTAACATTTGCAGAATTTTACAGAAATTTAAAATCTTGTGTGGTAGAATTTTTAATTTTTTGGTGCAGAATGCTCTCAGGAGTAAATAGTGAAGTACAAAATATTGTGCATCCTGTATAAAGAATAACTATTTTTCCCTTTTTTAAAGCTTTGTATTCAGAGGCTAGTATCCAGTGATTCATAGCCACTTTATGGCAGATCACATTTTGTTCCTAAACTAATAGATGCCTTTCACTTAATGGGAACAAAGAAAGTGATTAAGTGATATAGTTGTGGTGATCTATATCAGGCAGTATTGTTCCTAGCATTTAGAGTTGAGAATAGTAGTTAAAAATATGACCGTTTGTGGGAAACTCTGAAAAATACTCTTGTATAGGGGCAGTTTTGCTGGGGGTATATTTTCAGGATTTCTTCTCCCCCAAGAACGCTTCCATGTAAACAGAATTTTAGTGCGTTAGCAATTCATTGGCTGCTGCTTATTCCTCAGCTGAATTCAGTGTGCTTTGTCTGTCACTTCATAGTTACATGTTAATTTTCTTGTAGTGATTAACAGCTGATGAAGCCTTCTGATCTAGGGGCTTAATTCTGAAAGGTGCTGAGCACTGTGGCCATGATCCACCCAAGTATTTAAGCATGTGCTTAACTTTAATCACAAGTGGTCTCACTGCAGTTAGTGGGACTACTCACATGCTAAAAGTGCTTAAGTGCTGTGCTTTGGATCAGGGACTGAGTGCTCTGCACCCTGGAGGATCAAGTCCAAAAATATTCACAACATCTAAATGTCCATGCTAGTAGTAAAAACCAGTAATTAGGAAATACAACTGAACTAGTACGTGTAGTAAATAAAGAATTCTTGCTATTTTTTCCCCTCCCACTTGTTTTCTCAGTTCTGGCCTGATGCATTGTATTCTACTTAGAATAAATTGAAATGTAGGCTCATGGGTTCTGGACGTATTGTAGCTTACAAATAACTATCAGGAGGCCATAAAGATTTTAAAAAAAATGTGTGAGGTGATCAAAACATGGCTAAGGGTCAGCAGCTTGCATAATTAGCTGCTCATGAATGTGAGAGATTCTTTGACTGAAAAGAATAGTTGTAAACCGAACTGATAAAAGCTTTATTTGGATTCTACTGAGACTCTAGTACTCTTCATTACATTAGTGGTACCAAAAAAGTAGTAGGGCCAAAAAAGTCACTGTGAAGCATTCCAAAATGTAATCAAAGAAACAGTATTACTTATTCAGAATAAAGGAAAAATATTCAAAATTTCATTTTGTCGGAGTGAACACCAAAGGTAAAAAAGCCACTTCCCTCTGTGAATAAACTGAAATGTTGTTTGAAAAACAAAGTTTGCACTTACAGCAGGAATTTCTCAGGCTACTGCTGATGATGACTATCTTCCTTTTAAATAAGCAGTTGTGTGATACTGAATTAGGAAACCCCTGTGTAAGAGCTAGTGAACTCCTTTGTCTTGTATTATAATTGCTACCGCCTTCACAGTCCTCATAGGACATTCGCTGTTACATTTTGTATTTGAACAATGAAAAAATAAAATAAATCTTTCAATTCTAATGATCAGTTTTGGTAAGATTTTACCAAAATGGGCATCCAAAGCTCACTCACAAAAATATAGGATTAAATGTTTGGTCCAGAAACTCAAATGGGGAGTAACTCTTTTGAAATTACTGGAGATAAACTATTTTTGAACCAGTTTAAGTGAGAGGAGAATCGGGGCCCATGAAGACACTGGAAGTTCATGTTTATGTGAACTGATCTTTCATAAATGAACTTTGTACCTGCTTGATCTGGTCTTTCCCAATTCAGATGGCAAAAGTTATATCACAGCACTTCCCTTTTTAGCTGTTTCATGTGTTTATAAAATACAATATAATACTATGTAGTGAATGATTGTCAAGCAAATTCCATAAAGGCAGCATTGTATCAAAAAAGGCTGCCTAGAAGTCTAACTTTTTCACAGTTACTGATGGGCTGTCATCTTAATGGAAAAAAAACTTAACTCCCTATGATTTTATTGGATTTAATCAGATGACCAGTAACTAGTCAATTTTTAGTTGGGTTTCACTTTTCATATTGGACTTTCAGTGTCATAAAAACAAGAAATTCTGTTGAACCGTATAGTCTGTTAAGCAGATCCTAATTTCAGCCACATCAGTAGAAAATTGGAATGATTCCAGTTAACTGGAGTTACATAGCTCTCTGACAGAATTTGACTCTCAGTAACGGACATTCCACTTCCTACCATAGTTTCAGTTTAAAATAATAATTTGGGTGGGTGAAGTGGAAGCTGAATGCATTTACGTTTATATAGGTCTTTAGACAGCATGAACATAGACTCATGAAAACTTATTTAAAAAATAGTGCATATTATTTTTGCATCGAAAATAAACTGTTCTTTATTTCAGATTAGCCGTAGTTACTTTGTAAAGTCCAGATGCATTTCACCTTTGTAAAGTCCAGTCATGTCATCGAGCATACCAAGGCAATTTCTTGGAATAAAAGGAAGAGTATTCAGTTGAAGTAGAAGTAATATCAATTACAGTCTTGATCCTACGTATAGAATAACAGTTTGGAGATCTGTAATGTAAAATGTGCTAGTGAGATCCAAAGCATGAGTAAAGTTGGGGAAAAGCCTTGCTTCAATGTATTAACTGATCAGTTTTTTTATAAACTACAATTCTGTGCTATGTGAAACATAGGGACATTTATCTGTTGAATAAATTATATTCTAAATAATGATCTTGGTACTGATAGAATGCTGGAGAACAGTAGAGAAAAAGCTGAAGGTTTAGCCTTACTGAGTGATATTAATTTTCCTTAATTTTCTACTTGTTGAATCATGGCTATTGCTAAACATTGGTAAGACAAGCAGATTTGATCATCTTATTTTACTTTCTTCTCTGCTCCTTGTTACTATTGCTACATCATCTTCACTTAACTCCACAAAAATAAGTCTGGATTAGTAGATACTTTCTGATATGAATCATACAGTCCCATAGTCTGATTTATATTCTAAAGTAGTTGAATGGGCTGTAAAGTTCATTTACCTAAAAAAAAAAAAAAAAAAATCTGTCCATTCTGTGACTGTAGACAACAAATGGGATATTACAAGCTCTTTAGAAAAATTTGGATTGCTTTGTAACTCTGCCTCTTTCTCCCATTGTTCAAATCCTTCCTCCTCCTGCAAAAAAACATTTCATTTTATGTCCACTGAGGGTGAAATTCACCTGTCATGTGGTGTGTTTTGCGCTAGCCAACCATGCCACTTAAACCCTGCATTAGAGCTGTGCAAGGGGAGTCTTGGCAGAAAGGCCTGACAGGGTTGCATTTACATCTCTGATGTGGTTGGGAAAGGTCTCTGGATAGATTGACATGGAAAGCTGGAGAGGGCCAATAGCTCCAACATCTCATTCAGTTTCTGCACAGGGGCTGTTGCTGCAGTTACATGCTCTGGATTGGAACTAGTAGAGTTCACCTTGCCAGTCCACCCACAGAAAACCCAAATACTTGCTGTGTATGTGGCTGGAGAATCAGGGTTCCCTTTGCTTTCTTGTTATGTGGTCTACTCTGCAGGTTTAGAGCAAACAAGTGGGAATGCTGGAAACCTGCAAAGTTCTCTGAAGCCAAGTGAAGGAGGATGTAGAGCCAAAGCCTCCATCCTACTTCCTCAAAACTTACAGAATTTCCTCTGTATGCTGTCCAGACTGGATAGATTTTTTTCAGAGCTGGGATGGAACAGGAAAGTAGTTGCACTCTGGAACAGTAGCACTCTGTGGATTTCTGAGTTGGAATCTCTAAGTAGCAGCATTAGCTCTCACAAAGGGTATGTCTACACTTACCATTTAAAGCGCAAAAAGTCCCTTTTTTTGCACTAAAACCATGGGAGCATCTACTTGTTAATTGTTAAAAAGTCACTTGTTAATGACTTTTGCAGTGAAACTCAAAAGTTTCACCGCAAAAAGAAAACCACCTTCACGAGAGGTATACAGCTCTTACTGCTGTTCTTTTTGCGCTGCTGTGAAAGTGAAGACACGTTCTAGCAGTGTAAATACCCTTTGGCCTCTGGAGGATATCATACAGTTCCAAAAGCTACCACTCTGGCCAGCATCACTGCTGCTCTGACACACAGATGTCCGCCCCTCCCCCTGTAAGCCCTGGGAAGTTTAAAGCTGCCTTTCCCTTTGTAGATGTGGTGGGGAAAGCAGCCAGACAGCAGGAGGGTTTTAAAAAAAATGCCACTGGAAGAAACCAGGAAGTAATGGGGCTCCTGAGACATGAAGCAGGGCAGCGTGGGGCACTGAGCAGGGACCCAGAATGCCTTCCGCTCCCCCTCCCCCTTCCCACAAGACCCTCTTGGAGAGCTGCAGGCTGTGGGATAGCTGGCCTACAGCACTGCTCTCATCCCCGATGGAAGTGCTGGTAATGTAAACACTCTCTGATGCCTGAGGAATTGAGTGAGTACACAAACCAGCGCTTTACTTTCACCGGTTCGCTATCACCAGTGAAACTTACAGTGAAAAAACTCTGTAAGTGTAGACATATCCTTACTCCCTTTCTGAGATATCTACTGCACACCTCTTTTGGGAACTGGGGTGGAGTACGTGCATCCTATGGCTGAACGACTCCTGCTGGAGCCAGACTAGGGGGAAACAGAAAAGCATTTGGTGCTTAGGCAAACAGGTTAAAAGTAATTACATGAATGTTAATGTCTGAAGCAGTTACTTAATCAGAGGGAAAAAACTTCTGTAAATAATCCAGATTTTTTATTTTACCAGACACTTGTCTTCAAATAGAATATGTAATAGGAATTTTGATTTGTGATTGGACAGACCAGGCACTGTACTGGATGTATACTGTCCTATTTTTCAAATGCTTGATAGCCCATTTAAACATATAGCAGAAGGAGAAAGCTGTATCCAGGCTCAAAATTAGGCTGTATATGCAGTGAGCCCCCCAAAAGTCATGACTTGGAATTTTAAAATTATTAGTATACCTGAATATCAACTTCGTCACTAGTGACTTCAGTAAAATTAAAGACTAAATGAATTTGACCGTTTAGGTGAGTCATGATTTGTCTTAATGCTGGACTTCAGTCTGAAGTTAGAGCCTGCTGTAAGGTGAAAATTTGTGTTAATATGTATTGTTTTGTTTCCCATTTACACTTACGTAGGAATCTGGCCCACCTCTAGGAGCAAACCAGATCTACCCAAACCCTAACCTAAACACATATGGAGATTGTATAAATCAGGGAAGGAGCTTTATTTTTTACTTCACATCCCATAACATACACTCCTGGCTACATTTTAATTAAAGGATGGTGCATCTGGATTTTTTACTGGGTTTTCATATTGCGGTCAAAGTTATAGAATGCTTATGCTGCTATAGAATTGTTACTATATGTAAACATAAACCAAATAAAACTTCTTTGACAAATGATTGATTGACAACCATTGATCCAAACTGGATCATGGTGTATGCATAAGAGGTCTAATCCGATGCCTGATGACTCCACGTATGGCTGACAAGCCCAATTCAAGAGCGACACAGTTTTTACAAATTTAGTAGATCCATGTGGTCAAGACCTTTGATGCATATGCCTAGGCAAGAGTATGGAGGAGTGGAGGCTGCCCTAGACCTACCATCCTCCCTTTAGACCACTGAGATAGTGTCTGAAGGCCAGACGTTCAGTGCCTCAAGGGTTGTAGCTTCTGCCAGAGAGCAACAGATTAGAGCTGCTGCTCACTGCTTAATACGAGGCCGCGTTTCTGTCAGGGTGACGTCCGTTAGCCTTACTCCAACCAAGGAATAATCACAAGGCAGTGGGGGCTAGGGTTTTGAGGCACCCTATATTCACCTTATGCTGAAAGTTGCAACATTGTGGCATTTTACAAGAGCTACCCTGCCACAAGTAGCCCCGCCACGCTGGCACCAGGGTCTCCAGTTGGATGCAGTTTGCAGTCATACCTAGGACCCAATAACAAATGAACACTCGTTAGTTTGTATAGGATGCATCAGTTTCATTTAGTTAATATTTGTTCAGCATTTGAATATACAGAGCACTATATACTATATATGCTATGTACTATTACTACGATACATCTGTACTTGGAGACTAGACGTTAATCCAAATCCTGGAAGAAACACTGACAACCTACTTGGAGATTAAACAAGTGACTATTTAACACTCACAGGATTATGGGAAGTAAGGAAGTACCTTCCTGCTGACTTACGTTCACCCCAATATTATTTGTTCAAGTCTTTGCAATGCACATTCCAACAATCTATGTCATGTGAATATAAAAAGTTATAACATATAGAGCAACAAAAAGGAAAAAATAGATTTAACTCTTTGCAGCTCTAAAAAAATTAACTAAATTAAGCTCATGCACTATGACAGAACAAAACCAATCCATTACTGGGAGTTGCAATAAAGTAATACCACTTAGAAACCACAGTTGGAATATAAATCAATAGACCTAAAGTTAAACAACGTTATAATATTCGACATGTAGAATTAGGTATATAAAATATTCTTACATAATTTATGCTTTTAAATTAACTATACAGTGCCTAGATGCTAGGATGATGGTAGTATTGCATTTGTACCAAAATATAGAGAGAAGGCCATATTTTTTCTGCTTTGAACACGTGGAACACTAAGAAATATGAGACATATGTTTGAAATAGATATATTTCAAGCTCCTGAACTGCTATTGAATGGTAGAAAGACCACACTGAGTAGCACTAATGGAAAGCTTTGAAGGATAGGTATGTACAAAACACCCAGTAAAATATCTGCATAGATGTTTGAAAATGAAATCAGGAGAAGGCACTTGGTAAAATTAAGTTATAACAAAAACCAAAATATAAATGATGTGATTACATAAATTAGGAGATGCAACGAAGTTATGGAAGATAAAGTACTGAACAGCTGGATGGATAAAATATAGTTTAATTATAGCAAATAGTAATCCTCATCCACAGAAAAGAAAGGGTAATTCTAATACAGTACTCAGGGAATCCATCGGAGATAGTAGAAACATTGTAGTACAAGGTATTTTATATTTAGGCTGCAATATAATATCAGCAGGAAGTATGGAAGTCAGTTTTGGATCACAATAAGTCAACAAGGAAAAGAGTTTTAAAAACAATAGATGAAATATCTTCCTAATTTAGGAGGCTGGATGGCTTAGTAATTAGAGCTAGGATACAAAAACTTTCAGCCCAAGGTCATGTTTTCAAATCTAACCCTGATTATTATCCTGTGATTGTTCTGATCTAACCCAGCCTCTTTGCCTCGTACGTATTTACATTTTGTCTTGGCTACACTAGCTTTATGCATGATGTGGTGGGGTGCGGGAGGGCAAACTGAGGGCCAGAGTCACTCCTGGATCTATGCTCACTTTAAGTCATGTTGAAGCAGACAGAAAGGCAACGAGGGAGGGAGGGTATGGCTGCACAAAGTGAGCATAACCTTACTTTTGCTGGGCTAGGGGGGACAGCAGGGTCCAGAGAAACTCAAAATGGAATGATTCTGGGCAGAAGCATGGTTAGGATTTCCCTGAAATGCTGATGAAGGGAGGCATCAGTAATACTGCATGCACTCTGCTGGGTTGAATTTCTGAGCACCCACTTCCCTGTGCTATCAGTAGTACAGTATAGTAAGTTATAGGCCAGATCCATAAGCATTGATTATCTCTTCAAAAACTGTTTTTTTGTTTGTGTTGTTATTTGCAAGTTGAATAGCACTTTACTGGAAATGGATGATTAATGCTGGAAATGCATGAGTAACACCTCATATAGTATATTTTTGTAAGCAGTTTCCCAGTACTGAATGTAGTTACTTGGAGCTAATGTTAAACTATCCTATGTCTTTTCTTTTTATTACTCATGATGTCTTCTCATCATCATCTCACTGAAAGCAACATTAGGAGCAAAAATATTAAGGTATATTAACTTTTGTTTAAATTTTACTAGGTAATAACAAAATGAGACATCAGCAAATGAATATTTTCCATTTTGAATGCTACTTTATTTGCATTTGTTTTCACACTTCCTTTATTTTAGTCCAGTTCATAAATTGCTACTTTGGAGTGAAATTAATCTCAGAATGACAAATGACAAACTGTGGCATGTATTAGATCTTGGAAGAACATTTGTAGGGTTATATTAAAAATCAGATAAGCTAGGAATATTTATGGGTCTGTAAGAACTGTTAAGTTTCATTCAAATCAAAACAGGAAAAAAACGTTCAAAAACAGTTATTGTCTGGCAATTCAAGGATTGTAGTTAAATTGGGATATGAAATTGTTGCAAGAATATCCATTTCATGAAACAGGTGGTAGACTCCATTAATTCTTAAATTCTTCCAAAAGCACTTAATTTTTGGACAAGTCCATGACGTTTGTAGAAGTGAGATGGGGGAATACTTCACTTTTCTAACACTAACTTGGATCTGTAATGCCTACTTTGTAAACATGGGTTGGGGTAGAATGCATGTAGGAATTAATTTTCTGGTGAATTATTTGGAGATCCTTTGAGTCCTACATCCCTCATTTCTATTAATATTGATTACTGTTTGTTTGGGCCTACCAAGGATGTTATTTTTTTAAACAGACCAACAGGCAGAACAAAAACACTTAATGAGAAGCCAGTGGCAGACAGGGGAACAGTAAATACCACCTCTCTCTTTTTACCTTTTTGCTCCCTCTCATCAATTTTGTGATGCTCAAAGGGATTTAATGACTTGTCTGATGGGCACTGTACTTTTGAATTGGCATTGGACTGGGAATCGGGAGACTCTAGTTTTAATCCTGGTTCTTCCATTGACTTGCTGTTTTAAAGAAATGGTCAGTTAGGTTTCTTGGTTTCAGGTATAAAATGATGGTAATGATGGTTAACAAGCTGTATGAATATCCTGTTTTTCAGACTTAAAATTTTTTTCTTAAAGAAGAGAAATGGCATCACTATGCCCTATGTCAGACTAAGCAGTTTCAGCATTTGAAAAAAACTGAGGAATAAATTAACTATTTTGTTGCCCATAAACACTGTGCAACTAAAAGTGAAAATATGTATGCCAGTTTTCGATTAATCTAAAAATAATTCAGCTGACTCTGTTGCTAATTCCATTTTCCACCCTTCGTCCACCCCCGCTTCTCTAAATGTGGAATGAACACTATTTTAGATCTTAGAATAAGTATATCCATAATAATTAATCACAATACAATCAGATATTTTAAGGCTCCTGAGTGCTACAATAATACAAATAAAAACCAAGTCAAATGATGAAAATAAAGCATTTTACAAAGAGTGTGTTAAGAGCGCTCGCCAGTTTTTCAACCCTTTTACACCATAGCTCCAGTCTATCTCAGAAAGGGTCAGAGAAGCAATAGCTGTTGATCTCTGTATAACAGTAGTGAGAGTGCCTCATCTTCACCTGATATCCTATAATTGCAGTTTCATTCTGGTAAGCATTTCAAAAATAAGAGATGCAGGTCACACACTAGTGTTTTTGAACTCTTTGTTGGACTTGAAAAAAGGAAAATGCTTCACCTGGATCCTGTTAGCCGGAGCAGCATCAGGGAGAGTGGATTAAAAACAACAACAACCCCAACTCTTTCACCTCAGAAGCACAGAGTGCCTGCAGTCTGCATTCTTGTTCTCTTACCAGAAATCTGAACAATACATGCACTAAAAGATATTCTATATTTTCCAGAGTTAGGAGTTACTAGTTGTTTCACATTTTGATAAATAAAATTTTTCCTGCCTCACTAGAATAGTTTATCAGTTATTTCACCTTTCATTAAGAACTTAATCCTGCACCTCTGAAGTGAATGGGACTTTTGCAACTGACTTCAATAGGAGCAGAATCAGATCCTAGTTCCCTTCTTATTTGTTAATTTATTTTCACTGTTAACACAGCGACCAAACTTCTCCTGCCTCCAAAGTAAATATTTTTATAAAGTCATTCATAAAATTGCCAGATTTTCACCTATATACATTTAGCTGTCAGTGATTAAACATTAATTTGCATGATAATATTTATATGTAGTTAAGCAGTTTAGTAAGAATTCCCTTTCAGGCAGGAAGTAGTGTGGGCGGAATGTGAGGTTAAGAGAGCTCTTCACCGCCAATGATCTGTGTTTGGTGGATATGTACACGAAATAAGTTACCATATAAACTTGCAGCATTCTGAAGGGGTGGACTGAACCATTTATCATTGTAAGGAATCCATTCCAGTGTGTTCTGTAATCACTGCCCTAGGAGTGCATCATGAGATTTATAAATAAAGATCTGCTGTTAGAGAAAGAACTGTGAATTTCTTAAAAATAAATGTTCTTCTGCAGCCAAGTGTACTGTGTAAGATTCCCTGTGCAGCCCTGCTAATATGGCTTAGTTTTGACCTGAAACACCTGTGCCATTCCTGACCTGGCTGTCTTGTGAACGGATACAGCCAATTGTGACAAATCATGAGACTGCTCATGATGTACTCAAAAGGAGGGTTGAAGGACATTGTGGAACTAATGTTTACTTGTGACCTAAACTGGGATTTGCACTGTCTTTTCTCAAAGAGAGCTAGTATGCTAAATTACTGTGCTGCCTAGTCCCTTCCCCCTGTGTGGCCTTATAAATTCATGCTGAAACTTATCAGATAGACAGGTTTCAGAGTGGTAGCTGCGTTAGTCTGTATCAGCAAAAATGACGAGGAGTACTTGTGACACCTTAGAGACTAACAAATTTATTTGGGCGTAGGCTTTTGTGGGCTAAAAGCCACTTCATCAGATGCATGGAGTGGAAAATACAGTAGGTGTGCGCGCACACACACACACACACACACACACACGCACACACACACACACACACACACACTACAGACAGTCCATGAAAATAGTTGCCTTACCAAGTGGGGGTTCAGTGCTAATGAGATAATTCAATTTAAGTAGAAGTGGGCTATTATCAACATGAGGAAAAATCACTTTTGTAGTTGTAATGAGGCCAATGTAATTGGGGTGGCCCATTTCAAACTGTTGACAAAAAGGTGTGAGTAACAGTAGGGGGAAATTAGCATTGGGAAATTTAGTTTTTAATTTTTGTAGTGACTCATCCACTCCCAGTCTTTATTCAGGCCAATTCCAGTTCTGCAGTTCCTCGTTGAGTCTATTTTTGAAGTTTTTTTTGTTGAAGAATTGCCACTTTTAAGTCTGTTGTTGAGTGTCCAGGGAGATTGAAGTGTTCTACGACTGGTTTTTGAATGTTATAATTCTTGACGTCTGATTTGTATCCATTTATTCTTTTGCATAGAGACTGTCCGGTTTGGCGAGTGTACGTGGCAGAGGGGCATTGCTGGCACATGATGGTATATATCACATTGGTAGATGTGCAGGTGAACAAGCCCCTGATGGTGTGGCTGATGTGGTTAGGTCCTATGATGGTGTCCCTTGAATAGATATGTGGACAGAGTTGGCAGTGGGGTTTATTGCAGGGATAGGTTCCTGGGTTAGTGTTTTTGTTGTGTGGTGTGTAGTTGCTGGTGAGTATTTTGCTTCAGGTTGGGGGGCTGTCTGTAAGCGAGGACTGGCCTGTCTCCCAAGGCCTGTGAGAGTGATGGATAGTCCTTCAGGATAGGTTGTAGATCCTTGAAGATGCGCTGGAGAGGTTTTAGTTGGGGGCTGAAGGTGATGGCTAGTGGCGTTCTGTTACTTTCTTTGTTGGGCCTGTCTTGTAGTAGGTGACTTCTGGGTACCCTTCTGGCTCTGTCAATCTTTCTTCACTTCAGCAGGTGGGTATTGTAGTTTTAAGAATGCTTGATAGAGATTCTATAGGTGTTTGTCTGTGTTTAAGGGATTGGAGCAAATGCAGTAGTATCTTAGAGCTTGGCTGTAGACAATGGATCGTGTGATCTGGTCTGGATGAAAGCTGGAGGCATGTAGGTAAGTATAGCGGTCAGTCGATTTCCAGTATAGGGTGGTGTTTATGTGACCATCGCCTATTTGCACTGTAGTGTCCAGGAAATGGACCTCTTTTGTGGGCTGAGGTTGATGGTGGGGTGGAAACTGTTGAAATCATGGTGGAATTCCTCAAGGGCCTCTTTCCCATTGGTCCAGATGATGAAGATGTCATCAATGTAGCACCAGTAGAGTATGGGAGTTAGGGGACAAGAGCTGAGGAAGCGTTGTTCTAAGTCAGCCATAAAAATGTTGGCATACTTGGGGCCATGTGGGCACCCATAGCAGCAATGCTGACTTGAAGGTATACATTGTCCCCAAATATGAAATAGTTGTGGGTGAGGACAAAGTTCAGCCACCAGGTTTTCTGTGACATTATTGGGGATAGTGTTCTTGACAGCTTGTAGTCCATCTTTGTGTGGAATGTTGGTGTAGAGAGGTTCTACATCCATAGTGGTTGGGATGATGTTTCTGGAAGATCACCAGTGGATTGTAGTTTCCTCAGGAAGTCAGTGGGGTCTTGAAGATAGCTGGGAGTGCTGATAGCGTAGGTCCTGAGGAGGAAGTCTACCTAGCCAGAGAATCCTGCTGTCAGGGTGCCAATGCCTGAGATGATGGGATGTCCAGGATTCCTAGGTTATGGATCTTGGATAGCAGATAGAATACCCCTGGTTGGTGTGTCTGTGTAGATTTGTTCCTGTGCTTTTTCAGGGAGTTTCTTGAGCAGATGGTGTAGTTTCTTTTGGTAACCCTCAGTGGGATCAGAGGGTAATGGCCTGTAGAATGGGGTGTCAGAGAGTTGCCTAGCAGCCTCTCGTTCATATTCCGACCTATTCATGATGATGACAGCACCTCACTTTGCTTCTCTCGAGAGGAAAAAGGATACTAAACTATCTAAACTCCGACATGCCACAAGGGGCTACAACAGGGGTTCCCTTAACTCACCCAACAATATTGTTAATTTGTCCAGCTATACTCTTAGTCCTGCAGAAGAGTCTGTCCTATCTCTGGGTCTCTCCTTCTGCCCACCACCCCCACGAACATGATACAGCTCTGAGGTGACCTAGAATCCTACTTTTGACATCTCCTACAAACACTTTCCCCCCCCATTCCCCCCAACCAAGGGAGGAGGGGGTCACTGTACAGGGAGCAGCCATGGAGCTTCTTGCAGCCCTGGGAGATTCCCGGAGGTGGGGCTGATCCAGCCCCAAGAGTGGACCCTGCAGGAAATAGGAAGTTCTGTCTCTCCCCCATCCTGCCAGGACTAGCAGCTGGAGCCCAGTGTATGGTAGGAGCCCCGGCAGGCGCGCCCCAAGCCCTCCCCAGCAGATTTCAAGGGGAAACTAGATTTCACGGTCTGTGATGTGTTTTTCATGGCTGTAAATTTGTTAGGGTCCTAGTTATGATATAGCAACTTAGGGGAAAAGACTTAGTAGGTCAACCAAACCAGCCTTTTGCTACTGCAAGATTGTTCTCTCCTGTATAGTTTTCTACTATTTTTGTCTAACTTTTTTACTGAAGACATGTTTAACATGTTACAAATGAGGTTTCTTTATTTTGTTCTGTACCTCAGTGAATATCTTTGTAGTGTAGCTGAACCAGCTCTATTTTCTGCTGTCTTAGTGTTTTTTGTTGTAACTTTGGGTGTGGGTGTATGTGGGAGGAAATTGTGACTGAGACCTTTTCTTAAAGAGATGCTGTATTGTTTGAGGAGCAACAGAAATCTGTATGCTAAAAGTAGAATTTTGTGATTGAAAATTTATTGTTGTACATTTGTGAGTGAGAGTCAGAAGCCAAATCAAATCTGATTTTCTTCAGAAGTATATTTTCCTTCTTTTGATACAATAACTATATCTGCATTTCTTTGATCACAAAGATATGTACATGATCTTTCTCCCTCTGAGGGACATGTATCCAGGCTGCAGACCAACACTCCCCCAGCACCATTAAAACCGTTTTGTAAAACCAGCTGAAGTTTAACCAGGTTAGATATCACATTTGCTCTCTTTGACAAAAATGGATAGTTTGGTCTGAATCTGACTGAAATAGCTGGAAAACTTCTTGAGAGACGTACTCAACTCTGCCTCCAAGTGGGGACAGTCTGGGATAGGTACTTCTGAATAAATCTGGATAAGGAACTCCCAAACCATCAGATCCATGGCCTTCGCCAGAATGGCTCCCACCTACTTCACCTGCTCTTCGACCAGGTTGATAAAACAAAATTCAGAGAATGCTTCAAAATACTTAGTTCAATCCTAACTATGTTAGAAATTTGTTACCCTTCCTGCCCATGTCTCCCCCATCTCCTATCAGTGAGACTTGGTTGGTAAAACAGGATAAAAAAGAATAACAATAAGAGTTATAAATAGCTGCCATTCTTTCCTACATCAAATGCAGCCAAGGACATCAGTACATCACAAATGGTTCCAATGCCAACATCAGAATCTCCGGGATATTCGGAGCACCCCCTCCTACAATTTTCCTCTCTCCACCTTCCTTTTATAACAACTGATGGCATTATAACTGAAGCCTGTATATACCGTTGTGACATCCTATATCACATATGAGATTTTGTACCCTATGTTCACCACTTTTATATAGTTATGATATATGTTGTACAAAATATGCCTTGTGAGGTATCATTTGAAAGCCCATAATCTGCTGAGCATCACTGTCCTGTTAAAATGTTTTGATCAATTCTGACTTTTATGCCTTTATCTGTTACAATCACTTAAAATCTCCCTCCCTGTCTCATTAATAAACTTGTTTAATTTTTTATCTAAACCAGTGTGCTTTTGGTTGAAGTGTCCCTTTGATGGACTGACAAACTTTTAAGGAGCTTACACTGTTTGGGGGGGGTCTTGAACAGTGTAAGATGCACATTTCTGGGGTGCAAGGCTGGGACTGAGGGATATGCTGGTGTTGCCCTCTATCTGCTCATGAGTGGCTGGGAGAACATTCATGTAACTTTGCTGGGTGTGCCTTTCCATGCTAATGGCTTTATGAGCAGACCCTTGTGCAGTTGCTTTTCACTAGCGGAGCAGTGTAAGAGACATCGTGGTCTGGAGAATTAAGGTGACACAGCAGTTCAGTGGTTCAGATTGTACCCTGGGAAATGTCACACATGGTTCCAATGCCAACATCAGAACCTCCATGCTGTTCAGAGCACCCTCTTTTACATCTTTCTTCTCTCCACTTTCCTTGTATAACAACTAATGGCATTATAATTAAAATCTGCACACACCATATCTCTACTCTCACCCCTCTAGCACAGCTGGGCAAGGAGTGGGGAAAGCAGCCTAATATTGTATTCCCCTGAGAGGATCAGGGTAAGTGTCAGATTTGGAAAAGGCTCTATATCTATTTTTTTTTTTCCCAAGTGAAACGATATTGACTGATGGCCACTAAGAGCTGCAAGCAAATCCACCACTAGCAACAAAGTCCCTTCCAAAGGGCTCATTCTCTATCACAGGCCCACCTGCATAACCATATCCCTATCCAGAGTGCAAACTCTTATTGTAAATATGTATCCTTACTCAACTTCCTCTCATAGATATGTCACTACGAAAACAAAACCAACCTTCTACCCATTTTAAGACTAAAACCAGTAGTCCATCTGCCTTGGTCAGGTGTAGTCCAGTTTTATAGAACCCTTCTTATGTTCCTGGAGTGGTGATGAAGCAAGGGATCAGAATGAAACATTGCCCAACATTATATTTTTGAACTACATATACTGTTAATTGGTTTTCATAGGAAACAGAATTTTGGGGTTAACTTAAAGTATTGGGGAAAAGCTACTATATATTTTGCTTTCAAAGTCTGAGGCCATGTTAATGTTCTCTTTTCTTTTTGTAGTCCTACTTACAACTATAACTAGGAGGGAAGAATTTAAAAATTGCTTAGCCTCCACTGCCTTATTCTTGGATCAGTGCTCTAGATTTGCTTGTTTTCTCTCTCTCGCATTTATGCCTGTCTGAAACCAATGTGGTTATGCCCACCCATGGAAACCTAGATATGTATGAAAACATATTTCATTTGTAGGTCTGAATTCCCTTGATTTTAGATCATACACTTGGTGAGAGTCCACAAATTTGGAAAGTCCTCACATTAGCATAGAACTGGTGACTACTGAAGAGGGTCTCCTCAATTTTCCCTTCCCTAAATGTTGACACTTTCATGTCTAGTATGTGAATGTACACTTGGTCTAGGGGTTAAGGTACATGACATTGAATGCAGTGCTCCTCAGTTTGAGAGAACAATCTAGTGTGGTAATACTGCAGGTCTGATTTTACTGCTGTCAGTTCTGATTTGAGAAATCTACCTTGTTGTTAGTGACTTGGCCAGTCTGTGTAGAAATGTTCTTTAGATTATTTTGTGTTGCATCAAAGAGTGAATGGGTTTGAAATAAATTACAGATCTTATTGATATATAATGTTCTTAGTGAGCTTATTCCTAAATTATTGTATGGAGATTCTATATGTATCTGGGGTGGAAGGGTAGGGTAAGAGGTCAGGATGCTATGGACATCAAGCAGAGGACAGACAGTATATGTCTCATCCTAGCTTGCGCAGCCAACCATTGTCCTTTTTCCTCCCCTGCTGTTCTCCCTCAATTCACCTTTAGTACTACTCCTGGATGTTGATGAGTGATAGCGTGGTGGGAATTGTACCTTTATGGTGCAGGTACGTTGAGTTTTGTTTGTGTGAGTTTGAAGGTACAGGTACTCTTGGCAGAAAGCAGGAGGCAGAAATCACTCATGGGTGGGAAATATGTCTTTCTAATAATTGGTCTTATATTTGTGCTTGGGAAAATTCACTGGTCCTGAAATTGTGACAGCTTATCATCCTGACTGACACACCAGAGATTGAAATGGTGACCTCCAGAGGTACAAGCATTAACTACTTCAGCATGAACCAGAGAGTCAACGCTTACCACTGCAACAGACTATCATCTTCTTTGGACTGGTCACAGAGTGAGACCTACAACACACACTCTCCAGTGGGTTATGAAAACATTTCCACTTGACCACAAAAATGTTTCTCTTTAGGCCTTAAGACATGGGTGTTGCCTGATGTGTTATTTTATTATTATGTTTTTATTGGATGTTGAGTGTGTAAAACTTGAATAGTTACAGAAGATGTAAAGGTTGGTTGTCATGTTTCCTGTGACTCTCCCTTTTAAAAAAAAATGATGTTGACATGCTCATTTATAGTCTATTATGGGCCTGCATATCTTTTGTGAAGCAGGGAGATGGTGGTGTGTGTGTGGTGCCTGCTCCATCTTTACTGAGTCTCTTGTGGGTATTTGTCTTCCATTTTCCACTGATGAAGGGCCTCCCATAATTATCATCCTTGCTGGCTGTTGTGGGAAACTTCTGTTTTATCTAATAACAAATGTCCCTGCCTGTCTCTCCATAGCTGTTGGAGGGTTTCTCTTTTCAGTAGCTGGGCTCTTTCATGGCACCTCCCACATGCTGCTGCCACGAGGGAGCCATGGGCTAAGGATCAGTGAGTGGGTGGAACTTATTCCTGTTAGTGGAAGGAAGGCTCCCAACTCACTCCAACATTTTAAAATTAAACCAACAAAATCCCATCGATGCTGAGTTGCAGGTGACTCTGTCCTTTCCTTTGAGACATCCTGACTGTCTCTTTTACAAAGAAAAGTTAATGTTTGACCCTCGGCTGTGTAGCTCTCTCCCTGCAAAGCCTGAGGAGCTCGTTGAGTCTCATGCTGCTATAGCTGACTTCACAAGCAGTTCCAATATCCATATTCCAGAGGATGTACAAGAAACGAGAAAGCAGTCAATTTTATTTTTTTCAGCGCCCAATATTATATCCAGTTAACTTCATTGGGTTATTGTAGCACTTCTTGAACATGAAAGTGGAACTGGTTCTGAGGTCAGCAGCTGCTTGTACTCGAACCTAATACTTTATGTGACACTCGTAGTTAAAATCAGGTCATCCTGAATACAGCTTTGTTTTATTCCCTCATGTCAACTCCAGACTCTCTTTCAACTTCACATATCCTCATAAAGTCCAAGAGCAACTGGGATCACAGTTTTGCATGGTACAGTATACAGCCTTATTTCTCGTTCTAACAGTTCTTGAGATAATGGACACTATTGAGTGTACTTGTGGTTAGTGGTGTTGTGGGAGGCAAAATGGTAATCACTAATTCTGTCTGAAACCAGAGAAAATTTAATAAACATCAGTTAAAATTAATTTAAAGTCTGACATCTTGTGACCCTTCAGAACTAGAAAAAGGTGCTACATAGCATTACAAAAATTCTGGGGACACAGGTGGTGTGCCAAACTTCAGTTCAGTCATTCTGCTTGAATATTTGCATCTCTTCCTCATTTAGTTTTTATCTATTACTTCAGGACAGGGAATTGTTGTCTTACATGTTTGTAAAGCACCAAGATCATAGGGGCATTATAGGCCTGATTAAATAGTAATAGTAGTAGTAATAATAATAATAATGTTATTTGCTTTGGGTGCTGAATGACAATCACAAAACAAGTTTCTAATTTATTAATAAATGAACACCCCAACCTCAACAAAATTATGATCAAGGTGGGTACAAGCCCATTGAAGCCAACAGGCTCCCACTGAGTTAAATGGGCTTTGAATTAGGATCTATATCAATAAATAATAAAAATAATAGTTTTTCTTCTGGTAGTTCACCAGCTAGTGTACCTGGAAATGGCCACTGATCCCTCAGACCCTGTTTGTCAGGCCACAAAGCTGTTATTGTCCAAAGCCCCTGGGCCAATCTATCTATGATAGATGCATATATTTATGCAGAGTGAATAGTGTTCTTTTTACTTTACTTTCAAAAGCATTCTTGATCTTTTTTTCCCCCCTGGTCTGCTTTAAGTATCTCAACAAGGAAGACTACATTAGTATTGCCAGTTATCCAATTAAATAATATTCTGTCTTCTGGGCATGATTTATACTGTAGAAAATGCATATTTTTTACAGTATAATGGTTTTACAATGAAACATAATTAAATCATCACAACATTTTTTAGAATTCCAGGATTTCTTTGTACCCCAGGTTTACAGGTTTTCCCCCCACATATTTCTCTTTAGATGGTGTTTAGTGTTGAACAGATGTCACTTGTATAGACCAAGAGATATGTAGATGAAAACTTCAAAAACCTTGGCTGCCATATTTCTAGTTTTTGCACAAACTGTAGCAGTTGCTAAAGGTAATAGTAATACAATATTCCAAGTTGATACTGATGCAGTGCTCTTTGTTTAAAATAGTAAGAAATAAACATTTTTATCCTGCATTGTAATTTGCCTTAGTCTTTCCTTGGATTATATAAAAATTGAGGCTGAATACATTTCCAAATACTTGGGGTTTAAATGTCATTTAATAATCTGTGTGTTGTTTTATAGGCGCGCATAGGGCAATAGCTGCCTGCTAGTAAAATAAATTTACTGACCCATGATTGAATTAGTGCCAATGATTGTTTAAAGCTTTGGGCTCTAAAAGTTTTTCTCTTATCTTTATGTTAAACAATAGAAAGTTTTACCGTATGTTCAAATAACATCTTCATCAGGTTCACAACAGGATACCTTAGTTAATTTTCAGTTGAATGCTTGACAGGATTTTCTCTTTGCTGGTTGGTTGGATGAAAGTCTAGACATTGAGAGGCTAGGCTTTAGTGGGGCCTCACAATATAGTTATTGTGAATGTTAAGTAGGAGCAGCTTACTCTGATGTACAGACTCCATGCTCAAACCAGCGGTACAAAGACACAGCTTTTGTTCCAGAGGAGAGGGGCTAATCCAAATGCTGCACACTGTGAAAAACCTTTTATAGAAGAGGGAAAAACTTGCCTGGAAGGTGAGAGGTCAGCAGTTTAACCTCTGACCATAAAATAAGAGACCAATGAAAAATGGGATGAACAAGGGGGAAAAATACTTCAAGTACTCTATGCTTTGTTTATCAAAAATGGGTCAAGAGATGACTGTCAGGAATGGTTACATGAGTTCTGATAGGACATGTGGGATTCCTAAAGTATCCACTGACTTAATTTTCTTAGTTGCATATTAGTGCTTAATTTGAAACCTTCTGAGATCTCTTTTCTCAGATACTGGTAAACAAAGCGAGAGGCAATACAGAAATCTTACCTTCTGCTTCTTTTTTTAAGTCTCATATGTAAGTTTTTTCCTAAGATCAGGATATTTCTGATCTTGCTTTTTATAGATAAACCAGTCAACCTTCCTTCCCAATTCCCTTAACTGTTTTCTCTCCTCAGTTCTGTTCTTCCATAGTAAATCTCATTCTTGCTGAGGGTGGTAAAGAAGTGCAAAAGCTAGAAGCATCTCATGTGCATGTTATAACCTCCTCACTCTTGTTCAGCAGGCAGTGAGATGGGTCTCTTAAGTTAATGACATAGATCTTTGGGTGGTCACTGCTATTGTACAACACCAGGGGAGAGCTGTTCTAAATCTTAGTGCAAGGGGAATATGGAGACTTTTCCCTCTGATCTCATTTTGGTATTATCAGTGCTGAGAATTTAGTCACAATCCAATTAAAAATGATGGAAGTTATGTTGTTAGTTAATAGTTGTGCCTTCTACACTCTAACACCAGTCTGACTAATCGGTTACCATCCTTCCCTTCAGTCAGTCAGTAGATCCAAATAGTAAATAATATAGGTGATGCCATTGGACTACCTGCCTGGAACACTAGTATACTGTGTGCTTCACTACAGTAGATCCACAGTAACAGCTTTGCTTTGCTTTGTATTTTCTTTTCCTTAGCATGGAAAAGAGGGAAAAAGAAGAAGACATAAAGCTTTGTTAATGTACCACTGCAAATTTTCGACTCCTGCTGACCATTGCAGGCCTTTTTGTATTGAGGAACCCCACCCACCCACATTTTATGAAAGAATCAAAGCTAGAGCTCATTGTCTACTCCTGTCAAATGTTTTTAAGGTGTGTCAGGAATGAACAGAAGTTATTTTCTTATGACCAGGATGTTCTCATCACTCTAACTGAAGAGAATTGGTCTGCAAGCACGATCCCTCTTTACCCAGCCAGCCTCATTGCCTCCTTAGTGGTACTTAATACACTTTTTTTTTGTGGGGGGGGGGAGGGAGGAGGACAGAGAGGGTAGATGCTTGATTTTAGTTTGTGTTCAGACTTAGTACAATCTCTGACTTCTGCTTCCTTTATCTCTTACCAAAGCTTAATCCTTTTACCCCCTCAGTATGTAGGGTTATTTCTTCTCTTCAATTACAATAGAGGTACATTTCTCACAAAGACACTACTACGTGTAACTCGGTGGTCTGGCACTTTCTTAGCTGGGGGAGAAGCCCCCTTATTCTCTTTAGATTCAAGATTACTTTTGTCAAAATGCAGCACCTCTATGAACAGCTTGTCGGAAACATGGGGCTGCCAACTGAGTCAGTTTTAAATGAAAGATTCAGGAATCTGTTCCTTCGTTGGACAAGCCTGGACAGTCTGTTCTTCAGTTAAATATTTCATTTCCTCCCGTTTGCAATCTGAGTTCCACTGTAGCCAAATCCTTTTCAACTGGAGCAAACCGCTGAAAGAGAAATGATTTTTATGTGGGGGCTCTTCAAAGATGGACCTGTATGTTGCCTTCTGCATTTTTATGTCCACTGAAGGAAATGTCTGTACTCGGGATTTTCTAGAAAAGAAGTTGGTGGGGATCCTGAGAGAATGCTTTATGTGTTCGTAATCTCAGGTGGACATTTCCAAATATAGCTTATGTAGCCTGGACCTTCTTGGAAAAACTGTAAGAAATTACTTTGTTTTGAGGGAACATTCCCATGGTTCTTTAGTGGAAGTGAAACAAGTGACTTAGTGTAATCCAGATACTACTACTTATTAATAGTCTAGTTCTTAACTCCCTTTCAGAGGTCAGCTTGCTGTAGGACAGGCACTGTTGTGTCCTTATGGGCTTTGTGAATTTGTTGTGGATAAAGTGAACTTCCTCCAGGATGACTGATAATTTTGCCCTTTAGGAAGCATTAAACCAGAAGCTAAAAGCGATCTCAAGCTTTATTAGTATAGACAACACTTCAGTAGATTTTACTTGCATTTTGAACCAAGGAGACACAGATTTACCTGTAACTGTTCCTTTTGAAAATCTTTATAGCAATCTAAACCTCTTCGCTACCTTGCTCAAGACGAAATAACATCCTCATGTTCTAGACTGGTTCCTTAGTATAGAACATTTCTGTGTCTAAAGAAGAAAGGTCTAAAAATACCAATGAATTTTTGAGGCAGTATAAGGAGGCTATAGAATCTACTGCAGAGTTCAAGTCCACCATATAATTGTCTAGTGTTCTTTCTGTTCCACGTTGGAATAGTGGAAGATATGTGAACAAAGTTAGAACATGGTCTGTTTTAAGTAGCAAAGTTTCAAAACATATATAATTCTGGGATGAAATCCTGACCCCACTGACTTAAATGAGTCAGGATTTCACTCCTGGAATCTTAAAATTCCATTTGTCCTGGAGAAACGAAAGTGTTTGTGGTTTGTTTTATCCTGTTTTTAAAATAGGAGCTCAATATTAATCAGTGGAGTGCATCCACCTGGACAGGAAATCATCTGCAGACATGGGGAAATTTTAGGTTCCAGGACTGCGCTCTATATTCTCTGTTGAATAATTGTCAAGATGCTCACTGGCATATCTCCTCCCTTTTGATTTAGAAAGGTTAATCACGTTGGTAGAAAAGATGAACATATAGATCACAAGTAATCCAGGAGAACTTCTTAGCAAGAAAATATCTGTTCACATTGTAATAATTAGTGTTGTCTTTGGTCCCGTCTCTGTTTTCAGAATTGAGCACGTTTCCCTGGTGTGGCCAGGTTGCTGATTTTGTTCATCAGGATGGTGGGAGTTGTGAACATTGTAGTTAAACCTAGGTACAGTGCTTTATTTATCTCTCCAGGGAGTGTTCAAACATTTTATTTCCAGTTTCTTAATATAGTAGTGAAACAAAAGAAGAGAGAAGACAACAAATCTAGGATTAGTATTCAGTTCTTCTCTTCAAAGCAAATTTTTCTACTCTAAGAAAAGTATAGTAGAGCCTCACTAGTTGGCATACCTTAAAATGAAAAGAATACTTTTTCTCACTGCTTCTCAGGATTTAACAAAAGAGCACCATAGGGAAAGTCTCTGATTACACAGTACCTTTTTCAAAATGTACAACATTACTTTTACTAGCACATCATGAAGTTAAACAGTTGAATTACATTTGTCAAAAATGAATGAGTGAGACTCACCTTGATGATTTGTCCTTTTTTAAAAATTGTGTTCACTTACAATTGGGTTTCGTATTTAGTGTGTGTTAGAATGTTCTACTGTGTTTGGATAATAAATTAAGCAACATGGCATTGAAACAAGTCAGATTCTCCTGCATCTGATTGTGTATGGTAGGTAGTTCATCATCATTCACTCATATGGATAGTACTTCATTCACATCTGCTGCAGCACTTCTTAATAATAAAAGCTAACTTGTCTAAAGACACAGAGATTAAAATTCTTACTGAAAATGTGTTTGTTCCTCATGTCTCATACACCAGTCTAGGAAGGGATCATCCAGGGTTAATTCTTCGTATTTTCTCCAATTAGTCAGAGGAGATTTTCCACCCATCTAAAAAATTATCAGCTGTAGTAAATCCCTAGGTTCCACGTGATTATGACTGTAAATCCGAAGCCACCAAAAGTCTTGTTTTCTGCTTGTAAGTACTCTGAGTGAAAATGAAAGTAGCAATTTATCAATTGATTTAGTAGATACCAACATATGTGTAGATAAGAAATTATCTGTGTACATTATTTTAAAAAACAAATAACAAAATGGAATATTTTACTTTCTTTGTTCATTACCTGGTAGCACAGTGGTTCTTAAACTGTGATCTGTGGTGTATTGCTGGTCTAAATAGCTCTCCTAGTCTTCAAGAATGATGCCTGTTGCTATTTGAAAACCAGCCCAGGTCTTCCTTTGGCTGTCCTAATGCTGTGACTGGCTAAAATTAACAAGCAAATGCATGTGCGCACACACCAGTTTGCACCCTGCACTGTTGCTTCATGTTTTCCTTTGTTGGGAGTTTCTTTGGTATACATTCAACCATGATCTTATTTACTGACAGCATTAAATTAGAGGGGTAGTAAACATACAGGTGGACAGAAGCGAAGTGACCCAAAGAGATTAGAATGCTAGGGGCTGCAGGCAATCAGAATACATGTAAGATGGACATCAAGGGAGAAGATGTCAACAGCACAAATACAAAAAGAGTGCCGTAACCAGACAGCTGGGCCCGTTAATTGAAAAAGTGTGTTTGTCTTGTCTCCTTAATATTGTCTAATCTTTACATGTAACCATTGAATGCAGATAAATTATGGTATTAGGGTTGGAAAAGGCAGTGGTCCAGGAAAGACTTCTATGTTTAAAAACATATAGACAATATAGTTACATGTAAACAAAAGGAAAAGTTAGTTCCTAGTGTGTTCTACATATTGACAGTAGAAACTTACGCAAAATTGTATACAGTCTAGAACATTTAAGGCAGATGTATTTGTCAAGGTAACACATTCTCACATGAGACGTAACCTTAATTTATACAATTATTTCATTACTGGTAAACATTTCCTGATATTTCATAGCAATAATAATTACCTCCAAAATTATTTCCCTAGAATTGTGTGAATTTAGAAATCTGGCACATGTATGTGAATGTATAGTTACTCATGATCTCTATTTTATCCACTGGAGCCTTTTCAAAATTCAGTATTAGGAGCTTGATATTTCTGTTTAGTTACCACTGTTCCATGGTGATAATCACCATAGTAAAACCTTAAATGGAGAGAGATCATGTAGCATGCTTTCATTTAATTGGTTTCTCCTGAGACACAGGTCTTTTATGTTTTAGGACTGGCTGTTTCAATGCAACCATACTACTGCGGTAATTTAGAGGAGAACTAAGCTCCTCCTAATGGTGCATTAAGAAAACGCTCAATTCATAAAGGGTACGTAAAACTCTAAGCTCATATTATCATTGGAAATATGAGGGCAAATGTATCATTTTGAGCTCTGCATAAGCTTGGTTCTATTGATGGTGAATTATACTATCCATTCATATAGTTTTACCAATAGAATTACAAATGGAGCATGTATGTGTATTTTAGAGGGGGACAGGAGGTGTTGAGGCAAATGCACTTCTGCAGTTTAAGAATATATTTAACTGCATTATCAAACTGATGTTCAGTACCTTGTGTCAAATTCTGTCTATAATCCTCCGTAGTAAATGAAGAAAAGATTTTTTTTTTAAAAAAAAAATATAGGCCTTTTAAGATGCATATTCTTTACAGGAAGGCATTTTTTATAACTTTCATACAGTGCAATTATCATATTATCACATCATTTAAGGTAAATTGGAGTGATACTTCCACCCGGCTTTTGTTTGCTATTCTGAAAATTCAGTGCTTTAATCATTAATAAGAGAAGAAAGTAAACTTTATTTTATTGCTGAAGGATTAGTGTTTGTAAGTACATGCAGCGCATTTTTGGTAGATTCATTTCCTATTTTACTATATATGGTTTGGGAAAGATTGAGCTGTATGAAGTGACATATAGATGTACTTCCCCAACAGGAGCTCCAAGAATAAATTATGACTCAGAATGTCACAGTTCCATCTGTGCTTCCCTCCTCCTTCAGAGAGAAATAAAAATTTATGCCCCTTTATAGGGTGTGGCTAGTTCCCCTCTCACAGCTCTCTCAGCTGTGCTGGCTGGCAAGTTGGTGGGAACACAACTATGTTCTCATTGTTTACCCCCTCTTTTTGCCCAGCATCCCACTCACTTGCTTATGCTCTGCTTCCACACTAAACCTGAGACAAAGATTTGGGTAGATTTACAGGACAAGTGTTACTCCCCTGTGCTGCAGTGCAAAGGTTCAAAGCATTCTTCTTAGCTGTGTTTTGAAACAGACAAAATATTCTTTTACAAATATGCTGTCATTACTTTTGTACATTGTACAATTAAATATTTTGATGATCCACATTAAATGAGAATAAGGACATTAACTGTTAGGTGTATTTGTTTTTTGTTGTGTGAGATTATTATTTCTATTGACTTTTTATAATGTAACATTAAGACCTTTTTTAAACCTACCAACTGAAGTTGTTATAGAAGGTTGACTTCTATTTCACTAGGAGGGTGGTGAAGGACTGGAATGGGTTACCTAGGGAGGTGGTGGAATCTCCATCCTTAGAGGTTTTTAAGGCCTGGCTTGACAAAACCTTGGCTGGGATGATTTAGTTGGGATTGGCCCTGCTTTGAGCAGAGGATTTGACTAGATGACCTCCGAAGGTCTCTTCCAACCCTAATATTCTATGATTTCATCTGTGCCTTTTTCTTGGGCACTGTCTGAGGAAGAGTCTATTCCTTAAAAGTCAAAATGCTTTTATCTCATTAGTCCAGTCAAATAATTGCCTATAACATTTAGCATTGGGTCTACTTATTTAAAAATAACAATTATCTCTTATCTAGTGCTTTACATGTATAGTTCTCAAACCACTTTACAGAGGACAAGTATCTGTGCTCATTTTACGGATGGGGAAAATGAGGTTCAGACACGTAAAGTGACCTACCGAAGGCTACCCTGCAGGTTACTGGCAGAGCTGGAAATGGGACCTTCACTTGTGATCCCCAGTCCAGTACACAGTTTGCTACTGAACTATGGTGTCTCCTCTGACAGCCTATGTTCGACTGTTCTGTTTGTTATAGATCAGAAAGGAGCAAATGTATGTGAATATGGACCAACTGTGGCGGCAGAGCATGGAAAGAATGGAATAGTGACTATGGGGCACCTTCTCTTTTCTTCTTAGCTGGTGGCTATTCCTTCATGACCTCTCTCTTTCTTTGTGGCTCAAAGGCATTTGAACATGTGACCAGCTCAAGAGGGGCAATGTGGGGGCATAGCTACTCTAGGCAATTTGCTCTACTAGTAAATTTGCATATTTTCCAGTAGGAAAACACTGCAGCAATAAGCAGTACCAATTTGCACCATGTAGTTTGTCCCCACCTTGGAGCATTAAGTGTGTCAAAAACAGGTGAACAATTTCCATGTAGGCACCAAACTGGAAATAGAGAGCCCAGGATATTGCTAGCAGAGACATACAGCCTATGTAGGTTTCCTGAGAGATCCACAGATATGGCATGCTGATTCCATGTTGATACTTGGACTCCATATGATGTTACGGTTATAGCTTGTGCCTCTTCTGTGCTGTTCCTAATCTTCCTCTCCTTAGAAGACTATGTCACATCTGTGTAGTCACTGACTTGGAACTTTTTGTGGAGATATTCTCTCCTTCCATGATTTTTTCTGCAGAAGGGTATGACTTGGCTCTTTCTTTGTAAATAATTTTTTTTTAAATCCACAGATGGAACAATTCATAGAATATTATAAACGGTGGAGGAACTGCATATCTAGATTAGACAAATAATCTTTTTTACTTATTCTAGTGGCAGCCCTCAACATAGATACTAATTTAAATATTTTCTTTCCCCCTTTGTTCCCATGTAGAGTATGTGTGTGAGACACTGAGTTGTAAGAAAGTAATGCTTCATGATATCGTGAGAATCTCAGCTGATTAAAAGGTTTATTAGCTGTTGAAGTAACACTGATCTTTCTATAAGCAACCTATTAACCTGTTTTTCTTGCTTTGTTCTTATCAAAACTTTAGTGTTGACTTTTAAAGATTGGTATGTGAAGAACCTCAGAACATTGATTTTTCAGCTGCATGCTGCCTGTCACAGATGAATCAAGGCTGAATGTATGTGGTGCGGCATTTTAAATTTTTGTTGTTGTTGATTCTTGCTCACATGGAGAGCCCTTGGGACAGATGGCCCCTCACTGTTGATGGTTCGATTACAGTGATCACCCACAGCTTCAGAGGAGTGCGAAGAAAAGAAATTGCTTTCTTTGTCAAGGTGTTTTCAATTCAATTCTCACCCATTAGCCCTGTTTGGTTAAGTTTTGAATTACTTCATCAGGTGACTGATGAGTTTATTTTCCCCCATGTTATTAAAATAGATCTGGTATATAATGGAAAGGAAAGGCAAAAGGAGATTTATTCTTATTGATCTGTACAGCAGTCTTCATTTGTGTAGTCGCTTGATACATTATGAACAAATGATACAATGAATACTGAATCAAAAGTAGCTAGAAAAGATATTTTTAAACATACAATATTAAGGATTCTTAGATGTTCTTCATGTAAGTTCTTCAGTAAACTAGATGTATAGACTATACAACTAACCTGTGGTGGTGGTGGTAGTGATGATATTTAGTCCTCTTTGTGTAAATAAGGAAAAAAATAGTGTTCTCAAGTTAAATTCCTTGTGGACTACTATTCACATCACAAAACTACAAAATGTAATCTAATACAGTTGGCACATTCACAGTTAGAGAAGTTTCTGATTATGCTATTTTAGAGACTCCCCAGAGTTGGAATTGGCCTATCAGATCAGGTTTGGGTTGTGTCACACTAGCTTTCCTGGTGCTTCCCTACCATTATCCGTGGGGGAAAAACAAAGGACTTAAATTTCATAAGTACAAAATATACATCTTGATTGGGGCAATTCAGGGTGAGGAGGAGGGGGAAAGCATTTCAAATTGAGTCTTTTTGTAAAAACAAACAATTCCATTCACCGTACTCTTTCACATACAAGCCTGGTCATAATTAGAAATATCCCATCCCTGTCTCGCATTGTTGTTGAATTGTACTTACATTGAAATGTGAATCTGTTTCTTTAATTGGCTTAAATTTAATAAAAGTAATGTAGAACCCAGATCCTCAGCTGCAAACCTACTGTTCCTAAGTACATGCATCATGCAACCCCATTCATCACACCATTGCTTCTGCACGTACTGTGTTGCAGTTTCAGTATCAATGGGGCTGGGTTTGCAAGGCTGACTGAAAGCTTGGGCCTCATGATCACAACCAATAGGGGAAGGAAGGTGATTGGGCTGAGGATCATTCAGGTGTTTGCTGATTTGAGGAGACTTAGTTTTATTAGGCTGCCTGAAGGTACTCTGCCTCTGAGCAGGTTTGTAGTAAATTAATATTCACAAGGACAGATAGTAACTACGTCATGGTTTCACTGTGTCTTGTATTCACAATATACTCAGGACTAAAAGGATGCTATATCATGGTATAGACATGTTGATGATAGTTACATTCTTGCTGGAGCTCCTTAAAATGTTGTAGGCAGCCCATTTCAAGACTGGTAATGCCAGCCTCTGCTTTTACTTAATGCCAGCCACTGCTTGTGGCAGTGAAGAGGGACTAGATGGTGAAAATAACAACACCCTAAGGCCTTTGGATGGTGATAAGGTAATCAATGGGTGACAGAGAACCACAATAAAATGTTTTGTCTAATGATGCATTATACAGATGAAATCTTTATTTTCTGGAGTTGTGTTACAAACACTACATCTTGCACTACAGCTGAATTCTATTTAATGGATTCATCCATTTTCACTGTTTTGCAGTTCTTGGCACACCAGCTATGTGCCATGATTTAGAGGAAGGTCTAATATGCAGATATCAAACAGAGCCTGGTCATCACAGAGCTATGTGGTACCCCACTATTTAAGAGGTTGGGTAGATGCTGCAGTAATTCAGTAAAAGGTACTGTAAATTATCAGGCGTATCTACTCATGTCAAGGTTCCTTCCCCACTCTGAACTCTAGGGTACAGATGTGGGGACCTGCATGAAAACCCCCTAAGCTTATTTTTACCAGCTTAGGTTAAAACTTCCCCAAGGTACAAATTATTTTACCTTTTGCCCTTGGACTTTATTGCTGCCACCACTAAGCATCTAACAAATATATAACAGGGAAAGAGCCTGCTTGGAAACATCTTTCCCCCCCAAATCCTCCCAAACCCTAAACTCCCTTTCCTGGGGAAGGCCTGATAAAAATCCTCACCAATTTGCATAGGTGAACACAGGCCCAAACCCTTGGATCTTAAGAACAATGAAAAAGCAATCAGGTTCTTAAAAGAAGAATTTTAATTGAAGAAAAAGTAAAAGAATCACCTCTGTAAAATCAGGATGGTAAATACCTTACAGGGTAATGAGATTCAAAACATAGAGAATCCCTCTAGGCAAAACCTTAAGTTACACAAAGACACAAAAACAGAAATATACATTTCATTCAGCGCAACTTATTTTATCAGCCATTTAAACAAAACAGAATCTAACGCATATCTAACTAGATTACTTATAAGTTCTAAGACTCCATTCCTTTTCTGTTCCTGGCAAAAGCCTCACACAGACCGAGAGAACCTTTGTTTCTCCCTCCCTCCAGCTTTAAAAGTATCTTGTCTCCTCATTGGTCATTTTGGTCAGGTGCCAGTGAGGTTATCCTAGCTTCTTAATCCTTTACAGGTGAAAGGGTTTTTCCTCTGGCCAGGAGGGATTTTAAAGGTGTTTACCCTTCCCTTTATATTTATGACAACTCAATATCTAAAATATTGCCTTGTTCAATATGTCTCTCTTCTCCAACCATGTGAGCATTACATTAGCTTTCTTCTTTCACTGAAAAGGTACAAGAAAGCTAGCTTTCAGTTTAACTCTGTTTTTAATTTTTAACATCTTTTTAACTCTGTTTTTAATTTTATACAGAAGCATCAGTGTTTTGATTTGTTTTTGCCTATTTTATTTGGACTTTTTTTTCTTGCATGTGAAGGATCTAGACTACAGCATAGCATTGTTTTTGAATCTTTTCCAACAGCAGTCTGCTAGAAAATGGTGAATATTTATTGATACTCTTTTGCGCCAATTTTCAAGCCAGGCATTTTGCTTTAGAGAACCTTGACTATTTTTGTATATGCAGGTCCCTGGATCTGGCCCTCTCTAACTTCATGTTAGAACCTATAGATGAGCTGGCATTTCCTAAAAGGAATTAGATAGAAAAGAGTAGGAGTACTTGTGGCACCTTAGAGACTAACCAATTTATTTGAGCATGAGCTTTCGTGAGCTACAGCTCACTTCATCGGAAGTGAGCTGTAGCTCACGAAAGCTCATGCTCAAATAAATTGGTTAGTCTCTAAGGTGCCACAAGTACTCCTTTTCTTTTTGCGAATACAGACTAACACGGCTGTTACTCTGAAACCTGTCATAGAAAAGAGTATAGCACATATATCCAAGAAGATACTAGAGATCTAGTGTCTATTAGATTCAAAAAGCTCTTTAGATTTTTCCATATGAAGTCTATAGTTTTCACAAAGTAAACATAGCCTCTTCACTACTGAAATAAAATGCTTCTTGCTCAATGTCTTTTTCCAGTCAGACTCCCCACTGGAAGGGGGCATATTAAGCAATAGGATATATCAGGTACATTTAGATGCATCGGAGGTATGCTTGTTCCTAATTTACTCAGCATATATTGTTTAATAATAATTGGGTTGAAATCATCTGGATCTTTCTCAAAATCAAGCTTGAAAGACCAATCTAGCAAAATATCTGGTTGATCTCCGGAAGGGGATGCTCTGCACAGTGTCTTTAAGGATCCTGAATACCACACTTGAATCTTGAAAGATAACTACATGCTGTGTTTTTCAACAGCAGTCTAGGTAGCTTTTCACCTTCAACAGGATGCAAAACTTGTATTTGGTTATAAATAAGTGTAAATGGGTTTGGTAGCCTTATCCTGTTCAACAATTGTTCAGTTCACAAAATCATTGGACAACTTTGCTCATTTAGTGTTTGCGCAAGAGAGTCTTGGGACAAGGATAACAGTTGTATTGTAGGTATTAAGTGATGTGCATTAGCAGTGATGTGTGTGGAAGCTTGCACAGTGCCTGCCTCCCTGTCCTTCAGTTGCTTGTCCTTCAGTTGCTGATTTTAGACCCTAATTTTCATGGTCAGTAAATTCACTCACAGATGAAAAATAAAAAGTAATAAGTAATGCTGCAGTTACTAACAGGCCGATAGCTGTTTACAAGTCCGCTCTAATGAGTTGGTAGCTAAAGGAAAAGCAACTCCATCTTATCTTGCAGAAAGACCAAGTAAAGGTTGGACATACTCATTTCATCTGTACACTTTCTGTGCAGTGAACCTTCACCCTGATTAAGGTTTTACCCAGAAGCGTGGCTAATAGCATTGCAATGAAAAAGACCCTTTCTTTATGTCCCTAGTTAGCTGAAAATGACTTATTGCTCTGTCCTTCAATGGTAACAAATTCTTGGGTAAAGGGATTGACCTATAACTCTAACGGAAATGGCAAGTTGTGGCTAGAAGTTTTTACACTATCTGTAAGAAGGAAAAAAGTACATATTTCCTGGTTTCTGTGAGTTGCATACACACATGGCACCTTGACAACTATTTCTCAGAATGATCACAAATGCTCATAGTGCTGTCAGCTGAAACACTGGATCCAGAATGCAGTATGTTGAATCCTACAAGGTATTCATGGGAGTAGTTAGTTTTTTGCATTTTTTTTAACAATGTAGATTTGCTAAGTTCTTTGAAGAACCTTTATGATACAGGTTAAGACAGAGGTACTTCGATACAAATCTATGGAAATTATGTCGCCATTGGCTCTAGGCAGTGCCTTTACTGTGTCATGTACATATACATCAAATTCACACACTTAAGTAGAGACTGTGCCAAATTCAGACCTGTAGTAAATAATTTAGTCATGACACACATTTGGAGTCACTGAAGTTATTGAGGAATTTTAGTAATGTGAGTGAGAGCAGAATTTGGTTCACTGACTTCAAATGTGAGTTGGGCTACTTAGGCCATAGTTTAATTTGGTCTATTGTTCTTGAAACATTTTTCCGGTGAATTACTTTTGAATTGGCAAATTTGTTACTTTCCCTCACTGTCTCTTAAAAAGAGACATGTCCATTTCTCATGTCCATTTCTGAAACATGAATGATGCACACTGGTGTCGTGAAACCATTTTTTCTTACAACTGAATCATACGTCTCTAAAAAGATAAACTGGTTATATCACAGTACCCTGGGTCCAAGTTACAAGTGAAGGAATAGAAACACATACATTTAAGACTCATACAGTATGACTCATACATTAAAAAAAAACCTTAAAAATGATCTATCATAGTTTTTGTTATAACTCTTAATGTCATAATTTTAAGCTTCATTAACTGATGACCTCCCATGTTTAGAAACAATTTCTGTGTTTAACTGGGGGAAAAGGGATTTCTAGCTCTACAGTGGTACAAGTCTCTCATTCCTCCTGGTACTGATTGTTCATTGAACCTTAGAGGTAATGGAATCACATCTTGACGTGTTACCGACCATTATTACAAGAAACACTTAAGATTACTATAATTGAAAAAGACTACTAAACAAATTATTTTCTCTTTTTCCACTTTATTTACTTTGTGTATTTGACAGTACTTAGTGCAGTCAGTTTCACTGACTCTATGATCAGTCATTTTCCCTTTTTAGTTTGTGTAAGCCTTTCACACAGCAACAAGGGAGTGAGTGAACAGGTAAAATTTTCAAAAGCGCCCAAGACCCATTTTCAAAAGCAATTTATGCACTTTGGTGCCTAAGCCCATTGCCTTTCAATTACATTAGGTTCCTGACTGCCTAAATCACTTTTGAAAGTGGGTCTTGTGCACTTTTGAAAATATACACCCAATCTGTATACACATCCACATAAGATATATCATATGTAATTATTGTAATTTTAAAAAAATCATGTGATAAGGATATATAAATTCAATTAAACTTGAAAGTTTTCTTCCCTCATTTGCACGTTACACTCTTAATCCATCTCCTCTGGGACTACTTATAATGAAGCCAGGTTTAGTAGATGGTAAGTTTACAGTATATCACTGTTTAGAACACAGTATTTGTAATCAATCCTACTCTGTCCTTTTTCCTTTGTCCAGGTTATTGAAATTGGATTTAATTTTGTAAATATGTTTTCTTACACTTTTTTGTGAAGGAACCCTCTCTAACTGGGTACCTGCTTTCTGTTGTTGCTCTCCTATGAAATACTACAGTAAGAACAGACTCTTAACATTTCAGTAAAAGTTTTTTTTTTAATATTCATACTTTGATGAGCAAAAATGCATTGAGTGCATAATTTGCATACAAATGTGCTTTCATGTATTTCCTAAAGTGGCACTCTCATTTGCATATTGTCTTTAATCTGACATTTTTAAGTGCCAGAAAAGTTAGCAAGTGTTTCTTAGTTTCTCTTTTTTATGAAGTTTCTCCACTCTATTCTGTGTTTGTTCTTTCTTTCGATTACCGATGCCTGGCAAATACTGTAACTTCCTTCCCCTCCCACTCTACTCTGCTCGCCTCTCCATCCAACTACTAGAATATGTTCCACTTTCATCCTCCAGAACCTAGGAGCCTGAGACCACTCCTAAACTCAATCTTCCTGACAACATTATATCACGTACTAGTGCACCCTTGCATATACTGAGTGAAACTGTTGACAAAGAGATTTTAATGTGATATATAGAAGTCATCTTTGCTAACAGTAACTTTTATATTTATGTGAATGCTGTTTCATCACCAGATTAATTCATCTTTGAAAATACTTACATTGTACATTATGGTTGGTCTTTTCTCTTGTTTTGTTTATAAATAACTATAACAGTAGCAAGATATTATATTAGAGTGACAGCACCAATATAGTTAAGATTGAGATTCTCTATTTAGTTATGGCAGCTGAAAGTATATAACTCTCATGCTTATTTGAGAGTTGAGGAATACTTTAAAAACTAGGCTTTAGGTACTGTTTTTTGTGCAGTGAAATAAAATTTTATGCTAACAAAACCAAATATACTTAACATTTAAGTAGGTGAGCTGCTTTATCATTTTCTCCTGAGGGAATGGGTTGACAAGTTAGATTTATTCATTGCATTCTTTTATATTATATATAAAGCAGGACTGTCTGGAATAAACTTTTAACCTCAAACAGGGATTTTTTTCAATATGTGTATTATTCTATATGTAGAACTCTGCCCACAGGAGAGACAGTTTGCTTGAAATCAAGTCTGTAAAGGCACACTTATAGCTTTTATTGAACTGCCAGATTAAGTGTCTGTGCTAATTAGGTTATATTGATTTTATGGGAGTGTTAGTGATCTGTGAGTTTGACAGTGAAACAATGATTTTTGCATAACATTTATTTCCTAGTGAAATATCTGAAAAATTAGATCCCAATATTTTGTACTCAATCGTTTCCATTTTTACATGTTTGAAAACACAAATTATAATAAATACTGTTTGTGATAAAATCTATTACTTTTATTTTTCTCTTGGTTTTGTTACAAATATAGCTACAGAGGCTAAAATGTATTAAAAATGCTTTCACCAAATATACAGTTATACATGCTGTACTGTTATCACTGTAAAGAAAAGATTTTCTAGATGAGTTGCTTCCACTGAGAGGAATATTCTTTCTCTTTTAACCTGTATCCTACTTCTCTGTATTTTTTTTCTAAACTAAGCACAAGTTTAAAACACTTTTGAACCATTTATTAAGTGTTGCATGAAGACTAAGTTTTTGTGTTCAGTGTTACCCAGGGAGAAAGTATTGTGACTCGTGACACTATACAGTAGAACCTAAGAGTTACGAACACCAGAGTTACAAACTGACCAGTCAACCACACACCTCACTTCTTGTTACAAGAAGTGCACAATCAGGCAGCAACAGAGACAAAAAGAAAAGGGGAGGGGAAAAAAAAAAAGCAAACACAGTACAGTACTGTGTTTAAATGTAAACTACTAACAAAAAAAAAAAAAGGGAAAGCAGCATTTTTCATCTGCAGAGTATAGTTTCAAAGCTGTATTAAGTCAATGTACAGTTCTAAACTTTTGAAGGAACAACCACAACATTCTGTTCAGAGTTACAAACGTTTCAGAGTTACTAAACATCCATACCTGAGGTGTTTGTAATGCTGAGGTTCTACTCTACATTTCTTGAGACTTAGATTTGTATTTCTTTCTTGAACTTTTCTATTATTTTAGGCTGAAGTTGACCCAACCTGTCTCCACAGAAGTCCTGAACAATCGGGTTTCAAATACCAATTTCTCCCTGTAATCAGTGGGTGAGGTGCAGAGTGACCGTATATCCCCTGCACAGCTTCTGTTCCAGACTATGGGCTAGACTCTAGATCCTCTTTGCACCCTGTGTGCTTATTTTTGCTCACTGTATCCATGTAAATATGGATCCTTTTTTCCCCTCAAGAGGCCTCTCCCATGCTACCCTGTTTGGGACTTTTATTAAGAGCCTCTGCAGCAGTGGTTTTCAATATTTTTCCACTTGTGGACCCCCAAATTTTTTTGAATGGAGTTGTGGACCCCTTTGGAAATCTTAAGGGTATGTCTATACTACGAAATTAGGTCGAATTTATAGAAGTTGGTTTTGTAGAAAGCGTTTTTATACAGTCGATTGTGTGTGTCCCCACACACAAATGCTCTAAGTGCATGTAGTCGGCGGAGTGTGTCCACAGTACTGAGGCAACCGTTGACTTCTGGAGCATTGCACTGTGAGTAGCTATCCCAACCTTCCCGCAGTCTCCACCGCCCATTTGAATTCTGGGTAGAAATCCCAGTGCCTGATGGGGCTAAAACATTGTCATGGGTGGTTCTGGGTACATATCATCAGGCCCCCCTTCCCTCCCTCCTTCCTTGAAAGCAAAGGCAGACAATCGTTTTGCACCTTTTTTCTTGAGTTACCTGTGCAGATGCCATACCATGGCAAGCATGGAGCCCGCTCAGCTAACCATCACCATATGTCTCCTGGGTGCTGGCATCATGGTACTGCATTGCTAAACAGCAGCAGTTATTGCCTTTTGGCAGCAGACAGTGCAGTATGACTGGTAGCCATCGTCGACGTAGTCCTGGGTGCTCTTTTAACTGACCTTCGTGAGGTCGAGGCACCTGGGCAAATATGGGAGTGACTCAGCCAGGTCATTTCACTTTTAAGTTTCGTCTCATGGCGATTGAGTCCTACCGGCAGTGCACTGTCTTTTAATCAGCAGCCAGAAGAAGATGATGGCCAGCAGTCATACTGCACCGTCTTCTGCCGAGCACGCAGGAGATAACGATGGCTAGCGGTCGTACTGCACAGTCTGCTGCCAGCAAGATGTATAAAGATAGATGAAGTGGTTCAAAACAAGAAATAGACCAAATTTGTGTTGTGTTTTTTTTCTCCTCCCTTCCTTTGTGAAATCAACGGCCTGCTAAACCCAGTTTTGAGTTCTATCCTTGAGGTTTTGAGTTCTCTCCTTGAGGGGGCCATTCAGTTTCTCGCAAAGCCACCTCCTTTGTTGTTTTTAATTCCCTGTAAGTCAACCCTGTAAGCCATGTCATCAGTCGCCCCTCCGTCTGTCAGGGCAATGGGAGAAATCATTCAGTGCCTTTTTTCTGTGTAGATGGCAAACATGGAGCCCGCTCAGATCACTTTGGCAATTAGGAGCACATTAAACACCACACGCATTATCCAGCAGTATATGCAGCACCAGATCTTGGCAAAGCGAAACCAGGCGAGTAGGCGACATCAGCACAGTGACAAGAGTGATGAGGACATGGACACAGACTTCTCTCAAAGCATGGGCCCTGGCAATGTGGGCATCATGGTGCTAATGGGGCAGGTTCATGTGGTGGAACGCCGATTCTGGGCACGGGAAACAAGCACAGACAGGTGGGACCGCATAGTGTTGCAGGTCTGGGATGATTCCCAGTGGCTGCAAAACTTTCATGGAACTTTGTGACTTGCTTTCCCCTGCCCTGAGGCGCAATAATACCAAGATGAGAGCAGCCCTCACAGTTGAGAAGCGAGTGGCAATAGCCCTGTGGAAGCTTGCAACGCCAGACAGCTACTGGTCAGTCGGGAATCAATTTGGAGTGGGCAAATCTACTGTGGGGGTTGCTGTGATGCAAGTAGCCAACGCAATCAAAGATCTGCTGATATCAAGGGTAGTGACCCTGGGAAATGTGCAGGTCATAGTGGATGGCTTTGCTGCAATGGGATTCCCTAACTGGAGGGGTCATAGGCGGAATTCATATCCCTATATTGGCATCGGAGCACCAAGCCGACGAATACATAAACCGCAAGGGGTACTTTTCAATAGTGCTGCAAACACTGGTGGATCACAAGGGATGTTTCACCAACATCAACGTGGGATGGCTGGGAAAGGTACATGACGCTCGCATCTTCAGGAACTCTGGTCTGTTTCAAAAGCTGCAGGAAGGGACTTTATTCCCAAACCAGAAAATAACCGTTGGGGATGTTGAAATGCCTATAGTTATCCTTGGGGACCCAACCTACCCCTTAATGCCATGGCTCATGAAGCCGTACACAGGCAGCCTGGACAGTAATCAGGAGCTGTTCAACTACAGGCTGAGCAAATGCAGAATGGTGGTAGAATGTGCATTTGGACATTTAAAAGCGCGCTGGCGCAGTTTACTGACTGGGTTAGACCTCAGCGAAACCAATATTCCCACTGTTATTACTGCTTGCTGTGTGCTCCACAATATCTGTGAGAGTAAGGGGGAGATGTTTATGGTGGGGTGGGAGGTTGAGGCAAATCGCCTGGCTGCTGGTTACGCACAGCCAGACACCAGGGCGGTTAGAAGAGCACAGGAGGGCGCGGTACGCATCAGAGAAGCTTTGAAAACCAGTTTCATGACTGGTCAGGCTACGGTGTGATAGTTCTGTTTGTTTCTCCTTGATGAAACCCCCCCCCCCCCCCCCCCACCTCTTGGTTCACTCTACTTCCCTGTAAGCGAACCATCCTCCCCTCCTCTCTTCGATCACTGCTTGCAGAGGCAATAAAGTCATTGTTGCTTCATATTCATGCATTCTTTATTAATTCATCACACAAATAGGGGGATAACTACCAAGGTAGCCCAGGAGGGGTGGTGGAGGAGGGAAGGACAAGGCCACACAGCACTTTAAAAGTTTAAAACTTTAAAACTTATTGAATGTCAGCCTTCTGTTGCTTGGGCAGTCCTCTGGGGTGGAGTGGCTGGGTGGCCGGAGGCCCCCCCCACCGCGTTCTTGGGCATCTGGGTGAGGAGGCTATGGAACTTGGGGAGGAGGGCAGTTGGTTACACAGGGGCTGTAGGGGCTGTGCTCCTGCTGCCTTTCCTGCAGCTCAACCATATGCTGGAGCATATTAGGTTGACCCTCCAGCAGCCTCAGCATTGAATCCTGCCTCCTCTCATCACGCTGCTGCCACCTTTCAGCTTCAGCCCTCTCTTCAGCCCTCCACTTACTCTCTTCAGCCCGCCACCTCTCCTCCCAGTCATTTTGTGCTTTCCTGCACTCTGACATTGTTTGCCTCCACGAATTCGTATGTGCTCTGTCAGTGTGGGAGGACAGCATGAGCTCAGAGAACATTTCATCGCGAGTGCGTTTTTTTTGCCTTCTAATCTTCGCTAGCTTCTGGGAAGGAGAAGATCCTGTGATCCTTGAAACACATGCAGCTGGTGGAGAAAAAAAAAGGGACAGTGGTATTTAAAAAGACACATTTTAAGGAAAAGTGCGTGCACTCTTTCACGGTAAACCTTGCTGTTAACATTACATACATAGCACATGTGCTTTCGTTCCAAGGTTGCATTTTGCCTCCCCCCAGCACGTGGCTAGTCCCTCCCCCCTCTCCCCTCCCCGTGGCTAACAGCGGGAACATTTCTGTTCAGCCACAGGCAAACAGCCCAGCAGGAACGGGCACCTCTGAATGTCCCCTTAAGAAAAGCACCCTATTTCAACCAGGTGACCATGAATGATATCACTCTCCTGAGGATAACACAGAGAGAGAAAGAACGGATGTTGTTTGAATGCCAGCAAACATACACTGCAATGCTTTGTTCTACAATGATTTCCGAGTATGTGCTACTGGCCTGGAGTGGTAAAGTGTCCTACCTTGGTGGACGGAATAAGGCTGCCCTCCCCAGAAACCTTTTGCAAAGGTTTTGGGAGTACATCCAGGAGAGCCGTGAATGCAAGGGCAAATTAATCATTAAACATGCTTGCTTTTAAACCATGTATAGTATTTTAAAAGGAACACTCACCAGAGGTCCCTTCTCTGCCTAGCGGGTCTGGGAGGCAGCCTTGGGTGGGTTCGGGGGGTACTGGCTCCAGGTCCAGGGTGAGAAACAGTTCCTGGCTGTCGGGAAAACCGGTTTCTCCGCTTGCTTGCTGTGAGCTATCTACAACCTCATCATCATCATCTTCTTCCTCGTCCCCAAAACCTGCTTCCGTGTTGCCTCCATCTCCATTGAAGGAGTCAAAACAACACGGCTGGGATAGTGGTGGCTGAACTCCCTAAGATGGCATGCAGCTCATCATAGAAGCGGCATGTTTGGGGCTCTGACCCGGAGCGGCCATTTGCCTCTCTGGTTTTCTGGTAGGCTTGCCTCAGCTCCTTAATTTTCACGCGGCACTGCTTCTGGTCCCTGTTATGGCCTCTGTCCTTCATGCCCTTGGAGATTTTGACAAATGTTTTGGCATTTTGAAAACTGGAACGGAGTTCTGATAGCATGGATTCCTCTCCCCATACAGCGATCAGATCCCTTACCTCCCGTTCGGTCCATGCTGGAGCTCTTTTGCGATTCTGGGACTCCATCATGGTCACCTGTGCTGATGAGCTCTGCATGGTCACCTGCAGCTTGCCACGCTGGCCAAACAGGAAATTGAAATTCAAAAGTTCGCGAGCCTTTTCCTATCTACCTGGCCAGTGCATCTGAGTTGAGAGTGCTGTCCAGAGCGGTCACAATGGAGCACTCTGGGATAGCTCACGGAGGCCAATACCGTCTAATTGTGTCCACAGTACCCCAAATTTGACCCAGCAAGGCCGATTTCAGCGCTAATCCCCTTGTCGGGGGTGGAGTAAGGAAATTGATTTTAAGAGCCCTTTAAGTCGGGGG
The DNA here is from genome assembly GCF_965140285.1 of Lepidochelys kempii. Taxonomy (NCBI): domain Eukaryota; kingdom Metazoa; phylum Chordata; order Testudines; family Cheloniidae; genus Lepidochelys; species Lepidochelys kempii. Next base: position 64,252,677 of record NC_136387.1, on the reverse strand, counting down.
AAAAAAGGGCTTCGTCGTGTGGACAGGTGCAGGGTTAAATCGATTTAACACTGCTAAATTCGACCTCAACTCCTAGTGTAGATCAAGGCTTAGTTAGTGTCCAGTGTCACCAGTTTATTAATGGTTTAATTAGCAGCCTAACCTTTTTTTCCTTCCTCTGCCCAAGGTTATGTTCTCAGTTTTTTCTGTCAGAACTCAAAAAATGTCTCCACATTTTTCTGAGGAATTGCTATAGTGGCACACACCATTGATCTAGCTAGTCTTGCACTTTGTCTCCAACAGCATCCTTTATTCGATTCAGAGGAGGTGGTCATTTCCCCACGCACTCCTGGAATGCACACAGGTATGAGGCTCACATTAAGCCCTGAAAAATGAGTGTTAGCTAGTAGTGACTCATAAAAGTTGAGTCCTTGTGCTGTGCTCTCCACAAACCTGAAGGAGCAGAGGTTGAGGCCAGTCTGTGATTGTACTACTACTCATATCACTGAAATGACATTGTTCTCTATAGCCATCATACTTGTAGAGAACTGCTAATGGACTGTATCATTCTGATTTGAACACAGCATTTTTGCAATGAAACTAAAGTAATAGTTTAAGATGACCTGTACTAGGGAAACACCTACTCCGTTACTATAAAGACATAACGGATACAATCAACTTTCAAAATATGTACTCACCAATGCTAAATTATTGGCTAGATGAATGCATTCCCTCTCCCTCCCACTGAAGCAGCCAGGCTTGAACCTACGGGAATAATGTAAAATAGGAAGAGAGGGAAAAGGTGCTTTTAGAGAAGGGGAATGGGGACATTGTGAATCTCCTGTTTTCATTAGGCCAGTGGGGCAGAAAATGTGGAAAACATCTATATGGCTTCGTCAGGAAAAAAGGCTAGAGATGCCCTCCCGCTTGCTTCAGATACCCAATAGCCTGATGATTAAAGGCCTGGTCTTGTAAGGCCTGGTCTACACTTAAAATTTTGCTGGCATAGATATTTTGGTTAGGGGTGTGATATCTTACTAGCAAAGCTATGCCTGTTAAAGCCCTAGGGTAAATGCAATTATACTAGCAAAAAATATTTTTGCTGGTATATCTGATTTTGCTGCAGGAACTAGTTTTTCTGGTTAAAAATCCCCCCCCCCCCATTTATGGTGTTATAAACTGCATTTACACTATGAGAGTTTGTTATTATACCTGCAAACCTTTTAAGAGTAGACATGGCTTAAATAAAGGCTGAAAGATGATGCTGTGGAAACCTCTGACTGTCCTGGATCCAATGTGGGCCCATCATTTCAATCAGTTTTGCTTGTAACATTTATATACTACACTTTTAAAAAAACTTAAAGCTGATTTAGCTACTCAGTTACCGACCAATGGGTGTCTTTATAAAAAGGAAAGTGATAGAAATATGTTCCAATTCCATGCTTTAGGTGCCTCCCCCCTTTTATAGTTCATCCTTTAGACCCATTTCTTTTGCAAGGCCCACAAATGCTAACCCTCACCACTTGCCATGAACTTTATCATTTCTCCCTCATTAACATAATCAATATTGTAGAAAAAATGTTAGAAGATAGGATATCCATTGGGGACTCCCCATGCACATTTCATTGCCTGTTGAGATTCTAGACTCCTGAGACAGAGACTGTTGTTTTCTGTGTTTAGGAATTGCTACCCCCAGAAGTTCAAAGATCCTGCATGAGCACCCCAAAATATCATGAGTTTGGCTCAAAACATAAGATTTTAAATATATAATGACAGCATTGTCATCTATTTCACATTTATAGTGTATGATACAATTTTTGGCCCCCACATCCCTACATGATTTATGCACCCCTCAGACCCGCAATCAGTTCTGCACCTCCTCCAACCCTTTGGCTGCCTCTTTTCCCCCAGAATGCCTCCATTTCTCATGTAGCTGTAGAGGCATTTCACCCCCACTTTCAGGTCTGGGGAGGCCAATAGCTCCAGGGTCTTCATTTCACAATCTCCTCCTTTCACCCCAAAGCCTCATGTGGGAAGCAGTTCCAATGGGGTTCCTCTCCTCGTCCTTTCCATGCACAGTGTCTCAACATAGAGAGGGGAGGAGAAGCAGAGAGGAGCTGACCCATTTTTTCTCAAGAGCGAAGAGGACAGGAGCTGCTTTGAGCTGCTAGGTTATTTCTTCCTCCTCCTCCTCCACTCTCTTCTCCTCTGAAAATAGTATCAGCTACTCCTTCTTCCCCTATCCAAAAATTCTCTCAGCTCCTGAAGGGACGTGGACAGCTCAACCTGCATGCTGCAGCATGTCTGATTGGCTGTTTTCTTCCAGGAGGCAGGGAACTGAGGAAGGCAGCCAATCAGAGGAGGTTTCCCCTTGGCACTCTGAAATTTATGTGAAGGATTGCTGCTTCTCATGCCCAAATCCCATTGCTCACGATAAAATCATGAGAGCATGCAACACTGATGTCCCATACGCAACTGAGTGCACTGTTTGTCATTTAGCAAACAATAAAAAAAATACATTTTTTACAGACTTAGAGCTCTATTTTGAAGCTTCTGAAGGACACACTTGGGATAATTTGTTGATCATATATTCATCATGTTATAACATCATCTGCTTCTAGTTTAAATTAAGCAACTTTTAGGAAATGATGTACTGACTGAGTTCCTTTTAACATAAAGCTGAAGCCTCTTATTCAGCAAACATCATGTATTAAGTGATAAAGTTATGCAGGTAGATAGATGTTTGAATAATTGAGGCTTAACTGAGTTTTTCTAGAGACTGCTACTTTCTGACTTACTGTACTTGTGTTTCTAGGTATTGCTCTAGACAGGTTTTTTCTATAGTTTATTATTCTTAAGGTTTCCATGGCAAATTAAATACTTCTCCTCGCTATCTATTAAAGTGTGCTTTGGGTGTAGTTCTCACCCATTTCTTTTTTGTGGAACATATGTTTGTTCGGAGGAAGTTTCTTTCTTAGCTACAAGCAGCAAAGGAATTTCTGTAAAGGAATTTTTAAGTACAGCTTATATGGTATTATTGTATTTTCAAAGTGAAAGTGATAGTTACATTAATAATTTATTTCTAGTTTTGTAATGACTTTAGAATTTCTTTTCCAAGACAATATTGTTTCCCTCAAACTGGATTTTCAAATTAATCTTACAGCTAGTCACAGTAATACAATGTGTCTAGTAAGGTTTAAAATGAAATGTTTTCTTACTAGCCAAAGCATTATTACTGCAGGGTTTTCCAATCAAAATTGGATCATGACAATCAGCTGTGCGTGTGGTGTTTTTTTTAACCCAACATACACTGTTACTCTAGTTACCCTACACAATAAATAGCATTCTAGCAATATTTTCATCTAACAAATTTTGATTTAGTGTAAGCAGTTTACTATTCATTTTTGGAATGTAGGATCTGTTCCATGCAGGATTGTAGGAGCTGTAATGTAATACAGATCCATCTAATTTTTTAAAATAAGATGTCTGGGTTATTTATTTTTAATTTTTAAAATAAAATATGGTTGCTTTGGGTGCTCACAGCTGAGGAAGAAACAAGAGACTAGTAATTGCTGTAGAGGCGTATTTGTAGCTATAGTTTTATTAAATCAGGTAACATAGACTGGGAGGCCACTTTATAATACTTGGTTTTTCTTAGATACATGTGAGGTGTATTTTCCAATACTTAATATTATTTCCCTGATAAGATGATTAAGATTTTAATTGTAAAGTATTCTTGGCCCAATGTTGAGCACGTTCTTGTTTAAGAAATGTGTACCATGGATTCAGTAGATGTGGAAAGAAGTCTCTTTATATATTTAATTGAGGGTTTCTTCTCACCGACACATTTACTTAGAATTAAGGCAAGGCATGTGTGCCACGACAGGTTGGTTAGAATTAGGAAACTCAGAGACACCCAATGGTTCATCAGCCAACTATGGTAACAGCTATTCCTGCTAGCAATTCCCATCCTCTCACCCATAAAATCAGCATAAAATTGACCTAACATTGCTAGATCAGATGGAGTATCTGGAAAGTAATCCTCAGGGGAAAAGAAAAATCGGTCTTTGTGAATCTGAAGATAAAGTGCATAAAGTTGCAGAATCGGATTATTCTGTATCTTTCTATTTTTAAATTCAGTGCCCTTTTGTTTCTTCTGCAGCACTTGTGAGAAGTTGCTACAAAGATATGTCAGATGTAGTCTGAGTCTAACCCCCAAAGCCGAAACAAGCATAATCTTTTATTAAAAAAACAAAAATGGACTCAGATGATTAGAATAAAATCCAAAGAAAGAAGGGTAGGGTGGACTTTTTTTGGGTAGTGTTGGTTGGTTTCAGTGAAACAATGAAAAAAAAGAAAAGAAAACTAGTAAACTTTCTTTCTGTGGCATAAGCAATACAGATATTTTTCTTTTAGATATTATTAAATAACTTTACTACATCCATAAAACTATTAATAACAGATGAACACAACCACATAAATATTAGTAACTACAGTTCTGTGAAGCCTGTCTCTTTGAACATTTGGAGGAGATTGAGAGGTATGTTTCCCCCCCCCCATTTGTGGGGTCGGATGCTTTTGTTCGAATTAAGATGGGGATTTTTTTTATGGGCTGTTTCGTTTTTGGGAGGGATTGGCTAATGGCCTGCCATTGCTGTATTGGACTGTATAGTTTTAGAGATCTGTCAGAGTCCATAGAGCTGGAGGATAGGTGTGTCTTTTGTCTTTTTAATGTGTTTAACTGGAAATAAGTAAAGAGAGAAATCACACTGCAGTACATATAATTGTAAATCACTTACAGTTGTTGGAACATGAAAGCGAGAGTATGATAAAACCAGGTGAAAATAAGAGAGAGCTGGTATAAAATAAATATTATGTAATGAGGCAGACACATAAGGCTTTTTGTCTGGTTGTACCGAAAAAAGGACAGGAGACACTTGATATGGTTTTAATCAGGCCACAACTTTATTATTACATGTCTGGGACTACCTGACAGATAAAAGTGTACAGTGCAGGTAACTCCATGATCATTCAATATTTACATGGGGACTTCAGCCAGCCCCCCCTTTTTCCATCCAGGTCCCCCAGCCAACCCATCACTAGGACCTTACTATCTGTCCCCCTTGCCCTCCCTCCCCCCCTCCCCCGAATGAGGGTTAAGGTGGGCGCTAAGGAAAGGGGGTTTACTCCCTGCAGTGCCAGTCATAGGAAACCTGAATCCTGCCCCCTCGGTCCTGCTCCTTCAACAAACACCTCCTTTTTAAGTCCTTTACCAAGCCATTTATCTGGTCACTGTATCCATTCCCTATTGAGTACCTCCACTGAACTGAACTGTGGATAAATTGGAGAGAGTCCAGCGAAGGGCAACAAAAATGATTAGGGGACTGGAACACATGAGTTATGAGGAGAGGCTGAGGGAGCTGGGATTGTTTAGCCTGCAGGAGAGAAGAATGAGGGGGGATTTGATAGCTGCTTTCAACTACCTGAAAGGGGGTTCCAAAGAGGATGGCTCTAGACTGTTCTCAATGGTAGCAGATGACAGAACGAGGAGTAATGGTCTCAAGTTGCAGTGGGGGAGGTTTAGATTGGATATTAGGAAAAACTTTTTCACTAAGAGGGTGGTGAAACACTGGAATGCGTTACCTAGGGAGGTGGTAGAATCTCCTTCCTTAGAGGTTTTTAAGGTCAGGCTTGACAAAGCCCTGGCTGGGATGATTTAACTGGGAATTGGTCCTGCTTTGAGCAGGGGGTTGGACTAGATGACCTTCTGGGGTCCCTTCCAACCTTGATATTCTATGATTCTATGATTCTATGATTCTATGAACTGTAGTTGTAGGATTTATATTGGTTAAGGTACTATGGAAACAAAAAGGAGTTTGTATTATCTTGTTTATCTTGTAGTTTACAATCTATAGGGCACTGTTGCAGGATGCCATTCAAGTCCATTTCTATATTATCATTGATAGATAAGTATGGTTCATTTTTCTAATGACTAAGGAAAAGTAGCTGCTAATAAATAATAAAAATAGTGCTTTTTGCATAATTTCTAGTTTACAGAATGGTTCTGAATAATAATTTAACTATAGTTAGAATATGGCAAGATGACTTTTTTTTTAATGGAGAGTAATTTTACGATTGTGGGAAATTTCTATCTAGATTAACAGTACTTAAATTTTTTTTAAAAAATATGTCTTACGGTAAATACTTAGTAAATAGTAAATACTTAGTAATGCAGTAACCAATATGTATGATTTCTAGCATATCTTAGAAGTGTATGCATGTCCTCTGTATTATGAGAACTGTTCGTAGTGAGAGTCAGAATTTGGTCTGTGTTATAGGTCACCTAAGTCACCTGATATGACTTCTGTTCTCTGAATTGATTATTTAACCTTTATGAAAAGAGCCATGGTGCTTGGAAAAAAAAATCACTCAGATACTGAATCACTCAAGGAGAGGTTGGGAGTACTTCAGGGAGATAGATAAATGAGTTAAGTAGACCCAGAAAATCTTTTGCTGTCCCCTAGAAGGGTTAAGGAGACTTGGCCTGCAGTGCCTTGAGTATTCTGAGAATACCCATTTTTGCAACGCCATCATGTCTGATCCTACTGATGCAGTGGAATGGGTGGCCCAATGTGTGTAGGACAAGGCTTTCTGTCTGAGGCTTACTCCAGGTAATACCTAGGTAATGGTAGACTAAGGAAACAACTGGAAAACAAAACACTCCACCCCGCACACAATTCTAGCCCTGGGGAGAGGATGAGAGAAGAAGCCACATGTTTCAGATATTAGTCCTATCGCTAATGCTCTGCTGGAAGGCACTAAGTCTAAGAACCTATATAGAATGCAACTGTGAGCACCTGGGTGGAATTGAAATTGTTTGTTTTGACCTTTAAACCACTAGATGGTTTGAGAATGAAACAGCCTAGGTTGGAAACAGCAGATGTGCTTGAACTGGAGCATCTTCTATTTAAACAGGAGGAATTCTCTATCGGGGTCTGAGGTCCTCTTCTTGAAATTTTGCTTCCCAGTCAGCTTGGTTCACGACAGCACAGATTCACTGCAAAATACATCTTTTTCATGGGGTTAGGCTGATAGGTGAGGAGGTTCATTATTGTTTACAGGTGGATAGATAATTGTAATTAGTAATTATAAAGCCAGACTACACAGTTTACCAGGAGAACTCTGATTGCTTATAGTTGTTTCAGTAAATTTCAATAAATGTATGTGGGCCATGCAGCATGGAGAGGAACAATTGTTCCTGGACATTGACCCCGCCATCCTTGTGTTAGTATCTGGCAACACCACAGATATCTTGCTGTATGTTCTGAAGCTGGCACAGGTGTCAACTGGCTGCAGGCAAAGGACCTTTCAGAAGTATCTGATCCCCTGCTCCCTCTACTCTCTCCTTATTGGGCTTATGTTCAGTGAAAAAATAGCATTCTTTCTCTCTCGTTTCCTACCTGCCTCCTAACATTCTTGCTTCCAAACATACACAATAGTACGTATTGGGTATGTATTGAGAACTTGGGCAGGTGGGCTAGCACTTCGAGTGCAAATATGCAAAGTCACTTACGAATAGCTGTATTCAGATGAATAATAACTTCTCCCAAGTGTTCACATGAACAAAAACAGGTCACCTAAATGTTCTTGGTCAACTGAACAAAAGAGGACCTGATTAGGGTTAGATTTAATAGTGAGTTGGATTTCATGAACTCATTCACAACTCCCTACTCTCAACAACCAGCAGGCTTGAGGAGCAGCAGAGCAGCGTCGACACACCCTCTCAATCTCATCAAAAGTCAATAGCTTCTGGCAGGAGAATGGGAAAAAAAAAAATTCTTTTTCCCCTTTCAGCCAGTGAAGGGTGTGGGGCTTCAGATTTATCAGACAGAGGTAGCCAGAGGCTGAGCTGTTCCAATAATCTCAGCCTTTGTGCAGGTAGGAATCTCAGCACCTAGGGGGAGCAGGGGCGCTGGACTTCTCATCTGGGCATTTGCCCAGGATTTTACTCATGGGCTTCCCCATCTGATGTATTTGCCTCTCCTAATTAGGCCTTTAGCCCCTGGTTTAGTAGACATCTGAAAGATTTTTCTATCCCTAGGTTGGAGTGTGGGAATGGTACTTGGGAACTTGGATTCTTATCCAAGAACATAAGAACGGCCATACTGGGTCAGACCAAAGGTCCAAAAAGCCCACTATCCCGTCTTCTGACAGTGCTCCAATGGCAGGTGCTCCAGAGGGAATGAACAGAACAGGAAATCATCAAGTGATCCATCCCCTGTTGCTATTCCCAGCTTCTGGCAAACAAAGGCTAGGGACACCATCCCTCCCCATCCTGGCTAATAGAATGTATCTAGTTCTTTTCTAGATACCTTGTTATAGTCTTGGTCTTCACAATATTCCTCTGGCAAGGAGTTCCACAGGTTGACTCGGCTTTGTGTGGAAAAAATACTTCCTTTTGTTTGTTTTAAACCTGCTGCCTATTAATTTCATTTGGTGACCCCAAGTTCTTGTGTTATGAGAAGGTGTAAATAACACTTCCTTATTTACTTTCTCCACACCAGTTATGATTTTGTAGACCTCAATCATATCCCCCCTTAGTCGTCTCTTTTCCAAGCTGAAAAGTCCCAGTCTTAATCTCTCCTCATACGGAAGCCGTTCCATACCCCTAATAATTTTTGTTTCCCTTTTCTGTACCTTTTCCCATTCCAACATATCTTTTTTTAGACGGGGCAACCACATCTGCACATAGTATTCAAGATGTGGGCATACCATGTATTTATATAGAGGTAGTATGATATTTTCTGTCTTATTATCTATCCCTTTCTTAATGATTCCCAACATTCTGTTTGCTTTTTTTGACTGCCGATACACATTGAGTGAATGTTTTAGAGAACTATCCACAATGACTCCAAGATCTTTCTTGGGTGGTAACAGTTAATTTAGACCCCATCATTTTATATGTATAGTTGGGATTATGTTTTCCAGTGTGCATTACTTTGCATTTATCAACATTGAATTTCATCTGCCATTTTGTTGCCAAGTCATCCAGTTTTCAGAGATCCTTTTGTAGCTCTTTGCAGTCTGCATGGGACTTAACTATCTTAAGTAGTTTTGTATCATCTGCAGTTTTGCCACCTCACTGTTTACCCCTTTTTCTAGATCATTTATGAATATTTTGAATAGGACTGGTCCCAATACAGACCCCTGTGGGACACCACTATTTACCTTTCTCCATTCTGAAAACTGACCATTTATTCCTAGCCTTTGTTTCTTATCTTTTAACTAGTTACCAGTTCATGAGAGAACCTTCCCTCTTATGCCATGACAGCTTACTTTGCTTAAGAGCCATTGGTGAGGGATCTTGTCACAGGCTTTCTGAAAAACTTGGCCCACTATATCCGCTGGATCCTCTTTGTTCACATGCTTGTTGACTCCCCTCCCCCCCCCGCCCCAGGCAAAGAATTCTGGTAGATCAGTGAGGCATGATTTCCCTTTACGAAAACCATGTTGACTCTTCCTCAAAAAATTATGTTCATCTATGTGTCTGACAAATTTGTTCTTTACTATAGTTTCAACCAGTTTGCCTGGTACTGAAGTCAGGCTTACAGGCCTGTAATTGCCAGGATCATCTCTGGAGTCCTTTTAAAAAATTGGTGTCACATTAGCTATCCTCCAGTCATTTAGTACAGAAGCTGATTTAAATAGGTTACAGACTATAGTTAATAGTTCTGCAATTTCACATTTGAGTTCCGTCAGAACTCTTGGGTGAATACCATCTGGTTCTGGCGATTTATTACTATTGTTGATTTACTCCACAACCTGTAATAAAACATCAGTCTCCGTTTCCCCATCTGTAAAATTATAATAATACTTGCCAGACCTACCTCATAGGGGCATTTAAGGGTTTATTAATATTTGTGAAACAGTTTGGAATAATTGGATATAAGAAACTAAAGAAGTATTTCATTTTAGTAAGAGGGGTTAAAAGCTCCAAAATAAAAGGAGGTATGTCATCCTGTTTTGACTGTTGCTCAAAGTTAAGTTATGATGCTTGCACGTCATAAGTACATAACAATCAGTTTTCTAATCCATAGCTTAAATGGCATCGATATGAGTCTGAAAGGAAAATGGATAAACAAGAATCCCTGAAAATAATGACCATTTTTGTATTCATGTAGAGTGTGTTTACAAATAGTCTATGATCTTGCCATCTTACCTGCAGTGGCTGGAAAAAAGGCTCTGTTCACTTGATGCCATAACTGAAATAGAATTTTGAATATTGGATTTACTCCTTAAAAAAAGGTTGAAGTACTCAAAGTTTAAAAGAATATTTAAATCTGAAAATATCTCAATACATTGTAACCTACCATTGTTACATAAAAATATACTTGCAGTTCCATAAATATGAAATAAAAGAATATTTTTAATAATCCACTGTCTTCCTCAGTTTTGAGATACATTTTTGACTTGCCAGGGAGCTTGAAGCTATGCTGACCCTCTCTTTAATATTAATGTACTCTGACTGTACTACTCTGTTCCTTTGCCTCTGATTAATGCTGTCTGTCAATTATTTACAGATCCGGTGGTACTGTGGAAGTTCCCGGAGGACTTCGGAGACCAGGTTGGAAACATGAGATTGAACTTTTTTTTAATGTTAGAATAATAATAAAAAAAGCTCTCCTACTCAGCTGTGGAAAGGCAGATGCTAATGATATCGGTGAGCAAGTCTTCACCAACTGATGGATTGGTAATTAGAATGCATTTGTGAGAAGAATATGAAATAGTAGTTTTGAAGCATTTTATCCATAGTAGTGTCTTTAATAGATTTCACATTCTTTCTATTATATGAACTATAATGTATTCAATGAGTTTTTATGCAGTTCAATTTTTGTGGTGTTTAGGGTTGAAAAAAAGGTACATTTCTCAACAAAGCTTTACAAAAAATCTTAATGAGACAAACATTTGTCTCAAAAGATATATAAATAAACAAAAACATCCTGATATCTATTTTTAATATTGGAACCTTTATAAATAATGTTGCCATAGTAGTTTACAGCTCAACATTTTGTATTGTTTTATAAAATTACTCTACATTGTGCTTTGTAGGACTGTTGATTTGCACATGCTAGTAATGGACAAAGGGGGTAAACCTACTGATTGTGCAAACACTGAAGCTCTAGTTTCTTATTATGAATTGTTCTCAAAGGTAAACTTAAGTCCACTGTATCTAAAGGGTTATATCCATACTTGATAGCATTAATAGCAAGTTTATTAATTAGGTAGTCTGCTTAGATGGAGAGAATATTTTATTTGTAACTGTTTTTTAGTATTTCACTATTATTTAGATGTATCTATTCTATTGACACCATTTTGTATTTGCATAAAAAAAGCTTATGTAGACACATTTAATAGAAGAAGTGTTTCTGATGCCAGAGATCACCTTCCTTTGCTTGCTTTCTTATATCCATATTGAGTCAACCAAGCATTGATAGTGTCACCACAATAGTTGCTTAGAAATGTCTGAAGAGTAGATTTTGTTAAATTGGAGAAACAGTCTGAAATTAATAACATGAGTTTCTATAAAGATAGAAATAAGATGGTTCAGGATTTAAAGGAATAGTTAGCTCACACTTTATATTTGTGACTTTATCTGGTTGGGAGATTATTACCAGTCAAGGATCTGGAGGTTATAAGTAAGGGATAAATAGAATATGAGCAAAGTACACCGTCATACCTTCTTAATCATATATTCTGCAAGCTTTGATAATACCTTTCTGAGGAAAGAATGATTGTCTCTTTTCTGGTTTAAATTCAGAGGTTTTAGGAAGGACTCACTCAAAAGAGGTTAGAAATGAAGTATGAGGACAAGTTGGAATTTAATCAATAGGTTGAGGGTTAGTCAGTGAACATTGGATGTTGAAATATGACTAGAAGATGAAGTCTACTGAAGACGGGAGGGAAACATGTAATGCTGGAATGGACGTGGCCAACCGAATTTTAAAGGCATCTGTCTGGAACCTGGCTTTGGGCTCTGCACAACCTGCATTCACACCTGTTCCACAATTTGGGGAAACTAATATTCTGGTATTATATCAGCTTTCATGGAAAAAAGTAAATTTCAAATCCCCTTTCATGGAGAAGTTGCCTTTAAAATGTAAATTGATCAATAGGTTTTGAAAAGAACAAACCGCTGGGCTTTGCTTCTGCATGAAGGGCTTGATCCAACCAACACATTGCAGTTAGTGGGAGCTTTCATTTACTTCAGTAGGCTTTGGATGAAGCAACAGAAAAGGAGACTTGGAGGATCTAAATAAAGTCCTCTTGCACATTTCTATTTAGATCTAGTCAGAGCATTTGTAATGAAATAATTAAACTTAAATTAATGTTTTGTGTATTTGTGTTTGAGGGGGGATTCCAAAAGAAAATCATGCATGTTTCTCTCCCCATTTTCCAGTCAGCTCTGCTTTAAAAGTAAAATGTGTTCAATTTTGAATGTATGCCAAGGAATCATCTTTCCTAAAATCCCTAGGCACTTGTGATAATAGTGAATTGGTTGCAGTTACAGAGAGTAACACAGAATTGCTTTTCTCCCATGTTGAATGGCTTGACAGCTTATTGCCTTCTCTTGCCTTCACTTTCGTGGTTCAGCAAAACCTTTTTCCTGCTTATTTCACTTGCTCTGATTTTCTCCTCCTCCTTCTCTTCTTATGCTCTTCCTAATCTTTACTGCTTCCTTATATCTTTTTCATCCTCTTGGCTTCACATTTTTTTCCTACTAGCCCTAGGAACATTTTCCTATCTCTTGTTTCCCAAGAGACGTTTGCTCTTTCATATCTGGCCACTTTTGCAAATTCTTCCTGGACAGATCTCACCAAAGTTGTCTCTAGGTCACTTTGCACCAGAACTATTTGGTTTTGGTTTGATTAAAAGGTCATTTCTTTGAGGCAGGAATTTTGTCATCTTATTTATTTTGTCAAGCATTCTGCACATTTAGGGCGCTGGGGAAATAATAGGCACACAATCTGAAAAATGTTCTGTCAGAGTAAACTGGTTAATTATAATCACAGTTTGCATATGTGGGAGGAAGATGGTCCAATGGTTAGGGTGCCAGCCCAGGACTCACTCTGCCACAGACTTCCTGTGTGACTGTGAACAAATCAGTTTCTCTGTGCTAATTGTTTAAATGCCTGCAAAGCTATTCATGTGGCATGGCAGACGAGGCAAAAACAAAACAACACAACCCCTCCCCCATTGAAATGTGGAAAAATGCTTTTCCTGATACTTTTACAATATGGATCTCAACACAGAATCATAGAAATGAAGAGCTGGAAGGGACTGCCAGAAGTCATCTGGCCCAGTGCCTTGCTCAGTGGCAGGACCAAATACACCTACCCTATTCCAGCCTTAACTATTTTCATTAGATGCTCTTCAGTTTCCCCATATCTTTCTTAAAGTATGGTTCCCAAAACTGGACATAGTACTCCAACTGAGGCCTTACCAGTAGGGGGGGACAGTTACTTTCTGGGTCTTACATACAACAGTCCTATTAATACATCCCAAAATGATATTAGCCTTTTTAGCAACTGCATCACATTGTTGGCTCATATTCAATTTGTTATCCACTGTAATCCCCAGATCCTTTTCAGCAGTGCTATGACCTAGCTGGTTATTCCCCATTTTGTAGTTGTGCATTTAATTTTTTCTTTCTAAGTGTAGTATTTTGCACTTGTCTCTAATGATATTTCATCTTGTCAATTTCAGAGCAATTCTCTAATTTTTCCAGGTCTTTTGAATTCTAATCTTGTCCTCCAAAGTGCTTGCAACAACTTCCCAGCTTGGTGTCATCTGAAGATTTTATCGGCATACTGTCCACCCCGTTATCCAAGTTAATGAAAATATAGTACTGGACCCTGACAGATTCTTGTGTGGCACCACTCAATATGTCCTTCCAGTTTGACAGTGAACCACTGATAACTATTTTTTGAGTGTGTTTTTTTCAACCAGTTTGTGCATCCATTTTATAGTAGTTTCATCTAGACCACATTTCCCTATTTTGCTTATGAGAATGTCAAAAGCATTAATAAAATCTACATAAATCATTTATGCTTCCTCATGTCTACTAGGTCAGTAACCCTGTCAGAGAAGGAAATTTGGTTAGCTTGGTATGATTTTCACCTAGAGATTGGCTGTATACCATACAGTGAAGCTGAGCCACAAGCAAGTTGTACAGAGTGCACTGCAATAAAGACCTCTGTATGAAGAAACTAATCATATCATTGAGATGTCAGACAACTGTACAACTTACCATTATGCTGGAATTTCTGCTATGGAAATGTAGTTTGACAGAGTTGGAGAAATTCTATTATAAGATACCTGGAAAAGTAGGGCATTGAAAAGCCCTTCATTAAAACAATGGCACATCAGCATCAATTGTATATTATTCTTCCATGCAACAAACATGGTCACAAAACACAGTAAAGGAATTTTTCAGAACCTGGAGTGAGATGACAAAAGTCTCAACATCAGTGTAGAAAGATGAAATCATTTAAAATAGCAAGCCAATAGAAGTCACAAATGCTTAAGTTGGGACGCTCTAGTAATCAATACAGAAATGGCAATTAAAAAGTTCATTGATTAATCTAATACTGAAGTTAAACTAGAAAGATCATGACCAATTCACTGACTGAAGTAGGAGTAAGGTACCATCAACCGAGGAAACAGTTGTCTTTACGTTTTGGGACCTGTAGATAGAAAATGTATTGTGGGATGAAAACACAATTTGCAGTTAAGTTTATTCATTTAGGAAGAATGCTCTGATACCCCTTTTGCAATAGTATTTCCATATCTGTTTGATGAGGGAGGTTTGGTGAAAGATGTCATCACTTTCAGAAGTACAATGATGTTTGCAAACACATTATTTTTGTCTACTACAACCTTTCACCGATTAATAAATTTGTTCATTTAGTTATCTCTTGAGAGAAAACCAAACTTCTTTCAATAGAATGTGTAGTATTGAAAGTTTTTCTCTTGTATTTTGCACCATGACCCCATTCTGACAACAAAAATTACTATATGACCCCGAGGGGGGGGGCCCAAAGTCTGACCCTGCCTGAGCCCCACTACCTCAGGTGGGAAGGCCAAAGGGCTTCAGCCCAAGGTGGGGTCCTGTAACCTGAGCCCCGACACACAGAGCTGAAGCTTTTGGGCTTGGGCTCAGGCTTCGGCTCTGGGCCCCCGCAAATCTAACTCCAGCCCTTGTGATGCCATTAAAATGGGGTTGCGACCCACTTTGTGGTCCTGACCCACAATTTGAAAGCCACTGCTTTAAAACGTAGGAAAAAAAATCAGTGACAGCACATTTTGTTTGACATTTTTTTGAAACAAGGACAACAGGCCAGATCTTCAGCTGATGTAAATCACTGATCTACGCTAGTTGAGGATCTTGCACAGTATCTTAATTTTGTTAATCTTTAAAATTAAGACTTCTTATGCTGTCATCACTACCTTTGTACATGCTGTGCACCCATGCAAGGGTCAGGTTAGGCAGAATCTGGTCTTCAGTTGTACTTTTAGGTAGAATAGCCTCTAATGGCTAATTAATCTGCTCATTGTAGAAACACTCTCTTTGTATGGTTGCCTGGTAACCTCTACAAACTCAGATCTATGTGAATGGCAGCTGGTGGGCAGGTAATCTTAAATTTTAGATGGATAATATATTTTGTACATCTATGCCTGCACACCCCTTTCTGAAGTCCAATTACATTCAAAACTCCCATTTGAATTCAGTGGCAGTTTTGTGACAAGACACTGAATATTTAGGTCTGTGTTTTAGCCATTAGAATCCACACTTCTTCGAGTGCTGTTTCTGTGGGTGCTCCACTCCAGGTGATGGTGCGTCCTGGTGCTGTTGATCGGAGATCTTTGCTAGCAGTGCCTGGTCAGGACGCACGTGCTCAGCTGTTGTCTCGCGGCGTCGTTAGGTTCTGTCTGTGCGCGTGCGTCCCGCACCCCCTTAGTTCCTTCTTAATGTCTTCGGCTGAAGACAGGACTTGGGGCAGTGCTGAACCTCTTCCCCTGGACACTGAAGGAAACAAGTAGAAATAGTTAGCTAGAAGTATCCCAGTTCTTTCCCTTCCTTTAGAATAGTCGTTCATTATTTGTTAGTTTAAAAAATAAACAAACACACACACTTTTTTTTTTCTCAAGTTTCTCTCCCGCTGAGACTTCCTGCCCAGGCAGTCATAGCTTCATGATGCCGGGGTTCCCTGGATTAAAAGAATGCGGCTCCTGCAATGAGTTGTGCTGTGGTCTGATGGACACTCACTGTGTGTGAAGTGTCTAGGCTTGATACACATTCCTGCAAAGTGTGTCCATTGCAATAGCCTGAAATCCAGGGCTAGCTGCGACAGAGACCTGCAGCTGAAAATGCTTCTTATGGAGAAATCCCTGCAGCCACCAGCAGAGAGGGGCATGAGTAAACCCTCTCCCTCATGCTTCCCTGCCAGGTCGGAACTGACCAGGAACACGGCTTCACCCTCTCATGCGAAGAGGCAGGAAGCCCCAACCTTTCCACATAGGGACCTAAATAAACGAAAAAGGTCTCCGGCGAAGTCACTTCCCCCTGTGCTGACAGCACCAAAGACCGGCACAGATGACCACCCGAGCACCTCAGGCACAGCGCACATGGGGCGCAGAAACAAGCACTTGATCCCCCACAGCGGGTAGCTTTCCTCAGCACTGAAGCTATTGGCACCGCAGACGGACTCGGTACCAGCTGTGTGGTTCACCCCGGTGCCGACAAGACCGTCAGCACTGAAACCAACAGTAACCCCCACTGCAGATGCGCCACCAACGGAGGGCACCTATATGCAGCTACCGGCGCCCTTCAGGGCTAAACAGAAATCTCTGTGGACATCAGCTCACACTCCAAGACCCGCAGCACCACAGCCCATGGAGCACCAACAATTCCAAAACCATGCTGACATCTCCATGACCCCAGAGCCTGACTGTCCTCTCCTCTCCTCTCCACCGAGCGTACGCTCTTTGATCAGCTGCTCTCACCACCTGACCTGGCCACGCTCACTGACCGTGAGAATGACATACCACAGCAGGCAGAGTTTTCCCCACCTGACTGTCCTCCACCACCAGAGCCACACCTATTTCAAGGCGTGGTTCCCCACAAGAACCAGCCTCAATTTCCCTGTTTTGTCCCCCCAGGGGCAGGGCCTCACATTTCATACTGTATGCAGTGGCCACAGTGGTATCCATGGTCTGCCTATGATGCCAGTCATTCTCGCGGACCCTCCATCAGACCACAGGCCTGGTCTGCACCTCTATATCCAGCTCCATCCACAGCTACTGAGCCCCCTCTCAAAGAAGTGGGCTACAAACCTTTCCCTGAATTATCCAATCATAATTCTCTGTCAGCCTATTTCATGCAGACGCTTCCCTGATAGGCTGGGGAACTCACCTGGGAGATTTCCAAGCAACGACTCTCCAAATGGATATCTGAATGCATTAGGTCCTGCAGAATGCTTAACCCCCCCGAGGGTATCAGAACACACTGTACTAGAGTGATGTCAACATCCATTGCATTCCTGCAAAACATACCTATTACCAACATATGCAAGACGGCCATATGGGCATCAGACCACACGTTCACCAAACATTATGCTATCACGCAGGACACTATGGCAGACACCATAGTAGGTGTCAAGGTTCCGCCCCCACTCTGAACTCTAGGGTACAGATGTGGGGACCTGCATGAAAACCTCCTAAGTTTACTTTTACCAGCTTAGGTTAAAACTTCCCCAAGGTACAAATTAATTTTATCCTTTGTCCTTGGAATATCCACTGCCACCACCAAACTCTAACTGGGTTTACTGGGAAACGCAGTTTGGACACGTCTTTCCCCCCCAAATCCTCCCAATCCTTGCACCCCACTTCCTGGGAAAGATTTGGTAAAAATCCTCACCAATTTGCATAGGTGACCACAGACCCAAACCCTTGGATCTGAGAACAATGAAAAAGCATTCAGTTTTCTTACAAGAAGACTTCTAATAGAAATAGAAGTAGATAGAAGTAAAGGAATCACCCCTGTAAAATCAGGATGGTAGATACCTTACAGGGTAATTAGATTCAAAACATAGAGAATCCCTCTAGGCAAAACCTTAAATTACAAAAAAAGACACACAGACAGAAATAGTCATTCTATTCAGCACAATTCTTTTCTCAGCCATTTAAAGAAATCATAATCTAACGCATACCTAGCTAGATTACTTACTAAAGTTCTAAGACTCCATTCCTGGTCTATCCCCAGCAAAAGCAGCATGTAGACAGACCCAGACCCTTTGTTTCTCTCCCTCCTCCCAGCTTTTGAAAGTATCTTGTCTCCTCATTGGTCATTTTGGTCAGGTGCCAGCGAGGTTACCTTTAGCTTCTTAACCCTTTACAGGTGAGTGGATTTTTCCTCTGGCCAGGAGGGATTTTAAAAGGGTTTACCCTTCCCTTTATATTTATGACAGTAGGCCACACAGTACTGTCTATCGTTATCAACGACGCAACTCCAAAGTCCCACCAACCATAGTGGGTACTGCTACACATTCACCTGGAGTGGAGCACCCACAGGGACAGCACTCGAAGAAGAGAAGATTACTCACCTTGCAGTAACTGAGGTTCTTTGAGATGTGTGTCCTGTGGGTGTTCCACTACCCATCCTCCTCCCCTCTACTTTGGAGTATGAATCAGACGACTCTACGGTAGAGAAGGAACTGAGGGGGTGCGGGACACCTATGCAGACAGACTCTAACAATGCAGCGAGACAACAGCTGAGTGCATGTGTCCCGACCAGGCACTGCTACTGAAGATCACCAATCAACGGCGTCAGGATGCACCATCACCTGGAGTGGAGCACTCACAGGGACACACATCTTGAAGAATCTCAGTTACTGCAAGGTGAGTAACCTCTTCTGTTTTGTTTGAACACTTTTGTTGAAAAAAATACAATAGTTATATTTCAAAGTAATTTTAAAATAAAACAAGCCAAAATAACTCCAGCAAAACAAACCAAACCCCCCAAATCCTGTATAATTGTTTAAAAACAAAAAAGTTATCTCTGGCAGAAAATGTAGTAATGCCGTGATGCAGCACTGAACCGCAGTAACTTGACAGACTATGGAGGAAATTTTGGTTCCACTGAAGTCACTGGCAAAAAACTATTATTGATATCAATGGGGTCAGGATTTAATTCTCAAGCTTTTCCCCAAGCAGCTTTATTCCTGGTTGTCCCTTTAATAAACTGAAAACTCATTGAGAGTGCTCCCTTCATAATATCATCAAATAACAATTTACCCTGGCAAAGATGTGGAGCTTCTTTCAGGTCATTTTGGGAGTTACAGTTCAGTTCTCCCTAGGAATATTAGAAACAACAATATGGCACCGATGAAATAGAGAATTGATAAGTATTCAGTATAACTAGTCAGCCAAATAGCAGAAGGATGACAGATTTTTTAATCAAATTTCAGACCATTATAATGCATGCTTTTTAAATAATGGTTGGCCTAAGAGGTTGGTATAAGCCCTGAAGAGTAGGGTTTAATATCCCTTCCAAAGTTTTTATCATAATCAATTATGATAACTCTAGATATTCTTGGTATCCGTATGAACAACTGATCCCTTTTTGAATCTTCCTAAGTTCTTGGTCCATGGTATAATATATGTGTTGTGTGAAGAAGTATTTCATTTGATCAGTCTTTAGTTTGTTACCTTTTAATTTAATTTATTGCTCCCCTTGTTGCAAGACAGGGAGACGTTTCTGATCTGCCTTCTCTAGACCTTCTTAATTATACTGTGTAGTTTTATCATGTCCTCTCTTATTTATGTCCTTTCTAAGGTAAACAATTCCAGCCATTTCAGTCTCTTCATGTGAGAGCTTTTCCATGCCCATGCTCATTCTTGTTGTCATTCACAAAAACCTCTCTAATTCTAATATCTTTTTTGAGATGGGGTGACCAGTAATATGCACTCTATTCTATATGAGGCTGCACAACTGATTTACGTAAAGGAATTCTAATAGTCCCTGGTTATTGACTGTCCCATTTCTTAGGTGTCCTAACATCCTTTCCAGTTGTGAACCATTTAGGCAAGGTCTGATTTTTGTGGTATAACAGATGTCTGCTCTCGTGGTTCGATCCTACCAAGTGCTGAACATTCTGATCCTGATCCAGCAAAGCACTTAAACTCATGCTTAACTTTGGACATGTGAGTAGTTCCATTGAGGTTAATGGGATGACATTTGTGTTGAAAATTGAGCACATGCTTAAGTGTGCTGCTGGATCACAGCCAGATTGCTCTGCATCTTGCATCGAGTGCTTGGTGTCTGGAAGTATCAGTGAAGTCAGCAGTAATAGAGACCAGAGCAATGTGGAGGAGAAAATATTGTTTTCTGACTTAAATAATAATACAAGCTCTATAAAAGTACAAGCGCTATAAAAAGCTGGATTTGGTTTTCAGAAGACAAACTTGTGTTCTGGACAATGAACACTGAGTCATGTGAAATTCAATGAAGTATAAAAGAGAGACAGGGTGGGTGAGGTACTATCTTTTATTGGATCAATTTCTGTTGGTGAAAGAGACAAGTTTTTGAGCTTACACTGAGCTCTTCTTCAGGTCTGTATAAGCTTGAAAGCTTGTTTCTTTCACCATTAGATAAAAGATAAAACATTTTACTGCACCCACCTTGTCTCTCTAATATCCTGGGACCAACACTCCTACAAGAACACTGCAAACAATAATTTATAAAAGACAGCTGTAATAGGCTTGAAATCCCAGCTCCTCACCTGTGAGACCAATACAAGCCCAGGATATCAGGTAGTTTGTACTTCTATCAAGGCTGCAGCGATGATATGAGGACATGCATCTCACCATCTTTCTTCCCTTCTTGATAGGTTCGTTCTTCTGCACTGATGGGGCATTAAATGCTCCTTTCACATGCTCATGGGAAATACAAGGGTGTTTGCATCAGGGATGCAACAAATCTTTGGTTTTGTTACTTTGGTCAACCAATCTGAAAGGGGAATTTAAGATATTGGTGCTGCTCTTATGCTGGTGAGTTGATGGTGTTTTTGTTATCTGGAGAATATTTGTGTTTATGTATTTGAGATTAAGGGTATGTATACACAGCAAAGAAAAACCCATAGTTGGCCCATGCCAGCCGACTTGGACTCGCGGGGCCCAGGCTGTGGGGCTGTTTAATTGCTGTTTAGAATTCTGGGCTTGGGTTGGAGCCTGGGCTCTTGGGCCCTGCAGGGTGTGAGGGTAACAAAGCTCTGGTTCAAGCCCAAACACAGCAATGAAACAGGCCTGCAGCATGAGCCCTGTGAGTCTGAGTCAGCTAGCACGGGTCAGCTGTGGATTTTTCTTTGCTGTGTAGAGGTACCCTGAATGTGTCAAACATGGGTCTCTGCTAACCTTGAAAGTATTCTTTTATTTAAATGGTACTGTCACTGCATTGTTTAGGGAAATTTAGGAACTTGCTGAACTTGATCAGCATATAGTACCAGCTAGCCTCATTTCTACCAGCTCTTTTATTATTGTTATAGGTCTTAATGACAGTTGTAAGCCATAGTACTGGATGCAGGTGTTAGTCCACCCTGGGGAGAATCATGACTGGTATAGAGAAAGTAAATAAGGAAGTGTTATTTACGCCTTCTCATAGCACAAGAACTATGGGTCACCAAATGAAATTAATCGGCAGCAGGTTTAAAACAAACAAAAGGAAGTATTTCTTCACACAACACACGGTCAGCCTGTGGAACTCCTTGCCAGAGGATGTTGTGAAGGCCAAGACTATGGCAGGATTTTAAAAAGAACTAGATAAGGTCATGGAGGATAGGTCCATCAATGGCTATTAGCCAGGATGGACTGGGATGGTGTCCCTAGCCTCTGTTTGCCAGAAGCTGGGAATGGGCTACAGAGGATGGATCACTTGCTGATTACCTTTCTGTTCATTCCCTCTGGTGCACCTGGCATTGGCCACTGTCGGAAGTCAGGATACTGGGCTATATGGACCTTTGGTCTGACCCAGTATGGCCATTCTTATGTTCTAACTTATAGCCTTAAGTGACATCCAGGAAAATTCTTGGTCTAACTCACACAATAGCAATGTTCTGCCTGCTAGCTAAACCCTGCTGAGGTTAAGGTAGATAATTTCCTATGAATTGCTGGCTCTTTAACTTCCTTTATGGCTGAAAAGCATCTAATATTTATTAAGTCAAAAGGACTTAAGGAAAAAATAATTAAGAAACTCTGTGTGTGTAAGTAAGGAATGCTTTTATTTTTCTTTCATGCGCAAATTGCAAATTGTTTCATGCGCAAACAACAGTTATTTTTAGCCATTTTATAAATGTTAGTTGCTACACTGAGTTGTTTGAACAGAAGGTTTCCACTTTGCTTTGGAAAACTTGCTTTAGGACAATTATTTGTTTAAATGTTTTAAAAGCAGTGAAGGTCACTAAAGACTCCCATAACATTCAGGATTTAAAATGTTCCAAGATGCAATCTAAGCAATGTCTTTTATCCTTTCTTTCACCCCAAAACACACAATAAATCAATTATATGAGGGCACCATTTTTAACAAAGTGAATGCAGCACTGATGTTCAAAATCAGGACTTTCCTGCACTTTTGGGGACAGGTGGCAACTGCAAGTATACTTATTGTTAGGATTGTGATGGTTTTGTTTTATAGAGCTTTTTCATGAGTTAAAAATGCTGAACTTGATCAGCATATGGTACCAGCTAGCCTCATCTCTACCAGCTCTTTTGTTATCTTGTTATTGTTATAGGTCTTAATGACAGTTGTAAGCCATAGTTCTGGATGTAGGGGTTAGTCCACCCTGGGGAGAAGAGGGAGAAACAGCAGTGTGGATTATGGAAATATGAATTGATTTAAAAAGCAGCTCTCTTGTAATAGAATGGGGCTCAAAGAAAGACGGAGGAGAAGCTGGTGAAAAGACGATGGAATATGATGTGAAAATGATCATTTGAATGCCTTCCTTTTCATTCGCAGCTGCTGTTTCTGGTGAAAAGACATGCATTTGTATATCTTAAGGCTGGGTGAAAAAGGGCCAGATGAATGGAATTACTTGTTAGATATGTTTTCATTTTGAGTCAAATAAATTATGTGCATTTTAATAGACTGTGTGCATTTTACTAGACTGTATGCATATGTTAGCAGCTTTTTTATCATACAGCTGTAATATTAGGGACTACATTTTGTAAAAATGTTCTCTTCTGTGTGTGTTCAAGTAAGTACAGTATTAGCTTAATATTTGACAGTCCTTCAGATACAGCCTTCAAAATTTAATTATGTTAGTGGTTTGACCTATCCCTATAACCCTCAGTAATGTACAATCCAAAGAGGGAAAAATGTAGTCCATGGTCAGGTGTTGGATCAGTGATGATGAATCTTTTAGATCATCATTTTGAGCAAGAATGCCGAAAATAGTTACCTGGTGTCATTCTTAGTAGACTTCTATTGCTCTCACTCCATTCCAGTTTACTGCTTACTTTTCCCTTCATTCTACTCTTCTGCTACACTGTCTTCCCTCCCTTTTCAAGTCATTCTTTCCATTTTAGCTTTCATTGTATTGACATATTTTGTCCCTCCACTGGCAATTCTGTCTCCCTCTGCTTCAGGCCATCCACTGGGGTGGGTGGGGGTGTGTGCGTGCGTGTGTGTGTTCCAATTAGCTCCGCCTCCCTGGATATTTGACATTGAATGGAATACTCTGCATCACTTGGATGCATAGTTGTGACTCTACTATTGTACTTTTCTGGGATGGGCAGTGAGAAAGTAAGGTCATCTAATTGCTTTTGCTATCACTAGGGCAAAGTGTAACAGGTTTTAAGCTATGCTCATGAAATGTCTTTCCCCACTTGCTTCCCATTCCCACTTGGTGGTCCTCTCATCTTCATTTAATTTCTTTTGTCCTTTTTTCAACTTCAACTATGATAGCAGTATTTTGCACTGAAGAACACTGGTTCTCCCCAGTTAGTGATTCTAATTAAGTTGTATGATTCTAATTATGCTATGCCATAATAAAATTATGCATGACCTACATTGTCTGTAAAAAGTAATTAGAATCCTCCACCCATAACTGCTATTCTAATTTTGTGTGTTACATTAGTAATGTTGTTTGTTTGCTGTTGTTCTGCTGCTAAAATGTTCCTGGATAAAAGTTAATTTCCTTTAAAACTTAAGGGAAACGTCCTTATTTTTTAACTATTGTAATTTCATTGTGACCAGATCTGTCTCATCTATCTGCCTGTAATAACATGCATGTTACGTTAAGCACTATGGCTTTTGTGCTGGTGATGCTTGACAGGAGCCTTGAAACAACTTGCATTGGTTGTCAAAAATCTGTTTCATTGGTTGCATAGCCAAAACGCTTAGTGCTCTTGAGGTACTCCATTGGAGAAATACTATTTACAGGGGGGGAAACAGTGTCTGATTTGCAAAGAAAATAAGTTTAACAGTCCTGTACCTTCCACCCCAGGGAGTCCCCTTCGTCTTTTTCGCTTGATTTTTTATTTTCGACCTAATCCTGAATAATGATGTGTCCTTTCAGCTCTTTCTTTCAATGGGAATTGCAGGTGCTCTGCTGTTTTTAGTATTAGGCCCTTTTATGGGACAGTAACCAGACATAGTGGGGGTATGATCCATTTTTGACTCTCACTACTATATATTACTGTTCACTAGGAAGTGAGACTAGGACTCATTAACAAGTAAAAACTAAAATTCAAATTTATCATTTAACTTGAGACAAAGAAAAATAAACATGTTTGGGATTATTTAAAATAGTGGTTTCAAATATATAAAGTAATGAAAACAATACTTTAAATGTTAGATTCTGATCTTATTTCAAAAATGTACCTTCTACAGTAGCTTATTAAAATGTATAGTGATTAGTTACTACTAAAACTCTGGCTGTTTTCTACATTTTTTTTTACCAGTGTTAAATCAAAAATATTGATGCGGCTCAGTTTTTTTTGCAGATGATCTGTACTGTTAAACATAGTATACTTTTACTTTGTAGTTCAGTTGTACTCTGAAAAGTGACTCTGTGAAATTGGCACATTATTACTGACCTGTTTTTTGAGCGTATTCAAAGTAATATCTCCTTTACTGGCTAAAGTAAGTGTTTACTGTGTGTACTCTTTGCAGAACCAATACAGATATGGGAGAGTTGGCTGGATTCTGTTCCTTCTTTTGCATCATAAACAGAATAGTTAAGAAAGATTCTTTATCATCATCACCATCATTTGGGCCCTGAAAGAACCCAGCCTGAATTTCTGATGTCAGGATGAGGGGATAAGAAGTCTTTGTACTTGTAAACCTGAGCAGTTTTCACCTGAAAGTCATTGTGGGTTCATAAGTGTGGAATCCCTTGATGCTATTCTTACAATCACTTTTCAAAGTGAAACCACTGCTTTAAGATGGAGTTCTGAATATTTAAAGAAGGTAATAAGATTTGTGGATACTTACTCTGAGCCACTAACTTGAAATCTTGTAAAGGAGATTACAAACATTACCAGTGTAAACCAATAATCATATAGGAACTAATGAATTGAACTTTGTGCTCTTCTATGTGTATTCATTATATATACACCACTGAAGAGGCAAAGGAGAGCTTTGCAAAAAATCCTACTTTGTTAATGCTGGTTAAGCTCTACTAGTCTCAGCTTTGGGAACCTCGAGGCTTGTGTATGCAATGCTGCAGTCCAGTTCAGTGTGATTTGTAGAGCGCTCTAAAGTGTGGTACTCTAACTGCCCCATGTAGATCCTGCTGGGGCAAACAAAAAGATACCTAGTTTGCGTTACTGTAGACCTGTGTGATCATGAGAACAAGGTACCTTTTAGTTCCTGCCAGTAGTGTCTACATGGGACAGTTTAGCGCGCTCCGCAAATCACACCCCTGTAGTCTGGACACTGGCGCCTTATAGAAGGGTCGATCACGTCAATTATGTCTGCTCTAAGACAGATTAGATGACACAATGCTTAAAATGTGTGTGGCTATCTATACTAGAATGGAGCTATATCAGTATTAGCAACAGTGGGACATTTTGACTAGACTTATGTGATGTGGTACATTAGTACCCTCTCTGCTTGTGGAGAATGGTGAAAGGATTGTAACTACATGTTCGTCATGTTTTACTTCATGAAACATTCTGCAGACAATAATTACCTTTTTA
Organism: Lepidochelys kempii; assembly: GCF_965140285.1. NCBI lineage: Eukaryota > Metazoa > Chordata > Testudines > Cheloniidae > Lepidochelys > Lepidochelys kempii. The sequence continues at coordinate 64,226,445 of NC_136387.1, read as the reverse complement.
TCTTCAGTTTCAACTGCTTTTCAGATCAGTTTGTGAATAAAGCCAGAGATGCTGTCATTGAAGCTGTATACTGGTGAAGACACCCCTTTTCGTTTACTGGATGATAATAGAGGAATGTTTATTATCTTTTAGCAAGTGGAGAGCCCAGAGTTTTTATGAACCAGCAAGCAACATGGAAATTTTCTATCTTAGAAGATAATTATTGTCCACATAATAATCTATACAAGTGGCATTTGATGGAAGGGAGTACCCCCCCCCCCCCGACAATCCCCAGACCTCCCATATTGCTCAGGGAATAAGAATCTCACAAGCCAGAATCAAGAAAAAAAAACATCAGTAGAAGTTGCTTGTGGATGCATGATGTAAGAGACAGACTTCAGACTTTACTATACTAGCCCTGCAGTAACCCAGTGGTCTTTATCATACTCATGTTTGTTCACCAATAGTTACAACAGTTATTTAACTCTGTCTGAACATGCTCTCATGGAGAAGTCCTTTGTGGAATGCAGCGTTCTGACTCTCATGGTTTTATCATGAGTTCCATGGTATTTGGAGCTTTTTTTCCTCAAAGCCCCAGCTGCTTGACTCAGTTGATTACATGAGAATTCCAGAGTTTAAGAAGAGTAAGTTTCGAGCCCTGATGATTGCGCTCTGAACAAATAAAGTGCTATGAAGTGTTAATAAAATCAGGTGGCAGTTGCACAGGCAGCCTTAATTCTAGCATTACCTAAATTTTGTGTGCTTGACTCTGCAACCTTAACATTCTTTTAATGTAGTTTTTTATATGTAATTTAACAGATCTATTAAAAAAAAAAAGTGGAAAAAAACCAAATTCCTAAAAAACCCAAAAAACCCATCCTGCCTGGCCCCTGAGCTCCCGTTTGGGGAGGCTAGCCCCCAGCCCCTCCCTTGCTGTCCCCCCTCCCCCGCAGCCATGCCACTGTGTGGGCAGCGCTCTGGGCGGCAGGGCTGTGTGCTCATGCAGGGCAGCGCAGCAGCATGTCTGGCTCCGGCTGGGTGGCGCAGGTGCCAGACATGCTGCTCTGAGTGGCATGGTAAGGGGGCTGGAGCTGGGGGGTTGGGTAAGGGGTTGGGGGTTCCGGGGGGCAGTCGGGACAGGAAGCAGAGGCTGGTTTGATAGGGCAGAGGTTCTTGGGGGGACAGGGGATGGGGAACAGGGGGGGTTGGATAGGGGGTGGGGTCCTGGGGGCGGTTAGGGGCGGGGGTCCCAGGAGGGGGTGGTCAGGGGACAAGGAGTGGGGGGGGATTGGATGGGTGGGGGTCCTGAGGGGGGCAGGAAGTGGGGGGGGTCGGATGGGGGCAGGGGCCAGGCTGTTTGGGGAGGCACAGCCTTCCCTAACCAGCCCTCCATATAGTTTTGCATCCCAATATGGCCCTTGGGCCAAAACGTTTGCCCACCCCTGCTTTAAAACATCATCAGCAAACATATATTTCTTGAATGGTTCTTATTCCCAAACTGGGTCTCTTTTATGGCCTGCTGCCATTATAAGTTTTCCCTTCTAGTGAGAGAATGGTATGGTAGACCTCAGATCAATGAAGGCTACACTCAGAAGGACCTCAAGACTTCTGGAATATGCTGCTCAAACAGTTTCACTTTTTTTTCTACTGCCTGTCCCTCCCTTCTCACATTTATCTGCAGACTTCTTCTCCTTGTTCAGATCTATTCTGCCCCCAACAATCTTCTGTTCATTGAACTTTTTGAAACTTTGCACTTTTAGAGAGAGGTAAGGGATAGACTTTGTGTACACAATTTTGCAGCGGGACAGTAGGGTTGAGGTCTGTTATTTCTCACCTTTCTCTCTATATTTATTTATTTAAAACATTTTTGCTGTTAAAAAGCATGTTATCTCTGGAGACACAAATCCACAGTTTGAGAACTGCAAAACTAAGCATTTCTGATGGCATCTTCCAGACTGAGCACTGAGTCCCATTGGGTAAATGGAAAGATTAACCTAACTAATCTATACAGAAGCCCCTGGAACCACATAAGATTGGGTCCCTAATCCATGAACTATTGGAACTCATTTACAAAATTTTCTTAAACATTACAAGAATATATTGTCTCATACTATAGAATTAGAATATATAATCCCTATTCCATGATGAGATATCTTTGAGCTATAATGTATCTTAATTAAAACTATCTTTCAATAGGTTTTTTCCTCAAAAAGCATTTTATCAAAAAAATCCGATTTAAATAAAAATCAATTTTTTTTAAATCATTGATTTTTATCCACCCTGCATTCTAGTCTGTTAATTCCTTCTGTTTCCTCCATGATTCCGCTCCCAATAGGGAGAGCATTGAGAGTTCAGGAGAGATAGTCTGCTTTAATATCTTGTGCCTGGTACCACAGCAGCTCCTGACCGCTGGGAGGAGCAATTGTAGGACAAGTGCAGTTCCGCCCTTGCAGCCTGGGCTGGAGCATACTCAGTGTAGATGGAGTCTTTGTGGAATTTAGCTTCCAGAGTCTAACATATCTCTACTGGCCATGTAAAAACTGAGATTTTTCTGAGGCTCACAATTTGGTGGTATGACAAGAGTGATTAAGTTATTTTTATTTTTCTCAAAATTTCAGTGGGCTGTTCTTGTTCTTTTTTTGTTTTTAAAATAAATTACTATTTCAATAAAAACATTTCCTTTTGAGGTAAAATTATCCCTTTTTAGGGTTGGATTTGTAGAAAAAGCAATCACTTAGTTTTTTTCATGTATCTTTTGCCGAGATTCACACAGATGATTGTTAAAGGACAATGTTATGAATCATTCTGTGTTTGGTAGCATTGTACCAAACTTAAAAATGCAAATCAAATCATTTGAAAGTATGAGCAAAAGTTTGTTTCCCTTTTTTCTGTTTTTTTTTAATATATTAAACAATCCATCCAAAGAATGACATTTATTTTTTAAAAAACCTTAAAATGTATGAGCTTTTGGAGTAAACTTGGTACATTATTACTTCTGGACAGTGCTGCAGCTGCTGTTTGTATGTTTCGTGGCAGGTTAGTGGTGGTTGATTTTTGGCTCCGAAGTCCCACCTCTGTACTGACAACTTTCTTTTGTGGCATCCTCTGTGTCACTCGAGGCTGTTGTCTTCCTTTTGGCTAGGCAGCTGGGACTCCTCCTTCCTGCTGGTTTCCTGACTAGGCTGTGCCCCAATGCTCTGCAAAGCAAAGAGAGGAGCCAGGATGTGGAACCCTAACTCTGAATTTCCAGATTTCAGACCTTTTGGTTTTTCCATAAATGTAATCTAAAGTCTGGAATTTCCTGGCTTTCATGGATTTAATTTGGATTTTTTAATGTTCTGATATTTTTAGCAGAAGTAAATGATAATGTCTTTGACATTTAACAGTTTTTTTTCCTGGGAATTGCCTGATAAGGTGTACTGAGACCTTATCTCTGTACTATTAACAGTGTTGCTATCTATCCTGCTTCCATAGAACAGTGCAGTGGTCTGACCAGTGCATTTCTCTTGCATGCGAGAATTGTCAGGCTGGGCTAAATAGCTCTCTTCCTTCATCTCTCCACTGCTAGGGGATAATTTTATGATTCCCTCTTCTCTGCTCTCCTTCTGTTAGGTTCATGCTCCTCTGTGTGTGTCTCATACAGAGGGGGTGACCGAGAAGCCAGCAGAGGAAGATCAGAGAGAGGACTGAGCTGCCTGGCTTTGCATTGGCCATCTTACTTGGCAGTATCAGGGTTTCACACTGCTAGGGGCTTAATGGTGAAGGACTCAAACGTGAGAAGTTTGGCCTTGATCCAGCAAAGAACTTAAGCATGTGCTTAACTTTAAGCATCTGAATAATTTCACTGATGTCACCGGATCAGGCCTAGGTGCTCAGCACAATAACAGCCTTTAGTGTGGCTTTTTTAATGGACAAAGGAGGAATAAAAAAATGGTAGGAACTCTGAAGAAAGGAATTGCTGTGGAGAGGGGAAAGGTTGGAATAAAGCTGGGTGGGTCCCAAGAAACAAGAAAGTTGAGAGTTGGAGGGAAAGAGACATGAGGGAGTTCCAAGAGGGGAAAGAGCTCGGGGGCAGGAAGACCAAAGGAAACACTACCAGGATGACACCCAAACAGGGCATTTTACAGTGGAGAAAGAGAGAAACAGGGAGTGCAAGGAGGAAGAAAGGAAGAGTTGAGAGAGAAATAGGTGAGATGTCCTGGAATACAGGAGAGAACAAAGAGCAGGACCTGAGCAGCAGCAGCTGTATTCAGCAACATGGGAAAAAGCAAGGAGGTACAAAATAGAATGGGGTGGATGTGTAAGAGGTAAACAATTGAGAGAAGAGGAGTTGCTTTCTTTCAAAAAAGAGAAAAGGAGGTACAGAAAAATGAAGGAGAGTTTAAAAAAAAAGACTGAGGGGGAAAAAAGCCTTAGGCAGAAATGAGAAAAGGAAAAATAACATGGTGAGAAAGAAAAAGGAAATAACGAAATAGAATAAGTGAGGGGGTAGTGAGGAAAGAAGATGTAAAAACCTGTCACTTCTAAGTTAGTGATTTTTATTTATGCTCCTATATGTGATAATATTTCCCTAGCAGATGTCCTGTCTCTCTGCAAGTTTATGGAGATGGTTAGTTATTTTGAGCACCTGTTATATGAATATTGTTTGCTATCTCATCTCAGTTCTGTAGTTAAATAATTGGTGTTGTCATGGTTGCTACTTTTTAAAAAAAATATTTCCCCCCTCTCCCCTGGGCAATTCTGAAATGTTTCTGGAGTGGACCTAGTGTACCTGTCTCTTGGTGTAGGATTAATCCCTTCTTCCTAAAGGGACACATTCTCTTTTCTATTTCTTTGCTTATAATTAGGGTTCAGAGTAACAGCCGTGTTAGTCTGTATTCTCAAAAAGAAAAGGAGTACTTGTGGCACCTTAGAGACTAACCAATTTATTTGAGCTTAAGCTTTCGTGAGCTACAGCTCACTTCATCGGATGCATACTGTGGAAAGTGTAGAAGATCTTTTATACACACAAAGCATGAAAAAATACCTCCCCCCACCCCACTCTCCTGCTGGCAATAGCTTATCTAAAGTGATCACTCTCCTTATAATGTGAATGATAATCTAGTTGGGCCATTTCCAGCCCAAATCCAGGTTTTCTCCCCCCCACCCCCACACACAAACCCACTCTCTTGCTAGGTAATAGCTTATCTAAAGTGACGACTCTCCTTACAATGTGTGTGATAATCAAGGTGGGCCATTTCCAGCACAAATCCAGGGTTTAACAGGAACGTCTGGGGGGTGGGGGGGTGTTAGGAAAAAACAAGGGGAAATAGGTTTCAGAGTAACAGCCGTGTTAGTCTGTATTCGCAAAAAGAAAAGGAGTACTTGTGGCACCTTAGAGACTAACAAATTTATTTGAGCATGAGCTTTCGTGAGCTACAGCTCACTTCATCAGATGCAAATAGGAAATAGGGGAAATAGGTTACCTTGCATAATGACTTAGCCACTCCCAGTCTCTATTCAAGCCTAAGTTAACTGTATCCAATTTGCAAATGAATTCCAATTCAACAGTTTCTCGCTGGAGTCTGGATTTGAAGTTTTTTTTGAAGTTTTTTTGTTGAAGAATTGCAACTTTCATGTCTTATCACTTTAGATAAGCTATTACCAGCAGGAGAGTGGGTTTGTGTGTGTGTGTGTGGGGGGGGGGGGTGAGAAAACCTGGATTTGGGCTGGAAATGGCCCAACTTGATTATCATTCACATTGTAAGGAGCGTGATCACTTTAGATAAGCTATTGCCAGCAGGGGAGTGGGGTGGGGGGAGGTATTTTTTCATGCTTTGTGTGTATAAAAGATCTTCTACACTTTCCACAGTATGCATCCGATGAAGTGAGCTGTAGCTCACGAAAGCTTATGCTCAAATAAATTGGTTAGTCTCTGAGGTGCCACAAGTACTCCTTTTCTTTTTATGATTAGGGTGGTCACCTCGTTGAGGGTCTGCTTGTTTTCTTAAGGCCCAGTATTGTGTTGTGGATCCAACACAGAACCAGTTGGAATGGTACTGTTCCTTTTCTTAAAAAGAAAAAAAAATGTTTGAATTTTTGAATTGAATGGGAAAATGGATTTTCCTGCCTCTGATAAAGTTCAGTTCTGGATACATAAAGCATCCCTGCTAGGAAAGATAGAGGTGCTTTGAAAAAGCCAGTCGCCAATGCCCCCAACCCTCATCCATCCCATTAAAATACAACAGATAGTGCATACTGGCAGCATATATTATAAAAAGAAAAATAAATAAATTTCTCTGATGGTATACCTGCAAATCCCCACCCAACACATTTTAAAAGTTAATCAGTTCAAACAGTGTGCTTGTACCAAGTAACATGTTTACTATAGTTTTAAAGAATCAAGAACAAAGAATTCTAGCAAGTTCACCATACTCAAATTTGGTGTAGTATTCGGCCTTGTCTGTGTGGGAAAATTTTGTCAGTTCTACTGGTGTACTTAAACTCCTTCCAAAGTGTCATAAACTAAGCTGGAAAAAGGCACTCTTATATTGGAATGAGAGTGTTTAAATAGTGGGTTTTGCTGGTATAACTAAATTCACACCTAAGCTACATTGGTATAACTTTCCCATGTAGACAACACCTTAGTCTCCATTCATTTATAGTTAGGTGCCAGTGTTTTTTGTTTAAAGAAAAATATAAATTTGTACATTTCCAAGTTACCTTTCCCATCAGTCTGCACACCTTTCTGTTTGTTATACATGCTTTATTGTTTAATGTAATAGTCTCTCCTTTCAAGTTGGTAAATCAACTATCAAAATTCCATTATGCATTTCAGACTCCAACTTTCTGAATATGACACAATTTGAACTTCTTTGTTTATAGTGGATCATAAATCTGCTTTTTAGGATAACATTGGGGTGAGCAAAGAATATATCTTACAAAACCTTTATGAAAATGTATTGTATAGACATTATGAGTGAAATCCTGGCTCTGTTGAAGTCCATAGGAGTCTTGCCATTGACTTAAATAAGGCCAGGATTTCACCCTATATTTTTAGCCATTTGTGGTGGTCTGGTTGGGAAGGGTTTTAGTACTTTTAGTGTCTGACTAAGAGAAAATCTGATTGATCTCACTCTTGATGATTGTTTTTGCACAAAACGAAGATTAATTAAAGGATTTTGCATTTCTGAGTATTGATTTGTGTAAGTTAATGAAGATCCTCTTCTCTTTGCTGATGACTTCCATTATTAAAATTCCAGCCTTTTCCTTCCTAGCTAGTAATGAATAAAGCTACATTTTAGTCACAGGTATTTTTAGTAAAAGTCATGGGCAGGTCACGAGCAGTAAACATGACTTGTACTATATACCCCTAACTAAAAGTTGGGCTGGAGGGCTGCAGATGCTCTGGGAGGGCAGTCCGGGGGCGCCGCGGGTGCTGGGGGGAGGTGGGCAGCGGCGCACAGCCCAGGAGCTTCGTTGATGCTGGTGGGGGGGGGGGGGAATGGGCAGAGGTGGTGCGTGGCCCGGGACCCCTGCTGGTGCTGGATGGGGAGGGTTGGCAGGGCTGGGAGCTCCTCAGAAGTGGCTGGCATGTTCCTACAGCTCCTAGTGGGAGGGAGGGATGGGGGGCTCCAGGCACTGCCCCCGCAGTGAGCGCCGGCTTCACAGCTCCCATTGGCCGGGAACTGCAGCCAATGAGAGCTGCAGGGGTAATGCCTGCAGGAAGGAGCAGCACGCAGAGCCTCCTGGTCCCTCCACTAGGAGGTGCAGGGATATACCAGCCGGTTTCGGGGAGCCCCCCAAGCTAACCGCTGCCCCGTACCTCAACCCTCTGTGCCAGCCCTGAGTGCCCTCCCACACCCAAACTGCTGCTGCTGCACCAGCTGCTGCAGAAGTCACAGAGGTCACAGAACCTTCGTAATGAATGTTATGCCAGTCGTCTAACTGAAAGGGCAGACCAGTAATATTTTCCAAAGGCAATGCTGTGAGTTGGCAGGAGAATTTCCTACAACAGATGGTCATCATCACCTGTACATTAAGCATCATTCTTATATTCCTCAGCTCTACTTGCTTTGGATGATGCATATACCATGGTGATGGATGCCATATAATAATAACCCAGATAGATAGACGTACAGGTAAGCAAGAAAAAGAAAATCATTCTTATATTTCGGGTGCCTGCAGTGGCTTTCTCCACAGAAGAGATCTCTGTTTGTGGGAAAGCTGGAGGAATGGTAAGGTGTGGTCAGTGAAATTGTGAACTGCCAGGAACTACTGGACTGTAATCCCCATGGGAGGTGCAATATCTGCTACAACATTATATAAATAAATAGACTATGCTGAGATGCTTCATGCCCTGCCTCTGGAATGAGAAAGTGACTTCCATTCCCCTTCTACTTGGGCTTTGCACAGGGGACTGGGCTTTCGCCCACAGAGTGTGATATTTCAGGAAAATAAATCTACCCTTTTTGTAGTTGAGGGATTTTTGAAGCTTGCATAACTGCACTAATGGTTTTGTTAATGTTTATATGTATATACAGAAAGTTTTCTAAAGAGTGAGGTAGTTGCCTGTTTTAACAACAAAGTTAATTTGTTTACGCAAATATTAACAAAAATTCCTATTTTTAAAGGCAACAATGTTACTGCTTTTAGCATTAGCTAATACGTTGCAAAATAATTTTATTTCCCACGTTAAACAGTCAATACTCTTCTGGAAGCACGCAAATCTAACATTACAGTTTCCATAAATGAAAATAATCCACTAGAAGCTAGAATTAAGGATATTTCTTAGTGTTTGAAGATTCATGTAACTTTTTCATCAAAGAAGAATAAATATTTTTATTAAACCTTTAAAATAAAAGGGGATATAAATTAGTGTAGTGCTCTTTTTCTAATGAGTACACCTCTTTCTGTCCAATAAGCAGGTATGTCTTAGGTGCAGGCCCGTGGAAATGAAGATCGATTAGAAAACTGAGTTCAAGTTTCATTCAGGAGAAAGGGTCACTGTACAATAAGTGTCAATTTTGAATCATAGAATATCAGGGTTGGAAGGGACCTCAGGAGGTCATCTAGTCCAACCCCCTGCTCAAAGCAGGACCAGTCCCCAATTTTTGCCCCAGATCCCTAACTGGCCCCCTCAAGGATTGAACTCACAACCCTGGGTTTAGCAGGCAATGCTCAAACCACTGAGCTATCCCTCTTTAAATATGTTTTAATACTTAATATGTATGAATACATGTATAACATGATTATTTACAATTAATACACCCCAACAGTGTTTAGAAGACACCTAGAAAGCATCTTAGATGCATCTTATTTTCCCACTTTTTAAAAATCTGAATAGTACCTGTAATTAAGGGAGAAAACTGAGCCCTGGAAGCTAGGTAGGACTTCCAGCTATTGATCTGTGTAAACCCAGCTTACACTGTCAGGGGAGAAGCAGTCAACTGCTGAGCTGCTTTGTCACTGACATAAGCTGAGAGAGGATTTTTTTGTCTATACTGTTTATACACCAGTCTATAGACCTGCTGGCTGGTTGAATTTTAAAGAGTGCGGAGGTTTAAAGACTTGTCCCCTGAGGGATGCTCCTGCCAGTTGGGAAGCGAGCTGAGGCTGTGTTTTGCAGAAGTTGTGTGTGTGTATGTGTGTGCTGCTCAGGGTGGGGGAGGGGTGGGAGGCAGCGCAATGGGAAAGTACTGTAGTTCATCTGAGTCTCAAAAATGTTGCAAAATGTACTGATGATTTTTATGTTGTGCTAATATCTTTCTTTTGTTTCCTTCTTTATGCAGTAATTTATTTTTTTAAAAAAAGCTCCAATGGGAAACTTAGATGAATATTGGAAATGCATTTCCTTCCCTATTTTAAATAAGCCCTATAGTCACCAAGCAGCAATTAATATTGTTGATAGTAAGACAAAAATGATGCTTTAAACTAAGATGTATATTAAAAGTGAAAATGGTTGAAGGTACCTGTGTTGAGCTTTATTACCTGAGGACCGCAAATTTAAAAATGAAATTATTTCTTTGAAAAAAGAAAATTAAAATTTTGTGAACCTGAAACAATGATCTATTTGAAAATTAATATATTACAAGTTTGGACTGTTTTTTTTCTTTAGTTTGTGTTTTTTGGTTTTGTTTTATTGCTTGTTTTCTGCTTTGTGTGTGTGTGTGTGTGTTTTATTCCCTGCAATTTCCACATTGGCCCCTTGCTGCCAGCCGAAACAGAGACTGAACAGCAGTCTCTTCGGAGAATATTATATGTGCTACTACACAGAAAGAGATTTTCCATAATCAAGAGAGTTAGTATCCTTCCCCAAAACACAGCATATTACTTTCATCCTATTCTTTATCTCTGTTATCACACAGAGTGAAAGTCTCATAGCTGCTCCAGAACTCATAGGCTTTTTCATTCTTACTGTATGCACTAATGTAGTGGTCTACCAGGGCACACGCTATAGCCTTGAAAAAAGCTGTACACATTTCACTCATGCAATGTTTACAGAGTTTTAAAATATACAGACCTTGCTGGTTAATATATTAATATTTTTCTATGGGTGTTTTACACTGTGTAAAACCAGGCAAATACTTAAGATAAGGCAGTACAATTCAGTATAATTCAGTACAGTGCACAGGAATTTAACTGCATGACTTTCAGGATATGGGAGTTGCTGTCCCATCCTGCAAAGTGCTCAGCATTCTTTCACTTGAGTGAGTTTTGAGGGTTCTCAGCACCTTGTAGGTCAAGCACCTAAATCCTGACCCTTGGCACTGGAAGTTTGGAACCTACACACTCAGTCCTGCAAACACTCACTTAGCGGGATGACTGATACAGGTACCTTTATGTACATAAATGCTGGCAGGTTTGGTATAGTAAGCAAGTGCTGCACATCGCTGACCCAACTACATTTCATCATCAACAACCTTCCCCCTAAGTTTAAACATTTCACACAGGACTTGTTTTCCCAACTGGTTTGCTGTAAGCAAGAAAATAAATACCGTTTTTTGGATCTTATATGATCAGTATTATACATTTATTCAGATTTGCTGACAGCTGATCTGTTAGCTCTGATTTTTCTAGAGAGAGATCTTGTACTTCTTAAAAACATTAGGACATTTTTATATTTGAATTAACACATTTTATTTGCCACTAAACAGCTTCTTAAATAAAAATGTCCAGAAAAGAAACACAGTATCCATTACATGATGATCTGAACACTGCAGGGATGGTCTTACTTTTAATTAATTAATAATGAGGTTTGCTTGTGAATGCCTTACTGCTCTACTGAAGGGATAACTGCATAAATTTCTACTTTATACCAACAGAAGATTTTCATCGTTTTCAGCATTTGACTATGAAACACATATAGAGTTGTTATACCTCTCAGTAATTCATTCTGCTGCCAACTTCATTCCCTTTTCTCTGCCTGCATTTTAATTGAAACAACATTTGTATTTTTGAGCCAGGATCTGTCAGAAGTCCCTGTGGCTAGTCTGTGGTACAAGTAGCAGCAGACGTGGCTTACCCATATGGTGCAGTGCTTCTTGTAAAATCCATATGGCCTTGTTGAAGGGAATCCCAGCGGGGATGTGAAGGGTGTTAATACCCTTCAGGCCAGGCCTTTCCCTCCTGGGGCTTCTATGGCATTGTCTTTGCAATCTGCCAAAGCACAAACTTAATTCCTTTTTAATAATCAATTATTTCAGTCCAGGAACGTGTGCTATATTTCTTGCAACCAAATATTTCTTTAAAATGTTTTTTCTAGCAAACAGTATAACAGAAATACTTAAATAAAATGTCATTTTAAAATCCTAACATTATTTCTTTAATCTGTATTTACAGGAGGTGCTGCAGAGTGTGCCGAAGTTCTGCTTTCCCTTTGACGTTGAAAGGTTTGTAGTACAGTGATCATTTATTTAAAAATATTTAACTCAGTGTATTCTAAATTATATATCTATTTAGTGAAGATGAAAATAACTTTTTGAAAGTCTAGACTTAAAGAAATAAGAACAAAATAAAATGCACTGCATCCTCTAGTCTTGCACCTGGAGGTGAAAAGAATAAAGACTAAACATTTTCTCCTTTGTTCTCGAAGTATGTATTTAGGCACTAGTAGAAAAATATCACAGTATAATACACCCTTGCTAGGATTTTAAGAATTCTCTTTTGATATAGAGCTGCATCCTGGCTCCCAACTTCCTCCAGCCCAATTGTAAACACCATCTGTGTAATATAACTATACAAGATAATTTCCTCCCAATAAAGAAATGGTGCAATATACTGAAATATAAAAACTCACTTGCAGTTTTAAAAATAACCCATGGTTTGTGTTTCACCTTATATAAGAATTAAAAGAACTTCAATTACATGCCAGTAACTGAATGTGCACGGTCAGCAATGGATTTTTCTGAGGGTAGATTCAAGACCTTTGTTTGTAAATGGTAGTTCACCTTCCTTATATTGGTTTTAGTGTGGCTTCCACATGCCAGTTGCCACTCATTTCAAATGTTTGTACAAGATATTTTTTATAAGCACCAAATATTTATTTTACTTCATCAAAATGTTTGATCATGAGTTTAATGATTATTAATTTAACCAACTGTGTAGATTTGTAGTTTGGGAAATTCACATTGTGTCTGTCTGTGAGTCAGTTGATACTGTGTTACCAGTAGAAGCTTGGTTTGTACAATTAATGAATGTGCACCCAAGTAGCCTTCAGATTTCGCTGGTCTCAATGGTATTAGCATCAGTTGCATGATGGGATTCAAAGAGAAGGGTCCCCAAAGGTGTTACAATTTAGGAAACAGAAGACAGTAAAACTAATGTGTATATGGGAGCGAAGAAGGGCTTGGAAGAGAAGACAGGTGCAACATAGAACCTTACAAATACATGTTATGTGATAGTAAACTTGGTCACCTAATCTCTTAGATGTTGCGCTTCAGTTGAGTTGTTTGGCTTTTGAACTGGTTAAACACGCAATCCCTTACACAAGTTTTATGACTCACGCAACACTGTTGATGATATTTTGTATTCGTGCATTAAAGCCTGTACGTTCTTGAGCTTACAGTATGTACGAGTATCTGTTTCAAGTTAATAGTGAAGGTGTGGCATGGAAATCAACTTTGGAGATGACAGAAGCGGGTGAGGTTCTGTTGCTGCCATCCAGTGGCAAAAACTTAGCCAGTAGCAGTAAATAAATGATTTCCACAAATTGCTGTGTGTGATTGTTAGCTATTAACAGGCAAACCAATGTCTGTAGTTTAGGTTACCTAGCATTTCCATTTTAAAGGCTCTTGTTCAGTTTACTGTTTTCTCAAAGTTTTACCTGTTGGGCTGAGGTTTGGTAGGTGTGCTCTGTGCAGGAGTGAGGAAAAGAAGCATTTATTTTTGCTAAGAAAATTTTGTTGTGAACTGTTTTTTTTTAAATGGCTGTAGTGCCCAAATACAAGATAATGGAAAATTGAAATTTGTCAGGGACATATTCCCTAGGTCATAGATGTGCCAGTCATTGGTTTGGTGGATTTAATTTGGACAAGTTATAAAGATTTAAAATGTTCATTTTGTGCATACTGGTTTATTCTAACCAGAAAACTAAGAAACTCCCAAACTTTCTTCTGACAATGTACACACATGATTATATACATGTAGTAAAAATTTTCATTGAAAAGGTGACCTCTCAGAGTGCCATTGGGTGTGCTTTTTTGTGTGTTTAAATAAGTAGAATGGAATCTCAGGCTTTATAGTTAGAACATTCTGGAAAACAGTTCTTGAAGGAACATATGAACGGAGGCATGGCTCTGAAGGAGTCCTGCCGTTATACATATAAAATAGAAAGATACAAATAATTTGAGGCAAGAGCTCTTGTCTCATTGATTCTCCATATTGCACATTATAGAGAGTTCTGTGACTCTCTTGTATGATATGATGGAATTAAATTCTTTCTTCTTTGTTTATATTAAAAGTGGAAATTCCATAAAAAGAGTAGATTAATAATTTTTAAAGTTAAAATTTTTAAATGACAAGGTACCTTGCACATCCTAAATGTTACGATGAAGTCTTAATTGTGTAATCACATATTACATCTTTCCACAGGACACCTTCCTAATTCTGTGCACAAACTGGATAGTGAATGAGGCAAGGCTATGTAGTGAATTGGGCTGAGTCTTGCCTTATTCACCATACTAGTTGTATGGTTTGTCACAAATGAGGTAAGAGCCTGCAAGAAAGGGAAGATAAAGGTAATAGACTGGGATCTATTGTGGGTTCTGTTTCTGCCTCTGCCACAGGTTTCCTGTATGATCTTGAACTTACTCTTTGTTCCTCAGACTGGGATTTGTAAAGTGGTGATAATATTTGTCAGCCTGTTGACATAAAGCCTGTAGTGATGTGAAGATAAATTATTCAAGGTGTGTGAGGCTCTCAGATACTTGATGAGAACCCTGGGAAAGCCTATAAAAGGTTGTGTGCTTCAACCTTAATGTTCATTTGATGCAACATTTTTGTATTTACTATATAATGTTGTTTTCCTGGACAGAAACTCCACATTATAAACTTTTACATACTGACCTAGTCACCTCAAAGAAAGGTCACTGTTAATGTTTTGAGAGCATCCCATGGACTTTTACTGTGTAGGCCAGTGTAACTAAGTGTACCTCAGAGATACTAGTCTTGAGGGAAGAAGGTGATAGAAGATTACTTTTTTGAGCCAGTGGCAGTAGCTTCCCACAGAAAGATCTGATACCTCCTTCCTGGGCCCGGAAGGGTAAACACAGGGCTGTTGTTAAGGTCTCCCACTCACCCACGTAGGCAGAAGCAGGAACTAGAGCTGCTTTCGGATTCAGCACACTCACAATAGGTGGAATTAGGGAATTTCTCAACATGTTTGTGAATGTGGTATTTTGCTTGGTCACTAGCATTGGGAACCAAATGGCTCAGTTTGCAGATAACAAAAGGAGTTTGTGTAGGTGCATGAAATATCTCATTTGTGTATGTCATGTGCCAAAAATGAATGCATTATCAGATCTGTTATCCAGCACTGCATGCGTACACCAGATTGTTGTCATCCAGTTACTCAAAAGTACTGGACTATTGCCTTTGGGCCAAATCCTACATCTAGTACACAGCTTCTGGATACCCCAGATTTAGAGGGAAGATCTGTGTGGAGGGAGGGGCGTGGGTGCAGAGTCTTCATCAGGCCACTAAGCATCAGTAGGGCAACTCTGCAGCAGCTTGAGGTTGCAGTAGCCCCAGGTACTCTTACTTCCAACTCTTGCAGGGTTGAGGAATAGCCGGTGGATGACTGTAGTTAGGGACCAGCTCCCTTGCCTAGCTATTTCATCAGCTCACTATGTAAAATTTCTGAGTGCTGGGGCGCAAGGTGGTGGGTTACGTGGTCCAGAATCTTTGCAGTGGTCCACTTTGCGGTGGAACTGCATCAATTCTGCTACAGCCAGGGTATTCTGATACCATAATCTTTGCCTCTTTAATGTATTTGTTTTTGTATAGAATGCTCTTTTGGGATGAAAACTTAAAAAAAAAAAAACAACCAAAACCATAAACACATAAATAAGGCTAGGTGAAGCGGGGCAGATGTGGTAAATACTTAAGACATTATTCCTTCTAATTTTCAAAAGTAAATAATATGACTGGAGGCTAAAAATCTGTGATCAGTACTTAATTTAGCCACTGTACAATAAATAAAGGCTGAAAAGCAAACCAGAGGAGGACACGGTTGTATAAAGTGCATATCAGGATTTTACTTTTTAACTTCAATTTCTGTACTATTGGTGATTTAACTCAGACCCTGAATTTCATTAGTGATGATTGTGGTTGATTTTTTTTTTAAGGGAAAAATAAAACCCATACATATAAGTGCTTATAAGTTTACTCAGTTGGTGCTAAGAGTTCTAGGTCTGGTGTGTAAATAAATAATTTCATACTTTAATAAATGACACTCAGTTGTATAATAGTTGTAATAGCTCCTTTGGTGCCATTAATGGGTGGCTAATTTCACTTCTGTTTGTCATGGGGATTCCCTTCTCCTCTCCTTTTTGTCTGGGGCAGATGGATTCTACCATTCAGGGTACAGGGTATTTCCGCATTTCTTTTGTATTGTTTGGCAAAACAACTCTAACACAGCTTGCTTCTTCCTTCCTTCCTTCCTTCACCAAATTAAACTAATCAGTTCTGTTTCTCCTCCTTCTCCATGTCTTCGTGTTCTTTGCCTGTAACTGCTAGTCTCTGTGTCTGTCTGTCTCTCCTGTTTCTTCAGGGGCCTCACATTCCCCATTTTCTCCATCAACCTCTGTTCATTGTGGTTATCCTCCCTCCAGCCAAAGAGTCTGAGCTGTGGCTCCCTATAGAGTCCATGACTGCAGATCCCTTTAATTGGTCAGAGGGTCACTAAAGTGCCATGCAAGCTGTGTCATCTCTCCTGTGGCTGCCTTCATAGTATTTGTAGCCCAGGGTGTGAAGGATCAAAGTCAGTCCCTAACTGCAATATGTAACCCCTAGATGACTCAGTCCTCTTTCTGCTTTGAATCTCCTCTCCTTTCATTTGTCTCTGCCCTCTAATCCTTTCTTCCTATCTTCTGTTTATCTCTTTTCCCCCCTTCAGCTTGTGATCCTTCTGCAGAGCACCTCCCAGAAGAAGAGAGTACAGTAAATATGCGCTTGCAGGTAGCACGTTCCCAGAAGTATCACAAAGAGTAGCGAAGTGACGCTGATAGGTACCTCATTAATTTCACCTGTTGGTCTTGTGGTGTCACTTTGGAAGCATTATGTGCCGGAGTCCTACTACCCCTGCTGGTACGTGAGGAGAAGGAAGAAATCTAGCAATGGAGGATCACTCCTATGCTTTTGGATCACACCTGGGCTCCTGTGCACAGCATTTCCCCAGTGACCAAGTAGGATCAACAAGTGAAAACGGTGGGGATGATGTCACTTTCACTCTGCTGTTTTTGTTGATGTGTCTAGGGGAATTGCTAGGTGCAGAAGCCAGGTGTGATCTGAAAGCATGGTAGTCAGTGGAAGTGGGAGGTCACTGGATCTACAGTCCTCACCAAAAGTACCTATGTAATTTATCACATACAGAAAACTTTGCTTTAGAAGTAAGTAATGAAAGTGCATTTTTAATCCAGGCAAACACTGAAAATAAGGGAAATGTAGAGTTAAAGTGATTCCACTATATACAGCATTCCCTTTATACTTTGTTCATCCCAGATCAATGTACAATCTTAGCTGTGACCATAATATATACCAGTTATCTAGTCTGTTACTGCATACTTTATTAATAAAGACCATGTTTATTAAAGATTCAGTCCATATTTGCTTATACATAGATGGTCTTTGGATGGAAGATTATATAAATTTTCTGGGCTATGGAAAACAAATGTTAGCTTGTTGTTGAATACTTGTGTTTATAAGGTTGTATTCAAATATCTATTGAAAATGGCTATTCTATTACATTTTGTGTTGAGACTTTTTTGGTCAAGTAACTAATTTGGCAAAGAAAGGTTAGAATTAAGGTTGTGATCCAAATGGGTCATTTAGTTATTTTGTGCAAACTGATCATATAGATGTGGATATATTATCAAATGAACAATGGAATCACTGTATCCTGTCCAATTTTGTTTCTTTCAGTTTTTATGTTGATTGAAAAAGACATTTTAGCAACCTTAACTCTGTTAACTATTTTTTTAATGTGGGAGTTTCCTAGATTGGAAACTTTTTATAATTTGAGCTGTTTAAATCTTTCTTTGCTTTCAGGCTGCTGCCTGTTTCTGTTGGAGGCATAAGAGATCAGGGAAGCTGGAAAACAGCTACTCTGAGTTGGCTGGAGCTAGAGTCAAATCTTAGAAAAGTGTGCCTGAGTGCTAGAGTTATAGAATATGGATTGGAACTGGGGAGGCGGGACAGGGGCCTGGATCCGGAGTCATGGAAAGGAATTCGTTGGGGGACTGAGGACCCAAAGCTGGAGATTGCCAGAGGTCTTTATCTCACCATTCCCTCAACCTGTTTCTAGCCTCATCTCCCAAACCTCAGTTAGAACAGCTCCTTCGAGTGTCTGCGGAAATTGGCCTTCCTTACAGTTCATCCAGATAAATGCTGAACTGCTGAAAGATTTTTGTGTTTAGAACTTTAAGTGTTTCAAAATCTAACTGGCTGAGCTGTAAGCAGAATAGTGCCATAGCCATCAGTTTTCCTTGTCATAATAGACATGGTTAGGATGAATAATGGTATTATATTTTATTTCACATTTTCTTGAAATATATCCTCAAATCCTAGCCCAAGTATGAAAATTTGTTTAACTGTGTTACATATCTTTCTTAAGTTTCACAGATGAAAACAAAGCCATTTAGAGGGATCCTAAAACTTCAACAAGGAGTCAGTTTTAATGTTTTCAGTCTCCTAAACTGTTAAACAGATTTGCATATAATCACAGAAAAATAGTTATGTCTCTTAGAGTAAGTGGTGTAAGCTTGGGGATGATGCACACTAATTTCTATATGCGAGGAAGGGATTTAATTCCAACGTTACCCAAAGATCTCAAGGAAGCCTTAAATTTATGTCTCTATAATATGAATAAGGATATTTAAAAGTACTCCCTATCTACTGTATAATCCAAAGAGCTGTTTCAGTATTATGTAAAAATGGATGTAGACAATTTAAAAAACTTGATTTATTTATGTGATAGATTATAGTGACC
This sequence comes from Lepidochelys kempii, assembly GCF_965140285.1. Lineage (NCBI taxonomy): Eukaryota > Metazoa > Chordata > Testudines > Cheloniidae > Lepidochelys > Lepidochelys kempii. The sequence goes on along the minus strand of NC_136387.1, from coordinate 64,207,781 downwards.
CTGAAAGAGCCCTTTGTAGTCTGTAGTTAATAGGTGTTTATACACATTCTTCACTATTTTATGATTTATTACTGTTAAACTAAAATTATATATAAGCATGCATTGCAGGAGTTGCGTATAAAAAGAAAGGCAGAAAAGAGGAATGAGAGAGTGAGTAAAAGGTCAGTAACAGAATATGTAACAATTTGCATCTGTTCATTTTGCTCAAGAAGAGTGGACTACATTCAGTTAAAATTATCTGCTTTTGACCAGCACTTTAGAAAATATTTTTTCAACCAGAACTAGACCAATTAATTCTGTGCTCTGTAATGAAATGTGGAACTATATATAATAATTTATATATGTCAAAGATCTGAGGGGAATTTTCACAATGAGGAAAGCTTGCAGCAGCCATCTTTCTTGTTCTCTGGTAATTGCATAAAGGACTGTTAAGTATTTCTGTAAGAGAGACTTGGGTCCAAAGAAGCTGATAATATTAAACTAATTGGATTTAAATGACATCACTCAAAATCTCTGTAGTCAGAGAATTTATCACAGCATAATGTATACTGTAGGTACACGAATTGGAAGTGTCAACATTTGTTTGTATTGGTAACATCTGCTGAATTTTCATAAAATTTACAATATATGGTTAAGTTGAATTATTATTTATATTCAGAAGACTCCTATCACCATAGTATCTCAGAATTTTGTTATGAGGCTTGAATTGGATCAGCCTGTGCTCTAAATAAGAGGAGAAAACACCAAGCGCTCCTTATTCAGTTAGGAACCCAGGAATTAATACTATAGTTTAGGCTTTGATCCTGCAATCTGATCCAGGTTGGGGGACACTCATGTCTATGTGCAGCTGCGTAGAAGCAAATAGAGCCCCACATAAGCTTGAAGGTTTGCTTGCACAGATTTGATTGCAGCGTCAAAGCCTTCATCTTCTTGCACTTTTTTTTCTTAATGTGCTAGATCTGAGCGTAAGTGTTTTTCTTTGGGAAGCAATTTCCAGAGATAGTGGCCTGCTACTGAGAATGTCTTATCTCCAGCATAAAGCTCTTTTGGCTCAGACAAGTGTAGATGGTATGGTGGATCAAAGATGCTGAGGTGGTCCTTTAATGTAACCTCCTACTGAAACAGTAAATTAGAAACACATATTACTATGTATAGGAGAAATTATTAATTTTATTTATTTGTATTGCTATACTGCCTAGTGGCTGCACCCCCACTGTGCTAGGCATTGTATACTCATACAACAAAAAGAAAATTTCTGCCCTGAAATGCTTCAATTTGCAGTATAAGACTTTGGACAATAGGATACAACAAGCAAATAGGGAAAGCACAAGGTAAGTGAGATGATTATGCTAAATATGCTGTGATCATGTGTAACTACAGACCAGCCATTGCTGAGTGAATTATGGGTATCAAAGAAGCAGTGAGCTCAGGAAGAGATTTGAAAGAAGTGCAGTGCAGATTTTTATAGGGACATCCTCTGTTGCAAAGGGGCAAGGTGTAGGAGAAAGCACAGAGGTGTTCACTGGAAAAGTTAACTGATAGGCAATGAAGGTTGATGATGTTGGCAGAGCAAAGATGCGGTTGACAGCTATATACCATATTAGAGGTTCTAAGCTGTGAGAAAGGGCCTTGAAAGTAAAGACAAGTAGTTGATTATTTACCTGCATACTCAAATAGGGCTCATGTTTCAGTACAGCCAATTTATGTGCAGATAGGACCTAATCCAATTGGTCCTTTGGAGGACCAATTTGTTATGAATGCCAAACCGGACATGTTGTTGCTTGTTCTGTATTGTTTTTTTATACGGGCTTGGTGCTGTAGAATCTGAGCACCTTCCAGATGTGGATTAAACAATGTGACTAACATTCATTGAATGTAGTTCATTCTTTCTCTCATCTTCTCACAGGAAGAGAATTGTGTGTGCACTATAGAGGTCATTTCCTCCTCCCCCCCTTTATATGTTAATGTTGCTATGTGACAGAAGGCAGCTTACAGAAGTGTATCTTGCATTTGGAGTGGAAGGTGGTAAAGCTTGTAGTGGTCCTTTGTTCCTATGGGAGTTCATTCCATAGTCTCAGACAGGCCTCTGAGAGGGAGCAAACCACACGTGATAGATGTTATTCACTGAATGCAGTGTTGTTTTAGCCATGTCAGTCCCAGGATATTAGAGAGACAAGATGAGTCAGGGAATATCTTTTGTTGGACCAACTCTGAGTAAGTTTTCTAGACCTGAAGAAGAGCTCTGTGTAAGCTCAAAAGCTTGTGTCTTTCACCAACAGAAGTTGGTCCAATAAAATATATTACCTCACCTACCTTGTCTCTCTAAGATGTTACTTGTGTTACTTAAAGAAGTAGATTGGGACAAGGAGCCTGGGAAGGTGTGGGGCTGACAGGAATGGGAACCCCAGGGGTAGAGACTGGGACTTGCTGGGCAAGAAGACTTGGGCAAGGAGTTTCGGGGTGAGAGAAATGAGAAGCTTGGGGAGGGTTACTGCTATACAACCTTAACTCGGCCTCCTTGTGTGTATGCATTATGATGCAGTCTTTAATTAAATTACCTCACGCTATTTTTTTCACAGGCACTTAGTGACTTTTGAGTGCTTGACTTTGCAATATTAACATAACTTTAACGTGTGTGTGTTTGTAATAAATTAGAAAGCTCTGTCTCCTGCACAGACAAGCTTTCCCTTTGTGGTAGAATGTTCCACTGTGCATGAGGTGTGGTATGGTGGATCAGTCCTCATCTTGGAATGTTATGTGATCTTAGGTATTCAGGACCTAAGCCATTGAGCACTTTGAAGATTAGGATCAAAACTTGCTTAGTTTTGATTACAGGATTTGTGAAAACTTATCACTGTGTTCTCATTTTTCATAGTTTAAAATACTGTTTTTTCCTAGAAAAAGTATTGTCCATGCTGCTAACTGATATAAATATTTGTAAAATTTTAAAACTGTTGTTTTCTTTTTCAGTGTATTGTCATATATGATTTAGCCATTTTACAATCTGTTTTTAATTTTTTTTAGGGTGTCCCAAAATCAAGTAGGACAGCACTTTACCTTTGTGCTTACAGACATTGAAAGTAAACAAAAGTTTGGATTTTGCCGGTTAACATCAGGAGGCAAAGTCTGCCTCTGTATTGTAAGGTGAGTGAATATAAGAGAAACTGGAGTTTCTTACTCCATGGACTTGTTATTTTTAGGGTTATAGTCTGTTGTGCTTTAAAATGCATAGAGACTTTTTTAATAGCTCAAAAATCTTCTAAATGATGATGTATACTCACATACCACTGTGTTTCCTTTGTCCATAATAATATTAACAATTAATTTTTGACAAAGTTAAATGATTTTTATAAAATTGAACCGAGGGATAAGCTAAATATTCCTACATAAATAATAGGAAAGATCTGCTTTAAAGAGATATTTGAGAATATTATGTAGCTTTTCTGGCCTGAAATGTTACATGTGTGCTAATATTGATACAGATGTTTCAAGTAGTTCAATATTTATTATTATTAGTTGTATTAATTCTGATGCTATATTCCAGAGTAATCAGTAGGAATTCTTGAGTCCTGAAGATCATTGCATCACAGCAACATTTCTATATACATTCCCTTATGTGTGCATAATTTTCACCAAAAACGAAAGTTAAAATATCAAACATTTGCGGATCAAAACATTTTGAAAAATTTTGATTCAGAAATGACAAAACATTTTGTTTCAGCATTTTCAATTAAAAACGTTTTGATATTCCTGAATCAAAATGTTTTGATTTGGTTTGTTATACTGACCTGAGATGTGCCCTTTCATGTTAGTTTGACATTAAATTGCATTGCTGTGTGGTGGCGAATTGTCTTCTGGGCTGTGTAGTTTTGGGTGCCTGATGCCGCCATTTTCTCCTGTGGTCTGAGCTCCTTAGCTGGACAACACCTGGTATAAGGCACCTGCAGATAGGTGATTCTTACAATGCACCATGCTGCTTGGTTACAGGAGAGACTGCATTGCATCATAGGAGATGTAGTTCTTGTACCAAATATTTCAAACTGACCAGAGCTAAATATTTTGTTTTGGTTTTCCTTATGGAAAATAATTTTTAAAAAGGCCAGTTAAAATTTTCTCATGGGAAATTTTAATTTTACAGAAACTTCATTTTCCATTGAAAAATGATTCTGACTGAAAATTCCTGACAAGTTTTAACAAGCAGCTCAAAAGCTGACAAAACCTAAAGAACAAGAATGCAGCAAACTACTTAATTAAAAGTAGAGCAAAACAAGCATCATCCTCTTTAAAAAGGAGCCTGGCTGCTTGTAAAACCAACTAGGAAAAAATTGGAGGAGCCAGTCTAGCTGCAGTGAAGTACAAGGACAGGAAACAGAAGTTGGTCTCAAAATGAGAGCCAGCAGCAGTACTTTGCGCGATTCTCGCCTGCAGGAACCGCCACCCCCCTGATCCCATTGGCCGGTTGCTGGCCAATGGGAGTGTAGAGCTGGTGCTTGAGGTGGGGGCAGTGTGCGGAGCCCTGTGGCCCCACTGCCTAGAATCCGGACCCGCTGCTGGCCGCTTCCGGGGTGCAGCGCAGTGTTGGAGCAGGTGGGCACTAGCCTGCCTTAGTTGGGCAGCGCTGCCAACAGAACTTTTAACAACCCGGTTGGCAGTGCTGACCAGAGCAAGGCAACCCAGTGCCTGGAATGCCGTGACCCAATACCAAGTCTTGACCCACGATTTGAAAAACACTGGTCTAGAGGAGCTGGTGAAGGGCATCAGGAGGTTAGGTGATGTGCTCAGGAAAAGGCCTAGCACCATGTATAGGGAAGATGGGCATAAGTAGGCTGGATACAAAGGGAGAAAGGGAACAGGCAGCAAAGAAGTTTGTAGAAAGAGCATTTTTGTTGTTGCTGAAAATGCCCAATCAAGTCTTTACTGGGATATTCAGCAGCCTCTAATGTAATGACATTGCCTTGCAGGCAGGGTTTTTGGAGTAATTAAAAAATCAATATATTAATGACAAACTGTCTGGTGTTCACTTTTTGCTTTGTCCAAACCAGTGAATAAGGAATTGGATATGAATGTGAAAGTCTGTATTTTCTTATGTATATTAATTGGCTTTCTTACAGTAATGATGATAACTATTTAATAAAAACACTTGAAAAATATATCCATCTTGGCTTTTGTGGAGCGTGAGGATACTGAACCATTTTCTTTGTTATACCTTTTGCTGGCATGTCTTGTTTATGCTCAGGGAAGATTTATTCATGTGCTTTAGCTTAGTGGTTCTCAACCAGGGGTACATATATCCCTGGGATAGGTAAAGGTCTTCTAGGGGGTACATCAACTCATCTAGATATTTGCCTAGTTGTACAACAGGCTACATAAAAAGCACTAGCGAAGTCAGTACAAACTAAATTTTCATACAGACAATGACTTGTTTATACTGCTCTATATACTATATTATACTTACCTTTCAGTATATTTATAGTCCAATTGATTTATTTCATAATTATATAGTAAAAATGAGAAAGTAAGCACTTTTTCAGTACTAGTGTGCTGTGATACTTCTGTATTTTTATGTCTAATTTTGTAAGGAAATAGTTTTTAAGTGAGGTGTAACTTGGGGGTATGCAAGACAAATCAGACTTCTGAAAGGGGTACAGTAGTCTGGAAAGACTGAGAGTGACTGTTTTAGCTCACTCCCTTTGCCCACAACCCTTCCTTTCCACATCAGATGAAGAAATAACATTTTCTACTTGTTCTTCTAACGTTGTCTGACTTATCTCTAATGTTGTCATAATAAATGCTTCATCAGTTCCACACACTGTAGTTCTGTCTACTTAAAAATAAGTACTGGAGCCAGATCCTAAGCTGGTGTAAATTGGCATAGCTGGACTGTAATCAGTGGAACCTACGTTAATATGAATCAGCTGAGGATCTGGCTGATGGTCTGCTACTTTGTAGAAATAACTAGTGAAATGAAAAGTGGCAAGCTATAATTTTTCACTGAGTCATAATAAAAACATTGCCTTTATTGCTTCTGTTGTGACAATTTCAAATTTACAATGCAATGCCGAATACATAGTTGTACCAACTTTTATAAAACTGTACTTCTGGATTGGTAAAATATTCATCTTTAACTCGAGAGGGAGGGTGTGGAAAAACATCGTTAACTCTGAGTGCAAAGAAATCTTTTCAGGAGTAGAATGCTGGATTTTGGTTTTCAAAAAGATCATGCTGTTACTTTGTAACACGTTAAATCTTTATCTCCAACAGGATGAGTATTGTTTTTCCACTGTTTTCTTTGTACAAATGGAGTACAATATAAAAGCATCAAGTACTGTAAGGTGATTGTATTAAGTAGTCCTTAATACTGAAAATGCGCAGTTTACAAATATGAGATTTCATTTGCTTTAGCAGCTGGCTGTTTGAGATTGCATTGAAACTTTGCTGATAGAATGTATGTATTTCTGATAGATACATATTCGGATCCAATATGGTCTGTACTGTGCATCCAAAATTCATTAGCAGTGGCCAAATGTGTTAGTATTCACACACAGATTTGTGCTAGAATTGCATCTGAGTATCCACAGTGTATGCTTTTTTTTTATTTTAAAGATTCACCACATACAAAGGAAATCTTAAATTGATGCAAGTTCTTGAACAAAAGATTAATTTTTGATTGCATCAACATTATCTGTTCTTTTAAGGATTGCTTAAGATTGTTTCCTGTAGCTTTAATAAAGGCAAATTGGGGGAAGATCAAGGGCAGAAGATGAAGAGGGCCCCATTTAGCAAACTGAAATGGTAACTGTGATGGATTCCCCCCGGGATGCCACTTGGAACAGGGGTACCACTGAGCCTGCCTGATCCACCAGCCTAGGTTCGCTTTACACTGTACTGCTGTGCAGTCTGCCGAGCCCTCCTTCAGGCTTCAGACTGCACTTTACCACCACACATAGAGGTAGGGACATATCCAGCTGCAGCTTCACACAGATGCTGAGCTTGGCTCTGAATGGAAAGGCTCAGCTAAGGAACTGCCCGGTACTCAAGTACACCCATCCATAGGGCAAACCCAAAATTGTACCATCTTGTGCTGTGCAGAGATCTGTAGAGCATAAACTCATGAAATTCACCCCCTCGCTCAATGTGGAGAGGAATATACAGTTTTCTGTCCCACATTTATGATTTCCACACGCTGGTTTTAGACAAAACAAAACAAGTTTATTAACTACAAAAGATAGATTTTAGGTGATTATAAGGGATAGCAAACAGATCAAAGAGGATTACCTAGCAAATAAAACAAACATGCAATCTAAGTTTAATATACTAAAGAAATTGGATATGTGTAGTAAATTCTTACCCGTAATGTTTTAGCCAGATTCTTGAAGGCAAGCTACACTTGTTGCAGCTTAAAACTCCAGTAATTCCTTTCACAGACTAGACAACCATCTAGTCTGGGTTGAGCCCTTTTCCCCCAGTTCAGTCTTTTTGTTTCTCAGGTGTTTCCAGCAGTCCTCTTTCTTGGGCAGGGAGTCAGTGAAGAACGAACCATGATGATGTCACTCCTCTGCCTTAAATAGCTTTTGCGTATGTTGGAAACCCTTTGTCTCGCAGTTTGATTCCCACTCCCATCAGTGGAAAAACACTAGCGTTATGATGGAGTCCAGTACCAGGTGACTTGGTCATATGTCCCTGTAGGGCCACCGCAGCCATGACTCAGAGGCTGTTTGCAGCATCCCCAGGAAGGCTTCCCGGTGAGAGCTTAGAATCTTCAAAGATCTATTGTTCTCCCTACTGGTCCTTCCCAACCTGCCATCTAGACTGATTGCATTCTGCCTATGGGCATTCCCCAGGTGTAAACACATTTGTAATAGATGCATAGACAATATTCCTAACTTCAGATACAAAAATGATACATGCATACAAATAGGATAATCATATTCAGTAAATCATAACTTTTCAATGATATGTCACATGACCTATCGTGTATAAGATACATCATAGTTATGCCCTAATCATATCATAACAATATCTCTATGAAGAATATGGGGCATAATGCCACAGTTACATGTAACTAAATTCAGTACAGCCTGTGAAGGTTGTATGGGGAAGCAGGAGCAGGCCAAGCAGAAAGGAGAGAGGAAAGTAAAGAGATTGGGTGGGTTGTTGAGTGCGCAGGTGGAAAGCAGAACAAAAGCAGGGATCCTTCCTTTCACCTGTAGCTTCCTTTTATGGATGGCACCTTGCTATGTGCTAGTCAGTGCCAGACCTCTAAAGAAATAGATTTGATCGGTGGCAGTCCTGCTGAGGTAAACATGATGTCATTAAGTGGCGGCTTCCAGCTGGCTGTGAAATACTGTCCGTCTTGTAGTTAATGGGTTCACTTCTCTTGTAGTTTATTCTTCACTCGAAACTTTAATATGAGGAAACCAGTTTTGACATTGTAGCCACAGGAGAATAAATACCACAAGATGTACTCTTCTTGTACTCATGAAAATGCTTACAGTAATAAAAGAAGAGGAAGAAAAATGCAGACTGTAGGTGGGTGGGTGTATACAGGGAGAATTGTCTCTAAGATAGAATGTTTTTTTCAAAGTTTTCTATAAGGTGGCATCTAGTGTAAGTATATTTTGTTTATGTTGACACAGTGAAAGAAAAATAACCCAGTATATAGATTTAACATCTTTTAATTTTAAAGAAAGAGACATTGATACAATGTACCTTAAATGATTGTGCAGATTCTGATTCCAGCTACCAAACCCAAAGCCCATTAGAAATAAGTGGGAAACCAACCATATAGTGAATCCAGAAAAAAAATCTGTTGGATTCACGTCCATTAGTTGTGCATGATTCTTTGCAGGACTCTTTAAGACTGCTTTGTGAAGCTCACAATGTAGACTCCTGCTGTGTGCGTGGTCCCCTCCGAACTTTTCAGCTAACATGCCCTCTAGTATGTAAGCACAATGGGGTGCCCCTTCAGAGTGTTTTTTAAATATACCCTGTTGTGTCTGTGTGCTAGATTGGGTCTTTTTTCCAATTCACTTCTTTATATGAATAATGGCAAATGTTTGCAAATTCAGATTTGATTGATATCCTGTAATATGTTTGTAAATTTTAAGTATTCTTCTGTTATCATGGGGGGAAATGTGATTCTTTTATATTTTATTACTAAATATTTTGATAATATTTAGAAAAAACATGTACTACAGATATTGAGCAATACTAAATTAATGTTTTATTGTCTACAACTACATTGTTTGAATAGAAAGGCCAACTATTACAGCTGTGATTCATTTTGTTAAAATTTTGCAGTTGCTGACTGCTTCTAATATTGACCTTATGTACACTGAGAAATGCAAGACATCATTAAAAATTTTCTGCCTTAGATTTGATTAATGAAATTTTATGACTGTAAAATTGTCACCTACATTTCCAAATGAAATGCTCTAATAAGGAAGACAGGTTTATATGGTAAGCCTTTGTAGTTCTTCAACTCAGACCATGCTTGAAGCTTTCTCACTCTTCCTTTAGGCAAATCCCTTAGAAGCAGAATGTTTCAATTTTGCACATTTTGTGTCAATTTTCCAGACAGAAAAGTAGCCCCTAGACATTAGACATTTAGCTACGGAAAGGCGGTTTCCTTAGTTTTATTTGATTACTAGAAGTTAGATTCCTGCTGCTAGTTCAGGACTGTTAGTGGTTACCTGACTATTTGACAGAAAACATTTCCTTTCCTTTATTTAACCTTTGACTCATGAATGTAAAAGTTTTATCAGAGCTATTGTAGAAGTATAAGTGAGGTGGAAGTCTACTTACTGCAACAAAGATGATGCATGACTTTGAATAAAAGTTTGAGCTCCTGCCTTGTTGCTACTTTGGATTAGAAAAAAATGCTAAATACGCTTTTTAAATTACCCATGAAATATCTTGTGGTAGTGTTTTTTTCATGACCGCAATGTGCACATTTTTAGATACAATCTCCTGGATTTTAAAAGCATTAAATTTTCATTTTCATGATCTGTGTTGCAGAAGTTGAGTTATAGGATTTATTCTTTTCATTCCAAGAAAAATTGGTCATAGCACCTCATATGCCAGTGAATGAATAGATTGTCAAGTTTTTCCATATTTGCTTTTCAGAAGCTTATACATAGTAAACTCTTCAGGGCAGAGACCATGAGTAAAGTTTTCAAAAGTGATAGGAGCTGAAGTCCTATTTTCAAAGGTAATTTAGACATTTAGAAGCTCACATCTCATTGCAAATCAATGAGATTTAGGCTCCCAAGAGTCTGAGGGCTTGTCTGCATGGTAGGGAGTTGCACACTGTGGGAGTGTGATTCCTGAAGTGCACAAATTAGTTGGTCTGTGTAGATGTATGCACCAACAGGGTCTTCATGGACCGATAATGCACAACACATGAGTATGCTTTGGAAATCACTCCCCCATAGCGTGCATTATCTCACCCTGAGCCCTCTCTGGAGAGGGGACTTAGCAGCCTAAGTCACTTAGGTACTTATGAAAACTCCATTGCATATCTTCCTTTGTGTTTCTACAGTGGCTACCACAATGGGGCTTCAAGCCTTTTGTTGTTATTGTAAGGCAGTGAAATAATAATATAATAAATTGATCATACATATTTGTATGAGTTCAAACTTGGGTAGCAAGTGCTTCCTTATTTAGAGACTTTTCTTTTTAATTGTACCCAAAATAAATCAGTGTGGCAGTTTTGAGCCCATATTTATTTTTAATAAAAGCATTAAGGCTCATTTTCTATCAAGATTGTCCGAATCCTGCAAATACTTTCACAAGTAATCCTGTTCAAATCAATGAGATTATTAATGGGAATAAGTGTTTGCAAGCTCAGGCTTTGATATTAGGCTACCGTTGCTCGACAAGAGCCTCTATTGTCCAGTGACAAATAATACTGTATCACATCACTTTTAAAGTAATTTTTAAACACGTATAGTCGTCTCTGTGAGCTTGAAACTGACACATATCCTCACTGATATTTTTTCTGTTATGCACACATGCTGACTTTTTTTGCAGTGGTGCATATGAATGCAGTGCTGCTTTTACATATATTTTCTTTTTCAATATAAAGAGAAACGATCAGTTAAGCATTTGTTTTAAGAATAAAATTCTCATATAATTACTAGCACCTATTAGATAATCACACCCAAGAAAAAAAAATATTCAGGAGGTCCAATTGCCTTCTTTTCCCCTCTTTGCAGTGCACTGTTGGAGTATTTTAAAGAAAATAAAGTTAAAAATCTGGGCAGAAACACTGGACTTAATTTGCACTATTGGATACCTGAAAAAAAGATTTGCTTAAAAACCACTCTGAGGTTGTTTTTTTTTTTTTTTAATTAGTTTTGTGCTGTCAGGATGATGTGTATATTTTGTTCTTTTTGTTTTCTGCAACTGTGTGAATTAAGTTTTGCTTCCCTTGCTCTTTTGGTTATAAGTGGCATGCTTAAAATTATTTTAACCTAATTTTCTATGGTTTTAACAGTTTTTAAGCTAAAGGTAATTATTGTTTTAGTATTCCAACTATGAAGTAAAAGGCTTTCTACTGTAGTATTTAAAACATTGTATTCAACTAAGATTTTTACTTTGTTTTCCTTCACTTTATTTTTTATAATTCAAATTTTTGTTAGCAGCTAGAATGTGGGCATATAAAATTAGTTTATTTTTTTCTTAAAGGAAGAAATATTTGAAGCACAGTAAGTATGCCTACTTATAAGGAAGGAAAACCTGTCTTAGCTGTGTGCTAAGCATCACTAGTTTCAGAATATGAATATGACCTTTCTCTCTGCATCTATTTTAATATTGTATCAATTTGTGTTTTTGTAGTAAGTGGGAGCTAAGTTCATGGATTGTTAGAGATAAATATAAGCATTATGTGAGATTAAAATGGGAACACTTGTTTTTACAGTGTGCTCTTGATAATGAAAAATGAAGACTCAGAAGTCAAGGGACATATATTTTAGAGCTTTGTGTTTTCTACTGAAAAGAGAAACATAGTAGGAAAAGGGTTCAGAGTAGTAGCCGTGTTAGTCTGTATTCGCAAAAAGAAAAGGAGTACTAGTGGCACCTTAGAGACTAACAAATTTATTTGAGCATAAGTTTTCGTCAGCTACATCTCACTTCAGTAGGAAAAGATACTGTAGTACTACTGCTGAGATGTTGCTACATGGCACAACACAGGAAAATTGATGGATAGTCTAAACTAACACCACGTGACCAGTATGAAAAATGATTCTGTAATTTATAAATTGTACGATGATTTTGTAGATATATACTTAGAACAAAACACGAATCTACATCACTATATTAGACTGAGAAAGTCACTTTTTATTTGCTATATGGTACAGTGTTTGATATGTGTTGGGTTTTGCAGTTCACAATTTCCCCATTAGACATATATGTTGCATTTCAGTCACCCAATAAACTCTACTATTAACATATTTCCAAAAGATAACAGGAAAGATAATCTATCAGGAAGAAACTTCCAGAAGCAATCATTTTGTGGAATTTTATAGTCCGTGTTTCACCATAACACACAACATTCACTGAGTGCCCTTTAGTTAAGTGTGGTGGGGTACACTGAACAATTATATCCTAGGGTATTGAAGAGCAAATACTGTAATCAAGTTATGCAGTAAAGTCACACTTTAACTACCATAAATACTACCAGGTAGCATAAACGTCTGTTAAAGCACTGAGATATGGACTCAGATGTAGTTAACAGACTGCACAATGTGCATTAAAGCCTTTTAAAAAAGGCTAACTGTCTAGTGTGTGTCTGTAGCAGCTTTCAGGAAACAGGCTGCTTCAGCCCAAACTCTGCTGACTTGCGGACTCTCTGCAGGAGCCTAAAGCCTCTAGCAGATTTCAGAAAGACATCTGCTTCAGTGTGAGCTGCAGTCACATATTGGGCAAGACATCTGAAGTCGTCACAGTTTGGGGAGATGTGTGTTTCTTCAGACAGAAGCAGATTCTTGAAATCTTTATTTTTATTTTTTATCACATCAAATTTTCCAATATTTTAAACCTTACCCATCATCTATATAAAAAAATAAATACTAGTTCAAATTTGTCAACTCTCTTGGACAGGTCAGTGTCTCTGAACTACACAGAACTGGGACTATCTACTCTTGTGAATTAGCTAGGGTGCAGGCATATATTTCCCAAAAGCTGCTTCAGGGAAAAATATTTTCATTCAAAGTCAAAGCTAATCAGCATCAGCTGAAATAATGAGAGATGTTAACACATTGCCACTTGTTTTCGTGAGCATATTGATATATGAACAGCTAAAATAGCTAAGTCATTTCAAACTCTGCCATTTTAAAGATACAGTAGAACCTCAGAGTTATGAACACCTCGGGAATGGAGGCTGTTTGTAACTCTGAAATGTTCGCAAAAAGAAAAGGAGTACTTGTGGCACCTTAGAGACTAACAAATGTATTTGAGCATAAGCTTTTGTGAGCTACAGCTCACTTCATCGGATGCTGTAGCTCACGAAAGCTAATGCTCAAATACATTTGTTAGTCTCTAAGGTGCCACAAGTACTCCTTTTCTTTTTGCGAATACAGACTAACATGGCTGCTACTCTGAAATCTGAAATGTTCATAACTCTGAACAGAACGTTATGGTTGTTCTTTCAAAAGTTTACAACTGAACATTGACTTAATACAGCTTTGAAACTTTACTATACAGAAGAAAATGCTGCTTTTAACCATTTTAATTTAAATGAAACAAGCACAGAAACAGTTTCCTTACCTTGTCAAATCTTTTTTTAAACTTTCCCTTTATTTTTCTAGTAGTTTACATTTATCACAGTTCTGTAACATATCTGGTTTTGTTTGTTTGTTTGTTGTCTCTGCCGCTGCCTGATTGTGTACTTCTGGTTCCAAATGAGATGTGTGTTTGGTCAGTTCGTAACTCTGAGGTTCTACTGTATGCTAGATACACTTGGTACAGAACTACCATCAGTCAGTTTATCCCACTTTTTAAAAACCAGTTCACATTTTAAAACCTTGAGTTTGATAAAATTGCAATGTGGGGGAGAGGTAATATTTGACATATACATTTAAAAATCTTTTTAAATAGGAAAGTTTTCAAAATAAATGCTCCCTTTTGCATGCTTGCCTCTGAAAATTTGCATATTATTGACCCTTTTTTGGGTTATAGCCTTTCATAAATAAATGTTAGAATTATGAAACCAGGCAGTTTTAAATCAGATGGTATAGATGCCATATTTTATGTGTATTGCATAGTCATACTTGCAGAATAGTGTGTGCTTTTTTAAAAAAACTAACAAACAAATAATGGTGAGATATTTGGAACTGGCATAATATGCCAAATGGAAAATATTGTTTTTTCTGTCTCCATTTGTGGAAACAATCAACCCCTCACAACCCTCCATTAATTTATTCTTACAGACATGTCTGGTTAGACACATGGAAAACATAGGATGGGCTTTTATATTCTGTGGAAAGCTTTCTGGTGGTCAAAGATCAGATTTTAAATCCTGAAACTCCTTGGAGTAAAATCCTTGGATAAAAGTCAGTCAGAATCAATGAAGTTTTTCTTAGGTAGATAAATTGAACACCTTACAGTTTCCTCTGGGTTTCACCTGACCCATGGATCATGAATTGTCATTCTTCAGAAGTGCAGATACAGACAACACCATTTATTTCCTTCTGCTGGTCCGCTATCTTTGTGCATTTTTCTGCACTGCCTCTTTGACATGGAATAACTTCCTATTTCTTATGCTCAAATAAATTGGTTAGTCTCTAAGGTGCCACAAGTACTTTTCTTTTTGCGAATACAGACTAATACGGCTGCTACTCTGATTCCTATTTCTGATTCTCCAAGCAAACCATCCTTTCCTTTATTCCTCCAAAAGTCTTATTTTTAAACCCTGCCTAAAGGAAGCAAATGCAAAATAATATTTAAGAAAAAGAAAAACATTGCACGTTAGCTTTGGCTTCCAATGTTTCCCGTCTCCTCTATGTCAGCCTTCTACAATTTAAATTCCATGAGGCAGGGACTGTTTTTATACTTGTCTTATGCAGCTCCAAACACTCTGTAGGCATGTAATTAATACTAATAATGTTGTTTATTTCCATGGCTTAATAATCTTCTTTTTGGATTTCTCTTACAGTATTTAGTAGTGTGCTGCAAAGGCAGTAAAATCAGCTGCTATTTCATCCCTTTTGAACACTGCTACTATTATTTTTAATAAAACATTCTCCATAAGATGTGGGAAAATAGATTAGAGGATAACATTGATTCTCAGACTATAACTTTAGTAATGGGCTATTCCCAAACATACAAAGATAGAAAAGGAAAACTGAATCAGGCAAAAGAGGAATTACTATAAGAACCAACAGTGAAGTAACTATAAGAATAGCAAACTAAAATTACTTTTTTCAGAGTAGCAGCCGTGTTAGTCTGTATCCGTACAAAGAAAAGGAGTACTTGTGGCACCTTAGAGACTAACAAATTTATTAGAGCATAAGCTTTCGTGAGCTACAGCTACAGGTACAGCTCACAAAAACTTATGGTCTAATAAATTTGTTAGTCTCTAAGGTACCACAAGTCCTCCTTAAGATTACTTTGTAATGTAAACAATCATCATGTCCCAAACTCAAACTAAAATAATAAATTCATACCATTCCCTGACTTGAAAACTGGAGATTCTGTTTCTTCCGCCTGGCCCTCTATTTACTTGGCTTGGTCACCTGAGCTTTTATGAAAAAATCTTAACTCTTCAGTCCACTCATTGGACAAGACTGGCTTCCACACCAACTCAGATCTCCATGAAAACTACTTTAACAGGTTTCCCTTTCCTCTGAGGAAAAGCTTCTAGAATCTTTATCCTGGGTGTTTTCTTTGGCAATTGGCATGCAGCTAGCATAATACTCTCTGATGCATAGCCTTTAAACTTCACAAATATATCCAAAACAGGTATTGGCTGTTATAAATGCAGTATTTCACAGTATTTCTTAATATCCTGTACAATGTACATCTGTGGGTTTCTATGTGATAAAATTACATTACAATATTTTGCTAATGAAATAAGCCTTAAAAAAAGGCTTCCTCCCAAAACTTTTAAACCAATTATAGAATTTGTAGTATTCAATTGGCAGTATTCTACTGGTACCATTATGTTTGTGATGAAATACTAAAACAGAAGAAAACGTACATAGTAGCTTGTACATATGTAATTTATTTTGGTATTGTTCTGGGTAATAATGGTAAGATTTACTAAATTTAAATTGTGTGCATGAAAATTTTTTTTTTTTTTTTTTTTTTTTACATTTTAAAAGAATTAATGTCCAGTCATTAGTGACGTCAGAGATAAAAGCCCACCATCTGGACACACAATAATTTGCTGATGCAAAGTTACCGATATGTGTAAGGACTGGAAAGATCGGGACCACGTTTGTTATCTGATAACTACCTTGAGGTCTGAGAATGCCGCATGCATGCGATCTGCAGACTTGGGTTTGAAGATTATTAAATATTCTTTATGTTCATATATTTGTACATGTACATGCCTAATATCTGTACATGAACATGGCTTCTAAAGTCTCTATGTAGAGATTATTTTGCAGAGAGACCAATATTTATTTGAAATATTTTTGAATCTATAATAGTGCTTTAGGGACCCAATCTTGCATGGGGTATTGTGTGTGTGGGCTGTTTTGTCCACAGAAAGCCCTAGAGACTTCATGGGGGTTCCATACAGTTATGGCAGTCTGCTCATGAACTACACAATATAGGACTGAGGTCTAAGGCAAATCTAATTTTCACAAAAAGAAATCGCATGAGTGCATGGAACGATAGCCACTAAGCACATGATGAATTACATTTATATCCACTCAGGAATGTTTGAAATGCTTTTGGTCTTAAAATATAGTTAGAAAAATCAAACAGTTTTGAGATCTTTCTTCACTTTTGTGTCTGTAATGCTTGTTTGTCTTACTGTATAACCAGAAATGGCTTACCTATTGCATTTTTCCTATGAAGTGCTGAAATATAAGCATTAATGGTACTGCTGAACTGGATGTTTAAAAGTATAGTTTTGTATAACAAGCACAACTTTAAGAAATGTAATTAGTATGCTTCCTGGAAATAATATACTGTCATAAATAAAAAAATACGCAAGTTAGCATTTGCTCAAAATGTTTATGATGGAAGTATGATTAAAGTTAATCTGCAATAATATTATGGGACACTGGAAAATAGACAATAATTTTCTTATTATATTTGGTAAAAATAGTAACAATATACATATTTCTATTTTACAGTTACCTGCCATGGTTTGAGGTATACTACAAGTTGTTAAATACTCTGGCAGATTATTTGGCTAAAGAACAGGTACTTTTAGATACTTGTTTACATCTAATAAACTATTTTACTTGAAATTAATCGTAATAATTTTAAATCCTACAAAGCTGTTTCATACTGTCTGCATGTTTGAACAATGTATTTAAAATTTGCAACAAAATAAAAAATGTATGCATTTTAATTTTGTAAGTTGTCAGAAGTTTGACATATCCCAATGGAATTAAAAAAAAATTGGATATGCTGCTGCCACTATTATGTGGATGTCATGTATTAATTTTTAAAAGCTGCTGAGAACATACTACAGCAAAGTGTCAGAGTCCTTCTGTAAACAAATCCTGGGCTAAGTGTGAGCAGAGTGTCAAGCCACTGGAGAACTCTATGATATGTTGATTGTTAACCAGATAAACCCCAAATCTCAGGAACTATCAGATACAAACACTTTTTCTGAACTGCATTAGATTTGATGTACTACTTTGCCCTTCATATTAACTAAAAACTACTTCGTCATACTGTCATCTTGACTAGAAGGGGGAAACTGCTTGCAGCACTCAGTGAAGAATCATGATAGTTTAGTTTGCATATTCATGAGCAATTAGATACATTCACAGGATTACTCAGGAAAGAAAATACTGGCATCTGTCTTTATTAAAAGTATTAAAGATAAACTTTCCTGCTTCAAGTATCTAGGTATACTAGATGGTCGTTTTCAAAAGAGAAAAAAGTTAGCCATATGCTGTTGGCTGCAGATGTTGAGATTGAAAGAATATACATGCAATAATTATATCTATTGGAAACAGACTAAAGAAAACAATAAAATTTTATGTATAAAGAAAATATAATAGCCCAGTTGCATTAACTTAAGTAAAACGGATTGTAATGGTCACTGAACTCCCGTTGTTAGCATATTAAATCATATTAAATTTTGTTTTGTCTTAATCTTACTATTTAATTGTAATAGTCGGGACTTTTTATTGAGGTTATGCTTGAAAGACGAGGCTCATGCAGGGCAAGGACCGTCTTTACCTTTGGGTCTTTCTCATTGCTTGTTGGCACTAAACAAATAAATAGTAGTTCAATGTATAGCTGACAAAGCTGCAACTTTATTATAGTATATGTTAAAGAACTCTACGTTTTAGTGGGCCAGAAGTTCTTTCTGGCACTGTACAAATTGAAAGTATTCGATTTGGTGTACTGCCTTGTCCCCTGTCTCTTGGACTAATAAATCTATCAGAGAGCTCCTTCTTGTCTCCCTGACCCAGTCAAAGATCTAAACCTAAGGCCTTATTTGCTAATACCTGAGTAATTCCACCCATCTTTGCATAGAGAGATGGCAGCCCTCTTCAGACAAATTGGTTCAGTTTATATGAAAGTTGAATGTACAGTTCTGCTGACATGCTGAACCTTTCTCCACATTTAGCTTGATCTCATTAGCCAAACTGTTTTATAATATTTCAAACTGTTGTGCTTGCCTGTTCCATTTAGGACCGAGTTTATGAATATAAAAATCATGATCTAGGTTCCATTATCACTCCTAAGTACAATTCCGTTTGGAAACCAGGTTGTGACACCTTAAACAGACCCAGTAACAAAAAACACATTTGAGTTGTGTTTCCACAGCAACTTTATTTACTGTACTACCGTATGACATCTGTATGCATTCACATGTACCGCTTTGCCTAATGATGTTTGCGTTAATGCATTTTGGGAAATTCAGAGGTGCTACCGCATCGTCTAAGTAGGGGGTTAGAGTGCCTGTAGGACATATACATGGAGCGCCACAAGCAATCCAAAGGGAAATGCATCCTGGGAGACCCTATTATATGTAGAGCTGGGAGGAAAGAAGACCCAGGCAACTCAGTAACACAGATATGATTAGGGAGAATTGTCTTTGAAGCAACATAAGTATAGTGACCCGTTCAGGTCACAGAAAGACAACCATGTGGCAGCCTAGGCACATTAACTGCCATGGTGATTAAACTTGTGCTAACCATGTTGTGTACAGATCCAAGCCATATGTAGAGTCCACCATATCTTTGCTTGATTATAAATTCAGTTAAATGTTGTATAGAGAGGTCCAAAGGCTAATACAATTTTAGAAAGGTGTTGTCAGGCCAGATAAACTGTGTTAATACCATTTTTAGCTTGAACCGTTTTGAAGGGGTTCAAGTAACATGGTTAAATTACATGTGTATATCAGGAATTGTAGAGAAAGAAAATAAATGTTAAAAAAACTGACTTCAGAACTTGCAAGTGATGATCATTCTTTGAGCCATAAAAATAGATTGTGCTTGTACTTTAATATATGGCAGTTGCACTATGAGATTATCTGTGATGAAATGAAAATATATTTGTTAAAGTGGAATATGTATTCTTTGTATATGATTATTAAGTATTTCTTTTTAAATATTTCCTGTAGGAAAATGACTTGAATGATATGTTAAAATCACTGTATAGCCACCCTGTGCCAAAGGCAAACACTCCTGTCAGTTTAAACGTGGTAGGTATCCTGTGTAATGTCTCTCTATTGTAAAAATGTACTCAGTTTCTTGTGGTATTGGTGCTAAATTATTATCATCTCATCATATTGCCTCCTATTGTAAAATGGCTTACCATACTGTATTCACTTACTATGTAAAATGTGTGTGTGTGTGTCTATGCAGACTCCAGTCCTAACCTAGCAGAAATTGAGGTTTGCTGCATGGGTAAGAGGGCAAGCTACCATAGCAACTGGCAATGCTACTCCCTATCTTGTTCATTGCCAGCTGTCTCAGATGAGTATCTTTAGTTCCTCCTGCTGTGGATCAAGATCCGCTCCATGGCCTCTGAACACCTGAGTAGGGAAGGGTATGTCATATGTCAGTCTGAGCTTGGCTTTTCTACTGCCTGCCTGCAGTTGCACCTTTTCCCATTTGTGCTTGATCATGCCAGGGTGGAGTGCGGAAAAGGGTAGGGAGGGTTTTACTGAACTGTGTAAAGATTTCTGCAGGTCCAGACCAATGAACTTGCACACATGTAAGCTGATGTGGGAATGTGTCCTAAAATTGTAGAGGATTATGGCTCCCACAGGAACAGCAAACTGTTGTACTCATCACTTACTGCTATCATACTGGATTTGCTTTTCAAAGAGTACAACTCCCTTAGATAGGGTGACCAGATATCCTGATTTTATAGGGACAGTCACGATATTTGGGGCTTTGTCTTATATAGGCGCCTATTACACCCCACCCCATCCGATTTTTGACACTTGCACCTTTCATAATTAATATTTTTTCTGGGTGAAATGGTATTTTTGAATGGCATGCTAAAATATATACTGGCTGGGTAGAAAAATAAAGAAGCATGCCAAATGTGGGCAAGTTAATGTTAATATGAGAACCAAAATTTTTGCAGTTCTTGACCTTTTTTGTCTTTTGAATTTTTAATATTAATGAAGCATTAGGTTGTAAGTTTTTTGCATATAATATATAGTATTTCCGATTTGTGTTTAGAATTGTTTGGGGTAATATTTTCAATTGACTCAAAATGTGAACTGTCCTTAAAATGATTGGAATCTGGTTGCTGACTGCATCTGGATTAACAGTATTGGGGTCTTCCTTGATTTACATCCAACATCCAATCTTGATTTAAAAATTATCAGTGATGGACAGTCTACCATGACTCTTGGTATGTTGTTCCAGTGGTTAATTACTCTCACAGTTAAAAATTTTCACCTTACTTCCAGTCTGAATTTGTTTAGCTTTGGCTTCCAGCAATTGGGTTGTGTTATATCTTTCTCTGCTAGATTGTATATCCCATTATTAAATATTTGTTCCTTATGTAAATACTTGTAGACTGTAATAAAATCACCACATAACCTTCTCTTTGTTAAGCTAACTAGATTGAGCTCCTTGAGTCTACCCCATAAGGCATGTTTTCTAATCCTTTAATCATTCTTAAAAAGAAAAGGAGTACTTGTGGCACCTTAGAGACTAACAAATTTATTTGAGCATAAGCTTTTGTGAGCTACAGCTCACTTAATCGTTCTTGTGGCTCCTCTCTGAACCCTGTCCAATTTATCTACATCCTTCTTAATTGTGGACACCAGAACTGGACACAGTGTTCCAGCAATAGTCACACCAGTGCCAAATACGGAGGTAAAATAACCTCTCTACTCCTACATGAGTTTCCCCTGTTTGTGCATCCAATGATTATATTAGCCCTTTTGGCCACACTGGCAGCTCATGTTCAGCTGATTATTGACCATGCCCCCAATCTTTTTCAAAGTCATTGCTTCCCAGGGTGGAGTCCCCTGTCTTGTAAGTGTGGCCTACATTCTTAGGTCCTAGATGTATACATTTACATTTAGTGATATTAAAATGCATATTGTTTGCTTGCTTGCTGACAAAGTGATCCAGATTGCTCTATGGTATTGACCTATCCTCTTCTTTATTTACCACTCCCCCAAATTTTGTGTCATCTGCAAACTTTATCAGTGACGATTTTATGCATTCTTCCAGATTATTAATAAAAACATTAAAGAGCATAGGGTCAAGAACTGATCCTGTGGGTCCTAGAAACACCTCCATTTGATAATGATTTAGTCTTTTCAGTTACATTTGTGACCTATCAGTAGCCAGCTCTTAATCCATTTCATGTGTGCCATGTTAATTTTATATCTGTATAATTTTTCATCAAAATGTCATGTGATACCCAGTCAAGCGCCTTACAGAAGTCTAAATATATTACATCAACCAAACTTGTAATATCATCCAAAAAAAATCAAGTTACTTTGACACTATCTTTTTTCCCATATAACCATGTTGATTTGCATTAATTCCAGTACCAATTCATTCTGTATTAATTGAGACCCATATTGGCTGATCCATTATTTTGCCCAGGATTGATGTCATCCTGTTTACCCTTTTTAAAAATTGGCACAACATTAGCTTTCTTCTAGTCTTCTGGACCTTTCCCAGTGTTCCAAGATTTATTGAAAATAAACTAACGGTCCAGTGAGCTCCTGAGCCAGCTCTTTTAAAACTCTTGGATGGAAGGTATTTGGACCTGCTGATTTAGAACTATCTAACTTTAGTGGCTGCTTTTTAACATTCTTCTGAGATATTAGTGGAGTGGAAAGAGATTTGTTGTATGATATGACTGCATAATCTGTTTTTTCCCAAGTACCAAAATAGAAATATGTATTGAATACTTAAGCCTTTTCTGTATTATTATTATTTCAACTATTTCCATCTACTAATGAACTGGTTCTGTTATTAGGATTCTTTTTCTTCCTGTTGTACTTGAAAAAGTTGTCCTTTACTCTATTGACCATAGATTTCACCTTGCTCCCTTTGCTTCCCTTATCAGTTTTCTACAGTTCCTATTTTATGATTTATATTAATCTTCTAAAAGGACATCCAGTCTTGATTTAGAGTCACTGAGAGATAGAGAATCTACCACTTAGTACTTGTGCCAATGGTTAATCAACCTTACTGTTGAAAATTTGTGCCAAATTTCTAATTTGAATTTGTCTGGCTTGAGCTTCCAGCTGTTGGTTCTTGTTATATCTTTCTCTGATAGATTGAAGTAATTTAGTACCTAGTATTTCTGCCCATACTGTAATCAAGTTACCTCTCACTCTTCTTCCTGCCCCTAAACTAAAGAGATTGAGCTCTTTGTCTTTCATTTTATCCAGCCCTCAAATAATTTTTATGGCTCTCAAATGTTTCAACATCGTCAAAATATTTCAAATTATTTTAAAGAGAACAACCAAGTGGAATATATTTTTTTGTAGTATTGTATTGCAAAAGTATTGCAATTTACATTCTTCCTATTTAAAATTTCTACTGTAGTCACAATTGGATATAGCAAACTTCTTCATTGCCTCTCTTACCTCTTGAGAATTGCTACTGTTCTCCTTTACAGTTGTTGCATTTCATCTTAGAGAGATTGCCAGTGTTAAAATATGTTCCATGATACTTTAAAGGGGATGGGGCTTTGTCTGGCCAGCAGCAAGAAAGGGATCATGGCTTCTCCTATGGGTTCCCCTCTCCTTTGGGTTAAGAGGATGGAGGGAAGAGGTGGGATTAGCTAAACTGTGGGCTGACTGGAAGGGAAGCTGTTCCTTTGGCCATCATCCCCTGCGTGTCTGGGGGAAGGAGAGAGTACTGTGCTAAACAATTTTTGCTTTGGAATCCATTTAGATGAAAGGTACTTATATAAATGCAGACCCAATGCCAAGTGTTGGGCTGCAAATAAAGACAGGAAGTGGTGTGGAACCAAATTTTAGGACCTGTAACAAATAAACATATGGACTAAATCAGTCAAACTGTGTGAGAAGTTCTTGCTGAACTTGATCTAGAGCCATGTGCCCTAGTAACTGGCACTGTTGCAGGACTCCAGAAACTGTTTTAGTCTGCAGCCTGGCTTACATTTTTATGTCTGTTTGTTATGTCCCTTTCTCCCATATTGTAAGTGGCAAGGTCTTAAACTGTGGATGCTAATAGATTTAAAGTTAAGTTATAGTCTGAAAAATGACTATAAAAATGGCACTATGGAATTCCCTGTTGACTGTCCCTGAGTGGGTCTAGATCAAATTTCTTGGTGCAGAAGTAAAAAGATGCTGACAGTTGGAAAAAACTCCACAAACTCATCCTGGGATGTGGAAGCCAAGCTGTGGTCTTTCCGTCTCGCACATCAGCACTAGTTAAAAAAAAAAAAAAAGATTCTTCAGATGGCACTTACCATATCAAAGCATTCTGTTGATATGTGAGCCATACTGGAATCCAGGTCACACACTCTCAGACTCTGTTTACAACGCCCTTCAGCCGTACTGCTGAGGTGTCAGCTGCAGAGCTCACTAAAACACGGCATGCAAACTGCTCCACATGGATGCTACTGGTGCAAACTAAAAAGTACCTAGTTTGTGTTAACATCCTGTTTTGGAAGCACTACATTACTGTGAAGTAAACATCTTTTAGTTTGCACCGGCAGCATCTACACAAGGCAGCTAGCACGTCACGCTTCGTGAGCTCTGCAGTTCACACTCTGTTTGTCACTGTGGTGCCGTGTAGACAAGCCCTTTGATGTTTTGGCCCTGTGTAGCTAACAGGAATAAAAAGTAATAATGGTTCACTTTTGTCAGAAATGTTAGCCAGTTGTGGTCTGAATATACACGGGTAACAAATCTGATGAGTGAGTTACCCGTCTGATTATTACCACACTTCAAGCCTGTCCATTCCCCTGATTACATGTACATTGGAGTGTGTGAGTCATAAAGCTGCACCTCTAGATAGAGCTTTATTCGGGGGGTGGTAGAAAGTTATGGACTCTTACTGATACCTATACTTCAACTGCACTGAGATGCTTTTATATCACAGTGTGACTGCTTTGATGCTAAGGAGGTGAAATCAGAACTGTCCAACCAAGGAAATTTGTTTCAATATATGGAACCCAGGCATGGGTGATGTCATCATTAATTGTTAAAAAACTAAAGTCTAACTCCTAGGTAGATATAGCACACAACATAATGAGATTTTCTACTCCATCAACCAACAAAAATACAAAAAACCCCAATCTTTAACTTTGCTTAATCACCCTGCAGATACATTTTATGCCCTGCCATTTTATTCATGGCTATTATGCATTCTCTGTTGATCTGTTATATTATTCTAGCTAATTATATTCAACAAATGAGTCTTGCATTGTTATGTAGAAGGTCAGAACCTGAAATTCTACTGATTAAGTCATTCAGCATTTTCATTCTTCTAAAAAGATTATCGCATATGAAATCTTTGCCCCAGTTCCATTTATAGTTAAAATGTTATGAATCAGATGTAATTTTTTGGTTTAAAAAACAAAATGTTCGATTTTTCTCTCATGTTGCATAAGAATCAAGAGATGTTTTTTGCAAGTGAGCAAGTTCTGAAAAATCAGCCGTACCTAGTATCGGTGAGTTTAAAAGAACTGGCTACCTAAATCCTACCGATGAAAGAAATAATTACTTGCCAGATGATGTCTCTGTTGATTTCAGGATGTTCATATATGGTCTTTTGGAAAATGATTATTCTGTGGTTTTCTAGTCTTAAAAACCCAATCTTTATTAATATATTTCTGTTTATACTAACCTTATTTTAAAACTGCAGTATGTGTGAATTATAATCCGACTACAAAAGCAAAACACAATTTAAAATGGAATAAATATCCTACATTTAATCTCACTGCCACTTTTTAAATAGTAGAAGCATGACAGTGGCCAGTACTGGTTAATTTCATACCTATTACAAGATCTTGTGTGTCTCCCTAAGAGACCTCATAATACGTTGCAGTACTTGGAGTATAAATTATTTCCACTGGAAATACAGTAAAACCTCAGAGTTACCAACACCTCAGGAATGGAGGTTGTTCATAACTCTGAACAAAACGGTATGGTGGTTCTTTCAAAGGTTTACAACTGAACATTGGCTCAATACAGCTTTGAAACTTTACTATGCTGAAGAAAAAATGCTGTTTTTAACCATCTTAATTTAAATGAAACAAGCACAGAAACCGTTTACTTACCTTGTCAAATCTATTTTTTTAAACTTTCCCTTTATTTTTTTTAGTAGTGTACATTTAACACTATACTGTACGGTATTTGCTTTTTTTTTTTTTTTTTTTTGTCTCTGCTGCCTGATTTTGTACTCCCGGTTCCAAATGAGGTGTGTGGTTGACTGGTCAGTACATAACTCTGGTGTCCATAACTCTGAGGTTCTGCTGTAGCAAATCATGGCTCTGGTGTCTGGCAGTAGTGGGTGATGGCTTCCCATAGCACATCTCTGCTGTTCTGATCATTGAACTGATTATTTCTCTGTTAAAATTATGAACAGTTAGAAAATCATTGATTGTTTCACTTCTAAGTTACTACTGAATAATATTCTGTGGCCTTAAATACTGTGTGTGCGTGTGGCAGTGAGGGAGGAGAAAATAATTCAATGTTTGGTATAAACAGAAAACAGAGGACTTTTTCATTGATCTGGGTGTATTCTTGGTCTTAGCAATTGGAAAAATAATTTTCTTTGTCTTTCATAAATATATTAATGCACATCTGTACCTTGGTTTATTTATTATGCACAGGGCACAGTGTTCATGTAATGCATTGTTTTTTGTATAGCTAGTGTTTGGACTTTTTAGCTCATGTGAAATAAACTAATTATTGTTAAGGGGAAAATGTTCTTTAAGTCCATCAATCTGGCGCAGTAAGATCTTCCTACATGCATATAGTAAATAGCAATAATAAATTACATTAGCTATACTAAAATTTTTATATACTTTTATATACTTCATCATGTTCTAGTTAATCTTTTTAAAGTTTGATGAGAGATACATTTGATTTTTATATTGGTGGTTCAAATATCTATATGTAGGTATAGATATAAATCTATAGATCGATATAAACAGAGGCAGTTATTTTAAATTGTAGAGTACATGCTCACTAAGAAAATGGGATAAATAAAGTTTTTTCTCCTACAAGATTTAGGCTAGGACACTAATGATATGTTAAACTAATTGAACCAAATTCATTCCTTGTCTAAGTATTGAAGTCACTGGATTAATGTAAATTAGTGAATTACATCTGTACTGAGTTTAATCTGGTCTGTATTTAAATCCTGACTCATGCTTAACCTTTAAATATATAAAGTTGTATAAGGTTGTTTTGGTCTGCTTTATTTTATCTCTCACACACACTCTCTCTCTCTCTCTTAGTCTCTTTCCACACAAAATATTAATTTTGTTTTCCCTCCACCCCATTGATTAGCATTCGTACTTCATTACTCCTGATGTAACTGGATTGCCAACAATCCCAGAAAGTGTAAGTATGTTTGTTTGTTTTTAAATATCTAACCAGCAGTGTTAACCTTATTCGATGGGTGTGGCTGAATTCAATTAGTAATTATGGTCTATAGCTGGGCCTACAAAGTTAGAGCCATATACTGCTTTCCACAGCAGATCTCATACTGGTGTCAATCGGAGGTTTTTACAAAGAATGAGGGGAGAATACAGCCTTTGTCTAATTACAGAATCTTTAGTTAGTGAAAGAACTACTGCACTGAGCATCATCCAGTGATAAAAAATTATACAAGGTATTTTTATGGCTACCATTTCTGTACATTGTTTGATCATTTGCACATTCAGTTACTCAATTTGTGTGTGCATTTATGGTAATTATGTATAGAAATCATGCCTGCCACTTATGCACCTGAGTTATTTGAATATCTGGCCCCCCAGAATTGCATATTTAAGTTCCAGAATTAACATCCCATTGAGATGAATGGAAGCAATTTATTTTTCTGAGTGCTGTTGTTGCAAGCTACCTAAGACACACGGGTTCACATTTGGAAGGTCATCTTGACAGCTCTAATGGTTAAAAGATTTTTCTTAGTTTAAATGAAGGTTTGCATTATACAGAATTCAAATATGTGATGGAGGCCAGATAAATACATTAAGCAGGCTGCAAATGTAGTGTCTGTGATCTTCAAGTGTGTGCTTGACTACATGTTTAATAGCTAGCCATTGAAAGCGTAGCTTATTTAAATAGCCCACCTTCTTTAAATCTTGCATTTAAATGTGGGATCAAGGGCATTCATGCTATAGCTGGCCATTTGCTACAGTTTTGAAATTATATCATCTTCCCCTCCTGCCCAGAAAATTAAGTCTGCATGGTGGCATGAAGAAATTATGTGATGCACATAGCAGAATATTGATTCACTGAAGTATTCAGATCTGTGCCTGTGGTTGATAGATGCTGTGGTTGTTGTGAAAGTGATGCGGTATACTTTTATACAGTTCACAGGAAGGAAAGGAAATGGAAGTAGAGGCGCCTGTCTCTACCATCTCTTTCCCACTGATTCCATTTGTAACTGTGTGTCCCATCCTTTCAGTCTGAGAAGAAGTAATAAGATGCTGTGATTTTACATGGGGAGTAAATAGATGGGGGCAAACCGTAGTAAATTAATAATAAACTGTAGTCCACTAATTCTTTGCTGTGAAGCTTAAAATATTGCAATGAACACTTACTTTTAAAATATAAATAAATCTGACATTTTTAGCAAAAATAAATAAATCTACATAGCAATGTAGAGTGCTTTACTGAAGTGAAGAGCTAGATGTACCTTTTGACTTTTCTGCAGCTTTAGCAACACAGAACCGCGATATAAATAAGATGCTATGCGTCCTTCGTAATTTAGAATCAATCCAGTTGTTATGGCACACATCTCTCAGATGGGATATTAACATGCTGTTCAAAGAGCCACGGTTCCTTTCTCCACACAACAATTTGGGTCCTAGCAGCCCCTACCTTCATCTCGTTCATCAGCTCTGAGCCCTGATGCCCCAGGGCCAGGGATTACTTTGTAGGCCTTCTCCTGGCATTTATGCAGTATGCCCCAATTTATGTGAAATTGGGCCCTACACAGTTGCATCCACATGCTTTGAAAATGTCAAGGCTTCACCTTGCAATTTTTACTCACTCTCCTTTCTCTACCCCATGCCCCAAAGTACAATCACAAGGGAGAAGGTGACCATTCTTACCCAAGCAAAATGTAAACAAATATTTATTTATTTAAGGTTTATTTGTAGTATTAGCCCAGTTCTGGTGAACAGGAATTTCCCCTCTCTCTTTCCAGCCCGGTGCAGTCTGGAAGTAATCTTGTTCCTGCTACCCCTTAGAGGAGGTGATTGTGTTTGGCATCTTTGTCATATGAAGGGAGGTAATGGCAGAGGGACTCAGCATCTTCTCTAAACGCCCCAGGATATTGAGGGCACAGGACCTGTGGGCCAACCAGTAGAGCTGAGAGTAACATTAATCATCATGCCCCTGCTCTTTTTGGCATTGTGAGAACCTGGCAGGGTAGCACACTCTGATGTCATAGCTAGACCAAGGGACAAATTCTACAGGTGTGGAATTGTAGGAAACCTGGAGTAGGGGGGAAGGTTTGACCATACAATTGGTTGGTGGTGATGGAATGTGAGATGGACTTCAGGAAGAAACTCTACCTGCACTCTGAGCCCCTTGGCTGGCCAGTGATAGCTGCTTTCCTGTTCAGTTTAGGACCTATGAAATTAAGACTCATCATCCCTGACCATGCAATCTGAGACTCCCCCTCTCCCTCCGTAATTAGTGAACCATGAGGTCAGACGCTGGGCCACACTATCCGTAGAGGCTGGAGAAACCTAACTGACAGCTGTGAGTCCCATTTGGGTTCCTTGTCCCCACCAAACATGGTGTACCCTAAACCGTGGGATTCAGCCCATTATGGAGTAAATGGTTACCCTGTATAGGTACTGCCAATGGGCAGCTGTCTAGTCAGATCCATTCTACCATTTCACATTAATAAAAATACTAGTAGCTGAAAGCCCGTACTGTTACAAAGGTGTAATACATAAAGTCATGCATATAAAAGCTGAAAATTTCTGAGAACGTTGACAGTGACAGACCACAAATCCCAGGTAGTGGTGGTGTGTGTGATTGTGTTGATTTTCATTTGGTGGGGGTGGGGTTGTTCTGGAGATTTGTGTTGTTTCGTGCAGCTGGCAGATCAGAAGTGTGTACTACAGTGAGGGGTTATATATATTTGTAGTTACTGTATGTGCTGGTTCTGTTGTTGTGTGCGTTATTCTACAGAACAATGGCATCTGGGTCAAATAATCCACCATCTGTGTAGTCTCCTTCAGACAACCAAAGATATTGTTGTGTGCATATTAGCTGTAGAGTAAGGCTAATGATTGGTTGAGTTACCACTGATATCACAATGGTCTAGGACAGAGGTTCTCAAACTTTTGTACTGGTGACCCCTTTCACATAGCAAGCCTACGAGTGCAACCCTCCCCCCCTTTATAAATTAAAAACACTTCTTAATCTATTTAACACTATTATAAATGTTGGAGGCAAAGCGGGGTTTGGGGTGGAGGTTGATAGCTCCCGACCCCCCATGTAATAACCTCATGACCGCCTGAGGTGTCCCGACACCCAGTTTGAGAACCCCTGGTCTAGGAATCTTGGCATAGTATACGTACATGCCTTACCAGCTGGATGCCACATGGGAATAATTTGTCAAGTCAAAATGGCTGAGAACTTAAAAATTTGACAATAACAGACCAAGAATCCCAGTGATGAATGAACCTGGTGATATTCTTAACAAGAAGTGCCCTTAGCAACACTGGTAGCTGTTCCCAGTGCTTCACACCGACTCAACAGACATTTTAGGCTTCAGAGTGACATATAGAGTGACATATCTGGAATCTTCTTATACGGATTAAACTTCTTGGTTTATGCATTAATGAGGAGGAATTTACTAACGAGACAAAGTGAGTGAGGTTATCTCTTTTACTGGGCCAACTTCTGTTGGTGAGAGAGACAAGCTTTCAAGCTTACAGAAATTGGTCTAATAAAAGATATTACCTCCCCCACCTTTTCTCTCTAATATCCTGGGACCAAGATGGCTACAACAACACTGCATACAACGAGGAATTTACTAGTTAAATTTATTAGGGTTGGTATTAAGTCTTTGTGAATGCTTTTGTATATATTTTACAAAGTAATGCATTTTAAAAAATTGTAATGTATAGTCACCTAGGGCCCATGATGCATTCATACTAAAAACCCAAAATATAAATAAAAATGAATAGCTGTTTTAAACAGAACTAGCACATATTATTCCAAAGTTTCCATGTTTCCAAATTTATTGAAAATACAAAGTTCCCCTCCACCTAGAAGGATAATTAAACATACAAAATGAAGAGATGATCTTAAAGTTAATTTTACTTTGTGTTTAAAATGGCAAGGAATTGTATGAATGCAGATATTTAATGAACAGACACGTTTCTCTGGCAGGATTGATTTTCATTTGTATTGTAAGAAATTTTATAAATAATGTAAAAATGTTCCAATCAATTACTGTTGTTAATATATGTTAACATTTTTATTTAAACAGAGAAATCTTACTGAATATTTTGTTGCTGTGGATGTGAACAACATGATGCAACTTTATGCCAGTATGTTGCATGAGAGACGAATCATTATTACCTCTAGCAAACTAAGCACTGTAAGTACTTCACACATCTCCTTTTAAGTAGAATATATTGAGCACTTCATAAAAAGACCTACAGACCTCTGCAGATTTAGATATGTTCCATGTGTACTTGTAAGACAATATCTACATACTTTTTTGATATATGGTTTTAATCTGGCTCTTGAAGTACCAAAGTCTGATTTATATAAGACCTACTCAGATACATTAAGTCAGGTTAATTATTTTTTCTTATCAGGAGATGAGAGTTCTTTAACTCTCCAGAGTTCATTTCTGTGCCTGCTCCCTATAAAGAATTCTTAAGGGCTATTATAAGATCTTTATTATTCACTTGTGGCTTATTCCATTGGAGCTACTTGAAGGAAATCAAGGGGCCATGATAATAGCTGCTATCCTAACCAGGTAATAGGTAGATTCATCTTTGTTGCAGAGTAGTGGTTTGGGGTATATACTGTAATAGCTCTGATTTGGAACAGCTCTTGTGGCTGATAATAATTTACAACTCAAAATAGCATTTTTATTACAGGTTTTAGGGTACTGCCCACATTGAACTGTTTTTCCTTATGTCAATGGGAAAATGAAAGAATGTCTATATTTGGTTACAAAAACATATCTAAATATTCAGATATTCTTTTGTTTTAAACTTTGAGATTTTCTTATAGTTTGATGCAAGCTTGAGAGGTTAACTCAGGTTGCAAGTGACTATAATTTTACAAACCAATTTGTGTCATAGTATATATTTGTCATTTAGTAGCTTTAATCTTTTGTTAAAACTCAATCACAGAAAATCCTTTTATTTCTTTTAAGTAGTGCTGTATAAAGCCTTTTGTCTGACACATTTTCCATAGTAGTAATTCAACATTACTAACTTTACTGAAGAGTAAACGAACAGTTTTGTTTGGGAGTAGGATTTAGATGCAATTTTAAAAACACAATTTGGAGCAACTTTTCAGAGGGATATAGATGTACTATTATGTTTCTAAAAACAAATTTCTATATTATGTAATATTTTTTGAGAACTCAGAGAATATATGGTATATAAAGAGTAATTTAAATTCCATTGAGCCAAAAATGTTGTGTGGGAAAAACCCTGTGTTGCCAAAGGATGCTAGTAAGTAGCAGCAGTTCCTACAATTAAAAAAGAAAAAGAAAACATCACAAGTCCCCAAATATACAATTTGTGTGGCTGCTGCATTGTGCAGAGTCCCACATGACTTTAGTGGGTCTTAATGCAAGCACATCAGTTCGCATGCCACAAGGTGCAGGAGCAGAGCCAAGCTAAATAACCCATAAATAGTTTGATCTTGAATGAGTGATGTGCAGCTTTTAGAAAGCAGTTGATGATGTAAGTACTGTAAGCTTGCAAAAAAAGATTCTTCTATTTAAATCCCAGTGCCTTTGACTTTTAAAAGCTAGATCTTCTCCGTTAAATTCAGACTAGGCTAGAATCACCCATTTCACGCATACAGTCCAATAGTTATTTCAGTTTATCTAAAATGCATCCATCAAGAGTAGTGCATGTACAAAACTTATCAATAAAAGATAAGCAATAAACAGTTTAAACTGATGTTCAAATGCAGAAGTCCTCCCAGCCTCCCCTACCCTAAACCAACATTTCACATCATCAGCTTCCCATCACTTCACGCATCCTTCCTCCCTGAAAAAGCCTAGGAGAATAGACGAGCATCACACCATGAACAACAAATTTGGACTTTGTCAAACCGTGAGGGAAGAGAATTCTAAAATGATTGCTCCTTCACAGAAAACATCTTGATCCTCACCTTCTAGGCTGGCCAAACTCTGACCTATATTCTGAAGTCCAGAGGGGTTGGGCAATAGGTAGCATTAAGCCATCTTTGCAACTCACCAATCCAGCTGCATGCTTGGTCCCTGATAAGAGATATAATAGCCATAAGGGTCCAGTAAATAGCCCCAGTGCTGCTGTAGGAGAAGAGATGTGTAGGATGTGTGGGGTTCCTTATGCCCCTATAAGAATCCTGTATTAGTCAGTTAAGCCAGGTTTAAGTCTGCTTTGTCCTGGAAAGCTTAATGGGATGTATAATCGGACCTGTTTTTGCTTCTAGCTCCCTCCCGTTTAAGACCAGGGCTGTTAGCCTTAGTATCTCAGTTGATCTCAACGGCATAGTAAGACACTGTGACCAAGGAACCTCTTAGTGCCAACTGGCAAGGGGCACGTAGGAGCTACAGGAATCTCCTGAGTTTGATATGAACATTCTAGTTCACCAAAGAATGTCATGTGAGGTCTCAAATAAAAGCCAGTGTCACGTGCATCATCAGTATCATTGTGAAATGCATGTGCAAATGTTGTGCAAGAAATGTATGTGTATATATACAGAAAATATGTTCTTAATGTCTGTGTCTAGGAACTGGTCAGCAGCAGAGGTGAGAAACAGATTCTCTGTCAGACAACAGATGTATTTCCATCTATCTTTTTACATGTAAATTGAGTATGGTCTTGTTCACAATGGGTCTCCTATCACCAGTCTGAACTGAATGCAAATGAAGGATTGTGAGCACTTCAGAAAGAAACTAACTGAGGTAGAGGGGGAGAGAACCTTATCTTGAGGTGCTCTTCAAAGGTTTGCTGTATTATATTTGGGGGGCAAAGAAAACACCCCTGTCGTCCTTCACTGAGAAACTAAATGTGCAATGAGTTTGCTTCATGACAAAGGGGTCTCAGCCAGAATTGGTTGAAAACACTGTAGGGAACTTTGGGTGAAATAAACTTCTTTAGACAGTAGGTTAACCTGTTACTTTGAATTTAGTTTCTAGAAAATGAATCATGATTTTGTTTTATATGTAATCATTTGTTTCTAATATTTTTACTCTCTATCACTTGGATCTCCGTTTTCTTATAATAAACTTATTCTTGTTTTCATTATAAATGTATTTAAGTGCTTTGGTACTAAGTGATGATTCTGAGTTGAAACTTGCATGCTGGTGTACTATTCCTTGGGGAACTGCAGGCCTGATAATTTTGTGAGTGTTTAGTGGATGAACCCTCAGGGATTGGTGTATGCCCGTTGCTACCTGTACAGGGAGAACAAGGCCTGTGGGGGTCTGGAAGGGCTGGGCAGCTGTATTCTGAACTATCTGAAGTTTCTGATCAGTTTTAAGATGCAGCCCCATAAAAATTGCGTTGCAATAATCCACTAGTGAAGTGACATAGATACTATGGTGGAATCTTCACCAGAAAGAAAATGTTGCAATCTCTCGACCAACTATAGGTGAAAAGATATTCATGTCCAGATAGTAATTGAGACCATCCCAAAACAGCTTAAGATACAATAAAATCCACAAGGTGTCAACCCGAATAACAGATTTCAGACAAATTCCCATGAATGATGGAGCTGATATCACTTCCTCAGTTTCTTCTGGTTATTTTTCCCAACCTACCAACAATATCAGAGTCTTAACTGGATTAAATTTTAGTCAGCTAGCCCATTTCCAAGGCATAGTACTGGCAAAGACAATGTTCCCTCTAAATTTTCTTTGTATTGAGTGGGCTATAAACTCCATTGAGTGTTACATTTTTGTCTTTGGGCAAGCTTACAATTTATTATTAAGGACAAAAAAAAAAAAGAGAGAGAGAGAGAGAGAAATCCCTCACAGAACTATGTGAGAGTATACAAAATGGATGGCAATTGCTTTTTAGAAAGATTACATTCTAGTGTATAAGTGAGTATTTCAGGACTGTTTAAAGTATGGATTATGTAAATATGTAGTTAAGGACTTGAAAACATGTGTACTACGATAGGGTATCATGTATATGTGTGTCCAGGAAGTTTTAAAGACATGTATTATTGTGGAGTAGTGTGCCAATAGTTGGACATTCAGTTGGAATGCTTGAGACCTTCTTTCACATCTAGTAGCAATGACACCCATGATTAAGTTATGAGCTGTTGCTAATAATAATTTTGTTCAGGATTCTTAAATTTAATCATTAAACTTAGGATCATAGATGAAACTAAAAATACCACATTTGGCATTTGTTGGTACTCTGGATAACTGTACTCACAAACAAAATTGATTTTTGCCATCTTCAAGCAGTAATTAATAATAATACAAGAAAGGAAAACAGTCTCATAACTGATATTTGAAAATTGGCTACTGTAATTGTTACCTAAGATATTTTAGGAACATCTGTGTCACGTTCAGGAGCCTCAGCCCTCGAGAGAGCCATCTTACCATCTCCTCCTAGGAGCCCCTATCTCCCCCAACCCAACTCCTTATCCCTCCCTGTTGCGCTGAGAAGTGGGTGCTGAGATGCCCTGTCCTGCCAAGGGGGGGGGGTAAGCCCATCTGCTACCTACATCCTATTTCTGCAAGTGCTGCTCATTGGGGGTAACTTTTCTTTCTTGCTGTCCCTCGCTGTCCTGGGATTTTCCCCTCTGCCACTCTCAGGCAGCACATCTCCCTCTTTCTTAACCGTGGCTCCTACCCTGTCCCTGATTTTACCTATCTGCCTCTCTCTTTTCTCTGCTTGCACCTGTTTGACTCCCCTGCACATACAATCTGACTTCCCTACATAAATTCAGGCCATCCCTCCCTTCCAATTTGCTCTCTCTGCACTCTGGTATCCCCCATTAATATCAGGGAGCCAATTTTAGTTCTGAGTGAGGGAAGAGTCAGCAGTGGCTTCAGCAGATG
Organism: Lepidochelys kempii; assembly: GCF_965140285.1. NCBI lineage: Eukaryota > Metazoa > Chordata > Testudines > Cheloniidae > Lepidochelys > Lepidochelys kempii. Next base: position 64,171,719 of record NC_136387.1, on the reverse strand, counting down.
TTACTGAGCATGCTCAGATTGCCCAACCAGGATCAATAACAGCAAAGTAGCAAATCATGGCAGGGAGCAGTTTGTGCCGCTACACCACCTGTGCTTCCAGCAATGTGATATATGGTGGATACAAAACAGTTGCTTGGCTGTGCATATGTGCAGTTTCCAGGGAATGTTGGGCAAAGGACTTGGTAAATTGGTCAACTGCACTAGTGAGGTCTGATAAAATAGAGATGTAGAGTTGAGGGTCACTGACATAAGACTTCAGTACACATTGCCTCCCCATCTCCCATAACAGCCTCTCATACAAATTGAACAGGACTGCTGGTAGAATTACTTACTGCTGTACTTTACTGTTTTTTTTTTATATATATATAATCACTCTTCTAAATTATTCTATCAAAACTATTTTCAATAGTTAAGAATGATTAAATTTGCTTTTTGGTATGATTAATACATTGCTTCATTAAAATGATTGACTGCTGGATTTAAATATGCATGTGTCTTAATAAAAATATTCCAAATAAACAAACAGTCTCTATTTGAGTGATGTGTATGCTAGATTTAGTTCTCTTGGCTATTGCATGTATAAAATAGTATTTTGTTGACTGTGCTGAAAAGGTATCCTTTTGATATTTCTAAATTAAAGTTTGATTCTTAAGCAGATTTATCTTTCAAAGGTAGTGATATCAGATGCATTTTATTGTTAAGGGAGTTGTCCCTTATTTTGGGGGTTAACTTAATACCAAGTGTTTATGACAGTTCATGAAGACTGGGTTGTGATGTCACTTTCGAGTTATCAGCTCTGTTTCGGTTCACTATCTCAGGGCAGTAAGGACGGATAACAAAAGGCATAATTCAAGGCTTCGCTCAATCTCTCCTTACCCTTCTTTTGTGGGGGATGCAAAATTACTTGAATATATCTGTAAAAAAATTCTTTTAAGTCTAGGACTTCTCTGCTATAAATTTGATGTGTTTGTTGTATTCAAGATAAAGGACTGGCCCTGACATGAAAGCAAGAGAAAAATACGATATTGCATTTATAAAGAAGGTTTACTTTGAGGGAGGGAGTATACAGAAGAGAAGGTTGAATCATTAAGTTATCAATTAGCCTTTTTAATTGGTGATTGTACCACTTGCATTTTTAATCTAATTTGTTCAAATAGGTTTAATGCAGTGAGACGCTTGCATTTCATTCCCAACCAAGCAGGTTTCTGTTTTGTATGCATCTTTTCATAATTGCAACTCTGTTTAATCTTTTGCATGTTTCTATAAACTGATTTGCAAGGGTTATTCCTCTATTTTTAAAAACTCCCTCTGCTTGAATTTTAATAGCAATCTGCATGGTGAGCACAAAAAGGTGTAGGTGGAAACTTCCCTGTACTCAATTCTATTATAGCTTCATGGTCATTATTTGCCCTAGCTGTTGACTCTTTTACTGGTACAGCTTTCCAGCTCCCTTTAATAATATGGTTGTTATCAACCTTGCAGCTTGCTTGGGGTTTAGTATTAGAGTGGGCTAGATTCACCTAGCCTGAGGATCATGTTCTGTAAGATCTGTTTGTAGCAAAAACTACAATTTGTAGCTTTTGAACAGGTATCTATAAAAGAAAAGCAAATTACGCTTTGGAATGAGTGAACGAAACAATGCGTGGGATATATTCAGAGGTGATTTTTGTTGTTTCACTTTTACTGAATAAGGAGGACTGGTTTAAGATGTCATGTTAAAATATTGAGTATTTTTGTATATTAGTATTTTGGCATCCACTGTTATATTTGTATGAATTGTTTTATTAATTAAATGGGGATATAATAGTTTTAATGCAGTTTATTTTTTATTCAATCTTTCCATAAATTATTAAGCTAGAGTGGAAAGCTTTTCTAGTAAGGCTGAGCGAGAACATTGATTTTATGCATGCTGTAGGCAGGCCCTAGATGTTTAGGCCCCAAGTGAACCTGCTGTGGTAGTCTACCAGAACATCATACCATAGTCTCATGTATTCAAAGCAAAGGAATAAATCATGATTTTACAACAGTGCATCAGTTGACTTATTGCTGTTTTGTGACCGGAGGTAGGAAGGATTGCTGTTTAAAGCCATGTCATCGGTTCTCAAGTCAGTCAAGCATGAAGGCCTGTCATATGCCTCTATAATTGTACCTCACCAGACTTTCTCTAACTAGTCAGCTGGGGCTGTGCATTTTGTCTCAAACACCCGGCTGGCCAGCGTCTGACAGGAGCTTTCTCATCATGCTGTCAGTAATATGTTAACTAGAGTGTATCTTTTGTGGCCTATGTGGCAGGTGGAAAGGAAGCTTCACTTTAAAGCAGATGTCTAAATGTTATCTCCATTTTGACCAATATTTGTTTTAGCTAATACCAGCCTGATCAGTCTGTAAGCGCTGTAGTTAAAGTTTTGACTTCACTGTCTGTGAGCCCTTTCTGGAGAAGCTCACATATAAAGGAATGCACTAGGAATTCTTTCATTATGTTAACAATAGATGTAACTGTTTTTTGTAGGTATTTGACTGTGGGCTTTTCCTTGCTTTTATGCAAAGAGAGCAGCCCCACTCAGTTACTGAATACAGTATAGTTAGTTGGATTGAATGGGGTCTTTAGAATCTTGTTGAGTCCATATGGATTACTGTTACCCATTAAATTCTATTCAGTTCCCTTGCCTTGACAGTCATGGTATCTATAGTCAACCAGGGACTAGGAAGACAAGACGACAAGACTCCTTTAAGGAGTAAACTGAAGGAGCCAAAACAGTACCTGGGGGTCAGCTTCAGTTGTGCCCATATGCTGGGGGAAGGCATTGGCATAGGAATTGCTATGATGGCTCTGTGCCTGCAGAGTGATCCCCCTGCACTGGGGTGATCCTCCCATGGCTAGTTATACCAGCTCTTTAAGCAGATTCTGCTGGTGACGCAGTGCAATATGGCTGCTCTTCATCTGAGAAACTGATTGTAAACTTTATAGCAGCAATCATGTTGAGAAGAGTTATCCTGATAATTCTATGCAAAATACAGATTTAGGATGAAACTCTGCTCTCAGATATATGCACAAAATTCCAATAAGGTCAGTAGGGTGTGTGTGGACATAGCTGAGGGCTGAATTTAGCTCTGGAAAGTAGGAAAGTGATATTAATTTGTTATCCCATTCATAAAGCATTGCAAAGATTTAACTGATATTAAGCGAATGCCCAGAAATCTCATTAAAACACACACACACCCCATTATTACCACTGTTGGTGCCTGCAAAAAATGATGAACAACAGCATTACAAAAACAAATGTCATTTTACAGGTGGGGAACTGACACACACAGAGGCTAAGTGACTTGCCTAAGGTGACGTCAAAAGACCTGGGCAGAGGAGGGAATTGAACCTATGATACAATAGGAAGATGAATGACACTAGAGATGAATTGGGGAAAAGCAGTGAAGCCTGTGATCAGGAATTATGCTTTTGACAATTCTGGTTTTATCTGACTAGGTTGAAGTTGCATAACAGTATTGTAGTTTTTCTCCCATTACCTGCCATCTGTATAGAAACATAAATAATAGTACTATTGTGCCTAAAAATAAGAGCTTGTTTTTGTTTCAAGAAAGGGTCATGATTCAAAGGTGGATCAGCAAATTACCTTTTTTAAAAAAAACAACACCATCTGCAGTTTAACACTAAGACAAAAAGAAAAAATTCCTCGTCTGACTGGGACTCCTCCTCACTTTCCATGTCCAGTAATCCCTGGCAATTCAGTCAGGACTGCCAAACAAGAGCACCAGTAAGTGCCAGATATAATGGCGGTTTTTGTGGACCTGGGCTGAAGGTCAGTGAAAAAACAACTCCTCTTCAGATGCTGAGTCACTATTTAGCTGGGCCATATTTGGACTGGTGACCTAAAAGTGGAATGCCCCAGATTCCATTATGAATTGCCAGAGCAATCAGGTCCCTTGAAAAAACTATTACTCAGTTGATCAGTGGCTGCGTAAAAGTAGGAGATTTGATCAGTGCCTGAACTGAACTGGTATATCACACTGGCACTTTTTGCCCGCATACCATACCAGCAGTATTTAGCTATCTGCTTTTTCCTACTTAGCACAGCTCCTCACCCATCCCATCACTTCTCTTCCTCATATTCACTATTGAAAAGATGAATTACAACATAGCCAATGATGCTCTCTGGTCTTGCTTGCAGTAAATAAGTCACTTGTCAACTATTCACAATGATTGTTGTTCCCTGCTGCTCCTTAATTAGTGGACAGCAGGAGAGCATGCCATGGAGTTCCTCTACTTTTTGAGGGAGGATACAAAAATTATTCTTGGGAATTCCCCCTTCAGAGGGGAGAAACATATGCAGACCCCCCTTGTTTTACGGTAGAGCCACTCCTTTTGCATAGAGAGGGGAAGTAGTGCAGGGGGAGGGGGAGAAAGGAAGAGGGAGAGACAGGATTATCGGTGAGACAGAAGGTAGTAAGAGGCGGGAAATGGGTGAGGAAACCTGTGTGTGGGAGAAAGAGAGGTTAGGGGAGCCGGGAAAAATTAGGGAGCGATTTAGAAAGTAGGGTATAAGTGAGCAAGAGGGGAAGGAAGGATAGCACATGGAAGTGGAAAGAGTACAGGGAGACTGAAAGTGAACATTAGAAAAGACAAAAAAGTGAGAAGAAAGAAGTGGTAAGCGGAGTTAGCTTTTTCAAGATTAAAGCAGCACCAGAATGGAGAGACATTCTTTATTTAGTCTAACACTTAAGGGGACACTCAGTTTGAACTTGAACTTGTGTTAAACTTGACTAATATTTTTCAAAACACTCTTTTCTAGAGCACCCTTTAAAATATGTTCTAGCTTGTTTTGGAGGAAAAACATTTTAAAAAATTTACAAAGAGCTGGTCTCTGCTACCCCTTATGCCTCCACCTCCACTTATGCCTAGAATGGTGTTTTGTGCAGGCAAATAAGCTCATTTTTCTCCTTCCACCTGCTCCTTTCTGGGCACTCACCTGCACACTGCCTCTTCAATTTCATTTTCTGCTCTGCTGCTATTACTGGGAAACATCCCTTTCTTGAGCTCATAAGGCTCGGCAAGAATTGTGTGAGCTCTTCTCCCTTCCAAGGTAGTATACAAGGGTGATATCACCATGCTGCATCATGAGAGAAATAGCAACTGCCCATCAGCAATACAATGAAATGACTGTAAACAAAATGCTGTCAAATGCACAGAATAAACATATTGAAAATACAGATAAAAAGAGGACAAAATTTGAAAAACAGGAGGTTGTTTTTAAAATATGCCTACAAGTTTAAACTTAATGTTTTCATGTAATTTATTCAAAGTCCAACATTTCATTTTATTTCCTTGGTTGAAAAGGTGAATTTAAATAGAGGGGTCTGATCATCATCCTTGAGGTGGGATTGGGAGGGAGACAAACCATTAGGCCTATGGGACTTTGAGAAAGAGTATGCCAGTGCTCATTTCCAGACATGACATTCAAAGCCACTGACAACATTAGAAAATGTTTTGGGGAATTAATTTTTAATGCTGTAGCTCATATGGTTGATTTTTTTAAAGGTGATTGCATGGCACCACAGGTTCATTTTACTTGCACATTTTGTCTAATTTGAGTCACTGTGTTTGGCTTGCAGATAACATTCTGCTAGTAAATTTTCATAAATTCTTATTTTTCATATTGTCATGATTGTAAATCTTGTCATTTGTATTCTCTCAGTTTTGGTTTCACTGGAGGTTGCGGAAAGTGCTTTGAACAAAGTAATTTATCCTGATAGAATGTTAACTGTCAGATAAGAAAAATGGTTTGTGTGATATATGGAGTTATTGTTTTCAGATCATTCACTTGAATTAGATGAATCTGCATATAGCTATCAAATAAATATATTGTAGAAATCAGTTAACAAAAAGCTTTCAACTCAAAATAGCATTGTTTCAAACAGATAGCAGTGTTTCTGCAGAAATTAAAAAAATGTAACTTTAAATATTGTAGAAAATTGCTTTTCTTGTTGACATAGACTCCAGACTACAAAAAGGTATAAACTTAAGTCAGTCTCTATTGCTACTTTTAAATAAATTAGTTTACTAGAGAAGTGTAATTCCAAAAGGCAAATCCTTCTGGCTTGTCAAAAGGTTTAGCGTGTAAACTTGCATTGTTGTGCATTAAATATTGTTAACTAGTGCTCAGATGCCATGGTGCTGGGTATTGTTGTAAGAACCTAAATAGAAATAATATAAAATCAAAATAGAGGTTCAAATGTAAAGATTTCCCGAGGATACTTTACTGACTGACAGTTCTCAGCTAGTCAATGTTTTTTAGAGATAAATCTGACATGTTTGAGCATGTACTACTGCTGAGAGAGCATACAGTATTAAATGTGTGTCCCCTGTGTGCAAAGTCAGATGATTAGGTTACAGTTTTCCCACAGTTCCTGACAGAGCATTGACTTTAATGTGTACAGGTCATACAAACTTCTGAAAGTGTAGTCAAGTTTTGTTTGTTGGTTTGTTTTAAGGATATGTTCCTTTATGCCATATAAAGACTCATGCATTTCACAGTCTGGAATTGACAAATGACCTTTTAAAACATATTATTGTATTGAATCTTTCCAAAAAGGTAACACACAAGCAGAACTGGAAGCATTTTTTAAATTATATACTTCTCTTGCAGCCATAATCACCTTCTTAATAATAATAATAATAATAATAATATCTAGCTTTTATATAGTTCTTTTTGTCTGTAGGTATTAAAACACTTTACAAAGAAGTTAACTATAATCATCCTCATTTTACAAATGGGGAAACCGAGGCACAAAGGTGCAGTGACTTGCCCAGCACCAGAAATAGAACCCAGGTCTCCTGAGTCTGTCCACTACTTTTTCCACTGGGTTCCAACGCCTCCTATATAGTATGTGGATATTCAATAAATATAAACATTTTGGACTAGGAAATGAGTTTAGGAACTCTTTAAATTGATTTCGAACATGATTCTGACATGATTTGGTTGCCAATTATAAACATGATTTTAAAACATGATTCTAATACAGTTTAATACCATTCTTTCTGGCTTGACAAACCATATAAGAAAATAGTTTAACTGGAGACTTGTTTAAGCTGGTTTTAAACACAGTTCCAAATTCAGTTCCATGCCCAGTTATAATGGAATCTTAGAAGACAAGAAGATATATAGAACCCCAGACCCTCAATAACATACTTGTTGTCCACCATGAGCTTTAAATATTAAGATCAAAATCTGAAACATAATCTGTACCCAAGCAGGCGACCAGTACAGAGTATAACCGCGAGCAGGCAGAATCCTCTCTGTTGACACCATAGACAGTTGTTTGCCCTAGCTGCAGGCAGTTGACCAGTTATTTTGAAAGCTCATAGTAAAGGTTCATTGATAGGGTTGAGCATTAGAGTACCAAAGGCACATATCAGAATTGTCAAGTCCTCATGTGTGTGTGAGAGAAAGAAAGCTATAGTCTTTTGATGTTCTTAGGGAAAGAATAAACTTGCCTTGACCACATCTGACCTAGCACCACCTAGCAATAGTCGCTCTTCAAGGGTGCCTCTGTTTTTGAACATTGTCAGGCTTCTGAAGAGACTACTTACCTGAAATAGGAAGATGTAAGGAAACTCTGACTTGCCTCACGTTTCTTGCCCAACTTGCTCAGCATAATTTCAATCTTGTTGGGATTCAGTCTCTGCTAATTTAGTGCCATATTGTCATTAATTTCACTAAGGAAATTTCTTAAACAATGAAATCCCCTAAGTGTCTGGAGAAAGTAGCATATGTAGCTTGGTATTATCCGTAAGCACCTACTTCCTACACACTTTTCAAAGAGGTAGCAGATAGAATTAAAGAGCACTAGAGTTATTATTATACATCTCATGGGAACACAACACAAGATTTCAGGGGTGCTGGAACAATTTTTATAGTGGGGGTGCTGTGAGCCATTGAACCAAACTGTAAATCCCATATATGATGGAAACCACTTCAAGTCAGGGGGTGCTACAGCACCCCATGGACCTTTAGTTCCAGCACCTACGATTGATGTTGATAATACTGACTAGAATCCTTTGTCAGGTAGCACCGGAAACAGATGTAAACATTCCCAGTCATACTTGAAAATGCAATAGAATCTATTGACAGTATCAAATGATTCTGACAGTCATAATAATACCAACAAAGGCAGGCCTTTTCTTTCATGTTATTTGTGACTGACAAAGGCTATCTCAGCACCATATTTCAGCTCCCTGCCTGAAAACAGACAAAAAGTTATCAAACATTTCTGTCTAGATGCTTTTATAGCTGTTTTGCCACCACTTTCAAGACCTAGAAAATCAAATACTGGTATAGAAATACCAAACAGTCAGGTCTAGCAAAGTTCATGCAACAAACTTTCTCCATCTTCTTTAAAACCATAGAATTATGTGCCAATCAAAACATCTCATGTTACAAAAGGAATTTTGCCAGACAAGAATGTAAGCCACAAGTTTTTGCAGGGGAATGGAATACCAGTTTCAACATATTACATTGGACTGTTCTGACTCTGAAACTAAGTAATCCCTATTAAACGTGTTGGATTGTTGCCTCAACAATCCAACATGTTTAATAGGGAAGTTCTGCATGCATCATTTTCATATCTTTAGAAATAATTATGCAGAAATTGATCAGATTTTGCAGTTGATGTAATCTCCAGTAGCAACTGACAGGATGGGTAGGACTGGCCACAACCTTGAAGACAACTCCAAGACAATTTACTAAAGATGCTTTCTGCCCTGAAAAATATCTAAACCACACTCTCTTTCGTAATTCTTAATCATCCCGGTTGAAATGGAATTCAGTCTGGATGCAGTCTCCAGTTAAATGCACTCTTCTCCTCAGATAGCAAAAACAGTCCTGCATTCTGCCAGGGACTCACATAAACCGCACTGTTCACAACTTGTTTCAACCACAATCATTGTTTCCTATACCACTTTTCTCTGCATCAGCACCATGGGACTCAGACTCTGCTTTCTGCCCCATGTCTTCATTACTCAGTTCCCCACAGCATGCTAAATACTGCACTCTGGTGGTCATATATTACCATTCCTTGCAGTCCTGTGAACAACAACTCTTCGATACCCAATTAATTGCTCCCTTAGCAGTCACCACCGGAACCTAGAGTCAGGTCGTCCACTCCCCTCTCAGACTTTCAGCGGTTTCTCCTGTATCCCACTGAATGCAATGGTGGACTTATAAACTGCTAAGCTCATAAGAGGTCAAATGGTCAAGTATAGAATGTCCCTTAAATATTTTTCAATTTTTCCTTAAATATCTGGTTATTTAAAGGTAAAGATAGTTTTCTCCCAATATCTACAGAATTCCCTATATTTTCCTGTACCTAGTGGGGGGAATACTACGAATATTGAAATGCAGTTATTTAGATGGATGATGAATTTGGGATATAACATTACAGTTTGTAACTTTTTAAAAAAAGTAAAATCACAAGGTAAACCAAAAGCAAAATAAAATACCAAGATAAAAGTGCAAAATCCTTTCATACACAAAGGCCACAGTTATCACTTTACAAATGTTGTAATGTAGAGTTGACACAGTATTCAGAGTCATTCAGCTGATAAGCATCTTTGTTCCATATATGCTTAAATTACCAAATTTCATTAGAAGTTAGAATGCACACTAAATTTTTATATACCTCCCAATGGTATGTTTATAAATCCACTTAGTCTTGTTTAAAGAACAGATAGAAATGTTAAAACAGTACACTTTTGGTGTATTAAGTACAAAATGTAAGGAGAAATATAATGAACTTTGTTAAATGAATAAACCAGTTAAGTCCATACTTTCACTGCTAGAAAAGATTAAAATTGTCATGTTATGCATTAATTTAACATGAACATTAATTTAACATTTTTATCTTCTGAATGTCAGCCCAAAACATGGATCACAAAGTAGTAAAGACCAATTATAAAACTTTAAATATCTTGTGCAATGTAATTATTCATTTCCTAGATTGTTTTGGTAATGAGCGCGAACCAAAACATAATGCACATTTTTCAATTTTTTTCATAACTAGAAATAGAAATGCTTGTGCATGTATCTATTTTTTGTGTATGTGTAAACATAAGATATACAATTTTAGAATCTTGAATAACACAACTTCATTAACTAGATAAAGAGATCTTTATCTAAATTTTGGGAATCTTCTAATGAGCACTTCGCTTTATTTCAGTCTGTGATTGAAATGTCTGCAACAATAATTCTTAATGGATAGTTTGGCTTGAAGTACAAAATATAATATAATATATTTTAATTTGTGAATCCACATCTGGTTTGTATAAAATACTTAAAAATAGTACTGAATTGGTTGTACAGCTTCAAGAATATTACTTAAAGTGTAAAGGAAAACAATCCTAGGTAAATCCAACAAATAATAATGAGTGCAAGAGAGAAAGGATGTTCATTTGCCAAAAGATAAATGAATAATTAACTCTTTGTAACAAAGCAATAATTATTAAATTGGACATTACCTTAATGCCAAAAACAGTACAATTGTAGTTGTTTAACATAAAGCTAAGAAACAAAATGTTAATCTGAAATGAACAGTTTAAATATGGAATTATGATATACTTGGCTTCCTGTAGTATAGCTGTCAAGCTTGGGCAGTTCGTTGGTCAATAGTGACATTCTATGTGTCAGTGAACAGAGTCTCTTGATACCGTAACCTGCAGTTCACACATTACTGAAGCTCCAACTGTCGAACATTCAAGTCCCTTGGTATTATTGCAGTTTCCAGACTCTCCTGACTGGCTCATGTTTCATTCTTTGGCAATTTGCCCTAATGATATCCCTCAGGAGCTTTCAGACCCTCTTTTTTTCCATACTTAATCGTATTATATTAATCTGAGTGATGAGCAAACTGTGCTGCACAAATTGTAATTGTCTATGATTTCTGCCAAGATGCTCTTATAATTATTTTTTCCATTTTTATTATAAAAATGTATATGCAAAATTGTTCTATAATTTTTATAAACAAGTATAACTGTCCAAGATACCCAGGATGCTAAAGCTTTAATTGCTGCTTTGTTCCATGAAGAGATTTCCCCTATAAAATCCATAACATTTCAGCACTGTACTAGCAGGATCCACATTTTTTTAGCTCTTACATTTGCTACAGTAGAAATGCATGCTTTATAAAGACCAGTACTAATTAAGTCAATATTGGATAGTCACTTTATCGATGACCTAATAAAACATTATAACCATCTTTTTTCTTCCATAAACAAGGTGGCTTCTAAACCTCCTTCTGTCTATGCTATTATCATAGATCTCCATTGGATTATCTGTGGCAAATCAAGTACCAGGGAAGGCAATTGTAGCACCAGTAGTGGAACTAAAGAGATAAGATTTTGAGTCCTATTATGTCTGGGTTTCTGAAATCCTCTGCATAGGAAAGATGTCTTTCCCCCCCCCCTTCTTTTACTCCATCTGAGAACTGTAGATCAGTAGGATTGTGTTCTTGGTGATGCCTCATGTGCTGGATCTGGGCTACCTCTGTTTGGAAACAGTGTTGATATTTTCTCATTTTGTGCAATTTCTCACCTATTTTATGAATAAAATCAACCAGATTCAGTCCAGTTTATCTGTCTTCATGGTAGGAGGGCCCTGTATGGGAGAGCAAATGCAAAGTAATTATTGGTTGTTTCAAATGATTTTATTCACAATAGTGTGTAGAGGTATGTCCTCCAGGTAAGGATCTGTGGCATACAGCCCGCAAGATAGCACCTCATGAATGGTAAAACAAACTGGGCTGCTGGGACCAATATTAGTAGAGACTAACCTCTCATTACAGGATACCAAGGTGCTAGCTTGCCTCATACAAGAAGTTGTTCACTTACTGGTCAGGGAACCATTTCTTGTCAACTTCTGTCCTGTCTCTCACCATGAGTTTTTTGGGAGGGGTTATTTGAAAAGGTGACAAAGCTGGTCTCATATCATTTGGAGTATCCTGATTTACTGGACTCTTTTTCTCAAAAAGTGTTTAGAGATGAAGACAGAGAAAGACTAAGGAGAATTTAGTTCAGCCCTTAGGAATACCGCCTGAAAGTTACTTATGCTCCTTCTCAGATGAATTGACTGTTGTGCAAGTTCACTTGAGTCCCAAATGTCCACGATGATGATACCCGATCTGTCTTCTACCTTTCTGTTGATTATGACGTGGTGTTGAGTTACAGGAGTAGAGGGAGCTTCTCTTTTGTGGCTCAGGTCTTTTATCCAAGATTACCAAGGGTGATTTGCAGGAATTTGCATCATTTCCCCAAAGACAAAGACTATTTGTTTGCTAAGATTTTTGTGGAAAGCTGAAGGTTTGGGTATTTGGCTCTTTAAATTATTGGCTGGGAAACTATTTCGGTTTTGGGGCGTGTGATAGGCTTGTTACGCTATTGGGTGGCTATCCTTTGTATGGCCTGTTAATGGGGATTTTAAAAAAAATTAAAATAAATAAATTGTAGGATTCATTTCTGATGTTACTCCGACATATCTGAGTTTGTTGACTTTGCAGGCATGATGCAAGTACATCTGTTTGCTCAGGCTTTTTCTTTTTCTTTTTTTTTTCTTTTTGAGGGAGTATGGCTGAGGAAGGATAACTATGAGGGGCATCCTTTTCAAATTGTGTCAGTTCATCATTTTATAAATGTTTGTACACTTGAAGTCTTTAAATCCAGATTTGAGGATGTCAGTAGCCCAGCCAGAGGTTAAAGGCCTACTGTAGAAGTGGGTGGGTGAGGTTCTGTAGTGTGCAATGTGCAGGGGATCAGACTAGGTGATCATGATGGTCCTTCTTGCCTTAAGGTCTATGAGTCTGTGTCCGGAGGTTATGATGGTCTGTAATACTTTACTTTGGTTGTTGGGTTTAGTGTGTGGGTACTGGCTGGTGTTGATGGCCTGTGATATACAGGAGGCCAGACTAGATGATCTGGTGGTCAGTTCTAGCCCTAAACTCTGACATCTTAACAATTAAAAATAATATTAACAATGCTACATTTCAACATTTATTTTTTTCATGCAATTGAGACTTTAAGGATATAAACATTTTATTTTAAATTTTGTACTTTCTTCGTGTTAAAAATTTTTTGTTGTCAATTCTGTGTATATATTTTTATTTTCAGTTAACTGCTTGTGTTCATGGGTCAGCGGCATTGTTATATCCAATGTATTGGCAACACATATACATCCCAGTGCTTCCTCCACACCTTTTGGATTACTGCTGGTAAGATAGCTAATATATTATATAATGTTTAATTCTGAGATACTTAGCCATAATAATGCCTAGCTTTGTCAATCTAAGTAACTCATGAAAACACTAATAAATTCTGTGAATGAATACACTAATAATGATGCATGCCCCAATTCAGGAAGGCACTTAAGCCGGAACAAAGATGAACTTAAGCATGTGGTTAAGTGTTTTCCTATATTGTGACCTTAAACTGTCACCATCAGGACCCCCTCCAGTTTCTGCCCCAAAGAACTTAGTCTTCTTTTTGGTATCCCAATATCTTTGGGGAGGAAAATTTTTGTCAACAAATACTGCTGTTAAAGAATTGAGCCAAACTGCAGTGTGCTGATCATATGGCAGACTTTGTATTCTTGGCAAGTTAGAGTTGAAAGTTGTGCTTTTGGTCTCTATGGCCACTTATCATAGTCATTGAAGAGAAAGTGGCTCCAGTTATACATATTTGGTGGCCACGAATTATTAGGATTGTCAGAGTATTTTCAGAAGTAATTTACTATTCAAAAAGGCTGGGGCTTTAAGACTTAGGAGTACAAATGATTTATTATTCATTTATTTCTATTACCATAGTCCTTAGTGATGCAACTGAAACAGAGGCTTCATTGGGCTATACATACACATAGCAAGAGATAGTCCCTGCCCAAAAGAGCATATAATTTAAACAGACAATTCAGAAAAGAATGGGAGAAAGAATGATTATGCCCATTTTACAGATAGGGAACTGCAGCCTAGACATGTAGAGTAACTTGTCCAAGTTCAGACAGGAAGTGTGTGATAGAGCCAGGAATAGAGCCCAGATATCCTGAGTGCCTTAACAACAATATCTGCCGCCTTTCCTATATTTAGTTAATGTTTCCTGTATTTCCCACATTTGAAATAATGTTTACGTGTTTGATAGGTTGCTGGATTTTCTATAGAACCTATGAGTATTGGTGTTTGTTTCATTGAGTTTTGTTCAATACATCAGTAACTTCTTGATTTCTAAAGAAGTTCTAAATATTTTTGCTTAAGGCTTCTTGGTTGCTGTCTTCTTAAGCAGATGGTTGATCTTTGTGGATTGTTTTTTCTTTCCATGGTAGTATCTTTACTTTATTAGTAAATTATCTTTTCTCTTTTTTTCCCTTCAAAGCATACCCAAGCCTTTCATTTCAAATGATACATTTCTTTTGGAGAAACTCATTCCTGTTTGCTTTCTCTTCAGCATTTGAGAAAATGATTCAAGACAGGAGTATAGTTTCGACACGGTTCTTTTAGTTTTTGTGTCACTTGAACTTAGCATCAGAACTCCTGACTCGTCTTCAATATCATCCATTTTTTCTCTTCTCAGAAAGAAGGCAGATTTGTGAACCTCAATTCTCACCGTTTTCTTCACCTGGTACCCTATGATATTTATCTTGTACCGCAGGGCTTTTATTTCTCACTACTAAGCTGTGGATAGTATACCCAGACATTGTAGTGGCAGGTCCTGTACACAGTTGATTGTCATGTTAATAGTTGAGATTCTAGGTCTTTATGGCATGATCCAAACATTTGATTCACTCACTAAAGAAGCAAAAGGTTTCTAAACCTGTAAGACTTGTTTATATCCTCTTTCTTTTTTTCTTTAGCACTATAGAGGAAAACAAGTTTATAAAGTATTCAAGTTACAACATAAAAATCACAAAAGCAACAGTATGATAGGGAAAATTACCACAGCAATTATGATTCAACTTTTTGTTGCATATATATGTTTCTCTGTCTGAGTGCTTCTAATACAGGGCTGTGTTCTTTTTAGCCAGATAGAAGTATTACAATAAGGGTTACATGAAATACTTCTCCTTCCCCCAGTTCTTGGCTCTTATTAGCAAAGTAAATATTTTCCCCTTAGGCATAAAACATGACTCAGTGTTGAGGAACACTAGTTAGATGTAGGACCATACTGTATGATTTCAGGGCCTAAATGTAATGAGAACAATCTATGGGTGCTGCCACAATTCAGAACGAGTAAAATGACCTTCATAGACTTTCTTGTGCATTGTTATTATGTTGCCATTGTCTTGACATAAAAATATTGTTTTTATTTTTACAGTGTTGCCGTTATTTCCGATTGGCTCAAAATGTCATGTCCTAACCAGAGATTGCATCAATATTATTTCACTTGGTCTTAATTATGATGTCTCCCATAGACTTAGTCACATTGTCACAGCATCATTGTAACATGAAACTCAATTCAAGAAACAGAGGTATTAGCAGCTTGCCACAAAACTTGTTTGTGCCAGAGAGGTTTGGCTGTTTTAAAATGATAGTTAAAAACCCCAAAATAACTAAGATGATTTAGTCTACTTAAAGGATGTAGGCCCTGATCTTGCAAACACTTACACATGTGAGTAACCCCATCAAACCAAATAGAAATCATACAATATAGGGCTGGAAGGAAACTCAAGAGATCATCTACTCCAGCATCCTGGGCTGAGGCAGGACCAAGTATGCCTAGATCATCCCTTTGTCCAACCTGTTCCTAAAAACCACCACAACCTCCACTGGAACCTATTCCAGTACTTAACTATCCTTATAGTTAGAATAAATGTTTTTTCTAATTCTAACCTAAATCTCCCTTCCTGCTGATTAATTCTATTACTACTTGTCCCATCCTGAGTAGGCATGGAAAACAATTGATCACTATCCTCTTTATAACAGCCCTTAACATGTTTGAAGACTCTTATGAAATTCCCCCTCCCCTCCAGTCTTCCTTTCTCAGGTCTAAACATATCCGTTTTTTTTTAACATTTTCTCATAATCTGGTTTTTATTCCAGCTAAAGTCTCACCAGTGACCTGTAGAGCAGGACAATTACCTCACAGGTCTTACATATGACACTCCTATTAATAAACCGCAAATGGTATTAGCCTTTTAACAACTGCATCACGCAGGTGACTCATATTCAGTTTGTGATCCGTTATAACCCCCAGATCCTTTTCAGTGGTACTACCAATTTTCCCCCATTTTGTAGTTATGCATTTGAATTTACTTTCCTAAGTGTAGTACTTTGCATTTGTCTTTATTGAATTTCATCTTGTTGATTTCCCATCAATTCTCTAATTCGTCAAGGTCATTTTGGATTCTAATACTGTCCTCCAGAGTGCTTGCAAACTCTCCCAGCTTGGTGTCCTCCACTAATTTTATAAGAATGCTTTCCACTCTGTTGCCAAGTCATGAACGAAAATATCAAATAATACTGGACCTTGAACAGACCCCTGTGAGTCCCCACTAGATATGTCTTCCCAGTTTGACAGTGAACTGATAACTACTCTGAGGACAGTCTTTCAACCACTTTTGCACCTTTTTATAGTAATTTAATTTTTAGACCATATTTCCCTAGGTTGCTTATGAGACTAATATGGGCCCATGTCAAAAGCTTAATATCAAGATATATCGCATCTACAACTTTCCCCGTAACTAGTACACTGGTAACCTTCTCAAAGAAGGAAATTAGGTTGGTTTGGCATGATTTGTTGTTGACAAATCCATGTTGACTATTATCTACAACCCAGTTATCAATTAGGTGCATACAAATTGATTGTTTAATCATTTCATAGATTCCAGTTGCAGAAAGGACCATTGTGATCATCCAGTCTGACCTCCTTTACAGCATAGACCTTATAACTCCCCCAAAATAGTTCCTACAGCATATCTTTTAGAAATCATCCAGTCTTGATTTAAAAATTGTCCATGATGGAACATCACCACCCCCTTTGGTAAATTGTTCCAATGGTTAATTACCCTCGCTGTCAAAAAATGCATGCCTTTTTTTCAGTCTAAATTTGTTGGCTTTGACTTCCAGCCTGGATTGAAGAGCTCATTATTAAATGTTTTTCCCCATGTAGGTACTTAGATTGTAATCAAGTCACCCCTTTGTTAAGCTAAATAGACTGAACTACTTAAGTCTATTGTTGTAAGACATGTTTTCTAACCCTTTAATCATTTTCATGGCTCTTCTCTGAGCCTGCTCCAATTTATCCATATCCTTCTTGACTTGTGTGCACCTGAACTGGACGCAGTTTTCTGGCAATGATCGCACCATTGCCAAACACAGAGGTAAAATAACATCTTTGCTCCTACGCTAGATGTCCTGCTTATACATCCCAGGGTCACATTAGCTTTTTTGGCCAGAACGTCACAGTGGGAGCTCACGTGCTGCTGATTACCCACCACAATCCCCAAATCTTTTTCAGAGTCACTGCTTCCCAGGTTAGAGCTCCCCATTTTCGAAATATGGCCTACATTCTCTGTTCTTAGATATGTACATTTATATTTAGCTGTATTTAAAGGCACATTGTTTGCTTGTGCCCAGTTTACTAAGTAATCCAGATCACTGTGAATCAATGATATGTTCTCTTCATTATTTACCACTCTTTCAATGTTTGTATCATCTGAAAACTTTATTAATTATGGTAGTATGTTGTCTTCCAGGTCATTGATAAAATGGTAAATAGCGTAGGCCCAAGAACCTATCCCTGCTGGACCCCACTCGAAAAAAAACTGCTTTATGACGATTCCCTGTTTACAATTACATTCTGAAACCTATCAGCCAGTTTTCATCCATTTTATGTGTGCCATGTTAATTTTATATCATTCTAGTTTTTTAATCAAATGTCATGTGATAGCTATTTTGATTTACATTAATTACACACCCTCTTTTAAGTATTTATGAATCAAGTCCCATATCTCTTGCTTGGGATTGATGTTAGACTGACAGGCCATAATTTCCCAGGTCATCCCATTTATCCTTTTTAAAAATTGGCAAACCATTTGCTTTCTTTCAGTCTCCTGGAACGTTCCCACTGTTCCAAGACTTATTGAAAAATCAACATTAGTGGTCCAGTGTGTTCCGCAGCTGGCTCTTAAGATTCTTGGATGCAAGTTACCTGGATCTGCTTATTGAAAAATGTCTAACTTTAGTAGCTTTTGTTTCATATCCTCCAGTGTACTAGTGGAATGGAAAGAGTGTATCAACAATTTGTGATGAGACTGTGTCATCTGTTTCCCCCCACCCAAATACATAACAGAAATATTTCTTGAACATTTCTTTTCTGCATTATTATTGATAATTCTACCATCTCCATTTAGTAGTGGATCAATAGCATTGTCAGGATTCTGTTTTTTCCTCATATATTTTAAAAAACTCCTTCTTAGCTCTGCTAGCCATAGATTTGTACTTGTATCCCTTTGCTTCTCTTATCAATTTTCTACAATTTCTAACTTCTGATTTATGTTCATTACTATCAACTGCTGCTTTCTTACATTTCTTCCATTCTAAATAATATATATTTTATATTTTATGCTTTCACTTCCCTTCTGACCCAGGTTATTTTTTTTAACCAGCACAGCTGGTTTGTGGCTGATTATGGCTTTTGGGGCATCTAATAAGATATTCTTAACTGATTCCCAATTATCACTCACAATTTCCTGACTAAACTCTTCCTCACAGCTGATTTGGCTTGTAACTGTTCTCAGCTTTGTGCAGTTGGTCCTATTTAAGTACCAAGTATGTGTGTATGTATAGATATTACTAGTCTGGACTTTTTTTTGCTTGCACATTATAAATGTGATCAGGTCATGATCACTTGTACCTAAGCGACCATTAATTTTTAGTTTTCTGATTAGTTCCTCTTCATCTGTTAGGACAAGGTCTACTAAAGAATTCACCTGTGTTGGCTACAACACTTTGAGTTCATACATAGTCATCTATAATGTTCAGAAATTCCAAGGATGTTGTAGTACTGACTGTGTGACTATGTGAGAATATGTCACTTAAATTGAAGTCCTCCATGATCATGCAGGTTTTTTGCCTACACATTATAGGTAGAGGTATAAGGAGGTGGTCATCCTGTTCCCTAGTGTGATTTAGTTGTGGTGTAGCAGACACCAACTAATACCCCATCTTGGGCTTTATCTGTTAGGGCATTTATGCATAAATATTCAAGATGATTTTCTTCAGAGTTATCAGTGACTCAGAAACACTTACTGCCATTTTTAACTTAGAGTGCCACTCCCCCACGCCTTTTGCTCACACTGGATCCTTCCTAAATAGGTTGATTTTTTTTAACATTCCATTCACGTGAATCATCACATCAGGTTTCAGTAATACAAACTAGAGCAATTCCAGTTCCTCTTGCTTGTTACCCAGGATCCTAGCATTGGTGTATAAGCAATTCAGGATTTTTTTCTCTTCATGTCTTTTAATTCCTTGAATAATTTTTTTCTCAACATCTTGATTTTGTGCTGAGTGCTCATATCTTCCATCTTTTACCCTCCCCTTTCACTATTAATTTAACTCCTTCCTGACTACTCTAGTCAGCCTGTCCCCAAGAAGATTGGTTCCCCTTCTACTGAGGTGGATGCCTTCCAAGCTATACAGCCCCCTCTCTGCACAGAAGGGGGACCAATGTTCCACAAAACCAAAACTCTCCACCCTACACCACTTACCCAGCCTAGCCAGTATTTTTCCAGGTGTCAAAGTTAGGCTGAATGGTCTGTAAGTCCCCAGGTCCTCCTCCTAATCTGTTTTAAAGATAGGTAATATGTTTGCCTTTCTCTAGTCCTCTGGGACTTCACCCGTCCTCCATCAGTTCTCAAAGTAAATCACTAATTGTTCCCAGACTGCTTCAGCTATTTCCTTAAGAACTTTAGAGTGAGTTTCATCAGGCCCTGCCAACTTGAATACATCTAACTTGTCTAAATATTCTTTAACCTGTCTTTTCCTTCTTCTGACTTGTATGCCCTCCTCCTCTTTGTTAATATTAATTACATTAAGCATCTGTTCACAATTAACACTTTTAGTGAAGAATGAAGCAAAATAGGCATTAAACTCGTCAGCCTTCTTGATGTCATCTGTCATTAGCTCTTCTTCCCCATTGGCTGGGAATGGTGAATCGCAGCCACAGTGAGCTGCGGGGGGCTGTGCCTGTGGAGGATCAACATAAACAAAATATCTCGTGGCCTGCCAGCGGATTACCCTGGTGGGCCGCATGCTGAAGGTTGCTGACCACTGCTCTACTTTTTTAAAATAGCACAGTTGTTAATGGAGCAGATCCTCAGCTGTTATCAGTCAGAGTAGTTCCTTTGAAGCCAATAGAGCTATGTCAGTTTACTCCAGATGAGAATCTGTGTGTGTAAACTGACTACTAGACATAGGTAACTTTTTCCCTAGTAGCTTTTTCAGCTCACATCATCATTAACATTTAAATTGCTTGACATGATGAACTGAGGGAATTATTTTGCAGAATTTCCCTTTTTAACAATGTCTTCATATACTATTCAAGAAGCTGCTTAAGGGTTTACACAACAACTGAACTCAGTGTGTTCTGAAAATCTTCAAATCCATTTGTTAGTCATTCTGGTAGTCTTGGTTAAATACTTTGTCAGGCAATTTGAAAATGTTTATAGGGTGTTTTAAAGACACGAAGTTATGGGTTTCCATTATTTTTAAGCTAATGTTTGCTATACTTATGCATATTAAAAGGGCACACAGATAGATTAACTGAAAAGAGATGAATTTGGGTTTACGTCAGTTACTATAATTAATACTTTAGGGAAGTAAGTCCTTACAAGCTGAGTTTGGGGAGCATCATGCTACTTATCGTTTATCCCCAATGCCTTTATCAGAAGGACCCCATATTCTTGTTCAACACTAGTTGAGCAATTGAGTGCTGAGGAGAACCTGGGAGATGTTTCTACCAAACCAGTCTGTTTTTTGGAAACATCTGCTACAGTGCAGTTCTGCCCTGTTCACCTTGACCAACAGTCCCATGCTGGCCCTTGATTACACATTATTGCCTCCCAGGGGAATCTGGTGTCAGGTCATCTGTGCCTACATTGTATATCTTGCATGAGACACGTAACCTGGCACATCTTCCCTGGTGATCCAGACTGTTTCCCTGTGGAATCCCTGCTAGGATACCCCTCCCCCGTTGCCTGGATTTTGCCAGCCATTTGTATCTGAACCCATGAGCCCAGAAAGTAACATTTTCAGAATCACTTAAAAGTGGCTTGGAGTGAAACCAACGAGACTTAGCCTCCTAAGATCTCAAGTCACTTTTGAAAATAGGACTCAATCTCCTAAATCACTTAAAAGTCTTTCAAAAATTTTACCCCTGACCAATATCAGTAATGTCAGAGTGGTACCAATTCTGGAAAATACTAGGAAGGAAGTGTGAGGTATGAGTCAAAAGTATATGGAGGAAGGGCCCAAGCAGTACCTTGTAAGAGCCTCATCTGTAAGCCTGTGGTGACTGTTGTAGCAGCATAAATGGAAGAGTGCTTTTCATTCTCACCACAAGAGAGGAGGTCCTGCAGAGAATGTTCAAGAGCAGGTAAAGCCTAGTCAGTGGAGCAATAGAGTTCTAAACACAAGTTTCATTCTGGCTCTTCCTCATGCTGTCTTTGGGCAATTGCCCTCCCATGATCTGTGCTTGCCCACGAAGTAGTCTGTCCATGGGCAGATCCATCACACAGTCCAATCTGAATTAGAGCGAATCTCAGTGCCATTTTCCTGGCTACGCTTGGGCCAGCATGCCTACCTCATACACTGTATGCAGTGTAGTTGTAGGCATGTTGGTCCCAGAATATTAGAGAGGTAAGTTGGGTGAGGTAGTATCTTTTATAGGACCAATTTCTATTGGTGAGAGAAACAGGCATATTCACAATGCGATTATTCTATATCTGGCCTGTCAGTCTTCATCCTCAAAAGAAACCGGTACAACACTTTCAATAGACAAGCCTGGGAGCTTAAAGTCATAACTTTGCTAGACACTAAAAATCATGGACCAAACAGAGATTCTTGATTTATGGCTTATTACAACAATCTGTAACCCACTACACCTCCCTTTTGTTCTATGACTGCAGAGGTGACCGTGGGCCAGGCCCTTAGAATATGTGCTAACTACTTATGCTAAACAATCTGTTCCATTTTGCATTTAGCTGTGATACTTGGAGTACCTTTCCCAGCCCTGAAGAAGAGCTCTGTGTGGCTCGAAAGCTTGTCTCTTTCATGTGAATCATCAACTGAAGTTGATCCAATAAAAGATACTACCTCACATATCTTGTCTTCCCCATATGCTGTCAAGAGTGCTTGTTAATGCCAGAGGTTGCTGAATCTTTATACCTGTCTTAAGACTTTCTCATCTACCTACCCTTTTAGCACTCTAAGCATGAGACTTAAGAATAAATTAAACAATGTTTTTAAAAAATGGAACTAATAGAATGTTTGCAAATCATCATATTGTTCATTTTGCTTGTATGTTAGATGTTTTTATGTCTGCTTTTACACATTCACACTCAGTCCTCCTCCTACGTTACCTGTTTACTCTGTAAGCTCTGCTAGGCAGGGACTGTTTCTCTGCTGTACTGTGCCTAGAACAGTGGGGATCCAGTCTTATTTGGGTCCTGTAGGCACTATGGTAGTTCATCTATTCCCACAGCTAACCAGCGCTGCCAAGGAGTAGGGAGCACTGTGGTACTACTTGTATGGTTGCTGAAGGCTCTAGTGATACTGCCACTTTCTGCAGTTGCATTTCAAAATGCCTAGAAACAGGTATCCCATAGAAACAGTGTTGACCATCATGGGTGAAGGGAGGGGACAAGAGAACTAGGTTCTCCATCATAGCATGACAGCCCTTTATGAGTAGGCAAATGTGGCAGGCTGGTCAGTCTGAAATGTCACTGCTGTTTCCCATACCTTGACCCCTGTAAAGTTACTGGGCTACTGTTTCCCTTTATCCTTCCTCACACACCTGGCAAAACAGCTGGAGGGCTGACCTGAATTAGGAAAAATAGAAGAAATTCATACACACAGACTACAAAATGTAATAATAAAAGTCTGATTTAGATTATTGGAAAATCAGCATTATGCCATAATGCTA
Source organism: Lepidochelys kempii (assembly GCF_965140285.1). NCBI lineage: Eukaryota > Metazoa > Chordata > Testudines > Cheloniidae > Lepidochelys > Lepidochelys kempii. Next base: position 64,148,534 of record NC_136387.1, on the reverse strand, counting down.
TTGTTAATTTAGCTTTGAATCAGGGAGGTCTTAGAAAATGGGGGGAATTTACAACATATCAGTGTGGAGTGTGCTAAGCACAGAGTTGTTCAGCCATAACTTTGAACTGCATTGTTTTTATTAGCTAAAACTAGGTTTTAATATTCTGTGACTTTTTCATGTGAACGAACATGCTACCATAACATTTGGTTTGTTTACTCATTGCTGAAAGTTTATGTTCAAAAGTGATATATGCTTATTTATTTCAACTTAAAAACTTGTCATCTTGTCCTCAGGCTATGACCCATGTAACATTTGAACCCAAACTCTGCAATAGTGATTAAGGAGAATTTATATTTTGTGTCCATTAATTCTGATTTTTATCAGGACCTCATTGTAATCTGGGTTTTTTTTCATAATATTCTTAAGCAGGGTTTGATACCTCCATAACTGGGATAGGCCTCCCCGTGATGAGAATAATTCTAGTTGTCACATAGCATCAATGGAAAAGAATGCTGGAAAGCACATTTGGAAGACTATTTGACAGAATATTATCTTTATGAAAAAATTCACAACCTTAAACTTTCTTTATTATACGGTTATGTGCAAAATGTGGTTCTTTGAAGTACATCCCTAGCTTGTTTTATATTTATTCAACTATTCTCTAATGATCACCGTGCACAAGTTTGTTTCATATATCTAAGTTAACGTGCTATTATGCTGTACGCCTTTGGTAGTTACCTTGCTGTTCAGCGTTTGCATGCTGGTTCTTGGATCTTTTTTCCACCATTTATAGTTGTTTTCTTACAGATATGGATATTGTCAGTGTAGCTAACTCTAATTAATTTCTCCCCATTAGTTTTGTCAATATTTTCCCCTGATATCAAGCATTGGCTGTAGTCCTATGGAAATTAAATTCAAGTAAAACGATGTTATTAATTAGTACAATGGGTCATATGTACTCTTTAAGTGATGCTCCTTTCTCTAATTCCCAATGATAGCATTGCTTTAACTTTTTCTTTGAGCATGAAGTCTTAGTATGCATCCAATCTTTCTTTTGATAATCAGTTTACTTGTGAGACTGAATAAGCTACTGGTTTGGAAAGATATAGAAATGGTGATAAACCCTTTTATCATCTCAACTTGACTACAATATCTTACTGATACTGTACTCTCAGAGGTCTAAATCTGGTGGCTTCACCTGAATTGGAATGCATCATTTCATGTTCTATTTTGGGTGGTTGTTGGACAGCGTATAGTTTCTTGTCTTAGTTCACCATTGAAATGACAGACTTATGATATGGAATGAGAGACTTACGGTATAGAGTTTAAAACTCCCAATAACAAAGATAGGCATTAGGATCTGGGCTAATGTAAAGGGGTAAGGCCTGGATTGTAGCCACAAAGCATAGAGAACCCAAACTGGCATCACATCTTTATGATATTTATGGTACAATATGGTGATGTAATCATTCCCATTATATCAGCCAAGAGGAACACATTCTCCAGAATGGCAGATAAGTCTTCTTAAATCAGCTTTCCTCATGCAACTCTCACTCTGGAGCCAAACTTATGGAGTATGGGCTCCCTCAGGTTAGCACTACAGCTGTGTCTGCTGAACCTGAACTTGCGCTACTCAGGTTAAGTTCAAGCCAAGTCAAAGAGATCTGATTCAGGCTGGCTAGAATGTATGTCCCGCCAAGCTGCTCAGCCAGCCTTACACATCTGATTTTATCTGTCTTAATTCCCATAGTTGGGTACTGTGTCTTGAGTTCTACAGAGTCCGCTTCTGTTGGAGATTTAAAAACAGAATAAATTCCTCTGCTTAATTTAGACTAAAGATGTGTATGCTCAGTACCGCTTTAAATGGTGAAAACCAGTTGGAGTCTGCTTTATGTAGAGCTTTTCTATATTTGTTTATCATATTATGATGATGAAGATACTGGTGGTTTGTATTTCAAGAAAAAATGATTTTTTTCCATTTTTTATTTCAGTGCACCAATGCCGTATCTAATTGGAGTCCACTTAAGCTTAATAGAGGTGAGTAATTTTCAAACTAACCTTTATATTTCATATGTGTGTGTGAGAATGGAAAAGATTACAGGGGGCATTATTTTTCTCCTCATGGAGAAAGGATTGGTGAGCATTTTGTCAATTGTTTTATTAAGAACATACATATTATAGAGAATAATTTTAATGAAGTTCCTTAGAGAATGATTACCAGTTTAATTAGCATAATGAAATGACTGACTTCAAAAACTGGAAGCAGCATGGAAGTAGAAATGTCCTTGGTAAAAGTTGTGTTTTCAAATGTGCTATGTGGATATTCAGGGCTTGCATTATGTGCTTTTGCTTATACTTAGTTTAACTATCTTTGTATGAATTTTCTTGTGCATTATGTTAGGTGTATTTGACCTCCTGTGTAAAATAGAGTATACCTGCTTTACTAGTCTTTAGTGGAAAGTCAACTTAATTAACATATGTCTACACTGCCTAAAACACCCATGGCTGGCCAGTGTCAGCTGACTCAGGCTTGCGGGACTCGGGCTGCAGAGCTATAAATTTGTAGTGTAGACATTTTGGCCGTAGCCTGGGCTCTGGGGCCCTCCCCCCTCATGGAGTCCCTGCCCATGAACCTGGACTCCAGCCCAAATCTGAATGTCTATGCTGCAATTTTATAGCCCTGCAAACCAAGTCAGATCACATAGGCCAGCCACAAATATTTTGTTGCAGTGTAGACATACCCTCAGGCTACAATACTTCATTTAATAGAATGAGAAAAAAGGTTGAAGAAACTGCTGCTTTTCATCTCCTTGTATACAGTTGTCATCCCATAAACTATTATGGAATCTCTAACCTTTAAAAAAACTTAGAAAAACTGGTTCACTAGTGCTGTAGACATTGCAAATGTGCCTGAATGCTTAAGTTTTTTCTGATAACAAAAATAATGATAATAGTAAATTAAACTGTCATTCAGTAGTCATGGAAGATTCAGGTTAATTTTAGGATGGTTAATGTAGAATTAATGTAGAATGGAACTTCATGTTCCATTTGAGTAAATTTGCAGAGTTCTAGGCATACTTTGTGGAGACATTAGTGCATTGATTCGAAGGAGAATTTTGATAGTGCAATCTCACATTTACTTTTCCTTAAGTAACCTTCATTAGCTCACCTCATAATGTTCCCTGTTTGCTAATCTGTGAGACAAGAATTCTCCGAATGTGTATCTTTCTGAGACAAAGTGAATGGGGTAATAACTTTTATTGGACCAGCTTCTCTCTCCCATATTCTTGCATAATAATGGAGTTTGTGAAAATAAGTAAAAAATAAAGAGGCAGATTCATGTCCTAAAGTATTTAATAATAGGGTCACATGCTAGGTTGTGTACATTTAGTAAAATGAACAGCAGACAAATCTCTGGTTTCAGACACTGTCTGTCAGTGTAGTTAATTGGGGCAGAAGACATTGGAAAACCTAAGTTGTACTGTTTTACCAACAAGATCAACTGTTTAAGGAAAGCAATGTCAGGAGGCAGTGGGGAGGGCAGACACTCGCTGAGAATTGGGGCAAAGGGATGAGAGGGGGAGCAAGGGCAGTTCCATAGCCTACTCCAGACTGGATAGGGGAAGAGTTTTTATTTCTGGTCCTATGGCAGTTCCTTGGTCGCTGGTGCCCTGTGTTTCCACATTCCATCGGCGGCTGGTCTCCTGTATGCTGATGCGCCCTGCCTAGATGCTGGTGCCCTGTCTCCCACTCCATCCTGGTGGCACACACATGTGCTCCTGGGCCTAGTGTCTCCTCTAGGACCCTTGATGGCCCAAAGACTGACCTGGCTTGGCCAGGGAGTCACATGAGCAGCCAGCTCCCCCAGCCAGCTCAGGGCATAAGCTGTATCACCCCTGTGTGGTCGCTGCCCACCAACCCTGGATGCCACAGCCTCTACAGCTAGTCAAGTGAAATAAAAGAGGAAGAGGATAATTGTTCCTACATACTCCCCAACAGGTGGTGGGCCTGATCCCATGCCCCATGGCAGCCAGTCCAGCTCTTCTTCCAGGCCCACTCTTATTTCCCCCTTCCTTCCTGTTGTGTGCAAGGGGTTAGAAACACACCGGGATTCTGCTCTTGCCTCTATGAGGTATTGTGTGGCAGAAGACATGGCAGGACAGAAACATACATCAGCCCCTACAATATTTCCATTGTGGTGGCACTAGTGCCTCGTTGACTTCCCTGTTCCATCGCTCCTGATGATAGAAACAACTACAAGTTCACCTGATCTGCTTCCTGTCATTTATAGATTTCAAATAATGATGATACCTAACGTTTTTGATTTTACTTTAAAAGAATGCTAACAGTTTAATTTGATATTTAGTTAGTGCTGAACCTGTTGACTAGTCCTTTCACAGTAAGGATTTTGAGATCATTTGCTTTCCTCTTCTTTATATTTTATGCCATGCCCTTCCCATCTATAGTTCAAATGCTATTCAGCACCTTCCTTTGTTTCAGTAGTAAATGAATTGTAGCTGCAGCTGTCTCACCAATCGTCATGCTCTTTGGCTGGCTGGCAGACAATGCTATTCTGACATACTGATGTAAAAGACGTCGAACTGCTGTAGCATTATGGTCACCCAAATCATTTGTTCGGCTCCCGTGATAGAGTTTATTAGGCAAATCTTCACATTTTGTCCTCATTGTAAGCTTAATTTTTTTCTTTAAAAATAAAAGGCAAACTGGGTGCATATATTATGTCACAGATTACAGGATATTCATTTTACCTTTTATAATTTCCCTGAAATTAAATGGTGATTGTGTACTGTTTTTTAAACCCAATTTTGCCACTTTCACAATCTCCATACTACTTGGGGCTACATAATTCATTTGTGATTTTGAAAACTTTGAAACACATAAAGATAGGTACTAGGCGTAAATATCATCAACCAATTGTTAAAGTATAATGCTGTGTCCCCTAAGTGCCCATTCATAGTTTCATCCCACATTATTTTAGTACTGGGGTGAAAATAAACAAATGAAAACTCTTTGAACTGATTAATATTTATCCAAACAGTTTCAGCATGAAGGATCCAATCGCACCTTCAGTTATATCTCTGCAACCCCATTGCCAGCAACAGGATTGCGTGGATGTAAATTGAGGACAGAAATTGTTTAGAAAAATATCTGAATAAACTTACGGATTTTAATTTTGAGGTTCCATACAGTACATTCTGCTATTTCAAAGTGTATGCAGTTTTTGCACTGTTGCTGTTCACTGAAGAGGAAAGTACTTTTTAAAACTTCATATAATGATATCCTTGATCCAAAACATGAAAATGTTGCTTTTTCATTTATTTGTAAATTGTTATAATCCTCATATAATCCTCAGTTAAGCATAGAAAATTGTGTAATTTTTGAGGACAATGTATTAAAATACGAATACCCTCTTGCATTTTTTCTTGAACAGAGAGTAAAAAATAGATCACTGGAGGATGTGGTTATGCTAAATGTTGACACAAACACTCTAGAAAACCCATTTAATGACCTGAACAACCTACCTAGTGAAGTGGTAAGTCTGATGGGTATTTCATGTTGTTGTTGTTTTTTTCTTTTCTAGTAGCTTGAATTACTAATAGTGATTTTTGCCTGCTTTTGCTAACTGAAATAAAAGGAATAAGGAAAAAAAGTACCAGCTGTGGCCCCATATTTAAGATTTTAACTTTTTTTGACAGTTGAGGAGATGTTGAATGGAACATCATATTCCTTATTGTAAAAGCAGGATCATAATTATAAAGCTAGCTGCATTCATTAGGCATTGCTGCTTTAAACGCAAGAGTCTCTTCATCTCATCTTAATCATTATATTACAAAGTAGGCATTTCTGTCTGCCTAGTGGCATGTCTTGCAAAAGAACGAGAGAGTTTTTGAAGGCAAAAAGAAGAAGGGGGCCAATTATCGGCTTCTGCTTCCCTGCCACCTGCCAGCACTTTTCCTTTTAATTAATGATCTGATGGCACTGGTCAATATAATAAGAAATGCTTGTACAGTTGGGGTCAGAAAATTCAGGCTTTGATCAACTTCAACTTTCTGAAACATTTATTTGTTTTCTCTAAATTATTTCAGTTTTATTTTAATCTCTTCTATCCTGCTGAGGGTCGCATGAATGAAAACCTACACTGTTTGTCATTTGCTCTGGCAGAGCAAAGACTGCTTACTTAGAATTCTATTTGTAAATTAAACTGCTAACCCAGTTTGTCATAAAAGACATCTGATCCTTTTGAAATGACGAAAACTGTCTTTTGTCTGTAAAGGATGATAAATTAAGTGCCAGTTCTTTTTGGACTTTGATCTTGCAAAGATTTTTTTTTCCCCTGCTGCTTATAATGGAACATATTCTGTATTTCATGTTAAATACTCTCAAAAATGCATTACACTTACCTTGCTTTTCCTTAATATAGTGCTGAAAGGATACCCTTTTGATACCAATGTGTGTATTTCAGGTTTTAGATATTCAAGATATAATAGTAGTATGCTATTTTAAATGTGTGTCAACAAAAAGTATTTTATAGAAAGGAGTGAAATCAAATAGTAGCCTGTTTCCAAAATAGCAATCTTTTTAAAACTCAGTATTTTAACCAAACTAAGGCACTACAGTGACTGATGAGCCCTATCTTTCTCTCAGTGGTAATTTGTCTGAGTACAAATGTAACAGAAAGCAAAATCCCGATGCATACATTAATGGTCACAGATAGTTTATTTTAATATTACTTTCTTAACTTTTTTGAGATAATGAAGGCATAGTTTGACCAGATAAAGTGTCAAATACAGCAATCTCCAAGATCTAATAAAAGAATTTGATATTGTTTATATTTAATCTGATTGTGGTATATTTGTCAGTCATTTAAAATGTATTGTATTTTTTATAAGAATAACAAGTTAAATCAAAAACTACCAGTCATTCGTTGTTGTGTCAGTAAGTCTGGCTGACTTTGCATTAAGTGAAAAATGTTATTTTGTTGAGGTTAGAATATATGCCATAAAGCATATGTCCTTTGTGACGTGATAGTTAGATGTGAAATTCAGAATTAAGCGTAATCTTCAGTTATAGACCAGTATTGTAAGTGACAACGATTTCAAATTGTAAAAAAGGAGTGCACACATTGAAGGAAATCTGTTTGTTTTTAAACATGCTTATCAAAATACTCTGATTAGGCAGGCTGGATTAAAATAAAATTAGTGAACACAAACTCCCATACTTTTAGAGGTATGCTGTCCCCCAGGATGTGTGCGTGTAAGTGCTGTTAATGTTAATAAGGGTTACCCAGGCACATAGAGTGCACAATGGACTTTTTATAAAATACAACATTCCATATACAGTATGGAACAAAACAGGGAAACTGTGTTTTTATAGATGTCTCACTTGCCAGATTTTATTGGAACATATTTTTCTGGATGAAACAAGTTTTAGTAGGTTACTTTATATTTTGTTTGAGTCTCCCCATCTCTTTCTGACTTGAGCAGTGAAACAGTTTTCTGTGTGGAACTAATTTGTTAATTAAAAACACGTACAAATGTGAGTGAAAAATCCTAAACAAAGGGTACAGACAGTATACAGATTTGGCATATAACATGACCGGGGAGAGCAAACTGTCTTTCATTCGTAAGAGAAATTACAATTGCTAATATATGGATTTTGATATTTCAAGTATATTATAAACAATATAGAACAAAAATGATAGATCAAATTGAAAAGATCACAGCATATATTTGCAGATGTAAACATATAAATACATATAAATAAAACCCACAAATGTACAGACAAGGGTAATAAACCTTTTGATGAAAAAATATATAATCAGGAATAGCAATTAAGAGTGTTAAACCAGAACAAACTGCTGAAAGTATAAAGGCAGCTTTAAGTTTACCATCCCCCTCCAAAAACTGATTTCAGACAAATTAACAAGCCACCATAATAAATTTAACATTTTCAAAGGATGTTCTAAAACTGTCTCTTGTGTCTAAAAGGAAATTGGATAACAGCTTTCTTAATCAATAAGCCTGAAGATAATGTTTTCAGTGGCGAGGCATATAACAGTTTAGCAAAGTCTAGTAATACAACTATTAAAATGTTAATATTTCTTGTATTGTGAATGGATTTCTTAAAAAAATATAATATGAAATCTAAAAAAATTACTATTTGATATTATGTCTAATTCATTATAATTAACTGAGATTTAAAGGACCTTTTAAAATCATTCACTTAAGCATTTAAATTATACTTACAGGCTAAATAACTTTCTGTGCATGTGAACTCTATTATTTTGTCAGATTGACCAGTGGTCTTGACTGTTCAAAGGTCAGCGGTCACAGTTGTCCTGAATTACCAGTCCTTTTTTCATGTGGACCCTCTGCTGCGTTGCATGCTGTAATCTTCTTAATGGCTTCATTCCAATATTCACACATAATATTCTAGATTTATTGACTGTTAGAAATACTACCATGCCAGTAGCAGTTCCGCTATTCCTAAGGTATTTAAAATTGGAAAAATAAATCAATGCAAGACTTTCAGGAATCCTTTGTTTTCCTTAAGGGGGGAAAAAGCCTTCTTCCTGTCTTCTAACAAGAACACTTGTTTTTAGATTTCATCATTTCACTATAGATTTGTCTCATTTCTTTAAAGAAAAATAAGCAGCTATTTCAGTAAGAGTAAATTTTCTAATACAATAGTCCTTAGAACACCATTTTTTCTTCTTGTAAGGCCTTATAAGTTTTCAGTGGTGGTTGAGACTCCAAGAACCTCAAAATTATAAATGCTGTGCCCAATCCAGCAGTGACTTACACACATGCTTAACTTTGTCAGTGGGACTACTCATGTACTAAGCATGTTCTAAGCATGTTCATAAAGACTTGCAAGACTGATGTCATGTGTTTAATACCATGAGCAGTTCCATTGACCTCAGGATTGGGCCCTCTGCTTGTCTTGCTGTGTGTCAATGCTTTGCGAAATATTTATATGACTTGTGGAAAATTATGATTTCTTTAATATTTTCTGCATTTTGTTAAATAATGGTGTCAAGTACTAAAAAACTATAGAGCAACTGAAAGAGAGATGGTCTGTATAGCATTTAGAAACTACAATGCAGAACAGTACCTATATGTGTCCTTTTCATCAAGAATTATATTTTAGATACGTAAACCTGTTTCAACACCGTAAATCCACTCCATATTTGATAAGTAGACGCTAATTTATTCAGAAAACTGAGTATTTGCTTTGAATAGTAGTTCTTGTGAATGTTGTTCCTCAAAGTACAAGTTAGTTCTGTTGTAAAATAAAGTGTGATTAGTTCCTAACTGTGACACTGATTGCATTAGTCAGAATATTTAAATTTTTTTACTTATGAAGTGTGAGTAGAAAAATGTATTATAAAAATAATTATTAATCCATTAGAAATTCAGAATGGCTGGCTAGCAAAGTAGGCAATATTGTGAGAGCCAGTTGCTTACGTGCAGAGATTTTTACAGTCATTTGGCATCACAGTGAACCTTGGTATACCTTTAGAATTTAGAATATTAGGTTAAAAATTACAGCATTCTTTGAACCCTATTTGGTTTTGGAAATATCTACATTTAAGCAGATACCTGTCATTGTTAAAAATAAGTGGATATTTAATGTTTGATGATGAAGGGCTGAGATGTCCAAAGTCTGTGCGTAGAGAAACTCTTAATTAAAATAATGATCTCCATATTCTGAGGTTATCTTTTGTTTAAGTAAATTTGTTTTAATCTGCCCTCCACTTCTGTTCTTTAGCCAATCCACTTTCTCACTGCTCGTCACTTGTCTTATTCTTACAGTGGCCTGATTTAATAGGAATGCTGATTGAAACATAAGCAATTCCCACTCATACTGGAATAATATCTTGAATATCCACCTGGGAGATTTGAGAACTCTGTGCTTAGGTTTGTAGAGAAACAAACATGTGATTTGTGTCAAGAGGCCTGTGACAAGTTTATTTTAGAGAATTTACAATCAAACTTTAAAGGAATACTGGATCCAGTCCGGCAGTCTCTGAAGCTCTAATCCTGCAGGCCAAATTCATGCAGGTGGTTTCTGAAATCAGTGGGACTATTCACCCAACTTTGATTCTGTAAACATTTGAGCACTTGGTTTACTTAGGTACTATGGAGTAGGGGCTATGCACATGTATAAGTGTTTGCAGGATCAAGGCCTGGGTGAGTAATCCCATTGATTTCAGAGTGACCACTTGCATGAATTTGGCCTGCAGGATTGAAGTTTTACAGACTACAAAGATTGGATCCCCTATTCTTTTAAAGTTTGTTTGTAAATTCTCTAAAGTAAACTTGTGAAAACTTTTGTAAATTTTGGTGCAGGACTGGGTCCACAGTGAGATTAAAAATAAGCGTTTTAAACTATGTTAACAATTTAAATGATGAAAACTGAGAAAATTTTATGAATTTATTTTGCATCATTCATTCTGTTTTTACTTTTATATTTCTTTCTACTTGGGCAATAAAAAAAAACTAATCTGTTTCACTTTTATTTCTAGTCAGTTTCTTGTCATCTTTACTTTTTTGCCCTCATGCACTATGTAGCCCAAAGTATGTGGGTTGCAAGAACCCCAAGGGAATGTTTCAATTAAAAATCCTCCCAAAATGTTTCCATTGGAATATTAAATATAAATGATTATTTATATTGATCATAAAATATTTATTTATTCTTCTTATGAAGGGTGAATTTTGGCTTTAGTCACCTTTACAGGGTTCATTGACATATATCAAGCAATCAGGGTACAAGTCACATGTATTTAAACTGATGATATTTTATCCTGAGTCAGTTGCATTTTTGAAAGTTTAAAATCTTCAGGGAAATACAGTGATTATTTCCAAAGTTGTGACACATTCTTTGCTTACCTCTTTAATATGTCTAGATTTTACGTTTCAGAATGTCCCAGCATGTGGTAAAAAGCACCAGCCAACCAACCAGAAACCCCGACAGTCTCTTGATGATATCCTATTAGTTCCAACTTTTCCACATCTCTGCTTTACCCTTGCTTGCTAGTGTTTAACAGTCAGTGAAGTGACCTTCCCAAGAGGATCCAAGAATGGTCAGGGCAAGATAAAGATAAACATTTTGCTTTCAGTGCAGTTTAAGAACCCCATCTCTGACTGTCCTAATGGATCACTAGTGTCTCCTGGAAGCAAACTTGACTGTTCTTCCTGCCTCCTGTGAATTGCTTGATTCCAGTTTTAGCTTTTGTGGCTTCCTGAGCACCAACTGCCATACAAGCTACATAACAATTCACTTTCAACCTTATAACATGTTTGATTTTGTTACTGACATTGTATAAATATACATTTGAAATTTGTTAATCTTTGTTTTATCCATTTGTGTTACTAATATTGCCACTATCATGTCACCCCAGGTGATTCACATTTCCCCTCTTTGGCTTACCACCTCTCGCAAATTATTTTTCCACCTTTCCCTGTTAACATGCTCCAAGATTCCACCCCACAGCCAAGTAATTGAAATTAATCCTTTCAGGAGCACTTCACAGCACCTTTCCCCTCCTCTGTTCACACTTGAATCACTCCACAAGTACTGATCTATCCTAGTTCAGTCTGGCTTACTTTCAAGCTTCTCCTTTGTTTTAACCACTGCTTTCTTTAGCTAGGTTCTTTTTGGAGAACCTTGTGCCGATACCACACCAATGACACAGTTCTTGTGGGGACACTGCTAAAGAAGCTCTTGCCACTGCATATGGTCTGTGGGAAAGACCTGAACTACTGGCAAACCATAATTGCCAAGAGTGGGAAGTCCATTATGATCTGGTGGAGCTACCCCTTGCCTGTAGCCCAGTGTTCTTGGGGAAGGTGGGAACTTGTGGGAGCTTCCCTTGAACTATAAAATAATCTTTTGGAGGATAGATTTGCCTTCATTAGCAGTCTGTATGGGAGCTGTTAACCCAACTCTTACGGCTAGAGCACAGTTTGTCTTGGAGTGAGTAGAATTCTTACCATATTTTATAGGGGAGTACCTTTGCCTTTATGCTGACACACCCTGCTCTTATTTATACCAGATAGATCCACGAGATGGTGAAGTTCTCCCATGTGTATAGCTTACTAGCTTACTTCTTACCATACAAGGCTTTGACCATGTTGATTGCTTATCTTTAATGTCTCTGATTGACTGAACATACAGGCTGGTCCCTCCCTCACCAAGCTTTATTTAATCCTTACATCCTTTCTCCTCCCTCACCTCTACCCTTACACATCTTCTCTTCCCACAAGCTCCCTTATCTCCCATCCAACTCTTTCTCCTGTACTCACTGCAACGTTGTCTCTCCTCTCAACAGAAAATGTACCTTCCCGTGCTCTTCAGTCTGTCATTGCTGACTCTATGTTTTGTCCTTGCTTACAAAGATAGTTGGGTGGGTGAATCATCAACATATATCGGTAATCTCTAGCTCTCCCATCCATCCATATGAAAAAATAAATAGAGACATCAAGATCCATGTATGTCATGCCAAAGCAACATGCCCTCCCTTTTAATAATCCATGCTCTCCCTTCTTCTGACATTTCCATTGCTTAATTTAATCATTAGTGATCTTTAAACTTGGAGCTTGATTATGCAAGTGCTTATGCATGTAACTATACTATGTTTGCAAGATGGGGGCCTTAGATAGTAAGCGCTTCAGGGGAGTGGTCTATTATTTTTAAATGTCTGTAGAGCACACCCGTGGCACTGCAGAAGTAATAATCATATTTAAGATAAATTTATTACTTGGTTAACCTTGTGGTGAAGCTGGTGATGCATCAACAGAGTGTGGTTTATCCCTTTTTCATCAGTGAGGTAGACACTTGTGTCAGGTGCTAATTGTTCCATGTGGCTCAATTTTTTCTTGCAGCAATACTTCTTTAGGACTCTGGGCAAAAAATAAGTATCAGTCCATCAGAAGCTACATTAGAACATTAAGGGTTGTCCTCTAGTTTGGATAGCTGGATCTTACATTGGGATGAGGAAGGAGTTGCCTAAGTGGCAGTCCACAAAGGGATTCTGGCTCACCACCCAGAATGCCTCAGAGAGATGAGAGGCATATGTGACAGAAAGGGAGCTGTAACACCATTTCAGATGGGTGCAGCATAAGGTCCTCCATTGTTGACCTTTCTTTGCAGGCTGATGTATAGGGAGTAAGCCTGAGGTCTTATTTCCTCTGATCGTCAAGTTCACTGCCAGCACTAAACACTCCTTGTTCTTGTATATGGCAGCTTGAGCCCGAAAGGTGCTCAGCATTCTGGCACTTATCCAGTAAAACATTTTAGCACATAAATAGCTTAAAACCATGCATAGTTCTATTGATTTCAAGCAGTAAGGTAAATTACACCTTTCTCACCAGTATGTAATAGAATGCATTCTTTAAAAAGGTCCTGTCTCAATAACCATTTTTACCATAAACCAATGAATTCAGTTGACATAATTATGTTGAAAACAAAAGTCTCCTAATTCATTATTTGGGAGGTGAGAAATATTTTCAATTACATTTTAAAATGTCTGAGCTTTTTGTAATACGTTTCCATTTTGTGAAAACCTGCCAGATTTTTATTGTGTTTATTTTCTGTTATTGCTTTTGCTCAAAAAATGAACCCCTAAGATTTGTTTAAAAAATTAGACCAAATACTCTGTTTTAAAGAGTGAAATTTCAATTTGATGAGGATCAGCTTTCATATGAAAACACACAAGACATGACATTATACAAAAAAAAATTAAATTCAATATGCAAAATTTTGCTGTCCAAAGATGGCTTGGAATCACATGAACATTTTTTCACAATTTTTTTCACAGCCCTATTTATAATATATAATTTACATGAATGCAAATTTTTCTTTTTAAGGAGGAAAGGGGGTAAACTTCTGTCTCTTGCATTTAGGAAATGTTCTACTGGATTTAAAAAAGTGGAAATCTGGTTTTCATTTTTGACAAACCAGGTTTCTATACACTGACCCCTGCTCTCTTATTTCAACATTAGTGAAATATAACTGTAATTGCTGACACATCTCTCCGTTTAAAAGAACTTATGCATGTTTTTACCCTTGAATTAAATAAGCTTCAATTTTAATAACTTTCAAAATAATCAAACTACAGAACAAAGAAAGTGAAATGACAAGCATTTATTTTTGCAGCCTTGAACTGTGTAACTGTTTCTTGTACTCGCTCCTTTTTTTTTTCTTTTGAGGTGTAAGTAAAAATACTTAAATGAGCATTGGTGTTTGCTCTCCATGGGCTAACTGAATCAGACTCTAAACTTTTATCTGGATCTATGGAGCTTGGATATAAATTGAAAAGATCACAGCTATGGGGAGAAGACCTATACTGTAAAGGCCTTTCTGCATAGATTATGAACATCAGAACTCAATAATTTTTTTTCAAAACTATAGTTATAATTGGACCCAATGGGGGTCTCTCTCTTTGATCAGATCATAGTAACTGTGACTTTACAGTGGAAAATGTCACTACTGTGAAGGTTTATCACCTGTAGAGCTGGTCTTTTCTCTGATGCCATGTTCAGTTCTCATTAGCATTATTCAAAGTTTAGTTGTTAATTAGGTTGACACTTCAATTACAATAATCATCTACAAGAACAGTCATGACTGCTTGCATAAAGAAACAAAAAGATATTCATTCTTGCATACATTTATAAAAGAATGAAACCTGTTTTGGTGATACTTTGTGCTTATAAGGGTAGCCTAAATGTTCTGGTTAAAGAGTAACCCAACTGAAAATAAATGATGCTTTGGACAGAATCTGATAACTTATGTATTGTTTTGCAAGGCACTTTGCAATAAAAATTAATATGGAAATACATCTTCATAATAATTGCAATAGATTTTTTTCTCCAACTGTCTGGTATTCAGCTTCTTAAAACAAGAGTGGAAGAACTGCTCTTATTAACTGCATTCACACATCTTTCTTGTTTTTAGGAATATCAGAATAATTCCAAAATATATGATCTTGCTCCAAAGCTTCCTTAACTAAAGAATGGCCTTTTAATCTAATGTTACTCATGCCTTCCAGAATTGTACAATCAGAACTTGTTTACCACATAAAACAGGGTAGATCTTCAGAAATCAGATGCTGGAATTAATGTTTTTCTTAATGCAGGTGCCTCATCACTAATAAAAGGGTGCTATCCCCTTCCTTCTCCATCCCTTTCACCCCCTCCACCCCATTCAGATGTTTTATTCCTTAGGCCAATTCTAAAGACACTGCACTATTGAATTTATACAGGCTTTCCCCAACTAGCAAACAATAGTGGCAACAGCTCCCATGATGCATGAAAAATGATGCATGCTAATAAGTTGGCAACAAAAAAACTAAAATTGAGAGGTAAGTGAGCTGGAAGTGCCCTTAAAAAATAACCCTCCACAGCATAAATGAAAGATGCCCAACTGGCTTCATCTCAGACAAGCAGACACATGTTATGATTGCAAAAAATCTGCAGAAAAGTGGCTCACAAGCAGTTTACTGTAAAATAATTAAAGCTTATTTATGTCAAGAGGCCTTGGGAAAAAAAAAAGAGAGCATTAACCAATTTACATTAGCACTTTACCATCATCCCCTGCTTTCGTTTCAATTAACAGACCAGCAGGTGCTCTTTGCAGTTAAAAAGATAAGCTATCGAGGAGGAGGATGAATTTTTGGCTGACCTGTAGACACTGTGGTTTGCCTGCTGATTGGGTTCATACCTTGCTGTACCAATTTCTGAGGTGTTAATTTAACTGTTCCTCTCTGTCATACAGGTCTCAGCCTTGAAAAATAAACTGAAGAAGCAGTCTACAGCTACAGGTGATGGAGTAGCTAGGGCCTTCCTTAGGACACAGGCAGCATTGTTTGGATCCTACAGAGATGCACTAAGATACAAACCTGTAAGGCTTTTTATTATTTTAATTTGTTTTCCTTTATTCATAAGAACAGAAACTCATTATTTTGCTATCTGGAAGAAAAGTACTAAAGTCTTATCACAATCTTAAGGGTTTCAAAAAATAAAATGTCCTAAATGTTATCTTAAACTTGATAATAAGGTGGTAATCTAGAAGTTGCTTCTTTGACTTTTGAACCTTGAGCATCTGAATGATCTGTGTTTTACTTACAGTAGGTACTTGCCCGCCAGCAAACTACTTTCCCTTTGTCTCATTCATTGAAACAACTAAATGGAGCTCTAATAAAGAAACTACTTGTATGACTCACTTAGGATTATTGATGGACTGCAGGAACTGACAAAGTTGGGAAAGGGGCTGGCTAATTTGGAGGTTGGTCATTTTCTCTACTTAGAATCCACCAAAAGTGAGCTTGGTGGAAGCCAAGAATCTTTTACTACCTCCTAGCAAAGGCTTGGAATCATCTAGTGGAACTGTTTTAGGTCTGGCTGTGTCAGGAAGCAGGGCCTGCAGAAGAGCCAGTCTCCTGGCAAATTAAGGAGCACAGCTGGCCGATAGTAGGCTGCCTGATTGGCTACACTGACTGATTGGTTAGAAGAGGAAGCACACCAGCTCTTCAGCTCTGCAGCAGAAGCTCTTCAGCAGTTGCTCAAAATATTTGCCATGGGCTTGTGTTAGTGCCTGCCAATGGCCCCAGCCTTGTGCCCGCCTTCCCTAACTCCAGATAACCTGCTCCTGATTCTTGGCTTCAGTTCCTGATTCTCTTCTCTGGCATCTGGCCTCTGCTTCGGTCTTTGACACCGGGCTCCAATTCCTGACTACCAGCTCCTGCTCTAACCACTCGGTACAACTGCCCATGCCCTGGTCACTGACAGGCTGTTTGGTGAATCTAGCATGCTCATGACCTGTGACATTCCTGCTTTGATATCAGTAATAGAGCAGGAAGGGATGAAAGCCCAGTCTGTCTTAGCAAAATTTCAGAATGTGTGTGTTTCTGAGGCTCAATTGGTGCTTCATAGACTGGAGCTAGCATGGATCTTTGTCTTTTCTGTTTTGTTAATGCTAGTGGAATAATGCTGAGCCTATTGCTGACAGATGTGGTTAATGCCTATCAAAAGATGGCACTTTCACAGCTGCAAGTAGATGTTCAGAGAAGCAGCCTACTTAAAATACTTTCCTCTAACACTGACTTATTTGCAAACTACTGATTGGTCTCTCCGTTTGGGGAAGGATAGTGAGATCATGTTGGTTTGGTAACTCCAGTATTATCATGATCTGATATTTCTGACACTTCTGTCTAAATTCTGCCTGCTTGATGTCCTGGATTCAGCTCTAGTTAACAGAATTGTTAGTGATCTTATGATAGACATGAGGGATCTGTCCTTTGAAATCTGACAATCTCCGATTCAGATGATCACTAGATGTAAGAGGGTAGGCTGTGGTTCATGATACTAATAGGCAGAATTGTTTGTTGACCTCTGATTACACTCATTCTGGGATGTGACATATCAGAAGTAATGATGGGTGCCTTCTTGTTGCAGGCTGTCTTGTTTGTTGTTGACCTTTTTCGTATTGACCCCTCACTGTAATTCTGACTGGCAGAGACAAGGCAAGTGAGGGAATATCTTTTATTGGACCAAGTTCTGTTGGTGAGACAGACAAGCTTTCGAGCCACACAGAGCTCTTCTTCAGGTTTTCTGTGTGGCTCGAAAGCTTGTCTCTCTCGCCAACCGGACATTGGTCCAATAAAAGATATTACCTCAACCACCTTGTCTCTCTACTGTCCTGGGACCGACATAACTACAACTACACTGCATTCTGACTGGCAGGCATTTTTCTTTAGATGAAAGACAACTGACTAAGTTGAACCCATATAAGACTGAAATGGTGTACCAGGTATAAGCAATGGAGATAAGCAATTTTAAGGAATGTGTGAATGCGCTATTTTTTTCAGTGGCTGGCCTCTGGCAACTACAGAATTTTAGAGTTAAAGTAATTGCTATTTGACCTGAAAGTCCACGTTGCAATAGTATCTAAAATGGCTATGCAAAATTTCAAGATCCTGTAGAATCCAGTGCAGGACTCGAGTTATGAGTGCATTTCAGACACCCAAAGTTCTCCCCATTACAGACCTTCACAGTTATTTATTTTTGCTGTCTCCATGATAGAATGATGTAATTTGTTCCAAATGAGATTTATATGAAATTGCTTTGGAAGCTGCAGCCGTTGCAGAATGGGGTTGCCCATCTGCTCATTGGTATAAGAGTGGCCTTTAAGGGAGTCTTTAGCGTTGATTCTCTGCAGTTTGCATTGACTGTTGGTGAGCAAACAACTAAATTTCAGTGTCTCGTTCACATATATCAGATGTAGATTAAGACAGTGTTGTTGAGGTGGAGGAGGCTCTCCTTACGTTCTGACCTGATGTTTGGTCCTGGAAATGACCAAGGAACAGGTCCTTTTTGGTTCAGTAAGTCTGTTGGAGTTCATCTATAACTGTCTTCAAGATGCTGCACGAGGTCCCTTTTTACTTTGGTGGTTTTAAAAAGTAACAACTTTTCAATTTTCAGTTTACAATTTTTCATCAGTTGCTCCATTGCAATTTGAGAAACCCATGTTTTCCATTGTACTGATAATATGAAATTGTAATACAAGTTGGCAAACATTTTTTAATAATAACCTGTGTAGCTCCTCCTTTCAAGATTATTTGCTTTTGCCCCTCCCCCCCCCCTTTTTTTTAATCCAGTGGTCATATATAAGAGAAATGTATTTGTGGAATCACTATGGAAAAGGGTCTAATTAGGGGCACCATTTTGGAATTTCTCAGCCTGCTGGCCATTGTCAGCCTGTCTTAGGTCGGCAGATACCAGTTAAAAATGAAAAAATATAACTTAAGAAATACCTAATATAGCTAAAACTTAACATTTTTTCCAAGTGTTAATATTCGATGTCAGTTGCTGTTCATATTGTTTTAACTAATATAGGTCCCACCATGCCCAGAAGCTATTTTTCCTTGGAGATAAATCTGACCTCTTCTAAATTGCTGTATAAGATAGAAATGCAGTACACAGTATTTATTTATGAAATTCATATATTATTTCTTTAGGTTTCTGATTTACAGGATTCTTAGTATGTTGTTACAGTTGTGACAAAGTTCCTCCTCTACCTTGGTGGGTCCTGTGCTTATTGGTGGATTTGCTTGCCTCAGAGATTTACGGCAGCAATCAGTTTGGCCTAAACAACCTAAGCTATAAGCACTTTTGTGGCTCAAATCTGCCGTTCGCTCAGATAACCTCATCACTGGCCCTCATGGGGAAAAAGAGAAGAACAACCCCCACAGTCTCTGCTGATCCACCGTGTAGGTTGGGGAACAGAGACCTCCCCTCTGGTGAAACCCACAGTCCCGGTCAACTCCTCCTGTGTCTGATCAGGAGTTGGGAGGTTTGGGGGGAACCCAGGCCCAACCACTGCTCCGGGTTCCAGCTCAGGGCCCTGTGGATTGCAGCTGTCTAAAGTGCCTCCTGTAATAGCTGCGTGACAGCTACAACTCCCTGGGCTACATCCCCTGTGGCGTCCTCCCAACACCTTCTTTATCCTCACCACAGGACCTTCCTCCTGGTGTCTGATAACGCTTGTACTCCTCAGTCCTCCAGCAGCACATCCTCTCATTCTCAGCTCCTTACATGCCCTCCTAACTGATGGGAGGTCCTTTTTAAACCAGGTGTCCTGATTAGCCTGCCTGCCATAATTGATTCTGGAAAGTTCTTAATTGGCTCCAGGTGTCTTGATTAGCTTGCCTGTCTTAATTGGTTCTAGCAAGTTCCTGATTGCTCTCGGGCAGCCCCTGCTCTGGTTACTCAGGGAACAGAAAACTATTCATCCAGTGGCCAGTATATTTCCCAATAGGACCAGACTCCTGTACCTGGTCTGGGTCTGTCACAGGTTTTATCTCTGGATTACCAATTTGAACTTTGTCCAGGTTAATAGTGACTGAGAGTTGTTGTCTAATGATTGATCAAAGACCTACATGAAATGAGTTGATATCAGTTCAAAAGCTAGTGGATGTGGATCTATATCACAAAAAAACCTCATCACAATTAATTGGCACCATTTGGGAGTATTCTCAGAAGAGATGTGTCCTGTACTGAATGGGTATAGAGAACGTACTCTCTCTCATTCCAGAAAACCATAGTGATGGGTGTAGTATGAAAACTCAAATATGAGTCACAGACAGTATCTACTTTCATACTGGGGTTCATATAATGTTTCACATTGGCATTTTAAAGGGATATACTTAAAAGAGAAGCTTCACTCTATAATTTTAAAACAATTATAATGATATAAATTGACCATATTTTCAGAATCAAAACCTGGAGTGCTTTTGTGGCACCATTTTTATGGTCACAAAACAGCCATACAAAAGTACACTTTTTTAATTGTATGTTGGGGTTACTACTGTTTGCTTTTGACTCAAAAGCATATTTTTCAGTTTGGTGGATTTTTTTCCAATATCCTAATGCACTGAATGAGTTTAGCTTGAAACATGGAATATTCACTTTGGGTAAAAGAACAGCTTTGTTGGGTTTGCACTCATTCAACTTTCCCGTTCACTCCAAACACTGTTCTTCACAGTAAACGCTTATTTCATGGGACTGTTTGTTTCTAGTAAACAGAGAACAAAGTTTCCTCAGCATAACAGTATGCCTTGAACATACATATTATGGTTATTAAAAAAAATAGATTGATGAAATGGAAAAGTGGAATACTGAAAGAAGTTCTGGGACACCAGCACATCATATGAAAACTTGGGACCGTCCTGTTAAAGGCAGGACATCTATAAAGGTGATAGTTCATATCATTTGAAAAGAATAATTGTAAGAAATACACTCTTGCTCATAAAAGTTTACTTTGGTGTTATTCCTTGTAAAAGCAATAATAATCCATTGCTCTCACTTAATACAGTACTACAACAAACTAATATAAAACAATCACATTGATACTGCTCCAAACATTGGTAATTTCAGTAACGGTAAAAAGACAGACAGACTCTCTCTCTCTCTCTCTCTCTCTGTAACCCTACAACTTTAAAACCTACAACTTCCCCATATTTACCATTGCCTTTCCAATATTTCCAATGAAGTGGAGGATAAGGGGGGATCTGATAGCTGCTTTCAACTACCTGAAAGGGGGGTTCCAAAGAGGATGGATCTAGACTGTTCTCAGTGGTAGCTGATGACAGAACAAAGAGTAATGGTCTCGAGTTACAGTGCGGGAGGTTTAGTTTGGATATTAGGAAAAACTTTTTCACTAGGAGGGTGGTGAAACACTGGAATGCTTTACCTAGGGAGGTGGTGGAATCTCCTTCCTTAAATATTTTTAACGTCAGGGTTGACAAAGCCCTGGCTGGGATGATTTAGTTGGGGATTGGTCCTGCTTTGAGCAGGGGATTGGACTAGATGACCTCCTGAGGTCCCTTCCAACCCTGATATTCTATGATTCTATGACCCTAAGAGAAAATAATAAAATTGATTTTGTTCTTAATTTCTCTTTATTTCTTCCCTATTATTGGGTAAATGGCTATGAAAATGGGAAATGAAATCAAAACTAAACCTCTTAATTGGCTCACTGAATAATGATGAGTTTGTACACAACTCCTGCACAAGCAAGATTTGAGTCAGATTCTTTATGCCAGAGGAATTTGGCCATAAAATTTACTTACCTGGCCCATCAGGAATTACCCCACTATAAGGGTGATTCTCTACTAGAGTAGAGCTGATGTAGGGGAAGTTAGGCCACTCCCCCTTTTTGCTGCCATGAAAACAACCATCATAAGAAGAAAAGGGGGTGGCTGGGATATCCCTGTGCCATGCCAATTCTCAGCTGTTAATTTTTGACCCTTTGGGCTGTTTGCAACTGTTGTAAGCTAGAAATACCCATATACACCTCTACCCTGATATAACACGACCCGATATAACACGAATTCAGATATAACATGGTAAAGCAGCGCTCTGGGGGGTGGGGCTGCACACTTCGGCGGGTCAGCGTGTCTGGCTCAGAGATGCCGCTCTGAGCGGCGTGTTAAGGGTGCCGGGCTGGGGCTGAGGGATTGGATAAGGGGCAGAGGGTCTTGGGGGGTGGTCAGGGGACAGGGAGTGAGGGGGTTGGATGTTTCGGAGGTTTGGGGGCAGGACGGTCAGGGGAAGGGGAACAGGGGCTTGGGAGTCCCGGGGGGCCTGTCAGGGGGCAGGGGTGTGGATAGGGGTCAAGGCAGTCAGGGGACAGGGAGCAGGGTGGTTGGGTAGGGGGTGGGGTCATGGGGGTGATTAGGGATTGGGGGGTCTTTGGAGGAGGTGGTCAGGGGACAGGGAGCAGGGGGGCTTAAATAGAGGCTGGGGTCTGGGGGGGGTAGTTAGGGGCAGGGGTCTCTGGAGAGGGTAGTCAGGGGACAAGGAATGGGGGGGATTGGATGGGTCGGGGGTTCTGAGGGGTCAGTCAGGGGGCGGGAAGTGACTATTAATAACGGAAATGCTTGAGGCCAAAGCAAGTTCTATACAATGCGGATTCACATATAACGTGGTAAGATTTTTTTGGCTCCCGAGGACTACGTTATATCGGGGTAGAGGTGTTGTCAAGGTTCCTCCCCCACTCTGAACTCTAGGGTACAGATGTGGGGACCTGCATGAAAAACCTCCTAAGCTTATCTTTACCATCTTAGGT
The DNA here is from genome assembly GCF_965140285.1 of Lepidochelys kempii. NCBI lineage: Eukaryota > Metazoa > Chordata > Testudines > Cheloniidae > Lepidochelys > Lepidochelys kempii. The sequence goes on along the minus strand of NC_136387.1, from coordinate 64,125,902 downwards.
CAAAACTTCCCCAAGGTACAAAATATTCCACCCTTTGTCCTTGGATTGGCCGCTACCAGCACCAAACAAATACTGGTTACTGCGGAAGAGCTGTTTGGACGCGTCTTTCCCCCCAAAATACTTCCCAAAACCTTGCACCCCACTTCCTGGACAAGGTTTGGTAAACAGCCTCACCAATTTGCCTAGGTGACTACAGAGCCAGACCCTTGGATCTTAAGAACAATGAACAATCCTCCCAACACTTGCACCCCCCCTTTCCTGGGAAATGTTGGATAAAAAGCCTCACCAATTTGCATAGGTGACCACAGACCCAAACCCTTGGATCTGAGAACAATGAAAAAGCATTCAGTTTTCTTACAAGAAGACTTTTAATAAAAATAGAAGTAAATAGAAATAAAGAAATCCCCCCTGTAAAATCAGGATGGTAGATATCTTACAGGGTAATTAGATTCAAAAACATAGAGAACCCCTCTAGGCAAAACCTTAAGTTACAAAAAAGATACACAGACAGAAATAGTTACTCTATTCAGCACAATTCTTTTCTCAGCCATTTAAAGAAATCATAATCTAACACATACCTAGCTAGATTACTTACTAAAAGTTCGAAGACTCCATTCCTGGTCTATCCCCGGCAGAAACCAGCATATAGACAGACACACAGACCCTTTGTTTCTCTCCCTCCTCCCAGCTTTTGAAAGTATCTTGTCTCCTCATTGGTCATTTTGGTCAGGTGCCAGCGAGGTTACCTTTAGCTTCTTAACCCTTTACAGGTGAGAGGAGCTTTCCTCTGGCCAGGAGGGATTTCAAAGGGGTTTACCCTTCCCTTTATATTTATGACAGGTGTATTGCTCTAGTTCAGCACAGGAGACCATCCCTGCCCAGAGACATTGCTAGGATTGGGGGATTGTGAAGGTGAGTTTTAAGTCACTTGTGCACATGCAAACCCAACTTGTTATTCAGTACAGGTGTAACCCAGACTCCCGCCTTCCATTCTCAAGTCTTCCTTTTCAGATTAGGTTCCATAATATTTGAACGTTTATCATGAGAACAGTGGTCCATATAGCCAAATATCCTGTCTTCCAGCAGTAGCAAGTGCCAGATGTTTTTGAATGAACAGAACAAGGCAATTTCAAGTAATCCATTCCCTGTCACCAGTCCCAGCTTCTGGTATTCGGAGGTTTAGGGACACTAGGAGCATGGGTTTGCATCCCTGACCATTTTGGGTAATAGCTATTGATGGACCTATCCTCCATGAATTTATCTAATTCTTTTTTGAACCCAGTTATGCTGCTGGCCTTTCAGCCTCCCATGGCAACAAGTTTCACAGGTTGACTGTGTGTTGTGTGAAGAAGTACTTTCTTTTGTTTGTCTAAAACTGTCTGCCTATTAATTTAATTGAGTGCCCCTTAGTTCGTGTATTTATATGAAGGGGTTAATAACACTTCCCTGTTCATTTTCTCAACACCATTCATGATTTTATAAACCTCTATCATATCCTCTCTAAGATGAGCAATCCCAGTCTTTTAAAGCTCCCCTTGTATGGAAGCTGTTCCATACCTCTGATCATTTTTGTTGCCCTTTTTCTGTACCGTTTCCAACTCTAACATAGTTTTTTTGAGATGGGGTAACCTGAACTGCACGCAGTATTCAAAGGGTGGGCATTCCATGGATTTATAGAGTGGCACTGTCTTATTATCTGTCCCTTTCCTTATGGTTCCTAACATTCTGTTAACTTTTTTGACTGCCGCTGCACATGGAGTGGATATTTTCAGAGAACTGTCCACAATGACTCCAAGATCGCTTTATTGAGTGTTAACAGCTAATTTAGACCCCATCATTTAGTATGTATAGTTGGGATTATTCTTTCCTATGGGCATTATTTCGCATTTATCAACATTGAATTTCATCTGCCATTTTGTTGTCCAGTTACTCAATTTAGTAAGGTCCCTTTGTAACTTTTAGCAAACAGCTTTGGATTTAACTATATGGAGTAATTTTGTGTCATCTGCAAATTTTTCCATCTCACTGTTCACCCCTTTTTCCAGATCATTTATGAATATATTCCTTTAGGAATACCAATCCATAACTTTACATAATGGTTCAAATATTGCAGTTACGTAAACTGAGATGAGAGTTACACATCAGATGCAAAGGTTATATGAGCGTAATTAGCATAAAGGTGTTGTCATTCAATTTGTGTGCAAAATTGGTATTCTTTCTCTCCCCTTTATTTTCACTTTCTTGTTATGTTGTGTTTATGCTACAGGCCCTTTTATCCCACCCTGTGAACATTGCAATCATTTCCCTCAACACTTGAAACTTACTTTATGCAATGCATACTGCTAGACTGTTTGCATCAGATATGTAGTTGATGTCACTATTTATGCCACTGCTGAATTTGACCCAAAGACTCCTATGGGGTGGTATCCAATTAGACCAGGTCTCAGTTTTTGCCAAGATATCCTGTTCCAAAGCTGCAAATTATCTCCTTGGCAGCACTAGGACACAGGTATAGTTTAAGAATTGTAACACCTAGTCTTCAGAAACTGAGCAATCTGTTAGTGTTAGAGGGCTTATTCCTTCACCCACTTACTTCCCTGGTCCTTCTCACATGAACAGAGAGCAACAATACCCGAAGTCCAAAGGTGCAAACAATTCGATGTTTATTGGGGTGAACTTCCAGCAAGCATGATTCCAGTTTCCTTCCTTAGTATCCTCCTTCCCAGCTCTGACACCACAGAGCCTTACACCTGTGTCCCTGTTCCCATTCCTACCCTTTTCCTTACTCCCATTCCCTGTTCCCATTTCCCCCTTTAGCAAAACATGATTCCAATTTTCTTACCCCCATTCCCTGTTCCCATCTCCCCCTTCAGCAAAACATGATTCCAATTTTCTTACCCACATTCCCTGTTCCCATCTCACACACCCACATGCCCACCCCCACCCACACCCAGTCACTTCCTCATTGACTACAGATTATATAGTAAAACTTGAGTTCTGCTTAGCTATACCTTAACCAATCATTTTCCTGAAATTTAACTAACCAATCCTAACATATTGTAACATGATTATGTAACCAATTATATCCCACCACCTTAATTAGTTTACACCCAGCAAAATTAATTATACAGCAGACAGGAACAATCACAGAACCAGACAGAGATTCTACAGACAAACAACAGCAAAGTGGGAACTATAATGACAAAACAATACAGAAGTGAGGATTTCACATCCCAGCTATTGATAAATGAGTTCTTGCCAGACAGGATGCTGTCAAACTAAGTTTCCTTTTACATTTTCTAGGCACTTCCCTTTGTCTGGAGGTGATAGGAATACAGTCCTGTCCTGATAGTGCCTAACAGCCCAACAGCACCTTATTTCAGTGTGACTAGTTTGGAATGTGAGGAGGGGACCAGTCGCTTCCCAGCTTATGGCTGCCTCTGCTGCTTAGCCAAAGGCCTTAGCCTAAGAACAGGGCCTCAGACTGTCACAGTAAGAGAAGGCCCTTACACCAGCAGACAGTGATTTTGATTCTTTCTTTTATACTTCTATCACTAGCCAAGTGATAAGAATACACCTAAATTCTTAGAGTATAGGCCTTTACAGACAGGCCTGAATATCTATAGCCTAACAGTTAGCCTTTCTTTTAATTTGCTTTTCACAAATGATGTCTGAGCCTTATCATTACTCAAAGTTTTGTTTGGGTCAATTTCCTTTCTGTTTTAATGTTAGGTGGTTTATTCTCCCCCCACTCCTACCCCCGCCCAAAGGGGAGGTAACTTCAATATATTTTTTCTTTTGTATGACTTAACCTTTCTGTGCTGCCTAACTTTTTGAGAGAAAGCCAGAATTTTTTTAGCATGGAAAATAAATCATGCCAGTTTATACTCTTAACTCTTTTTTTAATGAGATATGTTTTTTAAGGAAGATGATTTGTTTTGTTATTTTATGTAAAATAGATTATCCCCCCCTACTTTATCATGATGAATTACACTTTTATCACACAAGTGTTTATTCCCCTCCAATATTTTTAACAAATTCGTAAACAGATTTTCTCCGTTGCTTATTTTTATGATGTCATGTTTAGTCTTTAACAAGCATAGACTTCCACTCCCATTCATTACAAACATTCACCCTCTTCTTTGCCAGGATCAACCTGTTTTGCTTACACAACCTTTCCTGTTCTGAACACAGACTGGGGATAGGCATACCTGGTTAAGCAAGAAGTTTGTATACCCTGAAAAGAGGTATTAGCTGACTGGTATTAGGGTATATTTAATGCTTGGGATTGGTGATTCCTGTTCTTATACCCTGGTTTTAACCAGCAAAGTGTATGTGTACCATGCCTTCTTCCATGGCATTCTGTTAGGATCTGCAGCCAGGTTATCTGGTTACACCTTCAGCATGGCATACAGGTTCACTTATCTGTGGGGAAATATTTGCTTATGGTTTATTTAGGCTTAAGTTTCAGAATTTGATTGTTATAGTTTAGAGGGCAAGAGTACCTTGCAATGGGATCTGATTTGCCTTAACCCTTCTCCCAGAATTTGGGCATGGCTTTGGCAGTGGGTGCAGCTAAGGCACTTTTGGAGGAAAGAAAATCTGATGCAAGAATAGGCCTTTTGATTAGGTGCAGTACTCTCACACACCACACTAAGGTTTTTAGCTTGAGGAGTGTATTAAGGGCCACAAGTTCATTTACAGGGAAAACATACTTTGGGCCTGTAGGGTCTTCAGTATGGCTTAGTTGTGATTCCAGGAGGTGCCAGGTAATCTAGATTTTGCTTTAGGTAAATAACATTGATGACAGAGGACTTTCAACTCAGACATTTGTTTGTAAATTTTATTGGCACCATCGTAAGTGGAAACAACAATAAAGTCCTGCTTTGTTCTTGGTTACTATCTGGATCTTTATCTGCTAAGAATGCTAGAAATTGTGGTATTTTCATCCTGGTACTATTAGATGCACTCTTGTTACAAAGCACAATGGTTTAATGTAAAAGTAGAGATGGTTTTTAAAGACTCAGAGTTTGGTCAATGCAGAGTTGGAGTCTACAGTTCCCCTTGTTCTCATAATGCAACCAGCATAGAGCTACTGTATACCAAAACGGAATTAAATATGTTAAATAAACTTTAATATTAACAATAATGAGTAACTGACACAAGTGTCAGACTTTTTTGGTAGGAAAAGAAAACCAAATAAGAAATTTCTGAACTACTTCTGTGCATGGAAATAATTGAAATGTGTTTATTGCTGTTGTTAAATATTACGAGATTTGGAAAGCAACAATATCTCTGCTAACCAAGATTGATTTTGATTTTAGTATAATCATATAGGGTTAGTTTAATGTTTTATGTTTAACTTGAATGTTTCATCTGAGTCTGTATAAATAGCTTAATGAAAATGTGAATGCAACTTAGAGGAACTGATTCCTGCTGTGTGCGGCAACCCATAGAAGGGCAAAAAAATTCTATAGCAACTGTTGTTAAAAGGACAGATATCTTGTATGGGCATAGATTGTTTGGTCTGAGTATTAGCTGTCTACTTTTCAATATAGAATCCCTACTGGGTTTTGATCGAACTTGCTTTGAAAGTACATTGTAGATCAATACTAAAGGGGCTAATGGACTGTGTGCTAGTTAAATATCAGTGAAACGTTCCTCCAAAACTCAAAGTTTCTGAATTTATTTAATAGTATTTGTAAAAATAAATCTGTTAGAAATGTGCAGTTCATATCAGAAAACTGATATAAATATTTTTATTCATAATTGGTAATTCACTCTACTTTTTGTAATCAAGCATTTCAGAGTCCTTTTATAATTACAGTACTTCAGGGTTATTCCTAATGCAATCTTATGTTAATCAAAATATTTTACCCAATAAAATATAAGACATAAGGGTTTGAAAAACTTTGGTGTGAGTTCAGTTGCTAGATGGAGTTTCAGAAGTACAAGGGATGCCCCGAAAAAATTGCACTGATCTGAAAAATTCTGCTGGTTCTAAAGGAATTCTTATTCTGTATTTTTGATTTCCTGAGCAGAATCTTTCAAACGGTAAAACTTTTCAAGCAAGCCTGCTTTATACAGGTAAGAATAACAATAAATTAATGTAGTCTTAAAGGCTTTTGTTTTTGAATGTAAACTGTTTATGGATCTAAATAAAATTACATTTAACATGCAGTTGTTCTGCTTGTGAATCTGAGTTGCACTGCAAAGGGAGCGCAGATAGAACAGTGCTTACTGGAAATATGATGTCCCCGTGGATGCTAGAAAAAGCCTGCTGGGGAACATCCCTCTCTGTGCTTTAAAAATATGGATGAAGCACGCTCCCAACGGGGTCATCACATCACAAAGATACATGGTGCCTTAGAGCCAACATCTCTTAGGCTGCTAATGCCTTTAGTATTGCTCGCCGCCACCCCATCCATGCTTTACACTGCCACATACTGGGACTAGCCTCTTGTATATGGATGCACTGGAAGGGAAAAATTCATTTGTGCTCACTTCCTCTCTTCAGAACTCTTACACATTGGGGGCATAGTTTAGACCTTATATTTTCAAATCAAAATATTTGAAAATAATTTTCTTCGTTATTTACCTGTCATGCCCTGAGTTTGAAGTTCTAGGGTACTTCCCTGGTATATGTTGGTAACATCAGAGGGTCTATCTGTTCTCTACATGCAGCTTTAGATGCTTTTTTTATTTATAAAATAAGCCTCTTTGAAATTTCTAGGTGCACGTATGTATTTAAAGAGTAATCATTACAAGCTGACTCAATGTCTCGAAAAGAATCAACAACTTTCCATTCCCAAAAGTGTGCCACAGGTCAGTTCCTCAGGTAAAGGCCTATGTAAAGAGGTGGACCTTGCAGTGTACTTGTGATGTATTGAACAAATGGGGGAAGTAAGTTCTAGATGAGAAATGCTCTCTCAAAGACATCATGCTTCCAGTTTGCAGCCATTTAAATCTGAGGATTCAGTTTAAGCATTTCTGCTATCTCAGCTGTTGTGATCTTTTGTGACAAATCTACTGAACAAAGAAAGGTTCTGTGGAATTGGGGGGCTGGTTGGTGATGAGTTGGTCAGAGAGGGAGATGATTGGGGGCGCCTGGGGGGAGGGTGGCATTTTGAAGATATTTGGTAGATCGCTTATTCAGATCTAATATGTACTACAGCCTAGCAGCTACGGCAACTTAAATTGTTTGCCCTGAGATGTGGTATAGCTGGTGAGCTTCCAAGTACTGCATTGAAAAGGGATCGTGCACCACAGCTTCCATACATCCCATAAAGAAGGGAGGATTGTACAATAAAAATTAAGCATGTACTTTAGTGCTGTGCTGAATAGGGATGAACTTAACCATGTTCTTATGTGCTTTGATGAACTGGAGCCTAAGGCATCCAAGATCTAGTCTTTGAAAAATCAATATGGAAGGGAGCACTTGGAAATATCAAAACAAGGTTTTAAAATGACATCAGTGGCTTTAATGTAACATCTCTTTAGATAATACTCTTACCATTTACAAATAAATATAACATAAAGATCATTTGAAGATGATTTAGGGATACTTTTGGACAAACTCAATAAAGTGCTGACAGATCACATGAGGGAAACTCATTCTCTCAATCCTTAAGCATTGAATTACATTGTAAACTAGAATTTAGGACAATTTGTGTAAAGCAGCACCTAAGGTTGCCGGAGTTAATAGGAATAGGAGCAGGAGGAGGCAGTGATCATTGGCAGAAATATGTTTGTCTTCAAAGTGGCCTGCAGTTTGTGTTTGAAAGGTTCCTCTGTTTCATTATGGTAGGGATCCACATAAGGGGTATCTTTTACCCCATTCTGGGCTTTTACCATGTGTAAAAGTCCATGGTAGTAAAATGTTCTATTAGCTGAGTCAGTTGTGCATTCTAATATTTTATGCAGGACCTCAAATTGTCTGATTTACCTAAATCTAGGGTAAACTCCTCCAACCTGGTGTATTTTTATTTTTTTTTAAACCATGAAGGCATATGCTCTTGACGGGTAGGTCCTTTGCCTACATGACAATACTCCCTGCAGTATATCTCTCTGAATCATTATCATGGAAATAATATGCAGAATATACATTGATGTATTAAAATATTTAGAACCTTCTCTGCGCTAGTGGAGTTTATGGAAATTAAACAGCAGAATAATATAATTTAAGGGAGTCTTCTTCCTGTAATTTGATTTGGTCACTATACAGTAGAGACAGATACTCTTTTATGCAGTTAAGGGATAACACAGGAGTTACAATATAATTTTACTATTTTCATTTACTTTGATTAGCATATATTAGCTTGCAGTAAAGACTATATATATTTACCTTGTCTCATCACTTTATGTTTTTGACGTGTCTACTCAGTATTCTTCATATTATTCTTACCTTCTTTTCCAAAAGCCGCACGATTTACTGCATTAACAATTCATCTGACCTCTTTTAAACCTTTTGTATGACTATGTAATAACTCCCAGAAATGACAGGAGGAGTCTTTAATTTGACAGTGAAATTGGTGACAGAAAATAGTTATGTTTTCTTAATTATTTCCTGGTTAATCAAATTTAGCTGCACACACATTAATGTTATATTTAGCACAACAAATAGACAAATAATCTGGTGATAATCTTAACATGTTGGTGTCCATTCAGAGTTTCTGCTTGCTTCTGCCGTTGGTTTAAGTGCAGTTAAATCAGAGTAATGTTGTACAGTAGTTAAGATTCATAACTCAAGCAGAACATTGTCACCATCAAAATGCATTTTGGTGAAAACTTTAAAGTGTTTGCAGTGTTTTATTACACTGTCTCTGCCTACTTTCCTTTTGAATTCAGTAAATACCTCTTTGATTGAAGGGCAGTAACTGTACGTGCTAACTTTTAAGGGGGAAAAATTGATGAAGGAGAATTTTAAATGTGCCAGTACTGGTTATAGCTAGGAGTACCTTCTAACTCGCTCTGTTTAAATTTAGGGAGAGCCTATCACTTTCTGTGAGGACAGTTTTGTGAAGCATCGTTCAAGTACTACCAAACAGTTCCTGGAAACTGCAGTGAATCTTCAACTTTTTAAACAGGTATGACAGGCCAATTGACCTCGTGATCTAACAGTTTCCTTCTAACAGATATCAGACGTATATGTTGTCCTCTCTGCCTCTGTATCCATTGCCTGTCAGCTTTTGAAAGCTCTCAGGAAGACCATTTTGAGAGGAAATATAGGAGAGAGGGGGGAATGGCAAATGTTTAACTCCTATAAGTGTGGAAAGAATCTTCCCAATCCCATTGTATCTCAGTGCAGGCACAAACACAGTCCCCACTTTTACCCGCAAATGACTGGCTGTGTCTGCCTCTGGAGCCAATCAAGAACTCCCTTGAAAAGGAAAAAGCAAGGAGCTCCCTGAACTTTAGCAGCTGAACTTTTCAGCCTCTTCAGTATAGTCAGGCTCTATTGGTCAACGGACAAAGGACCAAAGCACTTAACACTTTGTTACACAGAATTTTTCAAAATCAGGACCTCAGCCAAACAAATAAATTAATAGTTTCATGAAAATTCCTCCGTATTGAGTTTGGTTGACCGCAAAACAACATTTCCTATGGAGGATTTACAGCTCAGTAATAACTATTGTAGTATTACACAACATGGCTTCAGCACGATCCATGATACACTTTTTTCATGCTATTTTCTCCTGGCTTTTCTCTTTGTCCTCCCTTTCGATTCCCTTATGTAATTTAGTTGTTTGAAAGAGGGTCAAGAGACCGACCATAAACTTGTAGACCAGTAAGCTTATCTTTGTTTGCGCGCAAATCTGAGAAAACATCTTCTGGGATAAGGTGGGAAAACTTCTAGAAAAAACATGGTTTGATTGAAGCTAGCCTGAATGAATTCAGGCAGGGGAGTAAATGCTTAACTAATCTGCTAGAGTTCTTTGAAGATATACTATCATAATAGATAAGGAAAATTCATTGGATGTAGAATACTTTGATTTTCAAAAAGCATTTGACAAGTTTCTGTATCAAAGATTAATGGCTAAGGTAGAGATTTATAAACTACAAGGATGCTAGCTTGTAGTAGTCATAGGTAGACACTTTTCTAATTGGACAACATTATGGAAATACCTACAAATAAATAACATAAATACAGACTTTAAAAATAATAGAATAATAGATGGAGTACTCCAGGGATCAACTCTTAGAATCCAGTTTATTTTATTTAACTGTATTATATCTGCAGGGGCAAAGGTTTCGTTTATATGAAGTGTTAAAAGAGGTATTTTAAACATTTATAAGTGTTTACCAGATTAAGATTGGTGGTAGAGAAAGTAATATAACATGGAAACATCATTATTTTTATTGCTGTGATCCAGTGTTACATGTTTCTGAGTATCTTCAGCTATCAGGGATATTTGTCAATAAAAGGCTACTGCTCATGCCGAAGAGTCTGAATTATGATATGAGTATTGTGGCCAGATCCTCAGATGGAGTAAATTAGAGTAGTTCCACTGAAGTTATTAGAGCTCTGTCAGTTTCCATCTGGCTGTTCAATTGTAATTTATATGTAATTTTAAAGAACACTTAACAATTTTATTATTTTTCTGACATTTCTTCATACCGAGGAAGTAATATATATCTTTGAAGATGAGAATATCTTAAAATTATTATATTTTAAATGTTTTTAATAGCTAATATGTTGCCTTTTCTTTAGTTATGATCTGCTGTGTTTCCTCTCACTTCTCTAATTAATCCACAGTGCAGCTGCCTCATCTCCAGCAGTTCCCCACTGACAACTGGGCTGCTTTCAAGGTTGTTTGTGTTTTCAAAGGCTAACATGAGTTTACTGGGTTCCTGATACGGAGCATTATTTTTAGCAGAAAATAATTCTTGAAAGCAGCCTAGACACCTAGGCTGGTCTGCCTGGAGGTGTTTTAACTGCAGTTTTTTTGCTGCATATGAGCTTTGTCTGCCACTTTCAGAAGTGCTGCCCTGGCACTTATTCTTTTTTTGTTTTTGCAACTGAGGTCCATTCTTACCACCAAACTCTGCAACACTTCTCAATGGATGCAGTACTTTCAATGGTGGATTTGCACCACGGAATAGCTAAATCAAGAACCATTACATGACTATACTAACTCCCAGGAAAGTTCATCTTCTGATAGCTGACCTAAATTATCTGTAGCTCCTTGTTATCCAGAACAAACACTTGTCTTCATTGTCTGTTGTTTACTTTATTATGTATTTGACCAAACTTATTCTATATCCCACATACTATTTGAATAATAATATGAATTATTAAGCTTTGTAATAGACATTTATTATCAAAGATGGCCTGTCCACTGTTGAGTGATTATGAAGTGTGTTTTTCAAGATCTCTGAGGTTGGTTGGGGAAGAATCTATAGACTGTAATGTTGCACTTAACACCTCTGCTATCTTTTGTTGTAATTAGTTTCTTTCTTTTGTTTAGCACATAAACTGTGTCTCAGATACTGCAGTTCCTTCATATCAAAAGTGTATCTGAACATTATGTTACCGCAGTGGATAACTTCGCAAACACTGACATTTAACCAGTAATCTGTAAACAAGTTCAAGACATACCTATATTTGTTTTGTGGAAAAGAAAAGGAAGAAGGGGGAAGTAAAAGAAGAAGCCATTGGAATTAAGTAAACTAAAAAGGGCAAGCATTCTGTGTTTAGTTGCCTTTTTTCTTTTCCTAAAGCTTCTTAGATTATTAATGTATTGACTGCTTTGACTCTAAGAAGTGACTGTGTACAAATTTAACATTCTTACTCAGCAGATCTGCTCCTTATGTATGTCCAAAGTCAGATCTTTTCACTTTAGTGACAAAAACATTTTTTTAAACTATTTTTTCCTCCTGTTGGCCTTGCATCTGTTGTAGAGGCAGTTGGATTATTTCATCATCAGAGACATTAACTACACTCCATTGCAGGGCAAACTTTTACCCACAGACTCATTAACATTACTCTCTTGAAGTCAATAGTGTAGCATTGGTGTAATGGATGGCAGACTTTGACTGACATATTCTGTGTTACAGATGATGTTGCATTAGCCACAGATAACACAGATTTCAAATCCCAGGATAAAATTTCATAGGTGGAAATTGGTCTGTCTGCTTAAAAACTGATATTTTCAAGACAAAAATACAGTAAGCTTGATTAGGGTACACATTACAGGAGTCTTGTAATGATACCCAAATCAAGCATAAATAAATCCTGGAAATTCACAGGTTAGGTTAAATTTAAAAGAAATCTAACCACCTTCACTATGCCCTGTAGTGACACTATGCAGTAAGAATACAATTATGATTCATGCATAGTAGGGTTTGTGGTCCCAGATCAGATTAAATTTATTTTTAAAGACCCACTAGAATGTTTTTTATTATATCCGTAGAAGACTGCTGCCTTCGTACCGAAATCATTAAAGTCCTCTCAGTTGTATAATTTTAGCATAGAATCTGGCCTTCCTCCTGCTATACTTCCCCATTGACATGGCAATATTTTAACTAAAAGCATGTTATATGGAACAGGGTTTATACCCCTGCGGCATTTGGTGCCCTTTTTTATAACCCATTTGTGGATTTTTAGAGTTTCCCTCAGCCCTGATCAAGACTTTTCATGTTTAAAACCAAGATAGCCTTATTCTTTAGTTCTGAGAGGAGATTTAATTTCAGTAGATAAAGCTTTGTGCCTGAGAAGAGGTCCATATTTTAATTAAATAAGTCAGATATGCCAATTTTTCCTTCAGGCTCAACAGCTTGTATTTCCTTAGATTTGACGGCTGTGTTACTCCTTTTCCAGCTTTTCTTCAGCCTTTTGGGATGACTTATTAATTTTGGGTTTTTTTCCAGTCCAGTCTCCTTTTATTAGGATAATGTAATATTACTGTTGTTAAACCTCATGTTAGAAGTCTGGAGTTTAGCTACTGCTTGTTCCCAGCTTCAAACACCAGCTATAAGTCGTTGTATTTTGGACCTTAAATATTTTTGATGGGTGTCCAGTGAAAATAATAACTCATTCATAAGGAATATCTGGACCAGCATGGAGATTTTCTAAGGTACATACTGTTAACTATAAATTCCCATTATATAACATATTGGTATTTTTCCTCGCTGAACTCTGCCTTCCTCCAGTTCTTCCCACTGCTTATATCTTTCTCATTCTTTCTACAAACATCCAGCTGGCTTGGCAAGTTGCCTGAATTGTGAGACCTTTGCCTGAGCACTCAGATGCATTTTTTAGTGTGTTGGTGTTTATTGTTTTGGGGTTCCAATGTACATTTTCCTTTCTCGTTGCATCAGCAACCTCTTAGTGTTTCCAGCATCTTTTTTCTCTTTATGTACCCCATCTTCAAAGGAGGAAAGAGCTCTGCTCCACAGCTTAAAGCCATGCAGCAGAACTATATTCAGTATAGACAACCATACTCTTTGCACTGTGCCTAGAAGTCAACCCCAGTGCACACGTGTTAGATTTGCATTCAGATATCACCCTATTTGATAAGGAAACATGGGCAGCACCTCTCAAGCCTCTTTGGAACATCCCAGGAAAACGCCTATAAGTCTACCACGAAATGACCCAGCTAGAGCAAAGTGTAAACCCTTGAAAGAAAAAGCTTGAGTCAGCCAAGACCAGTGAGCATCAGGAACGCAGTGCTAGCACCCTCCCTAACGGCTCTAGCAAAATCAGCGTGAATGCTTTATGATGTTCTGTTGATGCTCCAGGCCCCCACTTCACTTACAGAATTCTAGCTGCTTGAGTCAGAGCAGGCAGAAGTTCAGGGTGATAAGGACTGCTGTCTGGACTCAGATACATATCCTTTTGAAGGGGCACCAAGACAGCAACTTCATGAGAAAAGAAACTGTTTCCTCCAGATTTTGCAGAAGCTGTTAAACCTTGGTTATTTTTTTGTTATGAGTCACTCCTTAAGCTTCCTCCTCCTCGAAAATGAGAATACTCACAGATTATATCTACAGAGAAGCGGAAATTACTTACCTTTAATTCTGCTTTCCTGAAGATACAATTTACGATAGGTTTCAGAGTAGCAGCCATGTTAGTCTGGATGTGCAAAAAGAACAGGAGGACTTGTGGCACCTTAGAGACTAACCAATTTATTTGAGCATAAATTTTCGTGAGCTACAGCTCACACTGCATGCATCCGATGAAGTGAGCTGTAGCTCACGAAAGCTCATGCTCCAATAAATTGGTTAGTCTCTAAGGTGCCACAAGTCCTCCTTTTCGATTTACGATAGGATTTTCATTCATTCTCCTACATCACTTCAGAAATTATTTTCTTTAAAGTGATTTCTTTCTCATACCTGATTGTTTTCTCCTCTGAAGCATGCTTTTAGATTGCATTACCTAATTTTGAATTGGCTTATCATGGGAGCTCTGTCTTCTGCACAACCAAATGAATTGGCTGGCGTCTCCTGTTCGCTACAGGCAGTGGCACACAAAGTTTCACAAGGGAATTGGCTCATATTTTATCCTCAAAGGGCAAAATGCTTAAAGAACTCTGGGAGTCCTGCTATTCTTTTACTGAGGAGCTAAGACCCAAAGGAAGAATCCTATCAGAATGATGTCTTCAGAGAAGCAACATTGCAGATAAGTATTTTTCCTTCTGAGTTAATTATGCAGTGCCACTGAGTGGTTTGTCAATAGTGGGTATCAAACTCAGGTTCTGTGGATCTAAAAGCATGAGCTTCTACTACCTTAACTAAAAGACCGTGATCTAATAGCTCAAAGACCAGACAGAATCAGAAGCCTTTCTGAGGTCCATCCTACAGAAGGGGACAGAGAGCCATGCTGGTTATACTTGGGCTGTACTAACATTACCCAAGCTTTCCGCTATGTACTGCTTTTAAAAAAACAAAAAAACCCCCAAAAACTGGAATGGCTTTACTCTCACTTCTGATACTCGATATAATTAATAATAATACTGTTACTTCCTTCAAATAAGTTTCTATCATTTCTGTTAACAATTATATTTGGCAGTATTTACTTTTAAATGTTTTGCTAGACTAATCCGTGCACTGAAAACTAAAAGCCAGCCTCTCCATTTTCTGTTGATATTTTACCAAATGATGAGAGTGCCCATAAATCATGGGTTGGTTTATGGCATGGAATGAATTCATAACTTTCCCCGAAGAGATAATGTCTTGCAGTTCAAAGTCTGTTTTCTGCACAGCAGTAGCTAAAGATGCTCTTATTGCTCTTATCTCTTTTTCTTACTGTGAAATAATCCAGTGATCCCATAGTGGTCTGACCATGAACCAAACCCATTTGGAAAGAAGCCTACTTGGAGTCAGAATGAAAAAATAAAACAGAGTTTAGCCAAGAAAGAACATGGAATGATTATCTTCGACAGCATGTGCTCTATTATTATTGCTGCTGGAATTTTTTGTACTTGAAGAATGGTGTTTGTTTCATGTCATCAGTCTATCCATTGACAAGCATCAGATTTTCACTGACAGTACTGTTTGGATAATCTGTGATACTGTATGACACTCAGCCAAATAATTAATTTCTGTTAGCTTCTATGTGCTATTTTAGTAACTGGGAATATCTAGTAACTCCTGCTAGAAAACAAATAATCAGTAAAATGTTTTCTCAATTTATCTCTGTACAGACTTGAGCTTGCTTACTCAAACTAAAATGCATAGATTAGTTCTTGAAAGCATATTAGAAATGCCTGCATTACTAGTCTTAATCCTGAAAGGCAAACTGAATCTTTAAAAGAATGTGTTCATTTCTTCTGGGAGGTTATAGTAGATGATCGTTTATTTTATGTTCACCGTTCTTGGTTTCTGACATGTTTGGGCATATGCACCTGAATATGGACATGTGTTAGAATCTGTATCTGCAAATCCCATTAAGTGAAAGTTGTTTTGTGGGTGAAAATTCTGACACTTCCATGGATTCATGCACATACACACAAACGTGCAGGTGTTAGAATTTTCAAACATGCAGGCATGTGTGTGTTTGCACCTGAAAAGTGTGGCTGTATGGACCAGTATGAGCACACAGTCAGGTGTAGACTGGCAGAGGTCAAGCTTAAAATATGGTTCTGTATTACACAGTGCTTCTATGTTGGCAGTTCAGTGCATTGAGTTTTCCTACATTTAAATAAAATATCCTTCCATCCCTCTTGTTGCTGTTGCCACTGTTCCTTAAAGGCTGCAACTACCAGCTTCTCTCCATCCATATAAAATGATTGTGATCCAAACTCTTCTCAGTTTGCATAACTCCTCACCCAGAAGAGTTTCAATCCTCAGCCAGAATTCTCAAGTGCACAGTCAGTGGGCATCAGATATCCCAGCTCAGCCTTGCTTTGAACTAGAGATGGTCAAAATGTGTCCAAATTTCAACTACAAATCTTCCTCATTTTTCAACTAGCTTTTTCTTCTGATTCAATGATACTTATCTGGAAAGGCATCAGGGACATGACATGAGGCCAGTTCATGATCTTTCAAACACGACATGAGTGAATGTCTCAATATCCATAAGTGATTATAATTTTAAACTTGAAATTAAACATTTCTTATGAAATAAATTTAATAAACTTTCACATCATCTCCTGTGAAAAAGAATGAGCTAGAAAGCAAATTAAAATACTTTCAAAGCAACAAGTTATTTGGAATTTCATTCCAGGAATAACCTTGTTAGTTTAAAATATATTAAGTTTTATATTTGTTCACACACACAACAAACAACACTAGAAAAGAATACTAAAACCACTCGTAAAATGGTGATAATATTTCTGCCACTTGTATGTATATCCATTGTTATAATATCTATCCAAAATTATTACAGCATTCTTGTGATCTGTTATATTCTTGTTGACATAGATATTTTACATATAACGTATATATACTTTAATTTAATATTGTGAAACCTAAGGAAGGCCAACATAGTTTTGACTCATGTTTTTTATATTGCAGTTTATTGATGGTCGACTATCAAAGCTAAATGCAGGAAGAGGGTTCTCGGATGTTTTTGAAGAAGAGATCACTTCTGGAGGCTTCTGTGGAGGTACAGAATTATTTTAGGAACATTTGTTTCGATATATCATTGCCTCTTCCACAGGAGCTGTTGAGGACGATATCATATTGACTTGAACATAGTCAGATAAGCACTTATCCAGTTTAAATGCCTCTGATTCATTCTTAGCAGGGTTTCAGTCTGTTATATATCGGTAGCAGAATAGCGAATTAGCTATTTAGCCAAACATTTGCAGTGCATTAAATGAAAATAAATGGAATTGTTTTACTGTAATAAACTAGTTTTTATAAAATCAAGATCAGATGAGATTTTATTAGATGTTTTTAAAATATTGGCTTGCTCAATAACTGATTAGATATTTACTGGCTAAAGTATATTTTTTGTAATAATTGGAAGACTTTAGTTCCCTAGTTCCCTTCCTTTTTAATAACGGTTAATTTAGTTATTTTCTAATGTCTCTTTTAAAAATTCCTTCATGTATCTCATGTAGTTCTGCAATATACCGAAGTCAAATTTCTCCAAAATATGAGTAATTACTATCTCAAGCAAAATGCACTATGCTTAAATAAATAATCTTAATGTGCAGTTCGAGTCTAAAAAGTGACAGTATAAAAATATATCTTCTTCTTAAGCATATCTACTATTTCCTGCTTGTATTCAGTCATATCCATTGACTTCAGTGACTGAAATAAATTTTACCTGTACTACTTTTAACTCCTGCTAGCCTTGCCAAGCCAGTACATATAAGAAAGCATAAGGTGGATACAATTCCATGTTCTGCATTTCCAACAGGATTGTCTAACCATTTCCATGGCAAGTTAGTTATACCTTTTTAGTTATAAACCAGCTCTATTTCCTTCAATAATTGTGATCCCCCAGAATGCCATTTTTACAGTCAATTTTCATAGCAGAACCTCAGTTTTTTGTATAAATGTGAATTGCGTGAGTTGAACCAAATCATGTCTCTTAGGGCAGCTTTGTGACAGTCTTCTGCTACAAAGCTACCCTCAAGCTAGCAGATCTGGCCAATGGAGGATTTGTCCTGGAGAGCCACCATAAGAGATTCTGTGCCATGTCCCCTGGACTCTCGACATAGAAGCCTACTTGTCTAGAGTCTGACTATAAAGTGGCCTTGCTCCCTGCTTTCTCCCATCTTCCTAGCCTTCTGCTGAGATCTGGCCTGCAGTCTATTTTTTCCTGAAGAGGTTAGGAGAGAATGGAAGTAACAACAAGATTTAGTCTGTTCCCCTCTCACTCCTGCCCTTCAGGGCAACTTACTCATACAACTTTATGAATAGCTTTTATGCAGTGGACATGTCCATTCAGATAGGTAATGTCAGTGCTTAAAGTTCCTTTGCTCTTTGCAGTTAAGAGGTCAAAAGGGTGCAGTGAAATAACATTAGAACTTGGATAAAGTTAGGTTCTTGGCTCTACATTGATATGTTTTGTCAACTACATGTCTTATCTGGCTATGCTCAGGAGGGAATGTTCACCTTCACTAGCAGTTTTGTGTTAGAATTTATTGTATCCTTACTTTTCAAGTCAGACAAGCTGTACCACATTGTGGACAAATTGCTTAGGGCACATATTCAATATTTACATAGCTGCTGTCTCATCGTCATTATGAGGTGCAGGCAGAGCAACAAGTATGGAATTGAGGGTGACATTTTGTGACACTAATGGGATAGAACTGTGGTATTTTTCATAGTTAAATCCCATCAACTTTGCCATTGGTTGAAGACTACACAACTGGGTGGAGACCAGCTTTCAGAAAGGTTACTAAAAGTCAAAGTAACCTATGCATTGTTGAAGGGGCAGGTGAACACATCATGAAGAACAGTGATAAGATTTTCATGCTATTGAGTCAAAAGAAAGGACTTTCTTTCAGCCTCTCCATTTTCGTTAATATTTTATTGCATTTTCCAACAAATACAAACATAGCTAAACTATGTAGAAATTTTAACTGAAAATTTGAAGCAAGCTTGCATTTAATCCGTTCTATATCTATAAATAGAGTTTTCTTTAAATATAGTGATTTGAAACTACAATTTTTAGTCTGAAGGATGGAAAAAAATTGTCTACCATATCAAAATGGCATTCTGTATCATGCACCGTTCCCATTAAAACTTTTTCACAAGTTTACACCTTCCGTCACATGCATTCTCCTGCAAAGATAAATATAAGAATCATCAGTGCGAATGTAATTTTCAGTGCACTGCTAGGATTATTGATAGTACACCCTGTGGCCTTTTTCTTCTACTCTGTGTTAGCTCTGCTGGAGGGGCAGAGTTGTTGAGTCCTTATTGTACCTTCTAAGTGTGCCACATGAAAAAACAATTGTTAGCTAGTAGAAAGTTTGATCCCCACCTGCTGCAAAACCTTTTTCAATCAATTTTTTTCCAAGGTAAATGTAAAGTAGAGGCAGGGAATGGGGAACGATATGCCATAGCAGTCAAAGGCCTGGGAATAATGTTGAGAATCAGGTGTTCAACACCCTACTTCCCAGAAGCCTACCAATTGCAGGGGTATTAGGATTGCTAATCATCTTAATATTCCCTTTGGGCCGTCTGCTTTTTCTTTTTTTTTCTCTTGCACACTTTCACACTATGCTTCACTGCATTCCCTTTCACAATGGAAAAACATTTTTTATTGATGGAAAAAGTATCTCATGTTTATTCCCAAAACCTATGAAATTAATTTCATCCGTAGAGCTTTCTTTAATATGGTCATATTGGAAAACAGGCTAAAACCCAGTGTCAGTTTGTGTTGCATTGCTGCTGTTCAATTAAAACTTTACGCACAGTTATTTAAACTTGTTTGCCCCTGGTCACAGCTGGCTGCTCAGAAATACAAACTACAAGTCTTGTAATTCCCAGCAAATTGCCTTCATACATAAATAAGTATTAGTAAGAAATTTAACTAGGAATTTTTCCTGCTTCTATAAGAGCAAACCATCTGCACCTTTGCACCTATCACCTATTTTTTTCTTGGACTGGGGCTTGGTAATAATTTTGACAGATGCATTTTACTCATCCAGAGAGGGTTTTTTTCATAACCCAAACGTATTGGCAAATTTAGTGAAGAAAATATCAGCAAACATTCGTATTTTATCAGTACACTAATTTTTTTAGTTGTGGTGACAACCTTGGAGCTACTGGTGGAAAAAGATTCTACTTAACAGTAAAGAAGTCAAGAGACTTTGAACCTCTGTTGGGAATGTGAGATTTATAATAAGAATTCAACATTTTCCTATTTAAATTTGAGGTAGTTCAGATATTGGCTCAGCATAAATGGTGTTTGCTTCATGTTTTCCCTGGTTGAGTATGTATCTGTTTTTCTTCACAAGTAAATGGTAGAACTCGGAAGACTTTGTGATCTGCAAGCCTCCCCACCAGTGTACTGGTCTAATAAACCTCTTATTAAATTACAAAATCTCATCTACTGTAATCTCTTGTAACAAATGGAATTCAGAGGGGCCGTGATAAACACACTTCAAGTGCGGAAATTTCTTTCTTAAGCAAGAGCCGATGGTAGTCCATTATTTCAATGGGTTTTTGATCAAGCCCATAATCATTATTTGGTTAACTTTGCCATAACCCTGAGCAATAAATTGTTACGTTCTCAAGTTCATTATATTAGTGAATGAATAGTGGCTACATTCTACTTTATGGTGAGGAAATAGTTTTTGTATGTATATTATGTGTCCTCCACTAACACTAGTGAGTAGCTCATGAAAGCTTATGCTCAAATAAATTTGTTAGTCTCTAAGGTGCCACAAGTACTCCTTTTCTTTTTGCGAATACAGACTAACTCGGCTGCTACTCTGAAACTAGTGAGCCTAGTCAATCTTAAAAAGATAACTGTTCAGTCTTTGTGAATGTAGCATATTGGTTAAGGCACTTGTGCCGTGGATAAGTGCACAGTCAACTCTAGTAAGCTCTCTTTTCCAACTTGGCATCCCTTTCACTCACTGCACTGTTTCTGAGAACTTGGGTATTGCAGAATTGCTTGCAAGGAATTTAGTGCAATGGTATGGAACGTTTAAATGAAAGCATTTCTACAAGTCCAAACAGCTAAATCCCTTCACTTGTTTCCCTCAGAAATTGCTGTATTAGCTTTTACGATTATCCAGTTAGTCCTCAGACATGTTCTATGAGAGCTAGATTGTTGGTGTTTTGGCTTTCCACCAGCCAATCCAGGTTCTAGTTATTAGATTTATTTCAGAGCTTAAACTTGTGAAATCTCCTATTAAAAAGCTGATGTTTTGTCAAAGGATATCAGTGTGTTCTTTGCAAAGTTGATAAATTCTCTCTTTGAGCAACATGATTTTTGTGATCTCAGATTTTTTGCTTGGAAGCATTCGTTCATAGTAACTGTCGTTGTACTTCACAATATTAGTAAATTCAAGTGATTAAGCTACTCTTAACATTTCTCAAAGGTAAGAAAGTCAGTCTTGCATGTTCAACTGAAGTGTCTTCTGAAACTGATGTTTCAGTTCTACCTCAACCACCTTATCAAATGTTAGCATATCTTCTGTAGCCAATTTAATAATATAATAGCACCCAATGATTTTATCTATGTTGTTAGTTGTCTTACTCATCCACTTGCCTTCTACACTGTGAAGGAAAGAACATGTAATTTACATTTCCAATCACAGTGGGTTTCCCTGCAAAGGAGATGTGAAGCGATATTAAAGTCCTTATGCCTGTTGCTAGTCCTTTTCCCTCTGATATTAAGATGGTAGTGTCTGTAGCACAGTTCATTTTCTCACTGCAAGTTT
This sequence comes from Lepidochelys kempii, assembly GCF_965140285.1. Taxonomy (NCBI): domain Eukaryota; kingdom Metazoa; phylum Chordata; order Testudines; family Cheloniidae; genus Lepidochelys; species Lepidochelys kempii. Next base: position 64,104,105 of record NC_136387.1, on the reverse strand, counting down.
TTCTTTTTGCCCAGAGGAATAGGGGAAGGAACCCAGTTCTAGGTAAAAAGGGGGAAATCACCATATCCAATACAAAATATATTCTTAGCACAATATATACACACCCCTCGTTCAGACTTTTTTTTATAATTTTTTCCTTTCGTTTTTAGTGAGTCTGAATATTTGATGGCGACTTTAATTTCTCATCATACTTGAGTCAGAGTTAGCAGTTTTCTTCAGAGAAAACGATTGGGTATGGTGAAAAAGAAGCACTATTAGAAAGAAAACAAGGGGGTTCATAATAGGGTAGCCCCATTTTTGCTTTTTGTGTACATGGATTTTCCTCCTTCACAGTATTGGAAGGCTCAAACTCATGTTTAACAATCTATGGGGATTTTTTTTTAATACAAACTGTATTGTGGAGGGGGCAGGAACACCCAAAAATGTGCTGAATGTGTTTCTGATTATTTTATTTTATTTTACATTCACATCTTAGGAAATTCAAGATCTTATCAGCAGTGGGTGCATACAGTAAAGGTATAACAATTTTATTTTTATTTGACTAGTTTATTTATCTTTGAAAAAGTCAGCATACTGAACATCGAGCTTTAAAAGGATATTTGACTTTATATGGTCAATTAGCCGCAATCTCTAAATTTTTGCAGTGTTCCTTGTATTATTGTAACAGAGAAAGTATATTACATTAGTAAGGAAGTTATTTTTACCCAAATATTTTTGTCATAAACTAGTGTCTTTGTCATGACAATATGTTTATATTAGTTTAAAAATGAGAAAATGTCTCATGCACAAAATAAATGCCAAATTTTGGAAAGCACAGAATGTTTTTCTGTTTATCTAGCCAAGGTTTTTTCTGTATGCTATATTGTGTTAAATTCCATAACTGTGAGTTAGGTATGGCACTAGGATTTGATAGGAATTTTATCACTTCTAGTAAACAGCAGTTTGGTTAATATTAATGTTTTTACATAGTCTGACTAACAGAGGACCTGTGTTGCACAACGTTGTTACTAGGCAGGATTAGTAAAAGATAGTACTGTTGACAAAACTCTTGTGATTAAATAGGACCTGATTACCTCAATGTGATAGAAATAGATTTTTTAAAATGATACAATATATACATTAATAAGCCAAGGAAAACTTCCAATATGACATGTAATATGGTAACGGTTCATGCATGGGTATGAGAATACGTCATTATGTTAGAATGCATTGATAAATATGTGTCAGCCATGATAATGACATACTGTAACCCTTGTGTAGATGTAGACAGTAGGTTGTAGATAGAATGCAGCTGTGGAAATTTTTCCTAATTTAAAAAGAGGGCTATTATTTTTGTACTTTATTTTATGTCAGCCTGTCATCTATTTTTCTTGCTAATGTTTTAACTTTTAACCTGTGTTATAAGGGTTATTAAAATATGCTTTTGTATGTTTCAGAAAGGAGGTGCACTAATCAACACAGCGATGACCAAAGCCAGCCCTGCTGTGAAGACAGCATACAAATTTGTAAGATCAACACAATCTGTGCATAAAAAATTGCAGAAACCACCTACAATCTCCAGTTATTGTCAAAAACTGAAAAATCTGTATCCTTCCGATATGTATTACAGAAAAACATTACAGCCTAAGAAATTGTTTTCAGCTTTTATTCCTATCTTGTGGAGAACAGTAACCACTCCATGTTACTGTTTTGAGTGGTTCAGTATGCTATTTCTGGCTTCATTCAAAATATACAGTAGATTCTTATTTGAATACCTGTTACATATTTGAAATACAGCTGAAAACCTCTACTTAGCTGATGATACTAAAAACGGACTCTGAAAATACTAAATCTCATTTACACTAAGGCCCCTTTACTCCTCCCTGGCAGTGTAAATTAAAAGTCAGTATAAATGTTGTTTACAGTTCTAGGTGGTGTAAAGGAGTCTCTGTATAAATAACAATAAGACCCTAACAACTCCACTTTGACACTAAGTAGTAACCTATCCAAAGTAGGTTTGGAAGCATTTATATTGTGTGCAGGGAACGATTGCAGTCCAAAAATTCCACCATAAGCAAGCTATTACTTATTTTGTTGTGAGCATCTTTTAAACTTATTGCTATAGTGTTAATAAAATAGCACTAATTCAAAAAGTTATGGACTTGCACTCTTGGCCATTGATTTACAGCTTATCTAGATGAAGCTGGGGTGTAAATCTGCACTGCTCTAGCATGCCACATGCCAACTGTCCACATGAACCACGCTACAGTAAAAGTTACCTGATGCATTTTGATCTAGCCCGCTTTGAAACAGGAATAGGATCCAAGTGTTCCAGGGAACTTTTAGTGCATGGTAGCAGGGTCCACACTGGCAGTGCGCAGCAGGCTTGTGTAGTGAAAATTTACACCCCAGCTCACCACACGCTGTTTAACTAGTTTTATGTCTTCAGTCTGACAAGCAGTCCAGTTTTTAAATTATCTTTAAATATCCCTAGATTATAAAGAATGTGAATTACATTATATTATCCAGGGTATAGAAACAGTGTGGTAGCTCATAAGAAATGACACAATGATTAAGTATTTTAAGATTGGGTTCAAAGCACACAGGGGAAGAATCTTCTCTGCCTTCCTTTTGGCTTTTCCAAGGGCTCTTTAGATTGATGCATAGTACAGTAGTTCTGAATAAATCAATGCTACAGTGTGATGCTAGTAGATTTTAAATAAAACTTTAAAAGAGAATTTTTAATTATACATCAATTCAAACCCTCACAAAAGTCATGAGGAGAGAAACAGGTAAATAAATTAAAGGTACTATATATCAACACACTCATTTATAATTTAAAAATGGTTCATTAACAGGCTAGCAGGAAATTATTCTCCTCCTCTGTTTTTCATGATCTTAGATGAAGTTTCATGATTTCCTCCCAGCCACCCATTTTTCCCATTGTGTCTCTGATCCTACAACTTTTTCTGCATCGGCAGACGCCTTTGTGTGCAAGAAGCTTTATTAATTTCAGTGGGAATCTGTGCATGTTCAGGCATGTAACAAAGTGCAGGAGCAGGTCTATATGTCCTCTATTTTCCTTTCACCTTCCATACATGCATGCATCTACTACATGGCACCCTGTTGCTTGTTATTGAGCTACTGAGTTTATGATTTCAGGGTCACATTTTCAAAAGTTCCCTAATCTGGCCTTCAAAACTGTCCCAAGTTGTTGTATATGGAAACACTCATAACTCTCCCCACAAACTACATCTCCTCGGGTGCAAAATCAATAATTGAGATGTGTATGTCTGTGATTTTCATGGGTAGATTCTGAAATTCTTTATATATGGCCCTTAAATGTGAAAAGGCATGGGCATAATTTTCAAGGCTACTTTTGAAAATTTGGTTCTAAAAGTTAACTTGAGTCTAACTCGGTTCGTGTAAGGAAAACTTTCCTATTTCTCTTAAGACCGGTTAGCATTTTTTCTAGCAAAAATAAAATGTAGAAAACTTAAGAATATAATTACTTGTCATCTAGAATGGTAATTCATCTCTAAATAGAGGGATGCCCTTGGGTCCATTTTCTGTGCAAATTATTGTCATGAACAATCATGGGACTTGGCTGTCTATTTTAATGCACACAGTTTCCTCCTATCAACACTATGCTGTTCAGCAGCGCTGGAGAAATTCTCCATCTGCATATAAAACCACTTCATTTCTTTTAAGATTGATGTTGCCTTGCAAATTACCACACTGGAACACTACAGCAGTGAGCTTGAAAATCTTAACAGTTTTCCAACATGAGTTGCTATTAAAATACTACTTCAGATTTAAAGTACCATCTCAAATAAGGGGATGGACACAAGAGACCAGCAGGACGGTTCATTTTTAGCAATAGGTGAGAATACATTGGCTAAATTAATGTGTTTTCACAACATTGGCATGTATGTACATCTCTTACTAACTGACTGCTATTAGTATAGCTAACTGGGACAGCCCATGTGAAATTAGTGATAGAGAGTATTATCCTTATATCACATAGAATTAAAAAAAATAATTTCTCATTAAGTAGGCCTTACGCAGCATATTCTTTGAACAAAGCCTATCTCTTGCACCACCAGTTAAGTCCTTTTGTTTTAATTTTCTAGGCAAAAAGTCATGCAAAGCAGGGAATAAAAGAAGTGAGGAGTAAGTTAAAACACAAGGTATGTAATACAATTTTACTTTCTTACCTTGCTTCTTGTATCAGTTTGAAGCTTATACTTTACAAATCACATGAGATTTGTGTTTTTAATGACTTTTGAAATATGCTTAGCCCTTTGTTCAAGAATACATTTTTCATAACGAGCCCTCTGGCAACTATCTGTCATTCTATGCATCCACTGAATAATCTCTTTATTGTTTGCATATTTTATCATAGAACAACAGAGCTCTTCAAAGATACATTAACAGGATGTATGTTTTCATAAAGTTGATTGCTTTGATATCACAATTGAAGCCTTTGCTTCAAGCTGAGAATTTAAGACAGGATAGTCTTGCAGTACAATGTAATTCAGAAGGTGTAGTTGTCTGTTTAGGATTTATAAGATCCAAGCACAATGTTAATTTTTAAAATAGAGAAACATTTCAACTTTGAAAAGTAACACAGAAATATCAGAATGAAGCTTGATTTAGGCATTTAAGGACAGTTTTCCTAATGAGTTTTATTTCTTCACTTACGATTTTCCTTGTGGGAAGGGGGAACTAACTACAATGTTATTTTATACTTTTCTCAAATATAAAGTTTTAAAAAATATGTCATAAACATGAATGGATTTAAATTGTTTTATATACATTCTAAAAGCTTAATTTGAAAACTTCACACTGGGAAAGATGCATTTGATAACTATTAACTTTTTGGAATGCTGTATTTCATTTTGTTAATAGATACGATCTTATGACAGATATTTAATAACAAATGATCTGTGTTAACAATGATTTTTAGTACTCTTAAGTATACACCGGGTATGTAGATAAATATTATAAACATGGGATTTTAAATCTATTCTGTTGTGTAGGAGAGTGATGAAGAATATGGAACTTGTAGCTCTGGTGTACTACAGTGTGCGCCAGTGTACACATTACACAATCAGAAAAGAGGAAACTCAGAAAAACGAAGGCTTGCTCAGGTAAGTCACCTGAAATCTGTGCTCACTTTCTTAAAATATGGGGGGAAACTGTTTTCCTGTTACAGTAGTGTGTTAAAATATTATGGTAAATACCTTTATTACCATCTGTATTCAGGAAATATGATAAGTAGTATTCACAATAATATTGCTTGCATAATATGCTGTTTTGAGCGTAGAGAGAATGGCTTATCATATATCATCCTCCTGGAGGGAAAAAAATAGGAAATTCAGCAGGGGAGATGAGATTGCCAGGTACATCTCCAGGAAAAGAAATCTCAATTGATTCTTAGAAATAGGACTATTTTCAAAAAAATATTTAAAATTATTTAATAACTACTGTTTAAAAGTACTATAAGAGTCAGTACTAAACAGTTAGATAAATGCTAGGCATATTGACGGTGTGATCTGTTGAAAAGTTTACTTAGTAGTCTGTATCTTTTATGGACTTCCATTAGATAAAATAATTTCATAGGCATAAAACACACATTTCAGATCAGGCTTGAATATTAGTTTTTGAATAAAGGAATTCTGGTATATTCATATATACCCAAGCCGATTTTCACTGCTAAGCTATCTTTTTACAGCCCTAAAATATAGTGGCATGTGTTAATACTTTACCTAAAGCCAGTTGATTTTGAGAGAGGGCATGCCTTTAATTCAGACCTTGCTCAAGCTGATTATCATATAGTGAATTTACTACTAAGTCAACTAGCTAACAGTGTGTCAGATGTCTTGTCTTTCTGTTCTCAGTTCCTTTAATGGGTCTGATTCTCTGTAACAGGTGTAATATCTCAATTTTAACCCAATACTAATTCCCAAATGTCCAAATTCTATTTGAATTATTGCTTTATTCTGTATAGAGTAATGAACAGTTTGCGGGGTTTTGTGATCTCTTTTGAATAAGAATATATATTTTTAATAATATATACAGACTCCTGTTTTTGATACCACAAATGTTTCTTCCTTAGATAAGATGGGTGTACTGTAGGTCAAATGAGTACCTCTTCGAATTGACAGTTGTATTTACCTGACTATTGACATTATTTTACTTTATATATAATAATAATAATGTTATGATAAAATTCTAGTTTTGTAAGCCCATGCATTCAGGTTTTTTGAATGATAAAAAAGAAAGTGTTTGTGGAAACTAATATACAATTAGAGTAGATCAATGACTTGCTCAGTAGAATGTTAGAAAATATATGGTAACACTAAAGCCATTTGTTTCAGTGGTATAAATAATTTAGGCATATCTGTTTTAATTATGCAGGCGGATTCTCTTCTGTAACATGTTTTTCAGGTTTCTTTTTAAATACAGTAATACTAAAGTCTGCAGTGTATTTCACCTAGACTAACACAGTGCATCCTTTCTTTCAAGAACCTTGTATAGTTTAAATTTCTTATCTTGACTGTTGAGACAGAAGATATGCAGATACATTTAGAATTTTAAAAATGTAGTATTTATAACAGAAATTGATACTTAACATATTTATTTTTAATTGGTAACTGTCATTCTAATATACAGAAACTTTTTCTTTAACCACATCTGTGTCGCATAACACTGCTTTTTTCAGGACACAGTAGAAACACATACCCAAATCTGTTTATATGTTCACTTAAACTTTTATGCAAATGTACAACACAAATGTAGCTAAAATATGTGTCTGCACATTCAGATGCTTTTAAATGCTGCACATATACAAAAACTGTGAGTTTATTAATTTACTTCATGGTCAGGTCTGTCTGCTGTTCCACTTCAACTGTTTAATTTTAGTACTGGAGTCTACATCAATAAATTGTACCAAAGTAAATTTTATTATTAGATATTAATGTTTCTTCTGAAGGACTGTGTTATTGCAGAATACTTCAACATTTATCTGATTTTTCATTCATACAATCGTATACTACTGAGATTTAGTACATCTTTTCTGCCAACTAGCCAACTTTTTATTTTTGAAACAGCATACACTTCTTTCTGAATGATACAGTGTATCAGGTCAGAACAGCAGAGATTTTTTTGTCCTATATAGAGCAAGGAAAATCTTAATGTGCTTTAAAAAGCAGGGGTTTGTTTACAAGACAAGCTCTCTTACTAAGGGCTCCGTATCTGTGCCGAGCTGAAAGAGCAGCATGACCTATGTCCCCACCCCATCCTCACCCTGAATGTCACATGCACTCAGTGGGCAGGAAACAACAAGCTATAATCACTGACCAAGAAGTTTGGTCTTGTACAGTTCCAAAAAATGCAAACTGGGCTTTGTGGTCCCAAAACATCATTATCTATATGGAGTCTCAGGCTGTCCTATGTGTTATAACTGGTGCGGTTTTTAAACATGGATGCTATTAGCATCAGCTAACAATAATGCAAGATCCATTGAACTAACTGCTGGCTTTGAAAGCTTGCATCTATGTAAATTATATTACTTATTATTAAAAGCAAGTGAATTGCATTCATAACTACACTTCATAATTGTAGGACTTTGTCTGTCTGGAGCTTTCCTTCCTGCTGATAAATCTTTTTGTCCAGGTTTCTAAAATGGCACCGCTCACTGTCCTCTCAGTGTAGTAACTGAAAAATAAGATAGTGCTAATGGTCATACGGTAGCTTATTCATTTAAATATACATTTTAAATAATGGATAAAGATTGGTTCATTGAAAAATCAACTATCAGAATACTTCTAAAATCCCAGACAGTTTAGATTTTTACGTCTTCTTACCTCAAGACAATGTGGGCTTCCCCCACCTCCAACCCCCTCATTATTAACCATCTCACAGTAAGTCTTTTTAAAGTACTGCAACATAAAGAATTTAATGTTGCACTTTCTGTTTCATGTCAGGCCTATGGATGGGAGTTTTTATTTCCCCATTGCTGCTTTCCAGTAAATCATAAATGTCAAATTAGTCATTTGAAATTAATTCAAAAATATTGTTGATAATTTAAAAAAAACTTTTATAAAATAGTGTATAATGCTGAAGTTCTCTTGATTCTAGTGATCAGTTTAATGACTGTTTCATTACCAGGAGATTTTGTACAATAGAATGTGAATCTGCTTTTTACTCCAACAAATAGTAGTTTGTATGCTGGTCTACTAATTAGTACGGTTATTTCCTGTTTTGTTGATGAGGCTTAAATAAATGTCAAGGGTACAGCCATGAAGATCTTCCAATTAGGCCTTGCGTTTGTAAAACCCAGCCCCTTTGCTTTTGTGTGAAGATGACAGTTCCAACTGCAGCCTCAGCCTAACAGGGCTCCAGGGAAAGGATTCTTCTCTGGTTTTATTGAAAACAAGGCCAGTTTGGCCCAGTGAGAATACCAGCACTGGTCACAATGCAGAGCCATTTTTAACAATGAATATTTACTAATCTTTATCATTGCTCTTGTGGTTGTTTTAAAAAAAATTAGACTTTTAAAAAAATAATAAATCAGAATGAATTATGATATGTAAAATAGCCGTTGAAGCTTAATCAGAGGATAAATAATTAAATCTGTTATCACAAACTATAGTGATTATATTGGTTTCCTTTCATTAGCATTTGGAAAATCTTTCCCAAAGAAAGCAAAACAAAACACAAAAAACCCCACAATTCAACTTAACGTAAGATAGTGTTAGAAGAATTGTTCTCTCTCTCTCTCTCTTTCTCATATATGTTTGAGCCCACTCTTGCTTAGGTTAGCTATTCTGGGCTTTTTGTGTGTGCGTGAGCTTAGCTGTATTGCAAGTCAACATTAACAGATGGATTGCCCTAAGCAAGGGAAAACCACAACAACAAAATCTAGTGAAAGTAGAGGATTGAAGCTTTTTATTGTTAAGCCTTATTAAAACCTTGGCATGTACACTGCTGTTAACTGTTTCATGCCTTAAACTAATAGCATTTCTCTGATATTTTCTATATTCTAAGTGGACAAGGTACCTGAGATAGTATGAGAAATTTCTAGTTAAATGTTTTGAACGACAAACTAAAGCAAAACATGAGATTGTTTCAGCCCATGTTTACATTATTGTGCCACATATTATTAGCAAATTACACTGTGTTGACTGTCTTTTTACTATTTACCAACATTTTTTGGTAATGCATGAATTAAACTACTGAGAACTCAGTTTTTCAGAATTCATTTTGATTCCTTTTCTTTACATGCATTGATGCAGTGCAGATTTTGGGTGGGGGGGAGTGTACACAGACCCAACTATTTTTCTACCATATTGCTTAAAATACAACCCCCCCCGCCTCCGCCCCCCCCAAAAAAGGAGTTTCAATAAGAATAAAGGAGGAATACCAGGAAGATCTGTTTGTTTTCATGAATATGATCTATGTAGTTTTACCATATGTAACCATTATCCCAGGTGATTGGTGGCTTATTTAAAAGGGAACATTGCTGGGTTTAAATAGTCCTTATGTATTCAGTGGCTTATAAAACATGCTAGCAGGTTTGCAGAGTACTGTGTAATGGCTATGAGCTCACTTGATAATTAATAAGCTACCAATGCACCCTTGTCTCAAAGGAAATAGACGTAAGACTTATAGGCATGCAGTAACTTGTAGCCATAATAAAAAATAGGGAATTTGGACTGTAAGTGTGGATTTACTGGGAATCCCAATGTGTCCCTGCTACTTTACTACATATATATCGAAGCAACCAGGTGAACTACTTGTCACAGCTGTGCAGTATTTTAAATATAATGTTTTAAAAATCTCATTTATAATTGAAACTTCTTTATGTAACAAGTATAACTAAAACCAGTTGAGATTAAACGTTTTATCTTGCTTTCCCCATAAGTGAATTGACCAAATAAAAGTATTTTCCTCTTTTCTTTTTAAAGCAGAACATAGAGGTGAATTTCAGATACGTAGTACAATATATCATAATAAATAGAACACACACAGTTCAAGTGAAAGAATGTGTACTTCGGCTCGTCCTCAACAGCTATAGCAAGTCTTGCTGGAGGAGGCAGTATGTGGCATCTTCAGGAGAATACCGAATGCCCCATACATTAATACCATCTCCAATGGCTAGCAAAAAAATGACATAAATATTAGCTGCAAAGAGCCTCCAGTGCCTGACTACCCTCCAAAACTGGCAAAAGGTGATTATGGCGGGTCATGGTGGGAATAGAAAGGAAATGGGAGAAGAGGAGACTGGAGCAAAATTGGGCCATTGGAGTGCTGCTGAATATAAATACTGCAAAAGAGTCCCACTATCAAACACGAACCAAACATCTTCATAATTTAAAAAATATAAAAGTTGTGGTTCTATGCTTTCTATTTTATTTGGATTCAGCTGAAATGTTTGGGATCACATTTGGGAAACAGAATAGCAGCTTCTGTCCACATGCCTCATATCTACTGAAAATCCTCCATGGAGCTTGTGTAGCTTTAATCCTCATTGAATAATTAAATTAATGTAGATAAAATATTACAATTGAGAGATGTCATATACAGTAACAATTAACAGTTTTGAATTCATAAATAAGAGTGTGCTTCATCTTTAGGGAAAATTTTCCTGTAAAATATTTGTTCTGCAATAAAGTTTGGTCAATTAGTAAATGATGTATTTTGAACAAAAGAGGGCATAATTTGAAAATATTGTGGGCAATTTTAGTTTTTTTTAATTTATGGGGAAGGTTTTTTGTCTTTGTATGTCAAGTAAATCTCTTCATTCTGCAAATTGTTCAGCTTTTCTTTTAATTAAAAATGAAAAACCTAGAGAACAAAAAATTCAAATTATAGATTACAAGACTGCCCTCTGGTGGTCCTGATGTCTTCCCATATACTACAAGCATATATGTAGCCAAATCTCATATGGTGAATGCTTGCTCTTTACATCAAAAGATCTTTTAGAAACAAAACAGTAACCATTATCTCAATAGAATTCTTATCTAAAAGAGTATCCAGACTTATAGACATTGGTCATATCCATGTCCTTCAAACAGAACAATCTTTTGTAGATGTACTCTCTGAACAGTAACAATCTATAAGTTTCCTTATTTTACTTAAAATATTTCTGGCATAACCATACTATTGAATTAATTATGAAAAATATTGAAGGGGGACTACCTCATTTCAGTGATTTATTTAGCAAATTGATGTATTTAAAACAAAAAAGAGACAATGCAGATATCATAAAGCTTTTTATTTTTATCTCTGATTGTTTCTCTTCTATTCTCAGCCCATTCATTTTTTCTTCCTGTTAAGGTCTTACCAAAACAGAAAGAACGCTTATGGTACTAGCTGCATTACTGGTGCAAGTTTCTCCTTTACTCAGTGTTGACTTGTAGTCTTATATTTCATGGTATTCCATCAAAGACATCTGCCCTTCTCTGGTTTTGCCTCCCCAGTGGAAAACCATAATTGAGAGCCATCTCTGTCAGTCATCAAGTTTCCAAACAAAAAAAAGGAGGGCCTGGAAGCTGGTCCAGAAGCTCTTGCTGGCTTTTGTGGCATTTAGATGAGTATTTGGCCTTTTCATGGCAAAGGCACCAACACATACTGCATCAGCTTTATCCAAATGAGAAACCTAGAAAGTGAAAGCTTGGCAGGTGGATTCTTTTGACATATGCAATCTATTTTACTTCTGGAACTAATGAATGAAAAGGCAGTTCAGCTGTGAGTCTGTCACAAAAACAACCTTAGTGTTGCACAAACAAAGGATTCTTTTAAGGGTCTGAAAGAGAAACACTGTTGTGCTGAGTATGCTGTAGAGAATCAGAAGAAGCTCTTTAATATTTGATAATTAACTGAAGTAACTAGGGGTAGACTACTAATCGAGATAAATTACATTGATATTTATATCTTACTTTTATTTGCCATGCAGCCCTCTTCTCCCATCCTACCTAAGAACAGCAGTTACAGATAGTGTTATGGCTCCACCTAGCAGAAGGAAGGAGTCAAAAGTTCCGTCAGTTCAAGACACCAATCCATCTGCTTCCTTTCCAACTTAATTTTGCCTCCTGACCTTGAAGCACGGAGAGAGCAGCCTTAAGGCTCCAGCTTCAGCTCTCATTCTGTCTATTCTCTAACCTCCTGTACGTTAGAGGGAAGCAATGAAAAAAAGAAGTGATTCAGTTATAGGACAATGAATATGGCTGATGGAAAAAGCCGGGAGAAGAAGAGCAACAGGAAAAATCCTTTCCAGACCTTACAGCTAGTAGAGTTGGCTGCTGGAAGGGATAAATGTACATGGAACTAGCAGGAAGATTTCCTCCTCATGATTAAATCTTCTGCTCATGGACTCTGAACTGAGATGATGTTGGAATCACCCCTAAGGCTCAACTCCATTGCCCCGCAACACAGATTTGCTTCTTAGATTGCACAGTCAGCCTGAGAATTCCTCACTTGGATAGGCTCTAACAGAGCCTGTAGGTCTGTGTGACAGAGTTGCAGCTGATGCAATGTTGTCAACTCTCCTGGTTTATTGTGAGTCTTATTTGAATCTGTTCCTAAAGCTGTGATCCTGTGATTGATGTGAAAATCTCAGTTTTCATTTTTAAAAAAGTTTATAGTCCTCATGGTTGTATAGAAAAGCTTGAAAACATGAACCCTCTGCAGGTTTCAAAAATCAGAGGGGAAATAAAAAGAACTCAACATTTATTATTTGTGGGGGGGAAACAACCTTAATGGTTTTTTAGCCAATTGCAAACATTGGGCTCCAAAAATCATGACTTTTGTATGTTTGGGATCGGTAATATTAATGCCAAAACTACCAGCATATGAGCCCTCTTTGTTTTCAGAGCCTCCATGCTTCCCAATTTGGGCTTATGTATACTGGATGAAATCTGTTCCCACCATCAGGCTGTTGCCCAGCTTCTCATGGCAATGATCCTTCTGGAAGAGTTATTCCCACTCCTGGGGTTGATGTCCTTCTTCTCCTCATGGAGGGAGCTTGAAGCTGATAGGCTATCTTCCTCCTCCCACATTCTAGCCAGCAGAGGCAACAGGGTCCCTTTGGCTCTTTGGCTCTTTGCTTTTCTGGGAATCATTACAACATCCCTGTAATCTCTTTTACTCCAAATTGCTCATATGTACCCTTAACCTTAGCTCTATTTTCACATAGGTTTTGGTTTGGTAATTTCCCCTTTAGCAATAATTTTGTATATGAACTATTAACAGAAATCCCAAAGAGAATGTTATCATGTGATATTTCTAATGATTTGAAGATACGGTGTATCAACTTGAAATTCATTTTTCTTTACTTTAACATTTTAGGATCAGATTAACTGATATGTTCTGGCTGCTTCACCCTACTTAGCAGCAGTGCAAAGCAACCCGAGTGTTCTGGCCATGTAAACTGGGTTTACAGCTGTTTTGTATCATCAGAGTAGCACAAAACAGCCAGATTGTATATCCCAGGTTCCCCAATCTCCTGACCTCCGCATCCCCAAATTTCGTCTTCCTCCCCGTGTTTCCCTACACACATACCAGTGTCACTCTCCTGTCGCCCGCATTCCCTGGCGCACACACATCCTTCACTCTATTTAATTCCTTGCTCTACTTGGTGAGTAGTTTACCTTTAAGGGAAGGACATCATCACAGAGAACTAGTTTAGCATGAGCCACTATTAACTATAACAGTAATCATCCCTGGGAAAGGAACCTGTGTCCTCATGTTTTTCAGAAGGTTTGTTAATACCTGGGCTACAGCTCCCAGACTAGTATTGTTTTAATTCTGTCTGATTTCAAGAAAGGTCTGTAAGACCTTTACATCTGCTTTAAATTGATTCTCTCCAGGTCCATTCTTCAGCCTTCTGAACTATTCATAGTCCCATTAAAAGTAGAGAAATTGATTCTCATCGTTATGCCCCAAAGCTTCTTTATTCCCTTTCTTCACAGAAACCTAAATACCAGCAAGTAGTTTTCAAATTTCCCGTGGTTCATGGAACCACATTCAAACTTTGAGAGACATATCCCTGAAATTATAAGTACGGTTCTCTTAAGGTAGCATTTCAGTTGCTGTCAAGATATCCCACAGAGAGGGGGGAATTAAACTTACTGATTATTTCTCCTTCGGTGGTTTGCGTCTTTCAAAACCAGACAGTTCACTGACTTTCCCACTGAGTTTGTTCTGGGGATTAATTCAGAGTTGTATGTTAACGAGCCTATTGGTTTACTTAGGTTGTGCCCTTATCTGTATTTGCTGCTGCAGAGAAAGTGTCTTTTCCCACAGCTTTGAAGTCATTTTCTATCTTGCACTCATAGTTTTAGAAGTTTCCTGTTTGTGATGGTTATAACAAGTGGCAAAAGGTACCAAAACTACAGTGTTTTGGCTGATTAAAGACTATATCCTATTAATTTATGTCCAGAGCAAACAGCCAAATGCCATTTTGTACGAAGCCTGGACTGTTCCAGACTCTCAGAGCAGAAGTACACGATACTGAAATTTGTGAAGTGGCCATTTGTTCATCTCCTCCCCTCTGCATCTGCCATTTCCAGTTGGATCAGTCCTTGCCTACTGAAATGTATTAGCTATTAGGTGCTCTGAACACTATTGTCAAGTAAGCATAACTCCTTTGGCTCACTTCTTATGATATCATTTGCCTGTAATTGTGGTTGCTTGGTATAATGGGGAAGAGGAACACTGAACGAGAGAAAATTTACTCAACTGTAATCCTATTTGTCATAGTCCTCTCTTTTCCTCCCATTTCCTGCATCATTCTAGTCTGCTGTTGAGGAGTGTAACTAAAAGTATTTTCCCTATGATCTCATTGTCCTTTACTATAGCCTGGAAGTCTCTAACTGGAAAGGAGTGGGTAGCTTAGTGCTTACATAGTACCCTGAACTAACTGATTTTTTTGCCTCCTTCGTTCTGTCTGTAATTCTTGCTATTGGATAGGATGGGAGAAGGAGGGGACTCAGAGAAATAGAATTTCTGATGACTGAGTTTTCCTTAGCTAGCTTTCTCATATTAAATGAGTAACTTTCATACCATAAACCAGCAGGAAATTTACTTCACATATTTTATTTTAAACACAGTTGAAAACTTTAAATGCTGATGTATTGAATAGTTAGTCAATGTGAAACTATATATGAGCTGCCATTTTTCAAAGGTTTATTTGTTTCTCACGTTGAGGACAATTAATGGCAGTAGCCTTATCAAACTTCCTGTGTTTGTACTGATTAACAAGGGCTCATTACCTGAAAGTTATGATCCTGAAAGTTGAAATATTAAATTAAAAAGCTGACATTTCAAACATTGGCTTTCATGCCCAATCAAAAACGTAACAATTTAACTTTTAAATCCTTTAGTATTTATGTATTTCTCCTACATTTTTGAGATTTTTGGGCCATCATAGCAAGTTTATGAAACCACTGCCATATGTAAGAGAACCTTTTTCCTTTTGTAACTTTCGTCATTTTATTTGGTTCTGTCCATATTTATAGTTTCTGCTATAATCTTCACTTTATTCACAGTTGCCAGCATCCACCTCAGTCCTCTAGATAGCAAACCTTGTAAAGATGGAGGTTTTCCAAAGAAGCAGAAACCAGAAAAGACAGAGTTGTGAAAATTATGGCTAAACAGTCATAACTTTATTAAAATAACATACATTATTGATGAAAGGAAACATGTCTTGACAGTAGGGAAGAAGCAACAACATCACAGATATGTCACCAGCCCACCAATTCCAGTGCTCCATAGAGGCTCCAGGATGGGTGAATGGCTCAAGCTATCGTGGCATCAGCTGGCACCATGATGCCATCTGGGAGTTGGAGATGGGTCTCTGAACTCATCCCCATGCTGGCTACAATTAGACCTTCCCCATAGCTCCTGTACAGGCCAGTTAAGCTTGATGGGTGGTTCAGTGAAATGGCTTATGGAGTCCACCAACGAATCATTTCTTAAATTGTTTCTTTGTGGAACTTACACTATATTTCACAGAGAGGAAGGAAAAGATAACATAGCTAATAATCTGTGTGAGCCAGAAGAGGTGGGGATATCTATCAGAGAAACCTTCACTTTACTCTTATAAGTAAGTTAAGAAAAATGTAGAATTCATGAAACGTGTTTGTGTGTGTGTGTATATATATATATATTATGAATATTTTATTATTAAATTTATTATATAAACAGTACCAACTGGAAGAAGCCATATGAGTTTAGTAATTGTGGGAAGTTTTACTTTATAAAGCAAATTATGACAGCAGTTTATTAAGTCTTTATAAAGTTTTGGTGCAGCAAGAAAGGAGGGTTACGATCTTTTGTTTTTTGTGGTAATGAATTTAAGAGGTCTGTTTATTAGAACTCGGATCAGGAAGGAAACAAAGGTCTGTCCCTTTTTTTATGAAATGGTATAAAAAGTGTGCACACTTCAAAATGCAGAAAAGACAGAAATTAAAAGCTTAAATAACTCCAAACAGCAGGGTTCATCAGTAATGGAAGGTTTTCTTAAATGTCTTTGACAGCTTTTGCAGGTGCACATACTATGTCACTTCATCTAGTGGAGCTTTGAAAAAGATTTATGGCTCTCCATTTAGAATTTATTAAGAAGGTTTTTTTCTTTTTTGCAAAGCAGTCTGGACATACTCCTCCCTCCTCGTCATTTTTATTGCAACTCTGAGAGGAAAATCATCTATTCAAAAAAACATATGTTGCATTTTGTCTCAGTGGCTATTTCATGGTGCCTTAAATGATTGTGAATGTGCTTGTTTAGTCCTGGCAATGTGCCTATAGTATATTTCTTTCTTTTAAAATTTTTAATCAGGATTTTAAATATTGTTTATGTACATCTCATTGTATTTGTGTTAGCATTCACCAATTGGACGTAAAAAAAATTTTTCCTCACACCCATAAAAATTCAAAAATCCATCTCCAAAGAGAGAGTGAAAGTCAAGGGGAAAGGCAGAAATGTCTCTCTTATTTTTATTTACTTCATCGGCATATGTTGTGTCATACTCATGTACTATTCTATTGCTGCTGTTATCCACTAATGTGCAGAGTAATGGCAAACTGTAATACTTTCAGAAGACCTCTCAAAAGAGCCCAGGCAAGGGTAATTGTTAAGCCCTGTGGCATTTACCAGTTGTAATCAGTTTGTTCAGTTCCTATTTCCCAAAGACACCTTTTTTTTTTTTAACCTGATGCATTCACTGTTTGCAACTATTTTTACTGTTTGTTTCTAGGAGCCAGTCAGTGTAATCCCATGGCAGTTTATTCTGTTGATAGAATTAATGCTTCCGTATAAAAAGCCTGTTGCAGTTGCTCTTTTTAATTTGTATTTTTGGTGAGCTAGAGCATCTAAATTTTTTAAAAATGGAATGAATTCTTCATTTTGAAATAGCCCTTCTTCTCTTGAAGACTTCTTGTTTCATCACTGGGGTGATTTATGGTTGCAACAACTAAATCTGATGTGTCTACAGGACTGGGCTCTGCAGAGCCACTTGCAGGACAGGGGCCTTTATTTGTATTAAATGAGAAATTTATCCAGAATCGACACATCAGTGGGAATCTCCATTGAGAATTAGTTCATTCCCTATGGAATCAAAGTATTTTAATGGCCCCAACACAGATAAATGCTTAGACAACTGAGTGTCACTGCTGCTAACCATAAAGAGGATATGTTTCAAAAGATACGTTCAGTAGCATTAGTCACTGACGAGTCAGCTGTCCACTATTTCATTAGATATTGACTGTACAGAACTCTGTTCCACGCTCAAATATTGGTTTCATTGTAAAGTTTAGTCTGGGTTCTTTGCCTGATTTCACCCATAAAATAGAAAACTCAGTAATAAGTAATACCTCCTCAGAAAAGGTATATTAGAAATAGAAGAAGGCCAGAAAATAACTGTTGGGGATGTTGAAATGCCTACAGTTATCCTTGGGGACCCAGCCTACCCCTTAATGCCCTGGCTCATGAAGCCATACACAGGCACCCTGGACAGTAGTAAGGAACTGTTCAACTATAGGCTGAGCAAGTGCAGAATGGTGGTAGAGTGTGCATTTGGACGTTTAAAGGGTTGCTGGTGCAGTTTACTGACTCGATTAGACCTCAGCAAAACCAATATTCCCATTGTTATTGCTGCTTGCTGTGTGCTCCACAATCTCTGTGAGAGTAAGGGGGAGATGTTTATGGCGGGGTGGGAGGTTGAGGCAAATCGCCTGGCCGCGGAATACGCGCAGCCAGACACCAGAGCGGTTAGAAGAGCACAGCAGGAAGCGCTGTGCATCAGAGAAGCTTTGAAAACCAGTTTCATGACTGGCCAGGGTACTGTGTGACACTTCTGTTTGTTTCTCCTTGATGAAAACCCGCCCCCTTGGTTGCTTCTAAATTCCCTGTAAGCCACCCGCCCTCCCCTCTTCTATCACAGCTTGCTTGCAAAGGAAATAGTCACTATCGTTTAAAAAACATGTATTCTTTATTAATTGATTACAAAATAGGGAGATAACTCACAAGGTAGCCCAGGTGGGGTGTGGAGGAGGGTAGGAGGGAAGGAAAAGGCCACTTTAAAACTTCTTGAATGCCAGCCTTCTGTTGCTTGGGCTGTCCACTGGGATGGAGTGGTTGGGTGCCCGGAGCCTTCCCCCCCAGACCCCTCCCCCCCGTTCTTGGGCATCTGGGTGAGGAGGCTATGGAACTTGGGGAGGAGGGAGGGCCGTTAAACAGGGGCTGCAGCAGTAGTCTCTGATCCTGCTGCCGTTCATGAACCTCCACCAGACGCCAGAGCATGTCCATTTGATCCCGCAGTAGCCCCAGCGTTGCCTCATGCCTCCTCTGATCTTCCTGCCGCCACCTCTCCTCACGTTCATCGGCCACTTTCCTGTACTCTGCTACTGTGTCCCTCCACACATTCTGCTGAGCTCTGTCAGTGCCGGACGATTGCATGAGCTCAGAGAACATTTCATCACGCGTGCTGTTTTTTCGCTGCCTTATCTGAGATAGCCTTTGGGACAGAGGAGGGAGGCTTGAAACATCTGCAGCTGCTGGAGGGAAAAAAGGGAGTGAAGTATTTTGACAGATACATTTTACAGAACAATGGCTATACTCTTTCATGGTGAACAACACTATTCACATTACATAGCACATATGATTTCGGTACAAGGTCGCATTTTGCATCTTATATTGAGTGCCTGTGGCTTTGGTATTAGAGATCACACACGCAGTCTCAGGCAACAGAATTCAGCTTGCAGGCAGCAATCGTAAGCCATAGTCTTTTGGCTTCTGCAACCTTCATAACAGCAGCGCCCTCCTCTCCAATACCAAGCAAAGCCCGTTGAGTTGGCCATTTAGTGCTGCAGTTTTCGTGTTAACGTGCAGCAGCAGAAACCAAACTAACCCCCCCCCGCCCATCCAATTCTCTGGGATGATCGCTTTACCCCACTGTGTGGCTGGTATCAGGGAAGATCCCTGCTAGCCAAACGCAAACAGCTCAGCGCCAATGGCGTGGCTAACTGCGGGGAGGATTTCTTTTCAGCCACAGGCCAACAGCCCAGTAGGAACGGCCACCTCTGAATGTCCCCTTAATTAAATTCCCCTATTTCAACCAGGGTACCATGAACGATATCACTCTCTTGAGGATAACAGAGAGAGATAAAGAACGGATGTTGCTTGAATGCCAGCTAACACCGGGACCGTACGCTGCCAGCCTTTGTCACGCAATGATACCAAATTACTTGCTACTAGCAAAGCGTGGTAAAGTGTCCTACCATGGAGGATGGAATAAGGCCGCTCTCCCCAGAAACCTTCTGCAAAGGCTTTTAGAGTACCTCCAAGAGAGCTTCATGGAGATGTCCCTGGAGGATTTCCACTCCCAGACACGTTAACAGACTTTTCCAGTAGCTGTACTGGCCACGAATGCATCCCAAGTCCTCAGGGCTACTTAATCATTAAAAAACGCTTGCTTTTATAACATGTATTATCTTTAAAAAGGTACACTCACCAGAGGTCCCTTCCCTGGCTTTGTTGGGTTGGGAGGGTATTTCAGTCAGGGTGATAAAAAGATCCTGGCTGTTGGGGAGAATGGTGTGCTGTGTGCTGTCCTCAAGCTCATCCTCTTCCTCCTCATCTTCCCCGTCCGCAAAATTCTCAGGCATGGGGGAGAGTACACCATCATCGGAGTCCATGGACAGGAGTGGGGTAGTGGTGGAGGCCCCCCCTAGAATTGCATGCAGCTCAGCATAGAAGCGGCATGTCTGGGGCTCTGTCCCGGAGCGTCCGTTTGATTCTTTGGTTTTCTGGTACGCTTGTGTGAGCTCCTTAAGTTTCACGCGGCACTGTGTTGCATCCCTGCTGTAGCCTCTGTCCCTCCTGGCCTCAGAGATTTTTTGAAATGTTTTGGCATTTTGTCTTTTGGAACAGAGTTCTGATAGCACAGATTCCTCTCCCCATACAGTGATCAGATCCAGTACCTCTCATTAGGTCCATGCTGGAGCTCTTTTTCGATTCTGGGAGTGCATGGTCTCCTGTGCTGATGAGCTCGCCTGGCCAAACAGGAAATGAGATTCAAAAGTTCCTGGATCTTTTCCTGTACACCTGGCCAGTGCATCCGAGTTCAGATTGCTGTCCAGAGCGGTTGCAATGGTGCACTGTGGGATAGCTCCCAGAGGTCAATACCTTCGAATTGCATCCACACTAACCCTAATTCGAAACGGTGATGTAGATTTCAGCGCTAATCCCCTCGTTGTGGAGGAGTACAGAAATCCGTTTTAAGAGCCCTTCATGTCGAAAAAAATGGCTTTGTTATGTGGACGGGTGCAGGGTTAATTCGATTTAACGCTGCTAAATCTGACATAAACTCATAGTGTAGACTAGCCCTTAGACATTCCCTGAACCATCTGCCATAATGATGTATGGATTTCTGGCAGTAGCACTTCTCTATAGTAGTGTATAGTTGGTTTATTTTGGTTTTGTTTTTTTTAAGTTAGCTAACATAGGTACTTTGGCTTTCCATACATTTCACAATGGTCAGTTTTCCGATTTGTGAAGATCTTTTCTGTGGCTCTTCTGCATAGGTGAATTGTCACATAAATATTAAAGCTGCATAGAATTTTGAAGCAGGTTTCTGCCCTTTCGATTGTACAAACCACCAAAATTTCTGTCCCATAGTTTTTATTAAGGTAATTGAGACATTTGTTCAAGTAGAGTAAAACACTTCAACAGAATACTGCATTCTACATGGTAAAGAAGATACATAAAGAGCCTCATGCTTCGTTTAATAGTCGCTATTCCCAGAAATGAGTTATTCTCATACACAGTTGGCCACTTAAACTTGAGAACTTCACACAAATACATGTCTGGAGACATTGAACCACAGTTCTTTGTCCAAGATGCTTGCAAGAAAAAATAGCCCGTGCTCTCCAGTGCAGTTTCTTCATCTTCAATGGTCAGTCTTCAACTGGTGTTAAGGGTTTACATGAATTATTCGGCTATCTATGTCCATAAAGAAAAATGTACTGTGCTGTTTGCTCTTTTATCGGTGATGTTTGAGTTCTTTTGGTCCTCCTGTGAGAATCCCTAAAGGACCTCTCTTATCAATACATAATGCTGCCCATCAAGGGCTCAATTCCTGTAGGTGCTCAGAGCCTCTGCTCTCATTGAAATAAATGAATAGAGTGTGGTCTGACCCCAAATGAACAGTGATCAGAAGGCAAGAAAATAAAGAAAGATCACAGTGTTGATTTTTCCTCTCCAGACGCGTTTCAACCAACACCTCGCCAATGTCAGCAATCATGATTCTGTCCTGGATGATGATGATGATGATGAAATGGACAGAACAAGCAAGTAAGCAACCTCTGTGTGTGTGTGTGTGTGTGTGTGTGTGTGAGAGAGAGAGAGAGAGAGAGAGACACACAGAGAGAGAGAATATATGTATGTCAGTCTGTCCCACAAATGGATTTTTAAACCAGTTGAGTTCATGTGAGTGAATATTTTGCCAGTGTGACTCCTGACCTAAAAATTGCTACATGTTCTAGTGTCTAATATGGAAATAAAATCCTACTTTTAGTAGCAGAGAAACAAGGGCAGCATATTATTATTATTATTTTATTTGTATTATTATAGCACCAATGAGCCCTAGTCATGGACTAGGACCCCTTTGTGCTTGGCACCGTACACTCAACAAAAAGATGGTCCCTCTCCCAAAGAGCTTATATATACCTGCAAGAGGAGACAACAGACTGATACAAACAAGTAGATGAGGTAGGAGGCAAGGAGACAAGGAAACAAGGAGACAATATTGGTCAGCATGAAAGTCAGTGATCTCAGTGCACAACCAGCCTAACCATTGTCAAGTCTTTTTAAGGCATCACAGCAATGGAGAGCTTTTAGGAGGGTTTTGAAGAAGAATAATGAGGTAGTTTTGTGGATCTTTATACACAAATGTAAGGCATATGGGGAATGAACATTCTCATAAGCAGACTAGGGAAATGTGGTCTTCATGAAATTACTATAAGGGGAGGTCACAACTGATTGAAAGACTTTACTCAATATGTAGTTATCAGTGGTTCACTGTCAAAGTGATGGGATGTATCTGGCGGGGTCCAGCAGGAGTCTGTCGTGGATCCAGTATTATTCAATATTTTCATAAATGATGGATAATGGAGTGGAGAGTATTCTTATAACATTTGCGGTTGACACCAAGCTGGAGGGTTGCAAGCACTTTGGAGGACAGAATTAGAATTCAAAAGAACCTGGATAAATTGGAGAATTGATCTGAACTCAAATAAGATGAAAGTCAATAAAGATAACTGCAAAGTACTACACATAGGAAGGAAAAAATCAAGTGCACATCTACAAAATGAGAATAATTGGCTAGGCTATAGTATTGCTGAAAAGGATCTGGGAATTATAGTGGATCATGAATTGAATGAGTCAGCAATGTGATTCTATTGCAAAAAAGGCTAATAATATTCTGGGGTGTATTAACAGAAGTGTTGTATGTAAGACCTGGGAGGTAGTTGTTCTGCTCTAGTTTCCACTGGTGAGGCCCCAGGAGCTGAAGTACTGTGTCCAATTCCGGGCACCACATTTTAAGCAAGGCAAATTGGACAGAGTCCAGAAGAGAGCTACAAAAATGATAAAAGTTTAGAAAACCTGATCTATGAGGAAAGGTTAAAAAAACTGGGTATGTTTAGTCTTGAAAAAAGAAGACTGAGGGGGGACCTGATAAATGTCTCCAAATATGCTAAGCACTGTTATAAAGAGGATGGTGATTGATTGTTCTCCATGTCCATTGAAGTAGGACAAGAAGTAATTGGCTTAATCTGCAGCAACAGAAATGTAGGTTATATATGAGGAAAAACTTTCTAATCATAAGGACGGTTAAGCACTGGAACAGGCTTCCAAGGGAGGTTATGGAATCCCATTACTGGAAGCTTTTAAGAACAGGTTAGACAAACACCTGTCAGGGGTGATCTCCCTTCAAGGTCCCTTGCCTCCCTGCATTTCTATGTTTATAAGGGCTTTTTCCGAGCAGGAGGAACATCATGGGAGAAAGCATAAAGGTATTTGTTTGGAAAAATGATGAGTGGGCAATGAAGGCTGGCATCATGGGCTAACCGGAGACATGAGTCAACATCTCAATAGTGAATGAAAGATGATAAATAGGATGGGGATACATCATGAGGGGTCATGGAAGTGAAATCAGGCAGCATATGTTTGATGTGAGGGCACTGAAACTTGTGCCTAAGGGGTCAGGTGGGACATCAACATCAAAGTTGAAGTCACCGAGGGAGATTGTGAGGAGAATAGAGAGAGAGTCAGGAGACAAAATCAGAGAGGAAGACTGATGAGGAGGAGTTGGGCGGATGATAGATGAGAGCAACAAAGGGAGTTGGGGAGAGGAGGGAAAGGTTGCATGCAGTGCTGTCCAGAAGGGAAGGAGGAGGGTGAAGGAAGTGTCAGGAACAGGAGAGGAGAATCTCAACACCCCTGCCACAATCCAAAGCAGGGAGTTTGTGAGGAGGAGAGGCGGCCTCCATAAGAGAGGAGAGCTGCAAAGACAAAGTGAGAGGAAGGGATCCAGATCCCTCTGAGAGTCAGGGGCTGGAGGTAGCCAGCTATGAAGAAGTTGTGATCTTTTTAGAGATGGAGTAAGCATTCCAGAGTTGGTAAGAGAAAAGGAGAAACAAAGGAATGGGGAAGAAGGGGAATGAGTACGAGTGTAGAAATGGTGGTGGTGATGAGGGTGGGAGGTGGAGAGGGTGGGAGGGCTAGGACTGGGGTAAATGTGGGACCTAAATTAAGAGGAAAGTAGATGTGGGACCTATATTTGTGCTGCTGGGAGTCGCTGACTTTCATTCTCTCCTTCCAGCCGCTTGGCTACAGTTATTGCATCCTGCTGTACTTCTTAACCAGAATGGTAATAAGCATTGAGACTGAAGTTACAGTCAGTGCTGATCTCCTTTACTTTGATGAATAGAAAAAATATCTACATGCTACCAGTAGCAACATGATTTTTTTCCTTATTTATTAATGGTGTCTGTGTTATCATTTTCCAGTCAAATACTGTTAATATGTAGACCATATTCGAAAAGGCTGTTTGTACTCTGTGAACTTTATTTTCGTAATGCTACACATAAAATAAATCCATCACTACTTAATGCTGGCTTTACAAGACCTGGCCTCCTTTTTTGTTTCTGTATGTTACTGGGGCATGTAGATACCTACTCCCTGATTGCACCTGCATCTGTCTGCATGTTCTTATTTGCCGGTGAAATTGTTGGAACAAACGCCAGGTTAAGTCCACTTTCAAATTCAAATGGCCTCTGAATAAGCTATCCTTATTTACTTACAGAAGTGGCCATTCTGACATCATAAAATATTTTACGTTTTTAGCTGATGGAAAGTTTATTGTTTTTAGGTTATCATCTGAAGACAGCGAGGAAGCTTCCGCTTATTTTTATGATAGTGACGATTCTGGTGAAACAGGAGTAATGTCTTATCACACAGGAGAAATGGACTTGCTGGGAGAGATTTTGGACACGCTGAGCACACACAGTTCAGATCAAGGAAAGCTCTCAGGAGCAAAGAGCCTGGATTTCTTTAGATCAACAGATGATATTGATTATAAGGCTATGGTTAGTCATCTTTTTCATGTGTAAAACAACCTCATTAATTTAGAATAGAAGCTGGCATTCGCTGGTGGAAACTGCATGCATGGCCCAGTATATGGAAGAATGGTTCACACATCACAACTGTGCCTTGCTGCTGCTCCAAAAACCAGAAGCATGTTTTTCTAACAAACTCATGCTGCTAGCCACAGTATGAATGCTCCTCAGCTGAGGATTTGGGTATACTCCTTTCCAGTTTATCAGTGGTGTGCCATTAGATGCGGTAACCACATCTAGGGCTTGTTGGGAATCCTCCCTGCTGCTGCACGGGGGTCTTATGTTCTCTCCCTCTATCCCCTGGGCAGGAATTGGTCTCAGTTATCGTTCTAGAGGCTGTTGATAATAATTTGGACTCCCCAATTGAAAATAGGGGTAAGTATATCACTCTGGGGAAGTTTCCCAGCTTGTTTAAGTCATGGGATCCAAGGAGTCATTGCTTTACAAACGATTTCATTTTCAGTTTAGCAGTCTAAGGCTCCACCCTACAAATGGGTCTGTCCACTCAAGGCTTCTAATTCACGGTCCCATTGGACCCAGGGCACAGATTCTTTTGCAGGATCAGAGCTTTTGCTAAATCTTTAAAATCTTCATTAGATCAGCTCCCTGGTGTTGGTGACCACTGTCAAAAGACTTTTGTATCTGTAAGTTTCAACTTCTGTGTTTGGTGCTTAAGATTTGCTGTTGTCAAAAGCACTCCCATATTAGCGATCCTTTGCTGGAACAATTAACTCTGATGCTAATCCAGATCAACATTGATGTTATAAGCACCATACAAGGATTGCATTAATAAAATATCCATTTTGTTTGTGAACTAAAAGATTAATAATAAATGTGTGTGGAACTGATTACTGAAACGAAGAATAGAAATCCCAGTGATTATGGGTGAGACAAGGTGGGTGAGGTGATATCTTTTATTGGATCAGCTTCTGCTGGTGAAAGAGACAAGCTTTTGAGCTTACACAGAGCTCTTCTTCAGATCCGAGAAATGTACTCAGACTGTCGCAGCTAAATACAAGGTGGAAGTAGATATACCGTGGGAAAATCTGCTTCAGTACAGGGCAGAGAACCTCTGACCACACACCTCTAGTTGTCACCTACCACTTTACACTGAAACCCACGTGAGGTATCATTAAACAATTAAAACCCATACTCCATGGGGACCACATCCTGAAAGAAGAATTTCCCAAACCTCCTCTTCTGGCCTTCAAACAACCCCCAA
This sequence comes from Lepidochelys kempii, assembly GCF_965140285.1. Lineage (NCBI taxonomy): Eukaryota > Metazoa > Chordata > Testudines > Cheloniidae > Lepidochelys > Lepidochelys kempii. The sequence continues at coordinate 64,077,719 of NC_136387.1, read as the reverse complement.
CATCATCATCAGATGCAAGCTCTCCAGAGATCAGACATACCAATTCAAAGCAGCACCAGACCTGCCAGAACATCATGCAAAACCAGTAGACATATCTCTGCTGCTAAAATGAGCAATATCCCCCACAACACACCTTTCAAGATTTGTGGGTACTACACATGCCTATCACAACATGTGGTGTACCTCATCCAGTGCACTAAATGGCTCAATAACAATTATGAGGTGAAACCAGACAGTCACTACGCTCTCGAATGCACTCACACAGAAAAGTGATAAAAGACAAAAACACCCTATCATCTAGGGGCAAACACTTTTCACAAAGTCATCACTCTATATCTGACCTGTCAGTCCTCATTCTAAAAGGAAACCTGCACAGCACTTTCAAAAGATGAGCCCAGGATCTAAAGTCATAGCTGTGCTAGACACTAAAAATCATGGTCTTATAAAAATACTGGATTTATGGCTTATTACAACAATCTGTAACCCACTAACCCCCCTTTTTTGTCCTATGACTAGAGAGGAGTTAACTGTCCACTTCACCTTGAAAGGTATTACAGTGTGTTTTAACTACTTATGCTAAACAACCTGTTCCACCTTGCATTTAGCTGTGACCTTGGGAATACCTTTCCCAAACCTGGAGAAGAGTTCCATGGAGCTTGAAAGCTTGTCTCTTTCACCAACAAAAAATTGGTCTAATAAAAGATATTATCTCACCCACTTGTCTCTCTAATATCCTGGGACCAACACTGCCAACAGTGGCCAGGGGTCTGAATCTCAATTTCTTATCTCATAATGCAAAACCACAATTGCAACTGACACAGGCTATACCTTTGTGGTCAAGGTTGAATGGGCAATGGAGACTGAACTCTTTTGTCATTCCTAGAGGTGATCTTTAAATGTCGGGATGAGGCAGTGTCAAAAAGCTTGCATTGCAATTTCCCAGCTATGCCATTCTGTATCTAGGGAAATTCAGGGGATGTATATCCTTTCATGAAAACAGGATTTTTATTTCAGTGATGCGAGAGGAAGGGTTCTTCTTGTAAGATTAACTGTAAAAACACATGTTCTTTGTTTCAGAACAAGTCTAGTGCACCTAGTGAGAGCAACCTCGCTCTGCTCTGTAGTGGTACTAATGACCCAGTGGAGTGGAATCTTGGTCAGGATGATAGTGTTCTCCATGGGAAACAGCTCCCTCCATCACCAAGGAAGCAAGTTGATTTTAGTGACCATATGGAATCTGTCTCTGTGCTGCAGGAAGAAAACAGTGACAAAACCCTTAGTGCTGACCACGTGGATTTTCCTAAAGATTTTGTAAAGTCAGCTTCTCCAACACGATCAGTTGCACAACTTGCTTCTCTGGAATTTTCCCAAGTAGAAGACTCCTTCCATAGGAAGATAAAACCGAATGAAACACTAAGCAATACCTCAGAGGATCAGCTCCCTGTGAACCTTTGTCAACATCCATCCATTCTAATTCCTTGGCAAAAAGACGGGGATGAAGGAAAGGAAACCCCAGAAGAAAGTGGGCTTCTTCATGAAGTTGTATCATTATGTAAAGTGACCTCTGCTTTTCACCACAGTTTAAACATTTCAGAGGATAATTACTCCAGTAATAGCAGTGGAAATAAAGCATAAAGGAACTTTGAAACTATTTCCATGGGAGGTTAAAGAGAGACTACTCAGGAGTCCATGTAATACATGATAACCAAAAGATCCCAAAGGAATAATTACTTTTACGTTTTAAAATCCTTGTGTTTTGATTAGTACATGGATTTAGACATCTGCTTATATGTTTCTCAGTTAATTTGTTGGCTGTGTTTAAGTCTACAAGATGGAACTAAATATACTAATGCACTCTTAAATCAGGTACTAGTTTGTATGTATGTGGAATATACAACTGGTGCATGGTGCTTACTAATGTTCCTTTGTGCAGCAGGAAGTGTATCATCTTTGCATATATCCAGATACTGAAGGTACTGTATTAATCCTGTTGGGCATGAAATGAACAAAACAGTTTAGATTTGTCTGAAACTTACAAATATCGATGTTTGTAATGAGTTAATTGCCTTAATCATTTGGGGGAAAGGTTTATATATCTTAGAAGGTGACTTGCAAACGTTCAGAAGAGTAATAATGATTTTCCATGGCAGGTATCTGCTTGAGCAAAGGGGGAAAAGATCTTTTCTAAATTAAAGGATCTCTTGTGAATAATAGGGAGCTTGTTATAAACAGAAACTGTGGCCATGTCTTCTAGACCTTGAAAAGGTGGTGCATACTTTTTTCTTGTGAAGTGCTGAATGATAATGTGAAGTTACTTAACTTCTGTTTACAACTAAGGCACTTTAAAGACATATTATCCAGTGTCCCAATGTAGATGTTTTCATCTAGGAATTTTCAGAAAGGAAACTGTAAGTGAAATTGATAGATTTTATTGCTGTTTTTAAAATTTCTACAATTTAATAATTCTGTACTAACATTAATTTGTGCCACTGCTGAACATGACCATTTGATTTTTACAAGCCACCTTTAAAAGAAACATTAAATTATCACTTTGCTTCTTAGGAGTTTTGTTTTGTTGAGCTGTGCAGTATTTTAAAGAGCAGTGAATGAAGATTACTTATAACACTAGACATCTAAAGTAATTGGTTCAGCAATTAAGAACACAAATACCCCACCCTCATGTATACAAGAGAATCTTTTTGCAATTACAAGGAAAGGAATTAAATGGATGCTGCATGTACTATATTTAGGCATAAACATTTATCCCCTTTCGAGCACATAGCATTCCTAGAGGATATTTCAGTATTTAAAATTCAAAAAGTATTTTTTTGAGTAGAGCACATCTATTCATTCTCCTTGTCCACCCCTCTTCTTCCCCTGCCCTCTGTAGATCAGAATGAGTACATTCTGGGGTGAACCACACTAGGCCAAAAATGGCAACTTTGAATACTGTCTATTGGCATGTGTAACACAAAGCAAGGAGTAACAGGATTTGTCATTGCGAGGAATGCTCTCCCACTCTTCCTCACCAACAGCAGGAATCTTCTTCTGTGGCAAAGACAGCTTAGTGGTATCCTCAGCACAGACCAGGGAGAGCAAGTTGAAGTCAGGGGTTGAGGCAGGTTGGGCTGCAGTACTTTGGTAGTGGATCACTACACAGGTTAACACCAGTTGCCATGTTTGGGTTTACAAAAGAAGTTTCCTTTTGACTAAAGCGATTTGGCTTTTCTTTTCCCGTTTTATCACCACGAGCATCAGGCAATTGGTTATGTCAGGTGGCTCAAGGGAATTCGTGTGTGATCCCTTTAGGGAGGTTGTGGGGGGAGGGGTGGCTGTTTGATGCTCTGCCCATGAGATTTAGTGTCTAATACTATCTTGTCATTTCACATAACTTTGTTGGCAATATCCCTGGCGTTGTAAAAGAAGGTCTTGTATCCCAAACTACAGACTCTGAATAGGAGAAAAGGAGGGGGGAGGCAGATTTCAGCCACACCACTGGTGAGGATGGGCCACATTACTGGGTAATGGTATGAGGCCCCTTCACCAAAGGGCCCCGTTTTACGTGCAAGGGAAAAGGTCAGGTTGTGGACTCACAATTCATAGTATAATGACCTTGGAAAGTTTTTATAGGTGTGTTCAGTATATATTTCTGAAGAGGACCTCAGCAGCTTATTGGTGCTGAGGATGATTGTAAGATTTGCATCCTGATCTGCCTTAGGGTTTTCTGTAGTACATATCACCATAGTATCTGAGATTCAGGTGGCATCTTTATTTGTGTTATCCCAAAAAGGGGCACTTGGCAAAACTGTGTTTGAGTTACTGAGGACCAAAATTATTATTAACCCATAAACTATTAAACATTTTAGCTGGGTTATCAGATATCAAGAAATAGGAAGTGTCAGGTCTGAACAGTGTTTAGATGGGGGAGCTCCAAGGAAAACACAAGATGTTGCAGGAGGTGGTTCAGGGAGTCAGGAAGTGGCATGCTGCTTTGTTGGTCCTAAATCAGTACCCAAGTAGGTTATGCTGTGCTGTTAGGTGCGTTTAGGATAAGACAGGAAAAAGAAAAGTCCTACCAATCTCATAGCACTTCTTGTTTGATTGTTACTCTGATAACACTAGAAACATGAAATGCTCAGTTGCATTCTTATTTGTGTAACTGCATTTTGCTAACCTTAATTCCATATACCAGAGGCTGGCAGGGGAACCCGGACCCACTTGTTTTACCACGTTCCAGCTCAGGGACCTTATAACCAGCAATCCAGGTCCTCATTCCCATTCCCTGTCACTGTTTCCCCAGTCTCCTTCCTACCAAGCTTCTGTATCTTCTCTTTCCTGGTTCTCGGTTTACCACTGGAGCCTACTCTACTTCCTGTGGCTACTTCACCCCTCCTAGCCTCTTTCCAGACTCCTTACACGGCCTGCTGCTTTCAGCCTCTTGGTTTTTTAGTGCTGGCCCAGCCCTTCCCCAAGCGGGACTTCCCTCTCAGTTACCCTGGCCCTCCTTCTCTCAGGTGATGTCAAGTGACCTAATTAGCTTCTCAGGCCCTCATTAACCCAATCAGGGCTGATGTGGTGCGCGCACCCTATCATAGTAGGTGAAGTGAATTCTTGGGTAGAACTACGAGGAATCAGAATGAGATAATGTGAAAAGACATTAGGAATCTACTAGGATAATATGCGCTATGCACATTTGTAAGATGTTTAATATATATTAAATGCTTTTATATCTTATAGACTTATCAGTTTCTGTCTCGGAGAAAAAAATAAGCTTATCAGAAATTTTAGTGATGTTTACTTTTAAATCTATAAAAGCATCTTTCAGGAATGCAGCATGAGATTTAAGAATGGGGTTTTCAAAAACATCTAATGGATCAGCTTTCACTGACTTGATACAAGTTGGGCACCTGACTCCCTTAGGCACTTCAGTGGAGGAGAATTTGGAAGCCATACCAGGTTGCTAATGTCCCTTTAATGATTATTAGGAGTATAGCACTGAAAAAAATGATTTGGGAATTGTACAACATTGATGCCTTGATGGGTCATTGTTTTATAAGTAATATTCATGTATCTGATAAGTGAAATTGCTAAAGTACAAAGTTAAAAGATGGCTGGTAAAATTCAACTTTTTGAATCATTTTTTATTGCAATAGCCATGAATGTGTTAGGATTGCACACTAATGTCAAATCCTTCGCATATTGCTGATGTGATTAGTAGAATGTTTACAGTATTTTGACTATTGTGTCTTCCTTCTTTTCGAACCCTAAATACCTTAAAATATAGCCTCGTTGTTTATGTTTGATTAATTTAAATTTAGCCACATTTTTAGATCCTTTACCACTTGATATCAAAGATCTTTTTGAAAGGCTAATATTGGTGCCTTATTTAAACATACAAAATTACCAAGCATCTTCCATATCAACAACAAAAAAACCAGTTAACCATGCCAAATTTATCAAATAGAATAGCAACTCTGATATCTCCAGCCAGCGCAGTTCTACTCTGTTCTTCGCGCAGTATCAGTCTGTCTGTAGGCCACGTCTACAGTATTTTGATTGTCACAGACAGTCCCATGGTAAGAAAAAGTGTCCAAGTCAAGGATTTTACAAGTTTTCAACTATTCTCATCTGTGTGAATTCTCCCAATGCATTCTAAAGCATCAGCATTAATCTCCATCTACTGGTGAGAGCTGAACTCAGTTCAGTGAAAAAGCTCCTCAGGACTCCAGTAGAGGCACCTGTTTTGTAGCTGAATCAGTATCTTTCTGAGCTTCCTATTTTTCCCCGGTGAGGGAAATATGAGATTTGTTTATTTAACTTTGCACTCTCTTATCCATACTTAGGGACAAAGTCCTGACCTAGTCAGTTACACTGGGACTTGAATTTCAGGTCTTCCGGTTCATCTCTAATAGCTTATGCACCATGCCTCCATGATGTGAGCCATATCCCCATTCTGCTTAGGAAAAAACAAAGTGAGAGCATCAGAAGGGAGAGATGCTCTCCAGGATTCCCCTCTCTGACTTTTCCCTGTATTGTTCCATTGGGGTGATACAGCTGGGAGCCTCAACCCGTGAGCAGAGGGTTGAGCCCCCAGAACCTGTGGATCTCAGTGGGTATTCTGGAGTCCTGGGCCTTGTCTCATTCTAGCTGTTTTGCAGCATGACTCCAATGAAGCCTTTTCATCAAATCCCCCACAGGGGGAAGGATGATCTGTGGCCCCCATTATCGCCTTCCCATCTCTCCATGTATAGATCCCCAATACTGTGAAAATCCTTTACAGAAGTCCAGGGATGGACAGAACCATGGATGCAGAGCCAGTCACTGCCTTCCCTGTATGCATGTGGAGCGAGATCTGTTCAGGAGATGTTTGAGAACAGTGTGACAGTCACAGTGCCATGTTTTGGGGTAGCATCACTTCCAAAATAGCCTTGTTTTGAAGGAAGAGTGTAGTTCGAGAAGCTGTGAAATAACTGTCATGACTGAAACCTTCAGTCACGTAGCATTCTGAGAGTGATATTGCTGATTGGCTAAAGGTGGGATTTTCACAAAGTCTCAGCATTAGCTAGACTCTGCTTTCAGGGAAGTCACGGACATTTTAACATTGACTTCAATGGGAGCAGACTTAGACCAACGCTGAGCACTGTTGAAATCCTACCTATTAAATTTTTTAAAGATTTTAAAATTTGGGTTTGTGTCTCTTTCAGGCTGTAGAATGAGTTTTTCCTAACCCCATGTTATTATTCATTATATATTTCTAGGCAAAGAAATTTTAAGCCAGTTAAACTGTTTCTAATTTTGCATCCACAATTAATTGTTGGGTTCAGTTCTATAGAACAATCAGTTGTGCAACCCTCAAATCATATTGGTAGGTAAATGTCTATAATCTGTGTTATGTGCATGTAATTGATTGCAGGAGCAAAACTTCATGCAGGGAAACTAGATTCTAGGTTGAGGCCCTTTTGAAAATCTGGCCCTTTGTCTTATAAAAACTTGCATTAGTACCCCATTCAGGAGCAAGGAGCCTACGCAACTGCTGATCTATGGAAGCTTTGCCATCCATCCTCCCTGTCAATACTATTAAAAGGATAGTGTCTGTTCCAAGGGGTTTACATGGGGGTTTCTGACTTAGCAGATGTTTATTGTCACATGGGGCACCATGGGCTGACTGCCCAAAAGGAGTTAGGTGCCTAAGTCTCCAGTTTTGGGATCACTGCAATCCCCAGTATTCCTACTGAAACCCTGTAGGCACCTAAACTCACTCGGCGACTTAAGTTTTTGTAGTAAAAGTTCCCTAGGAGTCCATGTTTCTGCCTCTGAGCACACACAGTGCTTCTTCCCTGTGGGCAACCAGACACCTATTTCCTGCGTAAGCCCCAGAATGATGTACAAACCAGGAGAAAACAAGCTTTTGGCGTTGAACTTGCCTGAGGGGCCCAATCCAGTAGGCATTCTCAAAGACTGCCCACTGAATCAGGCCCCCATAGATGAGTTTTTACAGAACAGCCAGAGGAGGCGGAGGAAGACCTCTCTCGTAACTTTTCGTACAGTGGTTAGGATACTCCCCTGGGAGGTGGGAAAAGGGGTTGGAACAGGGATCTGCACCTGTCAGGTGAGTGCTCTAATCATGGGCCTGTGAGATTTTAGGGGGCTAGGGGGTTCAACCAAAACAATTTGGTGAAGTTACGCAAATTCATTAAATGTTTTGATGTCACTGAATCTGCATTTTTCACCAAAACCAGTTTAGGTTGAAAAATTTTGCCCAGCTGTAGTTGGGATGAAAAGTTCAAAGTTATGAACTATATCCCAGGCTTTACTACATGGGCTCAACGGAAGCTAGTTTTTACATTACTTAGGTCAGTTTTAACAGGATTCATATTTAGAGTCCAATAACAGTATTAGCCCTGGAACAACAGAAGTGGAATTCAAGTAAATTGACATTTGATTCTGATTGTGTAAAATGCAATTATGTTTCTGTTAAAATAAGGGAGCTACTTGGATGTGGAGGAACACGTATTGACTTTCAAAAAATTACTGGATTTTGTGCAATATTTTTCCTTTTCTCTTTTTAAAGTAATTTAGTTCCAGCAAATATGCACATCTGCTTTTCAAGCCGATCCTTGAGATCATATTTTTTGGAACTGTATAAAATTACTTGTAGCATTTAATATGGTTGTATGATAAAAACATAAACAGTAAACGTTGTCACCAGGCAAATGTGCATCTCCAAATGTGACTGAAAATGATTGTGGTTGTCATGTTATTGCATACTATAGTAATAAACATGGTTTCAGCAATGATTAATATACAAGTACTCAAAAGTAATAATCCCTATATTCTACTCACAGTATGTTACAAGAACATAGTGGGAGTAATTTCTGTTTATACATTTAGAACTTCTGATGCTTAGTTTATCTCTTGATTTTTTTTAACAAGTTAAGCGTCTCTTATTAATACAATCAATTCTAGATAATAATTTATGGTGGTGACTGTATGTATATCCAGAATCTAGTTTGTGGCAGCCCTAATTGTGATAAATCATTGCTTAAATCAATTGTTGCAAGTACCTTTTAATTTTTTGTAAATTAAATTATGTATTGATGTACATTTTGTTGTAACCTTCAAGCTTCTGTCAAGAACTGGTTTAAATTAATTTACTTGAATGGAGCGATAAAGCACTATGGAATAGTTAGTTTTGGATGCAACACACAAACAAGCATATATTGTGTTAATTCACCATTTTGTTCAGAAGATAAGTAAAAATGTTTCATTTGGTCAAGGAAATAACTGTTTTTTTTAATCTGTGTCTGAAAGAGAGAAGGAGAGAGCATCAGCATTGAACAGAGAGTAATAACCTATCCTGGCATTATTCCAGAACTTTTTTTTCAGAGCTTTTTTTAGCCATCTTTGGGAAAAGTTTTTATAAAGCTCTTATGGGCCAGTAGGGACATCTTTAATTACCTACAGGAAAGACATGAAGTACAGGATGTTTTGAGATGTAATGCTTTTATTGATCCTTTCAATAATCACAGAGGTTTTTAAATAAATTAACACTGTGTTCTAACATGTTTATAAATAGAATCAGTCACTGGCTTTTATTAAAACTGCCACCAAATTTAGGACTTTACTCTGTGCTGTTGCACACTTTAGCCTACAGTATGAAGTCATCTCCAGAATTACAGACCAGACCTTAGACTACTACCAGTAGCACACTGTGTATGTACTATAAATTGTGTTTTTTCCAAGTTACAGTGTCAGTGCAAAGTTTTTTGTGAACTCCACATTACCATGAAGTGCCCCACATTGTGTTGTAAAATAAAATTTACCAAAATCAAAGCCATTGTGGTGTGCAGGTTTTTGTTTGATGTAGTGATCTGATTTACCTCTTTCATGCAAAACGATGTGAGATTATCTTTTTCCAGCAGAAGTGTAGTTTACAGCAACATGGTGATGTTGTTACGCTATGAGCTTTTCACAACCCGCTGGATGACCATTTCAGCTTCTCCATTTTGGAGACGCTAATCAAGTGTTTATTATTAATAATTAGCTTTATATAATGCATCTTCAAAGTGTATAAATATTAACTATCACAATGTCCTGTGAGATAGACAGTTGATAGGCACATTATCCCCAAGCTAGACTCAGAAATGTTACATGATTTGATCGAGCCTACGCAGAGAGAGCCAGCAGCAAAGCAGGCATTACAACTCAGTAGTTCCTAGCTCCTAGCCCCAGGTTCAGACGACTACATTATACAGCCCCCTCAAATATTGGAAAACCAGAAAACATTCAGTTTCAGTTCTGTCACACATCCCTTCAAAAACATCAGTGTTTCAACAAAGCAAACCACAACCAGAAAGAAATCCCAGGAAATACACAGTTATGGTAGCACTACCCAGACAAACGTAACTCTGCCTGCTTTGGGATGCTAACATATGTAGACATGATAGCTAGCAAGAGATGTTAAGAATAACAAGAAGGGTTTCTTCAGGTATGTTAGCAACAAGAAGAAAGTCAAGGAAAGTGTGGGCCCCTTACTGAATGAGGGAGGCAACCTAGTGACGGAGGATGTGGAAAAAGCTAATGTACTCAATGCTTTTTTTGCCTCTGTCTTCACGAACAAGGTCAGTTCCCAGACTACTGCACTGGGCAGCACAGCATGGGGAGGAGGTGATCAGCCCTCTGTGAAGAAAGAAGTGGTTTGGGACTATTTAGAAAATCTGTGCGAGCACAAGTCCATGGGGCCGGACGAGTTGCATCCAAGAGTGCTAAAGGAGTTGGCGGATGTGATTGCAGAGCCATTGGCCATTATCTTTGAAAACTCATGGCGATCGGGGGAAGTCCCGGACGACTGGAAAAAGGCTAATGTAGTGCCCATCTTTAAAAAAGGGAAGAAGGAGGATCCGGGGAACTACAGGCCGGTCAGCCTCACCTCAGTCCCTGGAAAAATCATGGAGCAGGTCCTCAAGGAATCAATTCTGAAGCACTTAGAGGAGAGGAAAGTGATCAGGAACAGTCAGCATGGATTCACCAAGGGCAAGTCATGCCTGACTAATCTAATTGCCTTCTATGATGAGATAACTGGCTCTGTGGATGAGGGAAAAGCAGTGCATGTGTTGTTCCTTGACTTTAGCAAAGCTTTTGACATGGTCTCCCACAGTATTCATGCCACTAAGTTAAAGAAATATGGGCTGGATGAATGGACTAGAAGATGGATAGAAAGTTGGCTAGATTGTCGGGCTCAACGGGTAGTCATCAATGGCTCCACGTCTAGTTGGCAGGCGGTATCAAGTGGAGTGCCCCAAGGGTCGGTCCTCGGGCCGGTTTTGTTCAATATCTTCATTAATGATCTGGCGGATGGTGTGGATTGCGCCCTCAGCAAGTTTGCAGATGACACTAAACTGGGAGGAGAGGTAGATACGCTGGAGGGTAGGGATAGAGGGCCCTAGACAAATTAGAGGATTGGGACAAAAGAAATCTGATGAGGTTCAACAAGGACAACTTAGGACGGAAGAATCCCATGCACTGCTACAGACTAGGGACCGAATGGCTAGGCAGCAGTTCTGCAGAAAAGGACCTAGGGGTTACAGTGGACGAGAAGCTGGATATGAGTCAATAGTGTGCCCTTGTTGCCAAGAAGGCTAACAGCATTTTGGGATGTATAAGTAGCGGCATTGCCAGCAGATCGAGGGACGTGATCTTTCCCCTCTATTCGGCATTGGTGAGGCCTCATCTGGAGTACTGTGTCCAGTTTTGGGCCCCACACTACAAGAAGGATGTGGAAAAATTGGAAAACGTCCAGCGGAGGGCAACAAAAATGATTAGGGGTCTGGAACACATGAGTTATGAGGAGAGGCTGAGGGAACTGGGATTGTTGAGTCTGCGGAAGAGAAGAATGAGGGGGGATTTGATAGCTGCTTTCAACTACCTGAAAGGGAGTTCCAAAGAGGATGGATTCTCAGTGGTGGCAGATGACAGAATGAGGACTAATGGTCTCAAGTTGCAGTGGGGGAGGTTTAGGTTGGATATTAGGAAAACCCTCTTCACTAGGAGGGTGGTGAAACACTGGAATGTGTTACCTAGGGAGGTGGTGGAACCTCCTTCCTTAGATTTTTTAAGGTCAGGCTTGACAAAGCCCTGGCTAGGATGATTTAGTTGGGGATTGGTCCTGCTTTGAGCAGGGGGTTGGACTAGATGACCTCCAGAGGTCCCTTCAACCCTGATATTCTATGATTCTATGATAGCTCTTTATCTAATGCTTCTTGGGAAATTAGATGTCCCATTTCCTCAGTGTGCTCTTTCTTAGAATTAAATTTATAATAATAATAAGGGCTGGGCTTTTCTAAGGAGCCTAACACAGTTTGGTGCACAGATCTCATAGAATTCCAATGGATTTGGGGCCCAAACTCCCTTAGGCCCCTTTGAAAATCCCAGCCAATTATAACCAGTGTTTATATAGCATTTTTCATCTGTAGATCTCCAAGCACTTTACAGAAGAAGCAGTTTGCAAAGGAAGCAAACATTTTCCCCATTTTGCAGATGGGGAAACTGAGGTACTAAAAAGTGTAGTTACTTATCAAAGGTCACATAGCAGGCCAGTGTCACAGCCAATAGAACCCAAGTCTTCTGAATCCACCCAGTCCAGTGGGATCACGCTGTCCACTACAAAGTGTAAAGACCTCAAAGGCAGCTCTTTCCAGCCATTAGTCACTTTCTATATAGCAGGATACAGAGCAATGAGAGAAAATCCCTCAGTCCCCCAAACACCATAACATGAGGTGCTTGCACAGTTGTGGCTCAGCCTCTCATAGGATCTAACCTCCCTGAGCCAGTTCATGTAGAATTACAACCAGAATCCACACAGGCAGTGTGACACAAAATGGCCACACAGCAGAATCTGATCAGTGATTTAAACAATGATTCCTTTGTCTGAACTGGAAAAGAATGCCAAAAGTATTTTGCTGTGTTATACAAACAAAACATACAGACCACCAGATCATTGTTGATACCATTGATCATCAGTCAATTTTTTAAAAGTTACATCCATGTATTCATCTCTTAATACAGTCGGTTACAACAACAAAATCTTTGTCATCTGTCCAAGTTGTGATGCAACAGAAGACACAATGAAAATGAACAGCGACAGGGAGTCCTGTGGCACCTTATAGACTACTTTGCCGCTTTTACAGATCCAGACTAACACGGCTACCCCTCTGATAATGAAAATGAAAACAATCTAGCTGTGAGACTCGGAGTACCTTTCCCAGACCTGAAGAAGAACTCTGTGGAGCTCGAAAGTTTGTCTCTCTCACCAGCAGAAATTGGTCCAATGAAAGATATTACCTCACACATTTTGTCTCTTGAATTACTCCTGTCAGAATTGTAGTGACATTGTCACCACAAGCAGACAGTTGCTTCTTGGATGCAGTGTGAGAGAGCAAAGTACTCATCCAAGTATGAAAATAGCTTAATATAATTAACAATTGATTCATTGGTTTTCTTTCAGCTTCAGCTTGCCCATTTGCTTTACAGTGTAGGTGCAATTGAACCCCTTAAATGTTGCAATTACTGGTTATTTCCTATAGTAAGTATAGAGGAGTACAGGGGATACAGCGGATAGTGAAGCAGCCTCATCTTTTGACCTTAAAGTGGCAGATTTTAAAGCAGCAGCACTATAGGGCTACTCTAATCCTGTCAAGAAAAATTATGTCAAACATTTGTGGAAAGAAGAATTTTTCAGAGTGCTTTGGTAAAACAGTCAGATGGGACACACCAGGTAATATCCAGGTTGGTACATTATTAAGAATTGTGGTTTATTAGGAAAAAATGTAACTCAAAATTCAGTCATTTTGTGGCATTGCTTAGGTATGGAGGTCATGAAATCGCTATTCATTAATGGCCACCATATCATGTGTGTGCTCCTTAAGCAGCTGAGAACATTGCTATTGCAACATACACATATACAATGCTGCTGCAACCATACGTGAATGACAGGCAAAGCATTTCATTTTCTTTCCAGAACACCCAGTGCCTGAACCCTCATGATCCCAAAAGAAAAAGTAACTTTTATCAAATGCAGGGATTTAGATTTGTATTTGATGTGACAAGTCCTAACAACAATAGAAACAAAAGCAATGCCTCAAGTTATGATGTGGGTCTGTTGGTATCCAGTAAAAGCAAAGGGGAGTGAGTTTGTGGTTTTTCATCAATCAGAAAAAATGCTGACAGCTTCTTTCTTAAACTTTAAAACCCTGAAGGTTGTCAATCCTGTTACAAATTGTGCATGAAATATAAACAAGGGCTAGTGCTAAAAATAAAGGTTAGGGACTACATTTGAAATATAGACTATCATTGACTTAACACCCTCTCCTTTAAGTTTCCTCTTATAGTATAAGGGCCAAATTCTCAGCTGGTGTATATTGGCATTGCTCCATTGGCTTTCTTCATGAGGTCTATAAATCCTACTTCTCCCCTCAAATAACTGTGAATAGATGATAAAACAGAAATGAGGGTTATAGGAAACCCTAAACTTCACTGCAAATTGCAAATTGCTTCCTTTCTGCCATATTATCAGTTCTTATTTGTTAAGTACTGTTGATGGGCTCAGTGCTGTGGAAGACATAATTAAAGATGGCTCCTGTCCTGTAGTGCTCACAGTATTAAACTTCCCCTCCCCACAAAACACAGGGCTTGTCTGCAGGGGGAAGCATTATCAGTTATACCAGTGTAACCTCTCCATGTGGACACTTGTATTCTGGTATAAGAGCGCCTTTTTGTGGTTTAGCTTAGACCCCTTCCCAAGAAATATAAGCTAACAGAAAAGAGACCATCTCATACCTGAGTAAGAGTGTCCCCATGTGGGCTATACTAGTATAACCACCATGGTGTAATGCATAACTTGAGTTATGCTGAAAAAACTTCCCCATGTAGACAAGGCCTCAGATCACAAGAAGTTGCTGGGAGATCCAGAGAAAGGTGTTAGTTTTTTGGTTGTTTTTGTTTTTTGTTTTTCTTCCTTCCAGTTTCCTGGGGTGGAGAAAGCATTAGGCTGACATGGCTCAGCGTTCTGGGGCCTCTCAGAGGAAGTTTTTAGCAGTGGTTTGGACTGATGGGCAGCTGCTCTTGCTGGAGGTAGTTCCAAGTACAGGAGGCAGCATGGAAGAAGGGGCAGAGATGAGGGATAGGAGGAGGACATCATGGTGACTTTAACATCACTGGCAGAGCGAAGAAGATGAGGGAAAACTCAGATCCACGTTGTAGATTGGGGTGCTTTTGCAGAGCTTTGAAGATGGGCAAAGGGAAGCCAACAGAGGGAATTGAAGGAAGATGTGTTGTCAATTTAGACTGCAAGCTCTCCAGGTTTGTCTGTTTAAAGACTAGTACACTGATGGTGGTAGGGAAATAAAAACCATTGGGGACCAAATAATGGCTGCTCTGGGCAGGGGGACTGCACAGGGGTTTCCACCAATAATAGTGCTGCTGCTTGCATTCCCAGTGCTCAAAGGGATGCCGGGTGCTGCTGCTATCAGCACTGGACAGCTCAAGGTCATAGGCCAAAACGTTTCAGAATGGCTCCTGACTCGGGGAGCTCTCCTTTCGGGTCTCCATCTTTAGATTCTCTGGGCCTGATTTTCACTGGTGCTGAGTGCTGTTAATGAGTTCAACTGGAATTTTGAGTGCTCATCATCTGAGACTTAGGTGGGCCCAAGATATCTTGAGATGGGTTCTAAAAATCAGAGGTCACTGTTAACTTTTGTCCACTACTTTTCCCTTCCTTCCCTCATGCACCCCTCTTCATCTCAGCTTGGGCTCTGAGAACCATAATATAACTCCTAATATCAGCAATTTCTTTTATTCAGCACTAACCTGTTCCCTGTCATGAGGATAACCTATTAATATAATACAACCTGTTTAGCATTGTGGAAGATTGTGTTTTAAACGTTCACCTGAATAAAACATACGAACAGCTGACATTCAGTCTGCTCCCAGAATAGGCGACATGCTTATTTAATGATTCTGAAAATGTTAAAATGGCGAGCTTGAAATTCAAATGTCATTTTAAAATATTTGTATTTAACTTCACTGAGTCAGTCCTTTGCTATCTCTCCCTCTGGCATATTCAAATCGGGGGTTAGGGCAGCAGTCTGACACTACGGATACTTTGAACAATGTATTGAGCAATGTTGGCATTTCAGTCTAATTAGTTACAGCCTATTTTGTGACTTGTCTTTGGTCCTTTTGGTTGCTGGCCAAGTATTTTTTATATCTTTTTTGTATACTCCTCATTGTCTCATTTTGAATGTCAACAGACCAGTATTTGTGTAACTGTTTTTTGTTTTTTTTTCTTTGTCTTCTCTCCACTCCGATCTGTGTCAGGAAGTCTGACTCAGCAGTTCTATGTCTCAGCCCCACCGTTGGAGAAAAATACAGCTCAGGATTGATTGGCATGCACAACACAGTTTGGTAAATCCACATCTTCTGCGGGACCATCTATTTTTCTTTCTAGTGTTTAACAGCCATTGTTTTTCCTGAAAGTAGTGTTTTCCTGGGCTGGTTAAATCAGCTTTAGGCTACATTACATCAGTGCTACAATGCAGCTGTATCAAGAGCTGGATCTGAATTATGCTTGTCAGGCCCAGCTCTAATTTAAACAGACTAATGTAGATTCCATCTCTGGCATCTGATGGGAAGGGTAGGTAGGTATATTGAGCTAAAGCCCTCACACAGATCACTGGCTGAAAGGATATTCTGGGAGAGGGAGCACCTGACTAGTTTACCTGGAAATCGGGAGGTATGGGGGAGGGACATTAAAGGTGAAAAGGTGAGCACCACCCTGCGAATTTACTGTTAATGTTCTCAAATTG
Source organism: Lepidochelys kempii (assembly GCF_965140285.1). Taxonomy (NCBI): domain Eukaryota; kingdom Metazoa; phylum Chordata; order Testudines; family Cheloniidae; genus Lepidochelys; species Lepidochelys kempii. The sequence goes on along the minus strand of NC_136387.1, from coordinate 64,061,358 downwards.
ACACACCTAGGCACTGAGTAACACATTTTCATCTGTGAGGTCAATGAGGCAACAACAAATGAGGGGCAACATCCAGCAGTTGAGAGAGAAAAGGAAGGGCAAATATGTTCATAACATTTCTGTTTCAGATTCTGTTTGACTGTCATGGTTTTCAATGTGGTTCACTCAATGGTTCTCTGATCACTTGGACATTGTGTCCAATTCTTGAAATGTCTGTCTTGCTAGATTTGGCACCAGTACTTTAGGCAGCCTCAAGAGGGTTGTTGGAAAGTCTTGTATTTTCTGCCCTTAGGTGGGATGTGTCATGCCCTAACCTTTCTAGTCTTGACTGAGGGCAGCAGAAAGGGTGGCCCATCACTGCTGGGTGCACACAGACTTGCAGCTTTGGGTGGTGTTTCTGCACAGTAAGGAGAAGCTTGCAGGCAAAGCAGTTTCTAGTAGTTTAAGCTCATTTTCACTATGGCAAAAATGTATCAACAAATCCCATTAATTTTCTTCCACATAAGCTCGCACTTTGCCAATTTGACTGTGATCGTGAAGTTGGCTATTGACTGACATTCTGTGTACTACTGTGCAGTGACATGGGTGCGCAGCACACATTAAACCAATGATTGTAGGGGACATAAAGTTGATGTTTAACCTGTGAGTCCTTCACGCTGCAACCACATATGCACTGCAAACAAGCTGTAGATGTATATTCATGCAGATGAAAATGTCATTGTGGGAGGGTTAGAAAGTACTGTCATCCAAACAACTTGATGAACCAGTGCAAATTTTCTGTCCTTTAGGTTTGCACTCCTCCTTCGAAACCTATTTTGCTGACAGCGTTTTCATATTTCTGCAGAAAAGTAAAATTCAGCACAGGTGCGAAATGAAACTAGGTGGGTTTAAATTGGAAACACACACTTTTGTCATCACTATTTATTACAATACATGCCAATGAAAATTGCACTTCTGGTGAAACTACAGGTGAAATTTGAAAGGTCATACACACTACTGAGCTAAGAAAAATGTCACACTTTGAACAGTACCATGAAGAGCACAAAACCAGATGAATGCCTGCGTAGTTTGTTATGATCAAAAGGAGGATTTAAAGTTTTGGAAATGTCAATCTTACTGTTCTTAGACAATGTTGGATGAATGTAATTGCTTTGCCAAACAATGTTAAGGAAAATACTTGCAAGATAATAAAAACAGGAATAAAAAACAACTTTTGTGAAACCAAGTTGAAATGTAACCCAAAATGGTTTGGATTGGTTAGAGTATAAAAACCCAATAATTTTTTATTCCAGAAATAACATTTAAAGGGAATCCGCAGGAAGCCATCTCACCAATGAAATGAGAATGCGTATTCTGGTCTTTGGGATTCCCACCTCTGCCTTGATTCATAATTTAAACTCTGCAATAGGCCTTGGCGCTTCATGGCATCCATCATAGCTGGAGGTTAGGTTAGAACATGATTTTATTGGGGTGCATGGGGTATTGCCTATTTTTCACATCAAATGCATGTGGACAATTTAAACAAGACCTTACTCTGCTCCGAAGAAATACACACCAGATGTATCTTTTATAAATGTTACATTTTGCAGCATCTTGACACATGCCAGTAGGTTGAAGGCTGTGCATGCTCCATTGGGGCATGAAAGCCCCTTTCGTGCACTCAACTGTGATGTTTTGTAATAGGCAAAAATTTTAGTTTTGTCAACGACTCAGTGTTTACTTTATTGACTTACACTGCGCGATCTGATGTTCTTATTTGAATCATATACAGAAGTGTCAGGTTTTGTTATTTGCAAGGCAATCAGATAAAATAGGGAAAAGGAACATTGCCAGCATCCTATGATTCCTGGGGCTCTGCATTTGCAGCTGCAATGCTTGTCCTGAAAAGAGTGGGTTCCCAGCTCAGGGCTTAAATGAGTAAAATGCAATGAAGAATTTTTCAGTTGCTCTGCTAGCTGGGGAAAGAGAATAGGGTAGAAGTTTTCAGCTATAGGTTTCTTGTGCTTGTCTCACTCATCTCCTTAAGTTGCATCAATCACCACCACCTTTTTTATTTAAGTTGTCATATGTATTATGTCCATCATCTGGGTGTTTATAAAAATGAACAGTTAACATTGATTGCTAACTGGCTACTAAACCGGTGTGTCTCACTGTCACATGTGCACTCACACTCTGATACTAACAATAAATACTAGCTCAGCTATTGAACAACAGGCCGGATGAACCAGATGGATCTTGCATCCTAAAAGGTTATTAGACCTGGATTCTGCCAGACCTCAAAGGGGTGTGGCTTCCAGATCTACGGACACTCTGCTGAGAATGGCCTGCCACAGCTGGAAAACTGAAGTGGAGTTTCTTGAATGGCAGAGTAGCCTGTTAACATAAGTCACATAACACAGCAATTTCTCAGGTAAAATAACACTTTATTGAACGGTGAAAGAATCCTTGAGAATTACTCTTTCAGGGTTTCTTGGCAACACAGTAAAATGTTTCCTTTATTTTCTTATCATTTCACCTTTCACAGTGCTACTTTAAGGCAAGGCAGTGTTTTCTTTTTATTTAAAGTTCACTGCGGTGAATCCTCATCATTTGTGTTACTTTGAGAAGATCAGAATCCCTTCGCATTCAGTTACTAGTATGATGGCGTAGTTTGGTTTTAAGTTATGGTGATTTAATTCAGCTTGCAACTTGTCCTGACATCCAGGATTAAATAAGTAGTGACTCGAAACACTGAAAGTATTCATTGTCCAACACAGAGTTAAGATTGACCAGCAGCGGCTTGTACCCTTCCAGAGTGTTGATTGCACCAATACTTGAAACTCTGAAAACCAGGAAATACAGAGTTAAGGTACACTCCAGCTCTGCCCTGAAAATCTACCTCTACTCCGTGTGTTAGCCAGGGCTGCCATTTACTAAGCAGACATGAGGATTGACTAAATGTGCCACTTTATGTGGTATGTTGTCCCACAGAACTATATTCTATAATTCGTCTGCATGCGCTGCATCTGCCCTTCACTGTCCTAGGGACTGGTGCAGGGATGACCTGTTGCGATAGGAGGAAAGGTGCATCTACACTCAAAGGGATTGCAGATGGCTTATTTCTGTGCTGAGTTACGTAGGTTGTGTTTCTAGAGGACCAAAGTAATCTGTTTGTGATGTGGGAATTTGTAACCGTCTGATAGCATATAGGACCGTGCACTGCAGGTTAGAGATGATATTTCAGAGGGAAACCTTGGAACATGGGGTGGTAACATCTGACAACCCTCATGTGGTTTATGCAAAGTAGATGCAGGCGTTGAGGATAGGTCAGGCACAACCAGCTGACGTTCAAATTTTCCTTAGTGAGGACACAGTATGACAGTTTCTCCTATTGTTCCATAACATCCATCTGGTGGGTGGGTTGGGGCATCACTCAAGGAGGGCAGAGTTAAGGCTGTGAGGCAGGGCTGGTGTGTACCTGAACTCTGCACCATCACAGAGTGTGCTGGGAATCACAGCCACTGCAACCCTTTTTTAAGAGTGCCGCTTGCATTTCCCAGAGAGGGAAACGTAACCCAGCCTCTCCCTTGGGGAAGTTAATGCCACTGCAGGCTGAAAATGTTCAGTGGGTTCCTAGTAGTTCCAGCTGGCTACTTGGTTTGAGGCAATGGGTCTGCTGCCTCCTGAGGCTCCTGGCCCTCCAGGAGAAATCAGCAGAGACCAGTAGACACCAGATGAAGGATTGGAATGTCTCCTAAGGCTGTGAAATGTGCTCATCTCTTCCTCCGGGACAAAAGTGGGTGTGGAACTCTTGCCGTTAAGCACCTGCACAGGACCAAGAAGAGTTGGCCCCAATTATCTCTATTTGACCTACTCTCCAATTCCACACTTAGTGTGAGTAACAACAGGAGTAGGAAACAGGAAACAACACAGGAAAGACCAAAGTCAATTAGGAAATGGAGATCTAGATTCTCAACCGATGTAAATCAGCATAATTTCATGGACTCCAATGGAACTTTGCTCATTTCCACCACCTGATCACCTGGTCTTAAATATTTTCCCTTAAACACATATAATGCAACCTCTCAGCATGAACATATTACCAAAGACATGTAGGCAGCAGGAGACTGATGCAGACAGCCCCAGATCCCAGCTACAAAGCACTTTCATATGATTTCCGTAGATGGTAAATGTTTATGGATCACTTGGTTCCAAACGGAATATTTCTTGATTTTTGAGCAGCAAATACGGTTCTGGCCTGGGGTTAATTTTATTTTTAAATGTCTGATCACATAGTCCCACAGAACAAAACAAAAACATGGGCAGTTCTTGTGCATGATTTGCCACAGTCCCTATTTGTTTGCCATTTCTGTATTTTAAGGCTGCACATAGAAATAATAACATTATGTACCACCCATGCTATAAAATTATATTCGCAGAGAGAATTGAGTTAATTTTACATTTAAAAAAATGCAGAAGGCACATACTGTCATAATGTATAATTCTATTAAATCTTGTATCCTGGCCAGGTTCCAGATGGGATAATTAGATGCTGCCTAGTTTAAATCTCCATGGAGTTTCACTGGAATGCAGGCCTCACTATCTCTTCCTATCCTACACTACTGGATAGTGGTATGTGCTCTTTAATAGGTACTGGGTCCCACCTCTTTCCACTAGAGATATGTGAGGAGCAGCTTGGGGCGGTGATGATGCCAAAACGGTGGATGGGATTGTGTTTGGGGCTCGGTGGGTGTGTTGCATGTGTTGGTTGATCCAAATCTTCAATTTTTTGGTGAAATAAGTTTTATCTGAAAAATTTTGCCTAGCTCTATACATACCAAATCTCCTTGTGTTCCTTATTTGTCTGAATCATCAGGACTAGTCTCATACTATAATGGCTAAGCTAAGTTATAAGCTAGTGCTGAGGGCCTCAGTGTCAGTCATCTGAATATAATAATAAACAAATCAAACCCTGCCAACGGCTCAGCTAAAGCTCCACTGTATCTACTATAATATTTTTTGTTTCTTGCTTTCTGTTAGTAGCTGCCATTTGGGTTCATTGAAGTCAGGAGCAGCTTAAAAGATAACTGACATTTACTCATTCAAAATACAGGGTGCAGCAAATTCTACCCTAGCTTTATAGTCTCTGCAATTCCATTGAGTACAAGGTATTCGACTTCAGTGGAGCTGTAGGAGTTGTAACTAAGGAGCTTCTGTGCTGGTTTCTGTTGGTTTCCTAATTCACTAGGTGTTTTAGGGCTGGACAGCAGCTTGTTCCGCCTTTCCTCCCCTGATTGTTCTCTGTGATCAGCTGATAGTCCATAAAGAATATAAACTTTGGTCAGATTTGGTCCTCAGTAGCCCATTGAGAACTGTGGTTTAGCCATTTAAAAAGTGGGATGCTTAGTAGTAGATCCCAGCTGATCTCCGTTGTAGTACTGGCATAACCATTTGAGCTATCTACATGTCAAAATCTGGGGACGGATTGAGGGGATATGAAAAATGCTATGCACTTGGAACTCCAGGAGAAGTAATTTGGGGAAGGGGGCAAATTTTCACTGGCCTTGCCTCCATTCTGCGAGCATTTGTGGGAGCTTAAAGCTTAGTTACGCTTTAACTACCTGACTATATATGCAAATCAGCTAGCCAGATGTGTGCTTACAACACCTGCACCTACATTTAACTTATAAGCACAAAACAATGTGGATGCATTTTGGCAGGTGCTAGTTACCCCCACCAATGGGGTAGTTGAGCCTTAAGTCCTGTTGAAAAATTACCCCTTTGTGTCTGTATTGTTCGGAGACTTTCCAAACTTTCTTTTGCTCCATCAATTATATTCCACATTTCTCTAGCTCTTCCAACAAAAGTTTTGACACACATCACGGAAATGAGGTAGGCAAATAGTATCATCCCTCATTGGAGGGAAACCGAGGCACAGAAAGGTGGATGACTTGCCCAAGGTCACATGTGAAATCTGTTGAAGAGCTGGGAACCCATATCTCATGATTCCCAGTCTGGTGCTTTTGGTACAAGACAATTCTTCTCCTTTTCTGGTATTTTCCAGCAATCTTGGGCAACACATTTTTGAGCAAGCTTGTCTGTTGTGTACTTAATGTATATTTATGACCTGGGTTGCATGAGGGCTAGTAGTGCACGTTAGTGTAGTGATGTAGCCAGAACAAGACAGTGGGGAATGCAGGGTTGAAATGATGGTTAGATTCCATGCATTGAAAGAGGTCTGGTTAAATAACCTGTGTCACCTTAACAGTTTCGAGTGTCGTTTCTGATGCTTGTGTAAGCGGGGGAATAGTCCCGCTATCGTGGGGAACTTTCCTGGCTTCTGCACTACCCCGGTGAAGTGGGCTAGCGAAAGGATCTAAGTCCTCACTCCCACTTCCTTTACCCAGTGGCCCCCCTGCCCTTGAGGACTCCCCTTCCACGCTCCTGTCTGGCAGAGTCCTCATAACCCTGACAAGGCTGGGCCCAGGATTCCTGGGGGGCTCGACCCCCAACCCTGCTGTGGTCACCTAGGACAGGGGCTAGGGTGTCCCCACTCCGGGGTACTCTCTCTGCACTGGGCATTTCCCTGACCCACTGACCATTACATACAATTTAAAGCAAATACAAGTTATTTAATCAACAATTAATTTTAAAAAGAATAAGGAAAAATGGAAAAGGTTAAAGGAAAACACATCACCCTGCTCTGTGGCAGGGAACATCACAAACAGTGTCTCTGGAATGTCAGGGCAGTTCACAGTCTGTTCCTTGTAAGTCCCAGGCCGCCTTCTCAGGCCCTGGCTGTGGGTTGGACACTTGCTCTAGTGGTGGCCACACGCTCTCAGGCTCTAAGTGGCAGGACCCTTCTTCCCAGAGTCGCCCCCGCCCTGGCGGGGTTATGATCCAAGCCTGGCCTGCAGAGCCTCTTGGCTGAGGCGTCTTCCTGTGCTGGGCCCACTGCCCAAAGTCCCTCTCGCTCTCCTCAGCTGCTCACCGCACCCAGCTCTGGACTGCTCCAGCCCCAGCTCCATCCCTCTGTCTCTGCTGCTCTGCCTCCAGCACCCTGGGCTGCTTCTTTGGCCCCTCTGCCTCTGGTTGCTACAGCTCTGCTCCCAGGACAGGTCTTCTCTGCAGGCTGCTTCTGTGACTCTGCTCCCAGCACTGACCTGCTTCCTGGGCTGCTTTTCTGGCCCCTCTGGCTCTGGCACCGCTCTGCTCCCCAGCTTAGCTTGGGCCCCTGCTTTCTCCTTAGCTCGGCCCCACTCTGTCTGACCCAGGCAAATCCAGCTCACACGGAGGATGGGACCTCCCTGGCCTCCTGACTCCCTGATTATCCTTTTCGCCCTGTCATTCAGGCTGACCTGGAGCATTGGCCTCTCCCCATTGTTCCTGGGGACTATCAGTCTCAAGGTCCTGATTTCCCAGAGACCCTTCTCCTTTTTAGTACTGGGAGCTAGCAACTAAAACACCCCCACTGAATGTTAGTAAGGGGGCAACAGTCCCCTTACACTTAAAGAATGGCATGTGTTTGTCACAGGAGGCTACTGGCATTAGAAAAGGGTGGTGAAACAGAAGGTGAAATTAGTGCATTGAAGGGAAGCAAGCCAATAACTTTTGAAAGGTTTATTTCGCTTCATGGGGAGCTTCCCCGGAGCTTCCCCAGACCTTCCTTTTAATCCCTGATTAAAGAATGAAAATAGATATGCTGAGACACAGTTCTAATGCTAATACCTCTCATGACATAATTATGATGAACTTATTGTACAGGCTTATTTTATTTCTCTGCATTGTCTTCTGCAACAATGATCACTAGGCAGTCAAAGGAAAAAGCAAAACAGAAGCTGTGTATCTGAGAGACGGGCACTTACATGTATCCCAGAAGCCATTACACTCTGTAAGGCATACTGCTGATTACCAAGGCTGAAAATTCCAGTGCAAGCAAAATTGTCCTTTGAGAAGCTGGTCCAAGTTCAAGAAGTCCAAGAAGCTGGCATCAGTTCACTCAAATACTGAAGACCCTTAAGGTTATTGGATTAAATGCCAAATATTTTCAACAGCCCCTAAAGTCATCACATATTCCTTGGTATCAAAAACAAAATTAACAACCATTTCCATCATATTTACTCTATTTCCTTTCAGCCAGATGCCTGCCAGTGTGTAGCACAGAGGAGTCTTTTCTGCTATATCAGTCTTTCCATCGGTGGCGGCTGCACCATGTTCCACATCTCCACACGGGATCCCTCTTTCTCCTGCCGGCTGGGGCTGTAGGTCCCTTGAGTCGCCCGTTTGTTGGCAGCTATGACGGAAATCACAATTGCCAAGAAGAGGATCAATAATAAGGCTAACGTCACTGAGCCAATGGCGGTGAATATGTTCGAGATCAAGTCAGCTGTCAACTGAAAGGATTGAAATAATTGCAATATAATTGATGTTAAGAACATAGAGGCACGTACACTGGAGCTACCATGGAAGGAAAACATTCTAGAGTAATCATTTCAAATATAATGTAAAATCTAATATTTTAAAGAACATATTTGCTAGTAGAAAAGTAGATTAGCCTTCCAAAGTTTGGTGCTTTAGGTCCTATGGAAAGTAAACCTATTGCAGCATGCTATCTTTCGAGCACTTACCCAGAGCTGAGTGAATCATGTATAATGACTAGTTTATGTGACAACTTTCTTTCTGTTTGCAAATTATTTGTGAGCAGATTGTGTTTTTCACAAACAGAGTTAGTATTCAGAAATTGTTTGCTGAATTTTTAATAACAATTCTTTGTCCATAGGTTGTTCACAAGCAGTTCATTGCAAGTCTTTGATATTTTAAATTTTAACAGTTTTCATTGGATACATAGGCACATGGCATTTCTATTTCCTTCACTGAATGAATCAGGTTTCTGGTGTGAAGAGTTGCACTTACAATTTCAGATTTTGCTTTCCATAAATACTTTTGTAAAACACACCATTTCTCTGAACATTCCTGCCAGTACAGTTGTTTCCTGGAATAGTTGCATAAGGCGAACACACAAACCTTCCCTGGGGACTGCATCTTCAGGCAGTGGAAAGACTTGGGTATTTCACTGACCCTGAGACCTATGCTGATGGGAATTTTGGTAGGGCCGCCTAAGCCAGACAGGTCTAAGGGTAGAGACCAGAGAAAAGCAGCGCACTGATCCTGGTTGGGGGTTGAATGATTGATAGATCAACAACTTTTCCTAAAAAAGTGGTAGAAACACAACAAGGTAGCTATTCCAGCAAACAGCACAATAGACACAATAGGGTTGGCGGATCCTTGTTTGGATCCTAAACGATGTCTGGTGGTGTAGGAAGGTTTCAGACTGAGAACACACAAAGGACACACATGAACATAACTGAAATGCATTTGATGGGAAATTCAAATCAATAAATATTCACAGAAAACATTTTGTAGTATCCCCCCAGATCGTACAGAGCTTGCGTCTTTAATTATGGAGACATGCTCATGTTTCCATAATTCCTTTTCAGGAAGCAATACAGTGCAGGATGGATATATAAATTGTATTCTTTTATACCCTGTTTTCATACAGCAATGGGAAAGGTAATAACATCAACATGCACCATGTACATGCAAACAAATCTGCCAGAAACACCTTTTAGTGTTGGATTTTTGGCAGATGAAAACATTTGTTTAAAACAGTCTTTCTGCAGTCATGGAAGCCATGGAAATGATGTGGGTGTCATGGAAAAGTGGTCCCTATGGACAGAATCACCCTGCAAGGAATTGGTCTTCCAGGCAGATTTTGCCATCATCTTTTGATTTGTATTACAAGTGACAATTGAACTGTTGTAGATGCACATGTGCTTGCGGCAGAACTTTCAAATCCAAAAGGTTTAGAAACAGAAAACAGCAGGTCAGAACTCAAATCCCATTTCCCAGAGAGTTAGGTACAGCTTGTTACAGAATACTATTACCCACACTGAGTGATCTGCTTAGTAGTCATTCCCAAGGAGTATGCAGGGATAGTCCTAGTGCTGAGGATAATACTGCATTCAGAACAGGGATACTCTAAGCTGGGCATTAATTCCTATTAATGTCAAATATACACATCTTGAACCCCACTGTTCAGACTCTTCTGCAATACAATGACAGAGCCACAGGAAAAATATTAAAACAATCTTTTATTTCTGGATTTTAAAAAATCCAGCTACAGTAATGAAAGCAAGTTTGGCTCAAGGTCTCTCCTAGGGGGCTTTATGACCAGCTGCAATTACTCTCTCCTCTGCCCTTGATTGTTAAATATGACTCCTCTATGATTTAAAAAATAATTAATTTTCCTGTATAGAAATAACCTACTCCAGGTGACAGATCACACAGTACCCAAGGACCTGAGATGAGGCGACACAGAACATGTCAGTCTACTATATTATTGAGTCATATTGAGAATGTCATTTCATAAGCTCTTCAGCAGGCATTTAAAAATATTGTTTTCTATTCCTATTGGAGATCCAGTTCTCTCTGTGTGTGTCTGTATGTGCTTATATGGCCCTCGTAGTACCAGAGCATCACACAATCATGAATGGATTTTTATCCTTAGGACACCCTACCAGGTATCACCTTCATGTTACAGATTGGGGAAGCAAGGCACAGGTGGATTAAGTTAATTGCCCTATCTCCTGCATCCCAGGCAGTGCCACTAGTTTATCCGTTCCCCTCACTCACAATTAACTCTGTGTTCCTGGGTTTGAATGAGACCATCTGTGCAAGTTTTTGTGCTCAATACAGTGGTTACTAGCTTAAATTTAATAGCTTGCAGTAGACAAGAAGTCAGACTACGTAACCTAATGGTTCCATCTCATCTTAAACTCTTTGAATCTGTCTGATGTTTTTCCAGTCAGCGACAGTGTAAATCCTATCATAACTACACCTAGGAAGAGACTTGAATCAACAGTAGATTCTAAGTTCATGTCCTATCACTGTATTTTTTGGAGATGAGGTTTAATTCCTCACAAACACAAATTGTATGATAATTTATACGTACAAAAAACACAAATACAATAGGAATAAATGTCAGAATTATCAAAGCTGCATTTGTACTGTATACTGATCAGTATAGAAATACATTTCTGTCGTTTCACAGTAGTCATTCTGCTTAATTTGTCACCTTTCTTATCTTTGTGCATAGCCATTCAGTGCCTGGATATTCTAGTCTAGTGCAATAGCAAATTACTATAGAAATGCTATGATGGAGAGGAACACTGCCTCGTCTGTATGCCTCTTGTGGTTGATTTAGGAGCATTCTTGACTGGATAGTGACCAACACCTGAGGAAGCCAGTGGACCTGCAGATGTTCCTAGAATTGAATCTTGTCAAAACATCTCAACCTGATCCAATCTGTCAAGTGGCTACAGCTTTGAGTAAGATCTGCAGAGCCATTTTCTATCATAAAGGGACATATTGACCAACTTTACTTCTCTGTTCAGTGTTCACTGCTGATTTTCCAATATTAAAAAAAATACACTTTTCCACAATCCACTCATCTAGGCCCTATTGAGCTATTAAAAACTTTGGGTCATAGGCTGTCCTCCTGATCTGTAAGCTCTCATAGCAAAGCTCAGGTTTACAGTGCGGGTAGCCTGATTAGCACTAGCAGTGAACTGATCTAGAGTTGCCAGAAGGTTCTGTAGTCTGGCCCCATCAGGATCAACTGTTTCTTCACTAATTGATTGCTGAACAGTTAATTTAATTTGGAAAACATAATACAAATTGTACTGTCTGAAAAAAGAATCCGAAATCTCAGATGTGGGCATCGGGATTGGCATGTCACAATATTTGGTGTTGATAACAACACTTGGAAACATTAAAAAAAAATCGTTCATGGACCCAGGAAAGATGAAGCCCTGACCAGCATCTTTAGGAACATAATTGTCCTGCTTTTTAAGGGGAGGTGGTGTCAATGAACAAACCCACAATAAAAACATGTTTGAATAATGGTAGGAGCTGGATTTAAAAGCAGGAAATGAAGAATTAAAGTCACAACTCTGTCTTAACTCATCCTGTTATTTTCCCTGGCTATTGCCTTGCACTTTGTCTGGAGCCAGACTGTGAGCCCCTTATTTGCATTAGTGAGCAGTTGCCCACATAACTAGTCCCTTGGACTCTAATGTGATTCCTCACGTGAGTAACTGCTTACCAACAGGAGTAAGATGTTCACTGGCCTGTGATACGTGTAAGGTCATCCACTATTCTAAGACTCCTGCAGTACTAAGGCACTGAGTAATGTATGGGTAATGTCTCCTTGAATACTGCACAGATCATCACAGCGGTACATCACTTTTCAATTTAGTATCACATTTTGCTATTATACTATGCCAACTTTCCCATGATAGCTGTGTTAAGAGCTCCATCTTTGATCTGAGCATTAGGTCATGGCCACTTGCTTTCATTATACAATATGCTTAATCGGTTTGTCACAGGGCTGTAATGGTATCCAACACAAGCAGTTTTCCCAAGAGCACTAAGAACAGAGAGAAAAAATATCCTGAGAAGCAAGGAAGGATGTGTGGTATATTTTATTACGTCTCAGCACAAACAAATTGCTGCAGAACACCTGGAAACTTCCTAAATAGGAGCATGTTGTAAAATTATTCTTCAGTACAGCTGGTTATCAGAATGTTACACTCAGTGGCTGCCTTTCAAAATTCAATATTTGCTAACAGATACCACACAGTTGCCACAGTTGTTTTCTAATCCAAGTACAGTGCTGTTTACAAATAATTAACTGTATGTAGGGAACAGATGTAATATTAAATGACTTATGTTAGGTAATATTGAAAAGATTATAATGGTGATCAATTTATAGGCATGATCCGTGATGTCTCCACTCCCAATATGAATAATTATTGGCAAATGCTTGCTGCTTAATGGTGACCACTATAGATGGAGGAATGACTCTGACATACTCAGACACCATGGTGATGGGCACAGCATAGTGCCTGAATGGGTGAGGTAATTTCTTAACTTCTTTGCCTATACTATAAAGCTTGGATCCTGCAAACTGTTCCATGGTGGCAGCCTTTGTACTTGAATGAAACACCATGACTTCACAAAGGCACCATACAGGCATAGGGGTCCATCAGCATGGAGCAGCTTTCAGGATCAGGACCTGCCTATAAGTATCCAGCAGCTCAGTATCCAGCATTTGGGAGTCATAGCCTTATCTTCATGTTCACATCAGTCTTGCAAAAAAAGAGCTGTGTTTGGCTGAGGTTTTCTAAGGGGCCTATGAGATGCTCAGTGGGAGTTGGGTGCCTAATTTCCTTAGGGCTCCTCTGAATCCTAGCCTTTATTATTGGTGAATTACACCTGTTGCTACGTTTTGCACTTCATCCTACTGCAGGTAACAATCATCAATAAACCTTTTCTCAGGGCTCATTGCTTTGTGAGTCAAAGAAAAACTTGTGCAAGATGGTATTTTTATACCTTTTTAAGCAAGAAAATAATAAAAGTCAATGTTACTCAATTAGTTCTTGCTGAAAATTGCTCTTAGTTAGCTACTGGACTTAAGCAAAAAGAAACTCAATGTTTGTTACATCACCCACTAAGCTGGGCTAGAGATTTTTAACATAAATTACTTGAATCCATTGGTAACTCTGTAATTGGGTTTGTGAATGGCTATTGTAAATTCCAGACTGGATGAAATAGGATACTAACTGTTGCTGTGTTTGCAGAATTATGTCGGTTCCATTCAGTATTGAGAAAACAATAACAAATACTCCTTATAATACTTCCCTAAAAAGTACAGAACTATGAAATCTAATCAGCCCAGATCTCCTACATCTAAGAAACAGTTACACTTCCCTGAGCAGTTAACTCAGAGGTGTCCTGTTTTCCTGGGTGCTATTGCTGAGGATTTGTAGGATGGTGAAGTGAAGGAAAAATACTGGTTTCATCTAGAGCATGCTAAAGCTAAGGTAAGTCATTTAAATGGCAGCTGCTTGCTGTGGGGTAATATGCACACAAACCTTCTCTGGCAGTTTGCACTTAACAGACTGTGGAACTCACATACACAGCAGCAGGAGACAACAGTTGAAATTTAAGGGCATCACCAGCATGGTGATGAGTGCCCACAGCTCCCCTGACAGTGCAAGCAAGGCTAAACACCAACCTTATTCTCAGTAACCAATAATCACTTACATTCCCCAGATTCCAAAGGCTTATGTATGAACTGTCCACAGGACAGCTCTGGCATGCACCCTCCTCTCGGGTGAAAGGGGAGAATCAAGTCCTTTAACTTTTAAAGGCCTACTAAGATTACCACGCAGGTGATTTTGTTAGTGCACTCTAGATGTACATACTTAGTTCCCAGCTCCCATTGTGTAGAGTGTGGGCAGATTGCTGGATAAGCAGGGCCCAATTGCAAAGCCAAAGTCACATAACACACACCATTCTTTTGTAATCACTTCTCACTCTTTTTGAAGAAAATTTGTAGCAAAGGAATTGCTCCCTTCTGAAAATTAGTAGTGTAGAATGGGGCGAGGTTGCCCCAGGAGAACACATTTTGACTAGAAAACATTTTTAAAATGCTTGACTGAATTCTGGCTCTGGGAGTCAGTGGAGTGCTGGGGCGGTGGGCTGTAGGGGGTAGTGCCTGAGGAGATGTGCTGGGAGGCATTATGGGCCTCATTCTCTTCTCACATCATTTTATACTACTGTGGCTCCAGTGGCTTCACTGGAATTAATCCTGATTTATGCAAACATGAGTGATCAGAGAACTGGGCCCTGTATCTCCAGGTATGGGGAGGGGGTTGGGGAATGCAGGCCAAAATGGCTCTTGCTGTCTCTGTGCAAAAGGAGCCACATGTGCTGCCATCGTGGTGATTGCTGTTGCATAGGGTAAGTAGTGACATGGCCTGAGAATAAATGTCTTTGTTGGGGCATGTGATGTGTCCAGAAACACGAGTGGGAGCTTACACTCAGAAAGGACAAATGGATGGATTCTGGCTACCTCTAGCACAGGGAGTGGTCCCCTTTTATTCCAGCACCTGCATAGGAACAGCCATAATCGGGCAGTTTAACAAGACAGAAACATCACTGGCAGCTTTACAATATGGGGAATTGTAAAGCCTCTGGAACATTCCCTGCACTGCCATTTGCATCACTTGCTTAGAAGTGTGCGGCTGCTGATGTGCACCACCAGCATTCCTTGAGCTGAGTAACCTTGAGTCCTGACGCTATTGGTCAGCTTATCGCTTAATTCCTAGTGAAGCAAATCTGGTCCATGTCTTCATGTTTACTGCCTAGAAATCAAAAAACATTTGCTATAGTACTGAATGACTATTGGCTTGAGTAGCTCTAATCCAGGTCAGAATTACTTTAAAGGGGGGGAGGGCATATAGCGATAATTTGACCAGTCAAAGAAAAGCCATAACATTGACTAAAAAGCCCATAGATACACTGATCTTGATTTGCAACCTTCTTATCAGAAAATCATTCTAAGGTTGGTTTCCAACAGGAGCCCCAGTAGTTCAGTAATAAATCCAGCCACTTGTACATAAACCTACCATAATGTGATGCACCGATAACCTTTGGCTTGGGGCATATGAGGCCTCACTTTATTTATAACAACAGTAAAGTAGCAATAAATTAATATCTTGACTTTGTCCCAATATCTTAACATGGCATTAAATTAGCAACACATGCAGGGCTAAATGAATTTTCCTTTTCCTGTTTAAAATGCTGTGAGTTCTTTACATACACAAATGAACACTGATTGTTCTGACTAGAATCACCTAGAATCAACAGCTGCTGTTCCAATATTAAACATCGACCAGCAGAGCCTGAGAGCTGTGCAGACCTGTATGTTGGTTTCTCTATCTAAAATAATAGACACTATGGACTCAGTTGAATTTAATGGATCCATGTCTACTTGAGCTGTATCTTGCTCAGACTTTTGGAGGTGACAAGCTGTTTCTTTAACTCCCTCATGTAATGACCATTAGTCTAATTCCTTCAACCTATCATTTAAAACTTAATTTTATTTCATGCATATTATGGTTTAATAATACCTTCAATGTCTTCTCACTGAATGGTATTCTCTGAACCTTTTCTTAAAAGAGTCTCAGAAGTAACTAATCATAATCATCACTGTCAACTCTCCAGTGAAGTACAGAACATAGGTTGAATGGTTTAAATGCATTGCATAATCTGAGTAATTTACTTTCTTGGAACTGTCAAAACTTAGTTGTCTAACAGCCATTTGGGCTGGGGATTTCACAAGTAAATGTCGGGACAGCTGGTCATAGCTATTGTGATCAATTGCTAAACTGGATTGTATTTTTCTAATTTACAGTCAAATAGTCTGGTTTTTCAAACAAGAAACATCTCATCTGTGACCTCCCGTTATAAAGCGAGCACACATGCAGATGGTTGAAATCTGTGGATTTAGCTGTGTATTGTAATCTAGCCTAGCAAGGTGAAGAATGAGCCTTGGAAGGTACTGAGAACATTCATTCTCACTGGAAGAAATTCTGGCCCTATTGAAGTCAATGGCAAAACTAATCTTTACTGCAGTGAGGCCAGGTTACACCTACTGATTTCAAGGGACGTTGAGGACTGAGCCCTATAGGAGTTTCATATTAACAGTGAGGCAGATGTCATCAGCTAAAACATTTACAAATGTTGGCCTCAGTCCTGCCATCTGATCTGCATAGTTAGGATTCCTTATGGGATTTTGCTCACGTGATTCAAACTGCAGGATCAGGGCCATCATCAGTGTTCCTAGAGCTCTTAACAATGGTGCAATGTGTAAACCAAAACACTCTCTCCAAAATTCCAGTATTTGGTTGAAGCAATAGTCAGTTCAACTAACATTTTATTTGCATTATTAGCCCTTGGAAATCCAGCTTTGCTGAACTCAGTAGCTGACTCTAATGAATGACTTTATAGGAAATGTAACAAAGGACAAATAGATCTAAAGTATATTTTCTGTAACTGCTTGCTATATTAATATCTTGTTTATGTTGTATTCATTGTACAATATTGGTTGGTTAATGGAGGTGGTCTGATGATGCAGCATTGCATTCGGTATATTTGGAGATTATTTGGGGTGGTCTGTTTAGACAGGAGGCAACCTAATAAGAGTGATCTTTTCTAGAGGGGTTCCAATCACTGTTCCCTCTAAACTGTGTGCGTGTGCGCGTGCACACAGATCCTAAACCCTGCGCACACGGCGAAACACTGCGTGCACAAAAATTTGCACAGAAGCACAAAAATTTGCACAGAAGAAATTTTTTGCGCACACGGCCTGTCAAAAATTAGAGGGATCACTGGTTCCAATGTGTTATCTATGCTGAGTGCTCAACATTCTGGTTCCCATCATGTACGTGCTTAATTTCAAGCATGTGTGTAGTCCCTTAAGTGCATGGTTAAATGTTTTAGTCAGTACCTCATAGGACTGAGTCTGAAATGCCTTTTCTCCTTCACCATCACTTCTCCATGTCTGGAGCAGAATGCCTCAATTGGCTGCTTCAGGAGAAAAGCCATGATTAAGGAGTGGCTTTTAGCATACAAACTGATACTGTTTTGCAACAACTGCCAATGCTAATTTTACAAATGTGCTCAAATTCTCTTCAGGACCATTCTGTTGGTGCTGCACAGATTGACTGTACAGCTTCAGTGTGTTGTTATACGATGCCTTTTAAAATTCTACTGACAGCCTCTGGTGTAAAACTTAACCATCTGCTGCAATTTAAAAACACAAGAGGGAAAATGCACCCCTCATGTAAACCCCCTGAACTAAATGAAATTAGGCTCAGGACAAATTTGGCCCACAGTTGCTAAATCTCAGACCAGGCAAACAATAAGACACCGTGTTTTAGTAAATGTGTCAGTCTCTGTGGATTGACATTTCCTCCCGTTTGGGTAAAGCTTCTAGTTATTACATATCATTATAACTTGGTTTATGGTGGCACAAATAGCACAGTACGTTCGGTGCTGGCCCCTAGTCACTAGTCTCTCTGTAGAAATAATTTACCTTGTGAATGAAGAATATTTGTTCTGACCAATTCCAATGAAAGATCTGTCCAATGCAGATCCTGCAGACAGCACTGCAATTCCAAGGCATGCTGTGCTCCAAAAGATGTGCGGACACTGTGTTTGTTACTAGCGAGTTCTGACGGAGGAACAAATGCCATTGGTCAATAAAAATAGAAGAATGCTATGGGAAACGTATGACCTCGCTGTGACTAATTTCTGTATGCAGCCAGCGTATGTGCATATGGTCACAGTGAGCACAAAAAAAACCCTACACAAAGGTAGGGCCCAATGCTGTGATATGCTGAGCATCTCCTGAGAAGCACTAGGGATTCTCATCTTCCATTGAAGCCAGTGGGAGCTGAAGGTGCTCATCATCTTTTGGGCAAGGGCTCACCTACTCGCATATGGGCATAATAGGCTTTAAGATTGGGATTTTCAAAGGGGCCCAAGGAAGAGAGACACCCAACTCCTGTGATTTTCAGTGTGAGTTGGGCATGTACCTCTCACAGGTCCCTTTGAAAGTCTCAGACAAAATAAACATCTTCTCTTTGCCATTTGACGTAAGTGTGAATATTCCATGTGGCTATTGTACATTGTATTTGCTATTTGCTCACCTCTAACTAGATGCCCCTGCCCCTTCTCCTCACAACAATGTTGGGCCGAGAAGAGTGACAAGATACATATGTGAAGCACAAGGTTTGCACTTAGCTTCAAGTGAGGCCTCCATTAATGGTCACAGAGAGATATTGACAGGGAGTGTTTCCATATCTCCCCCCACATCTCATTATAATCATTACTGATATGGCAGGTTTACACTGTCCACCATTTCACACTGCAGAGTGTTGAGATGTTTGAGGGCTTCCATTATCACAACACATTTTTATGTGGGTGGTGTATTCACACTCTTCCCCCCCCCCACAATATAACAAATGGCAGTACTTTGTAGAACAATGCAATTCTGAGATAATTCTCTAACCCTACTGGGTTTTAAGACTAGAAACTCCAAAATTTCCAGTACTTGAGCTAAAGGAGATGTCCCTTAAATGATATTAGTAGTAGATCCTTTATTGTCTCTGAAATTAGATCACTGGAGTTCAACACTAGACTAGTCACTGCAGGAGAACATCATCACATGCACAAAAGACCAAATTACACTATTTTGGCACTGGTCCATGTTGATGGCAGTGCTACCAGAGGTCACCAGCTCCCCCTAGAGTTGCCATCCCTCTCCATGGGCTTCTGCAGAGGGAGGTGAGGCCCTGGTCCTACTTCTCCCCACACTCTCTGGGGTAGAATGCATGACTGGTCCTGGTATAGATCTCACAAAGTGGGGGAGACTTCTTGAGCCTTTTTCCTCTGAGCATCTACCCAAGTGCTAGTCACAATCTGACCCAAAGCTGGTGCATTGCACTACGTTCCCTAGGATCAGAGTGTACCTGTTATACCTATCTCCATTGTATAATATCCTGATTTCTGAAATAATGATGATTAATAGTTTACAGTAACAGACTGTATTTTGTCCAAGTTTCTCAGTTCTTTGTAATTATTAAGCCTCACAACTCTGATGGGAAGATTTGTAAAATGGGGAAACTGAGGCACAGAATGACGGTAAGTGATTTGTCCCTGTAACATATAAGTCAGTAGCAGTCTGGAATGCCCATGAGTACTTCAACTCAGTGCAAATTTGCTAATCAAAAAAGTATAATAATGCAAACAATATCCGGAGAACCTGTTTCCCCGGTTGGTGCTGACCTTCTGCAAAACAGCCATGTGGTACTACCTAGCATTACCATGATGCTGTCAAGTGATGATTAAGAAAGTAGCTATGTGAATATTTTACACTGTCAGCCTACAAGGTATCAAGTCAATAGCTATTGTTTGTTGGTGCAGCATTTAGATTGCAGCCATCTAGTGCTTCCAACTGTAAATATTAATGGTAAAAGATAGACCTTTATTGGCTACATATTACTGGCCTCACCACATGACACCCCACTGTTATTTTCTGATATGTAGTTAATTATAGTTCTCGTTAACAAGTTTGTGTATATTTTTATCTTGTCAGCAGTTTCCTAATAGAAAGTCAATTAGTGCCCAGATGAGGGAGAACTAACAGCAGCAAATACTAGGTTTGAAGGAAATTTTGAAATAAATGCATATTTGAAAAGGATAAATAAAATACAATATAAAATATATATTCCTGGCCTTTCATATCCTGATTATCACCGGCTGGAACTCCAGCCTTTACACATAGTCCCTTTCTGGATTCAGAGATTTGATTTGCCTCTGGGTATGTTAGGATTTTGGTATACCTCTTTGTTGCTGACAGGAAGGTGTGTGATTTTCTGTCTGACATACAACCTGAACTCCGACCACATAGTCTCCTGTATTAAATACTGGGCATGGCTGATGATCACACATACCACCCATATAAAATGTTATTCTATCTTACCATTACAGACATTGCTGTTATGGTCTGGCGATTGAGTGTGCGTTGGATGAAGTTGGGGTACAGGTTGCTTTTTGCTATCACTTGGAGATAGAAGTGAATGCTTGATGGAGTATTCCCAGTATGTTGTAAACAGTGATGGGGGTGGCAAGAAATTTGGGAGACTTCTCCCTTAACTTCCTAGTTCCGTGCTCTAACCTCACCATCACCTAGAGATAACTGTTGTTGCCCGTTACGAATATTAGAATATATGTTACAATGCAAATGATATAAATTTACTCCTAGTTACTGGAAGGTAATAACAAAATGTTCAATAGTTTCCTTTGTGTGTTTCCAGGGTCCTTAGAGACGTATTGAAAATCATAGTAGTTAAAGATGTAAAAAACCTGCTAGGTAATTGAGTCTATTTCCATGTAAAAGCAGAAAATAGTCTGGTCCCTCAGTGGACATGTATCAAGTTTGAATGTGATCCTCATCTTAGCCAAATGGAGTGGAAGCTCCTCGGGGGAGGTGGGGAGGAGGGGGCAGAATAGGCTTTGTTTACTTCGTTCTGGGTCAGATCAAAAGGTATCTTTGCCTACTGAGGTGAACTGGCTCTGAGACACTTTTACATTTTATTTTTGCCTACCCACTTTCAGCTATCACTAATGTCCTCTGTAAAAAAGCAGTGTGGTATTTCTCCCCTCATAAATATCTCACAATCCCCAACAATCATGGTCTATCACCCCACACGACACTACCTACAAAGGAGGAACATTCCAATTCTCTTGTAAAATATATGTAAGAACAATAAGAGGAATAATTTGTCTTTTCCACTTCTTAGGTCTTGTCCTTTCTCATGTAAGCTGTCTGGGGCAGAGAATGTCTTTTCCAATATGTTTGTACAGCACCTAGTACAAGGGGGCCCAAACTGCTTGAGGTCTCTAGATGCTACCACAGTAATTATGAGAATAATGGACCCATATACATTTGTGGTGGAACAAACACCTTGTGTATTATTTTATCTTTGTCAATGCATCCTACACAACTGAGTGCTCAGGGGATTTTGCAGCGCTGCTGCTGTGGCAGCTGGACATCTGAAGCTTCTTGCTTGGGGAAAAAAGTAAAAGCTGAAGCTTCTATTTTGTTTGAATTTCAGGAATGTTGCAGTTATCTGCACATGGACACTACAGTGGGCAAGCTGGCTTCTGCAGTCCCAACTCAGACAAAATTTCCATTGAACTCAAGGGTCAGAGTTAGCTATTTTTAAGGCTAGGACAATCACTCCATCACAAACACTGACCAGCCAATCACTCTTCCTAATGTAAATTCTGTTTAGGAAAACTTACACGTCCTTCTTTTCCTCTCCAACTCAACACTCCAGTGGGCATATTGCCTGAGTAAAGAGTGCTGAATAGCACCCTCGGGGTCTTGTTTTGAGCTAAAATATTCAGAGACATTGAAATGATCTGTTCCCATCCATCTCATTATCTGTAATTGCCCCAAACCAATAAAGACCTGTTTCTTTTAAGTCAGAGTGTGTGTGCTTTTGATTTCTCTTTCAATAGAAGCAATGCAGGTGCCACTAGCCATCTACATAGACTTGAGATCTGTTTGAAGTCCCTTAATGTTTGTGTGCTAAGAAAGGGAATTAGCCCTGTACAGAAATAAACAAAAGACTTAGTACTGCTACTGTGCAATTTGAGATTAATATGGAATTAAATCAAAATGCTAAAACTTTCCCCAGATTTTGAATGCAAGTTTCACATACTGGTTTTTCTGAAGACCTTGAGGGGCATCCAAAGCATTTGGATAATCAGGGGTTTATATATAGGTGACTGAGTACGCTAGTGACAGACTGTGACAGGTGCCAATAAATTCCATATATTGTAATATATAGTGCCTAACTTAATAAATGCACATATCTATGCTTTATGCAAAGAGAGAAGTTAGAATTTAAAGCCTTAAAATACCACACAAATAAAATTAATTGTAATTTAAACTCTACTGAATCAAAATGTGAGTCAAATTCATTCTCAATTAGAATTCACTGGCATAAAGTCAGCTACTGTGATCAATGAAAATGGTTATTTTAAGAGATTAAAAGGTGCTGAAATTAGGCTGACTAGCATCAGTGAAACAGCTGTGAAAGATGCAGACATTTTAGATAATGCAGGTTTGGATTAGAGGGGTTTGGTTAAACAGCATTCACCTGAATTAAGTCTGAATAATGCCAAATACACTGGTTATCAAATACTCAATTATTTGCTTATACAATTAAAACAGAACACTTTTAAGATTCACTTTTTCAGTCCCCATCTTTTCCTTATGTGATAGGATTTACCTGATTTTGTGTAAAGATTACTGGTCATTTTTTGCCATGACACCATGTAAAACAAACAAACAAACTAACGTGTCTTTAAAATCAGTTTAAACCAGTTTGAGCCCACATTTTGTTTGCCTGAACTAGTCATTTCCAGAATTCAATATGTTTGGATTCTTTTTAAATTTAACTTTGATTTTCCTGGAGTTGTAATATTTGTTTTTAGGGTAATAACAGCAACACTGTAGTGTTTGTTACCCTTAAATTGCTTATACCTGTATGTTCTCAATCTTAACTCCACTTTAGCAGACCTTGTAATCTCAGAATATGCTATCGATTATGAACCACTCCTCCTCATGGTATCTTGGAGAAATGAGAGAGCAAAATTGTACTAATCTTTTCTGATTTGCTCAGCTGATCCCAGTTAGTTTGCAGCTGGACACCTGTTCTGACTTGCTCGCTAGGGGAAATGCTGAATGGCCTGATTAGCTTTAACCAGAGGTTGGATTCCTAAGCAGATTCATCTCCTTCCTAATACAAAGGTGAAAAAGAAAGTAGTGAGAGCTGGGAGACCAACAAATTATCTATGCAGACCCCAGCAGAAGGACATTTGAATGATCTGAAAGAGTTTGTTGCTATTATAAATATAGGGGGAAGTTTAAGAACAATAAATGACTTTGTATGAGTTATTTTGAAGTCTTTTTCCTTCTGTCAAATGTGCCTATAGTTCCACTCTTTTATTATCATCCTCTGTTACTGCTGTTCATATTTAAACCCCAGTTATGCAACATATAGCATATGAGTGGACTGCTGCACCTATGTGGAACCCCAATAAAGCCAATGTGCCTTCATGTTGGTGCAGTACTCCACCCACATATTTGGTGTTGCAAGATTGGTGCTTTAGCTTGTAGTTTGTGTTGGAAATAAGGATCATCTTGTTCTTATTTCCCTCACTGTGTGACTTCTGTTTTTATTTATTAGGAGTAGTACGTAAGGGAGAGACAGATCCTTAATAATATTGACATGAACTACTCCTTACTGGCACATCCTATAGAAAGATCTGGGAGGCAACTTTATATCTGAGCACTTTATATAATGTTTGGGTGGCAGTGTGAACAATTCAGTTTTGTCAATTCAGTTTTGAACAATTCACTTTTGTCTCTAGAAGAACCCCTCCAGTTGCCTTGCCAGGATTGGTTCTGGGTGAGGAGTAAACATGGGCATAGTCAGGAAGTTCAGATCCAAACCTTCTCCAAGTTCAGAGCTATGCAGTTTCAGGGCACCAGTTCAGGCCAATTACAGAGGCTCAAGCCACAAAAGCTTGCATCCAGATTTTAACTTTCCTAAAAGTTTGGGGGGTTGGATGTGAGGTTCCAGTTGAAACCCATCTCCAGCTAAGGGAAGCTGGTTTTAACACTGTAAGAATATAACCTATCACACAGTTACATGAATGGGGGGTACCATGGTTAAAATAGATCTGTGTCACCTTGGGCAAGTCACTTTATCTTTCTCTGCCTTAGTTCCCAATGAAGCAGAGTGCCAATTAGCTAAGGCATGAGGGAATGAGGAGAGTTGCCCCCCCCCCGCTGCACACTTTGTACTATGTGAGTACCACAGTCTCCAGGCCCAGAGCCTGGCTCTGCTCCCTGAAGTCCTCAGAGGCCAAAGCCTTGCAGGCAGCGTGGAGCCCCTGCTCCCCAACCCTGCCAGCCCAGCTCTTGGGACCCGCTTCTCCAACTCATAGACTCATAGATATTAAGGTCAGAAGGGACCATTATGACCATCTAGTCTGACCTCCTGCACAATGCAGGCCACAGAATCTCACTCACCCACTCCTGCAATAAACCTCTCACCTATGTCTGAGCTATTGAAGTCCTCAGATCATGGTTTAAAGACTTCAGGGTGCAGAGAATCCTCCAGCAAGTGACCCATGCCCCATGCTACAGAAGAAGGTGGAAAACCCCCAGGGCCTCTTCCAATCAGCCCTGGAGGAAAATTCCTTCCCAACCCCAAATAGGGCAATCAGCTGAACCCTGAGCATGTGGGCAAGATTCACCAGCCAGATACCCAGGAAAGAATTCTCTGTAGTAACTCAGATCCCACCCCCTCTAACATCCCATCACAGGCCAGTGGACCTATTTACCATGAATAGTTAAAGGTCAATTAATTGCCAAAATCATGTTATCCCATCCTACCATCTCCTCCAGAAACTGATCGAGTTTAATCTCGAAGCCAGATACGTCGTTTGCCCCCAGTGCCCCAACTGTAGCTCTGCTCCAACCACATCCACGGCCACGCCCCACTGCTGACTGGCCCCAGGCATGCAGTCTAATGGATGTGTCTGCATCTGTAATTTTCACTCCATGCATCTGAAGAAGTGAGGCTTTTACCCACGAAAGCTTATGCTCAAATAATTTTGTTAGTCTTTAAGGAGCCACCGGACTCCTTGTTGCTTTTGTGGATACAGACTAACACGGCTACCCCATGATACTTATTTCCCACTCTGTGGACTATAGTGCATGACTGGTCCCAGCTCCTCCAGTGCCAAATTGCAGCACCCCTAGCCCAGTGGTGGGCTGAGAGCCATCTTCTGCTTCAGAGTCTCAGCTTTTCCTAGGAAAAGGACAGTGAGCTCTCACCCTTGGAAGCTGTGAAGGGGACTGGCTGATTATGGATTTTTACATTTTATCCTTCAGAAAAATCCAGGAGCTTCTGAACCACCGCTGAAAGTTGCCCCCTTCACACCACTGAAATGTGAAATGGTGCCCTTGTGATGGAGGATGGCATAATATTATTTCCATACCTCTCAGTGGTGGTTTGAGCATATGCTCAAAATGATTGTGGGGTGCTCAGATACTAACGCTGTGGGCACCATATATGTACCTAGATAGATGGACATTAGCCAAAGATGGACAAATGATGCACTAACTGAATCAAAATGGAAGATTATCTTGCTAGAGAAACCCCCCCACACATATGCCTGAATCAAAATTATATTTGGTAGCTACTCTGAAGAGGTTTTGGTTAACATTATCCAATTATCAAATTGGTATGAAACAACAGGCCAACTGCAAGGGGAATGTTTGAGGAAGAATGTTTCCCAAATGGTGATTTTAATCCAGAACCTCTCTGTTAAATATGAAGTATATTTATAGGAACATTGTCAGTCAATACCAAGTATATACAATTTATCTTTATAACAGAGGGGCCTCATTGTTCCTGAGTGGCATAGTCAAGTTAAAACTATTTATGGATAATGAGGCCGTCCTTATTGATACATTCCCCATGTTCAGTATTGTTCTGACATGTTTGATTTATACAACTCCATTATATTTCTGATTTTCCACTCTTATGGCTCCGACGCCCCTCAGTATTATTGGGTACATCTTTGCTTCTGTCATCCTGCCTGGGTGCTACAGGGATCACCACAGATGCTTTCTTTTTGGCAGCTTCAATGAATGTCATATGATATTCTGGCTGTTTCAAGGATCTCCTCTGGGAATTACCTCTCTTCTGGATTCTTCAGATATCTCCTCAGGGGTTGCTAAGGCTGTCTGGGAATATCATACACAGGAGGCCAAACCCTCAAGCTAATATAGCGTGTATAACTCCCAACTGTGTAAACGGCTATGAAATGGGCCAGTTTAGCCAAGTGAATTTCCCAATGTGAGAAAAGTATTATGCTTTTTGATACACAAAAGGCAAAAACATATACTTTCAAACTGAATTACTTTTATTTTCAATTAAGGGAAAGAACAAATCAAAAAGAGAACAAAAATAAAATGTTTCCAAGAGAGAGCACTGTGTGAGTCTCCCCTGTAACATGTTGCACCAGCCTACCTCACACAATGACAACTGCCCTTGATGATAGATTCCTTAGAAATGTAGCAGTGCAGACCTTGAGAAAGTGAAGACATAACAGTTATATAGCCATGCTAAGGAGATCTTCAGCTCCATCCAGCTCCACGGCTGACAGCTCTAGCTCATAGCAGTCAGTTTGCTGTATTTTCCTCAGGCCATGCAATCTAGTCAGTCTCTCCCTGAATGACAGTTAATCAATTGGGAAGGAAACTTCCTGTCACAAGGCCATCAGGACAGCCACTGCTAATGTCATGTCATCTACAAAGGCTTCACTGGCCTCTTTGGTAGTTGTGGCTGGACAGAACAAGGGACTTTGCCTCTCAGGAGGGGGTATGGATAGGGCAGCTGTGTAAATGCTACAAGGTCAGCTCAGACCGGGGATTTCTTTCCCTTTAGGTTATGCCCCGTTTCTTCTTCAAGTAGATACAGCCATGTAGTCCATGCAGGTGTGCATGCACCCAGAGCCCTGGAGCCGGAGAACTTTGCCTAGCAGTACGCATAGGGGTGTCACTCACATCTCGTGGCCTTAGCACCTCCCCTAGCTGTGTAAGGGTGCCGCCCTGACCCCTATTAGTTCCTTCTCACTGACTGTGGCTGGAGTCAAAGCTCTGAGTGGCATTCTTTCACCTCACACTTTCTGTCTCAGTTACCGAGATTTTTTTCTTGTATATAGTTGTAATAGTGTCTTAGGTTTAGTTTAGTGTTAGTTAGATTTAGTTAGTGTAATTGGCTGCCCTATGTGATGCCCTCATCAGGGTTCAAGCATTGTCTGTCACATAGGGGGGCTATCCCCGATAGTGATTCCCCACACGAGGTGCTTGATGTGCCTCGGCGAGGAACACATCAAGGAGGGGTGCTCTATCTGTAAGTCATTTACAAAGAGGACTCAGGTGGCAAGGGACTTAGGGTTGAACCAGCACCATTTGGAGCAGGCCATGAGGCCTACTTTGGCCCCGAGGGCCGCATCTGATCAACGGTTGACTGTGGATCCAGCTAGTGAGGCACCTCCATGTTTGCATTCCCCCGTTGGAGAAGAAGACATTCACCTTCCTAGGGTACACCGAGGAAGAGGTCCCACAAATCCAACCTGGACCATTCCAGGGCTCAAGCAGACTCTATGTCCTCTTCCAAGAGTACTGCTGACTGGCACCATGCATCTCCCAGCATGCAGGAGGGAGCTGGTCCATCTAACTGCTCCCCGGTACCATGCTGAACTCACTGAGAGCCTGTACTGTCACCTCTGGTTCTGGCCATGAGGTATCCACTGAGTCCAGTGCTGACAGTATTGGCACCAGTGCCAACTGTCTCCATGCCAGCCACATATCAAGCGGCATCAGATTGGCTTTGTCTTCAAGTCCTGGACTCTCCATTGGTGCAGGAGTCCTCCAGTCCATAGCTTCTTCCTCCTCATCCTCCACTGTGCCCTTGGCACCTTCAGGCCATGTGTCAGAGCCGGCCGGGGGCGGGAAGCACCTCACAGGCTGCAGACAGTGGAGTTGAGGCTGGTGCTGGGCCCAGCACCGAAGGACTTCTCAATACAGGTGCACCCCTTGGGACAGTCACTGCTTTGGTGGCAGACACCATAGTTCAGCTCAATACCACCATTTGCCTTGGTGCAGACACCTCTTCTGGTGTTGGGTGGGAGTGTCTCTCACCCAGCACCACTGGTGCCAACTCTCCACTCCCATTTCAGAACCAAAATAAGTGGCTGGGTTTCAAGAGCTCAGCTTCCATTTAGGCACTCAAGTGAAGGGGCCAGATTTTCAAAAGTGCTCAAGATCCAATAGCTACAAAAGCTGGCCTCTGACCTTAAACTGCCATTTATTAAAGGATCATCTAACAATGACTTAATTTGAGAGAGAGGGAGAGTGCAAAACCATTTGCCTTTTAAAAAATGGCAGTAAACAGGGTAGCTTAAAGACAGAATTACCTTTGGCCATAGTCCTGCAGTGAGCTCCATGCAGACCCTTGTGCCACAGTCAGTCCCATTAGCTTCACTGGGGGTCCATCCATACAGAGCTCATTGCAGGATCAGATCCTTAATTTTCAATAAATGAGACAGACATCCCACCTGATGAGACTGCAGCCATCATGACCTAGCTGCAAGTGAATTAAGTTTTCCATTATAAATGCATTCTCCTTACCCCATATCCTATTTTCTTGTTCTTTTCATTAACATTCTGGTGAAAACTTGGACTACAAGCTTTCAGCTTGAAGGTGAAGTTGCTGGTTTTTGTTTGTTTGCTTTTGAATTAAGCCATTTGTGATTTATGGGATTGGTACAGATTTAGGATCTAGTTTTAGACAGCGTTTTGCCCAATTCTCCAGCAAATAAAAAAAATCTGAATTTTTAAAAGTGAAAAATGCAGATGATTAATGCTGCTGTAGAGGGAGCACTGTGTTTTTTTTAATTTCCATAATTGTACAAATGAACATTTTTGAAAATTAACAACAGATCATAGATACTATGGAACATAGATATCAGAAGCTATTTAGAGCAACAAAAATCCCCCATTCATTTAACTGATTTTAAAAAGCAATGTTAATGCAAGCTTATGATGGTGATGATGTGGTGCTCATGTAATAGCAGTATACGGAGACTGTAAGAAAATACAATATTGGTGCAGATTTAGAAAGTCAGTGTAAGTCGTAAGAGATTTGGGAAAATTATATTTGAATCCATGATCGTATGATGAAAGAAAAGGCAAAATAATGTTGGTGCTTTTATGCACAAATTATTAGAGTGAGTATTGTAAAAATAATACGTGATATTTATATATATAAATTAATTGTCTTTCTAAAGCAACCCCCACCAAAGGGGCTCAGTCTGCAAATGGTAATAACAATAGATAAAAGAGAAAACAATATTAAACCCTGATGAACTATAAGAGAAAAGGATATAAAATTTAACATATAAACAATGCAAGGCTGCATTACATGAATGTGTTATAAGGTGAGAAATTATTAAAATAAATGCCTGTGTGATGTAAACGTGAGTCTCTAACGAAAACATTTGAAGGTGAGGAAAGGGAAAACAATGCCACTGCAATGTAAGGGATGTTGTACAGACCAAATGTGTTAGTCTGAATACTAACTCTGTTATGTGAATGCTGTACTTGAACTGATTCCTATATTACAGTGTGTTATGCTATCATATGTCATCTTGACTCCGTTTTCTGCTTATATTTACCATTCACATTAAATATTCAACTGCTTCTCACTGATGCATGCAGTAATGCTGGCCTTTTGGAGAGCTTTCCTGTCTTTTACTGCTATGACACATTAGCTAACTTTACTGTCTTTACAACGTAATGTTTATGCACATTAAGATACAGCACATATTAAATATTACATTTCTTGCAATATCCTTTTTACAACTGTGGTTAAATCAAGAGAATACTATGCAACTAATAAAAAATAACAAAGGACATTAAAGGGCTGTTCTGCTTTGAAGAGTGACTATAAAAATGGCATTGTGATATTTCCAATGACTTCCAGAGCAGAACCACTCAGTTTACAAATCTTAAGATGTGTTTTTTCTTACTCCACACTCAGTCTAGAACAGGAACAAAGCTGGGTTCTTTCTGTCACATGCATCAGCAACAATAAAGATTCTGCAGTGATAATGAGTTAGCAATTATGTTGATGGTGCAAAATCAAGCCCCTCCTCCTCTTCCCCCTGCCCCCAAAAGTGGTGACGTCTCTTCAGGGCTAACAAAAGTAGTAAACACTTATTTCAGTCAGAGTCATTGTTCGTTATTTCACTAACAGCCAGATTGTAATAACTTTACACATGTTTGATAGTACCTTATTCTGATATCAGTAGGACTTAACATTGTGACAACGTTCCTGCTCTACCTTGGTGGGTCTTGTGCTTATTGGCGGACTTGCTTGCCTTGGAGCTTCACGGCAGCCCTCAGCTTGGCCGTTTTTCTGAACCCACAGTCCAGGTCGACGACTCCTGTGTCTGACCAGGAGATGGGAGGATTTGGGGGAACCCGGGCCTGCCCTCTACTCTGGGTTCCAGCCCAGGGCCCTGTGGAATGCAGCTGTCTAGAGTGCCTCCCGGAACAGCTGTGCGACAGCTACAACTCCCTGGGCTACTTCCCCATGGCCTCCTCCCCCTCCTTTATCCTCACCATAGGACCTTCCTCCTAGTGTCTGATAATGCTTGTACACCTCAGTCCTCCAACAGTCTGCGGTCTCACTCTCAGCTCCTAGTGCCTCTTGCTCCCAGCTCCTCACACTCACACCAAAAACTGAAGTGAGTTCCTTTTTAAAACCCAGGTGCCCTGATTAGCCTACCTTAATTGATTCTAGCAGCTTCTTGATTGGCTGCAGATGTTCTAATCAGGCTGTTTTAATTGTCTCCAGAAGGTTCCTGATTGTTCTGGAACCTTCTCTGTTACCTTACCAGGGAAAAGGGACCTACTTAGCCGGGGGCTAATATATCTGCCTTCTATTATTCTCCTATAGCCATCTGGCCCGACCCTGTCACAACATAGAATAAGATACTACACAGTGTGAGGAAGGGATATCACAGTCTAGGCTTAAATGCTCACAGAAAGATGAATCCAATTTTACATAGTTACTTTTGTAAGCCATAACCACTTGTTAAACATGAAAGGGCCAGTTCTATATTCCTTGGGTATCCAAAATTCCACTGACCACAATGACAGTTTTGGACATTCAAATGATAACATTTTTAGCATCCCAGATCCCATAGTGTTAACTTTCTGTCAAAGCAGGGATCCTGCTCCCACAAGGCCTGACAGTACAGGAAAGAATTCTAAGAAAACAATTCTATTTTTAAAAGATTTCACCTTTAAATGTTAGTCTTTCCCTCCAGAATGCCATAGCAGGACAGAAGATAAAAGCCACAGATGCAACTATTCTTACTGTGCTGCTAAGACTGCTCTCCCTTCCTCACCAGTATGCATCTTGCAGGCCCACTCCTCCATCATGAGGCCAGCCCCATTCTCAGATTTCCATCTGTGGCTGTGATACCCAAGAGGCCAGGACCAGCCTACTGGCTTTTCAATAACAGCCTGCTAGAGGATGTGGGATTTGAGTTGTCCTTCCAGAAGTTCTGGCTAGCCTGGAGGAGGCAGAGATGACCTTTCACTCAGTGCAGAGGTAGTGGAACAAGGGGAAGGTAAGTGCCTGGCTCTTCTGCCGCAACTACACCCCAGGGGCCAGCTGGAGTATGTGCGTGGTGACAGAGTAGCTGGAGGGGGAGGTTTTGGAGCTGAAGAGGCACATGATTGCTAATATTGGGAATCCATATTTCTGCGGTGAGTGTGAGGAGAAGTGGGATGAGCTCCAGGCCCTCAATGACCAATGTTTTTGCGCATTAAGGTATAGCATATACCTTTGTTCAATCTC
Organism: Lepidochelys kempii; assembly: GCF_965140285.1. Taxonomy (NCBI): domain Eukaryota; kingdom Metazoa; phylum Chordata; order Testudines; family Cheloniidae; genus Lepidochelys; species Lepidochelys kempii. The sequence continues at coordinate 64,029,379 of NC_136387.1, read as the reverse complement.
ACATTCAGCTCCTTCAGGAGATGGATTACAGTTCCTACTTCTATGTCCTGAAGAAAAGAGGGCTGAGCCCTGCCTCTTGGCAGAGGACAGCATCCCCTCATGGATCTGGTGGGGATGCAGCTGCCACCCTCCTCTCCCCAGATCCGGGGGACACCAATGCCTGCAGGGTGGTGTGGGATGAACTTCCTTCCATCAGTGTGGGTGACCAGGACCAGTTAGAGCAACTCTCGCTCTGGCCGAAGTCTTGGAAGCCCTTCATCTGATGTCCACCAACAATTCTCTGGGCATCGATCGGCTGACTGTGGAGTTTTATTGTGCATTTTGGGATGTACTCGGGTCACACTTTTCCACCATTTGGGCCAAGTCCTTGGGGAATGAGGTGCTCCCCCTGTTGTGCTGGCATGCTGTGCTACCTAAAAAGGGGGACCTCTGCAAACTCAAGAACTGGCACGCAGTTTTGCTCCTCAGCACAGACTACAAGATAACAGTGAAAGCCATCTTGCTGTGGCTGGGGCCTGTGCTGGCGGACATGATCTACCCTGACCAGGCCTACATTGGCCTGGGCTGGACCATCTTTGATAATCTCTATTTGGTCTGGAACTTATTTCAGCACTGGGGTGGGCAATAATTTTTGCAGGGGGTTGCTCCATGAATTTTGGTAAGTCATCACGTGCCGCACATTTCTCCTATATTAATGGAGGGAGTGCGGGGTTTGGGAGGGAGTTTGGGTGCAGGAGGGAGCTCCGGGCTGGTGCAGAATGTCGGGATGGAGGAGAAGGTGAGGGGTGTGGGCTCAGGGAGGGAGTTTGGTGCAGGAGGGGGCTCTGGGCTGGGGCAGGGGATTGGGATGTAGGAGGGGATGCAGGGTCTGGGAGGGAGTTTGGGTGTGGGAGGGGATTCTGACCTGGAGAAGGGGGTTGGCATGCGGGAGGGGGTGTGAGGTGCAGGCTCTGGTTGGGAGGTGCTTACCATAGGCGGCTCCCGGCAAGCTGCCTGCATGCCGTGGCCCCATGCCGCTCCTGGAAGCTGCTGGCATGTCTCTGCGCACCCCTTAGGGGGAGGGGGGCAGCAGGTCTCTGTGTGCTGCCTGCAAGCACTGCCCCCGCAGCTCCCATTGGCCAGAAACTGGCCAATGGGAGCTGTGAGGACAGCGCTAGCGGTAGCATGCGGAGCCGCTTCCCCCCTGCCGGGGCACGCAGAGATGTTCCAGTAACAGCTGGCTGCTTCCAGAAGTGGTGTGGGGCCACGGCAGGCAGGCAGCCTGCCTGAGCACCCCACTGTGCTGTGGGACTTTTAGCGGCCCAGACTTGGAGATCGTGAGGGGGCAGAGGAGGCCGGACAGAAATGTTAGGCCAGATCTGGCCCACGGGCCGTATTTTGCCCATCCCTGCTCTAGCATGTAGGGATGGGCTGTCACTTGCCCTCCTGTCCCTGGACCAGGAGAAGGCATTTGACAGGGTGAATAATAGGTATCTTATTGGCTACTCTGCAGGCATTTGGCTTTGGGCTCCACTTTGGGGGGATTGGGGTTTTTTATGCCTCTGCAGAGTGCCTGATCAAGCTCATCTGGGCTCTGACTATGGCCTGGTTCATATTCACAGTCAGGTCCACTTCAGGCCCTTCAGAGACTTATTTACCGTTTAGGTAATCTGGCATGGAATGTGCTCGTGTATGCCTTCCACCACCACCTCCAAGGACTCTGATACAGCTGGCATCTCTTTTATCTTCACCTGACAAGTCTCCCACAAGACCTGTCTGAGCTGCTGATCTTTTTCCAGGACATCCTCAGGATCTGGAAGCTGGTTTCAGTGCCCAGATCCATAGCAACCACCAAGCAGGAGGACCTCCTCATACGACCCATACTACATACTCCTCATCTCCGTTTGCAGGTGGTGGAGTCCCCCTTGATGCGCCAGATGTTGGTCCTGGCTGGTACCAGCAGACTTGGAAGGACTGGGGGGACCCTGTGGCGCTCAGCCAGCACAGGGGGCTGTCCACCCCATGTATCCCCTGGCATGTGCTCTAGAAGGTGAGGGCTGCCCTTTTCTGCACACAGCCTGGCCTATGAACACCCCATCCGTAGGCCCCCCCAAAGTTGTTTTCATAGATCTTGTTTTCATAGAATATCAGGGTTGGAAGGGACCTCAGAGGTCATCTAGTCCAACCCCCTGCTCAAAGCAGGACCAATCCCCAATTTTTGCCCCAGATCCCTAAATGGCCCCCTCAAGGATTGAACTCACAACCCTGGGTTTAGCAGGCCAATGCTCAAACCACTGAGCTATCCCTCCCCCCACTTGGAACCTTCTCCTCCTGGGGCTGGCCGAGGTGGCCATCCATTGTTCCAGGAGGAGGAGCCTGAACAAGGTGGAGGGAATGCTCTGTGGGGCTTGTTTTCAGTCCCTTGCCCAATCAATCCTCCAGGCAGAATTCCTCTGATATGAAATTACTCAATGTAGTTAAGTTCAAAGCAGACTGCAAAGAGTTAAAAAAGTATCTCACAAAACTGGGGGACTGGGCAACAAAATGGCAGATTAAATTCAATGATGATAAATGCAAATAATGCATATTGGAAAACATAATCCCAACTATACCTACAAAATGATGACATCTAAATGAGCTGTTACAAGACAGAAATCTTGGAGTCATCATGGATAGTTCTCTGAAAACATATGCTCAGTGTGCTGCAGCATTCAAAAAAGCTAACAGAAAGTTAGGAACCATTAGAAAAGGAATAGATCATAAGACAGTAAATATCATAATGCCTCTATATAAATTCATAGTACGCCCACACCTTGAGTACTGTGTGCAGTTCTGGTCACCCCATCTAAAAAAGATATATTAGAAATGGAAAAGGTGCAGAGAATGGAACAGCTTCCATATGAGGAGAGAGTAAACAGATGAACTCTTCAGCCTGGCAAATAGATAACTAAGGGTGGGATATGATATAATGGTGTGGAGAAACTGAATAAGGAAGTGTTATTTATCTCCTCACACAAGAACCAGGGGTTACCCAGTGAAATTAATAGGCAGCAGGTTTAAAACAAACAAAAGGAAATACTCCTTCATACAATACACAGTCAACCTGTGGAACTTGTTGCCAGGGGATGCTGTAAAGGCCAAAACTGGATTAAAAAAGAACTAGATAAATTCATGAGGACAGGCCCATCAATTACTATTAGCCAAGATGGTCAGGGATGCAACCCCATGCTCTTGGTGTCCGTAAGCCTCTGACTGCCAGAGACTGGGACTGGATGACAGGGAATGGATCACTTGATGATTGTCCTGTTCTGTTCATTTCCGCTTGAAGCATCTGGCATTGGCCACTGTCGGAAGACAGGATACTGGGCTAGACGGACTATTGGCCTGAACCAGTATGGCCATTTTTATGTTCAGTGTCCATTGATTCCCTAGATGTCTTTGAGGAGCAGTGGGTGCTGCTGTGGGTTCTCTGCTTGGTTTACCCCTCTGGATCCCTGATTTTCAACCTTTGACTTTACTCCTGTTCCTTTGTTGTCTCAAGTATTCAATTGTAGCTTGGGCAAAGTGGTTCCTCCCCATTAACTGAGGGGCTGGGCCTTTAGTTGGGGGTGGGCCTACATCTGCCTATTTCCAAAACTACAAATAGTACCAGTAGGCAGGCCCCCAACTTGATACTTTTAACTGCAGGTTCTTCAGCAACATCATTTCCTGTGTGAAATCCAGGGCTGCAGTCCAAAAATGGAAGACTCACCAGCAACCTTCTGAAATCAAAAACACTTAGGACCAGCTTTTCCGTGTTCCTGAGCTCCTGTCGACTTCAAGTGAAATTGTGGTTGCTTCACACATCTGAAAATCAAGCCCCTTGTGCTTTTAACTTTCAGTGCACTGAACAAGCATGAATTTATCTACAACATCCTCTGAAATAGGCAGGTGAATATTATTATCCCAGTATTGCCAGCCCCATGCATTCAAAAATCATGAGTTAGGCCATTTGACCATCATGAGATTGGCTTTAAAATCATGACATTTAAAAATATAATCAATTTGGAGCTCTTTTTATTTGCTTTCTGGTTTTTCAACCTTTAGGGGGTCATGTTTTTCAAGTTTTTCTTCGTACCCAGGAGGGCTAGAAACTTGTGAAAGTGGAGATTCTTGTGTTGGAGTTGGGACTTTAGCAACACTAAGGTTCTGAAGATTAAATTGCAAGTGCTGGCATCGCTGGTGTTTTCATTTTACAGATGAGGGAACAGATAGAGCAGTTACGCAACTTCTGCGTGTGCACAGCAGGAGCCAGTGTAAGAGCCAGGAACAGAACTCACATAAGTTCTTGGCTTCTGTTTCCATTCCCAGTCTAGTCTATTTAGGTTTATGTGTTCAAATCGTTGGACCAAAGCAAACTCCCAGAGAACAAAATCCTTAGGGCCAAATCCCTCTGAGAATTATCAGGCTATCTGGAGATGCAAAGACATCTTTTAAGGTTTGGGAAGTTTTCTTTGCCACCCTAAGGGTTAGAAGCTTTTCTTTTTCAGTGGTAGCTGACAAGCTGCAGAATCTTACTGGGGCCACCAGATGAGGTGCTGGCTCAGTCTGAAACCATGTGTGACTGTCTGGGCCCATATGTATCAAAGCATTGCATTAAAACTCTTAAAAAAGAAAATACATTGTATCTCCTTCTGCATTAACAACATGCTATACAGGAACCAGACAGAAAGGTGGGCTGGGAGGGAGGGTTGACAGGTGAGCGGGGAGAAAAGTGAACATTGAGAAGATGATAGAGTTGTTACTTTCCTGATGTCCATGCTTTTTAGTCAATATGATAATTACTCATGAATAACTGCATAAGTATGAAAATGCAAATAGCTGGTGATTACATTATTCATGAGACATCACGCATTAATTATTGTAAATAAGTATCATTAGATACATTCATATTACTAACACTTGCAGTTAATGAATATGTTAACTAATCACTGAGGGGCAGATTCCATCACAGTCCCAAGCTTCCACCCTATGGAAGCCAGAGTTTTTGTTGAATCTGGACTCAATATTGAACGTATCATACATGCTTATTAGTGTATTTTAATGAAATTTAATGTGACGTGTAACCATGCAGCATGTGGCATTTGTCCATTTGCTCAGGAGGGTGAAGTGGTACCAGCTGGAAGAGGTTATGAAAGTAGCAATGGTGTGAGTGAGGGAGGAGGGGAACTCTAGCCATCATAACGCAGAACTTAAACTCTGTGTCCTGAATCCAGCCACCACTTCTACATTACTTGTACATGTACAATCAGGGTACCTTTTGTGCGTGAATACTGTGCCAAAGGTGCAATCCATGTTGTTGTTCAAGAAAACTTTCCAAAGTACAAACAAAACTGCAAGCTAATTAGGGCAGGGGCCATATTTTCCTTTGTGTGGATGTATTCAGTAGAAGTAGTAATAGGCTTAATCTGCAACAAGGGAGATTTAAGTTAGACATTAGGAAAAATGTTCTATCAGGATAGTTAAGCTCTGGAATAGTCTTCTAAAAGAGGTTGTGGAATCCCAGTCTTTCGAGGTTTTTTAAGATCAGGTTGAACAAACACCTGTCAGGTTGGTCCTGTCTTAGTGTCTTAGTGCTGGGGGCTCGAATAGATGAGCTCTCGCGGTTCTTTCTAGTCCTACATTTCTATGATTACATAGCACAATGTGCTCTCAGCCTTAATGGGGCCTTTGGGCACTATGGCAATATAAATGGAAATGACCAGCCAAACCCCACCTTATGCTAAGTTCCTGGAGGTGTATTTCAGATAATATTTTATTGAATACCATGCTGCCAATGCAACTAGCACTACGTTGGGGCTATACTGATTCCATCATGTTGATGGTTTTGTAACATGTTCTTGATGTAGGAATCTTAAATAATTTTTCACTGCAAATACGGAGTCCTCCTCCCATCCCCATTACCACCAGTAATGGTTCCTTCTCCCTACTTGACAGAAATCTTACTTTCCCTTTGAATCCTAGGGTCTATTTGTATCCCATTACCCACTGTCTTCTGTGAGCGTTAAAGACCCTAGTAATTATTTGGACTAGTTTGTGTTATCTGGCATACACTATGTCAGTTATTGTTCCCTCATTGTGTGCTACTCCTTTAAAACCCATGGCATACTTTGTTTATAGCTGTTACACTAAAACATAGCAAACTTCCAGCATCAGAAACTTGGGGAAGAGCAAGGTTCAGGTTTAAATAGGGAAGGGCCAAGTGAATGCTTTTGCTGATGACATTTGGTGATATCAAAATAGCAGGCATCCAATATATTCTGGAATAAGAAATAAAGGATGCTTGTCCTGGGGTGCAGGATAATGCTCCTCTGACTAAATGGCATCAGTCTGAAGAGATGTTTAAGTGGCCGCATATGTTAAAAGGGTATCATTACAGTGCAGAAGAGCTATGGTTTATATATTTGTGTAACACACGAGTGAAGTGTAAACATTCAGAAATCATGGTACACTTAAAGCAAATGAAAGCAGTTCTCAGCAGAAAAATGAAAAGTATACATAAAGAGACAAAGGCAGAAGGTTTATTTTGTGTATAACGATGGGAAAGCTATGTACACACACAACGTAGTTGAGAATACAGAAGTACAAAGAGGAAGGAGCAGCAGTTCTGAATCAGGAAATGTTTCATGATGACAAGGCATTAGAGGAAGGAAAGAAGTCATTTACAATCCCAATGGATATAGTGGCATTAGTGATATGTAAACAGGGGGAGAGAACCGGGGATTGCTGCACTGCTATTTAATATATTTGAAATGTGTAACTTTTTATGTAACATGTAATACATATATAATATATATGGTATAATGTATATATCTATGCGTTTGAACATTTCTAGAATTGAGGAAATAGTGTGTTTGAAATCTGTATACATGCATATATTCTTTGGTTTTCATTTCTTGTTTGGTGCATTATAAATACAGTATGCTAGGAACACTAATATAAGATGTATCTCTTTCCCCAGCTTTCCTTTTCACTAAGAGCAAACTGAAATCAATTGTCTGAGACAGCTTTGTGGCATGATGTTCAGCAGACTTTGCTATGCAACAAAGCACTTAATCAGGTGCTTAACTCCCATTAATTTCAATGGGATTTAAGCAAGAGCTGCTTGGAAAACCAAAATTTTTCCTGTGCAAAATTTTGAACAAAAAATCTTGGTTAGAAATTTTTCAGTTGAAAAATTTCAGATTTCCTGCTGGAAGTTTCAAATTAAATGATTTTGTTTCAGATTAACATCTTGAAACAGTATGATAATGTTCATTTTGACTTGAAATGTCATTTTGTTTTCATGTTTTGGTTTCAATAAAACCAAAACAACAGTTTAAATCAAAATAAAATAAAAATTGCCATTTTGAACTGACATTTCAACATAAAATGCTTTGTTTTTCTTTTTCAGTTTCAAGATGCCAAAAGAAATTTACATTTTAAGTCAAAATGAAATGAACTAGTTTTGTTTACTTTTGGAATGTTGAAACCAAAACATCGAAGTGTTGATTCAAATGAAAATTTTCATTTTGACATTTCCTGTAGGCAAATCAAAATGGTGGTCCTATTTGTCATTTTGTTGTGAAAAGTGTTAGTTTCAGTTAAACCAGACTTTTCAGTGGGAAAACTTTCCATATAATTTTTTTAATCAGCTCTAATTTAAGCATGTGCTTAAAGTTAGGTATGTGCCAAAGTATTTTGCCAAATTGGGGCCTATGTTGTATAAGTGTAATACCATTACTTGAATATTTGCTTGCCTCCATAGTCTAAACTGGCTAAGAGGCATATTATCCAAATAATTCTAAAATAATCCAATAGGATATATAATAAAACACGTAGTGTTTGTTTTTATATTGCTACAATAATTTCATCCGCAATATGAAACATATTTTGTTATATTCTATTCACAGAAGTGTGGTTATGTATAAATCACAAGAGAGGAATAAAACATTTTTACAGGAGATCAACAGCAAAATTACCTCAGGCATTTCTCTAGTAAAAGAAAGATGATAAAGAGATTATCTTGGTGTAATACAGTTATTATACAGCAATGTATTACACTTAAGTTTTCAGACCAGGGCAGCTCCTTGAGACATTAACATGCTACATGTAACAGAGACAAATAACAGCATTTTGCACACACATACAATAATGAACAGAATCTGAGAAAGAGAGTCAGGTGTCAGTTTTGGGATGTGATGCATGTGACACTTAGGCCACGCCTACACAGGGATAAAAAACCCTGGCTAGCCAAGATCAGCTGACTTGGACTCTCAGGCCTCATGCTCTGGGGCTGACAAATCGCTGTGTAGACTCTTGGGCTCAGGCTAGAGCCTGAGCTCTGGGACTCTGTGAGGGTGAAGAGTCCCACAGCTCAGGCATTAGCCCGAGCCCGAACATCTACACAGCAATTTTTAGCCCCCGAGCCCAAGCCTTGTGAGCCCAATTCAGCTCACAAGGGCCAGCTGCAGCGCCAAGGGTCTTTTATCCCTATGTAGATATACCCCCTAGGGGCTTAGGGATTGAAGCAGAAGCCAAGCTGCTGTCTCTCTCAAACTGTAGAGCCTCAGCATACTTAATAAAGATCTCTTTCCCATAACTGCCTTCATCCCATAACTCTGCCACATCACTTAATAATAATGAGACACAGACCTGTAAACACTTATTCTTGTGAATACTGAAGTCAAGAGGACTAGTAAAATGTGTATTTGTAGGTCTGAACACTGTACTAATATAACATGAGTAATAATACTCAAATGAACAACTGCACAATTCATTAATGTACTTGTCCTGTAAAACTCTGCCCAGAAAGAACAAAGTACGAGATGAACATATTGTCCCAGCTTCAGCCAGGCACTAAAGGAGGTGACTAAATTTAAGCAAGTGATTAAATCCCATTGACTTCAACTTATTCGTGTGCTCAAAGCCAAGTACGTGTCTAAGTACTCTGCTGAATCAGGCCTGATCTACAATGGTGAGCAATATCATGTACTTAATCCTCATTCATTAAGGATAACCATGCACAACCCATCAGTGAGCAAGGTGATTGATTCCTGAGGTGAAAAATAAGCATATTCCTCTGCCTGGAATTATGTATTACAGTACTGACATTCTCAGTTCACAGATAAAATAGATCTACTTAAAGTGGTAGCAATATTGCAACTAACAAATTCTGCCTGTGGATTTGAAATATGATATCCTCATTGGAGCTTTGGTTAAAATGAATAAATTCATACCATAGTGCATGTTTGAAAACCATTCCATGTGAATTCATAGAATAGTTGCATTTTGTTTTAATCAAGTGAACTTTTTATTCAAATGAAATGTACAGATAGTAGTCCTAATCCTACTCCCAGTGAAATCAAAGACAATTCTTCCATTGATTCCAACAGGACAGGGCTTGGGACAGGGCTTGGTATATTGCCAGTGGTTTATCCAAAATAGTTTCACATTGTTCACTGTTATGACATATCTGATTCCACAGACATTGAACCAAACTTCTAAATCAACAGCTGTGAATAATGTGGGATGTGATATATTTACATTTTAAGGGTGAAATCCTGGTCTCATTGAAGTTGATGGGATCTTTGCTACTGACTTCAGTGGAGCCTGGATTTCACCCTGAGCTCTTAGAATATCTCGTCATGGAGTAGTCTTATGTATTACACTGTAAGAAACCTAGAGACCATGCAATACCCCAGTAGAAATGGGTTAAAGCAGTATTTTCAGAGTGATATTCACTATCTACTAGCATCTGTTAATTAAGCAAAGGAACCAAAGTAGAGTGAAAATGATTCCTAAATAGGTGAGAACCAAGATCTGAATGTTTACTTTTGAAAGTTCTATCTCTCATTTTTTACACAAAATAATACAAAGAAATATGATGCTACTTAGAAATTTAGCTTCTGCATTTAAAGCCATAGTTGGAGAATTAATTATTTACAATAAAATATTTTAATATGTTCAAAACATTGGTAAAAGATTTTAAAAATGTGGTTCTTATTGCTTTTCTGAGTGCTAAACTAGTTTCCTGTTCATACAAGGCATCTTCCATTGTGTTTCAATGGCTTTAAAATACGAAGAGTGTACAGACTGCTAATAATCTTCCTGTTCACCCCACTCAACTGCTGGATCATCATCCATTCGCAGAATAAGGTAGGAGAGAAGCTGAAAGAGATTCTGCCACAATAATAAAGAGACAAAAAAGGAGAGGTCGCTTACATCTACCTCACAGTGGTCGCCAGCATAGTTTACATCACAGATGCACTGGTATTTGTTAAGTAGGTTCTGGCAGAGGCCTCCATTCATGCATGGATCAGAGTTGCACTCATCAATGTCTGTTTCACACCTACAGTAAAAGACCAAAAGCGCTAAGCAACTGTGGTAGCAACTAGATAACATTAAACGGACAAGGGTTTCTCACTGTCTTGAAAATAACAGACATTATCAGCTACACTTACATCTTTGATGCCTTGTGTTGTTTTCACATATAGGTACAAAAATGGGAAATCCCATATCTGTTGCATTTTGATGCTCACATTGGCACTTAGGCATGTAAAATGGGCATTTGTGACTTAGGCTGTTTACACAGGGATGAAAAACCCTGTGAGGGTAGAGGGTCCCAGAGCTTGGTTTCTAGGCAAGCCTGAGGGTCTACACAGCAATTTTTAACTCTGCAGCCCGGGCCCTATGTGTCCAAGTCAGCTGACCCAGGCCAGCCGCAGATGTGCCACGGGTCTTTTATCCCTATGTAGACATATGCTTAGAGGCTGGTCTTGGCTACCTTCTGTAGAGAACTGTGCTCCCTCCACTCTTACTGATGTCCATGAGAGTTTAAGGCACTTTGCATCTTGAAGAATTGGGCCCTAAGTCACAAAAATGCACATTTTCATCGATTCATAGATCCCGCAGTTAGCAGGGACCATTGTGATCATCTATTCATATGTCTAAGTCCTATGTGAGCATCCAAATACCTATTGCCTACTAGAAATCCCATTAGACTCCTAATAGCATTCTTCTGCTGGCCTAGTTGAGGACCATAATACCAGGAAATATAGTATGTCAAGTGTAGCATTGTACCAGATTTTAAAGGCTTAGTTAAACATTATTTAATGATTTCAAATAATATTTATTATAAAATAGGGGCTATCCCACTTCTCATGACAAATAATTTATTAATGAGATGAGGTGGATGAGGTAATATCTTGTATTGGACCAACTTCGGTTGGTGAGAGAGACAAGCTTTCAAGCTACATGGAGCTCTTCTTCAAGTCTGGGAAATGTACTCAGAGCGAATGTCTCACTGCAATTAAAAACCTGACCCTGGCCCAGGCCAGCGGACTTGGAGTTGTGGGGCTTGGGCTAAAGGACTATTTAATTGTAGTGTAGATGTTGGGAGACAAACTGGAGCCTGGGCTCTAGGACCTTGTGAGGTGGGAGGGTCCCAGAACTCAGGGTGCAGCCCAAGTCCAAATGTTTACACAACAATAAAGCAACCCATTAGCCCAAGCCCAGTGAGACCAAGTCAGCTGGCATGGGCCAGCTGCAGGTGTCTAATTGCAGTGTAGACATACGCAGAGTGTCACAGCTAAATACAAGGTGGAACAGATTGTTTAGCATAAGTAGTTAACACATATTTCAAGGAACATTCAAGGTTAAGTGGCCCATTAATACCTCTCCAGTCATATGGTGAGAAGGCTGAGTGGGAAGTTTAAGAGGGTTACAGATTGTTGTAATAAGCCATAAATCTAGTGTTTCCACAGGCACCATTTTCCAAGTTTCCACAGAGGTGCTCAATCCCTGCTCAGCCCCAGGCCCTGCCTCCACTCCACCCTTTACCCCAAACACCCACCCCCACTCCCACTCAACCCCTGCCCCCAATGCTCCACCCTGCCTCTTCCCCACCTCTTTCTGCCACTCCCCTGAGCGCACCTTGTCCCCGCTCCTCCATCTCCCTCCCAGCGCCTCCTGCATGCTGTGAAACAGCCAATCCATGGTGTGCAGGAGGCACTGGGGGGAGGGAGGAGCTTGGCTGCTGGTGGGTGCTGAGCACCCGCTAATTTTTTCTGTGGGTGCTCCAGGGCTGGAACACCCACAGAGTTGGCACCTATGAGTGTCTCTGTTCAGACCATGATTTTTAGTATTTAGCAAAGTTATGATTATGAGCTCCCAGACTCATCTTTTGAAGGTGTTGTGCAAGGTTCCTTTGAGGGTGTGGACTGTGAGGTCAGTTACAGAGCGATCACTTTGTGAAAAGTGTTCTCCCACAGGTGACAGGGAGTTTTTTGTCTTTTATCATTTTTTTGTGTAAGTGCATTCAATAATGTAGTGATTGTCTTGTTTCACCCACATTGTTGATATTGGGGCATTTAGTGCATTGGATGAGGTATCCCACATTGTGTGATAGGGATGTGTAGGAAACATGAATCTTGAAAGATATGTTGTGGGGGGAGTTGATCGCCATAATGGTGGAGATATGTCTGCAGGTTTGCATCTGTTGTTCTGGCAGGGTCTGGTGCCCCTTTGATTTGATTTTGAGCTTACTTCTGATGATGAGCTTGGCAGGTTGCTTGTAGCCCAGAAGTGGGGCTTCAGGTAAAATTTCTTTCAGGATGTGGTCCCCATGGAGTAAGGGCTCTAACTGTTTGATGATTCCCCATACGGGTTCCAGTGTGGGGTGGTAGGTGACAACTAGAGGTGTACAGGATTTTATTTCTGAATAGAAGCAGGTTCTCTTGGGGTATTTGGGGAGCCCAATCCAGGATGTGACCTACTTCTCTGGTGGAATGTCCTCATTTGCTGAAGGCAATTTTAAGTGTGGTAAGGTTTATATCCCTGGCTTTCTCCTTGGAGCATATTCTGTGGTACCTGGCAGCCTGGCTGCAGACAGAGGTGACACACTGGGGGGAGCAGGCAGGGTCAAGAGCCCCCTCAGCAACTGGCCCAGGTGGGGAACAGAAGGGGCAGGGCCAGAGCCTCTTCTGGCTGCTGGTACGCTGCCTGGTGCAGCGCAGTAGCTGCCTGCAGCAGCGGCGGGTTGCCTCGCACCCAGGCTTGGCTTCTGGGGACAGGGGATGAGTGAGCCAGAGCCCCATTTCTCCCACCAGCCAGCATGCATGGCACCTGTCCCAACCTGGATCTCTCTCAGGCAGCTGCTTCACTGGACAGAGCAGCAGGGAGGGCAGCTGAACGTGCCAGGGGAGGAGCTGGTGCAGTGGAAGGACAGAGCCCCTTCCCCCCACAGATAACTTGGGGTGGGAAGGTGGCAGGGAGAGTGTGCAGGCCCCTGGCAGAGGTGGGGTGTGGAGGAGACACATGGGGAGGTCACGTGTCCTCCCCTCTAGATTGTGCCCCTTTCCCAGTATGGGGAGGCACCAGTCTATGGCTTAGATAACACATTTCTTGGTGTGTTTGGGATGGTTACTGGATCTGTGAAGATAGGTGTGGTGGTCTATGGGTTTCTTGTATATAATTGTCTATAGGGTTCCATTGCTGAAGCTGATCATGGCATCCAGGAAGTTGATGCTAGTGTGGGAGTGTTCTAGAGAGAGTTTAATGGATGGTTGGTGATTGAAGCTGTGGTGGAAGTCTATGTGGGAGTTTAGGTCATCTGTCCAAAAAATAAAAAGATCATCAAGGGATATCATAGATTTCATGGTGCATTGTCCAGAAATTCTTCTTCAAAGTGGCCCATGAAGAGGTTGGTATATTGGGATGTTCCCAGGGTTTGGACAAAGTGGTTGTTGTTAAATGTAAAACTGTTACGAGTGAGGATGAAATGGATGAGTTTGGCGATATGTTTGGGGTGGATATCTGAGGGTTGTTCATTATCTTGTAAATATTTGAGGCAGGCAATGATGCCATCATTGTGAGGAATGTTTGTGTAGAGAGAAGTGACATCCAAGGTGATAAGAATGGTGTTCTGTGGAAGGTTGTTAATGTTGCAGAGTTTCTGGAGGAAGTTGGCTGTATCCGAGAGGAAGTTGGCCTTTTGGGTGGTGAATGGTTTGAGGATGGCTTCCATGAGTTGAGATATTTTTTCAGTAAGAGTGTTGTGGCCAGATATGATGAGTGCTGTGGGTTCCTTTGTTTGTATATCTGAGAAAGGATGTAGACAGTCCCTGTGGTTGGTTCATGGGGATGAGGTTGTAGAGTTTCTCTTGGCGTTGTTTGGGGAAGGATTTGATGATATCCTTATATTTCTGGGTAAACTGTGGTATGGGGTCATCTCTGAGTTCTTTATAATAGGTGGTGTTGAACAGTTGTCAGTTGGCCTTGTCAGTGTAGTCATCATAGTTGAGGTCTATGATAATGCCCCTTTTGTCTGTGGATTTGATCACTATTTGGTGGTTGGATTTCAGGGACTGTCCTGTTGGTGGCAGAGAGATTATGGTGGATGTGATGTTTCCCAGACCTGGAGAAGAGCTCTGTGTAGCTCAAAAGCTTGTCTCCATCACCAGCAGAAGTTGGTCCAATAAACGATATTACCTCACCCGTCTTGTCTCTCTTATATCCTGGGACCAACATGGCTACAACACCATCACAAAAAACAATTTATTGTTAATTAAAAGAGTGTGCCAGGACTAACTTTTAAAACTAAAATTATGACTTCAGTATTTTTTGCTGTGACTACATTTTCCCCATTTTTAGTGAGGACAATTAACCAGCCTTAATAACATCTGATTAGAAGACCTGGTCTGTTCCTGAAAATGTAAGTGTGTGGATTTTTGTCCAAATTACTAAAAGCTGTTCAGTTTAACCAAAGTCATGTCCAACTGCAAACATTCATGCCAACAAGTTTGTTTGCATAAGCATTTGGGGAAGGGCTGGTTTTCATATCAAACAGTCACATTTGAATTTTCTACATTCACCAATCAGGAACAGAAAAAATACTATCTTACTTAGTGGATCAATTACAGTCCTCAAAAATCTGAAACAAAAATTGTTCATCAAACTAGTTGGCAAATACTTACGAATACAAATGAATTCATACATACAAAAATAAATCAAGATTGGTTCACATACAGGAAAAAGAGCCATAGCAGTGGAAGCCGGAAACATAAGTCCCTTAGTCAAGTTGAAAATCCCAGCCTAAATTCAGTGAATAATTTCTTTGCAATAAACAGTCTGACCAACTCTACTGACGAATAACTTGTCCATCTCTAACAACTATCAAATTCTTTCTTTTGGTCCTCACACAAAGTCCATTGCATTCTGTGGAAAGACACCCACTGATTTCCATAGGTTGTAGATCAAACCCTTTCTTAGAGATTAGTTATACTTTTAAAGGAAAATATCTGTAATATCAGTCCAATCAATCATGGAGATGGTGTATTTTTTAATATCCCATTATGTGAAATAGTTTGCATTTGTTCTGGTAAAATAAATCTTGTGTGTGTTCTGTCTGATTTAGTTTACTAAAGGTCTTCAAAGAGAAAGACACTGCTAGTTTACCTTGCAACATTTTGGCAACCCGGAAAAAAGGAGAATAAATACAGTAGCTATTTAGGATTTAAAAAAGAGAATAAAGTGTAGAATGTCTCATTGCAGTGGTATGTTACCATGCAGTATGCTCACTATTGGATCACCACTCAGTAGTAGGACCTTGGGAACCATAAAATAGAGGTTATTGCCAGCCAGTGGGTGTGGATATAAAGAAGGACTCTTATTTCTAAAGCTTTAGTTAGCAAGATGCCTAAGAGTGAAAGGAAGAAGGAAAAAGCACTTTCCACCTACCCTGAAACTCCAAGATAAATACACACCAAAAACGTGGTTGAGACCGTTTTTCTTCTCCAAATCTTCTGGGGTTGGCAAGGGGACTTTCTGGATGCCTGAATTAAATATTACAGCACAGCAGCAATTGCCAAGTGCACTCTGTACTGGGTGGGCCACAATTTTTTATTTCATCCATCATTTATGACTTACTGCAGTGATTCCACAAAGTCAGTGGGTGTTAAAGAGAGAGAGAGGGAGAAACCTTTTCTTGAAAGATTTTCTGAATGTGCTAAGGCTACATATTGCAGGCCCACTGGGCCTTTGGACTTTCTATACCACTGATTTAATTTTCATTGTGCTGAGAGAGAGAGAGAGCAAAACCATTTGTTTTATATTTTCTACCTTCTTTGTACTGTATTTCCTCTCTTGCTATCAGCTGAATGCTTCTGAACAAACCTCGGGATAACCTATAGGTGTCAGGGCCATGTCTTCCTCTGTTTGTACAGCACCTAGAACAATGGGCCCCCAGTCTTGACTGAGGATACAGGAAAATATAGAGAATTGGGAATAATATAATAGACAACAAATATGGGTTGCGGAGGTGTACACCATCCACTACAAATTTAGTCACGAGTGAAGTTGGTGGGTCCTCGTGCCAAGAGCTGCCCTATATATATATATATATAAAAGAAGTTAACCAATTTTGTTTTTATAATTGTTTTAGAATTTGATTCTAAACTGGCAAGATACAATATGAGTGGGTGTTCTGTGCATAACACTTCCCCTGTGAGAGTACACTTCTTGTATTTCCATTGGATGTCAGTTAAAATAAAACCATTAGTTTTATGTCTGTCTATTTGTGTATTATATGAGGATTTGTGTGTTTAAGTGTCTATACACAGAGAGATAAAATAATTATACTGTTCTATTTTGTTGTGTTTGAAACCGACATAAAGCCAGGAATATTTGTACGCAGAGGGAGATGGGATCAGTAGAATGTTATTTAAGAAAAAAAGCATCTTGGGTCAAATTCATCTGTAATTGAAGTAATTGGAGTTACACTAGGGATGAATTTGACCCATTGACTATTGACTTTTGTAGAAATCAGATTCTCATGCTGTGAAACCCTGGAAGTCATATTTAGCAAAGAGAGGATTAAGCTTGGCAAATAACTGATTTTTGGTTCGCTGGCTGAACCAAAATATTGGGAAAAAATTGTTTTGGTTCAACCACATTGTTTTGTTCAACACAAAACATTTTGTTTCTTTTTTGAGTTTTTTAACACTTAAAAAAAAATAAAATATAGGCAAATTTCAAAATGAAACGTTTGTTGTTTCAAAATGAAAAATTGGAATGTTTCATTTTAACAATATCAAAACAACATGTTTAGACTTTTCCAAACTTTTTATTTTAAATTTCCAGCCAAAGTATTTGGCAAATTTGACCTGAATTCAATAATAATTTCAGTTGACCTGAAACTGTTTTTTGTTGTTGTTTTTTTTGCAAATAACATGAATCAAAAACATTTTGCCCAGTTCTAACTCTAGCTCATTTTGAATAGACTGAACTGTGTCTCATTGCTGCAGGAAGTCTGCAGCAGGTGAGGTACCATTTCAATCACTAATTTTGGATATCCAAAAAGGAGCCATTCTGGAACTCATGTTGGAAAAAGACAATCCAATATTCCTACAATAACCTGCTGAGGGAAAGTGCACATAAAGTTCTGAAGTGTCTCACC
Source organism: Lepidochelys kempii (assembly GCF_965140285.1). Taxonomy (NCBI): domain Eukaryota; kingdom Metazoa; phylum Chordata; order Testudines; family Cheloniidae; genus Lepidochelys; species Lepidochelys kempii. Next base: position 64,011,927 of record NC_136387.1, on the reverse strand, counting down.
GTTCTCCACTAAAGCCTGGCAGGCACATACATCTCAACTCGCCTTTGAGCTCAGTACAGTTGCCATAATTGTAACAAGTGAGATTTCTCTTCTCATTCCCACAGACGGAAAAAGGAAGCCTGATGTGCCTAGATGAATAAAAGACAACAGCAGCAATTAATAACTCTTTATTTATTTCAGGTAAAATCTAATTTTCCTTCATTCATTTATTTAACACCATATTAAAATGCTAGTCTGTTTCAGTTGAATGCGTTTAGGTTTTCTGTTTTACAGATGAATTGCTTTAATAAGGGTCAAATTCTAATAGCATTGGGCTCACAAAAACAACAGGAGTACTTGTGGCACCTTAGAGACTAACCAATTTATTTGAGCATAAGCTTTTGTGGGCTACAGCTCACTTCATCGCATGCATAGAATGGAACATGTCAAATAAATTGGTTAGTCTCTAAGGTGCCACAAGTATTCCTGTTCTTTCTGCGGATACAGACTAACACGGCTGCTACTCTGAAACCTGTCATTGGGCTCACAGTAAGCTGTACTTTACTTCACAAAGGTGCCTATCAGCTTCAGTGGCTCTTTGGGTAAGGTACTATTCAATGTGAGTAAGGGTGGCACAATCTGGCTGTAAATCAGCACACAGCTGTGAATCTCTAGAAGGATGCACTGCATGTAGACAGACATCTTCTACGGTCTGCACAGTTTTCTTGCAGGGAACAACGCTCCAGACCTGTATGCATCTATTCAATTGCTATCTGGCATACTTATTATCTTTGCTGCTGAGTGAAATTCAGGGGGTGTCTACAAAGGAAGGAAAGTGTGATACCAAGCAACAGTGAATCTCAAAAACTTAATTTCACATCAGTTCAACTGGCTTTCCCAAGCTCCAGTAATACGAATTTAATAATTCACTCTGAGGCAAAAAATGGGCCAAATCCTTTGTTTAGGTGAGTGTCTTGGAGCTATTTGGTAGCAATATAATTTAGCACTTTATCTGAAAGAATCTGTGTATAGGACATAGTATGTCAAATGCAAAAACAAAATTTGGTAATGGCTCAAAATATATTGTTTTCAAGTTTGTCTGAGTTTTAAATGAAATTAGAGGGTCAGATCTTCAGCTGGTGTAAATCAGTGTAACTCCATTGAAGACAATGGACTATAATTCCTTATGGTCCAGTCTCTATACCAATTAAGAACAAAAGGGACCCAGTATTTTATTTGTCTTCAAGTTTATTGGACTAATCCTGCAAGTCCTTATTCAGGCAAAACTCCCAGTGCAGTCAGTTTCTGTCATCTCAAGGAGCCATGTATGGGGCTGAAATAAAGCCGTCTCTGGTCTCCTCATTACATTTCAATTCTGGATGGTGGAAGTTCTGTGAGGAAAGCAATTTCCTATTATTTTGGCCCCGTAAATGGCTTCCAGAGACACTAAAAGAGCCTTTTCAACCAACAGACAAACAAAATTATGTGAATTAGGAGCCAAAGTTCCTAAGTAACTTGGATGCTTTTGAAAATTTTACCCAGAGACAAATGCAAAGTACATGTTATTTGGATTTACTTGAATATGTACACATTATATTGGTGATCCAACAGAATACAAGATCTGCACAATTTCCCTAGATTCCTTTGAAATGTGAATGTCTGTGGGGTAATAATTCTGCAGGGAAAACCTAAGTCCTGTTCTACTTAAATTTAGGTTGACATAACTATGGAGCTCAGAGGTGTGAACAATTCCCATCCCTGAGTGTTGTAGCTATGCCTTCGTAATCGCTGGTGTAGATTTTGCCAACAGCAGGTCAACAGCACAATGCTTCGGTTGACCTAGTTACCACCACTAGGGGAGGTGGAGTACCTACAGTGACAGAAAAAACCCTTTCTTTGCATCCATGCTGTGGTACTACAGTGGCACAGCTTTGTGCCACGGCTATACTGCTGTAGGACCCATTGTGTAAGCGTGGCCTCAGTATTAATGTAGGATTGATGTAGGGGTTGATCTTTTCTCAGTTTAATTTAAACAATTTGGAAAACATCTGAGAGGTGAGCTCCAATGGCAGGAGTTTCTTTAGCTTCTGACAGGTTTCAGAGTAACAGCCGTGTTAGTTTGTATTCGCAAAAAGAAAAGGAGGACTTGTGGCACCTTAGAGACTAACCAATTTATTTGAGCAGAAGCTTTCTAAGGTGCCACAAGTACTCCTTTTCTTTTAGCTTCTGAAGCTTTCTTATTTATAATACCTGCAAAATTTTCCAGTGAAGTTACCAGCACACAGGCAGGAATAAGTGTTAACTCCGTCTATGCAAGTTGCCCCATTTGCACACAGGTGACCACGGCAGTTGTCTATGTCCTCTTCACAGTTTACCCCAGTATAACCAGGGTCACATCTGCACTCATAGGATGCGATTCTATCCAAGCAGTTTCCATGAATGCAGGGGTTTGAAAAGCATTCATCAATGCTGGTTTCACAGTGCATGCCAGTCCATCCCTTGGGACACGTACAACGATAGTAACTATATAAGTCTTCACATATCCCATCGTGCATACAGGGATCAGAGCTGCAGGCATCCAATTGCAAACAGCCAGTAACAACAGAATTTGCAGATATTTTGAGGAATTGCTCTTCTTGAGGTTTTTTTGTGTGACCGTCATAATTTTCAATGTACGAGAGATAAATGCCACTGATTTCTATAGTGCTCATGCATCCCCGTAGGCCATCCAGATTGTCAAAAGCTTTGTCGGCAACATAAATATCTATTTCTTCTCTTAGGAAGTTGAGGCTTCCTGTGGCGACTGTACTCGTTGCAGTGTCTTTTTTATCATCTATATCAATGTGCCATCTAGACGACTGGGATAGGGGTTCTGTCATCGAGAGAATCACTTGGTGCCATTTCCCATCATTCACGGGCTGTGAACTAGCTAGGGTCAGCACGTAAAAGCCGTTGCCGCTTTGCAGCTGAAACACTAGCCTGGTGTTCTGAATGCGAATGGTAATGAACTCTGGCTCCTTCTCAGCATACAGCAGTATCACATCAGCATCCCTAGTCCGAAAGCCAAAGACAATGTTGGTGAGGTCTCTCCGTATCTTCCCATTGGTTCTGTAAAATATTGCACTGCTTCTGCCGCTAAACACTGCATTGGCAACACCTGTGCAAAGATAATAATATCGGTTGAGAAAGCAGGCCAATTTACGATTGATACCTTTGCAACATTTTCCCTACTCCACTGTGCCAGGCTGCCTGCCTCTTGTAATTTCAATCTTTCCACTTCGTTCCATGAAGCATGCAAATTCTAATCAGTGTCAATATTATGCCTCTTGGCTTCTCATTTTAAAAAATAAGAGTAAGATGTCAATCCCTGTCTCCACTGAAGTCAGTGAGCTATGCTGATTTTCATCAGCTGAGGATCTAGCCCTAAATGTTGTAACCTCTGCGGCATGCTAAGTGTTTTTGTCTAAACTCTCACTCTCTCTTAGGCTGCAACTGTGACCCTGATTCTGATCTCGTGTAAGGCTGTTCAAATCAGGAGTAACTCCATGGAAGGCGGTAGAGAAACACTAGTATAAAATGAATGCATGTGAGATCAGAATCAAGCCCTATTTCTTTGTCTTGTGCCACACTTAACGAATAAACAATAATAAAGGTCCAATCCTCAGCTGGTGAAAATCAGCATAATTCTCCTGAAATCAATGGAGCTGGGATGATTTACATCAGCTGTTGAGCTGGGGAAATAACTTTGTAAAGGTTTGTGAAATTCAGGCTGAATAGAACTGTAGTGACTGGTGTTAATTTATGTGTTGTTTTTTCCAAGATGGTAAATAGGTGTATTAGCCAATGGTAGGAATTACAAAGAATGTCTAATAATTAGTTCATGTGTTGTTGATACAGTACTTGCCTGAATTTACAATCTTTGTAAACACCCAGTAGTTCCAGAACTGCAGAAAAAATAGAAACCCTCCCACTTCCATTTCTCTCCTTTGTGAAAAAGTATCTTTAGGGGGGTTTACCAATTTAGGATGATTATGATTATATAAAGCAACAACTTTTGATTGTGAGTCACTGTCACAAATCAGGAATATTCCACTAAAGTCAGTGGAGTTACAACCAGTGTAAAACTAATGTAAGGAAATTCAGGCCCATGATGTTGATGTTCCCTCAATTTCACACTGGCATATTTCCACTGACTTCAGTGATGCTGCACTGATGGAACTTGGAGGGGAATATAGCCCTAATCGCATAGGGCTGTGAGTGTAGTTTAGTGAACAGAATTGTGTCCATTTTTAGGGCCTGATAATCTGATCTTTACACATATATTTGACATTTTTCATTGGCATTTTGTCCATTTTAATAGACAAAAACAGTCAGATTTTAAATGTGCATTCCAGGCTTTTTCAGGGTGTGTGCTATTATATAGGGCAAGGGTGGGCAAACTTTTTGGCCCAAGGGCCACATCGGGGTTACGAAATGGTATGGAGGACTGGGTAGGGAAGGCTGTGCCACCGCAAACTGCCTGGCCCTCTCTCACTTCCCGCCCCCTGACTGCCCCCCTCAGAACCTCCGACCCATCCAACCCCTCTCTGCTCTTTGTCCCCTGACTACCCCCTCCCGGGGCCCCTCACTCCTAACCATCCCCCTGGTCCCCCTATCCACACCCCTGCCCCCTGACAGGCCCTCCAGGACCCCCAACCCACTTCTTGTCCCCTGACCACGCCCTCCCGGGACCTCCGTCCCTAACTGCCCCCCCAGAACCCCCCCATCCAACCCCCCTCCCTGTCTCCTGACCACCACCCTCCCTGAACCTCCACCCCATCCGACCGCCCCCTGTCCTCTAACTGCCCCCAGGACATCCTGCCCCCTTACCATGCAGCTCAGAGCAGCAGGACAGGCTTATTGGAAAGCCTGGGAGGTGGGTGGGCACAAGCCACGCTGCCCACATGGCAGCATCACTCCAGGAGAGAGGGGACAGCGGGGGAGGGGATGGGGACTAGCCTCCCTGGCCAGGGGCTCGGGGCCGGCGGGATGGTCCTGCAAGCTGGATGTGGCCCGCGGGCTGTAGTTTGCCCACTTCTGATATAGGGGGAGGGAAGAGAGAAGGAAATGTCTCCTATTCATGCTTCAGTTCAAATCTGTATGGGTGTTAGGGTTTGTGAGAGCTGTGGTGGTCAGATAAAGCAGATTGCTAGGATATCTGTGGGCATTCTTTCCCAATTGTGGCAAATTTTGGCTGAAATAACCCTTGGGATTACCAATAAGGGATTATTAATGGGAATCCTCACAAGAAAAGAATCTGCCCTTCACTTTACTGTAAATACTAGAAAGTAAGTTTATTTGAAATAGTTTGGGAATGGAGATATAGACACTAAGCACTGTGAATGATCACATTATGCCTGTGTACTCTAAATGCTAAGGCAATGGATGTACCATTATGTCTCTTGGCATACCAACTCTTGTGCCTCATAAAATGGGAACGTGAATAGAAACAGTTTTCCTAGCATAACTTATGGCATTTGGAAACATCAGTGTTTGTAATGTATGTATTTTCAAAGTTTACTTCAGTTCTCAGAGAGACAACCAACTAAGATTTTTTAAATCAAAAACTTAAATACACTCTTGTGTGGACATTATTAAGCACTTGGCAATGACTAGCTGGCTAGTGTGCTGTTACTCCTGTTTGTGACAGTGATCATAATTATCTGTCTCTTACCTTGTGCCTCCCACATCTACTTCTTGCCTCCCACATCTACCTACCTGTTGTGTTTCATCATAGACCTACAATGCAAGCTTTTTAGTGCAGAATCTGAAATTATTATATGTGTGTATAGCACCTATCATAGCTGGACCCCAGTTGCTGATTGGGGCTTCTAGGTGTCCACCCCACACTTGCCCTGAAGGGGTTAATGCACGCCAGATGGGCCAGTTAACTTATTAGGCTGAAGGCCGAGAGGAAAGCCCTAATTAGGGGATGCTCACCTGTGCAGGAACAGGCAGGTCTTCTATAAAGCCAGGGAGCTGATAGCAGGAAGGCAGCTGTGGGGAGGTAGTCTGCAGTCACTCCCTGGCAGAAGGGAGGTGTGTTTGGGGGCTATAGATACAAGTAGCTCACAGTTGCTCACTAAGATGAGGGAGAAGAGAGGCCAGCAAACACCAAAGAAGTGGGTAGTGCCAGAGTAGGAAGCAGCCCAGGGAGAAAGCAGCAAAGTTGGGGACTGAACAGACCTTGGCTGCATGTTGTAGAGACTTGACGGACTATACCTCGGAAGGGTGGAACGCTGAGTGACCTAGCCAAAGGGCCAAGTCACAAAGAAGATGCTGCATTTCCTGGAGGAAGAGAGGGGCTGCAGACCAGAGAGAGAGATGGAACGATGGTGTGTAACCACTAGGAGAGGCGTTGACCTTGTGAACTAATCCCCAGAGTGGCCAGAAGGAGGCATTACCCTAGCGGCGAGTGGAGGCCCTTGTTACACACCTCAGTACTAATAATAAACAATAATAACAACAAACCGATTCAGTTCTATTGTCTGTGAGTTTAGGGGAATATTATTATGTCTGTCTACATAGAAGTTTGGAAACTAATGCATGGAAACAAAGAGATAATTAAAGATACATAACATATCTGTCTCCCAGGAGTTTATGAATGTCCATTATGGCAACCCCTTACCATTGCCACATAAAAGAACACTGAGATCTAAAGTTAAAGACTGCTAAAGATGTAGATTGCCTTGTTTTTTAGCAAAAGGAAACAGTGCAATTACTTCCCATCCATATGTTTATACTCCACTATAATCAGCTAAAATTGTTGATAAGATATCACCTATTAGATTTTTATAATCAAAGAGAATGTGTAATATGTTATTTAGGATATAAATATAACTATGTATTTTAAAATATAAATGTGTTTTAATACTCACTCTGACTGACCTCTTTTTCCTGTCTCAACAATAACCTGCATCATATGGATCTATTTGCAGGGTGCTCCGTTTCGTCTATGTTAGAAATCTTTTGCTGACCAACTCTTCAGTTCCTAGGAGTCAGCTATTCTAACTGCTTCCATTGCACTTTGTGTACAGTAATCCTGCTTCACAGCATCATGGGGGTATTTTTGGAGAAAAAAGGATGATTTTTGGAAAACACCATAACAAAATCTCAGTGTGCTTTTTAAATTCCATGCTATTTCAAGGGAGGGGAAATAGAAAAGCGATATCCAACACATTGGCAAATGTTCTTATGATAAGTAGTGGTCATTAATTTTCAAATGAACAAGCTTCTTGGAATTCTCATGCTCTTTATTAAGATACCAGTTGAAATGACTATCCTTCAAATGCATTGCTAGTGTTAGGATGCTTAAGATAGCTTTTAAAGATCCTTCACTTTAAGAAAATGGAATAAAGCAGTGTGCAGGAGTATGTCATCTGGCATGTCTTTCCGGAGGAGGGAGAACATCTTAAGATTAATCCTCTTATCTCCTTGCAGTGGTGCTCTGATGGAACAAAGTGGTCTATTTTATAAACATGCCAAGTAGATGCATTGATTAACTGAAGAGTAAAGCCCCTGCAGGCAATATTATCTGAATCCTCACTCCACTGCTTTCAAAATGGAAGGGTAATTTTAAAAAAGAGGCCCAAGATTAAATGGATCTTAATTTGTGATCAGCCACAGATGATGGCTGAAACTTGAATTTTAGTATCCCATTATTCCATTCATAATACTTTTAATAGCAGTGATCAAGATTCTATTATTTATTATTTTATATTATCATCATTAACAACAAACAAAATTCTGCTGGGTTGCATGAGAATTGGAATGCTTGATTTAATTGAACAGGTCATGAAAATCAACGTTATCTGAAGTTCTTTCAGTTTCCCAGAGGTTATAGGGATGATAGAAATGTACCTACATTCAAATCCTTGGTGTACCAGCTGGCACTGTGCTTCATGAGGACAAGGGCTGAGCTCACACCACTTAACTTCCTCGCATGCTTTCCCTGCTGTGTTTGGGGGGCATGTGCAAGTGAAGTCGTCCCAGATAGAATAGCAAATGCCGCCATTGTGGCAAGGGTTGGACTAAATGGAAAGAGTAGAGACAAAGTGTTAGCAAGTAGCAGTGGAGTCCCACACAAGGGAAGGCAGGATTTCTTGGGATAAAACGGAATTGTGTTTACTTTGGATTGAAAGCTATAAAGCCTTACAGGTTCCAATCATGGATAGCAGGTTTAGTAAATGGTTATCCTTACCTCACCTTTCATAACCCCATATATTTTGCTGCTGATGCCCATGATGTTCAGCACTATTCAGCAAAATCTGCTCTTACCAGCATGTTTATTTGTTTAAGATGTCATTACTGTCACATATTGCATGGGAACATTCATGGGCCAAAAGAGGAGTCCTTGCTCTAAACATGGAAACATGCTTTGAGAAATGGCATCCTCACCTTGCAAAGATTGTCACCAGTACAGCCCTGGGTCACGTTGATCAGTGTTCGGTTGATGACAGAATACAGTGATGTGGTAATGGGGAAAAATTCCAGTTGTTGGTAATTCAGTCTTAAATCTTGGATACAGCCTTTAAAATACCCACCATTTATATCAGTTTCTTGTTTGTCTGGTAGTCCTCCAATATAGAGAATATCCCTACTTTGGACTGTTAGTATTGGAGTAGAAATGTAGCCTAGCTGTTGAGATGACTGGAACAATTCAGCCCTATTTGGCTGTATTTTTAATGATATTAAGTAAAAATTTCCATCACTCACAGTCCATGTGCCGAACAATTTGGTGGAATTTGAGGCTAACATGACTAGTTTCCCATCTTCCAACCAGATCCTTATATACAAAGATGTACTGTTCCTCACAGCTAGTAACAAGCCAGAAGACTTCCGTGTTCGGACAAACATTGATATAGTCATGTTTTCGTTCTGACCAGCATCAACAGAAAAAGCAGCATACCCCGAGGAGTCCTCACGTCCAAATCGGCCTGGCATGTACTCTTGAAATGAGGGGGGAAAGAGAGAGAAAATAAAATAATTTAAGACTAATTGACTAATGCAGGCAGCACAATGATCAAACATCTACCACTAATAAAGAGAGGCACCTGCTAGCATTTAAGGACAAAATAAGGATTTGATTCTGGTCTGAGTGGCTTCCATGGGAAAATTCACATTGGCTTCAATGGGAGCAGGGTTAGGCTTTATTTTGGTGCTATAAGGTACATTATTACACCACATTCTTCCCCTTTTGCAGCTTCTGTACATCTTGTGAGGATGTGTATCCAGATGGTTTCTCAGGGCAGACTCCAGCACAGTTATTTGTACTGGTCATAAGAAGGGTGTATTTTGAGCCCAACCTAACTGTTATCATCCCCTAAAAACCAAGGGTACAATCCTGGCACCACTGAAGTTAATAAAAGTTTTGTGATTGACTTCAGCGGGGGTAGGATTTCACCCCAAGACCATATGCACTACTGCTGGCGTAGGGAAGTGTAACCCATTCCAAGTGGACCCCTATGCACCATTAGGGATTTATCCTCAGGGAGGGCAGGAAATGTTTCCCCTACATATACTCCCTAAACATTCCCATCAAGGAAAGTGGACAATGTTAAATCAGGACTAGGTCTCCAAACAAAGAGGCTGATAAGAGCATATGCTGATTTAGCACATGCTCTTATTTTCTCTTTGGTTTCTACACATCACCACCCACTCTGGAGCTGTGATAGCCCTTTATTCCCTTGGCAGATTACACCTATGCTGATCTGCATCAGCCTAGATCCATCAGTGACTCTGGCTCCCAAATTGTCATTTCTATATATGATCAGTCTCTGCCAACACATGACACTGCTGTACCACCTGGGTAGGCAAATGATCTAGAATCCAAGACACTTTTTAAAAAAATTGTGTTTATCAGTTAAGATGATTAAACCAGAACTCCTCTCTTTCTGTCACTCTCTATTTTCCATAATGAAGCTAGGGATTTTTAATTAAGAACAGAAAATGTCTCCCAAACCACTGTAATTGAAACTATTTATTCTGATGCATCAGCTTTTTGAACCACAGTATTTCTATTCGTTTTACATTTTTTAAGTTTCAAAATCTTGTTCTCCATATTGTAGGCTTTCTGCCTAAACACTTTCAAGAGCTATTTTTTTTTAGCATGTCAAATGCATAAAAAGTGTCAACCTGGTTTAAAGAAAGAAATCGCTCCTGTAACTAAAGAGTCAGAGTCCTCTTTTGTGCAGTAAAACTCATATGTCAAGTTTCTGCCTGCAGCACGACTTTTTTTATAACTCGGTTATAAAACCCATGAAAATAGGGGATTGACTGTGGAAACCCTAACAATCCTTTAACAACCAGGGTGTTACTATGTGCCACAGTAATATTATTTAGTAAGGGGAATAAATCCCCGACTTGCTCCTGAATAGATAATTTCATAAATAACTACGTATGAAATATTTTAATTTTATGAAAGAGATTATCCACATTTCTTTCTTTATCTGCTTGTTAAAACCATGACATGTAGAAATAAATCTTCCCTTTTGCTGGAATGGGTGTTTTGAGGTATGAGAGCATTGTAGAGTGCACCCTCTCTAGAAGGCAGTCCTTGAGAACTAAGCATTTTCCATGTGAAAAAAAGCGAGCATTTCTAATGGAGTGAGGAGCTGGAGCACAGGAGCCTTGCAACCTCCGAAGGACGGGTGAGTCTTAGAAAAAGGTAATACTGTACTTGAAATTTTTCTATTACTTTGCCCCCCACACACACAAAAAAAATACTGAATCTGATCTTGGGTTTGATGGGACACTTAGCATCCCCTTGGTCAATATTAACCTCTTGTGTCTCTACATCTGGATGCTGATCAAAATAAGTCAACATCTGTTTGTTATTTTGTATATGTAGTGAAAATATTGCCTCATGTCAATTAAATCCTTGGCAGCAACTTTTCTTCAAAAGGACACCAGCATTTCTTATGTTATCCCTCGCCACAAGTCCCTTCCTCCCCAATGCCATACTGTTTTAAGTCCTGCATATATCTAACATCCATGTATCAAAGTGGCAATGGTGGTATGATTTGCAAGGAATATTGTGGTTAGCAGAAAAAAATACCAAATACTTTTTAATCATTCTCAACAGTTCTAATGCAAGAATAAGCCTCTCCCGGCCCTGAATGGTTTTCATTTCACTTCATATAAAGAGTCAAACATATTTACCAGATGTTCTCCTACACTCCAAAGTTGCTTTTCAAACCTTTGGATAAATTACAGCTGGAGTTCAAAGCAGTCTGTTAGAATTACCTCTCAGACTTTATCATTTTACATTAAAAAAAAAAGAAATAAGGTATCAATAACTATTAAATACAGCACATGAAATGATATAATATTTAAACATTTTGAAAGGGACTTCAAGATGCAGCTTTCTGGTGAAATACATCCAATAACCCCCTGGGACCAGATCCTCAGCTGGTATAAATCAGTGTAGCTTCATTGCCTTCAATGCAGCTATGCCAACTTGCACCAGCTGAGGATCTGGCCCTTTGAATCTAGCTAGGGCACTGCTGATGCTCTTCATTTTTTTCCAGACTGCCTGGTTTAAAAAATAAACTGTCTTTTATTCATCCCCAAATTATCATGTGTTAGTAGAAACTTAGTAATTTGTACCAAGGGGTGGGGGGCATTTGTGTGTGAATACAGGGCCAAATCCTGCACACCTTCCTCAGACAAAACTCCCAGTCTGAGATCACTAGGCTTTTGCTGAGAAAGGAGGGGAGGGTCCAGTTCAAAGTGTTCCAGAAAGGTGCTATATTTAAAACCCTGGGGAATGGCGCACTCTGTTTATCCACATAGCCGGTAGAGCATAGCAGACAGCAATACAGGGACCTCATATTGTCCCTCCAGTTTCCCTCAGCTCGTACGTGGAGGATCACATGGAGTAGGGTTGCCAACTTTGATTGGATGAATTCCTGGAGATTTCATCACATGACATAATCTTTAATTAAAAATTCATTGTTAATTCCTGGAGACTCCAGGACAATCCTGGAGGACTGGCAACCCTAATGTGGAGGAAAGTGAGGGTAATTCAATTTCCAGGCCTATTCAGGTTTTGGCCTTTCTGCTGATTCTGCCCATAAGGATGCCAGTTAAATGGTTTTTGAGATGTGGGTGCATGTTCAGTGGGAAATTGACTCATTTCACAGAGGCAACCAGGCAGCTCTCAGATGGTAACTGTTATTGGTAACTCTTACCCTGGGATGGACTTCAACCAGCTAACCAAAGATCCGATTACCAATCCTCAGGCTGTTCATTCTCCCTAGGTTGGTTGGTAAAATGATGCTATTGACTGTCAGGCTTAATCTGCCGGTGAAAGCTCAGATATGATTTTTTTTTAAATGTCTAATTTTTTTCATTTGTTCAATATTTTATTCATTCTTCATTTACCCTCAAAAACAGGAGTACTGCTTTACATACAGATACTGAGACTCACTAGTACCTAAGTGAGTTTTAAAAATAGGACTTAAGCTCCTAAGGCTATGTCTATATTACAAGTTTGTGATGTGATTCCCCTGTCATGGACATGTACTCACACTAGCTGTCATCAAGCTAGCTAGCCCAGTTTCAGAGAGGTTTGTAGTCAGCCTGGCTCAGCTGTGCTTCCACTGTTGATACCAGTGTTACAGTGGCTTCCCTGCTATTTATATTCACTCTATCTGGATGAGAGCTAGGGCAAGTATGTGTACATGAGCAGGGGAATCACACCATTAGCTTATAGTGTAGACATAGCCTTTAGGTCACTGGGTGCTACACCTACAGTAAACCTGAGTTTCCCAAAGTTTAATGGCATATTAAAACTAAAAAAAAATTAAAGCACTGGATGAGCAGAACCCATCAATTTAGCTTGACTTTTCTGCCTGATTGAAATTTAGGCTTCCTATAGAGAGAACTAGAAAATAATGAACAAGTGCTTCTACTAACCTCTTGTGTTTTCTCACCAGTTGAAAGTAAGCAGCGGAGGTCTTAAGGGTCATGGCATTTCATCACTGATATAAACAGATTTGTTATTTGTGATTATGCTTTGAGCTGGTGTTTAATACACTAATGCCAAAAACATTATCTTACCTGTTGAACAGTTTGGCCCTGTGTAGGGCCTGTAGCAGTCACATTGATAACTCAGCCACAAGTTGATGCAGCGTCCCCTATTTTGACAAGGGTGGTTTTCACACCTGTCCTGTTTCGTACAGCCTGATTTGACATTTAAAGATGTTTCACTTGATATGTTCTCAGGGGTAATAATGTTCAAGTCTATTTCAATGTCCTGAAGACAGCCTACAAATGAAGGTGCCGAATGCATATTATAGATGTTAGGTGGAGAGTCACTGCTCATGTTTCCCTCTCGTAAACCACCCAAAAATATGTTCTGAAATGCAAGCATCAGTTGATCACTATCTATTGCAGCAGTAGATTTATTGACACATGATTCTATACAAGAGCTGTCAAGTAGATTAAGGGTAACAGCTCTTGCTAAGGTTACCTCCACAGAATGCCATTCTCCATCACTGACATTATGTGAAATATGCAAAAGAACCTGTGGCTGGTTATTGACTTGCATGAATAAGCGTAAGTAGCCGTTCAGTAACTCCAATGTGACAAACGTATCTTTCTTCCCGCGGTGAAATATAAAAGCTGTAGGTTGCACAGTCTGAAACCTCAGGTTTATGTTATAGAAAGATCCCTGTACAGCGGTCATGTCTCTGTTCACCCACAGGAAACCATTTCCCTCAAAAGAAAAGGTGGTTATTGTTTCACAGTGTGTTCCAGTATACCCAGGTGGGCAGATGCAGCTGGGTCCATGGTGGCCATTTTTTAGATGTGGGATACATAAACCACTGTTTTGGCATTGATGGTCATTGCAGCCAAGGAGGACCTCAGTACAGTTCCTGCCACCAAAAGAAATCCCCTCCTTCTCTCCAAATGGGCAATGACAAGTGTAATTTCCAGGAAAATTCTCACAAGTGCCACCATTTTGGCAAGGGTTCATGTAACATTCATTAATGTCTTCTTCACAGTGAATACCTAAAAAAAGAAGAAGATTTGATTGGATAAGTGCAGGCCAGTTTTTCTCAAACTGTTTTAGATATTTAATAAAATGAACTCTAATTACAGGGGGGAATCTGTTTATCAAGGGATGGTTGGTCCCCAGTGGTTGACAGCAATGAGAATAGATGCTGTTATTGTTTTGTACTGCAGTAGTGTATAGTGGTGCCAATCAGGGTCAGGGCCTTGTGCTAAGCTCTGTACATACACTGTACATGTGGTAAGTAAGTGATGAAGAAAAGAGCAAGCTACAAATTTGTCTTGAATGGCAGTATAATCAAATTGAGAGAAGATGTGATCCAACAAATTGCTTTCCATGGCAGAGTGGGTGTGAAAGTGGCAATTCTTCTGGAAAAATACATTTTTTTTATCACATGGTAAAAGCCAAGAACTGTTCATTAATATGTATGAATAATAAAATAATACATAGCTCAGAGACTGCAAGTTCTTCTTTCTCATTTACATTCATTCAGTTGAGGGGAAGGATGGTCCCGTGGGTAGAGCGCTACTTGGGCTGCGGGAAACCTGGTTTAAGTCCAGCTCTGCAGCAAACATCCTGTGTGACCCAGGGCAAGCCGTTTAGTCTCTCTGTGCCTCTGTTCCTATCTGTAAGGTATGGAATACTGGCACTTCCCAGCCTCACAGGGGTATTGTGAGGATAAATACATGAACGATTGTCAAGTGCTGAGAAACTACAGTGATGGAGGCCATATACGTACCTTAAATAGAAAAAAGCTTTCCCATAATCATGTCCCCACTCCTCCTTTTATAGATTCAGCTTTCTCCAGGGTGACCCGTTAGTTCTGATATTCAGTGCTCACTTCACGACATTTCGGGAGTGACCTTTCCCTTCCTTCAACAGATTCACTCTGATGCTAACAATACATATCTGACATAGATCTGAAACTTAATAAATGGGGCCTATATCCCCCAGTTTCCCTTCTCATGCAGAACAGCCAGGAACCACATCATTCACGAGTGACCAGTACATATGCAATGGAGAGGGGAAATCCATTTACGCTCCCATGGAGGCCTGCAGAAGATCCCAGTGGGATTTTTGGTTGAAAACTCACATGCGTTGTAACACAGAGATTCCATTTTCCTCCCCAGTTTTTATTCCAGAGAATGAAATGAAATGTATGGAGCTCTTCAGTTGAAATATAATTTCAACGTATGATCATTATGAAGTAATTAACCAAAATAGTGTCTGAACTCAAATATCTCCCACTGAAATTAAATTGGCTTAGATTGGTCTATGTTGGCTCTCCAGGAACTGTATAAGAACTCTGTAGTGCAGTTAACAGCATATGATAAGAAACTATTCCCTTCATTGAAGATAATTTGCTATCACATACTGTACCTGTCTTTGAATGTAAACCTATAAAGAGATTGACCTACTACAGCAAAACACAAACGTCCTCCAAGGGAAATTATAGGAACAAGTTAAACTATTTTGATTAGTTTGGAATAGCAGCCATATTAATTCATTGTCTGTCCACTTTACTCAATCATTATCAAAGCTAGACCCCTGTCTTAGCAATGACCCTTGTCATTTATCATTCTCAAATTATGGTGTGAAGTTTCCAGATGAAACTTCAGATCATCAAATGTAGCCAGTACTATCTCTTATGTTTTGGCAATGGACTATTACTGCTGTAGTCTGTCTATTTCCCAACTAGCTTATAAATATTCCATCATGAGATGTCTATTTGTACATTAATGTGTAGTGACACCTGACAGAAATAGGAATAATTGGGACCGACTTTCTTAAAGTCAAGTTCACTTTCTAAACCTTCATTGACTGGGGGCCAGAACAATATCTGCCTTACCCAGTTTACAGTAATCTATATGCTGTAGTCCTGTCCTGCTTTTTGCTATACTAGAAGTTATTTGACTATATGAAAAGTGAAGTTCCATTGAGCTGCTATGCCTCAGCCGATGTTTTAATACATCACCTTCCTGATGTAGCCCACTTTTTCTGCCTTTAACATAACGAATGAAGTGTCCACAAGTGTACAATGTACAACTCAATCATGCACTGCTTTTGTAGCCCTTTAGGTGTCACTGGGTTTTTGTGTCAGGGCTAAAAATGTATGTAATATTGAAGCAGTAGAATCAGCTGGGTGCTTAAGTATGCCAAGAGCTGTATGCCCTCAGAGTCTTCAGAATTCATTTAACAATGTATGGATCAGAACTTCATACTACACCTTTCATAGCGTGAATTGGCAAAGTAGACGGCACAATATATGGTCTGTCTAGGTACTTATGTATCCCCATTTCACCTGTCTGAGCCCTGCACATATATCATTGAGTCTATCCTTCCAGTTTATCCTTCCTGCCACTCATAAAGGTATCACAAAAAAGGGCTGATTCTCCACTTTTTGCAGTTAGTTTAGTCATTCATACCCATGGTAAGTGGGTGGGAAGTCAGAATAGTAGCAATCACACACACTTTGTATTTATTTTATGTAGGAGTCAATGACTACAGAAGGTACAAAGCAGCAGAGAATCAGGCCTTAAGTGCACATCAGTATAAAAATTAAGTAATGAAAATAATTCCATGAACAAAGAACATTTGGTTGTAAATCATATACATTTCCACTTTTTAAATTAAATAGAACATTTACTAATGGTGATGTATGACCAAGAATGAAACCACACTACAGTGTTCCTTTGCCTACAGAAGGAAAAACCCTGGAATGTAAAGAACCTGCATGTTAGGATAAATTTTAGGAAACATTATTTCATAAGAATTTCAATGTCTGAATGTGCATCTCTGTTGTTTAAGCAGTATTATATGAGATTTCAAAAATAATAACAAACAATATATATTCTAGTTTGTATTAAGATCAACATAAAACATACATGCAAGCCCCACTGAGAAGCCAAAGATTAAATCCCTGTTTAGTTCTCAAGAATAATTAAAAAGAAAAGGAGTACTTGTGGCACCTTAGAGACTAACCAATTTATTTGAGCATAAGCTTTCGTGAGCTACAGCTCACTTCATCGGATGCATACCGTGGAAACTGCAGAAGACATTATATACACAGAGACCATGAAACAATACCTCCTCCCACCCCACTCTCCTGCTGGTAATAGCTTATCTAAAGTGATCACTCTCCTTACAATGTGTATGATAATCAAGTTGGGCCATTTCCAGGGAGGGTGAGAAAACCTGGATTTGTGCAGGAAATGGCCCAACTTGAGTATCATACACATTGTAAGGAGAGTGATCACTTTAGATAAGCTATTACCAGCAGGAGAGTGGGGTGGGAGGAGGTATTTTTTCATGGTCTCTGTGTATATAATGTCTTCTGCAGTTTCCACGGTATGCATCCGATGAAGTGAGCTGTAGCTCACGAAAGCTTATGCTCAAATAAATTGGTTAGTCTCTAAGGTGCCACAAATACTTCTTTTCTTTTTGCGAATACAGACTAACACTTCTGTTACTCTGAAAAGAATAATTAAACCTCCTTACAAGCACTGGCTGATATTGCTTGTTATTTGCCAATTGGCTGTGCAAGCAAGGACCACTGTCACTCAAGATAA
Organism: Lepidochelys kempii; assembly: GCF_965140285.1. Lineage (NCBI taxonomy): Eukaryota > Metazoa > Chordata > Testudines > Cheloniidae > Lepidochelys > Lepidochelys kempii. The sequence continues at coordinate 63,994,323 of NC_136387.1, read as the reverse complement.
AAGGATTAGTCAATATTTATAGAACTGCCTATGTGGTTCACCAATCTCAGTTTGGTGTACAAGTCATCATGTAAAAAATAGTTTGCATACAGGTAGGCCATGAGACAGACCAAAAATTAGTTAAGAAGGAATAGTAATTGTCATTTCAGTGCTAATTGTTTTGGTAGTTATAAGCATCTGCCCAGCTAAATACATTGTACATTCTTTTAAAAGTAAAATTAGCCAGCCTTCTTTTGTACACCATTTATTTCATAATACAATTTGAAATCAGGAATACTTTAAAAATGTTTTTCTTCATATACCATATGTTAATTTTTCCCCATCTGAGATGATGCAATTTATTTAAAAAATTGGATGAAATGTGTCCATTTGACCTTGTTCTTGAAAAAACTGATAATTTCTTTGCATTTTAATGTGCTATTAAGATATTAAAGCTGTTTACTCACCAAATTCTTAAAATATTAAATTAAGCTTTTTGTTTCAAAATTAGTAGCAAGTGATTGCCACAGAAATTGAATGACAAAAGCAATTATTCAAATTTAATTCTGCCAAGTGTCCATTAATTTTCACTCCATTAAATAATTAAAATTAAAGCTATTATCTGAATTAAACATTTGTTTGCGTCTTTGTTTAGAAATCCATTTACCATCCCCTCCCATCTCAATTTCTCAATGCATTCTAAATATTATGCAAGTACTATTCAGGTCAGTAACTGTATGTTCAGTACAGTCTAACTGCCAGAAAACACTGAGAGGTCTGAGCCAAGACACAGTTTAGCAACAACAACAAGAAACCCCAATTACCTGTAAATACTGTCATTATAACAGCGTAAGCCTGCATCCTAGTTGCAATCATTTCTTTCCGCAGTAAAATGGATCTTACAATATTTATGTGGTCCATGAAATAAGTTTCTGTAAATTTTGAAACAATTCTAGAAATGAGGGCTTCTTTTCCAGGATTAGCTTGTTCCATGTACGTACTATGTTTGCTGATGTAGCTGACAGTGTATTTTCCCCAAGCCAGATCAGTAGGGCTTAATGTACGACTCATTATGCTGCTTACGCAGTAGACATGTATACTTGGACTCTTTCTCAAGCTATAACTTATAATGCCCCATCTAAATGTGCACTGTCACACTCCTTGGGGGGTGAGGGCACCTTTAAAAGGTGGTCATAGTTCTACAGGAGCCCTGCAATTTGAATCTGTCTGGGGTATGGTATATCAGAACATCCCTGAGTGCCTGGGACATGCAACACCCCCCCCCTCCCCCGTCTAGTGGTTACACAGACTGGCTTTGAGTGCCCACACCCAGTATCAGGGTTGTCAGAGCTTTGTGTCTCAGGCATATGGCTTTTATGGTCCCAAAGATGCCCATATACAGGAAACTCAGTTGCTCTACCTTGATAGATTGAAGGACTGAGATGACCCTGCCAGCATTTGAATCCAGAGTGCCATGGGACCTGGCTGTTTGCAACCTGATGTTTAAATAACTAAGCCACCCCCTTCAGCCTGAAAAGAGTTATGTATATAGTGTGATCATGCATATAACAAATGCATATGCTTTGGAACAGAGTAATTCAGACTCTTTCAGAAGTAACTCAGGACGTCTTATACAAAATTATGGAAACACTAGTAACGTGTTATGATTAAAGATTATTATCAGCATTTATCTGGTGCTCATGCTGTGGTATCTGGGTACTTTACAAGGCTCAAAGTGCATTTCTCTACTGAAAAGTCACTCTGGTACAATGGCACTTGGGAGTTTGCTACTGTCACTGGATTATTTCTTTAACAAATGGGCTCAATGTACAAGCAAAAAGTTTCACATTTTGAGAATCAGGATCTCAGCTAGAGAGGTCAAACAACCTGTTCCATGGCTGCTTGCAAGGGGAGTCAAATACAATCAACCAGTCAGCTAAAATCAGCATTGAATCCTCACTGAAGGCCCGAGCAGCTGCTTTTACAGTTGGTCAAATTTCTGCTTGCTCCACCTATGGAGGAAGTTCTGCCATCCACACCCAGAAAATTCAAGTTTATCAACTACACATTTGTTCTACAGGGAGATGGGCGTGAAAGAAAACCATGTTTCTGGATTCCAGTTTGCAGCTTGAAGCTAACACTATCATGAACCAAATCTGAGCACCCTGCAACTTGGGAAGGCTCAGATGTGGGGTTCAAACTCCAAGTTCAAGAGTGCTCAGATCTGAGGGTTTTGGTTCAGAACCTTACAAAGAGTTCAGATATGGTGTTTTGGTTTTGGCTCATCTCTCTCACAAAGCTGAATAATTCCCAGTGTCTAAAGTGTAAATGAAGCTAACTCTAATGCAAATAAGAGTCAACCTTGCAGCAACCTAAATGATAATGTGCCCTTTAAAAATATGTATTCTTGGGGATGGACAGGGAAGAATCTGTAATTATCCTTTCCCCGCCCATCTTAACAGTTGTATTGGAACAGTCTCTTATAAAAGCCCCTTCACTCTCTGCAGCATCTTCTATTCAAGAGCCTCATTAATCCTGAGGCCAGCTGAATGATCTCGCTGGGTACATATTCTTCAGTGCTCCAAATCTTATTGAATAATCATGAAAATTCAAATTTTGCCACATCTGTGCTGATAATTGCAAAGAGATAATTACTTTTTGCTGGAAGGAGGAAATGCACCTTTATGAGTGAGAGAGTGCAAGGAAGCGAAATAGACTGTCCTCAAATAATGGTAATTAAATCTCATGCTTCAGGGTGTAAATCAGTTACCACAGGGGTCAGGAGGGAAATTTTACTGCTTCGTACACTGCAGAGCTGGTGAGGTGAATTAAAGGATTTTTTTTCTCTTACTTTTGGAATGTAAAAAAATGACTTTTGCTGGATGCTGGTCTTAATCCAACCAGCAATCAGATATGCTCTGGCAAATCTTGTGTGGCTGTTTTAGCAGGAAAAAGTCATATAGTACAAAAGACAAAATACAGGGTAGGGCTGACGCACGTGGAAAGTTGAAAACCCTGTTTAAAACTGCATTATAAAAAGCTTTTGCTGACATTGAGATAATGTACACATGATACCTTTCACATAGAACACACGTTTTGTAAAGTCCTAGTAACTTGTTAGTTATTGCTTTATTGCCTACAAATTCATTATTCTGCTATTTTTCCTATTGCCAGTTGAAATGTCCATTTTAGCCTAATACAATTTTGGGAAAAACATAAAATGGAAACAGAGCTGAATGACTTGGCTTACTCATTAAATATGCCACTCTTGCTGAGGGAATATGGAATTCATAATGTGCTACGTTTGGTATAATATGCTGTAACTCAACCTTTTTAAATTGCACTGGGCTGAAACTTCATAGACTGGTTTGAACTTTTCAGCCTTCATGGATTTTTTTTTAAGCAGGGGGGGAAAAGGCCTTAATCTCTTACATCATTAAACCTTTTTGAGCGCAACAGCATTTGGACATTTTTTTCCATTTGTTAGATGTTTGGTAACACCTTAAATAGATTTCATTTGAAAACAAAAATACCTGCTGTAGGTGATTGTGTAGTGAGGACCGGCCTGTTTATTTTATTTTACAAATATTGGAAACAGCCAGCCTATTTAACCACTGGCATCAGCTTCTAAGTAATTTCAGCTGGGCTTTTTTCATGAGATTGCTTTGCTAGGCATCAGTATATCTTACTCAATAGTCTATGTAGAGCATGGTCAGAGGCTAGCAACTCTTGGGCTTGAGAATAGCATGAAGCCTTCTCATAGAAGAACAGCATGGCATAGCTGTTGCTTGCCCCTAGGCCTACTCTAGATTCACTTGGACAGCCCCCCTGAGCCTGCCCATGTGGATCTGCTTATAGGACTGGGGCCTTAATCAGAAAAACAGGAGAAACAAGTGCTACTAATGCCATGCCTCCCCTGAATGGCAACCAATTCAAGCCCCAACCATGTCCCTACTTCTGTAGAACTGATTAGTTCACTTGCATTTCACTTTTATGGGGCAGGGTGTCTATATCCACATATGTTAGCCTGTTTGTATCTGTTGGATGAAAAGGTGTCTTCTGGAGGATACAGCTAATATTTATACTCATTTACTAAGATTTGTTTGGGGGGTATTTTTTGCCTTGCTTATTTTATTTTATTTTTCTCATTTTCAGACATTTCTATATTTCCAAATGATTTTAAACAGTTCTAGCCACGGACCAGTGATGTTCATGTTCTCTCTGCTCTGGTCCTCTTGAGATAGCCAGTAGGAACATAGCTCAGTTTGTAAATAGCTGCAGACACCAGACATTGCTACTAGTTCACTGACTTACGCATTTATCACCAAATCAGTGTACAGAAGACATTGAATAGTTCCATTTTTTAAGAGCAGAGATGGCATAACACTCATGCCCACAGCACCCTATTATGCTTATCCATAGCTCAGATAGATTGTCATCCAGTTACTTCCCTGGCCTCTGGGGTACACATTGGCAACTACTGAGCAGACAATTCAGGGGCCTTTCGGTCTCCCCCGTCCTTGATCCCAAGTTGGATATGAGCCAGAAAGGACCAACTGGGACAAGGAGGGTGGCAATAGTAGTGGAGACACAATACTGGTCTCAGCATCCCCAACTCTTCAGTCAGCTGCATCAAGCTCCCCACACAACAACCCCCAGGCCTGGTGCAATGAAGAACAATCATTCCTGGGCTTCCCCTGAAATGATGTGTCCCTATGCCACGCCCCTGTGAGGGTCAGTGTCTATTTGGCACTGTCCGCCCTGAAAGGAGTAGCTGAGAAAGCAGCTTAAGGCTCTGCACATGCTGTAGAACGGACTGTACGAAGAAGTGAGGTCTGGAGCCAGCTTAAGGAGAAGTCTGAAATGAAATTCAAAGAATGTGGGAATCCAGAGAAGAACTTTAAAAGGAACATGGTCAGAGTGAGAGCACAGGGCAGATTAAAGTGGGGAATGAGTTATGAGGAAGCCGGGGGGTGGGGGTGGGGGGAAGTGCAATAGCCAAGACAGAAAACAGAATAATTTTAGTGGTGACAGAGATACAGCAGGTAAGATTTTGGAGATGAATTCGTGGCAAAAAAGAGGAGGATTTGGAGAGGACCTTAACATAAAGGGAGAATCCATTTTGAAGCACTTGGAGGAGAGAAAGGTGATCAGGAACAGTCAACATGGATTCACCAAGGGCAAGTCATGCCTGACCAACCTGATTGCCTTCTATGATGAGATAACTGGCTCTGTGGATATGGGGAAAGCAGTGGACATGATATACCTTGACTTTAGCAAAGCTTTTGATATGGTCTCCCACAGTATTCTTGCCAGCAAGTTAAAAAAGTATGGATTGGATGAATGGACTGTAAGGTGGTCAGAAACCTGGCTAGATTGCTGGGCTGAACGGGTAGTGATCAACGATTCAATGTCTAGTTGGCAGCTGGTATCAAGCAGAGTGCCCCAGGGGCCTGTCCTGGAGCTGGTTTTGTTCAATGTCTTCATTAATAATCTGGATGATGGGATGGATTGCAGCCTCAGGAAGTTCATGGATGACACTAAGCTGGAGGGAAAGATAGATACACTGGAGTGTAGGGATAGGGTCCACCTAGACAAATTGGAGGATTAGACAAAAAAAAATTTGATGAGGTTCAACAAGGACAAGTGCAGAGTCCTGCACTTAGGACAGAAGAATCCCATGCACTGCTACAGGCTTGGGACCGACTAGGTAAGAGGCAGTTCTGCAGAAAAGGACCTGGGGATTACAGTGGATAAGAAGCTGGATATGAGTCAGCAGTGTGCCCTTGTTGCCAAGAAAGCTAGAGGCATATTGAACTGCATTAGTAGGAGCATTGCCAGCAGATCAAGGAAAATGATTATTTCCCTCTATTCAGCACTGGTGAGGCCACATCTGGAGTACTGTGTCCAGTTTTGGGCTCCCCACTACAGAAAGAATGTGGACAAATTGGAGAGAGTCCAGCAGAGGGCAACAAAAATGATTAGGGGGCTGGGGCACATGACTTATGAGGAGAAGCTGAAGGAACTGGGCTTATTTAGTCCGCAGAAAAGAAGAGTGAGGGGGGATTTGATAGCAGCCTTCAACTACCTGAAGGGAGGTTCCAAAGAGGATGGAGCTAGCTGTTCTCAGTGGTGGCAGATGACGGAACAAGAAGCAATGGTCTCAAGTTGCAGTGCGGGAGGTTTAGGTTGGATATTAGGAAAAACTTTTTCACTAGGAGGGTGGTGAAGTGTTGGAATGTGTTACCTAGGGAGGTGATTGAATCGCCTTCCTTTGAGGTTTTTAAGGTCAGGCTTGACAAAGCCCTGGCTGGGATGATTTAGTTGGGGTTGGTCCTGCTTTGAGCAGGGGGTTGGACTAGATGACCTCCTGAGGACTCTTCCAACCCTAGTCTTCTATGATTCTATGAAAAGGAGATGAAGGCATCAAAGATGACACCAGAAATACTGGTCTGGGTGATGGGGAGGATGGCATCAATGATGTAAGAGAAAGACAAGTAGAGATAGTTTGGGAGGCAGAATAGTGATTTTGTCTCAGCAACAGTGAGCTCACATTTTATATATATGTGTACGTGAATATAAACAGGGGGAGGGAGAAAGAGGCTAAAAAAGATTGAAGGTGGATTCAGGGAGGAGAAAATCAGCAGTGTCAAAGGCAGAAGATAGAAAAGAGTTAGGAAAAACAAGAGGCCATTGGATTTTGTAATGGAGAAAAGGCAGTCATATGAGGGGAAGCAGACTGTCAACTTACAAAAGGTGGAGGAAAATAGGGACCAAAATAGAACAGAAATAAGTGGGACAGGGGCGTCAAAAGGACTGGAGACAGGATTACAACTGATTGGAAGGAGCTGCGGACTAGACATGTGAAAGCCAAAGAAAGATGTTTTATTTTCTACTTGCAGTATGTTGTAATTGCAAGTGCCATGGCAGAATGTCAGAGAGAGATTTGTTAACAATTCACCCCATTTTTCATGTTTCACTTTGCTGGGTATCCCAACCAGACTGTTAAATTCAAAACATCAATGATCTGTTTTGTATTTTGTGTAGATTACACACTTGTACCAACATATACTGTGTATGTTTGAACTGCCAAGTATCCTTAGGGATCTTAAAGCAAACAATCCCTTTGAGCTCTTTAATAGGTTCATACAAGGTCATGTGTCATTGACTTAAAATCTGTTTTGAGCATTTGATTAAAGAAAACCTCACTCTGGAATTTAAAAAAATAAATTAATTTTCACTCCTAAAACTTCTGAAGGGTTTTTAAGAACGTTTGCTGTTTGATGAATACAGCTATTGAGAGTCTTGGCTGCATCCAGTCTCTTGTAAAAGGAATTTTGTATCTTGTCTCTTGTCGGCCATTTCCTCTTTGTTCTAATTGAGATAGGCATGTACAGCCATTGTGCTGTCTAGTGTGAAACTGCTCCTGCCCCTAACTGTTGCCCAAGGAGATAGTAGCTTGGGAAAATATTTCAGTGATTTGCAAGAAATTTTGTTTTGCTAAAACCAATGTGCATCTCTACAATCTATAAAAGTGACTGTGTTTGCATAACCTCATTGTCAGTCCATATTACAATAAATTCAAAAAGCCAGTAGGCTAGAAAATGATAGTTTTAATAGGGCATACCCAGCTAAAAGGAGAATAGAGCCCTAAAAATAGATGTGTATATACTGTATGTATATATTATGCTGGATATAAAGTAGAAAAATGAGTCTCTACTTCTCCTCGAAACATACTTTCAATAACCTTTGTCCTCACCATTGTATTTAATTATGGTTTGCTCTGGACTGGGTACAGCAGATTGTAAGGGCATGGATTTTACTATATATGGGTGTTGCTGTACACAAAGCAGGATAGATCAAAAAGCACACTAGGGAGCTTTTACAATGCATCAGCAGTGTTCACATGGACACTTAGTGCATGGCACACAGGCATGGGGTAAATTCACAGCCTTGATTGCCATGAACTAAGTGTTCATGGAGACAAGCCCTAAGGCTTAACCTCAGACACAGCCCCTCTCCATATGCACACAACCTAATAATAAATAAGCATAAATTAGTTGGTAGGAAAAAATCAGTGCCGACATTACAGTGTATTATCCATGATCCTATTGAACTTTATGATTATCTAATAATGTCTTCTTGTTAACATAGCTAGAATCTCAGAGTTTACACCAGAGTGAGATCAATCTGAACAAGGCCCAATGAATCTATTTCTAGCAACTAATTACCAGCACAAATTAGCCACCTATGCTGCATTTTTCCTTTTCCTTAATCCATTCCCTCCTAAACAAACAGCAATGTCCCTATTTTCAAGGTAATTAAAATATTTTCTTTTTAAAAAGGTGATCAGCATCCTTAAGGGAAGTAAAAGGTTAGTTTAGCTTCTTTTAACTTCTCCTTGCACCTGAAAGAGTCAGTAAGCATATCTAAACAAAAACAGGTCATACCTCATTATAATCACTTCAGTGTTGACTTCAAGCAGTGCAAATGAGCTGATATAAATATGCAAAGTACTATCATTCATGTTCTTACTACCTGCAAACACTAAAACAATTAAGAGCGCGATGCTACAGGGAACAATTGAGGTAAAAGAGCTTTTATGTGACACACCACATAAAATACAAATTTTTTGGTACTCATTTCTCCAGATTATTTTACTGCTTGGTATTGTGACATACTTTTTCATGTACTTGAGAAGACCTTAGTCATGGGACTAATCAGTGATAATTAACTGTCAGCAAAATGTAAACCTCCTGGGTTCAGTCAAGAAGCATGAAAACACACACAGGGTTTTTTGGGAGGAGGTGTTTCAGGCAGGGGGATTTTTGGTTTTTGTCCTTGATGGGTTACAATGGGAAATTGGTGTATGTAGTTTTATCAGAAAACAGAACATTTGGGTAGTTGAAATACTAGTCAATTTTCTGAGGCAAGAAACCATCTTTACAAGGTATAAAATAGTAGGAGTTCTCTTAAAAATAATAAAACCAAGCAACGAGGGCTTGATCTTGCAAACATGACTAGGCTTCATTCTTACCTACTATGTTTAAAGCTTCCTCACAGAAGCATGAGGTCCAGTTGTAGTGGTTTGTAGGATCAGGGAGCCTGACATAATGCTTTTCAATTTCAAATGCTGTGCATTATTAACTAAATCTAAGCACTTCTGTGAGGCAGGTGTGACAGTCTGTAACCTTATGTTCATCCTTTTTACAAGACTATGATAAATTTTGTACCTCTCTCCTCTCTTTCTCTCTGCCCACGACATCCACAACACCTGAAGGACAAGAAAAGAAACACTGGACTGGGGGGAGGGGTCCTGGATGAAAGGCATCCACCCAGTAAGACCGCAAAATCATTTGTGAGAGAGACATTTTGCTTTGAATTCATTTAGCTTGTTAAGTTAGTTCTTAATCGCATTTTACCTTTTATTTTCTTGTAACCAAATTCTCACTTTTATGCCTCATTACTTGTAATCACTTAAAAGCAATCTTTCTGTAGTTAATAAACTTATTTTATTGTTTTATCTATGCCAGTGTGTTTGGATTAAAGTGTTTTGGGAACTCCATTTGAGATAAGGTTTGTGCATATCGTTTTCTTACAAACTTAGATGCTTCTCACCACAGGGTGGCTGGTTACTTTTCAGTCAGGCTCTCCCTTTGATCAGAGTTTCAGTCATTTGGTGGTGGTGGTGGTGTCTGTAGATGTAGGTAGAAAAAAGAGAACATGGCAAAATGTCTCTCCTTTTATCATGTCCTTTAATTCCTCTTGACTTCCCCGCTACCCCTTCAGGGTCAGGTGAGCATTACTTCATCGCAGTCCCAAACTGACCAAAGGAACTGGGGTGGCTCCCTTGAGGGGCTAACAGATTCTTTTGTTGCTGCCTAAGCTGGCGTCCATTGTTCCTGTGAGGCTGAGCTGGGTTTGTCCCATCCATGCCCTGACGAGGTGTGAACTGCCTCTCTGTTCTTGGAGAGTTTTTGCCTGGGCTTGCTGTAAGCCATGAGGATACATTTTCATCCTCAGAACTATATACATGTAATTATAACCTATAACCATACTATAACATTACTGTAACAATTACAATAACATCACTATAACAACCATGCTCAGTGCATTATGAGCCTTTCGAAGACACCCAACATGACAAACTTTGCACTGGATACCACACAATCATTTTATAAAGATGAACATGGGGGTGTAGGGTGTCCCCCTGAGGTACAGAGCGTCACACCATGATGACCTATAAAAAAGTAGGTTGTATTCCCTGTGGAGCCTGACACTACATCTCTTTAACTGTTTGTGAATCATCCATGCAAGACATTCCTTTCTCCCAGGATAAGTGTGGTGTCTCTGCAGTGATTCCCATCCATGTTGGCCTCTGAAGTAAGAGGTCACATCCTCGACTGAAACTCACATCTCTTGCATGGAAGTACTGAATTCTACCACCAGCCAGCCTGTTAGCTCAGCCCACTTAATTTACTTCAGGCTGGATCTTGGCACACAATTTCTCAGTCCAGATGCAATTATTTTTTGAAGGAAAATGCCCACAATTTTGCTTAGCCTGGAAATCTGAAAGTTCAAAAGGGTAAAAAAGCATTTCACACCATAAATAAACTATTAAATGTATTTGAAAACAAAGTTTGTAATTACCCTTGACATTTCAGAGCCTAGATGTAGGTGCCCATTATGCTCAAAAGGTGAGATCATTTATGTCACTGGTACTATGGGAACCTTATGTAAAGGATGGCATACTTGTTTCTAACCTACTTTAATGCTGTTTTAACAATCTGGAGAACACATGTGTGTGTGTGTGTGTATAATATATATATATATATATATATATATATATATATATATATATATATATATATATATATAAAATACTCAAAATATTTATTTTGTTGAGACTGCAGTGTGTGTTGTGAGTGCTCGGGATCTGGCACTTTGACACTTCCTTCCACACTGTCCATCTTAAATATGAAGTCATTTCATCAATAAGACATCCTTCCCCATCAACAGGACACAGCACACGGGAATGGAAGTACCATGTTATTTTCCTGTGTGAAAGCATCAGAGACCTATTCACCTTTCAGTGGATGTTAGCCTCGGTTCAACTATCAAGTTACTTCTTCATGTCTGCACAAAGCTGCAGCTCCTGATTTTTCATAGCATCTCCAGGTCTGTGTGAATCAACACGACACCAAAGCTCAACTTCCATAATCTCCTGAATCCTGAGGCCCAGTGTTCACATTATGCAAGCCTAAGAAAATGCTAAGGACCTGAGTTCACCCAAAAGTCCTTGACTGTAAAGAGTGAGTACAATCTACAGGAGTAAGCTCTAATTGTTCCATTGGGACATAACAGGCTAAACTCCATTCGGACATAACAGGCTAAATCTAAAATCAAACAATTGACAATGTTTATAAGGTCCTACACATCTATAAAACACTATGCTCCCTCTGCTGGCTCAGCAGATGCAGGGAGTATGGGGAATTTTCCTATTACTCTGCTGATATCAGTGTGGTGATGCTGGTTCATAAGCAAAGGATAAAGCATCATGTAAATTTCAAGCTAGAATTTCACATTGAAAAATCCAAAATAACATTTGCCAAAGTAATGGGCCAAAACAAGTAGGAGCATAAAATCTTCTCAAGTGTACAGAGGATACTGCCGACAGTAGAGTAAAAGAAATATATTAACTAAATGCAATTTGTGACCCTTAAAGGATCTAAGCACCACAGCATGAATTAAGGAGAGAATTACAACATTTAATGTTATTGCAACAGCAAAATACTGGCTAGGCTGTATTCTTGTACATTTAAGAATCAAGATTAATACAGAGTTGACATCTGAATAGTGGCCAGTATTATTGGCATAGCAAATATATAAATACTGCATACACATGACATGGTTACTGTTATCTGAAACCTCAATATTACATTAACTCATTTGTAAAGAAGAGCAAAATAAATTCTGGTTCACTAACACACACATGCCGTAGATCATGAGAAGTGAAATGATGACAAATGTTTTTCTCTTACCACAAAATGCAATCCATCCAGCCAAGAGAGATTGTGCAGTTTAATACAGATAATGTAGAACATTTGGAACACTTTAATTAACAATCATAGCTATTCAAGAAAGACTTTCTATAAAGAAAGCAATAATGTAACTCCAGGAACATTATTATATATATAGCCCAGCACTGTGTAGCCATTTGTCTAACTTCTACCCAGATTTACACTTATGTTAACTTCTTTGACTTCAGCAAGGCTATGCTTGATTTACACAGATCAGAATCAGGCCGTCTGTCTTTAAAAGTATTTATCGAAATAAAGTTAATTTCCTGAATGCCCAGTACACTGTATTTTAATAGGTTTTATAATGGTGAGTTTATAGGGCTGTTTTCAAAATTCAAAACAGCAAAATATGCATGTTAAGAAAACTTTTTGTTAAAAATCTAATACTTGGACAAATTTAATGCTGAGGTAAGTTGGTGCAGCACTCAGTGAAGTTAGTTGGGCTGTATAGGATGTGATTTGATCCTTTTACATTCATTTTTGAACCATTACATTGGGTCATTTTGTTTACTACTTAAAGTCTGATCTTAAATATCCCATTCATACTCTAGAATATATGGGGCATGTAAAATGTATGAGTCCTACACGTCCAACATATTCCTCTTTTTTCTTCTCTGTATATGTCAGACTCTTTCAGGATTTTCCTAGGGACCTGTGAGACTATATAATGCTCCAGTTCATTGTCTCATTGCAAGTCTTATTATCCAAAGCATAGCATATGACAGGTTGTGCATCTGTCATAATTTGGCAACCTGATTGTAAATTTGACCAGTACAATGTGGACTTGTACAATATTATGCTGAAAAGCATCAACTCTACAAATTAAAGTTTTCCATGAGCTGGAGAAGCAGACTATTAAGTAACAGAGGCTGAGTGACTTTCTGTTGTCAATTACGCATGTGCGGCATTATTGACTTCAGAGGGGGTGTTGCCTGCTTATAACACAGCACAATTTTACCCTCCATGGCCAGTGATAGAATTGTCTTTGTCTTCAGTCTGCCGTGCACAATCAAACTTGTTCTTTAGACAAAGAGCTCAGTCGGACACGTGGGGGAAGGAAATATCTAGTTAGGAAAATATGTATCATTAGCTGAAACAGGATGCCATGAGTTTCAAGAGGCACCAAGATCAGCATCCACATTGTTCCAGGAAAGAGATCTTACCAGTCTCTGGCTGTATTAGGGAGCTGATAAATATTTTCTATTCAGTCATAGGACGGTCACAGTTTGAGTTTTGTGTTCAGGTCTCAGTTGCACGATACTGAATGGAACCTGTTAAACTGGACAGGTACAGTTAAACTGACTGTAAAGGCCATACAACCATGAAAGGGTTAGAGAGCATATTCTGTATGGGGGAGATTGAAGTAGCTAGATTCATTCAGTTTAGCTGAGAGATGACAAAACTGGGACATAACACACTCTAAATATCTAATATACTAGAAAAAAAGCTGGGGAAGAATTATTCCTGGTAGTTAGAAGAAACAAGGTAAATAGTAATGGCCTCTAAAAGCCTCAAAAGGAAAGCCTCAAAAGGAAAAATTCTTGATATTTGGAATATTTTCAAACAGTGTATCCATCCAATAATGGAATAGTCCACCAGCAGTGGGTGCAAGGAGAGAAGGGGAAAGATGTCCTTGGAAAATACATTGCATAGACACTTGAGAAACACTCTCCTGCTGCCAATAATACACAATTCTCTTTCCATAGGAACTTGCTCAGCCCAAGTACAGGATATTGGGACTCCCACAGTTCTAAGTATCCTATCTGTACCAGACTCTGGGTGCTCATGGCTGAGAAGATACTTGTCTTTCTCTCTCCTGCCTCCCTCCTTTAAGGAAACAAGTTTGCTAAAAAGTGTTTATGAACAGCAATGTTTTACACAGAGAGATGTGCCAGATTCAAAATATCCACTGCTTGCAGGCACTGTCAGTCATGTCGGGCTACATTATATAACACTGCGTAACAATGTAACCAGACAAGATGGATCATAGTAATGATGGGTCAGCTATGAAATCCTAAAGCAAAAACCTCTGCAGATGTTTGAAAATAGTGTTAGTAGAAGCTCCCTGGGTTTTAATTTCTTATGCATTTCCAACTCAGAAAAAAAGAATTGAATATTTATACATTTTTTTCTGCTGAAGAGATGCCTGTTACTGTGAAAATTTTGAATTTCCTGTTGCATTTTCAAGGAGGAAGAAATCCAGGGAGATGACTTTGGGAGTGGCACATCTCTCATTGAATTCATATTCTGCATGAGGAAAACATACACAGCCATGTTAGAGCCCCAAATGTTATCTTCAGTGGGGCAAAGCAGTTGTATGAATTGGGGCCATATTTTTATTTAGTGTCCTCATGAAAAGTTCCAGAGCTCCTTCCTGAATTACCAAGGTTCAGCCCTGGCATGACTGCAGCACAGATCGTCATTGCAAATGGGTCTGTATTTGCCTGTTTGCAGTTCTATAACAAACTTTCCTTCTAAATCAGGAATATCATAGTCAGGCTGAATTCATTTGCAAAGTCAATTCTCACTTCATTAAAAAATCTTTCCTATTACTCTAAACGTAGGGACCCATCAAGCATGCTTAACTTGGTCTGACTAAAATGTCCTTATGTTACCTCAATGGGAAGTTGTGAGACTTCATTAATCTTTGCAAAGCACTTTGATATCCTCAGATGAAAGTCAGAGTCAGAAGGAGGTTTGTGGTTAAGGCACTGGACTGGAACTCAGGAGATCTGGCTCTGCCACAGATTCTCTGTGAGACCTTGAGCAAATCATATAATCTCACTCTGCTTTTATGCTGTGGCTGAGAAATGAGGATAATAATGTTTCTGCACTTTCCAGTGGTGATGGGAGGATAAATTCACTCTTGCTCATGAGGTGCTCAGATCCATGGGCAATAGGAGCCACCCACAGTAAGTATCTAGATAAGTATAGAAGTGCCCTAAGAAAGTAGTAAAGCAAAATATATTGTTACACAGAGATGCCCTGCCTTAACAAAAGGCTCCCTGTGATGGGGCTTGGCCTCACACGTGTAAAAAGGGTTAACCTCAGCAGGGAGCAGTCCTCCAACTGACTCCTCCAAGTGGTCTAGAGAGGCTGTAAGGAGCAGCCAATCCGGCCCAGCAGGCTTAGATAAGAGGAGCTGCAGGGCAGAGCCAACATCAGTTGTTGTTGGGAGCTCTGTGAGTGAGGATTGGGTCTCTAGTAGGCTGAGAGAACTGCGGCACCTTGGACAGAGCTACTGCTGGCAGGGACCAGGGGAACAAGAGGGAGCTCCTGGCTGGCTGCTGGGACTGAGTTGCATGCCCTAAGGAAGAGAGAAAATGGTGCTGGGGCCAGGACCGGCCTTACATAGGGGTGAACTGGGTGAAAGCCCAGGGTGCCATTATTAATGGGGCACCTCCGGAGCATGGCTGCCCCTTCCCCTGCTGCTCTGCTGACATCTGCAGCCCTGCTGCTCTGCCCCCTGCCTTGGAGATGCTCCTGGCCAACTGCTCCTGGGAGCTTCCCATTTGCTGTACGGAGGGGGTGGGGGGAAGGAGGGGTGCTGATGTCAGGGTGTCCCCTGCCTCTCCCCCATGTATCCCATCTCCACAGAGCAGGGTGCGTGTGTGCGTGCATGTGAGGACAGGGCTCACCAAGAGATGGACGGAGCTGCTGGGGGCTGCTGCTGTGTCTGAAGGAACTTTCCTTCAGGCTGGTGAGTGCTGCTCTCTTAAAGGGTCTCTCTCACAGTCCCCCAGCTCTCACAGTCCCCCAGCTCACACACTGTCTCTTTCACACTCACCCCCCAACACATACTTATGTTACTGTTGTTACGTGTTGGTACTTCCTGCAATGCATATATGTTGGGGGTAATTTTATTCTTTCAAAGTGCTGTTATCTTAGTTTTTTGACTGGTCTGTGCATTCCCTAATTTTATTTCTCTCTCATGCTTACATTTAATTCTTTGATTAGTGAGTTCTAAAATTCCTAACCTGTCCTGACTGGAGTAATTATCATTATTACTTTTATTATCATATTGTGCTTTGTCATTCATTATTTAAAATGGTACAATCAAATAATAGTATCCTTCTAGAATGTAACTTTAGCTTGTACTAACCTTAGCAGTGCCAGGTTAAAAAACATTAGCTAAACACATAACTTTAGATGCTGGACAAATGAAGGTTGCTTATTTTCAAATTGTATTTTTAGTTATGTCTGTTAAAATAACTTAAAATTCCCATGAAAATCGATGCAGTTCCAACTATGGTACCAATAGCAATGATGGAGTCCAATGTTAGGGAGTCACGTACATGATTGTGATTGGTAAACATAAATGCCAAAATAATTGGAAAAATAAATTCTCTTTCTTAATAAAAGAGGGGAAAAATGTCATTACATATGTTTCAATTATTTGTCAATGAAAAACAATTGACTAAAATAGAGTGGATAATGGCAGTAACACAGATTTTCAGCAGATTTTATTTATTTTATGTATCTCTGATAAAGATAGTATACAGAGTATCAAACGTGTGTTTCTGATATCTGTGTTGAAGCTCTAGAAATGATACCTCGAGGCTTGGGATTGGGAATATTTTGCTGTATTCTCTCCTGATTGTTCTAAATTTACATATAAACTTTAAATGTGGCTTTAATTAGAGTTTGTATATATTTTTTCTTTCTTTATATAACAATTAGAAACAGTACTCCTGTCAGCCAATTCCTAAGTTGTTATCGCAAAAAACTTAGAGTTTTCAGGTGCCTCAGTAGTCCCTGGAATCATGGTTAAAGTTTCCTCCCCCCAACCCCCTGCAAATCTGAAATGATGCCCTGGGTGAGCCAGGAGGGCCATGGGCTCTGGCAAAATGCTGTCCATGTGACAGCATGAAGCCCACTTTGAGCCACATGGCGAGCATCAGGCACCACAAGCCACAGCAGCAGCGCAGAAAGGTGGCAATACACCTTATACCAGACCCCTCTTACTTCTGCGCTGCTGCTGGTGGTGGCATTGCCTTCAGAGCTGGATGCCCAGCCAGCACCCACCAATGTCAGGCTGCCCTGCCAGTGCCAGGGCTGAGTTCTAGCCTCTGGCATCTCTTTCAATACAAATTAGACACTGGGGGAGGCAGCAGGGCCCAGAGGTGAGGGGGTGGGGGGTGAAAGCCCAGGGAGACCATGGGGGCCAGGAGTGATGCAGGAAGGGAGCGCCAAAATACAAGTTCACCCAGGGTGCCATATTCCCTAAGGCTGGCCCTGGCTGGGGCCATGGGGAAGTGGATCAGGGAGATATAGCAGCAGATATTGGGAGACATAAAAGAGTCACAGAAAAAGGCTGCCATCTGTAGGGTCCCTGGCTTGGGATCTGGAGTAGTGGGCAGGCCACTGGGGAAGTGGCATGATTATTAGACTGAGGCACTAACCCCTGGAAGAGGGAAACAAGGATGGTGACATGACTGGAGGGCCGAGTCACGAAGAGGATGCTGCGGTTCCTGAGGCTGCGAGAGGGGCTGCAGGAGTTCAACAGAGACAGAGCAACGACGTGCAAACAGCGAACTGGAGGGCGTTGGTCTCAAGCTAATCACCACAGTGACCAGGAGGAGGTGCCAGACTGGCGGTGAGTGATGCGCCCTGTGACACTCCTACAAACACGGACCCGCTTAGCCTATGATAAATCCTAGGTAACATGCTACAGAAAAAAGTGTTCATCTTTAAATGAGTACTGCCCCAACCACAACTCAGAGAAGAGACCAATTTAGGCTTATCAGGGAGGAGCTGGAAAAGGCAATGCCGTTAGTCTTTAGCCATTTTGGTGACTGACACAGGCGCAGGAAGGTGAATATTATACCTTCCTGCACCTTTCAGGCTCTGGTGCTGAAACCATGCTGGGGATTCACCCCAAGGGAGAGCAAATGGTGTTTCCAGAGCTGCATAACCTCATGGATCCTGAAGGGGTGCGGCATTAAACTCCTGTTGAAGTGCCATACGAATTCTGCAGGTGGAAACTTATAGAAGGAAGTGCTTATTTGCTACATTTCCCAGTGATGCTCACACCCCACAAGTGCCACCCACTTTGGGGGCTGTAGTATCACCCTGGCACAAGGGAGGTGGCAGCACTCTCCTCTCTGATGGATTATCCAGTGTTAACCTCAGCAGGGAGCAGTAGAGGTAAATCCTCCAAGAAGCCTAGAGAGGCTGCAAGGAGCAACCAATCTGGGCCCAGCATGCTCAGATAAGAGGATTTTCAGCGTACTTTGAGAAATGACTCTCAATCTTCTCGAAGAAAAGGGGTTGGACTGACAGTAAACAAAGATGGAGACTGGAATTGAACACAGATGCATCTATGCACTCCCGAATACGTGCAAAGCACTTTCACACTCACCTACTGGAGATTTGCAGAGGAAGTGGCTAATGGAACAGCATATGTAATTCAACGCTTTGTTAGGTTTCAGGAATTAAAAACAACCAGCAGGAGGAGGAAGACTCAGAATAATCAGCTCACTGTGAGCACAGCTGATGACAGAGTGAACAGCTCCTGTACTAGGATGCTAAGGATTGACGAAAGGTTAAAAGCATTGGAGAAAAGAAGTGTTATAAGATCTATTTGAAGCCTGTCCAAATGCTCTTTCAAGATCAGAGGCTTCAGGAGAGAGGGAAAAGTACTTTAAAGTGCTAATTGTCTTTTTTGCAGTGGGATTTTACAGGCAGTGAGTGCCTGCCAGGCCCTGAGGGTGCCGTGTATTGATGTACAACACGTGCATACTCCAGTCCTGTAGTGCAGGCTGATGCTGGAGACTGACTGGTCGTAGTAGCACAATTTCCTTATTGCCCCACATGTTTCTGGGCAGAGTAATGCATGTGACATACAAAAGTGGCGACTGAGCGAACTTGGTTATTACACCCTTGAAACTGAAATGGACATGAACTGCATAAATGTCTTCAGAAAAAAGAAGGGGGCTTGCAGCAGAACTTTTGCCAGTACAACTTTTGCCCTAGTGTAGACAGGGCCTGACCCTCATTATCACTGAATCTCCTTTAAACTGCTCTGACAGTGTAAAGATGGGTGTTAATAAAATTAGGATGGAGCAGATGAAAAGTTGCCCTGATTTTAAGGCCTCTTTATACTGCTAGTGTGGTGTAAAGGGGGCCTCAGAGTAAATGAGAATCAAGTCCTAATGCTGCATAGTATATCTTAGGTACATTGTGGTTGATCTTTAACACTGTTCCTATTCCAAAGATTGCAGTGGAGTCACTCTGATTTACACTGATGTAAGTGAGAGAAGAATCAGGTCTACTACATACAAACTGGAACCATTCCAGACTATCAGGTAAACAACGGAGTTTGTTTAGTAGAGGTAATGGTCTCAGGTGTTAGATTTTGGACTTTTTCCTTCTTCCACCTAAGTCTAGCTAGTGTGCATGCCTGACAAGGGCATTCTTCTCTCCTTGAATTGAAACAAGATCATTTCTGGTCTGAGTAAGAATCACACAGTCTTATAGTGGTCCAGAATCTGGTGTGGCAAGTCTACCAGGAATTTTGATTCCAAGTGCATGCCATAGCTTCCATGTGGTATCTGATCCTCATTGAGAGGCCTAAGAGATCTTGTCGAGACCTGACCTAATTTGGCCATTGAGGGGTCAGAGGCTTATGAATTTTTGTGTAAGGGGAATGTTGTGCCCTTACTAAAACTCAGCGGGGGTGTTTTGGTTGGCTAGCTCCCAGTACCGAAAGGGGAAGGGTCGATGGGAAATCAAGACCCTGAGACTGACAGTCCCCAGGAACAATGGTGAGAGGCCAGTGCTGCAGGTCAGCCTGATTGACAGGATGGGCAGGCTAATCAGGGAGTTAGGAGGCCAGGGGGGTCCTATCCTCCATGTGAGCTGGAATTGCCTGGGTCAGACAGAGTGGGGCCGAGCTAAGGAGACATCTGATCTGGGGAGCAGAGCTGTGCCAGCCAGAGGGGCCAGAAAAGCAGCCCAGGAAGCAGGTCAGTGCTGGGAGCAGAGTTCAGAAGCAGCCAAGTGAACAGACCTGTCCTGGGAGGAGAGCTGCAGCAACCAGAGCCACAGGGGACAGAGAAGCAGCCCAGGGAGCTGGAGGCAGAGAAGCAGCAGTGCTGAGGCAGAGTAGAACTGGAGCTGGGGTTGGAGCAGTCCGGAGCTGAGTGCGGTGAGCAGCTGGGGAGAGTGAGGGGCAGTGGGCCCAGCACAGGGAGATGTCCCCAGCCAAGATGCCTTGCAGGCCAGACTTGGAGGGGGACTGTAACCCCGACGGCGCAGGGGCGACGCTTGGAAGAAGGGTCCTGCCACCTAGAGCCAGAGGGCGTGTCGCCACCGCCAGAGCAAGTGCCTGACCTGCAGTATCCCTGCAAGCACAGCCAGGGCCTGAGAAGGAGGCCTGGGACTTGTGAGGATCAGACGGAACTTCCCTTATATTCCGGAGATGCTGGTTGTGATGTCCCCGTGCCATGGAGCAGGGTGACGTTTTCCTTTAACCTTTCCCATTCCTTGTTTTTTTAAAAATGGATTGCTGTTTAATAAATTGTATTTGCTTTGAACTGTATGTAATGTTCAGTGGGTCAGGGAAGCATCAAGTGCAGAGAGAGCACCCTGGAGTGGGGACACCCTAGCCCCTGCCCTAAGTGACCATGACAAGGTTGGGGGTCAAGCCCCCCAGGAATTCTGGGCCCAGCCTTGTTGCAGTTATGAGGACTCTGCCACATGGGAGAGTGGAAGGGGAGTCCTCTCCGTCAGGCAGGGCTCTGGGTAAAGGAAGTGGGAGCGAGGACTCAGATCGTTTTGCTAGCCCATTTCACCAGGGTAGTGTATAAGCTAGGAAAGTTCCCCACAACAGCAGGGCCATTCCCCCGCTTACATATGCAGAATTTCACTTTTGTTTCTATGACCCCCAACAACTGACAGTATTACCATCACATTCAAATGTATTAGTCTTGTGTAACATGTCTGGTTACATGTTTGTCATTCTCCTCGGCCCATATCATCACAAAATTGCTTACTGGCTGCTTTGCCAACCAATAGGCACACATCATCCAGCCATGTGGGGAGCTGTACCTTTAAGAGGCTGTGGCAAGAGCTAGTTGGAAGCCATTATTATCTTATGCAGAGGCCCATGTTACACAGTCCTGATCAGTTAGAACTAAGACCTCTGTCAGACTCCTTGTTTCAAAGTGATCCCTGCGCACCACAGGCCATTCTCTCATATCCTCCGAAAAGTTTGGACAGGTTCTTGCCACCTTTACAACTTCCCAGGCTCTGCTTAGCCTAATAGGAAGTCAAAGTTAGCCTGGCATGATCAACCATTGAGCTGTCTGTCTAATCTCTCTGGTCTCTCTGTCTTCAGCGTTACCAACTCTTGCAAATTTATCAGACAAAAATGTTGGTTTCTGCTGGAGTATGAGAAGCTGCAGCCTGCAGGCAATTTTCAGCCCTGCCATTGGGGAGAACCCTATCTCGTCCACCTTCTGAGGAAGAACAGCCAATCAGAGCTGTTGTAGGAGGCAGCCAGAGCTCTGTCCTTTCCATCAGAAAAACAGAGGAGATTATAGGTAGAAAAAGTGGGAGACAAAACAGCTTGATGCGGGAGGAGGAAGCAGAAAGTGTGCAGCAGTTCAAGGTGACTCTGTTCCCTCCTCCCCCATCCTCCTGTGAGAAATGTATTGGCTTCTCTCTGTTCCCCCGCCTTCCCTTTCCAGCTTTGCAACACTGGGCCTGTAATGATTTGGGGGTTTCTGATTCATGGTTGTTGAGATTTGGGGTTGGCAACCTGTGTATAGTATCTTGCCCATTACTGTATACCACAAATAATATTTATCTCTGTATAATATTCTGGGCCTAAATCATCCACAAGGGCAGGAACTTTAATTTGCAGCTCCTGCTTCCACAGGAGCAGCTGCACTAAAATGAGGAGTTACCTCCAGGAGGTATTGCTGTTGCTGCCCTTTGCCAGGGGGTTTACAAGAGGCGAACAGCTGTAAAATCTACCCAGGGCTCCATAAGCAGCTTGCCTTGAGAGGCGGCTTGGCAGTGGTGCATTGCAGCCAGCTTAGCCTCGTTTTCTTTCCTCTGCTCATCCAACCACTTGTGCTAAGCAATGAATGCACATACGACACCAGTCTGGTCATATCATTTTCTCATGAGTTGCTCCAACATACTGGGAAAAGGGCCAAGGAGACTTAAAAGGAGAAAAGAGAAAATGAAAAAAATTCCTGTGCCAAAAACCTCTTGGGAACTCAGTGTGCCAAAGCAAGCAACAGTGCTGGTGGCATAACTGGCAAGGTGGTTTAATGTCAGAAAGCCACCGTAAATGGTAAAGTCCTTAATACTCAACTTTAAGTCAATTGGCAGCAGGTGCTGGGCATAATCACAAACAGCTTGGTTAGCTCTGCTGTCACTACTCTCGCTGCAGCTTACATAGGATTATTAATGTAAAACTGCTGGGTTTTGCTGATGGTTTTCAGTCAGTCCCGCTCTCATTGAGACTAATGTTAACCTTTCTCTGGGATCAATTCAGTTTTAGAATGTGCCTGCTTGGACAAACCTAGCAAGCTCTGCAGCATCTAAGTGGTTGCACTAATCTCCTATGTATGCATTTGGCCTGGGGGCTTCATTTTTGTTACTATCTAGTGCAACAAGTCACTAGCAAATCAATAGTATGTCCCCCCTGTACAAAGGTGGTTTTGCTGAAATGTCAGTAAATATTTCATTAAACGTTTCCATGCATGGAAGTGAAAAGTTTAATCTTTTAGCCAACAGCATTCTTCAAACACATGTAGTACTAAGCCATACAGTACACACATGTCTCCAAGCCAGCACGTTAGCAGCTACACTGGTGAAACCCACATGTAAATGGCTATGCATCTAGGTCCCAACTGAGCAAGTTACTTAAGTACATGCCTAATTTAACACCAATGGGACTACTCACTTAATTAAAGTTATGCATATGCTAAAGTACCTTGCTGAATCAAGGCCACAAAGTATAAATTTTAGTACAATAATTGTCTTCAGACAAAGGTAGCAAATTGCAAACATATTTTATCTTAAATAAAAAGAAAAGCCAACCTATTAAAAGTACTTTAGGATACAGACACTATAGTCAGAGAGAACATCCACATTCTAAGGGCCTGATCC
Source organism: Lepidochelys kempii (assembly GCF_965140285.1). Lineage (NCBI taxonomy): Eukaryota > Metazoa > Chordata > Testudines > Cheloniidae > Lepidochelys > Lepidochelys kempii. The sequence continues at coordinate 63,971,137 of NC_136387.1, read as the reverse complement.
TACAAAGTGCTGGTACCTCTTGAAACTTGAGCATCCTCCATGTGTATTGGCTTAAAAGGGAGCTGATGATCTTAGCACCTTGTAGGAGCTACTTGGCACCTTGCAGCCTCTTTGCGGGCACTTTGCTCCTCCCTAGGGCCTTAAGCTTCTATTTTCAATCACTTGCAACTCCCTCAAAAAATCCTCTTTGGGGATTAAATTCCCCAGACTTCTTTTGAGCTGAGAAGCAAATCTTTTTGGTGCATTTTAATTCAGATCTGTTTAGCTGGCTTCACGTCATCCAAATATGCGGGGGGGGGGGATTTTTTCCCTCTCCAACTCTGGGGGGTACAAGTGTCCATACACAAAATTTTAACTGTACAGTTGAGACCTATTTCACTCAACCAACCACCATCAAAAAGTCAATACTGCCAGAGACTGTTTCTTTCTTTACCTCCCACACAGATGTCCTGAGGCCTAAGATGAGCAATATTTTGCCCTGAAGTAAGTTCTTTATCTTCTGACCCTTTGGGCTAGAAAATGGGATTTCATACCTTCGAAAAGGAGAGAGTCTCAGTTTTCCACTGAGTTACAGCACTTACTTTTAACCTTATATATCTAACTATGGTATTTCAAGGATATATATTAGAAGCATTTACAAAATCAATGCCTGATCCAAAGGCCATTGAAGTCAATGGAAAGACTCCCGTTGACTTCATTTTAGATCAGACCCTTAGGTAGTCTCACAGTACATATGGTGGTATTTCTCTCCGCTCCCCAATGGACAGTAGAGTACAACTATAAATGTTCACTGCCGTGCATGTGACTTATTGCAGCAAGGGATGGTGAAACTGTGCCCCAATAGAAGAATGGAGACCCGATCTTTGGCTGGGGTAAATCAGTGTAGCTCTGCTGAAGTTATTCCAATTTACTCCAGCTAATGATTGACCCTAGCAGGTAGTGCCATGTATTCAAGGGAAAAATTTGGCTCTACTATGTGTTGTGGGGTTTTTTGGCTATTTGAATTCACAAGTTTAATTTACATTCCACTGTAATAAAATGGGTATAATAAAATGTATAAGATTATTTATTAAAGAGAATAGGCTTTATTCTACTGATCCTTTGCTTTGATAGCGATCTGTGGCTGCATACAGTGTACTTAAACATACACGGATCTTTAGGTGTTAAGGTCAGAAGAACTCAAGATCTTCAGCTCCAAAAACACAGACTTTAACAAGCAAGCCAAAGCAACTTAGTTTAGCCAGTTAATAGAACTGATAAGCAGACGACAGCATCTGACATTCCATACTGTAGAAGGCAATTGTACGTATATTTATATACACATACACAAACCAGCAGCCAATATGTTCCCGTGTGTGAACTTCATTATGGATTTATCTCCAGACTGAGCAGTGCAACCATTACAGACCTTGATCAACCCCAGTCTTCCTTAATTCCCACCGAACAGTGTGATTTATTATTTGAAAGCCTGGGTACCTGGCTCTAATTGGAGAAATGACTTACCACCCCTAGAAGTGAATGTTTCCATTCTAGTCTCATGGAGATTTTAGCATCAGAATTTTTGACATACTAAGCAGCTTTTTGACATACTAAGCAGATTCTGAGTACATTCATTTTCAAGAATATATATATGATAGAATGTAGATTCTGCCTCTGACTATAGTGTCTGTGGGTATGTACACACACACACACAAAAGACTGGAATTGGTGTGGTTACTAGCACTGCAACTAAGGGCACCACATTCATCAGCACTAACTCAGATTTTATTCCTTTTCAAATCAGTCTCACTGCATTATCTCTAACTCCAGCAGACAGTTTTCTCTAGTTGTTAGAGCAAAGCACTGGATGCCCAGGGGATCCTACAATCCAGTTCCAGCAGAACAGCTGTCTTACTGTGTGACTTGGAGCAAGACACTTGACCTCCTTGTGCCTTGGCCAATCCAGCTAGGAAAGTGGCTAAAAGCTGGACCACTTTGAGAACCAGATGCTGCAGCTGAACTGTCCTGAGTAACGAGAATAAACCTGTTTTGCCACTGCCTCGCACAACATGTGGCTGCTGAATGGTTCTTCAGCAGCAGTTTCTGCAACCTTTCTTATTACACATACCTTCTTCCTGTGTCTAGCCAGTCCCCTATCACACTGAGTGCAAAGAGTGATTCTGTTCATTCTGACTTGCTTTTTTGCCCCATGGTACATTCTACAGGATGACTACATAATATAAACACTTTAGCAAGGACTTTCAAAAACAGTCTAAAGTGATGCTCCTAAATTCATACACAGTCAATGGGAGCTCTGGGTGCTCAGCACTTTTGAAAAATGAATTTTGGTGCCTAAATATGGATTTAGGATCCTATTGAAAACGTGTTATATTCCATGTGCCCATATTGCATATACTCACACAGGAATTATACAGCTGTGCAATAGACTTAGCATTTGCTCAAAGCTTTTGTAGGGAAGAGAGCATCTGCCAAGCACCAATGTCATCTAGGCCACAGAGCAGATATCAGCAACTATTATTATTTATTGTTGTTAAACATTCACATAATGCCAAACTTTACAGAGAATACAAAATATACTGTCCCGTCCCTAGAGAGTTTCTGATGTAAGGGCTGGATTCTTCTTCATACTGAGCAGTATCTGACCCTGTAAGTAGTCCCATTGACTTTCGTGGTACTACCCGGGGAGTAAGGTTGGCAAAATCAGAGCCTCAATCAGGCAAACCTGACATATGAAGGTGTCATAAATATAAAGGGAAGGGTAAACACCTTTAAAATCCCTCCTGGCCAGAGGAAAAATCCTTTTACCTGTAAAGGGTTAAAAAGCTAGGATAACCTCGCTGGCACCTGACCGAAATGACCAATGAGGAGACAAGATACTTTCAAAAGCTGGGAGGAGGCAGAAAAACAAAGGGTCTGAGTCTGTCTGTGTGATGCTTTTGCCAGGGACAGAACAGGAATGGAGTCTTAGAATTTAGTAAGTAATCTAGCTAGAAATGTGTTAGATTATGATTTCTTTAAATGGCTGAGAAATTAAGCTGTGCTGAATAGAATGGATATTCTTGTCTGTGTATGTTTTTGTAACTTAAGGTTTTGCCTAGAGGGATTCTCTGTGTTTTGAATCTAATTACCCTGTAAAGTATTTACCATCCTGATTTTACAGAGGTAATTCTTTTTTACTTTTTACTTCTATTAAAATCCTTCTTTCCAGAAACTGAATGCTTTTTCATTGTTCTTAAGATCCAAGGGTTTGAGTCTGTGGTCACCTATGCAAACTGGTGAGGATTTTTACCAAACCTTCCCCAGGAAGTGGGGTGCAAGGGTTGGGAGGATTTTGGGGGGAAAGACGTTTCCAAACAACGCTTTCCTAATAAATAAACCCAGATAAACGTTTGGTGGTGGCAGTCCAAGGGCAAAAGGTAGAATAGTTTGTATCTTGGGGAAGTTTTAACCTAAGCTGGTAAAAGTAAGCTTAGGAGGTTTTCATGCAGGTCCTCACATCTGTACCCTAGAGTTCGGAGTGGGGAAGGAACCTTGACAGAAGGGAACAGGCAAAAGAGAGTGGTAGGGAAGGGAGGGATGAAGGTTAAACCAAAGAACAATAATGGGAGCCATATTGAACAGTATGTGAATTTTTAAAGTAGGCTAATCAGGGAGGAACAGAGAGCTGAGGGATGCAAGGTGGGGATGGGATGCAAGGTGATAGAGGAGGGATTGGGAGGAGAGTGAGGGTGCTGAATATACAGGGGGAGGGATGGATGCCTCAGACAGAACAAAGTGCAATAGCAATACTTGGTGACAGGACAGGGAAGGATAGTTAAGGGAAAAGAATGGAGCAGAATCATTTAGGCTCACATGACCACTCTGTAGAAAGCCATCCAAAATCCAGAGAGACAGACAGAGGAAGAGAATTGCAGAAGAAAAATCATTTTCTGTACCTGCTGAGTCAGAGAGGTCAGTCATGCTACCCGCTGGAGGACACTGCAGATTTTATAAACCACTCAGGAGGTGAACGGAATGTCAAATTGAAGATAGGTAAAATTCATCCCTTCTGTTTTTAAAGACTCATTCTTTTTTCTTGGGGAATAGGAGAGTGGAGTTGACAGGGCCAGACTGTAGATCCATAGCCTTACACTGCTGGGCTTTTTTAAAGGATTAATACGTTAGATAACTGAACATAAATCTCAGGACAGACCTACCTTTCTATTATAGAATTATGATTATCACTAAAAGATTTTTATTAAACATACAAACTCCTTTGAAGTTAATTTTCATTTAAGATGTAGAAGCTCACCAGTGCCTTACATGTTACATGTATCAACGGAGTTGCATTTGGGTCATTGTGAGGGAGGGTTACCACTGATACCTAGATTTTACAATATGGAGTGCATTAGGATTGCAGAGATTGAGAGAGAAATTGTAAACTTGTCAAGTAGAATTTTTACTTCATGTCCGATTTACAAAAATGCCCACTGTGGAATGTTATAAGTGTGCACAGTGATCCACAAACAGATGAGAAAAGAAGACCCTCCCAAAAGGAATTTTTAGTAAAATTCAAACTCATGCAATAAGAGCAACAGTGTTCCAAGCACAAAAATGCAGAAGACACAAAGTCTCTCTTTCTGTCTCCTTGCTCAGGGATTGGTTTGGATATCAAATTTAGCAACTCCTGGTAACTTGCTACCCTCACAACTCCTTTTTTAATAAATTAGTAGTCCCTCGGTAATTACCCATTCATTTAAATTAAGTAGCCTGATGCTTTTCTTAAGTAGCTTTGTCACTGAAGTGTGTGGCAGCTTTTTTTATCTTGTAGAATTGGGAGCCTTGCCCTCAATATTTCTGCTAAAAATCCATATTTACTATGACCACCAGGGGGACCCTTTGCACTATGTCGCCTATACAACATGTAACTCTATTCTAAACCATAGGATACTGTAACAGATTATATCTTCAGTTTTTCCCAACAGGTTTACCTGTGAATCCTGGGCGACAATTACACACATAACCTGATGCTCTGTTGTAGCTGAAATCTGCTGGCAGTTCTAGAATACGTCCATACCAGGTTGTCCAGGACCGCTCCACACATTCACTCTCGTAGAAGCACGGATTACTGCTGCATTCATTTACATCAATCTCACAATGGGAACCTGCATACCCTGTGGAACAGAAATCAGGTGTTTGACTCAGTCTTGAAAAACATATGAGTCTCCCTGGATAAGTAAGCCACTTAAGATGTGTTGTAAAAGTTTCAATTCTCCAGGGGAAAATATTACTTCCAAAATTGTAGTCTCATAACAAATACCTGAGAGAATATTATTCCTCCTTTAATTTCCCTTAATTCCACAACAAGAATGTGTCATCATCAAACAATCTCCATGGCCAGTGTGATGGTAGAGAGTAGTCAGAACCAACATTCTGGATTTGAAAATATTGAGCACTATAAACCATGGATAAATCTGGAATCAAACTTTACAATGTGTCAAACTGGAACCATGGATCTGAATGCCCTATGTGGTTCAAAAGGTGCATTTAAGCCTTTTTATGTTTTCTGTTTTAACTGTTTTCTTTCTGCTGCTGTTTTATGGTTCCAAAAATCCACAGCAAGAGGGGATATTTTCATGGTACTAACTAGAAGAAGGAAGTACTGGTAAACTAAGGACAAAGAGATGATTCTTATAACATTTTTTGCCAAATTTTACAAACCCAAAAGGTTATAAATGTTTACAGTAAGCATCCACACTTTGAGGTGATTAGCTTCCAACAAACCTTTAAGTGTTGTCCATTACTATTCCACGCTTTTCTCAGTTTCTACATGCCTGTTTGTTCAGTTAGTATTCTTTGCCTAAGAGGAGCCTTACTTGGAAGCAGCTGGCCTTTTCCAACCATTGCTTTTTTCTGTTTTATTGGTTCGGTTTTTCCAAATACATCATTTACACCTTGGTAATAAGCAAGTAGCAGATGCAGCTAGACTAGAAAGAAACCACTCAGATTCTAAAATCTCTCAAGGAAGAGAGAAAAGTAAGAACCCTCAGCTTTACCTCAATGCCAGTTCAACTGTATACACATTTCAAAAATAGCAGGGCATATAAAAGAAGGATGGTAGTCTTGTGATTAAGGCAAAGGACTGGGAATCAGGAAACATGTTCTTGGCTTGGCTGCAAGCTCCACAGGAGTGTAGGGAGGCCAAATAAACTAATATTTGTAAAGTGATTTTAGCTCCTTGAGTGGAAGGTGCTACAGAATTGCAAAGACTTGTTATTCCTGAGAATCCTGCATAATTCTAAGAATTCTGTCAAATTGATGCATTTCTAATGCAACAATCACCTTATTATCTGAGCTCCCACTACACTGTAGTAAGCAGGAAAACAATCTACCAGCCTACAGACTAACCACAATGAGTCTCTCTGGAAACTATAGTGTCTGCATCCTGTCTGGGGATGCAGAAGTGTTTTCTCAAACAACTGACTATGAAGCAGTTCCTCAGTTTAGCAGGACATGGCTGCAGGAAGGGGTATGTGACTCTGAAACTGCACCCTGTGTGCTGACCCTTGTTCTAACCTGTAAGGACCTGCGCTCAGAGGACCACAGGAGATTGGTTTCCAAAATCCACTTATAGCTCAATTTATTTCCAGCTGGAGCATTCAACATGTTGTGTGGGAGCACCAGGGTTCTCATTTCAATCGAAAAGTCCCTTTTGTGAAGATGGAAAACCTGGCGGCGGCAGCAGCAACAGTTCCCATGTCCCATGGGCTGATGAATTAAGCATGCGATTGGGAAGTAAACCCCAGATTATAGTTCCAACTGTGCTAATGACTTTACTTAATAATACTTTGTACTTGTGGAGTACACAGACCTGTAATTTTGTTCATTTTGACCTCATATGGGGACATCTGTCCTCAGCTGGGGTAAACTATCAGAGTTCCATTGAAGCCAATGGAGCTATACTGAGGTTCTCTCCCAGGAACACTTTCCAAGGCTGGTCACAAACAATATTTTTAAATGTATGTAGGTGTCAGGGTTCCTTCCCCAATCTGAACTCTGGGGTACAGATGTGAGGACCCGCATGAAAGACCCCTTAAGCTTATTTCTACCAGCTTAGGTTAAAACTTTCCCAAGACAGAAAATTCCCCGTATCTGGGATTCAGTATGCTGCCACCACCAAGCAACTTAACAAAGAAAAGGGAAGAGACCACTTGGAGACTCTTCCCCCAAAATATCCCGCAAAGCCTTACACCCCCTTTCCTGGGGAAGCTTGAGAATAAACAAGATGAGCACAGACCAGCCTTGGGTTTTTAGGACCCTAAAAACCCAATCGGATTCTTAAAAAACAGAACTTTATTAGAAGAACAAAAAAAATACAAGAACAACTCTGTCAGATTAGAATGGAAGATAATCTTACAGGCAGTCAGACTCAAAACATAGAGAATCCCTCTAGGCAAATCCTTAAGTTACAAAAAGACACAAAAACAGGGATACACATTCACAGCAAATTTCACAAGCCAAAAACAAAAGAAAATCTAACGCATTTTCTAGCTAGATTACCTACTAACTCTAAAGGAGTTGGATTGCTTGCTTTCTTCATCTGTCCCCGGCAGAGGCATCACACAGACAGACAGACAAAGCCTCTACCCCCCAGCCCAGATTTGAAAGTATCTTGTCCTCTTATTGGTCATTTTGGTCAGGTGCCAGCCAGGTTACTTGAGCTGCTTAACCCTTTACAGGTAAAAGGATTTTATAGTATTGTATCAGAGCTTCTTAACCCCCTTCCCTTTATATTTATGACAGTAGATATGTGTTTTCTTGTATCTGAGGGAAGTGAGGACATTTCTGCTTTAAAGGATGGTTGAGTTCAGGATCCTGACAGAAGGAAGAGCAGTAGAATACAGACCTTGGACTTTAGAAAAGCAGACTTTGACTCCCTCAGGGAACTAATGGGCAGGATCCTCTGGGAGAATAACATGAGGGGGAAAGGAGTCCAGGAGAGCTGGCTGTATTTTAAAGAATCCTTATTGAGGTTACAGGGACAAACCATCCCGATGTGTAGAAAGAATAGTAAATATGGAAGGCGACCAGCTTGGCTTAACAGTGAAATACTTGCTGATCTTAAACACGAAAAAGAAGCTAACAGGAAGTGGAAGATTGGACAAATGACCAGGAAGGAGTATAAATATATTGCTCAGGCATCAGGAGTGAAATCAGGAAGGCCAAATCACACTTGGAGTTGCAGCTAGCAAGAGACGTTAAAAGTAACAAGAAGAGTTTCTTCAGGTATGTTAACAACAAGAAGAAAGTCAAGGAAAGTGTGAGCCCCTTACTGAATGAGGGAGGCAACCTAGTGACAGAGGATATGGAAAAAGCTAATGTACTCAATGATTTTTTTGCCTCTGTATTCACGATCAAGGTCAGCTCTCAGACTACTGCACTGGGCAGCACAGCATGGGGAGGAGGTGACCAGCCCTCTGTGGAGAAAGAATTGTTCAGGACTATTTAGAAAGTCTGGATGAGCACAAGTCCATGGGGCCGGATGCACTGCATCTGAGGGTGCTAAAGGAGTTGGTGGATGCGATTACAGAGCCATTAGCCATTATCTCTGAAAACTCATGGTGATCAGGGGAGGTCCCAGATGACTGGAAAAAGGCTAATGCAGTGCCCATCTTTTAAAAAGAGAAGGAGGAGGGTCCGGGGAACTACAGGCTAGTCAGCCTCAGTCCCTGAAAAAATCATGGAGCATGTCCTCAAGGAATCAATTCTGAAGCACTTAGAGGAGAGGAAAGTGATCAGGAACAGTCAGCATGGATTCACCAAGGGCAAGTCATGCCTGACTAATCTAATTGCCTTCTATGATGAGATAACTGGCTCTGTGCATGAGGGGAAAACAGTGGACGTGTTATTCCTTGACTTTAGCAAAGCTTTTGATACGGTGTACCACAGTATTCTTGCCAGCAAATTAAAGAAGTATGGGCTGGATGAATGGACTATAAGGTGGATAGAAAGCTGGCTAGATCGTCAGGCTCAATGGGTAGTGATCAATGGCTCCATGTCTAGTTGGTAGCTGATATCAAGCGGAGTGCCCCAAGTGTCGGTCCTCTGGCCAGTTTTGTTCAATATCTTCATTAATGATCTGGAGGATGGTGTGGACTGAACCCTCAGTAAGTTTGCAGATGACACTAAACTGGGAGGAGTGGTAGATACACTGGAGGGTAGGGATAGGATACAGAGGGACCTAGACAAATTAGAGGATTGGGCCAAAAGAAATCTGATGAGGTTCAACAAAGACAAGTGCAGAGTCCTGCACTTAGGACGGAAGAATCCCATGCACCGCTACAGACTAGGGACTGAATGGCTAGGCAGCAGTTCTGCAGAAAAGGACCTTGGGGTTACAGTGGACGAGAAGCTGGATATGAGTCAACAGTGTGCTGTTATTGCCAAGAAGGCCAATGGCATTTTGGGATATATAAGTAGGGGCATTGCCAGCTGATCGAGGAATGTGATCGTTCCCCTCTATTCGACATTGGTGAGGCCTCATCTGGAGTTCTTTGTCCAGTTTTGGGCCCCACACTACAAGAAGGATGATGAAAAATTGGAAAGCATCCAGCGGAGGGCAACAAAAATGATTAGGGAACTGGAATACATGACTCATGAGGCGAGGCTGAGGGAACTGGGATAGTTTAGTCTACGGAACAGAAGAATGAGGGGGGATCCCGATAGCTGCTTTCAACTACCTGAAAGGGGGTTCCACAGAGGATGGATCTGGACTTTTCTCAGTGATAGAAGATGACAGAACAAGAAGTAATGGTCTCAAGTTGCAGTGCGGGAGGTTTAGGTTGGATATTAGGAAAAACTTTTTCACTAGGAGGGTGGTGAAGCATTGGAATGTGTTACCTAGGGAGGTGGTTGAATCACCTTCCTCTGAGGTTTTTAAGGTCAGGCTTGACAAAGCCCTGGCTGGGATGATTTAGTTGGGGATTGGTCTGCTTTGAGCAGGGGGTTGGACTAGATGACCTCCTGAAGTCCCTTCCAACCGTGATATTCTATGAATGCTTGTAAGAGAATACAGAGCTTACCTGGCCAACAGTGGCATGTATAATTCTCAGCGCTGTCCTCACAGGTAGCATTATTGTGGCATGGTTGTGACTGGCATAAGGAAATTAAGATTTCACAGTTCAGGCCCGTAAATCCACTACTGGTACAGTTGCAGCTATACCTACAATACAAAAGGCTGACAGTGAGGCCAACTAGAAGTCATAATGATGACTCATATATGATCTTTGGACTGAAGTGCTTTTACAGGGGAAACATTTTCTAAAGCATCCTGTGCTGAGATGACCCATTTAAAATGAAAACGCTTTTTTAAAGTTGAAAGATCAGGGCAGGCACTGTGCCTCCTCTTGTGTTTGTACAGCACCTAGCACATTGTGGGCACCATGGGAAATAAATAATAATAGTACTTATTATTATGTAACAGCTCAATGCCTTGCAAGCCTAAATGACACACTCATAACACTTTCAACAAGGGTTGTTTTCCCAGCCTTGGGTCTTCTGGCTAAGGAACTGGACTGGGACTCAGGAGATCTGGGTTCAATCCCTAGATTTACCACAGACTTCCTGTGTAACCTTGGGCAAGTCTTGGTGCCTCAGTTCCCCATTTATAAAATGTAGATAACGATGCTTCCTTTCTTATACTTGCCTGTGTCTGCTTGGTCTATTTAAGCTATAAGCTCTTCAGGTCAGGGACTGCTTCTTACAATGAGGCCTCTGTGTGATATTGTAAGAGAAATAATACTAATATCTCTTTAACTTGGCAACAGTGCTATTGTTTTCTATTCAGAAATAAAGTAGCTTGTGCTTGAAGATGAGATCTGAATATGTGCAGTAGTGAACTATTTGCAGGCAATCAATAGTGCCTGCTTTTTAATCCATTGTGCTGATTTCAGAAATGCCAACTGTGTCACATTACACATAGTATCTTGTAATTGCACCGTGATATGTCATACCTCCTATGTTTCTGGCATGATCCAATCACCTAATGCAACACATGTCATACAAAACGACAGGCCTCTGCAAAATGGCTGAGTTATAATATGCTTGTTGGGGTGATTTGCATTTCATCTTTATCTAGTAAGAACAGAGGATCTGTGTATGTCATCAGAAAGTAAATTAATTCAGCTACTATATTAAATTTCCTTTATTTTGAAAAAAAATCCCTTGGCTTTTGTGCAATTAAAACCATGAAGACTTCTGACTGAACATGACATCTCTAGCCTTGAGATAAAAAGACTACACTTCTTTTCTGATGTCAGGGTTTAACTCCAAAGCCTTATTTTGGAGAAGCAAGTAGTGCTGTTGAACACCAGAGCATAATGCAACATTTCTACTATAGTATTAACATTCTACAGTATTTCTTTGGATGGTAGGGAAAAAAATTCACAATGGGGAAAATTCATTCGTAATGTGTGTAACACCGCTAAAACCAATAGGCATGTGGACTTAGACCATGGATGAATTTGGTCCAGTGTGTATGGAATTTGGGAAGTCAAATGTGAGGTGAGAAGATCTTCTCTGATCAATTATATAATTTTTCAGCCTGAGAGGAACTCTTAAAAGTGTTCTCAGAACAGAAAAATGTCATTTCTTTTGTTAGTTTTTCATATGTTTCCTTGATACATTTTCTGCTTGGTGAAGATCTGTGTTTAGCCCATCCTCTCTTCTCCCTTGACCCAGAAATGAAGTCACAGTGAATTTTCAAATAGCGTTGCTTGCACTGCCAAATCTGCATATGTACCCATTTCTCATGTACACGCAATTGTTACACATTGCAATGATTTGCTAGGGAATCCTTGAAGTTAACTTGTATATAGGATTTGGTTTGCATAATTAATAAAAGGAGGGCAGGGTGGATAGAAAGCCCAGTGAGACTCTAAATTCCGCACCCATACCTCCTAGTGCAGAGGGCTGTGATTTCATTGGTGTACGCTTAAACAGGCCACCAGACCGATCTTTCTGGAGGCACCCTGCTTCAGATCTCACAATGTGCAAAATAGCCACTTGTCCATAGCAGTGCTTATTTTAGGCCTGACCCAAATCCCTCTGAAAGTATTTCCATTGCTTTCAATGGGCTTTGGATCAGGTCCTTTGAGCACACACAACTATAATTTTTGTGTACACATATTGGTATTTTGTGGGTGCGGGTTAGGTACCAGTGTAAATTAGCAGACGCTCTACTGATGTTAATGTAAAATTTAAAACTGGTTTCAGAAGAGAGTTGGGCCCAGTGTGTCAAGTTCTGCCCTATGTTACACCCATGTAACCTCATTGAAAGCAATAGGGCTTCAGGACTGAAGATTAGGGCAGAATTTGGCCTAGTGTTTGAATAAATAGCTCATAATGCTAAATATGTGACTTCACACTCATGTTCATAGCAGCAGATTGTCCCATCAAAGGATTATAACTTCACTGCAGGATGAGGTAGAAAGTAGAAATGAGGATGTGACGAATAAAAGCTTTCTTCTAACTCAAACATCTTAATAAGATGAGGGATGGCAGAAAATGACTGGCTACCTATCTTCATATTTCAGATTTGCTCTGCTGTCCAAGCCCCTTTTTCATGTAATTAGGGTGCAGATCCTTTTTCATTATGATTACCAAATTGACCTCCAGAAACACTGCAGTATAATCAGTCACTTCAAAGCATTCCTACATGTGCCACAGTTTTGGTCTCCAGTAGGTAAATGAGTGTGATCTGGTCTGGTTAGAATGAGCATTATTGCTGCTCACAATATGTGTGTGCCCTCAAAAGGTCTCAGGCTTTCTAAATGATTCTGCTGAGTGGGTGTCAGATGCAAGGCGACCTCTTTCTCTCACTCCACTATGCTTGAACTGCACTGGAAAATCGAGAATTGCTTTGTATTGCTCAGAGTCATTCAGGACTACAGAAAGGGAATTCTACAAGGTTAGCGTAATGTTGCAATGTGGTGCAAAAGTTCTTTGCTGGAACATGATCTTTCTCCTCTTGTGAATTAAAGTCAAGCCCAGGCTCTTGATGACATGGCTCTTCTGATGGATTTCTTTATAACTGGTACCTTCAAAATAGCCCCTTAAGAATTGGAATTCACATGGTAGGGAACAATCCAGTACTGACAGAGGAATTACCTAGCTGAACTAACTGAATCTTTCCAGCCTAACTTCTATAATATAGACTTTACTTTTGCACAGTTTCCCCTCTTTTGGAATCACATGTACAGTATGCAATGCTATCATCAAAGAGCCGAGACCTGGTTTTTGGCCTGCCTGGGTTGCACTTGAATCTCCTTGTAGGATCATTTAATTTCAGCAAAAGGAACTTGCTTGTAAGTCATGTCCCTTTTCCTTATTTTTTCCTGTCCTTTATCTAGGCAGACTGTAGGCTCTTTGGGTCAAGGATCTGTTGCCTTATATATCTGCAAAATGTCTTGCACATTTTCTAGTGATGTCTATTATTATGGTTACTATTACCCTGTCTTTCACTTTTCTTTAATGTTTCTATTCTTTCAAAGTGGACAGCTGAACAATGCCAACATGTTATATTTTGTACATGTCCTCATCTTGATTAAGAAACTGAAGTTTTGGCAAATTAATATGATTTTCAAGATTTGTTTCATTAAAATGGTGCAGCATTCACCTTTAAATAATAGTTGTGCAGCGCTGACTAAATAGCACTTTGTAAAGTTACAAATATGAGGAGTCTACCTAGCAATCAGTCTTTGCAGCAGACTCCCATTGGTTTACCAGCTCTGGGCCCAATCTTGCATTTCTTAATGCACCCAAACTTGCACTCAGGACAGTGCAGGATTGGGTCCTCTTTTAGTAAATGAAATCAACAATTTGACAACTCAGCTAACCAGATGTTATTTCAACCTATTAGTGTTCAAGTTACAGAGCATCGGTCCTTCTTGTGTATAAGTTACCCTATATCTAGGATACATACCCATTGATATCATCTATACACTGCCCTCCATTGAGGCATGGCTGACTGGCACACTCATCAATGTTGATTTCACAGAGTTCACCTAGGAATCCAAGTGCACAGGAACAGAAATAGCTACCCAAAGTATCATGACAGGTTGCACCATTTAGACAAGGCTGTGACAAACACTCGTCAATTTCCAGCTCACAGTTTATACCTTTAAAAAAAAAAGTTTAGCAAAGTGTTAATTCTTCAGGTTTTCTCTGGGAACACTTTAAATGTCATATTTATGTAAGCTTTCTTCAAGCAAGTATCTCTTTTAGAAAATCATTTGCCTCTTCAGTAGGGATTGCAAGATTACATTTTTGCAGATTTGGGGGAATTTACAGAAGAGAACAGAACAGCTTTCATTCACAAGGAATAATTACAATCACATCTTATTATTTAACTATTCACATGGAAACCAAACCCTTTAATTTTCAGATTACTTACACCATGTTACAATTACATTTGTATTTAATAGCATTTGTGAGGAACCAGTCACTTAAAGGGACTCTGTCAATATTGGTAGGCCTTACAGTTAGTTGAATTAATTGGAAGATTGTCTCATTGTGTTGGTCTTTGCCTTGGCAATTCATAAATACGCTGGTGTGTGTGATATCTTGTTGACAACAGAAGGGCTGTTACAATACAGTATTGTAACAGCTCCTCTGGGATGTTCTGCAAAGTTAGCTCAACTCTGAAGTCTGTTTACCCATATTTAGGATACCATGCAGGTTAAAAGAAAGTCTCTTCTACCTATTCCAAAGGATGCTGGTATTATTTGCTAAGTTATCTTTTTCTTTTGAGCAGGAAATTCTCCTAAAATACCTTTTTAGCACTATTGCTTTCTTCTTAGCTAAATGGAGGGCAGGAGATTCTACTGAAAACTGTGATTTTGCTATCCAAATTTGGCAACTCACATTTATTCAGTGGCGATATTGTAGCTGGCAGAACACTTGCAGTTGGCAGGTTAAAACCATCAGAAAAAATAATATTTATTATTTAAATAAATTAAATTAGAAGTGCATAAAAATAAGAAAATCTGGCACCCAGAGCAACATCTACAAAGTGTTCCCTTTGTTTGGCTTTGCAAAAAAATTAAATGCTTCCTTGCTCCTAACAGTAATTCAGAGAAAGCATATGTTTTTGTAGGGGGTGAGGAAGGTCAAAGTCCAAATCCAATTTGCTGTCTTGCTTGGTCTCGTTCAGAATCCAGCCTTCATGGTCAAGACCTTTGTTATTAATTCTAACATAGTGACAGTGTCCATTCCGCATGAGAAATAAAATGTGTGTTAGAAAAAGGTGTCCCTAAACACAACGTGGTTTTACTTGTGGTGTAGATATGTGTGTTAAGAACTGTTAAATCAGACTATGGAATCTTCACGTACAAATTAGGGCTGCTCCTCACATTTTTCAGGTACATAAAAAACCAACAACCTTGGGGCAGATATTCAGCTCATGCAAATCAGAACTATGACAATTTACACCAGATAAGGATTCAGCCCATCTATTTTCAAATTACAAACTTTGCCTGTTTTAGCACTTGAAGTCTGCTCCTGCTCCCACAGTTTTGCCAGGCTAGATAATTGGTGTGCTGAGGCCATGGGTTTATACCCAACATAACTGTGTTACTGTTACCTTGTCATTCTCCCTTCCTCACTGCCTGTTTGATCCACCTCCCTTGTCATATGATTTGACTGTATGCTCTTTGTCTTTTTGTATTAATTGTGGGTACAGTGACTAGCACAGTGGGGTCCTGATTAAGATATCTGGGTGCCACCACAACACAATAATAACAACACTCACGTCTAAACTGAAGGCTAAACTTCTATTAACTTCAATAGAAACAGGATTGGGCCTGTAGGCCTTGATTCTGAACCACTAAAGTTATTGGGAGTTCTGTGCCTTTGACTTCAGTAGCAGTAGGATCAGGGCCTTAATGTATATGTATCGGATCACCTACCTATCTATAATTCCAAAGTTCTCTCTCTTGCTGCTTGTGGGCATCGCTCATCTGTTGAAAACTGAAGCCAATGTGGATTTTGTCTCTTGAGAATTGAGGCTGGAATTCTCAAAGGGGCCTTAGGAGACTTAAGTACCCACTTCCCTTTGGCATTCAGTGGGAGCTGGTCACCTAACTCCCTTAAGTACCGGAGTTCCTGTTGATTCATGGTATTTGGTGTCACCCAATACATTAGAATTCCAGAAGGGGGCAGGTAGAGCATAAGGACTCAAGAGCAGAGACCATGTTCCATCCTCAGTGACCCCTGGGGGCATGTTGCTTACATCTTGATTTAATGCTGCTGGCCTAGAGTATGACCTGGATGCTTGCATGGGCATCTTGGAGGGAGATGCAATGTGTGCCAGGGGGTAAGAATCCTTGTGGGGACTCCCCAGCAGCATACACCAGTGTAGCATTTACATCACCCTTGGAGAGGGCATGCTATGCTCCATCTTCCACACTTGCCCCTCCTTCGCCCTGCTCCCTTTCAGGCAGCCAATGCCAGTAGAGGCACTAGGATGGAGTGTGGTCTCCGCTCTTCAGCCACACTATGGCTGTCCTTTGCGTGAGGTGGAGCCTTCGGCCGTTTTCCCCATTACCTACCAATGCAGGGGCTTGAATTTAAAACAACAGCCTGGGGTAAAACAAATCCCTTGTTTGCTCATCAATGACTGGAGTTCCTTTTGTCTTCCATTTGCCTCTTCAGTCCTTGTGTGGCCATGCCTAGATACAGAGGGGGCAGACACCTGGGATTGGGCTATTGTTGTGGCTCTGCACGCAGCCAGCTGATGGTGAGATCATCCTTCTTGTTTCAGTTCTGTTCCCTGATGCACAGTGCTGTGACCTTGTCTGCACTGAGGATTTCAGGGAAATCGCTTAGTTGTGCTCAACTACTGTTGCGACTTTGCTGGTGCTAGCAAGGGTAGGAGCTCTACGTGAGTTTTGGTGACATAGTGATGATAACACCGGCAGCATTTCTACTCCAGTGCTCCCACCGTTGCCAGGACCAGGACTAGAGCAATAGAAGGAGATTTCCCTCAGAGTGGTCCCAGCCTTTGAGTTTTCATGTACACTCTTCTGCTTGCTGAGATTTACAGTTTGTTGACTTTTGTTTTTGCTGAACTTTGATCTTGGGCTGAATTTGACTCAGCCCAATGCCCAGTTAAACCAAAGGTTCACCACAAATATTGTTGCAAAACAATAAATAAATTCCTTTTATTTAAGTCCATTTTAAAATCACATTTGATTCAATAGCTAGTGATAGTAGCAATGACTAGGGGTTTGGTAGCACCTACTCAAGGATCTCGAAATGCCACCTCAGCCTGATCCTCCACTATTAAAGTCAATATGAGCAGGATTGCAAGCTATCAGCCTGAATGACTCAAGTTTTACCCAGGGTCACACCAAAAGTTCATGACATTGCCCCAAACAGAAGCCAGGCCTGTGCTGCTATGACAAGAACATGTTTTATAGTCTCTGCAAACATCATACAAATACCGCCCATAGAATCCTAATTCCCTCCACAAATATACTTGCTGCTTTTTTTTCTTTAGTTCCAGAAGGGCTGTATGCTTCATTTTAGCTATGATAGGTGTTGTCTGTACTCATCTTGCTGGAAGCAGCAGTGAGAATAGTGCAGTGCTCTGATCTCCAGCTGCTTATCTCCTTGCCATTTGCTCACAGACGAAATAGCAGTGTCTTTGTATTCAAATCTGTGGCATTTGAGAGCTCCACAGACAGGCACATACAATATGAATCAAATCACTTTCAGCAAGTATCCTGCTTGTAATTATCAACCCTAACAGCATGCCTTATATCATGACTTTAAAGCGCATTAATATTTCTTATATGATGGGAAACTCCCACTGGAAAAAAATTGTTGCTAGAGATATGATTCTGAAAAGGACCAAAATGCTACAGTGCAGCCAGACACAGAGAGGAAGAAAATTAATGTAGGGTCAGGAGATGGCAACATTTACAATATAAAGACAATGCATTTTAAAACATTATTTTTTGTGTGTGCTAAGGGGTAATTCAGACATTTCAAGGGCATTTTGAAGGCTTGATTAGAAAACCAAAAATAGTCCTTGGACAAATAGTCTGTTTTGTCATAGTCCCCTGTTTGCTAAGATAACTTTGGAAAGCTTTCTATAGCCTCCATCAATGGTCAGAGTTAAAACCAGGTTGTAGAACATACAAAATTCCAGATCTGAACATACCCGAACCTTGGGGAAGTTTCGTTCCAGACTCATGCCCAGCTCTGCCAAAAGAATCAGTGAAATACATAGCATCAGCACCATTTAGGCCTTGTCTACACTGCAGAGTTTTGTCACCAAAAGGCAGCTTTTGGCAATGAAACAGTGGAGGTGGATACAGTGCAATGCCACTTTTGGCGACAAAACTCTTCCGTTTCAGCAACAAAATAAAACCACCTTGACGAGAGGCATAAAGCTTTCTGTGGCAAACTTAAAGCGACAAAGTGTCAGTGTAGATGCTGCTGTTCATTATATCACCATAACTGGCCTCCCCTAGTATCCCACAATGCCTGGTGTGACTGCTCTGCTCACTGTTTTGAACTCAGCTGCCCTGCAGGCATGCACCCTTCCCCTTTCAAAGCTCTGGGAAGTTCTGGCAGCTGAGCTTGCCTCTCAGCTCCTGCAACAAAGAGCAAATCATTAATGTGGAATCCTCCTGTTCTCCTTTGCACTAGAAACACAGCTGCTGGGAGGGGCAGATGTGTGGTGTTTGTGTGTGTGTGAAAGAGAGAGAGAGAGAAAGAGACTGCTGTGCAGCGCCAGAGAGGGAGGTGGGGGCTGATGTCGGGGGTGTCCCCCTTCCCCTGCCTCACGACTAGTTGTTTCCGGCAGCTGTCTGAACTTAGAGACAGCATGCTGACACACTCACTCTCCCCCAACATACACACTCCCCCAAGACATGCTTTGTCTCTCTCATTTCCACCACTCTCTCACTCTCCCCCAACATACACTCTGTCTCTCCCCTCCCCCCACACTCACACTCTCTGTCACACACTCTCCCCACACACACACTTTAGTTGAAAAGCAGCTGGCAATCTAGTAGGATGCCCATGGAATGATGGGATTGAGAAACCTGCATCATGTGACACTGTACCTGCCCCATGAGGCATTGCAAACCCTTCCCAAAGCACCCTGCAGCCAGTGGGATAGCTACCCACAGTGCACTGCTCTCAGTGTTGATGCAAGAGCTTCTAGTGTGGATGCACTCTGCTGACACAAGGAGCATAGTGTGGACATGCAACAGTGGTTTAATTAAAGCAGTATAACTTTTGTGACAAAACTCTGCAGGGTAGACATAGCCTTAGTCTCTGCATTAAATATTAATGTACCCAATCTTGCATTCCTATCACACATTGACTTAAATGGAGCCCCTGCTCTGCAAACTACAGGAAGGCATAAAAGCTCACTTTTCCACAGATGATGATAATGATGATTATTATTTATACAGTTTCCTAAATTGTATAAGGCAGGGTGTACAAGATGTTCTATTCTTCCATCAGTATTTATAGTCAACATCTGACATTTAATAAGGGTTTTATTCATTGTGGTGGGGTGGAGCTACTGGTGCTGGAGGCCTAAGGGTCCTTTTACACCTGTCCCAGGAAAGGAGCAGTGGAGCTAAGCCCTCTAAGAGGCCTAGAAGGACTGCACAGGAAGCAGCCAATCAGCAGGGGATGCTATAAGGGGCTAGCCAATAAGAGGGTTGCAGGCTAGTATAAAGGGAGCCGCAGTGAAAACCAGGGTCAGTTCCTTGCTGGAGCCAAAGGAGTGTAGTTTGTGTTCCTGGCTGGCCAAAGGGAACTGCAGCACCATGGACAGCTCAGTGCTGGCAGGGACCAGAGCAGTAAGAAAGAGCTCTTGGTTGGCTGCTGGGCCTGAACATAGAAGTGCCTTGAGGTAAGGGTGAAGCATTGGCAAAGGCTGGGGCCATGGGGAAGTGGCCCAGGGAGCTGAAAGCAGGTTAGTTAAAAGGACATGGCCCTGGATGGCTGCTATTCTTAGGGTCCCTGGGCTGGCACCCAGAGTAGTGGGCAGGCCTGGGTACCCCCCAGAAGCCACTGGGGAAGTGGCTGACAATTGGTGAGTGATAAACCTCCAGAAGGGGATCTGAACTGTTAAGAGGCCTAGCTGGAGAGCTGGGATCAGAAGGGCCCAGAGAGAATAAAACCATTGCCTCCAGGGATAGCTCAATACTAGGGCTGGGACAGTTTAAAGACGGAAGACACACCCAACCAGAAGGGGGCATTTGCAAGAGGTGGGTACCACGATGTTACATTCAGACACAACATAATGTACCTTGGGTTAAATCTATCATGTTTTTTGTGATACATTTTTCCTTCTAACTCGTATTCAATCAATGCTCAGACTTCCAATTTAGAAGCAAATATTTATAAACCTCTAAAATTAAACATGAAAATTTGATTTCCCAGCACTTGCATATGCAAAACTCAGTATTGCAAGGGCAAACTGTATTTGCAGATGCACATTGCGTGATTATGTGAAACTACCCAATTTGAGAATGAAAACCTTGGAATCAGAAATGGTGGATTGTAATTTTAGAGACCATTTCTGAACATTTGATCCAGAGAATTTTCATACACTTAAGAAAATACCTATTATTGTTTTTATATTATTGGACTATTTTTGCACTAAAAATACTTTGTTGGTTCATAAATGAAAATTTCCCAGGTAGTAGGCCATAATATATTTTTAAAGCACAGTTATAATCTGAAAGGTTGCCCTACAGAAATAGCATTGTGGGGTTCCATGTTTGAATCAATTACCTTATATCATATTTACTCGTTTAATAATGCTGATGATGATACATGGCATCCAGGTTATTCTCCTGTAGCTGTGTTGTTACTGCAGTATTAATAGCAATAAAAAATTATTATTTTTTTCTTCATTAAAGTAAGGAGCTATGCCTGAAAATTCACAGGGTAGGAAGGCTGGCATTTTTACAGTTACTTTGCAGAGTAGAAATATATACTTTTAGTTTCCATATAAAGTATCATTTAACAATTAAAATTGCCTACATAGATGTATCTGGCCGAATTATGCTGTCAATCACTCCACATGTATCCAGGTTAAAACTCTTTGGAGTTACTCCAATTTTATACTGGGGTAACTGAAAACAACCTGTTGATACTGTTTATCCATAGATACAAAATATATGTTTTGTAATATCTGTACAAAACCTAGCACAATGGATAGGTACTCATTTAATAAAATAAAATAAAATAAAATGAGAGGTTCTCAATTGGCTGTAAATAATTTTCAGTTTTAAAATAACTATGAATTTACAGATAGTGTATATGATACACTGAGTGATATGTACACTTTGATTAAGAGTATTTTCCCCAAACCTTTAGGCTGCTAGTGTTAAACTCTGTATGACTTGGTCACTGACTTAATTTGGCCAACAACAAATGCAGCACATTTGTAAAATTCTGTATTAGAGCCGGAGATATCACAATAAATCAGAATAAACCTTGAAAATGGGATCTTTCGATACAGTTGTAGTAAATGCTAACACTGGTGGTTTAAAATGTTCTTTAAAAACATACTGGCACATAAAATAACTAGGATTATTATCAGAGGTTATTGAAGTATATTTTCTAAAAATATAATAGGTCATGTCTTCAATGTATGCAAAACAACAATATTCTGAGGCTTCATTGCTTCAATTAACCACTGATTTCAGAGGGAGTTTTGTGTATCTGAGGAGTGTGGTATTAGGTCCTACAACTGGAATGATCTCCTAAGGTTTTGTGGTAATGTATATTTCACCAGATACAGCAAGGAACTCCTCCATGGTTGCTGCCCTATGAATAATTGAACTTGTAAAAATGTGTTTCCAGAACTATGTCTAGTGATCATAAATCTGCCAGAGTTCATTAAGAGATTGCTCCAAACACTGGAAACCATGTGACAAAATGAAACTAGTGCAACAGTCTCACTTCAACCAGATTTAAAATTACAGGCCAGAGAATGCCTGATTATTACAACAAAAACATTGGATTTGCTACATTGGGTCATGCCTTTGGTCCATCAACTCCAGTGTCCAGGTGCTTCAAAAGGAAACTCCTCTCCCGCTTCAATGTATCTACCCAACATGATATGATATACATTGTGGGGCTGACATCCAGAAGCATGACATTTTAAGCACAAGAAAAGAAAGGTGTGTACCTGTGTTTAACTGTAATGCTGCCCTAAATACGGTAAAAAGGCAATTAAAATAAAACCGCAGCAACAGAAACCTCTATTCATAATATACAGGCCTAATCCATAAAAGAAAAGACATTTAGCCTTTGATCCAGCAAAACATTTAACCCTGTGCTTAACTTCAGCGCACTTGAGTAGTCTGAATTGAAATCATTGGGACGGCTCACGTGTTTTAATGGCCCACCTGATGATCACTTTAGATAAGCTATTACCAGCAGGACAGTGGGGTGGGAGGAGGTATTTTTTCATATTCTCTGTGTATAAATAAAGTCTGCTGCAGTTTCCACGGCATGCATCCGATGAAGTGAGCTGTAGCTCACGAAAGCTCATGCTCAAATAAATTGGTTAGTCTCTAAGGTGCCACAAGTACTCATTTTCTTTTTGCGAATACAGACTAACACGGCTGTTACTCTGAAACATGTTTTAAGTTAATCACATGCATAAGTGCTCTGCAGAATCAGGTCCATTATTCATTCTGTTCTTGGCTAATTACAAAAATGAACACAAATATTCACCTGCATGCACAGCCCCAGTCAGAGAGAGGGAGCTCAGGAGAAGATGATAAATGTTTAGTGGAGATTTGTAAAGCATCACAGGTGGGTGCTCAGAGTTAGGCACCTAAGTCCCTATTTAAGCACATAAGTGAGCTGATTTTTTAGAGGTGATGAGTGCTCCTGTCTCCCGTTCTGACCTCAGTGGGAGCTATATGGGTTCTCAGCACCTCTGGAACTAATTCAGTCACTTGGAAACTTTGGCCTTCAAATTACATTTTGCCCAAGCATGGCAGGAGTGAAAGAATGGGCAAACATTATAAACTGATTTGTATGGGGGAGTACAACTACCCTGTGCTGGATGGACTATATCAGCGCTCCTGTAGCATATCTCTCTGTGTCAGTATCTTACCTTCTAGTGACTGGCTTGAAAAGTGGATCCTACCTCTTGAACGACTGAAAATTAAAAGAAAACTCTTAGCTCAAACAGAGGAGTTCTATGTCTTTGGAGCAGTAGGTCATTATCCATACTGCCCATATATCCTAGCAATCATAGTGTCAATACATGTGTGCAATCACACATCATTACAAGTGGATAATTTAGTGCATCATAATTGCAATGCTCTGACACAACAGGGAAGGAGGATGGAGTTTTATAAAGCTACCCTAAATACCAGCGTGGCATGTTCACTACTGCTGGAAATATTACATCAGTGCAAAAAGGCAGGGTGAGGACTTAGTTTTGGGCATGCAATAATATCCTCACATTGTGCTGAATTCAACTCAAGTATAATTCTACTGTACTAAATGGAATTGCACCTAGGATGAATTTGGCCTATTAGATCTATTTGATCTGTTGCCAAGTGCAATCAAAATGGCCTTTTCTGTTGTCTCTGAATAGGATTTATTTTTGGAACCACAGTATACATATTTGATCATTTACACTTAAATGTTCACCTACTGGCAATGGTTTCAACTGTGTCCAGTTAGATAATAAATGTGATTGGCTATCAGCAAGAAGCAGGCTCTTATACCATGCTCTGTTTGCTTAAGTGAAATGAAAGTGTAATTAGTACAATGGAGAAATATTACATTTTGCCAGCATATCCAGCAAAGGTTTGGCAAACCAATTGAGCTTTATTATTTAACAGCTGTATGACACGTCTTGTACATAATTTCACACATGCAGTGCATTATCATAGTAAAATAGAGATTTCATGCTACATTTTCCATTCTTCAGCTCTTTAGACATTCTAACCTCTCCCATTTGTGTAAGAATTATGTGAGAAATTTCTCAGCTATTTTAGGAATTGCATGCAACATACCAATCACACAAAGTAGCAGTGATAGCCCATGAAACTGGTAGCAACTAAAGCCAGTAACTCAAGCATTTGGTTAACATTACCGCTGTAGATTTACTGTGCAATCTCCACCTATGTATCAAAAGTTATAACCTCTTTAACATCCTAGGGAAATGAGATGAGGTTGGATGACTTCCCACTGTGATTCATGGTGTCAGGCCAGGATAATAACAGTTGGCAAGATCCTCTGACAGAGTAAATGAGGATTTTTATTACCAGTGGGGACACCTCAGGGCTTTCATCCAATAATCCCTCTGGCTTATGCATTTAACACAACTCACAGCAAGGTGCAGAAAATAACAAAAATGGCTTCTGATAAATCATTTGGTTAAGTGGGCTTTAAAGCTGGCATTTTACTGCTGAAGGAACAGCCAACTACTCCTTTATAGAATTATTGTTATTAGCCTCACTACTGCTGGAAGTCATGCCTGAGCCGTACATCAGAACGGTGCAATTTCTTCTGCTTTGTATACAAGACCTCTTTTCCTTCCTTAGCTTCCACCTCTTTCCTCCACCTATTAACTCTTTTAATTTTAGTGTTCTGATTGTGGGGGGGGGCAGGAGGGGGTGAGGGTCCCAGTGCTGGGATGCAGCCTGAGCCTGAATGCCTACACCACATTTAAACAGCCCCTTAACCTGAACCCTGTGAGCCTGATCCAGCTGGCACAGGCCACTCGCAAGTTTTTAATTGCAGTGTAGACATTCCATCAGAATGATAGTCCCTGATTTTGGGAAGAGCAGAGAGACTCAGCCTGGGAAACAGCAGAGCTCTGAGATAAAAAGAGCGACTCCAGCAGAGTGAGCTTCCTCCAACAATCTGTGTTGCTCTAATTCTTCATTTCTCTCCTTTTTTCTTTCTTATGTTTTCCCTCCCTTTCTCTCTATAGAGACAATCTTCTTTCCTTCAAGCAGATCTCCTGTGCTGTAGATCCAGCCCTGGATCGAGCTAACAGCACAGGTTAAACAAATACAGCTTCCTGAGTACATCAGGAGGTCCGGGTCAAGTCTGATCATTTCAGAATAGCCATGCTTCTTGCTAATAGGTTTTTTCCTTCTTTCTCCTCTTTGGCTTTCCCCTAGTTCTGTAGTTTTCTCATCCCTTGGCCTGGGCTGAGACACCCACTGATAGCAGCAGGGTGGCAGGAAGGCAACAAGCTTCCTTTAAATAACATTCTCTGTGCACATGA
This sequence comes from Lepidochelys kempii, assembly GCF_965140285.1. NCBI lineage: Eukaryota > Metazoa > Chordata > Testudines > Cheloniidae > Lepidochelys > Lepidochelys kempii. The sequence continues at coordinate 63,945,855 of NC_136387.1, read as the reverse complement.
AGGATATTAACTGAGGGCTGGCTTCCAAATGAATTCTATGTCAGCAATAGAAATCTGCTTTTACCTTCTGACTTCCACTCCCTGGTGGAGTTTTTGGATGGGGTTTTAAACCACATCTTTTAGTTCTTATTCATTTGAATCGCTTGAAGCAACTGCTATAATTTTTTATACTGTCTAGTGCTTTTTTTCCTTTTTTTTTCTCCCCTTGCCTCACTACAGATCAGCCACTTAATCTCGCTGGCTGCTTTTTTTTTTTAAAGCTTGGTAGTGCTAACCCTCCCCCTATGCCGTCCAAGAACAGAGCTCTGCATTCTGTGAGACTGTTTATTACACAAAATCAGAATGCCGACTAAAGCAATGACCTGGAACCATGAAAGTGCTTCCCCATAGAGTGAATTACATGATAAGCAAGAAAAAAAAAATCACTTGATTTTCAAAATGCTGTGCTGGAACCCAACAGTGGTGTTTTGTTTTTTTCTTGTGGCTTTGTTATCTAACTCCATGTAGTCTTTAAGATGTCAAATGAAATCCAATTAGATAATGAGGGAGTTCATTGATTTTAGTTTTTCAATAACCTTAACAATAAAGCCAATTTTTTCAGGCACTGGAGCTAAATGGCAAGTACAAAAAAAAGTGTGTGCAGCCACTGAATGTGCAAAGAACGTGAGTTTTGTAGACACTATGAATGCACAATTTTGTTTCATAGGTTCAAAGTGGAAGGATGAAAGTTTGGCTCTAAATATCTATTTTTCTTCAAAGGTAAAAGACATTTTCCCCTAGTCCTACAGAGAGAACTTCCTCTAGCCTGATGCTTTATCACAGTGATCTTCCTCTTAAACCTTTGTAATCATCTATCATCTTTCTAAGGCTTTTAACCCACACTTAGGTGCTATGACACCAGGGCAAAATCTGATCAAGAGGGCCCATTGTTAATAGTCTTAACTCAGAGATGCAAGGTGCCAGCAAAGGCGGAGTAAGCTGCCTCTCGAACACTCTTAACCACTAGCAGCTTGAAGAATTAGGAACTGGATATGGGTAATGAATCTAGGTCTCTTGCACGGCGAACATAATGCTAATGACCATTGGACAAATGTCCATGCTTCTGAAGTGCACTTTCTAAATATAAAATGTCTGCATCACTTAAAGGATCAACCTGACTACTTATGAGAGGAGGGTGAAAAATGCATTTTAGAATACATTGGACCCACTAAACTACTGTTCCCAGTTTCCATGCTGGAGGGAACTTTCTGAGCTTTGTGTTCCATTCAGAATCTTTTCCCATGGTTTTGAGGAAGGGTGTTTGACTGGGGAGCCAGCCACATAACTGGTTGCAGGTGCTGGCTGAGAAGTGGTGCAGGAAAATGAGTGGTAGAGGAAACTACTGGATCGAGTATATGCTATCAGTATGTTGCATAGACTAGGAGAGACCACAGAAAGAAACTAGAAGTAAACAATATGAAGGGTAAAGTCATGTACAGTGCAGTAGGTGAGAGTGATCGACTGAAAAATCAAGTGGACATGGAGGTCCAAAAAAGTGGAGAAGGAGAAAGATGGAAAGAAAGAAGGAGCAAGGGTATGGAGAGAGGGAAAGAAAGAAAGTTTGAATCAAGCATTTGAAAAAAGTCCGGAAAACCCCCAACTCTCAGCAGAGGAGAAAGTGAGAGAGAAGGGGCTGTGAAGGCAGAAGGCAGAAGAAAGGGATCCTGAAAAGCAAATGCAAAGGCCAAAGAGCTTGGCAGATAAATCCAGTCCAGGGGATCTCAGTCTGAAGTTTTGAAACATTCTATGCCTGAAGATCTAATACACCTGATTTTATTTGATTAGCAAAACACATGGTATAGCATTCTGAGCACATCCAGTTTAAGAAGGTTGCTTTAAGAGGAAAAAGAAAAGGAGTACTTGTGGCACCTTAGAGACTAACCAATTTATTTGAGCATGAGCTTTCGTGAGCTACAGCTCACTTCATCAGATGTTTACCGTGGAAACTGCAGCAGACTTTATATACACACAGAAATCATGAAACAATACCTCCTCCCACCCCACTGTCCTGCTGGTAATAGCTTATCTAAAGTGATCAACAGGTGGGCCATTTCCAGCACAAATCCAGGTTTTCTCACCCTCCACCCCCCCACACAAATTCACTCTCCTGCTGGTGCTAGCCCATCCAAAGTGACAACTCTTTACATAATCAAGTCGGGCTATTTCCTGCATAGATCAAGGTTTTCTCACATCCCCCCCACCCCCATACACACACAAACTCACTCTCCTGCTGGTAATAGCTCATCTAAACTGACCATTCTCCAGGTTTAAATCCAAGTTAAACCAGAACATCTGGGGGGGGGGGGGGGGTAGGAAAAAACAAGAGGAAACAGGCTACCTTGCATAATGACTTAGCCACTCCCAGTCTCTATTTAAGCCTAAATTAATAGTATCCAATTTGCAAATGAATTCCAATTCAGCAGTTTCTCGCTGGAGTCTGGATTTGAAGTTTTTTTGTTTTAAGATAGCGACCTTCATGTCTGTGATTGCGTGACCAGAGAGATTGAAGTGTTCTCCGACTGGTTTATGAATGTTATAATTCTTGACATCTGATTTGTGTCCATTTATTCTTTTACGTAGAGACTGTCCAGTTTGACCAATGTACATGGCAGAGGGGCATTGCTGGCACATGATGGCATAGATCACATTGGTGGATGTGCAGGTGAACGAGCCTCTGATAGTGTGGCTGATGTTATTAGGCCCTGTGATGGTGTCCCCTGAATAGATATGTGGGCACAATTGGCAACGGGCTTTGTTGCAAGGATAAGTTCCTGGGTTAGTGGTTCTGTTGTGTGGTACATACCACACAACAGAACCACTAACCCAGGAACTTATCCTTGCAACAAAGCCCGTTGCCAATTGTGCCCACATATCTATTCAGGGGACACCATCACAGGGCCTAATAACATCAGCCACACTATCAGAGGCTCGTTCACCTGCACATCCACCAATGTGATCTATGCCATCATGTGCCAGCAATGCCCCTCTGCCATGTACATTGGTCAAACTGGACAGTCTCTACGTAAAAGAATAAATGGACACAAATCAGATGTCAAGAATTATAACATTCATAAACCAGTCGGAGAACACTTCAATCTCTCTGGTCACGCAATCACAGACATGAAGGTCGCTATCTTAAAACAAAAAAACTTCAAATCCAGACTCCAGCGAGAAACTGCTGAATTGGAATTCATTTGCAAATTGGATACTATTAATTTAGGCTTAAATAGAGACTGGGAGTGGCTAAGTCATTATGCAAGGTAGCCTGTTTCCTCTTGTTTTTTCCTACCCCCCCCCCCCCCCAGATGTTCTGGTTTAACTTGGATTTAAACCTGGAGAATGGTCAGTTTAGATGAGCTATTACCAGCAGGAGAGTGAGTTTGTGTGTGTATGGGGGTGGGGGGGATGTGAGAAAACCTTGATCTATGCAGGAAATAGCCCGACTTGATTATGTAAAGAGTTGTCACTTTGGATGGGCTAGCACCAGCAGGAGAGTGAATTTGTGTGGGGGGGTGGAGGGTGAGAAAACCTGGATTTGTGCTGGAAATGGCCCACCTGTTGATCACTTTAGATAAGCTATTACCAGCAGGACAGTGGGGTGGGAGGAGGTATTGTTTCATGATTTCTGTGTGTATATAAAGTCTGCTGCAGTTTCCACGGTAAACATCTGATGAAGTGAGCTGTAGCTCACGAAAGCTCATGCTCAAATAAATTGGTTAGTCTCTAAGGTGCCACAAGTACTCCTTTTCTTTTTGCGAATACAGACTAACACGGCTGTTCCTCTGAAACCTGTCTTTAAGAGGAAAGTTATTCCAAGTCTGTGAAGTAGGTTGATCTCTGTCAAATGTTCTGTAGATTTTGTGTAATGTGAAACTTCCTGAATCCTTCCATCTCTAAAACTGATGTGATAACCCAAAAAGTAGCAGCACTCAGCAGAGAACTTGATCTAACTTTGTTATGAAAATATGAGTAAATAAACAGTGAGAAAGATAGCTTGGAACATAAAGTTGCTCTGCATGTCAAAATGAAAAAAGATCTCTTTAATAGAGCTTACCCATGTACTCAGCTGGGCAGATGCAGTCATACTTGCCTATCTGGTTCAGGCACGTAGCCCCATTCAAGCAGGGATCTGAATCACATTCATTCACTTCCAGGTCACAGTGCTTGCCTTGGTAGCCTGGGACACAGTAGCAGGAGTACCCGTCAATTCCTTCCCTGCACAATGCTCCATTGTGGCATGGATTTGAAATGCACACATTGAAGTAAGTCTCGCACAGCATGCCCGTGTATCCTGCACTACAAACACAGGTCGGGCTAGCCAAGCCATTCTGACAAGTGCCTCCATGTCTACAAGGGTTTGTGTCACAGAGGCTGATGGCTGTTTCACAGGTAGTCCCATTGTACCCAGTGGGGCATTCACAAGTAAAGCTGAGGTTTCCTGCAGTGCTTAAACAGGTAGCATTTTGAAGACAAGGGTTTGAGGAGCAAGGATCATCCGTTTTATTGCAGTCTTCCCCCAAAATATCAACTGTGTCCGCACAGCGGCAGGAATCGTCCTTAGCAGCAGCATCACATGTAGAGTTCTTTTGGCAAGAGTTTGACAGGCACCTGGAATCATTTCTTATGCTAAGTGACTCTAGGAAGGAAACACAAAAATTACTGAGAAACTTCCAGAGCAGTTTAAATAAGAAAGAACTACAAATCTTAGTATAATGTTGTTTTAAACTCCACCTCTCTCTTGTAATTCTCACTGTTGAAAAGAAAATGGAGTTGGGGGAGGTGGTGGCAATGAATTCTTTAATACAAAACAAACAAAAACGAAAAAACCAGTACCACAGCCTGAACAGAGTGTAATTTCCTATTACCCATCCCTTCCAGAGACCACTGTCAGCAGCGGCAAGATTTGCAAACTCACCGCCTAATACCAATAACAAAATGGTGACCCAACCATCACTGAACATTAGTACAGTCAGCCAGTGGTTTGGAATGCATATGATGTGGAACACTGGATCCTAAATTGATTTTTTTGAGAGGGATAATAAAGTCTTACATGTATACAGCATCTTTCATAAGAACAGCCATACTGGGTCGGACCAAGTGGATGCAGCCACTTGTGGGGGAGAAAGGAGACATGGCAATTATTTAACTGAGCACAGCATCAGTTCAGGGCAACAAGTGAAGAATAATTTATCCAACTGAAACAGCACAAGGAATTTACGTAAACAGAAATTTAGCTGAATTACCTGGGTTAATACTGTCTTCTTACAGAATGCTATGTGATCTTTCTTGCTCATTAATAGTCAGGACTTAGAAGACCTCTCTCTTCCAAAATGAAACAGCTCATTGACCCTATCATCACAGGGCATTACTTCAAGACCAATCCAGAGGAAAGCATACCACCTAGGGAATCATCAGCACCATTTCCTAGAGCACCTTAGAGTTCTCTCATTCAGGTCTGACCTGACTCACCCACAGCTTAGTTTGTAAGGTCTGAGAGGATCATTGGAGAGATGTCAACAGAGATGATCCTGTTGCTGCAGGATGTCTGTTACCCCTGGCCCCAGATCAGCAAAACATTTAAGCACATGTTTAAGTTCATCCCTAACCAGCAAAGCACGTAAGCCTGTCCCTAGGTGCTTTGTTGAACAGGGATGGACTGCTGACTTGGGGCCTGAGGAAGCAATTCTCTGCCTCCTACTAAGCCAGTAGGCAATCCTAACATAGACTTTAGACAATAATGGATCAAATGTCACATCCAGTCACGACCAATGAGTGGAAATGAGGAGGAGGGGTGGTTTAGTTATTGACACAGCCCATGAAATAAAACAGAAGATGTAGAAATAATGTTAAAAGCTTAACACATGTATAATATTTAAACTGTTACTAGAATATTAGGATTACAATTTTATCCAATGCAACTTTTTTTGTAACCAATTGCCATCATGCTATGAACAAATACTGTCATGTCTAGTGAACATTTGAGTAGCACGGAATTTCTTCAGTGATGACAATATAGTGCTCCTGGAACTGTGCAGCATTCTGGAGTCAGAATAAAAGGAGTAAAGCTGTTTAAATAAACAAAAAGTATACTACTGGAGGGGGAAAATCCGTATTCATACGTCGAAAAAAAGATGCTGTCACACCATGGCTGAGAAGCTACTAAATAAAGCTGAATGGACCCTTCAGTCAAGAGACAAAAGAGGTGCATGTGTGTTGGAGAATGCATATTATATTAAACTATCTGTGTTGCAGTCCTGGTCTGACTGCATCATATTATGTTTTTTTCCCCCCTTTCAGTTTCTGTTCTGGAGCCCTGTTTTAGAAGTAGGCAGTATACATTTGTTGTATTGTAGCTGCTTGATAACGAATGGTGGAATGTTCTATTTAATAATATGCTGTTCCTTGTATGTGGGTGAGCTGTCCCTTTAAAGGGAATTCAGGCTCAGCTATCATCTGTCTCTAATTTATTCCTGGGTCTTGGGACTGGCAGTCCAGAGAGCAGGTGACTGAGAGGCAGGCCAGCTAGGATATGTAAAAGGCAGCCTGCTCTCGGGGTGGGGCAGATGGTATTGGTAGGAGAAGCAATGAGCTGGGAGGCTCATCAATAACTGGGCTGTGGAGACAGATCAGTGATAGTTAGTTCACTGCTGAGAGATTCCTGGGGTAGAATAATGGCAGACTGGGGACACGCACCAAGAGCCAGGGGAGTTCCTTGTAGAAAGGGAGCCAAGAACAGAGCCTGTGAGGGAACTGGCTATGAAGGCCCAAGGAAGGGATTGGCAGTGTAGGAAGTGGCTTGGGGGAAGTGAGGCAGGGTGGGGTGTTAGTGAATGAGATGGCCACTTCACTCTCAGGGTCCCTAGACTGGAACTGAGGGAAAAGGAGAGCTGAGGTTCTCTGACACCTCAGCTGTCGCACCTGGAAAGTGTGAGCTGATATAATGACACAATCAGTCCAGAGAGAGAGAGAGAGAAATCTGCCACTGACAGGAGGTCGACTATCTACAGAGCTCTGTAGATGATAAACTTTTTAGCCTAGGAAGGCAATGGAACAGTGGTCAGCCTGTAATACAAGAGACTTGGGGAACCTCTTCACTGAGATGGAAGGCGTAGGAGAACAAATCTGGGGAGAAAAAAAGACCAATGAGGCCAGTCACAGAGGACAAAAGGGCTTATACAGTATTTTGGTTTGGTTTTTTTGTTGTTTGAGGGAGGATACAGGAGGACTTATTTAGTTTGGACTCCCTGGTTTTGTCCTGCAAGGAGAGGACTTTTTCTGGGGCCAGAGGGACAAAGCCTCAGATCATCTTACCAGGAAAGCATGCCTATAGTAGGAACTGTGGCAGAGTGACACATCTGGACATCAGAGAGGTGAGCTGTGCCTCATCATGTGGCTTCCTCTTTATGAGATGTGCAGAGGAGCTCTGGGTATATGTGAAAATAAAATATACTAATTTGGAGGATGGGTCCCACATACGCAGGGATGGATATATTTTTTGACTCAAAGGCCTAATTATTGCCTGATGAAACAAGAAGCCTGTGTGTGAATATTATATACCATATTAACAATGATTCCATGATTTGACCCAAACCAGTAGTGGCCTTTAAGGTATCCTGCAAATGAAAAAATGTGTTTTATGCCTTTTTGTTTCTTTATTATGATGTATAAATAAGACCTGAAAAGAGTTGGTTTTGCTTCTTAAACTGTTTTTTTTTCTAGCCACCTATTCCTCCCCTCCCACTGTCTCCCAGAATATCATGAAAACCAAATCTTTTACTTCCCCATTTACGAGGATTATGGAAAAAAGAGTAGGAGCTTCCCTCCCCCCGCCCCAGCCCTGAATTATCTATAGGAGTTTGAACTAAATTTTACTAATAAAAAACTAGGGAGTTTTAATCAGTCTGTGAATAGAATCTGGGATGGGAAGGAATTTTTTATGGAGGCCCTGGTTGTGACACCATAGTTAAGGTTGACTTTTGCACTTATAGAATGATTTCAGCCTCCCAGTTATGAACATGGAGGGGCAAGGAGGGAAGCAGATCCTCCCAAACTTACTTGAGTATAGAATTCATTATCTGAGATTTACAAATAAATCTGTTAATTAGTTTGTTAGAATTAATGAAGCTGGGTTCTTTAAGAAAACTAGCATCTATGTAGGCACTTCTTAGGACCATATGATCTTAATAACACAATAATGCATTCTTCAAACTGTTTATATAGTTACATTAATTGAAATTGTATGATTAGGATATATCTGAAGAAATTAGGCTGTTTAAGTAATTAGCAATTGTATCTAGCTATGACTATACAGGCTACAAGAGGGGTAGGTCAACAGCTCAGCTGGGGAGATTCTCAGGGGCACGCTTCTGTCTGGTTTATGTCAGAGCAACATAAAGGGCCCTTAGGGCCAAAAAGAACTGGGCACTTTCTCTCTCTCATGTGCTTGGCTTTGGGTTTTATTTGTATAGTCCCAAGGAGCATAAAAGCAGTCCTGGATGGAGATGCTGTCGTTGCTTAGGATGGGTCCTGCCCTTCGGATGGCTTTGCCGACCAGGATCAAGAATTTGCATTAACAGCATAGGCAGATTGGAGCTCCTGGAAGAAACTATGCACTATGGTCTCTTGATGGTAGCCTCTCCTGTTAAGAAGGCAGGTATCTGGATTCTTACCAAGCTGTAGCATCTGCACTGCTACCATCTTTCTTCCTGTAGCTCTCCTTGGGGAAGAACAGATCTGCATGCCCCTCCTTGTGGTTCTTTGCCACAGTGTGTGGTCCATGATCTGGCCCCTAGTGTATTTGTCCAGACTGTATAATCACACTTTATTTTTCCTTTCCAGTTTCAATTTGACACACAGCAATGTTCTCTCTCTACAAGCTAGATTGGCACCGTGCAATTGCTCTGAATAAGGGGCATCATGTAGCCATGCTTCCCCAGTAGCACAGCAGGGACCAGGCTGTGACTCAAAGGGTGGGAATTTTGAAAGCCCGTAAGCAACTTAGGTGCACAAATTCCATTAATTCTCAAGGCTCCTAAGTGAGTTAGGTGCTTTTGAAAACCCACCCTCTGAGTCACAATATGGTCCTGGTTCCCCCCACGCCCACCATTTTCCATGCCACAGCCCTCTTCCTGTTGCAGGTTACTTCTCCCCCTCTGCCCAGCTCAGGTGTGCTGGTGAGTGCATACTGGGTAGGGGAGAATAGGGTCAAGGGTCTACTTACTCCCCACTTACCTGTGCAGGATGTGACCTATGGTGTGAGTAGCCCATGCCCAGGAGAAAGGGCACACGGGTGTACAGGATGGCTCAGGTTGAGTGCTACATGGTAGCTATCAGAAGAACAATGTCTCAGTTTAACATAGTAGGAAAGGAGAGTAGGGCAAGTGACGAAACATTTGAATGTTCTTGGGAGCTAGATTTTGGCAGCTTTATATAGAGATCACCTTATGTGTCTTCACATGTTCCAAACTAAACTCTGCAGAGAATGAACCTTTTGCATTCTCAACCAATTAAGATCACTTGAGCAGTGACCTGCTCTGACAGAGATTCTTAAAATTAATGTTTTAACATTAGAACAATTCAAACAAAGCACTGATCACTTTAGATTTAGACTGATTGACACATGAAGTAATTATCTGAGTCTCTTTAAAACATCACCACATTAATCTAATTACTAGAGAAATTAGCGCCAAACCTTTTACCCCATGGTTAAGGCATTTTGATGTGAAATGCTTGGCAGTACACTTCATAGAAGATGGAATATATTGGATTCTCTGAGTTTCTATACTAAATTCTTTGCAGTAAAGCTCGCCACCTACTGGTTATCACCCATACTACTAGAAATGGTGTAAATAGTCTGTAACATTAATGAGATGGAGTTAGAAGAAACTAGTCACATTTAAGAGACTTTTTAGAAATAAAGGGGCCATATCTTCATTCAGATAAGATGGTTTAAGTCCACTGAAGTTAACAGGGTTGCACTTGTGTAATTGAGAGCATATTACCAATCAACACTGAAAAATGTATGATGCTCTCTCTTCTTACAGATTTCTGCTTTAGTGGCCAGAATCCACCCTCGTGATGTTACAAGACAATGTTATTTATGAGGCTGTGAATGCACAGCCATGTGCACCTGAGGGCCAAATTTGACCCTTTAAGGTTAAATCAACAGAACAATAACAAAGAGAGGAAGATTCTAGGGTGGGATTTTCAGAAGTGACTTGGCACAGTTCCATGGACTTTCAATGGGATTTGTGCTCCTAGGTCACTCTTAATACTTTTGCTTTAGGGATCAGTTTCTTCTAATATCTGTCCTATTCAGAGCTAGGTGCTTCATGGGTTTGGGGGTTTTTAAACATAAAAAATTAACAGACACAAGAATAAATGATTCCCTCAGTTCTGATCCTATTCAGGTCTTATTTAACAGCTCTTATCTCCCTCAAATGAATGATTTCAGGCTCAATGGGGAACAACCTCTGCCCCCCAGTAAGTTGAATTATACATCCACCTTGTTTATAGACCACATGCTGGTTTCCTCCTTAACCTTCACCCAGCATCCCCTTTTATACTCATATATTGGTATCAGAGTAACAGCCGTGTTAGTCTGTATTCTCAAAAAGAAAAGGAGTACTTGTGGCACCTTAGAGACTAACCAATTTATTTGAGCATAAGCTTTCATGAGCTACAGTTCACTTCATCGGATGCATACTGTGGAAAGTGTAGAAGATCTTTTTATACACATAAAGCATGAAAAAATACCTCCTCCCACCCCACTCTACTGCTGGTAATAGCTTATCTAAAGTGATCACTCTCCTTACAATGTGTATGATAATCAAGTTGGGCCATTTCCAGCACAAATCCAGGTTTTCTCCTCCCACCTCCCCACACACAAATTGTGGAAAAGCAGCATCACCTGCCCCATAACCTCAGCCGTGCGGAACACAATGCCATCCACAGCCTCAGAAACAACTCTGACATCATAATCAAAAAGGCTGACAAAGGAGGTGCTGTTGTCATCATGAATAGGTTGGAATATGAACAAGAGGCTGCTCAGCAGCTCTCCAACACGAGTTTCTACAAGCCATTACCCTCTGATCCCACTGAGAGTTACCAAAAGAAACTACAGCATTTGCTCAAGAAACTCCCTGAAAAAGCACAAGATCAAATCCGCACAGACACACCCCTGGAACCCTGACCTGGGATATTCTATCTACTACCCAAGATCCATAAACCTGGAAACCCTGGGCGCCCCATCATCTCAGGCATTGGCACCCTGACAGCAGGATTGTCTGGCTATGTAGACTCCCTCCTCAGGCCCTACGCTACCAGTACTCCCAGCTACCTTCGAGACACCACTGACTTCCTGAGGAAACTACAATCCATTGGTGATCTTCCTGATAACACCATCCTGGCCACTATGGATGTAGAAGCCCTCTACACTAACATTCCACACAAAGGTGGTCTACAAGCCGTCAAGAACACTATCCCCAATAATGTCACGGCTAACCTGGTGGCTGAGCTTTGTGACTTTGTCCTTACCCATAACTATTTTACATTGGGGACAATGTATACCTTCAGATCAGCGGCACTGCTATGGGTACCCGCATGGCCGCACAGTATGCCAACATTTTTATGGCTGACTTAGGGGACGAGAGCTGAGGAAGCGTTGTTCTAACACCCCTACTCTACTTGTGCTATATTGATGACATCTTCATCATCTGGACCCATGGAAAAGAAGCCCTTGAGGAATTCCACCATGATTTCAACAATTACCATGCCACCACCAACCTCAGCCTGGTCCAGTCCACACAAGAGATCCACTTCCTGGACACTACAGTGCTAATAAACGATGGTCACATAAACACCACCCTATACTGGAAACCTACTGACCGCTATTCCTACCTACATGCCTCCAGCTTTCACCCTGACCACACCACACGATCCATCATCTACAGCCAAGCTCTGCGATACAACCGCATTTGCTCCAACCCCTCAGACAGAGACAAACACCTACAAGATCTCTATCAAGCATTCTTACAACTACAATACCCACCTGCGGAACTGAAGAAACAGATTGACAGAGCCAGAAGAGTTCCCAGAAGTCACCTACTACAGGACAGGCCTAACAAAGAAAATAATAGAACGCCACTAGCCGTCACCTTCAGCCCCCAACTAAAACCCCTCCAACGCATCATCAAGGACCTACAACCTATCCTGAAGGATGACTCATCCCTCTCACAGATCTTGGGAGACAGGTCAGTCCTTGCTTACAGACAGCCCCCCAACCTGAAGCAAATACTCACCAGCAACCACATACCACACAACAGAACCACTAAACCAGGAACCTATCCTTGCAACAAAGTCCGTTGCCAACTGTGCCCACATATCTATTCAGGGGACACCATCACAGGGCCTAATAACATCAGCCACACTATCAGAGGCTCGTTCACCTGCACATCCACCAATGTGATATATGCCATCATGTGCCAGCAATGCCCCTCTGCCATGTACATTGGTCAATCTGGACAGTCTCTACGTAAAAGAATAAATGGACACAAATCAGATGTCAAGAATTGTAACATTCATAAACCAGTCGGAGAACACTTCAATCTCTCTGGTCATGCGATTACAGACATGAAAGTTGCTATATTACAACAAAAAACCTTCAAATCCAGACTCCAGCGAGAAACTGTTGAATTGGAATTCATTTGCAAATTGGATACAATTAACTTAGGCTTGAATAGAGACTGGTAGTGGCTAAGTCATTATGCAAGATAACCTATTTCCCCTTGTTTTTTCCTACCCCCCCACCCGCAAACGTTCTTGTTAAACCCTGGATTTGTGCTGGAAATGGCCCACCTTGATTATCATACACATTGTAAGGAGAGTGATCACTTTAGATAAGCTATTACCAGCAGGAGAGTGGGGTGGGAGGAGGTATTTTTTCATGCTTCATGTGTATAAAAAGATCTTCTACACTTTCCACAGTATGCATCCAATGAAGTGATCTGTAGCTCACGAAAGCTTATGCTCAAATAAATTGGTTAGTCTCTAAGGTGCCACAAGTACTCCTTTTCTTTTTGCATATATTGGTAAGGACTCTGAATCCAGGATCCTATTGTCCCCTGATCAACTGGGCTCCAATCCCAGCACTGACTCACTTGTCCAGCTGTGCACTGCACAGTGCAACCTGCACTCCCAATAGACACACAGCTGTTAGTCAGCTTTGCAGAGTGACCTGGCCTGTTCCTATCTAGTAGCTCCCAGAATAAGTCAGATGGGAATGACTTTTGCCTGTAGAGAAGAAGGTGGATATGGTATAATCTCATCTTTGATTCCAGTTAGTCTCAGAATCTTTGCAAAGCTGGGGTTCAGCCCTTTCCACAGCCCCACCTTGTCCAGGGTGATTTTTTTTAATATACTGGCAAAAAATATTATCTTTGGTCCCTGTCACCATATGATAGGTGAGTAGAGACTTGCCAGCATATAGATGCACTAATCAGTTTCCCAAAGTTGTTTCCCCCTGACCCTTAGGTTTTTGTACTTTGGCAAATTTTAGGCATAGATATGGACAATCTAGGGTATCAGGGCAAAAGTTGCTGCTCTGAGTGCACACTGTTTTCCACCTCTCTGTCTCAGTACCATGGCTGGTTATGCTCCTGGTTCTGCCTAGTGTCTAGCATTGTTTTGCTAAAATGACTGTTTGCTGGAGACAGGCTGTTGAGATTGGGCTATTAGCATTTAAAATATACTAAAACATGTTTATACAATGCTTTTCATCCCCATATTTCATAGTGCTTATGAAAGGTGGTATGTATCGTTATCCCTATTTTACAGAAAGGCGCTGAAAATAAATGACTTGTCCAAAGTGGCAGGCTGAGTCAGCTGCAGAGTTGGGCCTGGAACCCAGGTCAGGAGACTTGTCTTTGTGCTTGGACCATAGCAGCACTTCATAATACTTTGCACTTCTATAGCACCTTCTATTGAGGATCTCAACACTTAATAAATGTAAATCATTTACTGATAAGATGATTAGGTAAGAGTTTTTTTTTCTTTCCTTTTCTTTTTCCTCTAAAAAGCTCTACAAGTGTAGGTAGTAGTCAGAGAAGAAAAACACATCCTTTGGCCCGCAGAATTCTGCTGGGTTGTTTCTGATATATATACACAATCCCAAATAAATGTTCTTTCTGGACACATTTCCATAAGGTAGCTAAATACTGTAACTCGAGGCAGGAGTTTTTACTAAATTTCAGTCACTAAGGGCCTAGTTCATCGCATTCAGGTGAACTATTGTCAGGTCTGGACTGTGCTAACTAGTTCATCATGGCTTTCAGATGCTTGTTGTTAGCAAACCGATTCCTCAGTAGGGCCTGCTTTTTTTTTTTCTTGGAGAAAGAAGGGCCTGATCTTCACTGGTGCTTTCAGCACCAACAGCTGTAGGGTCCTCTCATGTAATCTACAGACATTTTCTGACCTTCTCAAAGCAGTTGGTATATTTCCTAGGAGAAGAACTCCCCTGCGGAAGACAACTAGATCCTGGATACATTTTAAAGTCATCAGCACTGACAAGCGCATGGTGCCTGGCAGGGGACTTAATTGGCTGCACATTCCCCTTTATTGAACATATAGCTAGTTCTTCACTTGTCTGCTAAATTAAAATCAGGAAGTTTAAATTATTGTGACTCTCTCTCACACACATTTAAGTAACAACCACACACACTAACATAGGCAAGGGAGACCAAAGCGAAGACTGGTATTCTGTCCTTGCCCAGACCTTTTGTTTCATATTGAGCAGATCCAGCTGTGCATCACTATACATGGTTCATCTGAGGGGAGCACCATCCCCTAGTGTTGCCTAACACATTGTCAAAGGCTTGAATGTTTAGCCTTATACCTGCCACTGAAGTGTTAACATGTACTACTGTTCTTTGTCCTGCTGCAGCACACATGCTGGACTATTAGTTGATAGCTGAGACTTTCAATTTTAAGTGCCTTTAGTCATAACTATTTAATTCCTTAATTATTAATCAAGTGGTGTTGAGCAGGGATTATATTTGAGTAGGAGAAATTGCGTGCTGCTCCACTCAAGTACAACCCACAGTCCCTGCCCATATGGGTTGGGATTTTTTGCTAAAATGATCAGCAGCAGAATAGTTAACTATGTTGACATGTGGAAAGTCCTCATTAGCTTTTAGAGGTGACAGTGCATTGAGATAAACACAGCACCATTGGCCTCTCAGTCTGTCAGGTGATTTAGCAAAAGTAGATGGCATTGGTTCACATTCAGAAGGTTTCCTTCACAACCAGATAAGGCTAGCAGAGAAGTGCTGGTACAACAAACTCCTGAGTAGCTGCTTAGTCCTGTCCCTGGGGTTTGGAGTCAGAACCATCCTTCAACATTTGTTGTTCATTTCTTGTTTAAACAAATCTGTCACTGAGATTATAACACAAATGTATGAGTTCCTGTCACTGAAATATCAAGTTCTCTGGTCCTAGTAAGGTTTTGAGAGAATTAGCATTTAAGTGGATGTATCTGCATTGCTCAAAGTGCTTAGCACTGCACTGGAGAGTGCTTAGCTCTGGTATACCTAGACATATCTCAGTTTATCTGCAATGTGCCAGTGAAAACATGTGGTTCATAACTATGCTGTGACTCCCTGGAAAAGACAGCCCTAGAAGGCTCTGGCTGTGCATATGCATTAAACCTTGGGGTGGCACTGGTGGCACTTAAAGAAGCACTGGTGAATATGAGACCACAGAAGCATAATACGGAGAACAAAGAGACAGGGATTGAGTTGTCTCGGACATCTTTAGCATGACTTTGAAGGAACGGATGTTATGATTGGATCAACACATGGGGGAAGGAAAGCATGCCAAGGGGGTAGGTACAACACCAATAAAGCCATAGGAACGTGTACTGATGGATGGGAATACCTCAAGAGATACAAGGCACCACCAACGCAACTTCATCCACTAGCATTGTCTGGGGTCCAACCTCTACCTTCCCTCAGTACCGCTCAAGTTCTCCTAAGTCATATAGCTCTCACAACTACTGTTCTCTCCATCTCTCTCTCCTATTTCTATCTGTGTCCCATTCCTCCTTTCCCAGCTGTGCTCCATCATTTAATACAATGAATAGTTTAATTACATTGCCACTCTACGTTTCTTCTGGAGACCAGATCAGCACTCAGGCACCTGATGAGAGCCAAAGAAATGCCATCCCTTCTTCCTCATGCTTCAGCCATTCTCTATGACCTGACTTTCTTGGTCCAGAGCCTGTGCACAATTTAGAATTAATACCCAATGTTTACTTAGTTTCATTTTGGAAATAAGTGCCGTACTTCAGAAGGTCTAAACATGCTTCTGTCAAACAAGCAAGCACATGCCAGTGAGCCCTAGGAAGATGCTAACCATTTGGTCATAAAAGAGTTAAGGTTAAGGGTCTCTTGAATGTGTTTACTTCAGTTGTGTTTCCAAAGCATCCTATCATGTTGTTATAGAAACCACAGGCAGGTTTAAATCTTGAATCAAGATTATTACCATAGTAACCAGCACCACCAAAAAAAAAAAAGTCAGTTATTCAAAACATTCAATTTCCATGGAAAAGGCCAATTTTGTTTTCAAATGCACTTGCATCGGCAGAAACAAAGAAACTAAATTAACAACATATTTGCTACAGCAGAAGCACTATGCAAGGCATATTAGTATATCAGTAACTACTGAAAAGCATTATAATTTGAAAATGTTGTTTAGGAAACACTTGAAGATCAAAGACATTTGTGATTCAAATTACAGAATTGGCTATTAAATGGGTGCCTTCATTTCATTATTCTTCCATGAGCCCTGAAAGCACATGCTAATGTGACACTGCTCCCCGAGCATGAAGGCTGTTACTGTTTTCCATTGTTTTCTGTTGCTACCGTTTATCTTTGTGCAATCCCAGCCTGCATCCTCCAATGAGCACCGTACAGCAACAGCTACCGATTATACTAAACACACTGACAATATGACAGGTTTTCCTACAAAACAACCACACACTGATTACCTATCAAGTCACAATGTGGTGTGTTTGTTCAAAGGCACTAAGTTGGCATCACACACCCTCACAGCTTCCCCTCCCCATTAAGGAGCACTTGAGACAATGAGAGAAAGGGTGCTGCTCATTAACTCATGGAGTATCTTGCAAGCTAGTGCACAAGAACACAAACCTCCTAAGTGTCACTGCTTTCTTCTGGCACTTCCTCTTCCACTTCCATTCTTTGTTTAGATGTAACCAGACTGCTCTTGCTTCCATCTGTTTTGCACCAGTGGGCTCAAAAGGGCTTTTAAAGCCGTTGGCATCGTGCTACTGCCAGTGCTACCCTTTGCAGGATACAGGGCACTGTTTCTTTGCCTGGGCAGGGAGAAACCATGCCATGTAGGGCTGGGGGACGTTGTTCAGATGAAACTAGTTCCATCAAACAAATTCAGTTCATCGAAAACATTTCATGAATTCCCATCAGATTTGCTCAATTATTTTGATCTAAAAACAAAACAAAAAAATCCAGTGGTTTGGTTTTGACTTTTTTTATTGTTATTATTTAAAGGAAACATTTCGGGTAAGCTATGTTGCGCGTTTGTAGAGCCATAATATAAATAGAAAAGGAGGACTTGTGGCACCTTAGAGACTAACAAATTTATCTGAGCATAAGCTTTCGTGAGCTACAGCTCACTTCATCGGATGCATACTGTGGAAAATACAGTGGGGAGATTTATATACACACAGAACATGAAACAATGGGTGTTACCATACACACTGTAATGAGTGATCGGGTAAGGTGAGCTATTACCAACAGGAGAGCAGGGGGGCGGGAAAAAACCTTTTGTAGTGATAATCAAGGTGGGCCATTTCCAGCAGTTGACAAGAATATCTGAGGAACAGCCGGGGATGGGGGGGGGAGGAAATAAACATGGAGAAATAGTTTTACTTTGTGTAATAACCCATCCACTCCCAGTCTTTATTCAAGCCTAAGTTAATTGTATCCAGTTTGCAAATTAATTCCAATTCAGCAGTCTCTCGTCGGAGTCTGTTTTTGAAGTTTTTTTGTTGAAGAATTGCCACTTTTAGGTCTGTAATCGAGTGACCAAAGAGATCAGTGTTCTCCGACTGGTTTTTGAATGTCATAATTCTTGACGTCTGATTTGCGTCCATTTATTCTTTTACATAGAGACTGTCCAGTTTGGCCAATGTACATGGTAGAGGGGCATTGCTGGCACATGATGGCATATATCACATTGGTAGATGTGCAGGTGAACGAGCCTCTGATAGTGCGGCTGATGTGATTAGGCCCTATGATGGTGTCCCCTGAATAGATATGTGGACACAGTTGGCAATGGGCTTTGTTGCAAGGATAGGTTCCTGGGTTAGTGGTTCTGTTGTGTGGTGTGTGGTTGCTGGTGAGTATTTGCTTCAGGTTGGGGGGCTGTCTGTAAGCAAGGACTGACCTGTCTCCCAAGATCTGTGAGAGGGATGGGTCATCCTTCAGGATAGGTTGTAGGTCCTTGATGATGCGTTGGAGAGGTTTTAGTTGGCAGCTGAAGCTAAAACCTCTCCACTAACCCAGGAACCTATCCTTGCAACAAAGCCCGTTGCAACTGTGTCCACATATCTATTCAGGGGACACCATCATAGGGCCTAATCACATCAGGCACACTATCAGAGGCTCGTTCACCTGCACATCTATCAATGTGATATATGCCATCATGTGCCAGCAATGCCCCTCTGCCATGTACATTGGCCAAACTGGACAGTCTCTACAGAAAAGAATAAATGGACACAAATCAGACATCAAGAATTGTAGCATTCAAAAACCAGTCGGAGGACACTTCAATCTCTCTGGTCACTTGATTACAGACCTAAAAGTGGTAATTCTTCAAAAAAAAAACCTTCAAAAACAACTCCAACGAGAGACTGCTGAACTGGAATTAATTTACAAACTGGACACCATTAACTTAGGCTTGAATAAAGACTGGGAGTGGATGTGTCATTACACAAAGTAAAACTATTTCTCCCCTCCTTCCCCCCCGCTGTTCCTCACACGTTCTTGTCAACTGCTGGAAATGACCCACCTTGATTATCACTACAAAAGTTTTTTTTTCTCTCTCTCTCCTGCTGGTAATAGCTCACCTTACCTGATCACTCTCATTACAGTGTGTATGGTAACATCCATTGTTTCATGTTCTCTGTGTATATAAAATCTCCCCACTGTATTTTCCACTGCATGCATCCAATGAAGTGAGCTGTAGCTCACAAAAGCTTATGCTCAAATAAATTTGTTAGTCTCTAAGGTGCCACAAGTACTCCTTTTCTTTTTGCGGATACAGACTAACACGGCTGCTACTCTGAAACTTGTAAATACCCAGTGACGGCATCTAAACTAGAGCCTTTTCAGGGAGATCTTTTTCAAGACATGGCATGTTTTACAGTCCCAAAGGGCATAGTATGCAGGGCTGAAAGGCTGAAGAATAGATTTAGAACTAATTCCCGCTACTTAGTACTTTAGGATTCTCAAAAGCAATTTTTTCCAGGGATCATATTTCCTTTGATCTTGCGATAATTAATTGTTATAGGTAGCCTTGAACGAAACTAGGCATTCTGTTACTGTACTCCTAAGACACTGTATTCACAGTTACAAGGAACAAACTATCTGAATTAATAGTTTCAGTATAGGTGCATGAGTGGTGTATTTTCGTGACTGCTTGGTACTGATATTTTTAAGGAACTGATTATTCATAAATACCAAACCTGACCATGATCATGACATTCAAATAACATAAATATAATATTGTCTTCATTTTGGTGTAATTAATATATTTTAATTCTACTACTTTGAAAGAGGAAATTTTGATTCTGTTATGATTGTTGGAGTTTTTATGGATAATAACTACAGGATCAGGTCCTCGCTGTGTCCTTTAGCTCCCCTTCTATTAGCATACCAGAAAAATGGCTTGGTCTGATGTTTTCTAACTGCTACACTTCAAGTTTTCTTCCTCTTCCCCTCTCCCATGGTGAATGGGAGTTTATATTAGTGCTAATAGTTTTAGATTAATTTTGTTTCTTGTTTCAAATTGTCCATGAACAGCTTTTGATTTTTTCTATCCAGTTTTTGAAATTAGTCACTGAATAACTTCAGCAAATATGCTAGGTCTGTAGAGTGTACATGTTCAGTTTGAGACTCCAAGAGCTTGGCTTGTTTAGCCTAACCAAAAGAAGGCTGACAGGAGATATGACTGCTCTCTAGAAATACATCCGTGGGATAAATACCAGGGAGGGAGAAGAGTTATTTAAGTTAAGCACCAATGTGGATATAAGAACAAATGGATATAAACTGGCCATCAACAAGTTTAGGCTTGAAATTAGACAAAGGTTTCTGACCATCGGAGGAGTAAAGTTCTGTAACAGCCTTCCAAAGGGGAGCAGTGGGGGCAAAAAACCTAACTGGCTTCAAGACTGAGCTTGATAAATTTATGGAGAGGTCAGTATGATGAGACTCCCTACAATGGCATGTAGCCAGTCTGCAACTACTAGCAGCAAATGGCTGGTGATGGGAAGGACTCTGAGTTACTGCAGAGAATTCTTTCCCAGGTGTCTGGCTGGTGGCTCTTACCTAAATGTTTAGAGTTTTTCCCCAGATCAGACTGGCAAAGACCCTGGGGTTTTTGGAGGTTTTTTTTTTTTTTTTGCCTTCTTCTGCAGCATGGGACATGGGTCACTTGCACTTAAACTAGTGTAAATGGTGGATTCTCTGTAACTTGAAGTGTTTAAATCATGATTTGAGGACTTCAGTAACTCAGCCAGAGGTTATAGGCCTATTACAGGAGTGGGTGGGCAAGGTTCTGTGGCCTGCAATGTGCAAGAGGTCAGACTAGATGATCATGATGGCCGTTTGACCTAGACTATGAGTCTGTTTTAATTAGCTGACATTCAAAGTCAGAAATGTGTTGGTTAGTTTTCATTGGACACATAGGTCACACGGTATGAATGTTTCCTTAATGGATGAGCTTAAGCCTTAGGACTTGTCTACATAAACACTTAGTTAACAGCAAGCTGAAATGAATCTATCCCGCACTAGCCTGCCATGCACTAATTGTCCATGTGGACACTCTAATCCACTCCTGTTTCAAAATGGGGTAGATCCAAGTGCCCTCGGGAATTCTTTTAGTGTGCAACAGCAGGGTCCACATGGACACTTAGTGTGTAGCAGGCTAGTGTAAGGTAGATTTACATCGAACTTGTCATGAACTGAGTGTTTGTATAGACAAACTTTAGGATCAGGTTGCCAGCGTAAATATTCCATTTTTTAATAATTCAGAATTCATATCCTGTAAATATTCTTCAGTATTTGCTTAAATTGCACTGTTTCACCAAGCACTTCTATCCAAAAATTCCTTTGCTCAAATATTCATAGAAAGTAAACACAAAAGGATCATGGACATAGCCAAATGGAAATTTTTAAGATTTTGAAAAAATATTTGCAGACGTTTGGCAGGATTGCTCATCTGTACTGAATACAAGTAATTAAGACATATATCTAATTATAATGTCTGATTAGCACCATTATCTTTACTGAGGAGGAAAAACTAATACAATGAAATATAAAATTAAGAATTTACTTATTTTATTCCTTAGATTCACAAATATGTAGTATCTTTGTAATAATTTGCTAGGAACATATAAGGATACCTAGTTTTAAGCAGAAGAAAGGATAGTACAGTATGGCACTACTAGTGATTTCCTAGCAAAAATAGTTCTCACAGTCCCCTTCTTCCCAGATTTTTCCCTAAAGTCCTCAGCTTGCCCTCATTCTACACACAGTTCCCACTGATCTCAATAAAAGTTGCATTTGTTGATTAAGAATACTGTATTCCTCTTAAGTGGTTTTATGACATAAGAGAAATTTGCTAACTCTTCTCTAATCCTGAAATCCAAGATACACATGCAATAGTTAAATGCAGGAACTGCCAGATTTATTGGTCCATCAACAGTTTTTTTCATTATGATGGGGGACACTGCTCTCAATTCATCCTGGCGAAGCACCCAAAAGAATGCTATTGTCCCAATGCAAAATTCCCAGGAAAGTCAACTGGAGTTGTGTTGGATTATTAGAGTACAGAATTTTGACTCTTGGGACAGATATAAGCAATCTCAAACCTGTCAATTGGTTCCCAGAAACATCTAAGAAATTTATGATAGAAGTTAAATTCACCAAACTGGAACAGCAGTAAATTACACAACCCTGAACCAGCTGATCAGTCTATACCCCAAGTTAGATGCACCCTAAAGTAGGTTAGGTAGCACTGCTTCTGTCTGTCTGTCCATGGGATTTTGGTGGGGGAGGGCATCCCTGATCAATGGATGAACTGAAACAGTGCATCTCCTAGCTGCATTCTTTCCGTGCAGTGATAGCCCCTGCAACAATGGAGAATGTGCAGCCAGATTCTACTGCAGGTCAATTTCCTGCTTCTAGGGCTGTGCATCTAGGTCTGCTCTGGCTTCCATTGGACATAGACCCAGGATTGAAGCTGGGCCTAGAGAGGAGATATGGCATACAAGATAAAACCATTATAATAGTCTTTATCATCTGATTACTTTACACCGGGGTTTCATGTGTGTCTATGTGTGTAACCTACACAAAGCAGCCCTTGTAATACTCCCGTCCAGGGTTTCTTTGTGACTATTGCAGGTGAAGAGAGTGGGCTAATAAAGTCTACATTGGTATCAGGCTGCTAGAGGTTTGCTTTAATCTGTTCATCTACTTGAGATAAAACCTACTGTTAATGAGTTATCTGCAATAGCCATATATAAAGTCCAGGCACCTGTTTCCATCCCAGCATCACATGCATCAGTGAAGTGCTTAGTAGGGTATAGCGACTGGCAGAGTTCATGTCCACATTTCATTTGTGTGAGAGCATGGTTCCCTAGCCATAGCATGTACTTAATAAAGCAGACCAGAAAAAGGGGCCTGCTGTATGAAGATGTGAAGCTACATCTTCCAGGATACTAAGAGTGCTTTGCACTTCCCTGGTGGCCCAAACAAGCCCTAAAGCTCATTTAAATGGCCACTTGAGATTTCCCTCTGCATAAGGGAATCCCCAGGTAATGTAGAGCTCCTGTGGTACTCTCTCTCTCCCAGCTTTTGGAGCAGGGGATATTGCCAAGAAATGGGGGATAGGGCTGGGTCTGTGTAAGCTCAGTGGCCCTGTGGAGCCATTGGCAACTGGTGTAAAACAGAGTAGCCCTGAGGATACTTTAATTTACACTGGAGACCAGCCAAGCAGACATATGGCTGCCTCCCCTTCTGAGCTGTCCTGAGGATGTAGGCAGTACCACAAGCAGGCTGGAGGGTGTATTAAATGGCACCTTATTATACTCCACTTCAGAAAAATCTCGGTGTGCATTTCAAACCCTAGCTTTAAATTTCTACTACAAGAATAATATTTTGAGAGACAAAGCTCCGCCTGGCCAAAATCTGGCAGATCTTAAAAGTGTGGCAGGAGTCTGAAAAGCAATTGTAAGGCTGATCCCTCACTACTCAGCAGATCAGCAGCACGTGCATATGCAGAATCATCTCTGATGAGACAGAATGAGCTGGATTCTCATCAGTTTTGTGCATCATCAATAGAACTGTGCCCTACTAATCCCCAGTCATTCCTGTGCACACCCAATAAAGGTTAAAGAGGTTGCACCAGTGCCACTATAAGGACACTATTTGGCCTACAGAAGCTTTATTAGTGGCAGTGATGTGGAGGGAAAACACTTGAATCATATCCCAGGGCGAGTTTTCAGAACTGATGATTAAAAACACCCCCGTAGTTTCACCTGTTAGCTGAGAAAACTGGATCTGATTAACAGTGAGTAATGCTAAACATGGAACCCCACAATGCCATGGAACCCCACAATGCCACTTTTCCACAGTAGAACTGTACTTTAAGCTCTAATCTGACTAGATATGATATCACCAGCCCAGGAGTCAGATGTTTTTTCTGGAGTTGTGCCCACACTGAAATATCAGAACCTAAGCCCCTTCCCCTGAATTTGATGAAGGCTTTTATCCAGAACCAGTCTCTACAATGGGCTAAAACAGAACACTGAATCTGAGTAATCCTGAAATTCAGATAGAAACTGGACCTAGATCCAAACTCTCTGGCTTGAGCCCATCTCAAAGATACTAAAAATCTAGATCTCCATTCATCCCTAGTTCCCTTATCACAAGACAAATATATATATCTCCAGTTTTTATCATTAGAAAGTCCATCCAGTCCTCAGATGATGCCTGTTGTACATTGTCCAAACTATCAAGGTCTTTACCAATACTTAGTTCTCACTGTACCACTCTAAAGGTTTCTAACCACACAGTTCTGATTAACTTCAGTAGGAGTTACCGAGAAGACACAATCTGGCCCTTAGTGTATTCTAACCATTACTTTCCTTGATTTGTTATGCAATCATTTGCATACGTAGAGCTATGGCTGCCCCCAACACTGAGATCCTTCTTTCAGGTTATTATTACTTACTATTTTCCTTAGGTCCTTTTCCTCCATTTTCCTTGAGTAAAATGCCATTCAAAGTCAAGTTTGCTTTCTTTTGTCTCTCCCTAGCTGCATCCGTTTACAATTACTGAATTCACTAAACTATACTTTTGCCCATTGCCTTTGGTGGCTCTACCTTCTTAAATGCAGTGGTCTTGCATTAGTCTGAGTGCCAAAGGACTACTAGCTGCTTCCAAGTTCAAAACCACTTCCTTTTTGTTTGCTCTCATTAAAATTAAATTCAGTTTTACTACCAAATAGGAAATAACCCCTACTAATATCAGGATGAGCCTCCAGCTAATTTAACGGGATCCTAAAAGGAATTCAAGTTTGAATTCTTGGAAGGGAGTGTAGCTCGATGGTTGGCGAGTTCACTGATTCAACCCCTTCCAACATTCCAGCATGCTGATTTCCTATAGGAGTTCCTGCTAGGAGTGAAAGCAGCTGCTAGGAGTGAAAACAGCTCCTCTGCATGAGGGCAGTAGAGAAGACACTGCCAGAGGGTGCAAAGAGGTGTAACTAACACATCCATGCATCAGTTTTACTGAACCTTGACCCACAGCTACAAAGAAATAATAATAATAAATTGATTCCTCTTTGAGATGCATTTTTGCCAATCATGAGACAAGTGTTTTTTATTTAATTACAGTTTGTAACGCCTACTAGGAATTTGTCAGACATAATTTTCAATGTCATAACTCCTTGCAGTTATTTTACAGTTTCCATAGTACTTTTTCATTTCCTGGCAACGCTGCCTTCACCATTTGCTACAGGGGGGCTTAATATAATGATGAAGTTTTCATAAGTGTCTAAACAATGTCAAGGCAATGTAAAGATAGTGTCAATGCAGTTCTGTGCAGATGACATTGTGATGGGCGGGAAGGGGAAAGCCCTGTCAGTACTCAGTATAGGTCTACAGAGCAAATATTTCAATGATAAAACAGTGTCACTGTGAGTTGAGAGGGACCGATCAAGATATGCAAAAGCAGAATATAGCCACTGTGAAGCTGTCAGGGCAACAACACAGTGTTAAAACTAGAGAAAAGTTCAATTGGCAGGGGGACCTGTCCTAACTAGTTGCACCTTGGTTTCCCTACTTCTCTCCTTTGACATATTCCATTTCCAGTATAGCACAAGGGGGATCCCAATCTGACTGAGGTCTCTGGACGCTGATGTAATATTTCAATAATATTAATTCAAAGTACTCCACCCCTTTTTGTGCTACACAGTGCTGGAGTTTGTACCTCTGTAAACGAGGATATTCCGGGGCTCAGTGGTAGGTCAGAGATGTTGCTTATCTGACGTACATCCAAATAAGTGCTGTCAATATGCCGTACATTGCTGTAAATATGCCGTACTTCTGGAAATAGCACACAGCTGTGCTGCACAGCTTGATCCTGGGAAGCGCTGAGCACTCTGCCTCCAGTTCAGCAGAAGGTAAGCATGTGCTTAATTTTAAGCATGTGAATAATCCCACTGACTTCAGTGGTAGTACTCACATGTATAGAAGAGCATGGATTGAGGCCACATGTTCAACACTTTGCGGAATCGATCCCATAATGACCTTCACACAAAGTGCTTTATAGGCTTGATCTTCCACCACTGAATGGGGACTTTGCTATTACCTTCAGAGGGTGCTGGATCAAATCCTCTAAGCACTGTATAAATAAAAAAAATCTCCATTTAACTTTTAAAGAAGTCTAATGTCCTATGACCAAATCCAGCTCCCATTAAGTCAATGAAAACAAAATAAAATCAAACCAAACCCCCACAATGGTTGGCTTAATGGAAGTTAGATCTGGCCCTTTATATTTCAGAACTAATAAAACCTTGTTGGACTGGGTAGAACACTAATGTCTTAAGCTTAGCTGGTAAGACCTGAAATATTATTGGCCTATGGACCAATTGGGGAGACAGATATCATAATAGCTCCTGGTCTCTGACATTATGTATTTGTTTGTATTACAGTATCTCTTAGGAGCCCCAGTCATGGACCAGGACCCCGTTGTGCTAGGTGCTGTACAAACAATATTCTACTGTCATTCCTGACAGACAGTAGCATACTGAGCTATGTAGATAGCCTATCTCTAGGCAAAGAATCTGGGATTTGGATGTTCATTTTTAACACACAATAACTATGAATATTAAGTATTGTACGTGGTGAAAGGATTCAATACCTAGAAAATATTTACAGCTGACAATATTTGAGATGTACAGGAAAACTGAGATTTGGATAACCCTACAACTACTTCCCTAATGAGCAAAAAACATAGAGGATAAAGGGTTGACCCCCAGGAAATAGAGTCAGACCACAAACAAAACACAGTACCCCTGAATCAACTTTTCTTGTAGCAAGATCCTTGGAGAGTGGGAGAGAGACATCCTTTGGAGAGGAGGAGTAGTGGGAGTGGATGTATAGCTCAAATATGCCAGTTTCTGATACTCTTACTCATGTCAGACAGTATTCGGCTCACGTAGTTGCAATGACATCTACCGCTGGAGTGAGGTCCTCCCCAACATGACTTGAGGACACCAGAATCCAAGTGAATCCGTGTGGGTGGAAATCTGTGACCATACAGAATCCCTCTGAACTCCATATGCCTTCAAATTAAAGGTGAAAATGCTAAGTGTTTCTTAAAATGATCTCTATATTTATTTGCACTCCTTTTGGAAAAAAACATAGGTACAGATGTATCAGTCAGTAACAAATTTTCCAGCACACTGCTTATGAAACACAAAATTTTTCGGATTGTGTCCCCCCTTACTCCTCTCCATGCCCTGCCCTGCCCTCCCCTCCCTTCCACTCCCCCGGAGCTGGGACCAGGAGCGAGGCCAAGGCTGGGAAAGGGAATATGGAAAGGGGTAAGGGGGTCGAGGTTGGGGCCGCAGCTAGGGGTAGGTCTGGGAGCAAGGTCTCGGCCAGGGGCTGAGGCTGGGGGCAGGAGTGAAGTTGTAGCTGGATTGCAGTGGGGGCCGGCAACTGGGCCTGTGGTCAAGTGTAACTCCATTCCCAGCCTTGCCCCCAGCATCTGTTCTGGGCTGGGAACAGAGCCGCGGCAGACGTTGAGGATGGGGCTAGGCACACATGGGGCCAGGAGCCAGGGCTGCAGCTGGTGGCAGGACCAGAGCAGAGCTGGCAGTGGGAAGAGTTGGGTGGTGCTCCCTCCCTGCCCCTGTGGGGGCTGGCCCACATCCCGCCATAACTCCATCCCCCCGACAGTCCTTCACGCCCCCATAGGTGGTGTATCCTACACTTCGGGGACCTCTGGATTAGAGTAGAAAAGATTTCTGTTCCACTACTATGGCCATTTGTTCAGAATGAGAGCATGAAATCCAAAGCCCTAACCCTATGGTTTTTTTTATTTGAACTGCAAGTAGTATATGAAACTAAGTTCAACCTGCAGCAGCACTGTTCTTAGTAAGCTGTTTTAACTGATTATACCGTAGATTGTTATGTTGCGTTAAAACGTGAGGGTTTTTTCCTCAGATTCCATTAATATGAAAATGTTCTGCCCATTTGGATCAGGTGTCAGCTGTAGTTGAGTGTTTCTCTCGCCAGAGGCTCAGATGCCTCCTACCATTACTGTTCACACCTCACCAGTTATGTGCCTCTAGTAATTATTGCAACTAGCCAATCATCATAAAGGAAGGCCTACAGGATGGCAGGTTGAGGATTATAGTCGGTGGTTGGTCCAAGGTGATAATGAGAGAGTGCAAGGAGTGTTAACCAGATAAAGAAATGCTGTGCAACTGAAACCGTTTCAAACCAGTAATGGAAGTCGCAGACCCAGTGATTGGCTATGATTGTTATGTAGTGAAATGTGTATTGATTTTTGTGGCGGGGGGGAGGGGAATCAAACTGGTTACTTGAAAATATAAGGCTAAACCCTGGGACCCTTACTCAGGCCCACTAGGAGATGCATATGGGTGTGCTGCCACTGGAGCCCACAGGTGGAATTGTGGCTGACCAATTCTTCCTGGGCTCTCCCAGGAAGCACACACCAGAGTGGCAACTCTATCCTCTCTTTGGTAGGGTCAGTGTGCCCCCAATTATCTCTAGCACTTTTGGGTGAGCTAGCCAGGAGCTTCTCAGCAAGCCTTTGCTGGTCCCTGCATAGAAGTACATGTGTGATAAGTTCCTTGTGTCCTTTCCCTGTACATCTGAACAATACTCATCAGAGTCTGCCCTCAGGTTTTACTTATTCCTTTTTTTCATATATTACTCAGGACAAAACCCATCGGGCTAGTGTAGGTGTGGCACTACAGTCTGGAACCTTAAGGCTGAGGAGAAACTAAGGTCTTTTAGTCTATAGTTGGTGTAGTATTCCATATTCTTGGGGAATCTCATGTTAACTACTCCCTTTTCCTATTTAATAACGGATCTATACCAAGAGGGCATATTTCTGTTGAAATTCTCCACTGATTTCAATCACAAAATCAGAGTTCATGATTCTAATGAATGGCAGGAGGGAAAACAACAGAATAAAGACAATGGACTTCAAGACAGCAGTCTTTAGCAAACTCAGAGGATTGTAGGTAAAATCCTGTGGGAAGCAAGACTATGGGGAAAAACAAGGTCACAAGCATTGGCAGTGTTTTAAAGAGATATTATTAAGGGCATAAGAGCAAACTATCCCAATGCGCAGGAAGTATACCAAGTAGGTCTCAGATCATTTTGGCTTAATCAGGAGATCTTCAATCATTCGAAACTCAAAAAAAGAGTCCTACAAAACGTGGAAACTAGGTCAAATTATGAAGGATGAAAATAAAACAGCAACACTAGCATGCAGGGACAAAATTAGAAAGGCCAAGACACAAACTGAGATTAAACTAGCTAAGGATATAAAGAGTAACAAGAAAATATTTTACACATTATTAGAAGCAAGTTGAAGACCAGGGACTGAGTAGGCCTATTACTCAATGAGGGGGAAAAGACAATAAAGAAAATGCAGCAAGTGTTAAATGCCTTTTTTGTTTCAGTTTTCACCAGAAAGGTTAGCAGTGATCAGACAACTAACATAATGAACGTGTAAGTGGGGTAGGATCTCTGGCTAAAATAGGGCAAGAACAAGTTAAGAATTACTTAAACAATTGAGATGTTTTCAAGGTGGCAGGACCTGATGAAATACATCCTAGAATACTTAAGGAACTGGCTGAAGATATCTCTGACCTATTAGCAGTTATCTTTGAGAACTCATGGAGGACAGGAGAGATCCCAGAGGAGCAAATATAGTATCTGTCATAAATATAAAGGGAAGGGTAAACACCTTTAAATCCCTCCTGGCCAGAGGAAAAACCCTTTCACCTGTAAAGGGTTAAGAAGCTAGGATAACCTCACTGGCACCAGACCAAAATGACCAATGAGGAGACAAGATACTTTGAAAGCTGGACGGCGGGAGAAACAAAGGTTCTCTCTGTCTGTGTGATGCTTTTGCCTGGAACAGAAAAGGAATGGAGTCTTAGAACTTCGTAAGTAATCTAGCTAGATATGCGTTAGATTCTGTTTTGTTTAAATGGCTGATAAAATAGCTGTGCTGAATGGAATGTATATTCCTGTTTTTGTGTCTTTTTGTAACTTAAGGTTTTGCCTAGAAGGATTCTCTATGTTTTGAATCTGATTACCCTGTAAGGTATTTACCATCCTGATTTTACAGAGGTGATTCTTTTACTTTTCTTCTTCAATTAAAATTCTTCTTTTAAGAACCTGATTGCTTTTTCATTGTTCTTAAGATCCAAGGGTTTGGGTCTGTGTTCACCTATGCAAATTGGTGAGGATTTTTATCAAGCCTTCTCCAGGAAAGGGGGTGTAGGGTTTGGGGAGGATTTTGGGGGGAAAGACGTTTCCAAGCAGGCTCTTTCCCAGTTATATATCTGTTAGACGCTTGGTGGTGTTAGCAATAAAGTCCAAGGGCAAAAGGTAAAATAGTTTGTACCTTGGGAAAGTTTTAACCTAAGCTGGTAAAAATAAGCTTAGCGGGTTTTCATGCAGGTCCCCACATCTATACGCTAGAGTTCAGAGTGGGGAAGGAACCTTGACAGTACCCATCTATAAAAAGGGGAATAAAGACAACCTGGGGAATTATAGACCAGTCAGCTTAACTTCAGTACTCAGAAAGATAATGGAGCAAATAATCAAACAAAGAATTTGTAAGCACCTAGAAGATAATAACAATACAAAGCACCTAGAAGATAATACAATGATAAATAACCATCAAAATGGATTTGTCAGGAACAAATCATGTCAAACCAACCTAATATCCTGCTTTGGTAGGGTAACAAGCTTTGTGGATCGGGGGAAACTGGAAATGTGATATATCTCACCTTTCGTAAGACTTTTGATACTGTCTCACATGACCTTCTCATAAGCAAACTATGGTGATAAACCCTAGATCAGGGATTCCCAAACTTGGTTTGCGGCTTGTTCAGGGTAAGCCCCTGGTGGGCCGCGAGACGCTTTGTTTACCTGAGCGTCCGCAGGTACTGCTGCTCACAGCTCCCAGTGGCCGCGGTTCATAATAAGTGGGCTATTATCAACAGGAGAAAAAAAAACTTTTGTAGTAATAATCAGGATGGCCCATTTCAAACAGTTTTCAAGAAGGTGTGAGTAACAGTAGAGGCAAAATTAGCATGGGGAAATAGTTTTTAGTTTGTGTAATGACTCATCCACTCCCAGTCTTTATTCAAGCCTAATTTAATGGTGTCCAGTTTGCAAATTAATTCCAGTTCTGCAGTTTCTCATTTGAGTCTGTTTTTGAAGTTTTTTTATTGAAGAATTGTGACTTTTAGGTCTGTAATTGAGTGTCCAGGGAGGTTGAAGTGTTCTCCGACTGGTTTTTGAATGTTATAATTCTTGACGTCTGATTTGTGTCCATTTATTCTTTTGCAAAGAGACTGTCTGGTTTGGCCAAGGTACATTGTATGCAAAAGAGTTGGTAGGGCAACACCCATTTTTTCATGTTCTCTGTATATATATATCTTCCTACTGTATTTTCCACTGCATGCATCTGATGAAGTGGGTTTTAGCCCAAAAAAGCTTATGCCCAAAGAAATTTGTTAGTCTCTAAGGTGCTCCTCTAAGGTGCTTCTCAAGTACTCCTCGTTCTTTTTGCTGATACAGACTAACACGGCTCCCATTCCAAAGTAATACTGTTGCCAAAAAAAAAAGCCCCAATTGGAGTAGTGTGGCCGGTTCTGGGCACCACACTTTAGGAAAGATGTGGACAAATTGGAGAAAGTCCAGAGGAGAGGAACAAAAATGATGAAAGGTCTAGAAAATGAGGAAAGATGGAACAATTGGATTTGTTTAATCTGGGAAAGAGAAGACTGAGGGGAGGAGACATAACTGTGTTCAAGTAAAATGTTATAAAGAGGAGGGTGATAAATTATTGTTCTTACCCACTGAGGACAGGACAAGAAGTTATGGGCTTAAAATTGCAGCAAGGAAGATTTAGGTTAGACATTAAGAAAAACTTCCTAACTTTAAGGGTAGTTAAGCACTGGAACAAATTGCCTGGGGATGTTGTGGGATCTCTGTTACTAGAGGTTTTTAAGAACAGGTTGGACAAACACCTGTCAGGGATAATTTAATTAATACTTAGTCCTGCCTCAGGGCAGGGGACTGGACTAGATGACCTATTGAGATCCCTTCCAGTCCTATATTTCTATGATTCAATGATATCTTGTGTCTTGTATATCTGTCACTGCAGTCACTATTCATGACTTAGCTTTCTTTTAGTCCAACTGTAACATGTCATGGGCATTAGTAGCCCAAAAGAGGAGAAATCATGGTTTAAACCATAGCACCAGTAGTCAGGTGACATGGATTCATGACTGCGGTACTGACCTGCTGAGCAACACTGAACAACTAATCTCCCTGTCCCTCGGTTTTCTCATCTGTAAAATGGCAATAATACCCACCTCTCAGAGGTGGTGTGAGGATTCACTCATGCATGTTTATAAAGCGCTCTGAGATCTTCACATGACAGGCACTATATCTAGTGAAAGTATTTTATGGATACTTTGTCACTAGCTCTGTGCAGACAAACAAACCAGTGGAAGAGTGTGCAAGAAGCCCCCACCTACACAAACACTTGCAGTATTGTGCACAGCCTTGTCACAATTGTAAGCTTGCACTCTCTGAGCTAAATTCAGAGTAAGTCTAAAAGAAGTCCAAACTGATGTAATGTTCCTCTTCTGGTTTAAACAACATCGATGTTACAGCAGCTTAGACTCCCTTAGGGTGACTTCTTTACACTCATACCCACTTGCCAAGTGGGTGTAAGCAGGTCTAGTGGAGTCTAACTGAGTGTAGGGGATCTAACTTACACCTTCCCTCTGAATTTGGCCTTGTGAGCGCAATGATTGCTTGCATCACTGGCAGCACTAGCTTCTCCGAAGGAGTGGGATGGGAGGAGCTAGATCCCATGGGGTGGGGTACACGCTGCACACTTTCAAAGGGTGGTGGCAGAGGTCACTCTCTGTCCTGTGTTCCCCTGGCACTTCGAGACTCTGTGCCTGCCTGAGGCACAATGTCTCTGGGAGCAGCTTCCAAACCCCTGTACCACCAGCATGATATTACAACCCCATGCTGTCGCTTCCTGTATAAATGGAGCAGCAGCAAATACAGTATCCATAGAAGTGAAACCAAGGAGGACATCTAGGCCTACAATAAAACTGGACTCCCCTGTAGCTCTGGTCACTGTTTTAATTCAACACTGTTAGTAAAATGCCATTTGAAAATCTGGCCACGCAACCTGAATTAAAATATATCGCTCTGAGTGCTGAGAGGACAAATGAGTTTCACAAGGTGAAATGGGAATTTGACCTTGAACATGAAAGCAAAGCCCTGACTGCTAGCATACAAAAATGTTAGCTTCCAAGACTTCACTTAAGAAGCAGAACTAATTAGAGAAGATTAACAGAAATGAGGCATATAATAGCTGGAATGAGGCATGACTGCAGTATGAAAGGCTGAATTGCTGGCCTTGGCATCAAGGTCAAAATCCTAAAAACTACACAGGTTGTGGTTCAGGTTTTTTTTAAAAGGAAGCAACAGATTTTGCAGATGTTCCTGTGATAGCAGCACTCATCACGTGGCTATTTTGTATACAAGTGCCTTCCCCACTCCGATATTGTTCTAAGCTCTAGTGTCATGGTATGGTTCTGAAGGCGGGCGTCTCAGTGATGGTAATGCTCAGCATTCCTGTGGCTCCCCAGGAGTTCTGTTAGAAGGGCATAAGTAATAACATGGTTGTGATGCTGGGATCCTGCAGGGGAGATTTTGAAAGGAGAGGATTTTGAGCCATGCTTCAGGGCTAAATGTTATATGTTTTTAAGGACACTGATATTTGATTTAGTTTATTTCCCAGCCCTAATCTCCCTCCCCAGTTTTTTTTAAATTGTGTCTGAAGTGGGAGTTAAAGGCCTCATCCCAATAATTCTATCTCCCCCATTCATCTCCTAGCATTCCCCAAGCCCTAAATCATCCATTGGATTGCTACAAACATCCCAGAACTGATAATGCAGTTCTTCTGATGGCCTGGCTCAGATGACTGCTATACCAGCACCGTGATAACTGACTCAGCCTGGCTGAAAATGTTTCATTTCTTTATTATCAGTTTTATGTCAATTCTTCTAGCCCTTCCCAAAATGCTTTGTGGTATGGCTTTATTTTCCAGAAGCCAATGTTATTGTAAGTGCATAATACTTCTCTGTAGTTACCACTGAAAATACAAACACTGAGCAGTTGATTGCAGAAAGGAAGCAGTCACCCATGAAGACAGACTCAAATTTTTCAGTTCAAACTAATTCACAATTCTAGTATAAAAGCTATCCAAGGCTGAAAGATGAGAGGTGAAGCAATCTGCCAGCTGTCTGAACATCCAGTATTTGTGTGTGTGTGTGCACGCATGTGCATGTGTTGATAAAATAAGTGAAATCTTTATCTGTTTGCAAAATATTTGACACAGCTCATCTGTACTAAAATAAGGTATAATTAAATCATTTGTAAGTCCCTAAGTGCATTTCCCCCAGAACAACATGTTCCTTTGTTAGCTCAGAGAACACATCACTATCGTTCAGATAATATTAAAAAAATAGATTTCTAAATGACTGCATCTTGTCTGTTACATAGAAATCCGTGTTATGTATAACCACAACCCACTTGCATTTAACAGAAAGCAAATGCAGATGCTACTACCACAGAGTAGAGCTAACATTGAATGGGCAAGGATTATTACCACCATTCAGTCAGTCTTTCAAAGAAGATTAAAGAGTGTGGTCCTACTTGTGATGCCTCCTAACGCAGGGAAGGAGTCTCAAAGGGAATTCTCCTGAATCCACTTGAAAATAAACTGTTCCTGATCATAAGCTATTAAACAAAGTTTGTGTGTATAAACATAAAATAGAACGCTGGGCCTGACCAGTGATAAAACAAAATGGAATGGAGTTATACTAGTGTAAGGCCAGAATAAGTAAATCTAGAATCAGGGCTACTGTATGCTGTGTTTGGTGCTGAAGGTGCACCTCTGAGTCTTTTGGGTCATGTGATGCAGCCCATATGACACAGAAAGCCTTGAATGCAGCATAACTACTGTGGTTCTGTTGCTCAGGGAGAACAGCAGGGAGTGCTGTATGGAACACCTCTCCAGGAAGCCTTCCTGGGCCCTACAGCAGATAGGATTTTTCAGGGCAGGGTGCAGGGCTAGTACATCCCTGTCTATATGGAATCACCAGCCAACTGCCTTCCCTTGGGTGCAGTGTCTGTTGGATCTGTTGTATTCTTCAGGCTATAGCAGTGGCCACAGAGCAGCTCCACTTTTGCTCTGCAGCCTGTAGGGAAGAATTACATCTCTCCCCATCCAGCCTACCAGATCTCTCCACCGGCCAGTCTGTTTAATCAGCCCATGTGCTGGGAAGAGGATTTGGTCCTTTTCTCTAGCACAAGCAAAGACCGAAGTACTGGAAGGTCCCCTATTTCTTTGTGAATTTGAATGTACTTTGGAAAAAGCCTTTAAAATGCAAAAATAGTAATTGATTTAGGCTACCTGGTGTCCTCACTCCATCACAGGAGCCCCAAATTGGCTGCATGTTGGATGTAATTGAACTAGACATGAAATGCTAAAGATCGAAAGGAACAGACAGTTCTCATTATATCAAGCAGAGGGCGTTTTTACACAGACCAAGACTTGCAAAATGTTCAGTCTGATTAAGTGTGAATATAGAATTACAAATGTCAGTGACGTTTCACTTGGGGAAAAAACCCTCCAACTGAAAGGCAAAGATGATGTGGATGAGTGTGGGGATAGCAACTGAGCCTTGTTTTATAGGTGCTACAAAAATCTGGCCATTGATTGGCCTTTTCAGTTACATGGTAGATACATCATTTTGTGCTATCCTATAACAGGACACACTGTAATGTGCCCTTTCGAATCCTGAAATATAAGGGCAGTGAGCAAATAGGTTGGGGTTTAGGAAGTCTCCTTCTCCCATTTGCTCCCCTCATATCCTCATATGATTTTTAGGTGGAAATTCAAAGGGAATTTATCAAGATTCTGAAATGTTCAGAAAATGTTTTCTTAAACTTCTGTTCTACAGCTGGGACTAGAACAAAAAGAGTCTTGAAGGCCCGGCACAGCTCCACTCCATCCTATGGCTTTGATCTCATCTCCGATTACATCCTTCCCAGCTCCACCAATAAATGCCAGATTCAGTGCTGCTGCTCTCACTGACAGCTCCATGCCATTTACCACACCAGCTTCTCGGCCCTCCTCGCCCAATCTGCAAAGCTGGTACCTTCCCTCTCTTTATGCCCTCCTAAATGCTAACTCTCCACTCTGTACTGGCACTGTCAAGTGGCCATGGCTGGAGGAAAGCGAGTGTGACCAGGGCTTTTCCTTACACGGTGCCAGACTTCAGCTGTGTTTCTGGCCCCCTGTGGATCTTGAAGCCTGGTATGAGGGAGGCCAGCATGCACAGTGGAGCAGTGCTGGTATAAGCCAGTGATATATGTACATCCTAACCTGTGCTCTGCATTGTTTATCCACACCCCAGGATCCGGCCCATAATCAAAGCCATGCACTTGATGCTCAGAAACAGTTTACTCTTGCACCTGAAATTCTACTGAAATGTACTCTCTGGCCAGCCATTATGGCACATTCAGCAATGGATACTTCACATATTTAAGAAAATGTATTTAAAAATCAATATCACCATGCAAACAAACCTGAGGTGCCAGTCACTGGTTTTGAAAGGTGGGTGAGTTAT
This sequence comes from Lepidochelys kempii, assembly GCF_965140285.1. NCBI lineage: Eukaryota > Metazoa > Chordata > Testudines > Cheloniidae > Lepidochelys > Lepidochelys kempii. The sequence goes on along the minus strand of NC_136387.1, from coordinate 63,908,988 downwards.
GCTCCTACCTGTTGATTTTATATATCATGGACTCCTCCTTCAGGTGTAAGAAGTCTGGATGCTATACTGTCACCAGATTTATGAATGGTTATGTATCCTGGATCCATTACTGAAACTTATTTTCAATCATCTACAAAATATCACCAGGATCAGATCACTGCTCAGCATATCCGATTTGGAACAACTAAGATAGGTGGCTGCCTTTTCAGTGCTAAATTATTGCACTTGATTTTGGGAGCTCCTGTTCTCATTACATAATAAATGCAAATTATTTGAAATGCCTTATATCCACATCCTTATTGACATGTAACGTTATTGGATGTTTTTCTAAACAATATGCTCTATGAATTATTTTGGGGAAATTCTGTGTTCTCTGTCATACAGAAGGTCAGACTAGATGATCACAAGATTAGATGGCCTTGGAATGTATGGACTGTCTGAGCATATTGCTCCTGTTTCAAAGTCTTTGCCTTGGCTCCCTGTCAAATTATACATTGATTTCAAAGTCCTTTAACTCCCATTCAAAGTTATGAATAAATGTGGCACAGTCTACACAGCAAATCTTCCCTCTTGCTGAGTACAGTTTTCTTCATGATCCATTCCCTTTGTGGATGGAGAGCTGGTAAATATGGCCCCCGGAGATTACACTCAGTGCTGAGGTTCTCCTTGGCTGGCACAGAGCTGTGAAAAGGCTCCTACTATCATCCCCAAAATGGGGATATGTTGCCAGAGGCATAACCAACACACAGTGTACTTCAATTATTCTCAGCTCTCTGTGGCCACTTGGGTTCCACTGGCAGCTTGAACATAAATTACAGCAGCCTTGAGGCTTATTATCTGAACTAGGTGCCAGGCAGGTCTCTGATAGCCCCAGAATACAGGAGGCACAAAGATGGTTCCCACAGACCTGGAACAATGGAGACTCAGGGCCGTTGTGTTTGTGGCTGATTATTTAGGTAGGAATCAGCACTTGGTTTGTCCAAGTTATAAATCTGAGTCAGTATGATTCTGTGTGCCCTGTCTGTGGGACTCGCTGAGATCTAAAGATGCTTTGTCTGTCTCATTCTAGGGGAGATTAAAGAAATAGGATTCAATCGTGCCTGGCCTTGTGCAGATGAGCCAGGGGAGGAAGAGAGCTCTCCCTTTGAGCAGTACTCACTCAGGATGCATAGGCACAGTGCCAGACCATGTGCTCCCCAGCATACAAAGACAGCTCCAGGCTAGTACCACTGTCCCCGCTAAACTCTGCACCCTGGTTAGTAGAGTGGGACTCAAGCAGGAACCATTCACACAGTGGTTTAGTGGCCACACTTCTAGAGGCATTGTGACTCCAGCCCCCATTGCAGAGGCTGCATAGAGGCTACTCCAGCCTGAGCTTGCAGCAACAGCTGCAGAATGCCTGGAGAGAGAGGATTATTTCCCTGTAGCCTCAAGGGGTCCTCTAATCCCAGCTGCTTGGGCTATGTATGAGAGAGAGGCTTTGGGACTTCCTGCAGAAATATTGTACTATTTGTGCAAAATAGTGACTTATTTTCTAGAGGAGTAAAAACCAATCAATATAAAGTGAATGTAAGACTCTAACTTGAAAATCTGTTTCTGTTTTTTGCCAGGTTATTTTTAATTTAATCTGAGAGGCCTTTCACTGATAAGGCCAATGTGAAAAACTATAAGGAAATAAAGAAAAGTTCAATTTAAGGACTGATTGATAATCTTTAAAATCAACGATCGAGAATAATAGTATCATCTGCATGATGCCTGTTGTCTGTGCATCCAGATTTAGGATAAAAGTCTCCCCTAAGAAAAAATAGTAAGTATCAGGAACAAAAATAGTCATCTTTGATTATTTTCTTGACTCTTCAAACACTGCAAAGTTGCTTAGAGGTTAAAATATTATGATTGATTTTTTTTTTATTTTTAAAGAGGTGTCTTACAATTAACCAAACAGTGAATATTTAAGTTGTATGGAAAAATCTAATTTGGCTGATGGGGTTTGAACAGCCTTTTAAGTAATCCTGCCCAATAATCCCATGGTTATTGGTTAACTACAAATTTTCACTGAGTTCACACCTGCATACTTTGTTGGAGAGCATTTGGAATTTCATTGCTGTAGGATCCCTAGCTATTTAATTCAGCCAATGTGGCATTGAACAAAATCAGCTTTACCTGTTTCAGTGTTATATGCATACATAGTATAACACGGAATGATTAATTATTATTATTATTCTCTGCATATATTTGCTGCCTTTTATCCAAGGAGCATTGTGTGCTCTTCAAACAATTAATTCAGCCTAACAATACGTTTAGAGTTAGAGAAGGATTATTCCAGTGCTACAGATGCTAAAACTGAGACACACAGATATTAAGTGACTTACTCAGCATTATATATGAAAACTGCAGAATAGGACCCCAGTTTCCTGGCTCTCTGTTCTGTGACTTAGACATAAAATCACCCTTCCTGGGTTCTATGGATATACACCCTAATTTATTTTGAATTTACTGGACCAAATTTAAATGATTTTAATGTGTGGTACACCCTTGGACTCTGACACTCAGTTAAATATCACACTCTCATAAAGTAATCTGTGTAGGAAAGGGATTGGGAGATTTTTTCCATCAGGATAGGTAGACTGGCTCAAGAGAAGTGATCAATTTGCAAGTGTGCATTCACTTTTCACTTAGAATTTTACACTTGCATATGCAAATACTGTTCACAATTATCTATTGTGCACAAGGAAGTTAAGTATTTGCATTTGCAACTGCTGAAAAATTGACCAATAAATATTAAATTCCTAAATACACAATAGGACATCATACCAGTGATGTGAACCCTGAACATTACAAACAAATCCAAGTCTCGTAAATTGTGAGTTATACATGTTACCAATCTTTTGATGTACGAAGTGCACTTTGATGGTAAACCTCTGTAACCTGAAGCTAAACCACGAGGCAGAATCAAGTCCTGAGAATTAACAAAATATACCTTTGTAATAAAATTGCAATTCCACCAGTTCTAACATGCATGACTGCCCACTAGAGGAATAACTCCCAAGAGAAACACTTGACAAGGGGTAAAATTTTGGAAAGAGCCTATGTGACGTAGGCTCCTAAATTTCAATCTCAAAAGTGACATTGTAGCCAGGTTTCATTGAAAATCAATAAGAGTTAGGCTCCTAAGTGCCTAACTCACTTTAAAAAAAGGGAATTAGGCTCCTAAGTCACATAGGGCCAGATTTTCAAAGGTATTGAGGCACCGATATGAATCTTCAGGTGCCCCAATGGGATTCTCAAAAATGCCCAAGCATGTTAGTTGCCTAACTCCTATTTCAATCTGCATCTTTTGGCACTAACGCACCTTTGAAAATATGGCCCTTAAGCACTTCTGACACTTTTACCCATCTATATATACAGTTTATTTGTTTATATCAGTGCTCAGCTCTCTTAATATTTTATTACCGGTCTCTCACTACATTTTCTCTGATACAAAATATGTCAATGCTTCAAAATGATGTGCACAACCTGTGCAGGTAGCTGGAAATAAATGATAAATACCCTTCATCTAAATTCTTTTCTTTCTTGTTATTGATGTAATAGATCATTATTCATAGACAACACCAATTTATAGGGTTGATTAATGATCTTCCTACTGAATCACCTTCCTTTCCCTAGGTCTTTCTGATTTGTGACTATTTATATTCCTGTATTGAACTACCCAAACTTTTTTTAAAAAGAATAAAAAGCTGGTAAGTTAGATTTCAGCAGATTTTGCAAAGGTAGCAATCTTCCCTGAAGTTGATATTTTCTCATTGGTGGTCCTAAAGCTCCAGACTGTTAACATTAACTACAAAGGCCAAATTAAAGATCCACAGTCAAGGTCTGTAGACTAAATTAGTAACTAACCTGAGAGTGAATTTTCCTACTTTAAAGATCTCACCTTGATGAGTCACCAGTTGCATTTTCCCTTTAGTATCATTTTCTCATTCCTTTCTTTAGAATCATTATTTCTGTGTGCTTCATAAATGCACACATCTACACACACACTCATAAACAAATGCATGTACACACACACACACGCATTTTTATATAAACAAACAAATACAGTAAAAGCTGTGTCATGCGGCACTTTATCAACCAGAAAGCTCTATACACTGGCATTTCTGATCTTCATTGAAAGTTTGGTTTATAGTCCAGTTGGCACAGGGCTGGCAGGCTTACTACCTGACTCTGCGTGGCTCCCCGGAAGCGGTGTCATGTCCCTGCTGCTCTGTGGTGGAGGAACAGGCGTGGGGGGTTTGGAGTGCGGGAGGAGGTGCGGGACACAGGCTCTGGGAGGGAGTTTGGATGAGGAAGGGGTTTGCGGATGCCAAATCCGGGTGGCTCACACACCCAAACTCCCTCCCTCTTAGCTAACTGGAATTTTTGACTTACCAGCACCCTCTCTTCCCCCAACATGGTGGATAGCAAAGCTTTTACTGTACATGGAGAAAGCATTTTTGAGAGGTCAGAAAGAACAAACAGTTATAACACTTACATATCCTTCCTGTCTCTGCCAGTTTTGACATGGACTTCAATGGGAGCAGCATCAAGCTGTTGCACATAAATTTTCAGAAGCGTCCATAAATTTTGAGTGTTTTCATTTTGGCAAAACCACACTGGGATATCTAGAGACTAATGTAGAGAGTCTCAGCACCCCTCAGTTCCCATTTTAGCTCCTTCACAAAACATGCAGTAGGGATGGCTTTCTCTCTATATTGGACTGTGAAATATTTAATTGCTGTGTTGTAATCTGGTTGTGTTGTTCAGTTATTGAATGGTGGCTATGAAAAGAAGTGGAACCTGACCCAGTTCTTTTAAGATCTTAAGAAGTTACTTTCAGTTATTAGGAAGACACAGATAATAGTAATGGGGGATTTGATTATTAGAAATATAGACAGAAATATAGACAGTTGGGTTTGTGATGACTGGGAGAACCACCTGGTGAATTGTCTGCTGGGTAGGAAGGTTGCAGATCTCTTGAGACATCTAGATAGACTTATGTGCAGTCGTGGAGAGGACCTTGTGGTTGTGGTGCATGTAGGTACCAGTGACTTAGGGAAAGGTAGGAGAGAGGTGTTAGAGGTGTAATTAGCTTATATTATTTGCCAGGTGCAATTCTTGCTACCACAGAAATTTAGACTTTACTCACAACTTGCAGAAGTTATTACCTTGTGCATGAATTACAGTGTGGCCAGTGCCACTTTATATCCTTGTGATTCAGACAGTTTGCTTCCAAAGGCAGTGAGGAAATTTTGTGTGTGTGCATTATAATGAGGTACATAAAAGGAACTTAAAAAGGACTCCAGTGAAGTTAAAGTTCTCACTTTGGGCTTACTTTGGATGATGATCTGAATGAGAAAGAGGAAGAAATATTTTATTTATGATGAAATCTGTGCAAACCAGAATTGAAGGGGAAAGCCACAAGGCTCCTCACATTAGCACTCTGACATAATTGAATGCATCTCTAGCTGCCACTGCATTCCGCAGTTAACTAATGAGGAACTATTAAAGTACAGTATCTGTTATGAACTCATCAAACATTCATTCTAACAATACTTCATGATTCCCTTGATTGCTGGGAACCTGCCTGATGTCATCCTGGTATGCATGAGGGACCATCAACATGAGCAAAACCACAAATGTCTTTGTAAGAAGAGCTTTATTCTGACTACAGTAATTAGGCATTAATTAGAAGTTTACTGAGTAATGAGAATAGTTACAGGAAAGAAAGTTCTTGTTCATAGGGAAAAATTACACAGTGCTCACATTTCAGAGGGGAAAAGGAGGAGGTCAAATAAAGCTGAGATATTTTGCACAGAACTCCCAGATGGAATGACAGTCTCATTTATGTACATTTGGGGTAGAAAATTTTGGAATAGTATACATTAATAAATGGTTGATTTTTTTCAACTGAGCTGAAAAATCATGAAGTCACTGTAATGGATTAAGATAGTTTTAGATTTTAAAATTTATCCAGTGAATTTTTATTAATATTAGATTATCCTTCATTAGTATTAGATTCTTCATTGTGTAGAGTCTATGATAACATAAAGCAAACAACAACATTGATGATTGGTCTGTTATAAAATGGGGTTAAAATCTAAGGCCCTGATCCTGCAAATGACTCCTTTGAGCTCAGAGGTCTGTCCACACAAAGTCAGCCTCAGAGTTGGGGCCTAAATTACAGCTACATTTGGCACAATTCATTTACAATGGTCATTTTAGAGAGATAATGTGCAGTTAAGAGGCCCATGTCTGTCCCTAGCTACACGGTGCCAACTTCTATGAGATAGTAGGATGGGAGCAACTTGTTATCCATGTTCTTCTTGATTTTTGGCAGAGTTCACTGCATCTATTATTCTATCTGGTGACGCATGCTCCCTTCTCATGTAGATCTCAAAATATGTGGGAATTTCCCAAAAAGAGAAGTTCACTGTAATTAGTTCATTCATCAAAATTTCTGAACACAAACTGATTTAAACTGCTGCCTTGCATGCAGCAGAACAATATCCATAGTAGGCTTGCTAAGTGTCCGGTTTTCAACTGGAACGCCTGGTTGAAAAGGGACCCTGGAAGCTCTGGTCGGCACTGCTGACCGGGCCGTTAAAAGTCTGGTCAGCGGTGCAGTGGGGGCCCGGAGCTAAGGCAAGCTCCCTACCTGCCCTAGCTCCGCGCAGCTCTCAGAAGCGGCATATAGGTGCCCAGGGAGGCTCAGCGCACTGCCCCTGCCCCTAGTGCCAGCTCTGCAGCTCCCATTGGCTGGGAACCGCGACCATGGCCACCCATGAACTTAGAGGCTGCACTGCAGGGAACTGGCAGCCGCTTCCTGGGAGCCGAAGTAAGTGCCGCCAGGACCCCGCACCTCCCCAACACCCTGCCCCAGCCCAGAGCCCTCTCCCGCACCGCAAACCTCTCATCCCTGGCCCCACCCCAGAGTCCGCACCCCATCTGGAGTTCTCGCCCCCCTCAAACACCCCAATCCCCTGCCCCAGCCTGGTGAAAGTGAGTGACTGTGGGGGAGAATGAGCGATAGAGGGAGGGGGATAGAGCGAGCGGGGGCGGGGCCTCAGGCAAGGGGTGGGGCAGGGGTGTTCTTTATTGTGCTATTAAAAAATTGGCAACCCTAATCCATAACTATCTATGGACTGCAACCAATAAATCATAACAAGATCTGCATTGTGTATCCCCAAACTTACCATTATATGGGCCTTTAATGGCATGAAAAAGCTTCTGTCCCACTGGTAGGACTTTGTGTGAATAAAGTTTTAACTAAAGACTTGAAGTGGCTTCTCTTGTAGGGAGGCTTTGTGGGGAAAAAATTGGTATATCTCTAGCTGTGCCTGTTCGTGCTTGGAGGGTCCTCAAAAAGGGATAGAATCAGAACAAAAGTTGGTGGGATCATAAAGAGAACACTGATGTACTGTACCATTAGAAAAAGATGAATGGGGAGAATTTTGAGCTGAAATTAGTGCCAGCCTTAGCTTGATCAAAGTGTTCACATGTGTAGCTATTGTTGATTTGTCAATCTACGTGTTCTTTCATATCTGCCATCTAAATGAAAAATGGAACTCTCAGGGATAGTCTGTGGATTTGCGAGACTCCATGGAAGACATTGGGCATATAAAGCAATGATTCAGTTACATAGATACATAGCCACTGTGTTTTTATCTGATTTAATATTTCCCAAATATTGTTCATATTATGGAAAAGACCTCTCTACTGATTTTTTTTGTAGGAGAACTCTGACATTTTCATTAAAAAAAGGATATCTGAGAATGAGTGAACTGAAAATTATCCATGAAAATTAATGATACTATCTTTCATACCATTACAGCTTTGGGATGAACACAAAAGGTACGGTTTTCTCTGAATTGTTTTACAGTGCCATGTATAAGCAAACACAGCAGCATGGAAGCAGCCTATATAATATATGAGATCAGTTGCAGTATTTTGTGGTATGTGACGTGCACGTCTGTGAAATGAGAGAGATGTGACACATCTGGACTTCATCTTTCCACAAACTAGAGTGTTGTGGCATAGCCATAGTGGTTCTCAACCAGGGGTATGCGTATCCCTGAGGGTACGCAGAGGTTTTCCAGGGGGTACATCAACTCTTCTAGATATCTGCCTAGTTTTACAACAGGCTACATAAGAAGCCCTAGTGAAATCAGTACCAACTAAAATTTCATATATACAGTGACTTGTTTATACTGCTCTAAATACTGCGTGCTGAAATGTAGGTACAGTATTTATATTCCAATCAATTTATTTTATAATTATATGGTAAGTGAGAAAGTAAGCACTTTTTCAGTAATAGTGTGCTATGACACTTTTGTATTTTTTTTTGTCTGATTTTGTAAGTAAGTAGTTTTTTAAGTGAAGTGAAACTTGTGGTCCAAAGACAAATCAGACTCTTGAAAAGGGTACAGTAATCTGGAAAGGTTGAGAAACACTGGCATAGCCTACATGATTTTTCCACAGCCAATAGCCATGTGTGTGATATGCCTCCCATTTCATCTACATGCATGACACTAGACACACCGTGCTGTAACGCCTATTGCATACTGCTACAATGTATAGTTGCAGGTATATTGAACAACAGCTGGAAGCATCCTAATTTTCTGAAGTGGAAAACATTAATAAGATGTTAGACTGCTGTTGTGTCTCTTACAGCTATAGACAGAGTTCAGATCCAGACTGGATCCTGGTCTGCACTTCCCCAGTGTTTGGTGGTATTGGAACCCAGAGTTTTGGTTTGGCACACTTTCAAGTAATGGAGCTGTAAATCCATATCTGAGCTTCTCAAAAGTTCAGTGCTCGTTGGATCCAGGTTTCGACTCAGACTCTTTTTCACTGACAGTTTTATGTATGGTACCATGTAACGTCTCTTTATTGCCTAATGTCTAATACAGCGGTGACCATCCTGTGGCTCTGGAGCCACATGCGGCTCTTCAGAAGTTAATATGCGACTCCTTCTATAGGCACCGACTCCGGGGCTGGAGCTACAGGTGTCAACTTTCCAATGTGCCGGGGGGTGCTCACTGCTCAACCCTTGACTCTGCCACAGGCCCTGCCCCCACTCCACCCCTTCCCGCCCCACTTAGTCTGCCGTGCCCTCGCTCCTCTCTCTTCCCCCCCAGGGCCTCCTGCACCCCACAAAACAGCTGATTGGGAGGGAGGGTGAGGCACTGATTGTGAGGGCTGCTGGTGGGTGGGAGGCTCTGGGATGGGGGAGGTGCTGGTGGGGGGAGCTGCTGACGTATTACTGTGGCTCTTTGGAAATGTAGGTTGGTAAATTCTGGCTCATTCTCAGGCTCAGGTTGGCCACCCCTGGTCTAATATTACACTTCCAAGGTATCCTGCCTTCACGTATTTTATTTCTATATTTATCACTGTTAAGACACAGTCGGAAATAATCATTCAAATTATTTTGATAGTCTGGTTTCTTTGCAGAAATATGTGTATCTGATAATGATACTCCCTGTTATAAAAATTATCTACAGACTTCAAGGAAAGAAAATAGCTTGGGATACTATTATGTTCTTTAAGTACCTGGATTACAAATCTTGAATTAAAAAAAATGTAACTTGCCAACGGAGAATTCCCTTGCTGGAGGGTTAACGTCTAAGGGCATAAAGCCTGAAGTCAGCTCCTTCACCAGCTCCCCCCTGCCACCACAGTGGACTTTATGCCAATGGCAAAAGACCCGAGGCTGCTCTCACAGCGGGGGTAGGCCAGTGGAGAACTAGGGAGCTATCTGCTCTGTAACATGGCCCCTTCTCCTTTGCCAGAGGACAATTGAGCCTAATCTCCTCATATTTTTTCTCCAACAGCAGCAATCTCTCCCTCTCAACCAAAACACCCCATCTAGCACGTTTGAGAAAAGAGATGAGTTTTTCACTATGACTTAAAGAACACCAGGTTGGGCACTGGCAGATCATGGAAAAAGCATATTCCAACATCATTGGTCCTTCACTGAGAATCCTTCGCCACTAATACCAGATGTTTCAATTTAGCCTCTATAAGCATGAGCACCTCATATGACCTCAACTTCTGTGGGCTGAGGTGGTAACTGAGGTAGCCAGGAGGCCCAAACCATGTAGGGCTTTATGAGTATAGTTGACACCTTGAATCAGCTGAAGCAGAAGCAAACAGGCAACCAGGAAGTAGGCATCTTCTGCACCAGCTGTTATTTCTGAGTGCTCTTTAAATGTGGCCTCATATGGGTAAATCTATACTACAATAAAAGACCTGCAGCATGGCCACGGCTGGCCCTGGTCAGCTGACTTGGGCTCAGGTGGTGGGGTTAAAGATTGCAGTATACATGTTTGGTCTTGGGCAGGAGTCCAAGCTCTGAGACTCTGCAAGGGGGGGTGGGTCTCAGAAGCTGGGCTCCAACCTGAGCTCAAACATCTACACTGAAATTTTTAGCCCCACAGCCCAAACTGCATGAGCCTGAATGCCTCAGGTTTTTTATTGCATACCCATAGACATACCCATATGGACCAGGAAGAAATTTAAGCAAGAGCTTTAAGTATTTCCATATTCAGAACAGCAATTACTCAAGTGCTTAATGTGAGGCACATACTTAAATCCCATTGACTTTAACAGAACGGAAGCTTATGACTAAAGGTAACCCCCTTTTATATGCAGTCCTGAATAGAGAGCCTTCCTGAACTGGGCCAGAGTGTGCACTGAAGTTATTCAATGTGGAAGTCACAGAGGCTTAGTCTGGTCTGATTCTAAAATAAAAGGTTGCAGCTGAATAAAAGAACTCCACTTTTCTACACCAAAAAACATTTGGTCTCTCCCTCGGTTAATACACTTTAATGATGATTACGAACAAGTGGTTACAAATGATAGCCAAAGAGAGAAGCTAAAATTGATTCTGCTGTACAGCATGTCAAACAGTAGGGTGTCTGCATCTGAGGTGCAAATTACCTTACTGATGGCAGACAAGATAAATATTGAATCATTTGAAAAGAAGCAAAGAACGTTGGCCTGAGCCTTTCAATTAAAAGGCAATTTCACAATGACATATTAAAGTAGAGCCAATGTTTCATTCAAGAAATTTAATATCAGTATCTGAGGTGGCAGATGTTCTACTATATTTAGAGTTTAAATAGGGAAAGACGGCATTTTCCACTGCTCTTCATCAGCTTTATCTAGCAGCTTCACGCATTTTATTTGTAACATGAATTAAAAATACTGAGCTCAATGGCCACCACCACTTGTGGTGTCTCAGGAGAACATAGTTTCCTGTCTAGAAAATGTTCTACAGTTAGATATTGTTTTCATATCCCATGTAAATGAATTGGCTGAACTGTACATTAGACACTTCTGTCATGCTCACTGTATACAGGCGACATACATCAACCCCCCAGATCTGAACACTTACATATCTAGAGCTGAATCTGAACTTTGGAACTCCAGACCATCCCTTCCCTGGTATGAATATGGGATGAAACTTGGGAAAGATCATCATTTATGCCTCTGACACTCTTTCACAATCAGAGGAAACTGCATGTTGAACAAGCCTCCCGAGCAGCCTTTGCACCTCTTCTGCTCTCTTACTCATCCCTGCCTCACCACTGCACTACTCTGTATCGCCACTTCCATGGGGAGTACTGCTTCTTGCTGATGGATGGGAGGAAGAACTGCTCTCAGGATGTCAGCTCAGGAAATGCAACTGATTTTAAGGAAAAAAAAAATATCAAGTATGCCATGGGACCCAGTGTAAGTCAGACAAGAACTAAACTATCAATGTTTATTTCCTGCTGTGTAATATTTGTGGGTGGGGATGCCGGGCACCTCAGGTCATGCTAGTGATCAGATTAATACATTTCATATGTAATTATTCTTTGTTTCCTAGGGGATAGTGCACCTGGCACTGGAATATACTAGGCAACAAATTGATTTTGAGGGTGATTAAGTGAAGAACAGTGCTCAGATACCATGGTGAAGAGCCTGGCATAAATGCTGAGATTAAATGGTCGCTGAAACATCGGATAATCACAAAAGACATTTGCCATCCTGAATATACTGTGGTCACTATTAAAAAGTCATCTTACCCCAGTGTAATACCTGAGTTACTGGAGTATTTCTTCCAGATTCCATGGTTTAGTAACTGTTGACAAATGCCTATGTTTTAATGGGTACCACTGTATATCAATGCCGTAGCAGGACAAAAAGATTTTTTGGCAAAACAAATGTTTCCTTTGCCACATGAGTGTTTTGAACATTCTGTGCTGTTGCTGCCTCATTTCTTCCGATGAGGTCACTTAAGAGATGGGGTTTGGGAAAATCAAGCTTCAAGGATAGCTTCTGAAGAAGTGAATAATAATTACATGCAGAGTGGGATGTGTGAAAGTGGAGTGATGTAACTTGGCGCAGATAGCATCAACAAGGATTTAGATATTGTTTGAGAGAAGATAATATTTTATTTTTCTGGGTTGTGATTTGCTGGCTGAAATTCCTCTCACTGTACAGTTTGATGTTAAGTGATGTGAGTACATCTAATAACGTAAGTAAAACACAAGTTTATTCACTGCAATTTTTCTAAACTCTGTTTCATTAAAAAAGCTGTTGTCCCCCAACTTTACAGAAGGCTATTATATGTTCCCCTGATTATATAAATTCCCAGTATTATGAAATTTTTGGATGTCCCCCAAGACTTTAATAAAATGAGGGATTTCCATGTACTCAACACTTACATCATGTTGTACAAGAATTAAATAACTAATCCTCTTAACACTGTTTGAAGTAAATATTATCATTGTGTCACATAGGTGGAGACTGACACTTGATAAAAAAGCACCTTGAGTTGTCCTTTGAAATTATCTTTTGTGTTCTGGATTTGTGTGGGAAAATCTTTTTATATCAAATTCACAATAATTTACAAATGCTAATTAATCTAAAGTCAGTGCTAAGTAATATTATTTCTGTTTTAGATATTTCTATGTGAATGTAAAATTAAAACATGGTTACAAAGAAGCCCTACTAGGCAGACTCCTGGGATCTTCAATGGGATATAAGGGTACTCAACACCTTGTAGAGTCAGTTCTTAAATCTATTATAGACCCGCACCCAAGCCACTGTCAAATCCCACCTTGCCCAATGGAAGAATGAGAAGCAAGGAGGTATCCTGCTGGCCAGAGCACTGTGCCATAGTGCTGTACTCTGCTGTTCTTCTAAGTAGGAGTGTCCACCATCTGCCAGATAGTACTCACTGGTGACAGAAATATATGCACTTGCCAGCTGCTGAGGCTGGATACATCCTACTCAGCAGATAACCCCACTTAGAGACATGGTGCCTGATTCTCCACTGCCTTGACCTTATGCAGACATTTACACTTGTGCAAAGTGTGTAGTAAATGCTATCATTCTGATTTAGTACCACTGTACATTCACTTGCACTTGCTCTGCACAGGTGTAATTGATTGTACAAGATGCAAGGTGGGGGTGAATCCAGCCCAGGGCCATCATAATGCTGAACGCACTCCCATGCGCTAAGTAAAGCTGGTAGAAAAATGGAATTGCTCTCCCATGGAAAGTCTGAGATTTTGAAATTTCATTTCATCCCAAATCAGGACAAAAAATTAAAAATTTGCAATTTTTCACAAAGGAAATATTCTGAAAAATTTCATTTTGATCTTATTAAAACGTTTCATTTCAATAAGGTCAGAACATTTCAGCTGACTATCATTTTGACCTTTACATTATAATATATAATATTATATGTAAAAGCTGAAACATTTAAATTTTTATATAACATAAATTATAAAATATGAAACAAAACATTTCCAAAATTTTGACATAATCGCAATGTTCCTGCAAAACACACACAACCTCTTCCTCGAAAAATTCCTGACCGGCTCACCCCAGCTGTCTTTTGTGTCAGGTGTCAGGTTTTATGAGTGCTCTGAGTATGCTTACAGGATCAGACCTCACTGGCGAGATAGACGTTCTCCTGCTTAGTTTTGAGAACCCCACTCGTGAGCTTCGGCTTAAGTTAGGGCTCTGAGCAGCTCATTAGCTGTGAGATGGTGTTGGCACTTAGGTGCTTTTGCGAATGCCAATTGGTGGAAATTCAGGTGCCTTGGGGAGTTAGGAGCCTGTGGGGTTAGGCAACAACTAAGCAGCATTTTTGAGAATGTTAGTGGAATCTTAATGGTAGATTTAGGAACCTAAATACTTTTATGGATCTGGGCTCTAGTGCCTGTGTTAGACTAACTGTTGAACTATTTGGGGAAAGATGTGCCCAATAGGATAAAATTATTTGAAAAAAATCAACTTCTATAACCATGTATACCTATTGTCGCTCATATTTTATATAGCCTCAGTTTTGCTGCACACCCCTTATACCTATGTCGTGGTCTCCTTTTATACTTATCTTAGAAAATAGCTGTAATCAACAATTTTGTTTACCGCTAAAAAAAATCAGTAGCTAAAAAGTTCTTCGAAAAAGTTTTATGCCATAAAGTACCCTGTTGAGATTGCAGAAAGTGCAGTACTTAAAAATCTATGTTGGTCCAGTCCTTGCTGTGGTTGTTCCGTGACAGTCTTCCATCCAGTGCAAAGCAGTCACAAATCAGACAGCCAACTGAGAATTCAGTCACTACACGGAATCCTCAGGTGGTATAAGGCAACCCCCTGCTAGCCCTCCTCCCATATGGACATATCTAGAGAAAGGAAGAAGGTCTGCTTTAGTTTGTGCCAGGGTTGATTTGGGCTGATTGGGGAAGGGAGTTGAACGGTGACAAAAACTACTTTTGCCTGCCCTGGGGTCTTACATCAAGCCAGGCTCAGCCAAACCCAGGACTGAGCCCTGCAAATTGATATTATTTTTGTTGTTTCTTTACTGCCTCTGGGGTACTGCTTGTGGCTTACATTCAAGGGCCTACGCATCTATCAGTGGCTTGTGTGTGTGATACTTTTACTATAACATTCTTAATCTTATAAGCTTTCTGTGTTTTCCCCTTTAACACAGTATCTGTCATACCGTAATTTGCCTCCATTGTGCAGAAATGAAATCTCTTCATTATCATCATTTCAATTCCTTTAATTACGGTAGAGGATTCTCTCCAAGCGACATTTACATAGAGATTTAAAGGCTGTTTGTTTATGAAAAAGTACAGTGACTATAAAAACTGCATCTTGAAAATAAAAGTTCCAAGAAGTCTTTTTCCAATAGTTGTCCTGCTGTAAGATGTTTGGAAAAGAACATTGGTGCAAGCAATGACTACGTATCGCAATACGTCTTCCAGCAAGAAAACTAATCAGAAACTATACTTGAATGTATAAGATATGTCACATTAGTCTTCCTGGCTCTAAAGTTTTGTTGTAGTTTTTTTAACAGTGCTAATTCATGGAACTGTTTCTGCTGGGTGTTCAGGGTCTGATTTACGCTGAGCTGTAAACTGTACAAGTAACAATCTGACTGATGCAGCAACAGAAGGTGACCCAGATTACAAAACACTGTACACTAATGCCAAGTCTTCTTTAATGCCAGCTGCTCAAAGCTTTGTCTTATTGCAATTCAAACTCAGCAGTCACCAATCACACAGCCTCTTCCCACAGACACACACTCTTGCTGTCTTCATTTTAAACATGTTCAATAGCTACTGCCTTTCATAAACTTACATCAGCTTCACCAGCTGAGGCCATTTAATCTCCTTGGATTCTATTTACTGTCATCCAGCTGACAAAATTATTAAGGAAACCCATTGTGCATACTTCGGCTTATGTGGAAGTTTGCTGAAGAGATTTCTTTAATAAAAATGATCAGACTAAATATCAACTAATGTTGATATTTACACAGGTTAAAATCAAGGCTTTTAAACCACAAAACATATCATATTTGTTTAATTAATTTTCCTACAGTTTTTTTTTAAAAAATGATTGTATGGTAGTGCTTAGACAGTATCTTGATGGACACAATAACAATACATAATCGAGATGAGCAGTTAGTATAACAAGTAATATGTTGGATTAGGAAACAAAAGAGAAATCTCCATATTAACACATCATTTTAAACATCCAGGTTTAAATGGACTGTTTGTCAGTTTCCAAAAGTGCAAAGGTTGAAATGGATGTGTATTTGTATGTGAATATTTCTTATGGGTTTCCTAGCACCAAACTTTGAATATTCAAACAAAAAAAAATTTAAATGCTTTCATTCTCTATGAACATCAAACAGTGTGAACACTCAGATCTTAAAGCCGTCTGTTCTATGAATGTATAAAACTTATAGTTCCCTGGACCAGCTCATTTTGGCATCTTTAACCAATGGCTTAGAGGCTTCCTGACAAAATTAGCTTTCTGCCAGAGGTGTTTATCTAGCCACCTAGCCCTAGGACATGTCAGAATGATAAGAAAAAGAGGAACACTTACTTTTTAAATGGATGAGCAGCAAAAAACTGAGGTAGAAGATGAGTAGAGAGTTAATTCTTGAATGAGCCATATTCATCTCGATAGGACATCCTCCTCTAAGTTGCCTAGTTGCCAAGGGGCTGGTGCTGATCTTTACTGCTTTCTCCTCACCTCTGAGACCAGGATGATAGCCAAGACACAGAGTCCGCTACATCCCATCTCTGCCTGTGACTCTCGTCAGCTTGTTCACTGCAAACCTACAGACTTTGATTCAAAAGGCAGTTGTGCCTGTTAAGATTTTAGCTGAGCATGTTTGGGTGATTTTTCAAACCTGGTGCAGATTTCTCTGCTGCATGGATTGGAGTCTTTCCCCCTGGCTTTCTATTATAGATCTGTGTGACTAAATGCCTAGCTCAAATTTCACACACAATTCCAGGGTAATCTGTCAGGCTTTCAGAAAACAACACATTTTATTCTTTACTTAAGGCTCCATTATATCCCAGGCTCTCTGATATAACATTAAAGAACCATTGCTAATAATAATACTTTGTACATTTTGCATTCCTGCTGTATTAACCCCCCTTACAAAATGGATTAGAAACATGGAGCAATTTCATTTTAGCTACAAAAGCCAGAGGTATTCCCTTCATCTTTGGTTAGTTATTTATAGTGTCTTTTCTGTACTATATATAGCTATGGAGGTGCATTAAAAGGGGATTTTGCCCAAGTGCTCTGGTCTTCATTAGAACATATTTATAGTTCCAAGCTCTAGGTGGGAACCTACCATCATCTCCATTACAAATCCTGGTTTTCTGGGAGTTTATAAATTCAGACATAAAAGTTTGCTCTGGGATAACTCTCACTACATAGACTGCATGTCCCTAGGTCCAGGAAAAAAAATGGTTGTGTACCCTTAAAAATCTGTTTGGCTGTTGCTTTGTTATAAAAAATAATACTTACTAATTTGGGTTTTCCTGGTACTTTCCTTTGACTCAAAGGAAGTTTAACCTTTATTCAGAAAAGCACTAAAGCACATGCTTGACTTTGAGCATGAATTCAATGGAACTTACATGCTTAAAGTTAAGCACAAGCTTAAACATTTCACTGAATGGGGATGGGATTGTTCATGTGCTTAAGTACCTTGCTGAATCAGGACCTTAGTTTGAGGGAGTTGGTTATTTCTAAGTAATTGATGGTGGGTACTCTCAATGTCCACTGACTGGAACATCAACCTTTTCTACACACTGAAACCAACCCATTTTAAAGCACTTTTCCTCAGCTTTCTAGCCTTTTCTTCTCTTCCACCTCAATCAGGCTCAGGTGCCACTTGAGCCCTCCCCCCCCTCCGCCCCCTATCCTCCTATCAGTGAGGCTTCAGATTGTCCACTTCTAAACAGGGGTGCGACCCTTTCCTCCCTTCTGCTTGTTCAGTATCTGAATTGGAAATCCAACCACTCCCTTCTTTCAGGCCTATAGCTTCATCTGTGCCTTCCCACCACCAACTGATTCTGAGAAAGACCTCCAGTCTCTCTGATGGGGTTCGAGGTTGACTCTTCTAGCCAAATCTAATGAGATACAAACCTTACAGTGAACTGTATTCCTAGTGAGAAACAGTAACATTTTGCAGACAACCATAATTCCATGTTAAAGTCCACGTTAATGGTCAATCAGCTTTCTCTGTCTTTAAATCTTTCCTTTGATTTATATTTTGCTTCACTGCTTTGTCTCATTGCCAGCTATTTAGTTTATTTCTAAAATTACTCTGCGAAATACATGAGCATAAGTATATGAACATGAAAATAGTGTTCTGCCTTTTGAGAATTTCTTCTGTTAGATTAAATTATGCCATTGAATTCAATGCTGAGTACTTAATAGAATTTAGGTTTAAATTATTAATTATTATTTATTTTATTTGGAAGCTTGACTTTTCCCTTTGCAATTTTCATTAATCCCTAAAATGTTTTTGTGGCTGTACTCACTGCAAATAAGAATTTGATAAATATTATTGTGCTGGAGTTATGATGAATGATTAAATTAATCTTACTTGGATTAAGAAGACACTGGGCGCAACTCCATAGTTAAGGTTGCAATCTCAAATATAATGCTTATTTTAATCAGCCAGACCTGCCCTCATCCTCAAATTTGTATGTGGAAGAATATGTCTGAATTTTATGTATTCACTGTAACAGAGGAGTAAACTTTTTTTCTTCATGATTGTCAGAAGTGTATGATCAGAATTGTTTATAGGGTAAGGACTCAAAAAATCTATAGTTATCACATGGATTAAAAAGTCCTTAGCTCTGCCTTGCAGCAAAACAGTCACAATAACTATTAAATCTAAACCAACATTATCCATCCTTTAAATACCTGTCTCTTATAACTGTGAATAAAAAATATCTTACTCTTATTCATGCAAAAATTGAATGAAGTCTGTGCTTCTATACAAATCCAGAGGAACAAAGACATGCCACCTATTTTAGATTATAAGAATACCTTATAAACATCCATGTTTTCTCATTGATCAAAACAATTCCATGCTCTCCTAACTAGATCATTATTACAAGATACAAAGTTAGTGTATGGACAAATCCTAATCCCTATGCTAGTTCATAAAATGGGTAGCATCTTCAGGGCAGCCAAAAGTGACCACTCTTCTTCAGCATAGCATCTATCTCTTCATTCTTGAAATTCCCCTCCACAATTTTAAAAGGTCTAAATAAAATGTTTCTTCCTCTTTGCCAGCCATTGCTGTCCTAGAATTTAAATGTGCTTCTCACCAAATTAATTTCAGATTTAGGTGCTCCTGATTCACTGAAGAACTTGAAGGAATAGGTAGGAAGGAACCCCATTATTAATACTATTTTCATGCAGCAAACATGAGATATAAATTCAATTTGCATATAAATACAATTTAGCCTTGATGACATTTTTGCAGTCACTTAATTCCGTCACGAAACCATTTCCCCTGCATTTGACTCTCACAATCTCATTTCTTCACATTGGAATCTACTGTCTTTCACCTAAGTGCTGCCTCTTGTAGTTCTGATTGCTCCACTTGTGGTGATTGCAATACAGTGTGTGTCTCACACTCTCCCAATCAATGTGATTTCTTCTAGAATATCTCTTTTCACCTCTGGCCAACAAACTTCAATACCTACATCTTTTCTTTCCTCCGCTATAAGTGATATTTTCCAACTTTGAGACGTCTTTAACACTGATTATCCCCACATCTGCTTCTCTGCCATAGAACATATTCTTTCTTGATTGTGTGATACTATGCCTGTTAAGATTGATCATTTTCTAGTTCTCTTTCTTTTAGTTCAGATACCACTAAGGATAATTTTCCTGGCTGATCAGTATTTCCTTTAGAGTCCGTGCAACATTTGTTTGTTTTTTCGTGTAAACTGAGCATTACATGAACAGAAATCAAAGTAGTTGAATAATCTATGTACAGGTTACAGTTTGAAAATTTAAGACATGATGTTACAAAGCTGTTGTTGTTGACTAATGATGATAAACAGAATTGGTTTTTTTTTTTTGGCGTGGATCCCTTCTTCCCATTGGCAATTAAAACACCTAGTAACTGCCATTTATTATTAGCTAACAGCAGACAGATTTTTTTAGGTGGCTGCTTTCTCATGAATGCTTCATAGAGGCAGAGATAAAGATAATAGACCATTAGGCCTCCTGCACAAACTCAGTACTATTTCCCTTCAGTTCCAGTTTTTGCACACCTGATGCATGAACTCTGGTTTATGTTGTAATGTGTTGCCTTTCCTCTGGGCTTTGGCTATTCCTTGCCTTGCAGTACTTATTGTCAGCCTTGTGTTAGATGATAGCTACATTTTATCACAAATGTGTATCACTGGCAAGGTTATATCTTGCAATAGGGACCAATGGAACAACCAGGTCAGGGTTTGGGCCAATCAAAGTTTTGTCTGAGTAAAGACTCCAGGCTTTGACCCCACATAAATATAATTTCTGAAATAAATGTTTTTCGTTTGCTGTGCATCAATGCCTTTAAATGACTAGTTTGGTTGTGGAAGTCACAGTAATACTATATTTTTCTCTCCAAAGAGAAATGTCCTAAATAATTGTCTTGGTAGGGAAACAAAATGACCTCAAGTTATTCAGGTGCTAACTTAAATAAAAAGATAATGTAATGAGATCAGTACTGCAAGCTCTGTAATAAAAGTAACAGATGTTCCTCATCTGTGGCACAGATATCCTAAGTCATCCAGTTAGAACATAATAAAGCATTAGTTGGCTTTCTATAATGCTTTTCATAGTCGAGGCATCACGGAATACTTTACAGTCAGCACACATCTTCAAGCTGCTACCAGAAGAAAAGAAAATGCAGAGTATACAGGGAGGTCTTTTAATCCCTGCATAATAAATAGATTTTAGGAAAACTTTCATCAAGAGAATGGTAAATAGAGGCAATCTAAAACAGGTGGATTATAAAAAATACATTTGAAACCCATACAAAGTATACAACATTTTAATTTCTGTAATGCTATCAATATAGCCTTTTATCAAGCGCATCCAACTCCTTTACAAGCAACTAATTTGGTCTCTTAATATGGTTGAGGCGAGTAATTATTATGATATCCATTTTGCAGATGGGTAAACTGAGCCAATTAGAGGTAAACAGCCACATTCTGCATTCCACACTACCCTACTGAAGTCAATGGAGTTACACTGGGTGTAAGTCAATGCAGGATGTAAGCAACTTGTCTGGAGCTGTGAAGTTCAGACTCCCAGTTAGGTCATCTAACCAGTGGACAACATTTTTTCCTTTAACTTTAAAGTACGGAGTCACTGAAGTAACTGAAGGCATTGACTAGGGAGTCAAATGCTGCTTGCTTTACTCATGCAAGTTGTCCAACTAAGCCCAAGAAAATAAACCAAGCAAGCTGGAGTAAAGCTCATATGAGTAAGGCAAGCACGCTTTGACCCTAGCATTGTAGCCATGGCTAGGCTGTATCATAGCAGCTGACTTTAAATTACATGTGACCAACTCACAGAACAGCTGATACTGATACTTTATTTTGTTCCACCACCAGTGTGGATGCCCTTTCCATGAACTTAGGAAAGAAAGAAGGTAGACACTGCCATCACATTTTTGGGCACTGAAATATACACCTACCCGGAACCTTTAGATTCATGGAGTCTGCCAGATCTTGTTAGCATCTGTGGGTCTGAAACACACATCTGCTGGCTCCTGGGTGGTGGTGTAGACATGGCAACCACCCAGCAGCTCTGGCAAAGTGGGCAACAGCAGCCTATGACCCCTACAGCTTCAAGTACCCCTGGATGGCTACACTGTCTACAGCATTTCCTGATTGGCCAAGCCACGCTATTTAGGACCTAAGGAAAACACACATGGGCTGTCTGTGCTACTCTAAATGGATGCCTAGCTTGCTGCTGCAAACAGACCCTGCTGTACACTCAGGATGCCTTGCTCCTGCTACTGGTCCTGACATCTGCTCTTGATACCTTCCTCTGTCTCTGTTCCTCTAACCCTATTTTGACTGACTCACTTG
This sequence comes from Lepidochelys kempii, assembly GCF_965140285.1. Classification (NCBI taxonomy): domain Eukaryota; kingdom Metazoa; phylum Chordata; order Testudines; family Cheloniidae; genus Lepidochelys; species Lepidochelys kempii. The sequence continues at coordinate 63,887,038 of NC_136387.1, read as the reverse complement.
GCTCGGACCTGGTATAGCTCATCAACCTCAATCCTGAGCTCATCCTACAGTGCAACACTGGTACCGATTGATGCTTCTGGCCTTCACCCTCTCGACTGAACTCAGACCACATTCTCTAGTCCCCTCCTATCCCAGCCTTGAGCTTGGCCTCAGTAGTTGGATTCCTGACAGAACCATGGATCCCACCACAATCACACACTCTACCAGCCCCAGGGATAATATACTTGGGAAGTAGCTCAGATCCAGAATTATCTCGGACTGATGTCGCTATTTGGGTAATTGGTCGAAATGCGTAAACTGGTTTGAATAAGGCTGGCTTGGCAGTCCTCTGGATAGTGAGCAGTCTTAGGTGAGGCAATAGAAAGCTATTTGACTCTCACAAATTTGTCAAAGGTCTGTTCACACATTTAGCCAGGAACCTAGTAATAGGAACAATTACATGTGCATCTATTCCACATAACACTGACAAAAGCAGGTGTCAATAACACAACAGTCTGACATTACTTTCACCCTGTCATTTTTGTGCAGAAATATCTTGTAATTAAGTTTTATTTTGCATATTATTTAGTAAAAATATGTTTTTCTTTTGAGTCCATTTTCTCTTAGCATTTTAAAATATTTTTTCTTTTCTTTTCTCTTGAGCTCTTGATTTTGCTCTTGTGTTGAGCTCTTTTTTCTTTAGCCAGAACAGGACTGAGAAGTGAAGCAGAACACCCTGTTCCGGTCAAAAGGACAGAACACAAGCTTCACAACTATGCCAATTTGCTGATCAATGGACTACGAAGTGAAAGGGTTAGATTTGAAAATTTACAGTCATTTTGCAAAATCTGCCAAGCCTACTGGTGCACTACAAAAATTTTTCTGAGATTCTGGGCACAGAGCTGTTTCCCCATGTAGCTGCTATTCCTGTCAGAAAAGGAGGGATTTCTGAACTGCTGGCCTAAAATGTCAGGTTAACTACAGATTGCTGAACTGTGCTGGGCAGATGGTAGGACAAAGGCCCCACCCCACTCAGACATACCTCCTTTGCAGTGTTCAGAAGTGGTGGGAGTGCTGCCTGGCCTCTTCTTGCATTCCTGGAGTGTAAGCGGAAAAATTATTGCTGCCTCTAGTAGGTGCACTAGGGGGAGATGGGTCTCCTTGTGCACGGTAGCCATACAAAAAGTAGAAACATGGATAAATTGCTAAAGAAGAGTACAAAAGAACAGCACAAACCCCGAATTGGTGGTGAGTTCTATCGTGAGATTTCACCAACCAAGTATCACGTGTGAACTCCTACAGCACTATGGCAGCCTTAATATGGAGTCCCAGACAGTGCCTTTTAGCACTCCAGTCTACCTTGGCACACAAGCATGCCTGCCTTTGTGATAGATGGTCCCTTACACCAACAATCACAATATGCTGGTTACTCCCAGTCCCAAAGGACCGGTCAGTTATGCCAGATCAATTGTACATTATCTCTCACCAAAGACAACACTTGTAATCAACTAACTAAAGACGTATTAACTAGGAAAAAGCAGTAAGAGTTATTTACAGATAAACATACACACTCCAGTGAGTTAGTCTTGGGTTCCATAAATAATAGAAGCTACTGTAATGTGCAAGCTCTGTATCCTTTAGGGCTAACCCAAGCTAAGCAACTTGGGATCCCTTGCGTATGCTTAGAAATATTGTTCTCTCCAAATTCCAAGCAGCATAACAATTCCTCCTTGACAGGGATTTTTATTTCCTTTCCCCATCATTCAAGCCATGATGGGATGAGAGCTTGTTCTCTTGCCCTCTTCATGGGTGTGGGGGAAGCAATCAAATAAGTCTTTTCTCCTGATGTTGCACAATGGTTTGTCAGGTGTCTGTAGGCCTTCATGTACTGGAGGAGATGACACCTCTTGTGGTAAACTAGTATTTCACACTTGGTCATGCTTCTCCCCTAACTCTGGGGGTTTACAGTCTTAACAAAGATTTTTATAGTTAAAGAACAAACACTAACTATCACCTTATAACATGGGATACAAATATTATAAGTAAGATTAATACAGGGTCCTACAAGCATTTGATAAAGTCGAAACACGAAACAGACTCTTATAACTCTAACATCTATTTTAACAATACTAACACACAGGTTAGAGCACTGGTTTCCAGCTATGTATTTATCAGTGTTCAGTGAGGCCTCTGGGCGTTGGCATGAGCTGGCACCTGGTCTGATAGCATCATATTATTCTGTGAGGTCTTAAAAAGCTTTGATAGAGTTTCATGGAGGTATTTTCAAATCAGGATTGTATAGGGTCCTTGCAGACTGCACACTGCAAATTCCCACAATTTGCATATCCTTCATTCAACCAATGATAATATATGTGTAGCATAAACCCTATTGTGTTCTAGTATGCCAGTAGAAATCATATTATTTTTATCAATATGTTTAATACACAAGATTTGGAAGACATACTAAATTGCCGGTAAATTTATAAACAATATGGGCCTGTGTCCTCAAGATTAAAATGGTATTTGCTATTATTTTTATAAAAAGAAAGATGTCTTCCATGGCTGAAAATGAAGTGTTCAATTGTTGTGGTGCCTGAAGAGATAGCCAACTAAGGCAGTGCATACTTGCTATCAATATTTTTAAAACAAATTGCTAAATTACAACTGTAGGCTGGTAGGTATTAGATTCTGATCTCAGTTACACTAGGATAGTGGAGATACGCTAGGGTAGTGGAGAGGTTCACATCAGTGTAAATCTGAAGTAATGGATCAGAATCTGTCCCCTAGATATTTCAACTGTATGTACTTATAACAGCATTATTGATCCAAGTACTTGCTCATGGTCAATTTAAACCAGTTAAGGAGCAGGCTGTTCAGATCATTGCAGTTTCAGACAGGAGTTTAGGCTGTTTTTCTTTTAATATGTAAAGTGCCCCCTGGGTATTTTACACTTTACAGACAAAACAAACTGACTCTACTAAGGTACTGCAGGACTCCCCTGGGAGCTGCAGAACTCAGTAGCGTGTGATTCACTTATCCTTACCTTTGATGAATACTTGCACAAAGAACATGTTTTTACTGCATAGTGTGTGGTTGATACCACCAGGGAAGCGATTCCACTGTCAGAAATGAATGCTAGGTCAGCCCTTGTCACTGCAGATGAAACTCTTGTGATTAGTATTCTGTACCTTCCTGCTAATGAACTGTCTAATCATGACGTTTTTGTGCGTCCTGATAATCTTCCAGTGATTGTCAAGGTTACAGAAGGGTTTGACAAAGAGAGAAGTGATATTTTATAAAACTTTAACATACTCTGTTAAATGTATTGCAAATTTTACTTTCATTGCTGTGCCTTTTAACTTCAGTGTTGGAGGTTCTGTTTAAACCACTATAAATAAAGGTCTGAGAGCTATCCCCCTATAATTTGTTTTCGGGTTAGATATTTCACCCACTGAAACCAAACACCACAGGAGATCTGAAAACTTTGTTTACTTGGAGTGAATTTCACTCCGGTGCAGAGGACATGCAGGAGGACTTGTGTATTATGGGCTTGATCCTTGATCCATTCAAGGCAAAGGAAAAACTCCCATTGATTTTAATGATGCAGGATTACTCTCTAGTATAGAGACAAGATGGGTGAGATAATATCTCTTATTGAACCAACTTCTGTTGGTGAGAGAGAGAGACAAGCTTTCTAGTTTACACAGAACACATCTTTGGGACCTGAAGGAACTTAGTTTATGGCACTTAGCTTAATCCTACTAATTTCCGTAAACTTTCATTAATCTTGAAACCAAGAGTCACATTTGTGACTCATAGCCAAGTTAGAATCAAAACAAGAATACCACCATTACTATTTATAAATGGCCAAACTTGATTGGGAGTCTGGGAATGTGCCCAGATAACAATAAGAATATTGTTGTGGAGAGTTTTCTATTTTGTTTTTTAAAACAAAACTCATCACTGAACATCACACATCTTATTTTAATAAGTGTACTGTTTATAAAGAAATGTATAGCTTAAAGGTAGCAAAAATATTATTGTTCTTACATTTTGGTAGAAAATGAAAATAAAATAAATGAGGTTTGTTTTTTCATGGTATTTGGCATGCAAGTAAATCTTAGTGTTAACAGCTAAAATTCTTCGATTCAATTTTTTGGTCAAAGATTTTTAGTCATTTTTGTGCATATAATCATACTAATGTCAATTTTTTATTCATAATCTGATGCATAAAAATGAGATGCAAGTAATAAGCAGGTAAAAAAACCCATGCTAAACATGAAGTATTTCAAAGTGTTTTCTGAATGTTTGAGGGCATAACAGAATCCACTGCAGTGTCAAGGATTTTCTTAGCTGTTGAACATCGCACAATTAGCTAGGTGTACATGAGAAGAGGTGGGAAGTACCAAGTATTGACCAAGATACTGAACTTCATTGGCCATTGGTCTGATTTGATATAGCAATTCCTATGTTGTGTACGTTATTGAAACATGCCATAATATTTAATAACTATTACAACCACAGAGATGGAGCGAAACTCAAATATCAGAAATAAACCACTTAGAACTTTGGGACAATTTATATCTGAATCTGAACTCTGGGACACAGGTTTACTCATTTTTGATTGTGAACCCATCTGTTTACAAAATGTGAAAGAGAAATCAGTTCAAGGTTCGGTTGTCTTACAGCCAGGATTTGGTGCTAACTGAAAACAACGTTTCAGGACAAACATATTTCCATCTATGGTTAAAAAAAATTATGGACAATGAGAATAGAAAGAAATCAGGAAGAACAAGATTTGGATTAGACCTATTGAGCCTTCTTAAAACTGTCTGTAAAAGCAGCACTAAAACAGACTGCAAAACAGAACATTGTTTAAAAACAAGTCATGTATAAATAAAATGAAGACATCATTAGGACACATACAGAGCTTATTAGTGGACCAGTTCTTTGATCTGTGTAATTCTAGGACCATAATATCCTAGCCAGGGCTTGTTAACCTCATCACCTTCCATGATGTCAGTCTATACCCTTGGAAAAACATAGTCTTAATTTAATGTAACTAAAACTTTTTAAAAATGGATGTGATTATAGGGAACACTTGTAGGGTGATGTTTTCTCAAAGCTGGTCTTATACATGTTGCCACCTCAGCAGTTTGGGACTTGGAGAGAAGCAGCTCCCTCAGACAAACTGCAATCCGCCAGATTACCTGTTCCGGTGAGGACTCCTCTCCCTCCTACCGTCGTGAGCTATGTGGCCTTTTCCTCTGCAGCAGCCTCTTTTCCTTCTACATGCATCGTCAAATAGGCTGGTGTCAAGGTTCCTTCCCCACTCTGAACTCTAGGGTACAGATGAGGGGACCTGCATGAAGGACCCCTTAAGCTTATTCTTACCATCTTAGGTTAAAAACTTCCTCAAGGTACAAACTTTGCCTTGTCCTTGAACCCTATGCTGCCACCACCAAGTGTGTTAAACAAAGAACAGGGAAAGAGCCCACTTGGAGATGTCTTCCCCAAAAATATCCCCCCAAGCCCTACACCCCCTTTCCTGGGGAAGACTTGATAAAAATCCTCACCAATTTGTACAGGTTAACACAGACCCAAACCCTTGGATCTTAAGAACAATGAAAAAACAATCAGGTTCTTAAAAGAAGAATTTTAATTAAAGAAAAGGTAAAAGAATCACCTCTGTAAAATCAGGATGGTAAATACCTTACAGGGTAATCAGATTCAAAACATAGAGAATCACTCTAGGCAAAACCTTAAGTTACAAAAAGACACAAAAACAGGAATATACATTCCATTCAGCACAGCTATTTTACCAGCCATTAAACAAAAGGAAATCTAACGTATTTCTAGCTAGATTACTTACTAACTTTTTACAGGAGTTCTGAGCTGCATTCCTGATCTGTTCCTGGCAAAAGCATCACACAGACAGACAGACCCTTTGTTCCCCACCCCTCCAGCTTTGAAAGTATCTTGTCTCCTCATTAGTCATTTTGGTCAGGTGCCAGCAAGGTTATCTTAGCTTCTTAACCCTTTACAGGTGAAAGGGTTTTGCCTCTGGCCAGGAGGGATTTTATAGCACTGTGGACAGAAAGGTGGTTACCCTTCCCTTTATATTTATGACAGCTAGTGGGGCGCCAGCACTAATGTGGGCCCCAGTGCATCACATATCCCTTGAGCTGGATGTTGTTCCTCCCATAATGACAGAGCAAACTGATGAGAGATATCAGATGCTGTCACTATGAGGGTGCTGACTCCAAGGGTATGTTGTGGAGTCCTTTTGCCCCTCTTGTGTTGAAGAGGAGGCAGAATCATTTAGAATGTAAATCCCTCTTTAGTGAGTATTTCGAGAACAGCAAAGGACCAGAAGGTCCTGCCTCAGCAAAGAGGATTCCAGGGGACCCTGGAGATATCCCTTCATCTTGTTTCTTGTAGTTTTCTACTACCCTGTCCAGGATTGGTCATTTTACATTATGTTTGTCTGCTACATGGCCTATAGCTAAGGTAAAAAGGAAGGCTACCTTTGCTCATTCTTAATTGCAGAGACCACATTTCAGCTTGAACAAGGACACCCGGGACCTGGATGTTCCCTTCTTGCCCTGGCTATTCATCTTGCTATCCTCCACATGAGGAAGAGGAGGTCTCCACCAACAAGGAGATAAATTCTGTTGACGTTTAAGGTTGATCAGAAAATGGGTGATAATACTCTGGATGAGGAGATGTCCATGACCCAGAGGAAGGAGGTGTCGTCCCCAGAGTAAGAAGACAATTCAGCAAATACTAATAAACACCCTAAGGTATTTACCATCCCTATGGTGATCCAGAAAATTCTGGAAATGTAATGGAGACTACTTACCCACTTTGAAAGAAATAGAAGGTGAAATCCTGGCCTCACTGAAGTCAATGGTGACAGGATTTCATCCAAAGACACTGTGAGCACACAGCTTTGTGCATGCAGTCATGTCTATGCATAGATTTTGTGTTATTTGTGCATACATCAAATTTACATGCACATAACCAATTTGGGTACCCAAATTTAGTATAAACAGGGAAGAAATTGAGCAAAAATATTTTGGTGCATATTCTATTCCTGGTGAGTGTTCATAAAAATTGGGAATGGACATGAGGTCAAGTTGAGGTTCCTTTGAAAATATGGCCTTTGAAGCCTATTCTTGACATTGATGTAAATAAATTTTCATTAGTATCAGTGGAAATTATACATGGCTATAACCAAAGGAAGCAAAAGCTGGAGTGCTAATGTAGACAGGACTAAAGACAGCTACTAGCATTTTAAATACCTTCTCGTCTAACCCTTCTCAAATCAGATCTACAGAGTACTGAGGTTAAAAATGCCAGCAGTGGGCAACACCTTGAGTACACTAGCATACCCACCGTTACTGCCATTAGTGAAGCTGCAATGGTGTTAGCGATGGTGAGGAATGTTTCAGAAAGAAGCTCACAGTACTAAGAGGATGGATTAGAAACAACTTGCATAAAGGACAATTTAGCCTTTTATATAGGCGTTTTACAGGTGCTTCTTAAATTTCTTCTAACGAAAAGTAAATTCCTTTTAAAAACCAAGGGCCTGATTCACCCCTGCATTATTCCAATTTTATGTCATCAATGAAGTTATACTGTCATACAATGGAATAAGACAGTGGTGACTCAGACCCTTAGTTTTGCAAGTGTTTAAGGAATAATATTTATAGTAGTTCAGAGGATTTCAATTATATTGACTCACATACTACTCTGAATGTTTTCAAGCTAATGGACTGCAGCCTTTAGCTATTTTTAATGGAGAAGCACAAACCTCTTAAGACATTGCAGTATTGATATGGGGAAATATTTACTACATAGACACATTCAGTGATGGATTAGCCACTGGGCCAATGGGGCCGTGCCTAGGGGCCATTGCCAATTGGGGCCCCCGCCCTGGAAAAATGGGCGCCCCTACGCCCTGACCCTCTCTGCCCAGTGCTCCTGCCAGGGAGTAGAGTGGGGGCGAGGGGTGTGCCCTGCTCCCCAGCAGGAGTGCCAGGCGGGAAAAGCGGGGCAAGGCCCCGCACCTCAACACAACTTCCCGGCAGGAATGCTGGGTGGGGGTGTGGTGGGGCACACCCCCGTGCCTCAACTCCATTTCCCCAGCAGGAGTAACGGGGGCCCCCTGAAGGCAGAAGGAGTGGGGATGGGCCCCCACTTGCTCTGACCCAGGAGCCCACAAACCCCTAATCCGCCTCTGGACACAGTATAAGAACTACTTCTAGGAATGTTTTTTACAAAGCATGAATGACTGACCATAACAGTTCATAATAACCCATGCATCCAATAATTTCTCAGTAAAAGACAGTTCTTTAAAATTTCAAAAGACTAAGCAATTGGTATGGCATACTGTTGCATTGACACTGTACTGGCTACATGGAGAGATTATGCTGCCATTACATTTACACTGACATTTTACTAACTCAGTTGTCACTTAATTGCCACTAGACTTTTAATTGTTCTTCTGCTGTTAATATGAATTTTTAAAGTGCTCTTCTGCACCTAATTAAGATTTTCCAGCATAAACTCCTATGCTGGCAATTTATACACGTGGAACTACGAATTAGTCAGGAATAACACTGAATTTCCTGGCTATTCTGAGTTAGATCAAACCCTTTTCTTTAATATTGTGCATTTATGTATTGTATAATAACCTAATTATGGCTTTTCCTAACAGAAAATAAGTATGTACTGCTTTATATATTCAACAGTTGTTTAAAGTTTAATTGATCTTCATGTAATAAGGATTTTCAGTTGAACCCTCCATGCTGATTAATTACACCTAATTGTGTTTTCATAGTTAAGTTTTGTAATCACCACTTTAAAATATATAATTAAGGAATCCTAATGACTAAAGAGTGTCATATAAGTAAAAGGATGGTTCTATAAATGTCTGCTTCTAGTGTAGTCATGTTCCAGAAAATGGATATGTTGCTCATGCTTTCATTTTGTAGTAGGTTATTTTTTTCCTGCAAGTAATAAGCTATACAGTATAAGCTTCATAAATGTATCCTCTCACACTGCATGTAACTGGACTGATTGAATACGTCATAGAACACACAACTGGGCTCAGATAAATGCACAATGTCTGATAAAAATGCTCTGATGACCCTAACGGGCATCCTACAGTTTCAATGAAAAAGTTCCTTTAGGAAAAATGTTGTGGATAACACAATAATATCTATTCTATTTATCATTTAAAATTGATACTATATACATGTTTAGCAAATCCTGATTAAAGATGGCACAGAATAGAACTTCCATCTCCATTTACACTGAGAAACACCTTGCCTTTCAAACCGAGAGATGAATGTTGATTGCCTGACAACTGTAACCATGTGAAGTTTCATCATAATGGACAGGAAAAGGGAAGAGCTCTACAAAGCCTTGATAAATGCCTAGTTGATGATATTTTATTCTTTCCCAATTCTTCTAACAGTCGTTAGCATTACATATGGAATATTATGAGATGACAAGATGGTTTAGAACTTATTGGTAGCATGTCAGTTTAATGTGTTAATCTTTTGATCAAATAGCATTTCTGGCCTTTTAATTTTTTTTACAATATCAAGAAACTACCATGCTTGATATTTTATTCCTAAGCATTAATATTTTGATGTAATGGTTCTTTGAGGCAATTTTTTTGTCTTAATAAATTGAAAGTATTGAGTGCACTGAGTACATAAGTGTGTATATATCTTACCATACAGCCCAGTTTCTATTTTTTATTATGCAACATCAGTATTAGAACATGAGTAGAGCTGGCTGAAATTTTTCAGTTGAGAAGTTTATTCTCCAAATGCAGTTTTGTGTAAACCCAGAACTATTTGGAAATTTGCTTTGGTACCAAAAAAAAAAAAAAAAGCTTTGGGCTAAATTCACCAGGGGACTGGGGCCTCGTTCATAATACCAGTTGAGGAGAAGGAGAAGTTGGTACCTTCCTTTATATAGCCCAAGAGGTTAGGGTATTTCCCTGCGCTGTGGAAGACCCACATTCAAATCCCCACTCTAGAGGGATTTTAAGACCTTTTAATCCAGGGCAGCAAACTGGATTGATTAATTGATTATTCACAGAGCTCTATATGAGGGGCCAAATTATGTATTTATTTACTTTCAGTGCAATCCCTTTAAGCAAGGTGTAAGTAAGGTGCAAAATTTGGCATACTTTACTGGTTGCAAATCAGGGCATACTTCCATGTGCAACTGAGAGAAGGATGGAAGGTATATTAGCCCAAAGGGTGCAGAAATTGTACCATTTGCAAATTCATTATACAATACTTTTGTACTGGGAGCATTCCTCAAATGAACACCTATCTAAGACATTTTCCTAAAGTGTCTGTCACATCACCAAGGTACAGATACTTTTAAGTTGGGTATAATAACATAGTAAGTTCTTAGCTGAATAGCGATTGACCTAAGTACAAACTTTGCCTCGCTGCTTCAGTTTTGCTGAATCAGGAGTTATATAATACCCCAAGACCTCAATTCCAATTATTACATGCATTACTAAGCAGTTATATTTATTCTCAATTTTCAAACCAATGTACAAGTTGGAGCTTTATGTATCCTTACATGGGTATGTGATTCAAGGCCTACCTCTCAACCCGAAACCTCAGTCTGAGGCTATATAACACAACAGAACTACCTTTAGTACTTTATCTCTCAAAAACCTTAACAGCTGGAGTTACCTTCTGGTTTCAGTTTGGTAGGGCTAAATGCATTAAAGATGGTTTATTTTCATGTTTGCTACACCTGTTCCAAAATACCACTACTTCTCTTGAGGAGAAAAGCTAAATGTATATGTAAGGAGGAGTGGGGAAGGGTAGGAAGACTTTCACATTTATCTTATGGCCCAATGGGCACTACCAAGGATGATTGCAGTGATACTCCAATTGCCTAAATCTAAGGGGAAGAGGGCTGGCATACCCTACTATTCAGTGATATAATTGGACCTGTCAGCCAGGGATAATTGGTTTCTGGTTGACTGAACAAAGTGAAAATGGCATCACCTCTCTGTTAGCCTTTATTACGGGAACACTTGTTGTATTATAATAGGGCCTCAATGAATAGTTCACTCCTGCAAGATGATTTGCGAGTCTCTTGGTGTGCAGTGCAGTGGGATGCCCAGCTATGCTGGGGCTTCTGGAGAGCCAAAGATTGTTTCTGTGCAGGAAGGTATGGTTTTGTGTCCATGATTAGAAAATGACATTTTTGATACTTGGAGTATTTTCTCATAAGGGGCTGACATCTTGACTCAGAAGGTCATGCAACCAAGCACAAGACGGCCACTGTTCCACATATGAAATTTCCATTGAAATCAGAGGAGTTTTGAGTATGCACTGATGAGAGGATTACCCCTGAATAAGCATTCCACACCATGTTAATATAGTAATACAACTTCAGGGTTTAATACAACACCAGCAGAGTGTCAAGCCTGTTAAATTAGAGATTAACTTTGACCTTGTCTAGTGATTGAAACTTATCTATAAAATTTATGTTCGAGACACATACTGATAAGATAGAGGTGAGTCTAGTTTCAGTGTGGTTTGTTTTTTCTGTAGGTGATTTTACATTTTATATTCTACTTTCTGCTTCTCTTTATGGGTCATTTCTGGGGCCATAACTCTGAACTATTTCAACAGAAGAATTACCTTGAGAAAAATCTCAGACACCAAGTGAAAGCTCCATATAAGGGGGGAAAGATGCTGCTCCCCTAGCTCACTGTTTCCCAGGTTCCTGGAATAGAAGTGGGTTTTTCTGAATTTAAATCAGCTGCTAGACAAAGCACAGAAGATTTGTATAGATTCATAGATACTAAGGTCAGAAGGGACCATTATGATCATCTAGTCTGACCTGCACAACACAGGCCACAGAATTTCACCCACCCACTCCTGCGAAAAACCTCACCTATGTATAAAAAGAAGTCTGATACTTTCCAAGAGACTTCGTCAGGCTTTGATAAAGAGGAGTAATAATTTCAAGGAATAAGAAAATTGTAGAAATCTGAACCACTGATCTTAACACTATGGGCTAGTTTCACTTAGGGTCCACAATGGCACAGGGTCCCAGCAGGACAAAGTGTGCTTTTCAGGGAGTCTCCGGCAGGGCAATGCACCAGCAACTTCCTTTCTGCTTGGAGGACTCCCCAGCTGGCCAGCACAGCTTTAGGAGAGGGCAGCTCTGGTTGAGGTTGTGCTTATTCAGCAAACACCCACGACAGCCTCTGCCTGAAGATCCCTGAAGATACTAAAGCTACTCTCTCCAGAAGAAATCCTGAAGCAGCACAAGCAGCAGGACTACTGCCAGTGGTCCCTTGCATTGATTGCTTTGCGGGGTAATAGGATAGGCTGGCACAGTGAGAGAATCCGACCCTCATCTCTGCACATTGCTGCTTCTGCTGCTTGGTCAATAGGGCACACATGCCAGGAAATGACATTGTTATTACAAACCTCCAACTGATTAGCATCCCACAGAGAATTGAATCGGAAGACCTAGGCTGTCTTTTCATGGCCTAGTTGAAATTGCATCTTGGTAGCATTTTCCCTAGTAGGTTTAATTCAGCACAGTTTGCTAGAAAATTTGTTTAAGCCTCCAGCCAATATTTTGATTCTCTTTCTTCATGGCCTAGTTTAAAAGTTTTGTGTGAATGTGGCTACTAGAAATAAAATACAGAAAAATCTTAGAAAAGAGGACAACCCAAGTTTCAGGACTTTTTCCCTCAGACACTCATTCCTCACTGCTGAAATGAAATAATCATAAAACAAATGTCTGAATGAAAATATGAGTCATGTTTCAGAGACGGTAGGCTAAGAGTGACCATTAGAAGTTGCATGTACTGTATATCTTCAAGACCTGTAGGGATGACAATTCTTACATTGGATAAGACAGAAGCTATGGGTAAGGTGAAGACTATTCATTAGAAGTGGACGTGGTCTTTTATGCTAGTGGATTTGTCATGGGGACATGTTGTGAACAACTGCTGGAGAAGATTTTAGTTTCCCCATGAATCAATGGGACTTGCTGTCACCTTTTAAAAGTTGAATGCTCTTTTTGTGTAATTTTGCGTCTCTTAAATTAGAGTTAGGATGATTGGATATAATGATCTTACTACTCACTGCATTAGATCCCATCTGAATTTTTTTTTTTTTACTAGAGCCTAGATGTGAAATTTTTGACCTGGGAGCATGTGTGTAGGGTTGAAATCATCACCTTTAATAACCTTGCAATTTAGGGCAAAGCAGAATTCCCCTGATTTTCTAGCATTGCAGATGAATTGTGTTTTTATAGACCTATTTGGTCTATGGTTATAGACCTATTTGGTCCATAGGATTACTGATTTTACTGAAGTGCTGTATTTGTAAGCTATGTAATGTATCACAGGGCTTACAGCTACAGTGCAGTGGACTGAAGTTAAAGCTGAGGCAGGTAATTGGATAGCTGGTGAACATAGGGTAAGGCCAGCTGGTGTGTACAAAGTTCTTTGTGGCTGATAGACAAATGCAAATACTGAGCTTCATAATGCAAAATAAAAACAAGTTGAACTTTACCTAACTGTGTTGCAGTCTCTGTTTAGTTTGACCTAAATAGCAGCATTTCTTGTATTGTTACTTTGTCTGAAGTCTTCAGGGTTGTACTGAGAGCTATTTTAGGTTCAACTCCTCCTTCCACTCTAGTTCATATCAGTGCTTATCTGGCATTAATCTCATTCCTGTTTTATTATTTTAAGATATATTTTACTATTCAGTCTCATGAAGAGATGTTACCAGTCTGGGTGTCAAAACGGATTGCTATTTTTTGTCAAAAAATAACTGACTGTTCCTTAGTATGGCTCTAGATTCTGTACCAGAAGACTTGGAGACCTGTCCCAAGTACTTGCAGCTTGGCAGTGACAGATTATTCTCCTTTCCTAACGATGATAGTAGTAATAGTAATATGGCTGTAACATTTATATATTATTGTGCTGTATGTAGGCCTGGTCAAACAATTTCTGTTTAAATGGTTTTTCAATAGAATATTGAGATTTTTACGAAACAGAATTTTTTTGTGAAAACTGTCTGGTTCTATGGAAAATTTCAACATTTCATTGAAAAACCAAAAATTTTGATATGAAAATGCCAGTATGATGTGTCATGGAAGTTGTAGCGCAGGTTCCACATGGCATCACCTGGCTCTGTTGGCTGTGCTCCCCACCCAGACTATATTTCCCGTGATGCACTGGAGCCATGGTACTCCTCTGATGTGTCATGGTGGCTCAGCAAGAGGGCAGACTGATGCATCATGGAAAATGTGTTGAAGGGAAAGTGTGTGTGTGTGTACATTATATATATATATATATATATATATATATATATATATATATATATATATATATATATATATATATATATATATATATATATAATAAGTTAAAGAAAAGTTTATAGCATTAAAGAAGGATTATATATGAGCAGGAGGTGGCAAAATGAAATTTGGCAGGGATAGTCTCTCGATTGCAGATGTAACTTTCAAAAATCCAATAAATATCTGCTTAACTTGGCTGAATTACAGTAGTTTAAAACCAGATTTTTGCATGTATATTAGTTTTTGTTCTACATGATGGACTTTGTAATGTGCATGGGCGTGTGAATAGTGAAGATTTTTGGCACACTTGCGTTGGCTATCCATGTAGAATTTTTGGCCAGTAGTGTCTCCTCTTCTCCCATAAGTGGAGTCCCAACCTCTTTACACAAGAAAATCAAGTTGCTGAAGCACAATTTCAGCCACTTTGGCCTGCTGCCAGAATAGCTGACTGAATTGGTGGCTGAGAGTTTGGCTTTAAATTTACATATATACCTTCCTCTTTTTTGTAGACCCAATTTTTCAAAAATTCAGGTGCTTCTTTATTTTCATTCTTGACAAAAGTCTACAAACTTAGTTATGAAGTGAGTCATTTTTCATGAATGACTCATTACTTTAATATTCTGCAAATGTAGAGATTTGTTGAAATTTCCTACCTCTCATGATTTTTGCAAATGTAACTCAACATTGAGATTTTTATGGAAATACTAATATAACATAGTGTTATGCTGCTGCTTCTACTTCTACTTGAAACCCTAGGTAAAACATCTTTCTGTGGACACCTAGCTTGCTGGTCTCAGAGCGACTTGCTTCCAGCACTCATACGATCAAACAAGCTCGCAGGCAAACCAGGAAGAGGAAGAAGAGTTTGGAAACATTGCCAGTAGACTGGTATCCAAAGGAGAGTGGAAGTTTACAACTGGTTGTGATTGTGAAAGATGGAAGGTGATGGTCAACAACCTCTGCATCAAAGATGTCACTTGAAGAAGAAGAAGAAGAAAATAGTATTACGCTTCTACAAACAATGTAATATTTAGGCTTAAACAAGCCACTAAATCAGGAGTCGGCAACCTTCAGCATGCAGCCCAACAGGGAAATCAGCTGGCAGGCCACGAGATATTTTGTTTACATTGACTGTCCACAGGCACTGCTCCTCGCAGCTCCCAGTGGCCGCGGCTCGCCATTACTGGCCAATGGGAGCTGTGAGAAGTGGCAGCCAGCATGTCCCTGTGGCTCACGGCTTCCCACAGCTCCCATTGGCCAGGAACAGCGAACCGCAGCCACAGGGAGCTGCGAGGGTCAACGTAAACAAAATGGTTGACCTGCGGATGGTCAATGTAAACAAAATGTCTCACGGCCAACCAGTGGATTACCCTGATGGGCCGCATGTTGCCAACCCCTGCACTACATATTCTGAAAGTACAAGTGACTGTAAAAGTACAATCTGGACCATAGCAATTAAATGTAAAAAAAAAAATAGTAACATCACATTTTCCACTTTTTATACATCTTCATTAGTATGAGTAGGACAAATAATATTGTGTATATTACAATTCAAATATTCAAATATTTGCTGCTTTCCTGTATTAATAATTTAATTCAGCCCTTCCATTTGATCTAGGTGACAGATGTTCTGGTAAAATTGGCAATAAAAATCATTATGAATAGCTGCATGAAGACTAGCAAAATAAGAATTAATACATGGTTAAAATTTGTCTGTACAACTTTTAACTATGAAAGAATTACTACTGAAATAAACATAATTATCTTAGAGTTCAAGGACATCAAGTTTCCAAAGGAGAATTATCTTAGTTATGCCAATCATGATGATGAATCAGTTAGCATTGTATCGTTTTTATTCTTCATGAAAGATAAAACTGACAGTAAGTCTCGCCAAGAGGAAGAGAGTGTTGTCTGCTAAATTTTATACTGTAAGCAACTCAGGGCAAGGACCATGGTTTTCTCTCTGGTTTTCACAGCTATTAGTGTTCAACTAAAAAATAATATTAGCAGTAATAATGAAGAAGAGGAAGAGATAAACAGGTGTTTTAATTCATCTGTTTGTGGGGGAGGGGAGAAAATCATTGCTTTGGGCCAAAATCTATCCCGAGATGCAACTCCTATTGCTATCAATAAAAGATGTGTCTATTCTGAGGGGATAATTTGGACACTAGTATTGAATTCTGCTCGGAATACACATTACTTCTGCTTGGACTGTTTTTTTCAGTTAAATACATCTCAATGAGAAGAGTGGCTGCCTGAGAAAATCCAAACCAATAAAAAGATTTTTCTGAAACTGCAATAATAATGTTAAAGACCTCCAGTAGCTATCTGGCTTGTTCAATAGAGAATAAAAAACACCAGTAGGGCTGAGGGAGGGAGATAATACTAAGTATTGCTCCTTAAATGAAATCAAAGGGCCACGTGCACTGTCCTAACTGAAGTCTGGCAGAACATAAATACGCAGCAGAATACTCTAAGTTTAAGCATGCTGAGTTTCTACTTGACTTTATTCACATAAAGGAATGGCTGGTGAAATTATGGTGTCTAGAGGAGGTAGTAGTTGTAGTCTGCAAGCCTCAGGGATCCCACCAGAGAAGAAGACAACCGTGAAGGTGCCAGGCCACTTCTATAAAGGGATTTCCTAGTATTTTCTCCCTGCTGGCAGCCTTACTGCCTTGGGGTTACTCCTACCCACATCCAACCTTATTACTTTTAAATTGAGCAAATTTGATATAGAAGCAGTGAGACCTAATAAACATGAAATTCACTGCATGTTGTGATAGGTATGTGTAGGACCCTTGGATCACTTCATCCAATGCACTAAATGCCCCAATAAAAATAATGTGGGTAAAACCAGACAAGTACTGTGCTCTCTAATGAACTCCCATAGAAAAATGATAAAAAACAAAAACACCCTACCATTTTTGGGTGAACACTTTTCACAAAGCGATCACTCTATACCTGACCTATCAGTCGTCCTCCTCAAAGGAAATTTGCACAACACTTTCAAAAAACAAGCCAAGGAGCTTAAATTCATAACTTTACTCAACACTAAAAATCATGGACTGAACAGAGACACTAGATTTATGGCTTATTACAACAATCTGTTACCCACTAACCTCCCTTTTTGTCCTATCACTGCAGGGGTGTTTACAGATCACTTCACTTTCAATGATCTCTTAAAATATGTGCTAACTACTTAGGCTAAACTATCTGTTGCAACTTATATTTAGCTGTGTCAATCTAAGGCTATGTCTACACTTACAGCTTAAGTCGGCATAATTTATGTTGCTCGGGGGTGTTAATAAACTACCCCTGAGTGACATAAGTTACACGACATAAGCGTTGGTGTGGACAGCGCTGTCAGCGGAAGAGCTTCTCCCGCTGACATAGCTTCTGTTCCTTGCAGAGGTGGTTTTATTATGCCGATGGGAGACAGCTCTCCCGTTGGCACCAGATGTGCTGCAGGGGCACAGCTGCACTGGGGCAGCTGTCCTGCTGCCACTCTGTAGGTGTGGACGTGCCCTTAATACCTTTCCCAGACCTGAAGAAGAACTCTGTATAACTGTATCTCTCACCAACAGAAGTTGGTCCAATAAAAAAATATTACCTCACCCACCTTGTCTCTCCAATATCTTGGGACTGACATGGCTACACCAACACGGCATACAAAGAAAATTAGATTTTTGCCTGTTGCACAAGAAAAACCACAATGAATACTGATTGCTTTATTGTTATTTAATGATGCCATTATTACATTTTAAGACCAACAATAAAAATGGAAGGAAAGAGTTGAGACATATTTCAAGTATTATTTGAAAATTTAGCCCTGAATTTTAAAAATATAATCTTATTTCATGCAATATTAAGAACATAAGAACATAAGAATGGCCATACTGGGTCAGACCAAAGGTCCATCCAGCCCAGTATCCTGTCTACCGACAGTGGCCAATGCCAGGTGCCCCAGAGGGAGTGAACCTAACAGATAATGATCAAGTGATTTCTCTCCTGCCATCCATCTCCACCCTCTGACAAACAGAGGCTAGGGACACCATTCCTTACCCATCCTGGCAAATAGCCATTAATGGACTTAACCTCCATGAATTTATCCAGTTCTCTTTTAAACCCTGTTATAGTCCTAGCCTTCACAACCTCCTCAGGCAAGGAGTTCCACAGGTTGACTGTGCGCTATGTGAAGAAGAACTTCCTATTATTTGTTTTAAACCTGCTGCCCATTAATTTCATTTGGTGGCCCCTAGTTTTTATATTATGGGAACAAGTAAATAACTTTTTCTTATTCACTTTCTCCACACCGCTCATGATTTTATATACCTCTATCATATCCCCCCTTAGTCTCCTCTTTTCCAAGCTGAAAAGTCCTAGCCTCTTTAATCTCTCCTCATATGGAAACCGTTCCAAACCCCTAATCATTTTAGTTGCCCTTTTCTGAACCTTTTCTAATGCCAGTATATCTTTTTTGAGATGTGGGGACCACATCTGTACGCAGTATTCAAGATGTGAGCATACCAAGGATTTATATAAGGGCAATAAGATATTCTCCGTCTTATTCTCTATCCCTTTTTTAATGATTCCTAACATCCAATTTGCTTTTTTTGACTGTCGCTGCACACTGCGTGGACGTCTTCAGAGAACTATCCAAGATGACTCCAAGATCTTTCTCCTGATTAGTTGTAGCTAAATTAGCCCCCATCATATTGTATGTATAATTGGGGTTATTCTTTCCAATGTGCATTACTTTACATTTATCCACATTAAATATCATTTGCCATTTTGTTGCCCAATCACTTAGTTTTGTGAGATCTTTTTGAAGTTCTTCACAGTCTGCTTTGGTCTTAACTATCTTGAGCAGTTTAGTATCATCTGCAAATTTTGCCACCTCACTGTTTACTCCTTTCTCCAGATCATTTATGAATAAGTTGAATAGGATTGGTCCTAGGACTGACCTTTGGGGAATACCACTAGTTACCCCTCTCCATTCTGAAAATTTACCATTTATTCCTACCCTTTGTTCCCTGTCTTTTAACCAGTTTTCAATCCATGAAAGGATCTACCCAATTAATGACAACTTAATTTACGTAAGAGCCTTTGGTGAGGGACCTTGTCAAAGACTTTCTGGAAATCTACGTACACTATGTCCACTGGATCCCCCTTGTCCACGTGTTTGTTGACCCCTTCAAAGAACTCTAATAGATTAGTAAGACATGATTTCCCTTTCAGAAACCATGTTGACTTTTGCGCAACAATTTATGTTCTTCTATGTGTCTGACAATTTTATTCTTTACTACTGTTTCAGCTAATTTGCCTGGTACTGACATTAGACTTACCGGTCTGTAATTGCCAGGATCATCTCTAGAGCCCTTCTTAAATATTGGCATTATATTAGTTATCTGCCAGTCACTGGGTACAGAAGCTGATTTAAAGGACAGGTTACATACCAAAGTTAATAGTTCTGCACTTTCACATTTGAGTTCTTTCAGAACTCTTGGGTGAATGCCATCTGGTCCCGGTGACTTGTTACTGTTAAGTTTCTCAATTAATTCCAAAACCTCCTCTAGTGACACTTCAATCTGTGACAATTCCTCAGATTTGTCACCTACAAAAGATAACTCAGGTTTGGGAATCTCCCTAACATCCTCAGCCGTGAAGACTGAAGCAAAGAATTCATTCAGTTTCTCTGTTATTACCTTATCGTCTTTAAGTGCTCCTTTTGTATCTCGATCATCCAGGGGCCCCACTGGTTGTTTAGCAGGCTTCCTACTTCTGATGTACTTAAAAAACATTTCGTTATTAACTTTTGAGTTTTTGGCTAGCTGTTCTTCAAACTCCTTTTTGGCTTTTCTTATTATATTTTTACATTTAATTTGGTGGTGTTTATGCTCCTTTCTATTTACCTCATTGGGATTAATCAAATGCAAAACTAAAATAGAACCAAATATAAAAGAGCAGAAGAATTAAATCATTATAAATAGATGAGTTTAAAATAAGAAAGTACAAAGAGACAATAAAAGTAGCATGATGGTTAATGAGAGGATATACTATTGATAAATACAATGCATTAGCCTACCTTTTGACAGTAATAATTCTTGAAAAACACCGATTGCGAACTATGAGCAACAAAAGTCACTAAAGATATCATTTACAAATCACATTGATAATTACAGAACAAAGATCCTGTGGAATAAAGCCCAAATTTCCATTCATGTAACGGTATTTATTTGCAGCTTTCTTAAAGGCATAATTAGTATTCTAGAGCGTATTGTCACTAAGAACTAGTTCTTAGTGGAATGATGAAATGACTATTAACAGGACTGTAGAAGCCCTTGATATGCTGATAAATTGCACCCCCAAGTGGATACATGTCTCATGTATCTCTGACAGTTGTCTTTTTTACCTTTTTTTTTTTTCTTTTTTGGTCATTTGGAAAGCATTAAAACAATGACAATTTCATAAATACTTTTTGTAAAGTGCTTTGAAACCCTCAAGTGGAAAGCACCTAAGGGCAAAGTATTATTATTACTGAAAGATATTTGACTTTGTCAGCAAGAACGTTCTCAACTATTTTTTTCTGGACAACTGTGGTGTGGACAATATAACTTTGCATTTACACAGACTTTCCAAACTATGGGTCAAAGTCTATCTTTTGGATGCATGTGTATGACTTTTGTGCAAAACAGTGGGAGCTCCATATGCATGTAATTCAGTGTGGAATGTGCCCGTATACCTAGCACAACTTGAAACAGCCATGTTTACTTTATTCACAGACATCAGGTTATCACAGGACTCTCCCTTGGCAATATTTTTTTACACTGAAACTGTACTTCAATCTGTCCCTGCTTCTTCAAAGTTGGTAGTCAGATGAGCTGTAATTGTGTATCATAGCCTTTCTTTTTTCAGTGCTTAACTTGTAATGAAAGTAGTGCTGGGGCTCAAGCAATTTTTTTACATTCATAACTGATGCAGCAAGCCCAGAGGTGCTGGGGTTATGAACTGCTAAACCTAGAGGTGCTGGGGGCTCAGGCCAGCCACAAATTAAGCACTTACCCTACTGCCTTGTTATGTGCCAGTTGTTGCCACTTGTTCACTCACTGGAACCAGTGAGGTACACTTCCACCCTCCTACTGGCTGCATTTCAGTGCTACTGCACGTGTAATTTCTAGATTGTGTCTGGACAGCCAACGGTCATGTCGGGAGTGACACAGCGCTGCTTGCAGTGGCTATTGTGCTGGAGAGAGAAATGCTGCCCCTGGGAGCGCCCCTGGGTGGTGGTCCCAGTGATGCTCTTTGGAAAGTTTTCAGAGTAGCAGCCAATTTAGTCTGTATTCGCAAAAAGAAAAGGAGTACTTGTGGCACCTTAGAGACTAACCAATTTATTTGAGCATGAGCTTTCCTGAGCTACAGCTCACTTCATGGGATGTGAACCTGTAACATTTGCTTCCAGGGACGCCTAGCAGGTGCGCGCCCTGAGACAAGACACTTTGACAGGCAGGCTCCGCCCTGCTCCCTGGGCGGGGCTCTCCTCCACAAGCGGGCTGGGCAGCGCACAGGGGACGCCGCGTCCTCCAGCGACGCAGTGACGTACAAGAGCTGCTCTTACTACCTGCGCATGCGTCGAGATGTTCCTTCTCAGAGCGAGGCTGCGTCTGACACAGGCGCGCCGGAACCCGGAAATGGAGGGGGAGGTGCCTGTGGTGGCGAGCGCAGCGGAGGAGTTTAGCGGCTGACAGGCAGCGGCGGGCGAGTCGCGCGGAGCAGGTGTGTGCTGCTGCTGCGACCGCTGCTGAGCGGCCTCTCTGCGGCTGGCGGGCGGATCCAGTGGGGCGAGCGATTTACGCCCCCCGTGGCTGGACCGTCGCCCTGTGTGGAGGGGCGGGTGAGCGCCACAGCCCGCTGGGGCGCGGGGAGGCGGCTCCGTGGGGTTGGGGACTCTGCTCCCGTTCCGAGGCAGGGGAAATCGGGGGCCCTCCGCAGGCCCCGGAGCGGGGAGCAGGAGCGCTCCTGTCGCTCC
Organism: Lepidochelys kempii; assembly: GCF_965140285.1. Taxonomy (NCBI): domain Eukaryota; kingdom Metazoa; phylum Chordata; order Testudines; family Cheloniidae; genus Lepidochelys; species Lepidochelys kempii. The sequence continues at coordinate 63,864,648 of NC_136387.1, read as the reverse complement.
CCTGGGGCCGAGGGGCTGTTCGGCTCCCTAGGGGTGAGGTGAAGGGCCCCTCTTCCTCTCTGTCCTTGGGGACCGTGCGGCGGTGACCACAGCTGGTCGCGGGGGGGACAAAAGACTCTCAAACGCCCGAGGTTGTTCCCCGCATCCGGAGCCGAAGCAGGGGCGTGCGGGGCTGGGGATTTGACATTTGGAGGCAAAACGACCTGCCACCCGAAATCCCTTCTCCGAGCCGCACAGGAAGTATCGCGCTGCTGTTCTGCAGGAGCACAAAACTCCCCAGTCCGGATGTCAAGAGGAGAATGGAGTATTGAGCACAGAATATCTGATTGGCCTCAACGTGAATGCACCCGTTTCGAGTTCAGCGAGTGTTACCCAGCCAACACCAGTGTGAGACGTGCACAGTTAATAAGGCCAATATTCAATGGGTTTTGGTTTTAATTTTGTTCTGGTTCTGAAAAGATGCTTCAAAGAGCAAAGCAAATCTGTTTAAGAATGATATGTTGCATTTGTCTTGGAACATTTCACAAACTATAGGAGCACACTCTTCAGCTGCCCGATAAACAGATGTCACATTATTTCTTTTATCAGTATACAGCAATGTTACATGATAGGCCAGAATGGGAAGAGACTAGGTTTGAATAATTTAGTAAATGCTTAAAGTATGCAGAGAAGTAAGTAGAAATTGTATATAGTTTTAGAAAGTAAATTATATACTGTTGTCCCAAGTGTAATTATTAATAATATTCTTTTACAGATTATGAAAATATTCTGATCAATCTGTTTTAAAAAAATTCAGAACTGAATTAAGGCTTCACCATAAATCTTTTCTGCTGCTTATGAAGTTTCTGATATTAAAGCTGTACTATTGAAATGAAGAAAAGGAGAAAGTTCCCTGGAAATCTAAATGAGAAGATACATCTTGGCCATGAGAAAAATATTTCTGATGGGATTCTTGTAGATTCTGACCAAGAAACTGTCACCAAATCTGCTGAAGTAGCTATTGCAGGCCAGCTTGAGTGTTCCCAAGAACTTCCTCCATCACCAGAACAAAGAAAACTCTTAAGTTCACTGCAGTATAATAAAAATCTACTTAAATATTTAAATGATGATAGACACAAACAACCATCTTTTTGTGACTTACTTATCATAGTAGAAGGAAAAGAATTTAGTGCGCACAAAGTTGTTGTAGCTGTTGGCAGTAGTTATTTTCATGCTTGTTTGAGCAAAAACCCAAGCACGGATGTTGTCACACTGGATCATGTAACTCATTCTGTTTTTCAGCATTTGCTTGAGTTTTTGTACACATCTGAGTTTTTTGTGTATAAAAATGAAATCCCTTTAGTGTTGGAAGCAGCTAAATTTTTAGACATAATAGATGCAGTCAGACTGCTCAATAATGAAAATATTTCCACCGTACAATCTGAAGTGGTAACTGAAAACCCAGTACCAGTTGAACCTCTCAATGAATTGACTGGAAAACTATCAAATAGTCACCAGTGCACTTTTTGCAGTCGAAACTTCTGTTACAAGAAATCCTTAGAAAACCACTTGGCTAAAGCTCACAGATCCCTTCCACTGGAAAAAAAACATGGGTTAAAAATGGTTGAGAAAGCAGACTTTTCTACCAGAAGATCTACAAGGAACCGTAAATGCCCAGCTAAGTTTGATAACAGTGATAATGAAAGCAGTGATGTGTCTGACAGCAACTTGGATAAAGTGCATTCTGAGAGAGAAATGTCTGTTAAAAATGAATGTGAAGATAGTGGAAGTGAGTGCAATGCAGATGAAGAGGGTCAGGAAGAAGAAATATCAGATGAAGATTCAGATAGTGAAGAGCAAAGTAAAAAAGAACATAATGATACTGAAATGAGTCCTGAGCTAGTTGATTCAGTAGGAAATATTCCTGAAGGTTTAACTCCAGTCATCATTCAGAGTAGTAGCAAAAAACTATTGCAGTGTCCCAAGTGTGACAAAACATTTGATCGAACAGGTAAGAGCAATTAGTTCGTCTCCTTTCTCTTTACCACATGGTGGTACTTTCAGGTGGTAAATAAACTGAGTTCTTTCTGACTCTTATGTTTATAGACAATTATCATTACTGTAGCACTAAAATTAGGAAGTGAATTAATAAGAGTGCTATTTTTTAAAATCCTGCAACTGACAAATCTTTCTCTTCCCCCAGTCGTGGTCTCAATTCTTAGTATATAGAAGAGGCTTGAAGAGAGTGCAGTAACTTATTAGTAGAATGGAAGGTAAATTGTAAGAAATCTGAAACATGGGCTTGACTTCCCACCAAACTGTCCAACTTTAGCTGATTAAGGTAGCTGACTTTTCTGTTAGAGTTATACTATATTAAATGCTACAGAAGCAATTATTTCTTATGATAAAAACATGGTCTCCCCAGCATGTGGCTCCCTGATGATGAAAACACTTGCATGTACAGTTCTAATTCATAAGAAATATAGATGAGGTCTGTCTTTCAAAATGAGCCTAGTATGCTTGTACAAATATCATAACTAATAAGATGTTTTGACATGGCTGCATGTCAAACAGAAGAACACTAAACTCACTTCTAGATTTTTAAACTAGGTCTGATTGCAATATTAAGTGGTCTTGCCATTAATAAAATTAAATTTTGTTGAGATCTGAAGGCAGAATTTTTCATGTGTGGATCACTAGTAATAGTTTATTTAATTGCATTTTTACTTACAAGACATGATCCATTGAGATTTTGTCAAATTTAATTTTATACCACTTGTTGAGGGACGTGCTGGCTGAAATTTTAGGTGTGGGATAAAATAACACTGCTTTTACAAAGCCAGGTTAAAGTCTTTTAATCACGCATTAAGTTCTGGTTTAGGTGTGATAAATGTTCCTCAGGGTATCAAGACAGCTCTTCAGTCTGTACCCAAAGCTTCCCCACTATCTTTCTAAACTGAGGGTCAGATCGTGCTGCCTTATTCACATAAGCAGTCCCGTTGACCCCATGGATTTGGCTCGGAGTTTTTCCTTCTTCATGAGTATTTTTCATTTCAGCTGGGATAGTTAATGTATTTCTAAACTTTGATTATGAGGTACTGAGCTTCCTCAACTGATTGCTGAAGTCATGGGAGTTATGAGAGCAGCATCTCACGAGATCAGGCCCTTTTTAGTACTACTAAAACACTACCACTATAAATTTGTCATCCTAAGATCTAAGAATTTATAGTCATTATATGGGGAAAAAAAGCTGATTTATGTGTTTAGACATATTATAGTGAAATGTGCAAGCTTGCTCTGATGGTATTTGAATTTAATCATTAAGGCAGGAAACCATTTTGGTTTCAGACCTTTCTTGTAGCAAAACTTTATTATTGGCTAGATACTTGATAGCTTTTATATAGTGCTCTTCATCTTCAAAGCACTTTACAAACATTAATTAGTTGATCCTAACAACAACCTGGTAAGTATTATTATCCACATTTTACAGATGGGGATACTGAGGCAGAGGTGAAATGAGTTGTCCAAGGTCACAGATTATATAATAATAACTATTCAACATTAAAAAAAGGTGAGACATCTCTCTCTCTCTTTTTTAAAATAGAAACTTGTGGAAAATTCTCTGAATTTGATAACTGTTGCTGTGGTTTTTTGATACTGAAAGTCCAGACTACAGAGCCTAATAGTCTGAAGTTTTAGGTTTTTTTTTTTTTTTTTAATGAAATATTTTGAGTGGTAGTGCAAAGTCAAACTTTTTTTTCTCTTTGCACTCTTCTAATTTAGAGCCACGAAACTTCTGTGTTTTAAAAGGGGGGATGGGAGGAGGAGTGGAAGGAGAAATAAAAGCTTGTCTTCCATTGGCGATTTTAATAACCACAATACACTTCTTTCTTTGTGTTTATAGAGTGTCCAAAAGTAGTGTGTAGGTGTTCTTACAGAGAAATAAACCCCCTTCCAGTCCAAGGCCCTGCAGTTGATTCCACAAGTGCAGACCCACAGTGCAGGATTGGGGTCCAATTTTAGCCAAGTCATGAATGAGAATGAAAGTCAGTGTAGAAGGAATGAAGGCGAGATTATTATTTTTATTTTATTTTAGTATTGTTATAATGCCTTGGGACCCAATCATGGATGAAGTATGAGGGTCTCTCTCTTTCTTAGTCTTTGATTATACCAAAATAAATTACACGAAGCTCTGTTTTTAAGTTTCCAGACTGCTCCCTATTTTGAAAGAGGTACTTCGTGAACTGGGTTATTTAAAAAAGAAAAAGTAATGCATCTCTCAGTCGAGGATAGAGAGTGCTTTACAGAGATGAATATGTAGGCTCATGTATACAGGATGTGGTAACAGCATATGTGGAGTAAATATAAAACACATTTTAAAAATAGTGAAGATTAAAGTATTTTGGGAACCTTTATTTGATTTGTCTATATAATCCTTATAAGCTACCCAGTGAAACTCAGTAAAATAATTGTTCATATGTATGTTGAATATGCCTAGATTTATGGAGGTTGGCTGAAAGCATTTAGTGCATGTACTATACAAGGACACCCTGGTCTGTGTGCTGTGAATCAGAACTGTGTAAGGCCCCATATTGTTTTAGGCTTCAAAACACTGAGTGGAGATTCTAACAAAAACAAGAAAGTACTGAAGATGATAATGAACGTAAGTTAGTTTGTTTGCCCGGTGGTATGTGTCTTTAAGCTGACTATAGTTGATAGTTCTATGTTAAAGTAACACTTTATTTTTTAGGGAAGCTCGAGATCCATACCCGTGTGCACACAGGTGAGAAGCCCTTCGAGTGTGATATTTGTCATCAGCGCTATTCCACAAAATCTAACCTGACAGTTCACAGAAAGAAACACAATAATGAAACAGAATTTCATAAGAAGGAGCACAAATGTCCATATTGTAATAAACTGCATGCAAGCAAAAAGACTCTAGCAAAACATGCAAAGAGGTAAGTATGAGTGGGATTGTCTGTTACACTTCTGTGTAATGTATTTTCCAGCCCCAAAGCTGTAGTAGATAAAAACACAAAATATTGGAAAACTATTTAACTTTTGGTTTCTTTCTAGAATTGTTTTTTAAAAGACACCTCTTTTAACAGGCATAAGAATTAACAGTAGTAAGTCACCTACCCTATAACGATAAGTTAGTCAATGTTTGTACAGCACTTTGAAAATGGAAACCAATTATAAATATATATATATTGTGTGTGTGCGCACAAGATATTAGGGTACTGTGAAGTGATAGTATCACAATAGCTTTCTACTATAAATTTCAACTTGCTCAAGAAAGCTACTTATTAAAGTTGACCCTCTCAGTAATTATCTCCCTTTTTAGGTAAGATTGTGTTGTTTTTTCTGGCAAGGCAAATCTGATAATATCCAAAGTGCTCCTGTTTCCTTGATTCCTTTCACTGTGTTGTTAGGTTTGGGCTTGATGCAGGGACAGCACTGGTTTTGTTGGCAATGATATAGCCTCCTGGTGAATGATGAAAATCAAATGTCCATACAGAGTCTTAGATCTATCAGATGCACTTAATTCAGTTGACAGTGAAGTATTTTTATTTACCTATAGACCCTGGCAGGGATATATTCATTTAAGAGGACCTCTAGAGTGGTGTAATACAAATGATCTGGCCCATGGACTAGCATGTGGTACTGCAAGTTTCTTTAGTCAATTTTCTTTAATATGCTATGCCTTCAGGATTCCAGTGTCATCAGCAGGCTGATGACAGCTTTGTCAGTTCACTGGATTGGATTGGAATGGTAATGTTTGACTAGCTTTCATGGTGTACAGCCAGAGTTGAGGCCTGCATCAGCTTAAGCTGGATGAACTTCCATTAAGATACAAATGGTAATGTTAGCAGACTATATTTGAAAAGGAAGAGGCTGAATGTAAACTGGGTTTAACTTCTACAGTAGAGCTGTCCAGGGCCATCTGTAAATTATATTCCTGGTATGGTTTTGGGCAGATATACATTTTTTTGAAGTTATACCTCTGTTGACCTGATTTTAATGTATGTGGTTGAATGCATATAACTTCAGAATCTGTCATGTCAAGCAATAGATATTTCGTATACTGCATATTTGAACAAAGGCTATGTTTTTAAAAAATGTTTGTCAAATGTGGAGATACATAGACTTCAAAATGACAAGAGAGCTGCATGCTAATGCTGCTTGCTATGCTAACTAACGTGCATTAGTATAAATAACATCGGAGTTAAGAAATGTATAGCTAACATTACTCATTTTCATTGACCTTTCCTCCTAGGTTTCATCCAGAGAACATACAAGAATTTCTTTCCATTAAAAAGACAAAGAGTGAAGGCTGGAAATGTGATGTAAGCATTGATTTTTTGGTAGACTTAAAGTAAACTTGAAGTTTTTTCTACGGGATTTTTTATAATTAGTTTATACAGAAATTACTTGGTTTAATGATTTAATGAGTATTTTCATTGCATCATTCACCCTGAAGTCTAAATAAGCTGTGTAAGTTAAATATTGTGGTTTCAGGTTGATATTAAATACTGTATTTTAGTGTGTGCATAAGACTCTGTGGCTGTATAGAAAGTACCGGACTTAATTTTACAAAATATCTGTGGCCATTAAAATAGGTATGTTTGCATATATTTCACATTAAATGGGAGTTGAATATTATGACTAGCAAAAAGACAAAAATAAAGCCAATAGTGAGAAACTAGTGGAATATCTTATCTTTAAAAATGGGAACAAAGAGGACACTGGGAAGTTATAGACCAGTCAGCTTAACTTCTATGCCTGGAAAGATCCTGGAAGGAATTTAGCCCAGTTTGCAAATACCTAGATGATGATAGGGTCACAAGGAATAGCCAGCATGGAATTGCCAAGAACGAATCTTGCCAAACCAACCTAATTACCTTCTTTGACATGATTACTGGCCTAGTGGATAGGAGGAAAGCTGTCAACTTGATGTATCTTGATTTTTAGTAAAGGTTTTGACACCTTCCAACTGATGTTCTCATACACAAACTAGGGAAATGTGATGTAGATTAAGTTACTATAAGGTGGATACAAAATTGTTTGAAAGACTATACTTGAAATAGTTAGCAGTGGTTGTCTGTCAAACTGGGAGAATGTATATCTAGTCGGGTCCCGCACAGATCAGTCTTGGGTCTGGTACTATTCAATATTTTCATTAATTACTTGGGCAATGGAGTAGAGTGTGTGCTTATAAGATTTGCACATGACGCCAAGCTGGGTGGAGTTGCACGAATTAAAATTCAAAATGACCTTGAGAAATTGGAGCGTTGCTCTGAAATCTACATAAATACAAGTGCAAAGTACTATGTGTAGGAAGGAAAAATCAAATGTACAACTGCAAAATGGGGAATAATTGGCTAGGTAGTAGTACTGCTGAAAAGGACCCAGAGTTTAGAGTGGATCACAAGTTGAATGAGTCAAGAATGTGGTGCAGTTTCTAAAAAGGCTAATATCTTTCTGGAGAGTCTTAACAGGAGTGTCATATGTGAGACATGGGAGGAAATTGTCCTGCTGTATGTACTTGGCATTGGTGAGGCCTCAGCTGGAATGCTGTGTCCAATTCTGGGCACCATACTTAAAGAAAGACGTAGACAAATTAGAGAGAGTCCAGAGAGAGTAACAAAAATGATGAAAGATTTAGAAAACCTGATCTATGACAAAAGATTTTTTTAAAAATAGGCATATTTAGTTTTGAGAAAAGAAGACTGAGTGGGATCAGATAAGTATTCAGATATGTTACAGGCTGTTATAAAGAGGACGGTGACCAAAATTTCTCCATGTCCGCTGAAGGCAGGACAAGAAGTAATGGCAGTACGCTTCTGATGTCTTTGATCATAATCATACACTCCATATGCTGCCCATAATGTATATTCTTGGAGGTGCTCCTTCAGGGGAAGACCAAAAAAATATGTAATGTAATATGGGCAAAGTTCGCACCCCCATACTTTCTCATTTGGCTGTATGCTGATACCTATTGAACAATAATCAGATACCAATATAAGCTTTAAGTGTCCTAAAAGTATTGTGCAGACCTCCCAAATCTGGCTTTAGATATAAAGCCATAAATGCCTTTTCTAGTTTTCCCCAAGAAATTGGGTATCAATAAAGTAACAATTTAGTATGAAAGTTTTGGCCGTGTGATTTCTCTCCCCTTCCCATTTCCCAAGTGTCAATGGAGTCAGATTTTTTTTTTCCCCAAATCATGTTTTTACAAGATGTGGAACAAAATATTTTTTGTCAACAACACAGTGGTTGTACCTATACTAACTCTGCTGTATGTCCAGAAGTTCATATCATCGCGAGCCATAACATGCTATCTTGCTAAGGCTTATAAAACTAAGCAAGTTTGGGCTTGATTAGTAGTTGGCTGGGAGACACCTAGATGCTGTAGGAAGCAGACATGTTTGTTCATTAGTTTTTCCTTTGAGTCTGTTGTGACGCAGTGCATATTATGGTAAGGGGCATTATGTGACAGCAGGTTCTGTCTTTTAGATGAGATGTTCAGCTCTTTACAAATCCCATAGTCATAGCTAAAAGTGAAATTAAAAAGAGCACTTAGATTTTGAGAGCACTTGTTTGGGAAGCTTGATGCTTGCCTGGACAAATGAGTCAGTGGATTTTGCAAGCCCTGCCTTTAGAGAGAGAGAGAAAATATCCTTTGTGTTATCTGAGTTTTTAAAATGGGAGTATTGTTCATTTATCTGAAGCGGTGCACATTGAAAGTATTGTTAGGAAGGACTTTGGAGCAGGGATGGGATTTTTATCACGTATAACTGAACAAGAGAATGAGGTAAGGCCCTGAAGTTGTGGCCTTGTTTGAAATAGCTCCTCCACTCAGATGCACTAAATGCATACCGGCTGCCTGATGATGTTTGATCGGTACTAGTAGTCTGGGTTTGAACATTAGGACTTGGTGCACTTACACTCTTTGGCTATGCAGCATACTAGATAAATTCCTGGACACATCTGAATACTAAAAATGGGAGTAGCAGCAGTTACAACTAGGCTTAGAAGGATTTGACTATTTATCAGTAAATGGCGACTTCACCATATGCACACAAATGGAGGAAAAAAAAAATTTCTATTGATGATTGAAGTTTACGGACAGGCAAAGTAAGACTTCATTGGCACAATCCAATGATTTTGACTTCTGAATTAGGCTTGGTACAAATGGACTAGCAAATATTTAAAACTGTTGATTTAAGGATATTTACTTAGCACATATTGACATGTGAGACTGACAATGTGTTTTAATGGTTTATAAAACTTTAACTTTTTGGGTCTCACCATCTACTGTCATGAAATGATTGTCGAACATCCATCCATAATTTCCCACAGTTGTGAAAATAAGTTGATACGAATCTAAATGCTTAAAACCCATAATTTGTGCAACTGTGAAAATTTAAAATGATAAAAATCTAAATACTTCAAAATAATTATATATATTATTATAAAAAAAAAATAAAAATCTAATTCTGCAAAGCCTAAGTATAAGCAAGCTGAACGTTCGAATTTTCACAACTACTGCGGTCTCTTGCCCTTAGATTTGAATTAAGTTATTTGGTCATAATATATATATATTTTTAAAGAGGCAATAGAAACTTCCTGAGTTTGTCTCTAGCTAATGTTTGACCAAGTATTTTGTCATTTTAGATTTGTAAGAAATCTTTTGCTCGAAGACCCCATTTGGAAGAACACATGATTCTTCACACTCAGGATAAACCTTTCAAGTGTACCTATTGTGAAGAGCACTTTAAATCCCGGTTTGCAAGATTGAAGCATCAAGAAAAATTCCATCTTGGTATAAAAACCTCCTTCTGACATGCAAACAATAGATTTGAAGTAAAACAGTCTTCTCCAATGGGTGCAGAGTTTGATATTTTTTTCCTTTGCTCCTGTTTAAATATTTTATTTTATTAGATTTCTTAAAAGCTTTTGAAAGATTAAAAAAAAGCTTGGTACTAATTTTTGATTTTTTTCATTAAACTGCAATGATATTTTTAAACATATGCATCCAAATAACTGTACCATGTACACAATCCAATGTTGGACTAGCTGACTGGGAAATTCTGGTTATGATTAAAGGTGTAGATATGTTAATCACCTACAAAGTACGTGTATTGCCAGTTCACTTACTGATAGGCAGCACTCTTATACAAATAATAGATAACTCTAGGAGGGAGAAATATTCCATGAGTCTGGAAACTTTAATAAAACAAAATCCAAAGATATGATATAATAATATAAACTTCTAAACATATTCAAATTATTATGAACTTTGGTCTCTTGTACTAATTTTCCGATACCGTAGCAGCTGAGATACGACGTTTCAGAGTGGTAGCCGTGTTAGTCTGTATCAGTAAAAACAACGAGGGGTCCTAGTGGCACCTCAGAGACTAACACATTTATTTGCTCATAAGCTTTCATGGAATATAACCCACATAATCAGATGCATGGAGTGCAAAATACAGTAAGCAGGTATATTTATACAGCACATGAAAAGATGGGAATTGCCTAACCAAGTGGGGGTCAGTGCTAACGAGGCCAATTCAGTTAGGGTGGATGTGGCCTGTTCCCAGCAGTTGACAAGAAGAGGTGAATATCAATATCCACTTTGATTGAATTGGCCTCGTTAGCACTACAAAAAGTAATTTTCCCTTTGTTGATATTCACCCCTTCTTGTCAACTAGAATAGTTTTAGAAGAATCCAGGCCGGTTCACATCATGGTTGTATACTATTAGTACTAAATGGTTATGTTTTTATGGTAGTTGTACAAGAGTTCAGAGCATTAGATTATCAAACTGAAATTTAATTGACTCACAAATGGCAAAAAATATTAAATGTTTAAATTTTACATACTGAAAAAATGTGAGGCATGTTAGAATAATAGTTCATTAAACTAGCCTTTTATTCTTGTAGGTTGCTTAAGATATTTTTTTTGTTTTTGTGTCACTGACCCAAAATATACATCTGTTTGTGACTTAATGTAATTACTCACAGCTAATAGCAGTTCTGGTTATTTTCTTTCAGGCCCTTTCCCATGTGATATTTGTGGTCGTCAGTTCAATGACACTAGAAATCTAAAACGCCATATAGAATGTACTCACGGGGGGAAGAGAAAATGGGTGTGTTTTATATGTGGAAAATCAGTCAGAGAAAGGTAAGAAGGAATATCTCAATCAAGGCTTGGCATAACATGAGTTTTTAATATAGAAAGTAAATAGCTTTGAGGGTATAAAATCAGTTTAATTTCAGAGGGTTAATAAGACAATGTATCAAAGAAGCAGTATCTCTACCACAAACAATATATGCATTTATGGTATTTTAAATATGAGAGTGGAGAACAGAGGTGATTGACCGCAAAACACTAAATATAGAAGACCTACTGGGGAATTTGGTTGGCCGTATTTGAATTTGCTGCATTTTGCAAGAATATCTTTCATTGGCTACATAACTGAAGAGGGACTGAGATTTTTCTGTGACAGGTGCATTGCTGAGTGTGATAATGATAACAAGAAAAAGAGAAACAATTTATAGGAGTGGCTGGGGGAAACTTGGAGAAGTTCTGAACTTGTAAAAATATATATATATTCTCTTCTGCCATTCCTGCCCCCCTTCAAAAAAGAGAAAATGTCATGAAAGATTTTAGAAAATTGATTGGACAAACTCATTTTTTTTTTTTTCCGCTCTTCATTTCCTAAATGGAGCAAAATTTACTGATTTCTAGCCATGTGCAATTTGAAGTTCTAAAACCTGGGTAATAGCTTCTGCCATTATTGTTTTGGGTATGTATCTTTACCATGTATATAGTTCCTGGAATGGCAGATGCTTAACTTTTGATGCAGAACACAAGCATTTTAATATAGCTGGGCCAGTGGTTGGCTCCTATAGAAACTGTATAAATCCGTACAAAAGTAGGATTTTTGTTCTTCAGGGGTTAAGGCTTAACTGATTGTATGAGAAACCTGGTATGAGGGTTTTTTAATGAAACAACCTTTCACAATGCTGTGCAAAGCATCTGAGCTAAACCAGGCTGTCTTTTTTTATTTTAAACTGTGGTTGAAACATCTTACATTAAACTTTATATTAGTTTATATTTGAGTCTCATGTAAAAAGGTACACTTTTTTCCCCTTTTTGGAGAAGGTAACTTTTATTAATTTCTTGGTTTGACAAAATCATCTCTGCTTTTAGTCATTGGGGCTGAGATGTTCCACACGTCTTAAGATATCATACATCGAAAATTTCTGAGCTTATATGTGTTCCCTGTGGACTCATTCCAAATCGCTGACCGCTCCCACTGAGTACTGTTGGAAGAGGATTTGGCCCCAAGTGGGACTAGTTCTGTTAAAGCAGTCAAGCAGAACACAAGAAGTGGAACATCAGTGCTGCTTAAAATTATAGAATGGAAGGGCACGTGCACATTTAAATAGAACATGTACTGGCTTGTTGTAATATTTGTACATAAGGCACAAAAGCCCAGCAAAATTTTCAATTCCCTGTAACTCATTTTTAGCTTGTAACACAAGCTGTTGGTAAATAAAACAACTTTGCATTATCTTAGGTTTATAGATTTTTAGTGTAGTTGTATATGTGCACAGAAGTAAATATATTTGGAGTTACTGGTTTCAATAGCAAACTTAAAAATCACAGTACTTCTAACTGAAAATATTTTAACTATTACTGGTAACATCTAGAATTACTAATTAAAAGAAACTAGAGATTTTTTTCTTTCAGACAGCTTATATATTTGACAGCACTTTGTGAATAGTAAATTTCACCGTTTCAGTTGTATAGTCAATCAGTTTCCTTTGTTGACTGGTCACAGTCACAGGAAGAGAATTAGAAAAAGAAAAAAGGAAATTGGCAGGGCTGCGTACTTTCACATTAGTGCATATGTGAACATAACGCACTATGCTGAATTAGGCTTGCAGTGAGGACTATAATTTTGATTTTTCTCTTTTGACTTTAAACTATAGATTTGCAGTAACTTTTTTGCATGGAATTTTCTTGTCTTCATATAAGCAAAAAGAAGCAAAGAGAGGTTCCAGTGATTTCAGTGATATACAAATCCAGAATTTTTGGGTGCATGCAGTGAACGAATATCTTAGGATCAGGCTGAAAAAGAAGTTGTACTGGGGAGGGATAAGCCACCATTAAGACACAAATTGCCAATAACAGTGGGGACAATATAGAAAATATTAGTAAAAATCACTTTTTTTTTTTGTATAAACATGCATTCCTTATGTGCTTTGATATGTGTCCCTTTAAGAGTATCTTGTTTCCAGAAGAAACCTGTGGAGAGAAGATTAGACATGATGAATGAAATTCAGGACCTTTATTTGTTCATATTCTATATAATTTAATACAAATACTTGAGTATTTAATCCTCTGTTTACCTAAAGTGATGCATCAAGATCAGAGAACATTTATTCTGTCTACACTTTAAAGTAGTAGTAACACTAAGTTCCTAAAACATTGCTTTTTTTTTTTTTTTTAACCCAGAACAACTTTGAAAGAACATTTGAGAATTCATAGTGGGGAGAAGCCTCATCTTTGTAGTATTTGTGGGCAGAGTTTTCGTCATGGAAGTTCCTACAGGTAATGAAGCAGATTCTGATTCTGTTTAAAGAGATTAAGCTACCACATTCTAGATGGTGATATAGATAGATCTCTCTCTGTCTCTCTCTCCCCCTTTTGCCTGCACACCATGAAGAATTATGTTGATGATGTTTGATTTGGGTTTCCAATATGAGTAAACAACGATTTTCAAAATTGTTTTTTAACTTAAAGAAATTTGGGGAATTTAGATTGATATTGGTGTGAAAAATCCTTTTTTATTTTAATCTAAATTTGGGTCTTAAAGTACATGACAGAATCCCTTTCACATACGAAATATATCAGTTTCAATGACAAACTGCAAGAAACAAAATGTTTGCGTTGTTCTTTTCCTCAACTGTAATACAAATAATATTGAAGTTGACTTCTTCCAGACCTTCTGCAAATTTTGAGTAAGTGCTGTTTGGGGGGGGGGAAACCATGGCAAGTAATGTACTGCAGTTTCCATGTTCGTTAAGGTGAAGCTATATTTTAAAAAGACATCCTGAGTTCTCAGTGACTTCTATATCAAGTTTGCGTAGCTTTACAAGTAAAGAAGAAAAAGATATTACAAGCACTGCAAATTTAATTTGGGATTTGAAAGTAGAGCTGTCATCTTTCTGGCTCATTTAAGAACAGTAAATGATTCTGCAACTGGAAGTTATTTAGTTGAGTGAGCCAGAAAGGAATCCAGCTTCATATCCTACAGCTGTACTAGTTCTGCATGCAGATCTGTTGAGGAAAATGCTATTTTTATAATCACATTAATAACTATAAACATGTTAAACTTGAACAGTGACATAAATTTCTCTGTCTATTAATATAGACTTCATCTACGAGTTCACCATAATGACAAGAGGTATGAATGTGAAGAATGTGGGAAAACGTTTATTCGGCATGACCATCTAACAAAACACAAAAAAATACACTCAGGTAGGCTATATCTTTGGAAGTTTGATCAAAGTAAGTAAGAGTGAGCAAAACATTAATTTTGGATGCTTTATACTTTTTAAAGGTTTTAATAGGAGTGGTATTTAAGCCTATTACAAATGTTACTTTCAGTGTCCTATGGACGGATTTATTTATCTCTTCAAACACTTGCAAAGTTTAAGAGTAGAATGTTTCCTCTCTGTTAATACAGAGAGCTGAGGGACAGTCAAAAGGTGTAACATTTTATTTATTTTATTTATTTATTTTAAAAAGCAAATGTGATAGAAGAGGATTTTTTTGAGTTAAGATTTCTTTTCTAATAGCAGCTGTTGGAAATATTAACACCATAACACAAACTAAGCTGTCATTCACACAATCTCTGTCTAAGTTTGCATCCTGATCACTTTAATATAGAGTATAAATATGGGAAAATGACACTTGAACTGTCTGGGTTTCTAAAGTTCCCCATTGTGGATTGGTAGTTAGGAAATCCTACATATGGGGAGAATCAACTCTGAGCACAGCAAAGCAGGTGGAAGAATAGAAATGTTTTAAACCACTCCCCTTTCCCCCAGCTATTTTGCATCTTGAGGCAAATGGATTAGATCTGTAGAGGAAAAGAAAGATTGGAACCACTGGAGATTTCTTTCTTCCAGAACAGACTCCTAAGGGAGTATAAGATTCCCCAGAGGATGGAAATTACTTTCCAAAACAGTGTGAAGATATGAAAGTGATCAACGACTAAACTTTGCGAGCCCTTGTTTGAATAAAACCGCTTATTTAGTGTTTGAAACCCTAACACCCGCTATAAAACAAAGAAATCTTTGAAAACTCAGATCACCCCCCCCAAAAAAAATCCCCTTTTCTACTCTATTTGCCTTTTTTCCTCCAGAAAGTTACTTACTTTGACTGTCCAAACTCCCTCTACTTACATGAGAAGAAATATTCTGCCACTTTGTGAAAGATCTCAAGATGACTCAAAAGAAACATCCAGACTTTTAAACAACATAAAAGATAAAAGGTAACTTGAAAAAAGATTAACATTTGGATGTAGCACTAAGTTCTTAAATTTGATCGCTGAACTGGCAGTGCAAGAGACAGCAGTCCTACATTTACTCCCAAATTGAGGCTTTTTCAAGGCTTTTGGAGCTTGGATTGTTAAAGGTGAAATTTCAAGTCTCACGAAAGAGGGTGAACTTTCAGTCATTCTCTTGCCTCTCCCTCCTCTTCTCTCTGTGGCAGCATGGGGTAATGTCCCCCAGCCATGAAGATTAGCTTACCATACAGGAGGAAGAAGAGACCAGGGAATGAGGAACCAAAAATGAAGATGTGACGGGTTGGATCACAGAAACCCCTTTGGGACTGCCACCTGTTGTGCTGAGACTACCTCTGAGCCCGTTTTCCCTGGCGGCTTGGGATTTCAGTGCCCTGCCTGGTTGTGCTAGACATGCCAGCCTGCTACAAACACAGACGCAGGCTTAACTGAAAACAGCTTAAGAAGTGTTCCTGTCTCCAGCACTCAGATACGCAACTCCCAATGGGGTCCAAACCCCAAATAAATCTGTTTTACCCTGTATAAAGCTTATACAAGGTAAACTCATAAATTGTCTGCCCTCTGTAACACTGAGAGATATGCACAGCTGTTTGCCCCCCCCCCCCCCCCCCCAGATATTAATACATACTCTGGGTTAATAAGTAAAAAGTGATTTTTATTAAATACGAAAAGTAGGATTTAAGTGGTTCCAAGTAATAACAGACAGAACAAAGTGAATTACCAAGCAAAATAAAATAAAACGTGCAAGTCTAAGGCTAATACAGTAGGAAAGTGATTACAGATGAAATCTCACCCTCAGAGATGTTCCAGTAAGCTTTCTTTTACAGACTGCCTCCTTGTAGTCTGAGTCCAGCAATCACTCACCCCCCTGTGGTTACTGTCCTTTGTTCCAGTTTCTTTCAGGTATACTTTGGGGGTGGAGAGGCGCTCTCTCTAGAGCCAGCTGAAGACAAAATGGAGGGATCTCCCAGGACTTTATATAGACTTTCTCTTGTGGGTGGCAACTCCCTCCTCTTTTATGGGGAATCCAGCTGCAAGATGGAGTTTTGGAGTTACGTGGACAAGTCATATGTCCATTCATGACTCAGAACTTTACCGGTTGAGCTACATTCCCAGGAAAGCTCAGATGTGGATTGGCATCTCTCAAAGTTCATTGTTTGCTTAAGTGTTTCTTGACTGGGCACTTACTGAGAATAGTCTGTTCTCAAGAAGCTGACTAACTGGTTCACTGGGGTTACTTAAAATCAAACAAGTACATAGCCAATATTCATAACTTTGAATACAAAAACGATACATACGTAAATAGGATGAATATATCGAGTAGATCATAACCTTTGCAGAGATATGTTACATGGCATATCTAGCATAAAACATATTCCAGTTATGTCATATTTACATTCATAAGCATTTTTCTATACAGCATTATGGGGGGCAACATCACAGAAGAGATGGGTAAAAACTACATGTCTGCTTGGATCAGCCCAAGGTCATGAAGTCATTGCTTTGGGTAATAGAAAATCCTTTTGAGATATGGAAGAGCTTTTGTTGTTTGGAGGCTTTGTACTAAACATGGTTGTACTTTTTCTGAAACTTGAGTTCTTGTTACAACTTAATTTATATTTGTTATTGGTCTCCTTTTAAAGGTGAAAAAGCACATCAGTGTGAGGAGTGTGGAAAGTGTTTTGGCCGCAGAGATCACCTAACTGTCCATTACAAAAGTGTTCACCTAGGAGAGAAAGTGTGGCAAAAGTAGGTATTTTTTAAAGTTTAAAAATATAAACATTTCCATATTGTAAACGAAGTTGGACAAATTTTCATAAATTATTCTGATAATATGTGAAATGTTAGTTTTGCCTTTCTCCCTAATTCCGTTATGTCAAGGTCCTTAGGTGACCTAAAGCCAGTGCCAAAATCTGTGTTTTGAAATAGCCATGTGGAAATCATAGCCATCTTGGCAATCCAAACAAGACCTTTTTTATACCATAGTTAGACTGAATAACCTTAAGCTTTAAAAGTGATCAAATTCAGTTCTTCTATCAATCTGTAATTTTGCTGGTAGCCTGTTTTCTACAATAATGTAATCTAATTATCCTGTACAAACTGGGCAAATGACTGAATTGCAAAAAATCAGTTCAGTAGTCTGTGAGCTCTCCCAAAGTCCTTATACTTTAAGATGGAACTATCCAGAACTAGGTTTCAGGATAAAGACATTTGCTTTTAATATTCATATTTTGAATAATTTACTGTAAATCTTGGCTAACAGAAATGCATAAAATCAATTACAGGGTTGTTTAGCTTTTATTTTGTCAATACTTAAATCCACTGCCTCAGTCAACATGTTTCATTGTCACTTGTTTCCTCTTGGGAGGAAAGGAACATAAGCCAGTCTTAAGCTTGTTTTGTAGCATAACTTGCTGCTAAACTGAAGACCAACTCTGGATGTTGATCTGAAGTATCCTCTTCAGGGCACATTTCGGTTTCAGATGGGAAGTTTTAAAGGGATTTGCTGTCTGAATACAAAGTACTAGACTACTCATTTTGCAGAGAACAAGATTAAATATAGAAAATCTAGATGGCCCTCTGACAAGTGGATGCCTAAAGGAATTGCCTGTCCTCTCCAGTTGTGTTATATTGTAATATAAATGTAGAGGGAGAAATACAGAAATATGTGACTCTCTTCTGCAATTTGTGGAATCTTTAAAGGCTGTGTACATATTTGAGACTTTTTGGAAAAACCTGATCTTCTAATATAAACATATTTTCTTCTTTGCAGATATAAAGCAACATTTCATCAGTGTGAAGTCTGCAAGAAAGTTTTTAAAGGGAAATCAAGTTTGGAAATGCATTTTAGGACACATTCAGGTAAAACTTTATCTATCACTCTGTGTTACTGCCACCTTGGTGTGACGGGAGATGATAAATTACCACAGGACTGACCAGAATTCTTCTAACACTTCAGGCTTTATGACGCTTTAGGGCAGCAGTAGCAAGATAGAGCATGAACTGAGCTCCCTACTGCTTGTTGTATGCCATCCTTTTCTGAGTGTGAATACTGCCCTCTGAATGTAGTAGTTAGTTCTTTTTAGACTTCTCCAGGCAAAGGAGCTTCTGGATTCGCATGTGTTCTACTGATGCGCATTGTGTATTTTTACCAAATTTACTCATACCTTCTGCTCGGTCTGGAGATCTAGGGAATACTTAATTTCAGTTTGTAACCTAAATCAGGATTTGGAACCCAACTATCCAGGGGAAAGTGTCTTAATACTCAGCTCTTCATTCTGTGCAAGAAAGTAATTGTTCACTAGAAGGACCTAAAAAAAAAAAATGCAAATTTGAGCTTCTTTAACAATAGTACAATAACGTGAATGTTGTTAGGTTTATTGACTGGTCCCCTTCATGTGCCCTTGGCAGAAATCCGAACTAGTTGGATTTGACGAGAATGCTATACTGATATCATTTCAAAATTAACTTTTCTGTTTTCACTTAGTGAATTGTTTTCTCAGATGCCAAACATATTTTTCCAGTACAGCTACTTGAGAACCGTGTTTATTATATAATATAGCACCCCCATCCCCAACCATATGATTTCTACACAGTGATACTTGACTTCACATTTTATCTATTAATGCTGACTCCTTTTCTTCTATAGGTGAGAAACCATACAAATGTCAAATTTGTAGCCAATCCTTTAGAATTAAGAAGACATTAACAAAACACATGGTTATTCATTCAGATGCTCGACCTTTTAACTGCCAGCATTGCAATGCAACATTTAAACGAAAAGACAAGTTGAAATACCATATTGACCATGTGCATGGAACAAAGGCTGCAGAAGAAACAGTAACCACTTCTGAAGAAAAAGTAATCTCCTTGCCAGTACAGTACACCCCTGATGACAAAGTTTTCCAAATTGAGTCTAAACCATACATGGATCAGCCTGAAGTTTACGAAACGGAAGTCAAACCTATGCTACAGAATGTACCAGCAGAAGTATGTGTGCCAGTAACACTGGTACCAGTTCAGATGCGGGAACCTCAAGCTGATCTAGTACAACATAACACTACTCTCTCACCCCAGTCTCATGGTATTCTTCCCCCACAGGCACAGCAGCCAGATTATCAACGAACGGATTTGGCATTTCTGGAAAAATATACTCTCACTCCCCAGCCTGCAAATATAGTACATCCTGTCAGACCTGAGCAAATGTTGGATCCTAGAGACCAATCTTACCTTGGAACTTTATTAGGGCTTGATACAGCTCCAACTGTACAGAATATGTCAAATAATGAACATTCATGATTGGACCCCTAACATTCCACCTAATTTACTAAGCCATTAGCCACCAGAAGGCTAATATGGCTATTAAGTTTTGTAGTTCATTTGGACTTCTAGTCTTCTGAACAGTTTTGTTAAGTGCAAGGAAAAAATAGATTTGTTTACATATATGAACATTAAGACACATTTTAATGTATATTTATAGTGTTTCTTGTGGTTTTAAAGGCTTTTAAAAATCTTATAGCAGGTCTTTTGAAAATAGGTTCTCAAATATCTTTTAAGAATACTAGCTGCAGCAAACTTTAATCCCATACCTGGCCATTAATAAAAATAATTGTTCATATGTCTGCATCTCACTTTCCAAATAAACCTTTCTGTGGATAATGGAAAATATACTAGAAGGTTTAAGGGTTATGTCGAATTCATTAGGGTCACAATCGGAAAAACCATGAAACTAAACCTCTTAATGATCCCTCACCTTAAAACAAAATGTAACTTAATCCCAGATGAACCTGGTTACATTTTTTTACTGTAATTCATATCTGAAGAGTGGAATTATGAATCTGAGAATATAAAAAGTACTTGTGCTCTCTTAACCTTGGTTCAATCTTCTATAAAGTTTCCAACATTTGGGCCTTGAAAGGTTGAAAGAGGTGGTGGTAATATACTGTAACCCTCAGGCAGTAATAAAAGACTGGACTACTTCATCCTTGTTTATGAGCACAGAATCAAACCAAGCTGAAGCCCTTACTGGTATGCCCATTTCTACAATACTGATATGTAAAGTAATTTAAAAAGCTCTTTTCAGAAAAGTAATTTGCTTAAATTTGTTAAAAGATTAATGAAATCAGTAATTATAAAACTTCAGCTGGCTTCTGGAAAAGAAAGTGAAAGGAAGTCATTTGTTTTTTCACCTTATGTGATATACATTATATGTAGGTGACAAATAATTAGGAAGAGGAAGGAAGATTAGAACATGTAATGCCTTTAACTATTCTTTTACTGTTTCCTTACTGTTTTTCTAATGTGGAACCAAATCAAATCCACTATCTAGAATAATTTAAATTATTAAATCCCTCAAATTCTCTTCTAAGTAGAGCCCTGCAAGTCCATGGACATCTGCAGATCATTTTTGTGGATTGCAGATTAGATGCGCATACAGACTTTGTGTTCGCACAGGGCTCTACTTCTAACCTCATTCCCGAAATAATCCTTTCCTTGTTGTAGGCTCAGTCAATCGTGTGCCAAAGGAAATACATAGAATCATACTTGTTTCTCAATTATGTCTCATTAGAGATTACATTTTAGACTAAACTTTCCCTACTTCCCATAAAAACCTGGTTTTCTCACTTTTATTATTATTGTAAATTTTTTGTATCCAATTTCTAAATTATGAAACTGGAAATTCATTTGCCACAGTGAGTTATTAAACTTCTGCATATGGTAGGAGCATAATAGGCTCTGAAAAAATGTCAGCATCCTACTGCTACAAACTCTTAATGGCCCTGTCTTGTAAAATGCTAATCACTTTCTGTGAGGTGTTTGAGTGCTTTGCAGGATTGGGGCCAGACCTGGGTGTTTGGTCATGTGTAGAAGCTTTTCAGTCTAACTGATTCTCATCTAAGTGCACCAAAGACTTCTGTTAGCAGTTGAATAGTACTAGCATGCATAGAATTTAAATGTATCATTATTTAAATAAGGACTTGTCCAAAGAAGCACAATAGAAGTCCTAGACTTACAGATCTTTAAAATTCAGTTCCTATAGTAGGACCAAGTGTATGTTTAACTGTTGTGTTTATATGTACAAAGCAAGATGAGAGAAATACTCTGGGAATGTTCATACTGAGATGCTGTATATATGTCAGGTAAAAAGATGAGTACTAATTAAGATTATACAACAATATTCAGCCCATTGAATGCCATCTTCTAAAAGGACACTGTCAAGTACTGCGCTTCCTGCTTGTCCTCTGCAAAAAAAATTTTTAAATCACCACCATACTTACGCTCCAGTGCACAAAAGTACTATTTAGTTTGTACCTTTCAAGTTGACAAGCACTGGAGTTTTTACCCCTCTGTATACCTTTCCAAAGTTTATGTTCATACTGTCAGAGAGAAACTGACATCAATGCTCTCGGCACAGTTCTGAGACTGACATTCTACCTTTGCATTCTTTACTGACTTTCTTCCTCTGCAGTGAGTGTGGAGAGGATTGCAATTAAACAGTGGTATAAAAATATTGGTGGTTAAGTTCTGTTGTTTTGTTTTTTTAAATCCAATCAGTCTGGAACACACTTCACATTATTTAAATGTTGAGATTGAAGTTGGGGCATATATTACTTAATGTTCTTTTTAAGTCTGTCATGATTGTGCCTATTTATACATTGGCTGATCACTCTAGTTGATTAATTATTAAAGACCATATTAAAGCGAATATTTTCAAAAGTGCCTAGTGATTTTTGGGTGCTCAACTGGAGCCACTTTAAAGGTGTTTAAGTTGGGTACCCCAAATCACTACAATCTTGAACTCTTAGGCCAACATTTTTATCAGTGCAGTTTTACAGTTAACCAAACTAGTTTGCATCTTTACCTGCTGGTCAGGCTCAGTCGTTGCCTGAAGGGAAAAATAATTTATGTAGGAAAACTTACATAAAAGTGCTAAATTATTAAATAGTATAGCTTTTGGGTTTTTTTTTATGTGCTGAGTTTTGGTTCTTATGCCCTTATGGGTATAGTGAATTTGCATGTGATCTCACCATTTAAAGCTGAAGGAGGAAGTGGGTCTCTCTTTAAAATGTCACATTGTGATCAGTGCCAAATATTTAAAAGTTGTTTGTTTTTCTTCCCACAAAAACAGCTGTGGAAGAAAAATTGAACCTTCGTTTGTGCTCTTCTGTCTAAAAGGTTTCAGAGTAACAGCCATGTTAGTCTGTATTCACAAAAAGAAAAGGAGTACTTGTGGCACCTTAGAGACTAACCAATTTATTTGAGCATAGGCATATGCATCCGATGAAGTGAGCTGTAGCTCACGAAAGCTTATGCTCAAATAAATTGGTTAGTCTCTAAGGTGCCACAAGTACTCCTTGTCTATCTGAAAGGGTTTTTGTGAAATTTTCTTTAAATCTTAAACTCTTGTGTAGTTCTGCAAAAATTACTGCATCTGTGTTCTGTTTACATATTGCATATACCTTTCAAAAAAAACCTTTTGATTTTTTTTTTTGCTTGTATTTATCGGGTCACTGGTTATTCCAGGATATCATATCTTTGAATGGTTTCAGAGTAGCAGCCGTGTTAATCTGTATCCACAAAAAGAAAAGGAGGACTTGTGGTACCTTAGAGACTAACAAATTTATTTGAGCATAAGCTTTCGTGAGCTACAGCTCACTTCATCGGATGCATTCAGTGGAAAACACAGTGGGGAGATTTATATACATACATGAGAACATGAAACAATGGGTGTTTCTGTACACACTGTAACGAGAGTGATCAGGTAGGGTGAGCTATTACCAGCAGGAGAGTGGGGGGGGAACCTTTTGTAGTGATAATCAAGGTAGGCCATTTCCAGCAGTTCATAAGTACGTCTGAGGAACGGGGGGGGGGGGAATAGTTTTACTTTGTGTAATGATGCATCCACTCCCAGTCTTTATTCAAGCCTAAGTTAATTGTATCCCGTTTTGCAAATTAATTCCAATTCAGCAGTTTCTCGTTGGAGTCTGTTTTTTTAAGAAATTCTTCCTGAGCGTTGCTACTTTTTTTTTTACAGTAGTATCGTTTTCCAAGGCTGTCCTTATTCTGAACAACAGCAGTAGTAGTGATAGTGGTATAGCTTGGCTTATATTGTGGTGTACTTTGAAGATAAAATATGATTTTACTTTTAATTTGCATCATTTTATTTTTAAAGATGAATCATGTCTCAGAAACAAAAGACAAAGTGTAAAGAAAACTGATACACTGTAGTGAACAATCCTGGTGAGAAACATTGGGAACAGACAGACAGGTCACTTGTTCCAATATCCAAAACATAATGCTTCAGAACAAGTCAATAACTTCTTCATAATATGTTTTGATCAGGTATAAAATTCATTATTATGTAGACAGGGAATGAATTAACCCCCCCCTCTTTTTTTCCCTCCCCCCCGAAGGTAGAACTTTCATGTAAAGCAGACGTGAACTGTGAGAATATAGTTGCAAATTAGAGCTTTTTTCCTTCTTGGGTTGGGGATGGGGAATCCATTCATGGATATCTGCATAATAGTAACAAAAGCAATTCAAGATCAATTTCCATAATATATATCCTTATGATTGCGGTAATCTTTGACCTTGTTTATAAGATCAGGAGTATCTAGGTCATGTCATCATGGGCCTCTTCTTTAACAAGTTAACATGCATAAGTATTATTACTGCTAAAAAAAAAAAGGGGGAGGCAGACACTTTGATAAAATCCATAACTGTCCTTTCTCTATATTTTGATGATGGTTCTGGTGCATTAAAGGTAACAATATTTTAAAATTGTTTGAAGTCTCCCATAACAAAGTATTTCGTTCATTTTAAAATGTTCTCTTTTTATATAAAAAAGAGCAAAGTAAAAAAAATAATAATTTGGCAATATTTTGCAACTGTTACATGAAATACTGTGTTTTTAGTATGGTCTGTAATAGGTTGCTATTTTAGGTGGAAGTCTTTTAAAGTAAATTTTTTTTTTAAGGGAAAAATCTCTCTGCTATAAGGCATTGTAAATGTAGAATAACTCAGTCCTGTGTGTAATTCTTTGATATTAAAAATTTAAAGTTCCTTTGTCCTAATGTTGCTTGCATTTCAACATTTCTTGCAGGAGTGGTTGTTGCTCTAGATTTGAGCTGATTTTAACAGCATGAAAATGCAGTATTCTGCTTGTCTTTCAGATTCAAAGATAATGGAAGATAAACTATCTGGGTTTTTCTGGAAATTTTGTCAAATTTGTGGCTGTCTCATGATCTTACTTTTTATTTTGTAAATTTAAATTCAGTTTAGGAAAAAACCCTTGGTTTGATCGGATCTTTGAATGTGGGAAGCCTTTTTTAAAAAAAAAAAATCTTAAGGCTTATCAAAGCCGTTTGTAGTTGATCTATCAAAGGAACGGCACTTATTGTGCTATTTAACGTAAAATTTCCAAAACTGAAACAGGAATAGATATTCATATACCGAGTTATGCTTGATCTCTTAAACCATGTGCAAGCAATAGACAGGAGTAGAGAAGGATAATGCATTAGGCATTCCAATGGGAAGTTATGGGTGAGACTTTCAAAGACTCAGTGGGAGTTGGATGCCTAACTCCGGTTTGTGCCTTTGAAAATCTCCCCCAGCATGGACAGCTTTCAAAATGCCTGGGTGAACTTAGAGAAGTGAAATTGATTTTATGTGCATAAAAACACATTAGCTGTTTAACTGCCTCAATTGATAAACTAATGAACCTTGGAAGGATCAGAAAGTTTGGATGTTGCAGTTTTTCTAGGCTTTGGACTAGACAGGCTTGATAATGGAACATTATTCAAATCCTGCCCAGGTTTGCACTAAGCAAAAGTAGTTGCCATTCTTGGAACCATCACAACTGGCCATCCCTTTTATTTTTTGACACTCCTGACATGGGAGAGGGAAACAACTGCTTTCAACCTCAAAGGTGATCCTTCTCACTCTAGATTCAGCAAACTAGCCATTTTAGATTTCTTTTTGGGGATGTTAAGAGTCAAATACAGGCCTGTGGTTTGCCAGTGACGTAATTTAAAAATGTCTGCCATTGCCTCTATTTTTGTAGTCCCTCTTCCCCAAACACATGTTAATCTGAGTAAGGAACTAAAACTATGCATCCCTATTCATTGAAAGTTACCAGATGAAAGTATTCACACTATTACCTGTGAACATATTCCAATTCTGTGCAACTTTATCACATTACCTTGTGACATGCCTTTCATCAATTATCTGACAATAACATAGTTGGGTAACTAAGTCCAGCAGTGGAAGTGTGAAGAAACTGGCTTGGAGAGGAGGGGAGTCAGTAGCTCAGTGAAAATCTCAGTATGCTTACCTGAAGGTGTCAGCCTTGTGTTTATCTGTTGTTGCAAACAACTGTTTTTTCCAAAGCCATTAGCAAAACAGTTTGTGAGATGGTAATCTAATTTCCTTGAAAATCCATTGCAGGGAATGTTTATTAGCATACAGTGTGTGAAGCCAGAATGATTGGCACCAAGGATTTTTAAAATACATTAACTGTAGTTAACATCCCACATTCTTTATGAAAAGTGAGTCAGAGATGGACTTTCCAGCATTCTGTTAACTATCACCATTTGGGAAAGTGACTCCTTTATGGGCATGGTTTCTTGTATTTAAAAAAAAAAAAATCACTTTCTAGGCTGACTTTAGCTTAAGAAAGATTAGTTGTGTTTTTAACATGTACTGACTGTGGAATGTGAGACCTAAAGGATTGACTGCCCTGAACTTTAAGTGGGGGGAGGGGGTGCATCTGGCTGGCTGAGTGAAAGAAACAGTGCTTTATGGCTGGGGGCAGGTGGATGAAAACATTTGCAAAAGGGGCCCCTGTGGTCGCTGACTCATCCCCTAGGAATGCAGGTTTAAAGGGGGCAGCCCTGGGCCAGAAGCCTCCCCTTTACAGGGAGAAATCTAAAGCAAAATGTCCTACAACAACTGAGCCGATGAAGTGAGCTGTAGCTCACGAAAGCTCATGCTCAAATAAATTGGTTAGTCTCTAAGGTGCCACAAGTACTCCTTTTCTTTGAGCTGTGGTAATTGGGCTAGGGCAGGGGTGGGCAAACTTTTTGGCCTGAGGGCCACAGCGGGGTGCGAAACTGTATGGAGGGCCGGGTAGGGAAGTCTGTGCCTCCCCAAGCAGCCTGGTCCCTTCCCCCTCCCACTTCCTGCCCCCTGACTGTCCCCCTCAGAACCCTTGACCCATTCAACCCCCCCTGCTCCTTGTCCCCTGACTGCCCTGACCCCTATCCATACCCCCACCCCATCACAGGCCCCCTGGGACTCCCATGCCCTATCCAACCCCCCCCCCATTCCCTGTCTTCTGATTTCCCCCCTGAACCTCCGTCCATCCAACTGCTCCCTGTCCCCAACTGCCCCCTCCCCCCCCGGACCCACTACCCCTTATCCAACCCCACCGTCGCCACCACCCCTTACCATGCCACTCAGAGCAACAGGAGCTCGCAGCCCCACCACTCGGATGGAGCCAGCCACACTGCCCACGTGGCAACATAGCTGCGGAGGAGGAACCGGGTCTAGCCACCCCGGCCAGGGGCCAGGCAGGATGGTCTCGCAGCCTGGATGTGGCCCGCAGGCCGTAATTTGCCCGCCTCTGGGTTAGGGGCTGGTTTCAGGGTTTTTGCGTGGGGTGCACCCAGGGAATTTTCACTTCTCCCTTTTCTGTTGGGCTCAGCACTAACAGTGGGAGAAGGGGGTAGGGATTCAAAGGCTGCACAGGGCATATATAGTGAGGTTGTGGGAGTCGGGTAATAGCCGTGCAACTGGGACATGGGGCTGGTGCTAGGCCAGGGGCAGATGGACCCTGGGGATTTTCTGTTTCATTACCAAAGGCATTCCTCCCCAGGTTCATGGCTTGGGGGACTCCAAGGGAAGCAAAATTCTACCTCAGTCAGCAGGAATTTTCATGCAAGTGGTTAAGACTGTTGTGTCTAAGGTTGTCTTCACAGCATTTGGTGTTTCCAAAGTATATAGGATCACCTGGAGCATTGATGTTCTTTCGTCTCAACTGATTACAAGCTGTGAGGGCAATGCTGAAAGCAGGGGTGTGTCAGGGCAGCAACAAACGCATGTGGCATTTGGTGTTCGCTTCGGAAAGGTGTATACGTCCATCATGGCAGGCGTGTTTATGGATTATATTTTGGGGCACATGCAGTATGTTCTTGCCACAGCAGTAAGGAAAGGGTCCAAGGGGAAACCAGCATAGGGGTTAAATCAAGTGCCACCCAACTCAGCTGCAGATGTTATGGTTGCTAATTTGGAAGTACCTTAATAAAGCAGATGGGGGTACATTTCTGTGGGTTTAAGATTCTGTTGATGGAGACTATAAATAATACGCTTGTGACACCCTGACACCACCCCACTATTCACCATTGTCATGTAATTAGAATATGTTTTGTACAAAGTATGTTTTGTAGATATCATTTTAAAAGTCTTGATCAGCTAGACGTTAATATCTTGTTGGATTGTATGTGTTATCTTACGTGAAGTTATGAAGTTTGGCTATGTATGTATTACTGGACCATGATGTAAGGTTGAAATCACCCACAAGCAGCCTTTTGGGAATGACAGTAAAACGGCCAAACAATGTTAATGGCTTATTGAGGAAATGCACACAAGCAAAAGGATTACCCCAGGAACTGTGTACAATAGAAAACTCTCACAGATAGCACTACACAATGGGAACTATCTGACTCAGGTCACAGCAAAAGAGCTTTCGAGCAAGTGGGAAGAAGCTATAAAAGGGGGACAATGACATCATCAGGGGACCTTAACTCTACCTGCAACAAGGCACCTGGAAATACCTGAGGGGCAAGGACTGAAGTTTTTGGGAAGTGATGGTCCCAGACTAAAAGGATCTTTAGCTTTTGTAAAGTCAAGGCAACTTGTGCCTTAAGAATCTGACAGCCTGTTTATCTCTCGGGGTGAGAATTTGCTAATTTCTATCCTACCTATGTAATTTTGTTAAGGTTAGTTTGTGGTTTTTGTTTTTTTACTAAATTAATCTGCTTTGATCTATTTGCTATCCCTTAAAATCTAACTTTTGTACGTAATAAACTTGTTTTGTTTATTCTAAAACCCAGTTTGTGGAATTCATAAGGGGGGGAGGAAGGCCAAAAAGCTGTGCATATCTTCTTCCACATTAAGGGAAGGAGTGAATTTTATGAGCTTACGCTGTACAGTTTTCTATTCAGTGCAAGACAATACAGTTTTGGATTTGCATCCCAGAAGGGTGTGCACTTGCGTGCTGGGCAATCCTCTAGCTGATTCTTCCCATGCTGAGCTGATTTCAGTGTTTTGTGTCTTTCTGCAACTGGGCGTGTCCCTGTGTGTGTGTGTGTATGTATATGTATATGTATGTATATGTGTATGTATATGTATATATAATATAGGCTAGAGAAGTCTTGAGGGCCTAGGACAGGGTGATAGAGCCAAGACTGGTGGAATGGGCGGCCTCAGTGAGCATCCAGTACATCAGGTGGCATCTCAGAATGGGTGGCAATCTGTCAGAACACTGTCAAACAAAACCACTATGAGTCATGGATGGGGTACGTAATGTGCTGTCAAACAAAACACATTAAAAGTCAGGGACACGCTTGGGCTACATGATTTAAACCAAAAAAGCAGGGGGAGGGGAGGGATTCCACAGGAATCAGTTGAGGGCACGTGTCACGGTTCCTCCCACACTCTGAACTCTAGGGTACAGATGTGGGGACCTGCATGAAAAACCTCCTAAGCTTATCTTTACCAGCTTAGGTCAAAACTTCCCCAAGGTACAAAATATTACATCCGTTATCCTTGGACTGGCTGCTACCACCACCAAACTAATACTGGTTACTGGGGAAGAGCTGTTTGGATGCGTCCTTCCCCCCAAAATACTTCCCAAAACCTTGCACCCCACTTCCTGGACAAGGTTTGGTAAAAAGCCTCACCAATTTGCCTAGGTGACTACAGACCCAGACCCTTGGATCTTAAGAACAATGAACAATCCTCCCAACACTTGCACCCCCCCTTTCCTGGGAAATGTTGGATAAAAAGCCTCACCAATTTGCATAGGTGACCACAGACCCAAACCCTTGGATCTGAGAACAATGAAAAAGCATTCAGTGTTTTACAAGAAGACTTTTAATAAAAAATAGAAGTAAATAGAAATAAAGAAATCCCCCCTGTAAAATCAGGATGGTAGATATCTTACAGGGTAATTAGATTCCAAAACATAGAGAACCCCTCTAGGCAAAACCTTAAGTTACAAAAAAGATACACAGACAGAAATAGTTATTCTATTCAGCACAATTCTTTTCTCAGCCATTTAAAGAAATCATAATCTAACACATACCTAGCTAGATTACTTACTAAAAGTTCTAAGACTCCATTCCTCTTCTGTCCCCGGCCAAGAGGACTACAGACAGACACACACTTTTGTTTCTCTCCCTCCTCCCAGCTTTTGAAAGTATCTTGTCTCCTCATTGGTCATTTTGGTCAGGTGCCAGCGAGGTTACCTTTAGCTTCTTAACCCTTTACAGGTGAGAGGAGCTTTCCCCTGGCCAGGAGGGATTTCAAAGGGGTTTACCCTTCCCTTTATATTTATGACAGCACGGTAGCAGGGCCCTTCACACAATGTCCCGCACATAACTTGCAGATCTGTCTCCTGGGCCTTGGGCCACAAATAGACTCCAGGACAATATCCATTACTTTATTACCTTTCCTGGGTTTAGTCGGGCATAGCCGATGCCTTGCCTCGCTTTTACATAACAGGATTTGGAAGCTGGCACCAGGAGCCAGCCAAGAACCTGAGTAAATTCTGCTAGCTACATGGAACCTGGGGGTAGGATGGTTAGCAATGTAGCATGGAGATCCACTGCCTCCTTTCTGATGGCACAGCTATGGGACAAGTCTTAACAAATTCATGTAATTACAGGAGTGGAAAGGCTGATCACCAAATGTCCCATTACAGTGCAGCGGGTGCTGCAGTACATGGGGTCACGGGCAACCTGTCAACTGGAATCCTCAACAATCTTGGAATCGCCTCTCACCTGTTACATTTGTCAGTGGGCTAAATGGTTATTCATATCCACACAACAGTCTTAACTCAAAGATTGCTGGCAGAGTGGCTGTATTCCAATGCCCGGATGCAGCAGTTATGTGGGCATATCACAGTTAACATTCTCAGGGATCTAAATGGCCTTGCTCAAAGCAGCATTCTTAAAGCAGTTTTGGTACTTTCAGAATCAGCAAGCTGATGCCTGGGTTACGTAGGAGCACTGTCTAGGGCGGGGCTTGGAACTGACTGTTGTACACCAGGAGGGGCAAGCAGGGATATTAAACTTGTGATGATCAACGACTGATCAAAGAGACTAGGCAGCATTTGTTATCTTCCGGAAAGTCTAGGGGCTTGGTTCTACCCTATGGAATTTGGTTCTTAGTCATTCACAATCAGGGGCCACAACAGCAGTGGTGCAGCAGGGCATAAGGGCACAGGCAATTCTGACAATTGGGTGTTCACATTTGGAAGCATACAATATGGTGTGCAATATCGGGTGGTCAGTCGCCATTAATGTGTTGTGATTCCATTCCATATGTTGGCAGCCAGGCCATGGAGGCAGTGGTGTGGGTCTGTGGGCACAGGATTATTTTTCTTATGCACGTAGGCAGACATCCTAGTGGCTTTAAGGATTGGTAATCAGGGTCCAGGGATGGGGAAAGTCTGTGTTGGTATGGAAGGAGAAGCATGTTATTGGACCAGCTCATGCCACTGCTGTGTGCCAAGGGGCTTGTCAGCAGTCACTGACATGATGTGGCACACATTGGAAAACACTATTTGAGAATGTGTAAAGGAGTTCAATTATTGCTCAGAATAAGAAGGGACTTGATGCAGATCCGTGTTGTCAGACATGTATTCATGCAGGTTCTGGCTGAGAGCTTTGGAGCACCACCTGGGTGCACAAGACTTGACAGATTCTAAAAGGGGAGGTGGCAAAATTCCTTGGGGTCATAAAAGGCTCAGCAATTTGGGTATCCTGGGGTACCAAATTATTCAGGGAGTACAGGGTTCCCTTGTAAAGCTTTGGAGCCCATTTGTTTTGGCCAATGTAAAAGGGGAGGGAGGGCAGTAAAAGATGTCTTGGAACCCAACTGGATTTGCGGGGTGGGGGAGGCAGCCAGCTAATTGCTGGAGCCTCCTTGTGGCAGATGTCCAGTGCAGGTACTCCATAGGAAAGGTATACAGTGACCGGAAAAAGAAGCGTTCGTTAAAGGAATGAATGGGGGGCGGTTGGGGACTCCTATGATTGGTATGGCAGGGAGCCAACCCTCTAGTCTTATACCC
Organism: Lepidochelys kempii; assembly: GCF_965140285.1. NCBI lineage: Eukaryota > Metazoa > Chordata > Testudines > Cheloniidae > Lepidochelys > Lepidochelys kempii. The sequence goes on along the minus strand of NC_136387.1, from coordinate 63,832,709 downwards.
CACCTTAACCCTCATATGAGGGTAAGGTCCTGGCAATGAAGTTGCTTGAGGGACCTGGAAAAATGGGGGAGCTGGTGGGAGCCCTCTGGGTATGGTAAGGACCCAGCAATAACTTTGCTGGAGGAATGTGGATGGAAAAAGGGGAGCTAGTGGAAGCCCCCCAGGTATGGTAAGGTCCCAGTGTGACGTTATTGACATGAACTGTGACCATATAGATCATTGGTGCAACCAAGATCCTATAGTTGCACCAAATCTCATACAAAGGAGGTCAAGTAAGGTGTCTATGGAAAGATTGTAATTTGCTGGTTATGATTATGCTGTCTGTATGTGTGTATCATTTTTGTATTTGAAGTTATGAATATTGCCTATGTACTTGTATCTCAATGTGTTTGATTCTAAGTAGCATCAGTGAAGCATTTGGTCAGCTTCTTGAGAAAGGACTATTCTGAGTAAGTGCCCAACCAAGAAACACTTAACTGACAATGGACTTTGAGAGACGCCAGTCCACATCTGAGCTTTCCTGGGAACATTCAAATGAATATGTAAACAATGGTGTTGGCCTGCAAAAAGCTGAATCATTCATGGATCTATGACTTTCCCAGGTGGCTACAAACTCCTTCTTGTTGCTGTGGTTTTGCACAGAAGAACAAAGGGGTTCCCACAAGAGAGAGAATATAAAAGGCCCTGGAAGCCTCTCCATTTTCTCTTCAGCTGGCTCAAGAGATGGCCTCTCCACCACAAAGAAAGAAACTGGAAAGAAAGAAAGAAAGAAAGAAAGAAACTGGAACAAAGGACAGTAACTATGGGTGTGTAAGGGACTGCTGGACCCACGCCATAAACTACAACGTTGGTCTGAAAAGGATTGGATCCAGACTAGAAAGGAGTCCAGTCTGTGAAAGAAGCTAATTGGAACATCTCAAGAGTGTGAGATTTACCTGTATTCAGTTTCCTACTGTATTAGGCTTAGACTTGCGTGTTTTGTTTTATTTTGCTTGATAGCTTACTTTGTTCTGTCTGTTATTACTTGGAACTACTTAAATCCTGCTTTTTATACTTAATAAAATCACTTTTGCTTATTAATTAACCCAACTAAGTAATTAATACCTGGGGAAGCAAACAGCTGTGCATCTCTCTCGATCAGTGTTATAGAGGGCGGATAATGTATAAGCTTTATACAGAGTAAAACGGATTTATTTGGGGTTTGGATCCCATTGGGAGCTGAGTGTCTGGATGGTAGAGACAGCAGCACTTGCTAAGCAGTTTTTAGTTAAGTCTGCAATTTTGGGGGCATGGGTCAGAACGTGGGTCTGTGTTGCAGATTAGCGTATCTGCAACACAGATTAGCGTACCTGGCTCAACAGGGCAGGGTTCTGGAGGCCCAAACTGGCACAGAAAATGAGCTCAGAGGTAGTCTCAGCACATCAGGTCACAGTGCCAAGGGGGTCTCTGTGACCGAACTTGTCACACCCAGCAATAAATTTGCTCGAGGGACTTAGATGAAAAAAGAGAGGGAGCTGGTAAAAGCCCCCCTGGTAATCACAGAATAAACATGGGGTTACCTGCACTGTACACTTTTGTCTGCTGGATAGTCCCAGCCATCTAATAATAAAGCTGTGGCCTGATTAAACCCATGTCAAATGTCTCCTGTCCTCCTTTCAGTATAGGCAGACAATACAGTATTCTCCTGCTTTGTGGTTTAACCTTGTCTTATAGTTAGTTAAATTAACCTACCTTTAGGCTCCTTAGAGCAGGGATCTGTATAAAATGGCTTATAAAATGTCATGTGTATCTATGGTACTATAGACTTTAATTATTTTAGCTTCTTAGTGAGAGGATATAAGGAAGATCCTGCTTCCATTGAAGTTAATGGTACTTTGCTATTGTAGGATTGGGCCAATAGTAATTATATGGCAAACCAATGTTGCCTCCTGTTGCATTAAAAACTAGAGGATAGGGTGGATATTTGCTGCTTTAATAGGCACAGGCGAGAATTAGTATGTTAATGTCATGCAGACCATAGCATGGATGAAGTTGACAATTACAAAAATATATCCTCTATCATAGTAAAAACTAGGATGTTCTGATGCATGGGTGTATTTTCAGAATTGATCAGTATTCAGCAGCTCCTAAATCAAGTGGGCAGATGTTTTAAAAAACACTCAGTATTCAATAAGAAAAGGAGTACTTGTGGCACCTTAGAGACTAACCAATTTATTTGAGCATAAGCTTTTGTGAGCTACAGCTTATTATATAAGACCTTCAAAACTTTCCACAGTATGCATCCGATGAAGTGAGCTGTAGCTCACGAAAGCTTATGCTCAAATAAATTGGTTAGTCTCTAAGGTGCCACAAGTACTCCTTTTCTTTTTTGCGAATACAGACTAACACAGCTGTTACTCTGAACTCTGAAACCTGTCAGTATTCAACAGCTCCTACTGTTTCCACTAGGAGCTGCTGAGTGCTTTTGGAAAGCTGGCCTCAAGTGTAGGTTCCAAGTATTTCTGAATATCTAGATGGCGTTCTATAAAGAGGACTACACAGTAGATCTGTCTGCAAAAAAACCCCAAATCCTATTGTATTAGTACAGCAGTTTCTTCTGTGGAATGGCTGAATTTCAGTGTATATAACTGTGGCAGGTGCTTAGGTGAGAGATGTAGAGAAGTTTTCTAACCAACTTGTAGTCACTGCATGCCCATGTGTATGCATGTACAGACTGACAATAGATTTCTTATGTGTACTTGGAACTCTTGCAAGTGTTAGGGGACCTATTTGAGACACAGTCTGACTACAAAATACTTGTATTACATTGCAAACTCTGTATGGCAGAGATTACATTTTACTTGCCCTAAACCAGTTCTCAACCTGTGAGCCACTTGCAGCCCTATCAGTACAGTTGCAAACCATGTGATAAGGCCATAACTAGAGTGGGGCAGAAGACGCACCTGCCCTAGGATGCAGAGCTGGGCAGGGGTGCAAAATGGGGTGGTGTCAGCCCCTCCCACCCCCTGCAGGATCAGGCCCAGCAGCATTGGCAGGAGGGTGCTCAGAGCTCTCGCCTCCTCCCCCATAGGATCATGGGTCCATTGACCCCGGCAGGAGCAGGCTCCCTGGCACTAGGACCACAGTGGCAGGCAGGCTGCACAGCTGAGCTATGTGCAGCCAAGGTAGGAGACCAGCAGGCACAGGGAGGGGGATGCAAGGGGCTAGGACCACAGGGAGGGAGGTGCAGGGGGCTGGGGAGCAAAGTGCAGCCAGTGCGTGGAGGATATACTGTAGGTGGGGGACTGATGGCTCGGGGTAGTCTCTGGATTGGGGGCTAGATACTGGGCAACTGGCTTGGACAGGAGGGTAGCGTAGAGGTCAGCCATCGCAGTAATTACATAACAACAACATACGTCCCTTACAGGCTGTGGTGTAAACGTGCCCCCACACCAGCCTGCCCTCCCGAAGACAGGCCTGGCTCTTGCAGCGACGCGTCCATTACACACGGGAGTGGGCTCAGGCTGGTTGTCAGCCCGTGGGGCGGGGGCAGCTTCTTAGGCAGGCAGGAGTAGGGAGGGGCGAGGCGCCTCATCCCTAACTGCCCCCAAACATGGCGCGCATGGAATTCTCCCCGGGGAATCCTCTTTCCCTTCCCCTCTGTGCTGGGGGCGGCGGCGGCGGCCGAGGGAGCCAACCCCCTGCCCGGGCTGCCTGACCCTGCCAAGTCCCGCCCCGTGAGCGAGTGGCTCGCCCGCCAGCTGAAGTTACTCTGGGGAACTCACCTCCAACCAACTAACTCTGAGCTGATATTTAAATAAAACGCCGCGTTGTGATTGGCGGAGAGGCTAGAGGGCGGGCACTGTATGGCGATTGGTGGCCGGAAAGAAACGCTGCGCCGCTGGTTGGTGGGCGGGTTGGGCCAGGGCTGTGTGGGGATTGGCGGGCCGTGGGGGCGCTTGGGGATTGGCGGTGGCGCTGGGTTTGAATGGTTGGCCGGGTCGGTTAGTACCGCGCTGCCTGTTTATCCGTCTGGCTCGTGCGGGTCTTCTGGCTGCGCGGGGACTGGGCCGCGCTGAGGCCCGGCAGCAACAAGCCGGCGATGGCTGCAGAGCTGCTGTGCAGGGGAGCCGCCGCTGCCTGGGATCTGAGCCCGGCCGAGAGCCCCGGGCGGCGGAGGCGGCGCTGGGCTGATAGGGAGAAGGAGGAGGACCCCGCCGTGCTGACTCTCACCCACTTCTCCCGGCCGCCCTTCCTCAGCTTCGGCAGCCTCCGGCCCGGCGCCTCCTGCACCCGGCTCCTGGCCGTAGACAACCCCAACCCGGAGGAAGCTGATGTGGCTGTCGACCGCTTCCCGGCTCCCTCCACAGGCTTCAGCCTGGAGCGCCGGCGCTTCCTCATCCAGGTAGGGCCGGGCCCGGGGAGAGCCTGAGCTGCTGCCCCGTGCGGCTCCGCGTCCTCTCACCAGACCTCTGCGGGCAGCCCCCCTGGCTGGAGGGGCTCGTGGGGGCGGTGCTGGAGGCTGGGCAGAGCCGCCCGCTCCGCTGCTGCCCTCCCCGGGCGACGGGTCTCTTCTCCGGGAGCAACGGGCCGCGGGTTACCCGCGTTGTCCGTGCAGCCTCTCGGCATCTGCGTCCTGGGGCGCCGGGCCTCTCAACCCCCTGTGCTGTCAAAGATGCTGGGCAGATAGTTAAGGAGGAGAAACTGACCAGTCAACCCTGCAGAGGGTAGGTGTGTCTCGAGGAAGCTTAGCCTCTGTCTGTTTCAGAATGGTTAGGCTTTAGGTAAGATAGACATGTGTCGCCTTTTGTGTGTTTGAAGAATTTCTTATGCTTTGTTGTTCCTACTCTTAAGATAAAACATTCTAGAGTAGGTCTCCCGTATACCAGAACAGCGTCCTGGCTGTGGAGCATTTTGAGGTGGGTCTTTCTCAATCTCTCGTATGTGTTCTTTGCGGTTCCTACTCTTAAGATAAAACATCATACAGTTTAATCATAAGGCTGTTTTGGTCACTACTAGACACAAACTCCCAATGGGAAGAACCACAGATGAGGTTATGACGTTATCTGATATGCCTAGTAAGGAATCTATTTGTCAAAGAACATTTCCTGAATCTTTTTTGTTGTATTGTTACAGACATACTTTCTGTCAGGTATCTTGAAATAAATGACCAAAAATAATTGAAACTGGTGTGATTATATTGTGCTATTTTGACAAATATAATATGCAGAATTTTAAAATATTGTGTGTGGAATCTTTAATTTTTTGGTGCAGAATTCCCCCAGGAGTATATGGTACATCTTTGTAACAGCAAGTAGCTAATTTTGACAAGTACCTTCCTGACAGCAATATTTATCTATACGGTACTTAGTATAGGGAACAGAATCTGAGGAAGTGATAGCTGCCACGATTTACTACCAGTAGTGCAAGTAAATGTGTTAGATGAGTTAATTGTGTATGGAACCTCTTTCTAATATTAAAGAAGCATAAAAAGGATGTACGGTCAGTTTTTTATTTTATTTTATTTTTTTTTTTGCTACAAAGACCAGTAAAGTATAGTGAGATTTTCAGGCATTACATAATGTCAGTCTTTGGTTTTTGCAGTGCTGTCTTGTTTCTCTCCTTCTCCATCATCAGCTGCCTGTTTTGCTGCTATATTGATTCAAATATCCGAGTGAAACGACAGAAATGGTAATGCTAGAAGTGCACAGAGTGCTTCAGATACTGGCATTTTTCACTCTACCGGTGTTAGTGTCAGCAGAGCAGCAAAATGTACAGTAGCTCACCTAGTGTTTGGCAAGAATCTTCCCTGAGTTCTAGCTGTTCAACAAATTAATTCTAATCCCCTGCACCATCCCAAAATTGTGCTACTGGCATGTAAGAAGGACACTATCTTCATTATTTTTCAATGACCTTATTGGTCTATCTGCTGTAATCAACACAAAACTTAGAACTTGGGTACTTGAGCTAAATGAGAACAAAATTACTTAGAAAATCTAAATATGCTTATTTAAAATTTTGCTTACATTCTGATAATTATTTTGGATATTTAATAATATTATTCTTGCATGTCTGTAATTCACCTTCTTGCTTACAGTACTCTCATATAGCCCTTTTCACAAGCATTCAAATATATGTACCACAAAATATGAATGAAGTACTGATCTTTTTAACAGCTAGTAATGTAATGAAATAATTTTAGCAGGTTTTCCTGTCAATGAAAATCACATCCTTTTCTTTCTTCATATATCCATTCTATCTCCTGACCTCATTGTCTGTTTTGCACTTTCTCACCTGTGCTCCATCATAACTGTAAATTCATCTGATAAGTAAATGTATGCACCCAACTTTAAAAATGGTGAAAGACCAACCCATATTTATGCATTCAGTGGCTGAAAATGTAAGCCATGCTATTTAGCATTTATATAGCACTTTACTTAAAAGCATTCACAGACACTAACGCTTTTGTTCACTGCTTCTTTTTTAAATAATCGATTCTCTTAAAAATATTTTCATGTCCTTACAATGTTTTTGTTTTAACACTTCATTCTCTTGTAGTCTGGAGAAAGAATCTTTATTTCTATAACATGGATGCCATTAGAAGAAGGAAAAGTTCGAGAACTGGTAACTTTTATTGTTAATGGCATTGTAAAACATCAGGCTGTGTTGTTGGGTGTTGCTGAGCAGCCTCTGAAGAAAAAGGTAAGAAATGTATTTTTAATTGACACTAATTATTTTTGTCTTATTTGTTTCTTGCTTGTGAGTCAAAATTTTGCAATGTAGCAATTGTTTCTACTTGTGTAGGCACGGATGAATTGTTGACTGGGTATCCTCAGTGGGAGCCCCCAATAACCTTGGAATTTGCTCTCCTTTGACCTGAAATAGCCCAAATATGATGAACACTTCAAAGTTGTTCTTTTCCCATTTGAAAATGGTAGAACATCTTAAGGGTGAATTATTGGAGTAGAAAAGTGGCTTTAGCTTATTTTCCTGGTTGGTTTGATTATGGATTATATTGCATTGTGTTGCTGTGCTTCAGCTATGTTGGTGTGTTGTTTCTCATGTGGGCATTTCAAAGTTTATGGTAAGTGCATAGAGCATGTGGCTACATATTACTTTTTAATGTGTATCTATTCAAAATAACTTAAAAAAACCCACCAAAATTAAAAACTTAGTATTTGTATGTGTTAGCTATCAATTCATTATCTGTGTGCATAAATATATATGTGTATTATATTTTTAAAAAAGCAACTACTTTGGAAACTCTTTAAACTTTTTTTTTTTTTTTGGTGTGTGCGCTTTTTCAGAAGAGTCTTTGGGATGCTATTAAAAAGAAAAATACTTCAGAAGGATCAGTTTCTACAAGAGCTAAGCAAAAACATTCAAATGTTAAAAATGTAAACAAAACATTTCGTGTTTCCAAAAAAACAGATACAGTTAGAAGCCCGCTCCAGTCCTGTGAAAATTTGGATGTGGTAGGAGGTAGCATGTCCCCCTCAAACTCGCTTATCACTTTAGAAAACAAACTGCCTATATCTCCTATCAGTCCTGTATTGCAAGAACAGCATGATACCATTTGCACACCTCTTTCAATGAGAAGATCTACTACATACTCAGTTCTTGGTACAGTGGTAAATGATGAATTATTGCAAGAAATAGACACATGTAACATCAAGAAACTTCATAATCCTAATGAGCAAATAAAATCCTCAAGTATACACAGTTCTCCTTCTGGATTAGTACAAGCACACAGATCAAATACACATGTTTGTGCTCCGGAATGTACAGCAGCCTTGCACTCTTCTTTGAGTCAAAGGAGAATTTTAAGTCCAGATTCTTTTATAAATGACAGTTATCAACTTAATGTAGAAATTGTAGCAGAGCAAGTTGCTCCCATATTGTCACCCGATCAGTTTGTAAAAGACAACTTAGCTATAGAATCAGTGTCTCAAGTCCACGTATCTGTTTCACCATCCTCTTTATCCTCCAGTGTGGAGACTTGTATCACAAAGAAGTCGTCATCTTCAAAATGGAAAGAAAATGAAAAAATGCAGTACATAAGTGTATCTGTAGAACATAAGTTTCCAAATGATGTCCTTAATGAGACGCCAATAGTGAAATCTCAGTTACTTCATTGTACCAAACCTGAACAAAATCATTTCTGTTTTCCTCTTTGTGATGAGGATCTTCAGATTCGCAGTTGCTCCCAAAGAGAACAACCAAAAAAACGTCCTGTGCTTTCTGCTACTGTCATCAAAAATAAGTTGTCTGCTGCTGAAAGAAAAGGAATGGAGACAACTAAGCCAAAATCTAGAAAATCTCTTAATATGATACGGGAAGATGTAAGTATAATTCCTAGACATTCAAAGTTAGAAATACTCCAGAACCTTCCGGTTATAGATCCCATCTCAGGTGAAACCAAATGTCACAAAGATGAAATACATTCCTGTTCCATTGGATCTACTTTACGAAGTCGTAAGAGGAAAAATGAAGTATACTTAGAGGATACTAAGACTACAGCTACAGAATATGTGGAAGAAACGGAAACCAAAAGAATCTTTACATCTTGTGTTGACAGTAAAATAAAAACTACTGTAAGACCACAGGTCTCTAAGCACATAAGCAGAGAGAAACTACACCACAGAAAGAAAGCTGGTGAGCATTTTTTATTTGTGTTCTCTAGTGAAAGGAAAATAACTTAAGTGTCTCCATATTTTGCCAAAATGTTGTAAGGGGACCCCTAGAACTCTCAGCATTTCAGTACCTCTTTCTGCAGCAAGTATGACGACACTGTAGCAACTTCTCAAGTTGTCTGGTAGCAATAAAGTGTGGCTATAGAATACACTGTCTGCATTCATTTAGCAGAAGCCACTTAACTGGTATCGACTAAATAGTCTTGTAGTATGCTAGAAGACTTGCCATATTTAGCAACATTGCTGGGGAAGTACTAGATTTGTCTCCCGTGGCTTTGTGGAGCAATGCCCTGGTCCTGAGCAGCTTATTTCAACAGGCAAGAAATGTGGGTAGAGGTGGTAGATGAAGGGGATTTTAAGATGGGGAGAGGAAGTGCTAGATAAGCTTTGGTGGGGCTGTGGAAAATCTAGCATGGAGTGTGATGTGCTGCCAAAAATGCAAATAATTGGTATTAATGCATTTCAAAAAGTTTGCTTAAATGTCTCACCTGGTATTCTCTAAAAGACTATTCACAATAGCTCATAGGTGTGAATGCATTTCTGGTGCCATCAATTTCTACACGTGGTTCTCTGCTCACTCTACATCTTACAATTGGCTCATTTAGCAGTCTCACATTAGTATAACTCTCTTTGGTGTGCTAACACTATAATTTTCTTAAAATATACGTCTGCTCTGAAAAGTGACCCTTGTGATGCCATTTCTTAAAAAAGGAGTCCAAGTTTTATCAGTTGTGCAAACTCACCGTGGGAACTGAAAGTTAGGATGCGGTTTTCCTGCCCTTGTATAACTGCCTGTAAAGGTTCTTGCAGGTGGAAATCTGTTCTATTATACCTCTGTAATCTCTTTGTCTTCCAAGTATGTTCACCATTGTCTTCATAGGGTTATACCGATATAACAGCACAGAGGCAGCGTGACGAGATAACAGTACACAGTTTGCCCCAGCCCTAAATATAGCTACATTTCATTATTGAAATGTAATTTTGAAACACTTACACCCAATTTAACTTCTCTGAGGCCTAACATTGTTCTACTTGAGCAATGTGTTCACATATAAATGCTGAATGGTGCCTGGCTGTGGAACAGCACAGGAGATCAGAATGAATTCATATCTTGCCGCCTCCAGTGATGAACACAAGGTAAAATCCTATTTTATAATGGGTAACTGATCCAGAGACTAAATGACTTGCCCAAGATTACATAGGGAGTCTGTGTCACAACAGGGAGTTGAACCCAGGAGGTCTCATGAATCTCAGGACACTCAGGTCTTGCACGGCCTGGGCTAGGACCCTACTCATTAGACCATCCAGATAGATGCCAGTGGCTTAGAATTTTGAACTTTGGAAATTAATACCTTGTGCTGGTAATAGACTTTAAAGTGGTAGTCCATTAGGATGTGCATCTTCTGAGAATAATTACAGGTAATACTTTTTTCTCAGTGTGGTGAGGAAGCATGGACTGTAGTAGTGTTTTTTAACTGGCAGCTTACACTTCAATTTTTTTCTTCCACTCTTTTTGCAGTTGCCAAGCAAAGCAATTTATCTGCATTCTTTTAACATTCATTAGCCAGAAGATTTATATATAATTATGCTTACATAGCATCTAGAGAATTAATGTTTCTCCATCACAGATGACATTGAAATATTGTTTTTGACTTTTCCTGAAACACACTGAAGGAAGGTAATTTAAAGATAAAAACAAAACCTCTAGTCAACCTATACCAGCTAGATTTAAGGAATTTTCTATAGCGATGATCTTTCTTATCATGTTATACTCCTCCCCATAATTGATAGGGTTGGTAAAGAATGGACTCAAGGCTATAATCCTTAACTATACCTTGCTTGCTTGTTAGTGGTAGTCTCACCTTCAGTGATAAATAGGTTTTTTTGCTGGCATCTGATATTTTGTTAACATTTTTAGGTTCTTTGTCTAAAACTATCATCAAAACTACTAAGCCCATTGATGGTGTGGCACAGTCTCAGCTGACCTTCATAAAACCATTAAAAACAGGTAAACAGAGGTTTTCAGTATCCATGAAGTCAGAATTTTTCTTGAATTGAATGTCCGAATTGAACTGGGAAAATTTTTTGGTTAATAGTTTTTGTTAAAAGTGTAGTTCTCGTTGACCCAAAACTGTTTGCCAGTTCATGTAGACTTTGCCAGATAGTTATGACTGAACCAAAAAATCAAAATGTTTTGGTAAGAGGAAAATGAAACAGTTTGTTTTGATAATATGAAAGTTTTTTGGGGGGTGGAGCCATAAAACGGTGGGGAGGAGGTGGTAGTGTGGTGATGCCCTCCTTATAAATTTTAGCTTAGTGGTTAGGACGCTGTCCTGGGATGCGGGAGACTAAGGGTCAAGTCCACATTCTAGAGTAGGTCTCCCGTATACCAGGACATTGTCCTGGCTATGGGGCATTTTGGAGTGGGTCTTTCTCAGTCTCTTTTATTTAGACTGTTTCATATTGTATAAGATATTAATTGGAGCAGGGACTGGAATTTGACTCTCCCACATCCCAATGGAGTATTTTAATCACCAGGCTGCAGAGTCATTCTCACTTTCTGGCCCAATTAATATTTAATTAGTAATGCAAAGTGGAACAGCTTCAGCAGGAGAGATTGAGAATACTCCTTAACGTAGAATACTCCCATACTCAGTAGTTGGGGCGCATACCTGGGATATGGGAGACCTGGGTTCAAGTCCTTGCTGCACAGGGAGATAAAAGGGGTGGGGCTGTCTGAATGGTGCCGAAGCTTTTGTCTACACTACACAGCTTTTAGCAACACAGTTGGTGTCGCTGAAAGTTGGGCAGTGTACCTGCTGTTTGTCAGCACTTTTGCTGACAAAATATTTCCACCCCCAATGAGCGGTGTTCACGGTGTCTACGGGAGAGTACTTCTGCCAACAGTGCGCTGTTCACACTGACGCTTGCCATGGCAAAACTTTTGTCTCTCAAGGGGGGCGGGTTAACACCTCTGAACGACAAAAGTCCTGCTGCTCAATTGCTTGTGTAGACCTAGCCTAAATCTCGTTGACAATGTAGCCCCTTATTCCCAGATTTTTTACTTTTAGTAAAAAAAAAAGAAGTTGGATGCCTAAAATGTGTTGTTTTGGGATCAACGAAACGTTTAGTTCAACTTGAAACTTTTTTTTAACAGCAAACCAAAAAATCAATTATTTGTTCACCTCTACTAATAACTTGTGATTCTGAATACACTCAAGGAGCAGATATGTGGAATCAAATGGTGCTGTATTTATGGAGGTAGAAATGTGACAATAAATCATGCTTCAAAGGTTTTTCAGTATACTTAAAAGCACTAGGCTACTTAACATTACTGTTAATATTGATAAAGCACTAGATAATAGCATGAACTATCATACCAATAACTGTCCTTGTCTTCAGAGTGGTAGTCATGTTAGTCTGTATTAGCAAAAACAACGAGGAGTCCTTGTGGCACCTTGGAGACTAGCAAATTTATTTGGGCATAAGCTTTTGTGGGCTAAAATCCACTTCATCAGATGCATGGAGTGGAAAATACAGAGTTGGGTATAAATACACAGCACGTGAAAAGATGGGAGTTGTCTTACCAAGTGTGTGGGGGGTTGGGGGTCAGTGCTAACGAGCCAATTCCATTAAGGTGGAAGTGGGCTTTTCTCAACAGTTGACAAGACAGTGTGAATACCAAGGGAGGGAAAAAAATCACTTTCGTAGTGCTAATGAGGCCAGTGTAATAAAGGTAGCCCATTTCAAACAGTTGACAAGAAGGTGTATGAGCATCAGCAAGGGAAAATTAGTTTTTGTAGTGACCCATCCACTCCCAGGCTGTATTCAGGCCTAATTTGATAGTGTCCGGTTGGCAAATTAATTCCACTTCTGCAGTTTCTTTTTGGAGTCTATTTTTGAAGTTTTTTTTGTTGAAGAATTGCCACTTAAGTCTGTTATTGAGTGTCCAGGGAGATTGAAGAGTTCTCCTACTGGTTTTTGAATGTTATAATTCTTGATGACAAATTTTTGTCCAATGTACATGGCAGAGTGGCACTGCTGGCATTGCATCAAATGAAGTGGGTTTTAGCCCACGAAAGCTTATGCCCAAATAAATTTGTTAATGTCCAAGGTGTCAGAAGGACTCCTCGTTGTTAGTCCTTGTCTTGAAGAACTTATTAGTTGAAGACAACAGCAAGCACAATAAAAGTGGCAGGTGGTCTATAAATACTTTCCTCATAATTCCATTTTTGTGCAAGTCATTGAAGTTAAAGTGAAGAACTGCATATTTTAAGAAAACATAAATAATTTTAATTTGGAACTTTGTCTATTTAGATAATCTTTCTCTTCCCTCCACCCCCCCTTAAGTCATTCCTAGGCATCCAATGCCTTTTGCTGCTAAAAACATGTTCTATGATGAGCGCTGGAAGGAAAAGCAGCAGCGAGGCTTTACCTGGTGGCTGAATTTCATACTTACACCTGATGACTTTACTGTAAAAACAGAGAGTTTAAAAGGTAAAGTAGTTTGAAACAGTGCACTCTTGCTAAATCATGGAAACACTGTAATGTCAATATATAAAGCAAAACTTGCTCCAGGAATTTTTTTTAAGTGAACTCATATATGATGAATGAAACCACTAGCTAAAAGCTAGTATCAATTAAGCTTTCATTAATTTGTCTGTATGTATGTAACTAACTTTTCAATAAGGGTAATTTTTATATTAAGAAGTGGTTAGTTCCCCTCCCCCATCACCCCCTTCATGAATTTCTGTTCTGAGATTGGAATGAAAGGAAGTTCAATTTGCATCCCTACAGAGTTACTTTGATAATTGCAGAGCTAACGTTTGTGTGTCTGTTTCAGTAGAGGTTGCACTGAAGGAAATTCTGAATGCTATTTTGAAATTTTATATATTTGTGTTTTTTCCATGTTCTTTAACTGAAAGTGTACAGTCTTGAGAATCTGTGTATTAGTATGCATTAAACTAAAAGTAAAATGATAGCAAAAATAGCTAACTCCTATAAAACAGATGCTAATTTACCTTTATGTCGGATATATAGACCTATTTTTCTTTTTTATTCTCTTTTTTTTTTTTTCAATTAGTAAATGCAGCTGCACTTATCTTGGGAGCAGAAAATCATCATAAAGCCAGTGTTCCTAGAGCACCAACAAAAGAAGAAATGTCCATGAGAGCTTATACTGCTCGATGCAGGTTGAATAAACTACGACGTGCAGCTTGCCGTTTGTTTACCTCTGAAACAATGGTTAAAGCTATTAAGAGACTGGAGTTTGAGATTGAAACTAGACGTTTGCTAGTTCGGAAAGACAGGCATCTCTGGAAAGATATTGGTAAGAATGTACAAAGGTTGTTGATATTTAGTATTTTTGGTAAAATAGCACTGAGTCATATTATAAGTGTAGCAAGTAGAGTAGAAAAACTTTTAACCAGATGGCTTTGTAACAATGAAATATGGTTTAAAAGTGTTTGCTGAATTTAACATTTCACCATACTTTACATTCATTGCAGGAGAAAGACAGAAAGTCCTCAACTGGCTTTTATCTTACAACCCTTTGTGGCTACGCATAGGTCTGGAAGTAAGCAATGCTTCTTATGGATACTCTATTTTTGTAAAGCCTATGCCAAGAGTGGATCTCAAGTTCAACTATAGCTGGCAGGCAGCTCTGGTTTATTATCAGAACAGAACAATTTCACATTTCTTTTTAATTCATGATTGTCTTGTTACAAAAAAGAATATTTCATCGGACAATTTAAAAGTGCCTTTCTGTGAGGAATACCCTGGAACTGGGCTGATGCTCCTTTGCTGTTGCTCAAGTAACTTTACCTTTCAGTAGTCGCTAGGAAATTGACACCTAGCGCGCTCCCACTACACTGCAGCCAGCTATGTTGGGACTGGTTAGGAACTCCTAATGGAATCAGAGGACACTTTCCAGACATCAAAGAACCAGTAGATCCCATTGATACAAATTTTAACTTTTTAGATGGACATTGTATTTGGGATACCTGCTGGAATAAAACTAGGATTGAAACTTTGTTTGCTGTTTTTCAGATGAATCTGTTTTCAAAGAAATGGGCTAGGTTACTAATGATTTGGGCAAGTGAGAAACTCTTAAATAGTGTATTGCTATTTATTTTGAATATAGCCTACTGAAATTCTAAAGAAATAAATGATACAATTGTGAGCATTTTTTTAAATTTTAAAAAGGTTTCCTTTTTTCTCATTAGGCTATTTATGGAGAACTGATTGCTTTGGAGAGTAATAGTGATATTATGGGTTTGGCAATATTTATTCTCAGTCGCCTACTTTGGAACCCCGATATAGCAGCTGAATACAGACACCCCAGTGTACCTCACCTTTATCGGGATGGTAACTACTTTTTTTTTCAAAATAGACTATTTTTAGCATTTAACTTTGCATTAATAAATAACATCTTTATGAACTTAATATTTTTAGGTCATGAAGAAGCTTTGTCTAAATTTACACTGAAAAAATTATTGCTGTTAGTTTGCTTTCTTGATCATGCCAAACAGTCTAGAATCATTGACCACGACCCTTGCCTCTTCTGCAAGGATGCAGAGTTCAAGGTAAAATATGATAGCCATTTCTTTTAATAATGTTTGATTGAACATATGACTTTGTATGCATATAATATAAAGTTGCTTTTTTAATGTTAAGACTTTAGTACTATTCACACTCAGCACATCTTCCAGGAGGTCACTAGTTGTGTAAGACTTACCATCAGGACTTCTGAAGTGCATATAATTTATAGGGAGCGCTCAAAAGCCTTGTATTGTAGAGGTGCTTTCCTTTTCTTTCTAAAACTAAATACTGCTTTGCCACATCATT
The DNA here is from genome assembly GCF_965140285.1 of Lepidochelys kempii. Lineage (NCBI taxonomy): Eukaryota > Metazoa > Chordata > Testudines > Cheloniidae > Lepidochelys > Lepidochelys kempii. The sequence continues at coordinate 63,817,191 of NC_136387.1, read as the reverse complement.
TATCTGAAGTTAAATCCTCTTGCATTTTGAAAGTTTATCTGGGGGCTGTCCTACAATACTTTGTTCCAGAAAGCTAGGCTGCATGTCCTATCTGTAATGCTATATGTTTGATTAGTAAATAGCCTCATTTGTGTTGAACTAAAAACCATTTTTACTCTAGTCAGTTGAAGTCATGGTATAAATATTGTATGTAGTCTATTAGACTGCAACACTGTTTAAGGAGTTAAATGCATGAATAAATAAAAAGAGAAATTATTCATGAACTAGGATGCAGAGCAGGTATGATTAACTAATGTTACGGCAGCTTGATATTTTTTGTTGTACACTAGGGAAGTTATGAAATCTGTCATTAGGAAACCAGTTAGCTATCTGTGTCAGCGTTAGAATATTGTGGACACAATTTAAATGCCATGAAGAGATATTTAAGTACTTGAATTTTTGTATCTTATGCGTAGTACTAAACGACAAATAACAAAGCTAAAGGCATTTGGGGGAAGGGATCAAAATGGTCATTTGGTCTAAGTTTATTTTATTTCCCCTTAGAATAGTAAAGATGTTCTACTGGCATTTTCACGAGACTTCCTGAGTGGTGAAGGTGACCTTTCCCGTCATCTTGGCTTCCTGGGATTACCTGTTAGTCATGTTCAGACACCACTTGATGAATTTGACTTTGCTGTTACAAATCTAGCTGTAGACTTGCAGTGTGGTATTCGTCTTGTGTAAGTTGATACAGAATGGTTTTATGACTATCTATATTTGTCTAATCCTTCTGTAAGATGAACTAAGACACTTTATTGTTAGGAGAACAATGGAACTTCTCACAAAAAACTGGAGTCTCTCAAAGAAGCTAAGACTTCCTGCAATAAGTCGTCTCCAGAAGATGCATAATGTTGATGTTGCCCTTCATGTTCTTAAAGAGCGGGGAATTCAATTGAAAGACGAATGTGGTAAGAATTGAAAAGTAGCGCTAGAATAAACTATGCATTTGAAGAACAGGAATACATATTTTAATCGCTGTTGTATTTGATTTATAGGTGCTTCAATTGAGTCTAAGGATATTGTGGACAGGCACAGAGAGCGAACTTTAGCACTGCTGTGGAAAATTGTCTTTGCTTTCCAGGTATTGCATAAAGTTGTGTGTAGTTGTAAAGAATTTTAAGAAATATTACAAACAAGAGGAGATAATGCATGACTTGCAACAAAGAATTTGTAGTCTCTGAAATTGTCAAGTCTGGATTGATCTGGCTGGGTGACCCATGAGAATGATCTTTTGTGGATTCTCATGGTTAGACCTCATCGTGTGATGTATGTTCAAAGTGCTTTACAACTATTAGCTACATTGATGAGCTAGGCTCTAAAATGTAATACAATTCAGAACTCCTTTTAATTAGGTTCTGTACACTTGTTCATAGAATTTCTTTTGTACTTGTGCCAGATACTATAACAAAGGTTAAGTATGTGATAACAAGGGTCAGGTAATTTGGCCACAGAAATTAACTTCTTGCTGAGGAATTCTCTTAGCGCTACTAAAAATAGCTCAAATAGATGGATGTATTTAGTACCACTTCCAAACACTTGAAGAATGAAATAATCACCTTTGGACTTAGTATGGAGGCTAATTAGTGTAATTTGAGTCAAGGAGTATGTATAGCCCTAAATGGAAGAAGGAAGCAGAGAGTAGGAGAAGAGTTTGGCTTAATGGCAAGGTTTAAGAGGTTACTTGAGCCAACTAAATATTCTTCAAAAATCTATATCCAGCTTAAATGAATCCAATAGGAAGGAGTATACATTATGGAAAGTAAAACCTATTAGGCAGGAATTTGAAAAGCAAGTCGCCAGAGACTTTTTTTTTTATTATATACAATACCTGATGCAAGAATCCTAAAGAGAATACTGCTGCAGAATTATCAGGAAGCCAAAGGAGCAATTGAATGCTGAAGAATATTGCAGAGAAAATGAATTTATTCATTTGCATCAGTCAACAACAAGATGTTGAGGTAGATCTAGAGTCTCTTTAATTAGTTATATGGATGACCGCTTCCACAATTGCATTAGGTAAGATTAAAAAAAATACATGTTCAGGGTATAAACCAACCATTGATCCAGGTAGGAAGACAATTTCCCTTTAAGTTTATTTTAAAAGCATCTGGTACTGGCCACTGTCATCTAGGATGCTGGATTGGAGTAACAGCTAGTTTGATCCAGTATGGAAACTGTTATATTAGTAAATAGTGGGAGCAGTCAGTCCCTGGCACTTACTTAAGATGCTTTCTTCCAAACCATCCCCTCTCTGTTTAACCACATCAAGTTTACAAGATCACTGTAACGTCTTTTTATGTATCAGAAAAATTGATTTGTTTGTTTCCATTAAAGGTGGATGTTTCCCTTAATGTGAAGCAGTTAGAAGAAGAAATTTCTTTTTTAAAGAATACACATAATATTAAGACACAAATGGCTACTCTGGTGTCCTGCTCTTATCAAAGTAAAGTGAGAAAAAACAGCAGTACTTACTCATCTGAAAGTTACAGCAAAAATGTGAAGCTGCTGATGGATTGGGTCAATGCTGTTTGTGGGTTTTACAATATTAAGGTAAGTAGTCCCTGGGTTTTTTGTGTATATATTTCCAGATTTTGTACATCTGCAAATACATTGTCTTGTAATGGGAAATGTTTATAATTATATGTCATTCAACGCTAAATGTGTTCTATCAAATATATATTGATTAATAGTGATCTGTCATAAGTATTGTAATGGATGAAGTTCTATCAGTCTTATTTGGACTATCCCATTGGTGGGATGTCAGATATCTAGGATGTGTTTTCATGGGCCCACTTGCATTTCTATCATTTTTAATACATTCTCCTAGTAGAGAATTCCCACAGTGAATGTCTGTACTACCTGCCTGGCTACATACCAATCGAGGGAAATCTTCCCTCTATTAGTGAGCAAGCAGAATAAACTCTTTGAAAGACTTCCTTGAAGGATCCCATTGGTGACTGATTCTAGTCTGCGGGAAAGGAGATGGTTTTTAATGAGCCTCTTGGTCCAAAGTAGTTCCTCCACTATATAAGCTTTTCATAACCTTCAAGAACTTCAGGTACTAAGATTAACATTAAAAGATAGTCCTGTGAGTATTTGTCTCTCCCCAAGCAGTCATATCATTTTTACAAGAGGTAGGGCGTTTCTTACGGACAGGGAGCAAGGAGTGAAACCCTGTTCAAGGAGACTTACTGCTCATCAGAATGGCTGGCACACTTTAGGAAAGCAAAATCTAACTTAATTATTTTAAGCTTAGGAGGCTTCAAATTCATTTCCCAGGCATTGCCATTTCTGAGTCCCTAATCAATGAAGCCACTTTTGTCTCTGAACTTCATGAATTTCACTTTGTGTGTCTTCCTCTGTCTCAAGTGCATCCATGCCTACTTCTCTTTAATACTTATGTATGTGGAATGTCATCCCTGATATTGTGTCTCTTACAATCAGTCTTCATTTAAATGCCTCTGGTCACAATCCCTCACACAAACCATTCTTTAACTCCCATAAATAATAATAAAGGAACTAAAATGGTGGCTACTGTACCACACAAGCAACTACATAGCATTTTGTGTATTCCGTTCTCTATTCTGCTTGTCTTGCTTTCCATATACTGCTTCTCTACATATTCTTGCTTTCCAAGATAGTAGTCAGTTGGTTAAGTATGTTTAAGATTTATGGGCTACAGGTGTTATCTTATTCTGAAAATATTTAGCACATTTTTTGACAGTAGATTAAAACATTAGTAACATACTATGCTGTAGAAGGTCCTTTCTAGGATCCTTCCATAGAATTCTCCAGGTCTGGTTTCTTTAGCTACTGTTGTTCTATGAGGTGCACTTTTACTTTGGGTAGACATCCCTTTATATTTCTGACTTTCAGGAATGGAGAGCCACAGCATGGACTCGGCAAATGAGCATTACTCTCAGATAACTTGAATTTCATATATTTAATTTTCCTTTGTATATATTAAAAGAAATGTGCATAGCCACATTCCTATCCAGTTACAGATATATTATGACAAATGAGACCTATTTTAAACTTGTACTAATTCATGCGTGTGAAAAATTTCAAGGGTTTTTTTTTTTGTTTTTTTTTTTTTTAAAACCAGGTGGAAAACTTCACAGTATCTTTCTCAGATGGCAGAGTATTGTGCTATTTGATTCACCACTATCATCCGTGTTATGTGCCTTTGGAAGCTATATCCCAACGTACCACTCAAACAGTAGAATGTACAAAAACTGGTACAGTAGCACTAAATTCTTCCTCTGAATCTGATACATCTCTAAATATGTTGGCTGGAACATTTGACCAAAGTGAGTCATTCTTTAATATAAGGTGTTTTTTGAAGCAGACTGCATGTTTTTTAAAAAATAAATAAATAAAACCCTTAATCTGACTGACAAACATGATTATATTTTTCCTTCTGTTATAAAGCTATAACTACCTCAGTCGTCTATAAGGAACTTCTGGACAATGAAAAGAGAAATTTCCAGTTGATTAATACTGCAGTTTCTGACCTGGGTGGAATACCAGCTATGATTCATCATTCAGATATGTCAAATACAATTCCTGATGAGAAGGTGAGAGAGGTGGTTTTTTTTTTTATTTTATTTTATATAATTTCATATAAACTGGACAGTCCTAACTTACCATGGTGTTTTTTTTATGTATATTTCTTTAGGTTGTTATCACCTATCTGTCATTTCTGTGTTCACGGCTTCTAGATCTTCGAAAAGAGACTCGAGCTGCTCGGCTAATTCAGTCAGTTTGGAGGAAATACAGACTGAAAGCAGAGCTGAAACTCCACCAGGTATTTTTATCAAGGACTTTATTCTTTTGTGAAGTAGTACAGTAAAAGCTGTGTTGTCCGGCCCTGTACCAACCAGAAAGCTCTCTAAACCAGCATTTCTAATATTCATAGAAAGTCCAGTTTATAGTCTGGTTGGCGTGGGGCCAGCAGACTCCCTACATGGCTTCGTGTGGCTCCCCAGAAGTGGCAACATGTCCCTGCTGCTCCTAGGCCAGGGGTGGGCACACTACGGCCCATGGGCCGGATCTGGCCCCTTAGGGCTTTGGATCTGGCCCACGGGATTGCCCCCTGTGGGCTGCAGGCCCTGCGCCATTCTCGGAAGCGGCCGGCACCACATCCCTGCAGCCCGGGCTGAGGGGCGGAGGGCTCTATGCGTTGCCCTTGCCTCCAGGCACTGCCCCGGCAGCTCCCATTGGCTGGGAACGGGGAACCATGGCCAATGGGAGCTTTGGGGGAGGTACCTGGAGGCCTGGCAAGGGCAGTGCGCGAAGCCCTGTGTCCCCCTTCTCCCCCAGGGGCTGCGCAGGGACATGGCTCCGGCCACTTCCCAGTGTGGCGTGGAGCCAGGGCATGCAGGAAGGGAGCCTGCCCTGGCCCCAGTGCGCACCTCTGCCACCCTGGAGCCTCTTTAGCTAAGTGAGGCTGGAGCCCGAACCCCTCCTTCACCCCGCTCCCCAACTCCCTGCCTTGAACCCCCTGCCTGCACCTCACACCCCTCCTGCACCCCAAATCCCTGCCCTGAGCCCTCTCTGGCAGTCTGCACCCCTCCTCTGCCCCAATCTCTTGCCCTGAGCCCATTCCTGCACACCGCACCCCCTCTCACACCTCGACCCTCTGCCCCGGCCCTGCATACAGTTTCCCCACCCAGATGTGGCCCTCGGCCCAAAAAGTTTGCCCACCCCTGTCCTAAGCAGAAGAATGGCCACGCAAGCACTACCCCTCCCCCAGATCCCATTGGCCGTGGTTCCCAGCCAATGGGAGCTGCGAAGGCAGTGCGCGGGGCAGGGGCAGCGCACAGCCGCCTGCCGCGCCTCTGCCTAAGAGTAGCAAGGACAGGTAGCCGGTTGCGGGGAGCTGCCTGAGGTAAGTGCTGCCGAGAGCCTGCACCCTGCAAACGCCCCACCGCATCCAATGTTTAGTTAACTGGCATTTTTCACTTACCGGCACGCCCCATGCCAGATAAAAAAGCTTTTACTGTAATAATCACTCTTGGTTTGTGGTACAGTGTGGGATACAAAATCAACCAAGTTGTGAATGGATAGTCTTCAGAGAGTAGCATTTGTAACTACTTTTTGAGGACTTCATATGTTACTAAGAAGGTGACACAATCTTGATTTAAAGCAAAATGCATCTTTTCATTCTCTTCAGAATGAGAAGTAGTCAATGTAAAGACTAGTGCTCTGCCAGTGTTACATTTAATATTAATAAGAGTATTTCAGTCCTTTTCCCAAGTCAAGGCTGAAGTGGCTTTACTGAACTTTATGAAGAACTCCACACTTATTAATTTTACTTCTTTGCAATTTAAAATAAGATGAAAAGAATAACACGTTTGAGCTAGGTCTTTTGCCGCTGTGCAATGTATAGGATTTGACACGCAACTTGACCAAAGCATTTCAACTGCAATTTTCAACTATGTTGGTGTTCCATTTCTGACTTTCTACAGGGAATTATGCTAAATTATATGTTCATTCTGAAATATACAAGACTATACAAATTGCCAAACAACTTGTTGCCCACTTCAAACTTTAATTCAGGTACTTAAAAGTGAAAGGTAGCTGGGGTACATTCAAGGCTGCAGGATTTCACCATGCTTCTTTACTATGTATATAGCATTACATTTTTCTTCTTTGAGTAGTGTCACTATGGGTGCTCCACTAAGTGTGCTTGCGTTCCTACACTGCTGATTGGAGAACTTTGATAGCACTGTCTGTTAGGCCCACTCATGCACTGTCTCTCCTTGTGCTGCCCTTGTGTGGTGCACCAACAGCATGCCTCTTGAGCCTCACCTCCTAGAACACCCCCTTGTCCACAGCATCTAGGGCTTCTTAACTGCCTCAAGAGATCGAGGAACAGGAAGCTGGTACCAAGGAGGAAGTGACACCTAGGTGCATATTCTAGTCTCCAGGCGAAGCCGTCATGCCTCCCACACCATCTTTGGCAGATGACTTTCGTGTTTTCCAGGAGCTGGCAAACACCCTCAAGATACAATTGGAGGAAGTCAAGGGCACCCACCATCAGCTCTTTGACATCCTCCACTCTTCATCCTCCTCAAAAATTGCCCTCTCAATTAATTAGGCCATTTTAGTCCCGGCAAACATCTTGTGGCAAACTCTGGCATCAGTGGTGCCAACTTGCAAGTGAGCAGACACAAAAATATTATGTCTCAGCCCAGGAATCTGAATTCCTATTTTCTCACTCCTCACCCAACTCCATTGTGGTGGATGCCATCAACTCTTGCAGCCAATAACACCAATCAAAGGCTACTCGCTATGATAGGGATTGGAAGCATCTTGATCCTTTAGCAGAGAAGTGTACTTCTCAGCCACTTTGCAGTTCTGTATCGCCAACTACAAGCGCTCATGGCGAAATACAACTGCATAAATTACTCAAAACTGAATGACTTTATTGAAAAGTTGCCAGAGACACATTACAATTCCTTTAAGGCCATTATCCAGGAGGGCCAATTAGTGGCAAAAACATTGCTGCACTCTGCCCTCGATGCAGCCAGCATGGCAGCTAGGTTCATCTCTACAGCTGTGGTAATGCAATGAGCATGATAGCTTCATTTTGTCAGGATTCCCGAAAGAGGGGTAGTCCACAGGAGGACCTTCCCTTTTGAGGGCACAAAGCTCTTTTCTGGGAAGACTGACACCTCCCTTCGCGCTCTGAAGGACTCCAGGTCTACCCTTCAGTCACTGGTTATCTGTACACCGGGACAAAAGAGATGATTTAGTCCCCAACCCCAGCATAAATCACACACCACCCACCCTCCTCCACTTCAGAGTTTTTGTCAATGACTCTGTGGTAGAGAAGGAAATAAGGGAGGTTAGCATGCGCTTGCTGATGAGTGTTGTGGTACAGTACGAGGAGAGACCGCACGTGTGCGGCCCTGGCAGACACTGCTACCAAAGTTCTGATTAGCAGCATAGGGATGCAAGCACACCTACAGTGGAGCACACATATGGACCCACATCTTGAAGAACCATCATTACTGCAAAAGGTGAGTAACTTCGTTTAAGAGTTCCTTAATATTGAAGTTAAAAGCTAGCACTACTGCTAATATCTAAAGTTAAAAATGTTGAAGACCGTGAATAAAGAGGGCACGTTGTCCAAGGGAAGAAGGCAAGAACATAAGATGTACCATCTATAATGACTTACCAGCTGAAATCCCTAAGATCTATTTCAGGAAAGTTTTTGCTTCCGGTAACAGGAGGTGAAGAAATAACATATCTTCTCATCTAAGCTGAAGGGGTGGGGGAAGGATTGAAATATGACACTACATATATTTTAACCAACTTTTGTTATTAGTGGGAAACTCTCTCTTTGACAAATCTCTAAAAATAACTATAATCAACATAGTAGTTTTGCTAATTAGCTTTTATGTATTAAAATTAGAGGGATCCTGTTTTGATGCTGAAAAAGCACATGAAACTTATTTGAAAATGTGTGTTTAAGGGAGAAATAAACATTGTTACTCAAACTAAGATACAGTGAAATGTGTATTCGAGTAAATTTTTGCAACTGACACTACTGTGATCTCCGAGAAACGATGGAGGCATAGCTTTGGGTATCTACTCTGTTTGTTTTTTAGTTTAAAAAAACAAAACCCACAACTTTCAATGGAAATTCACTCCTTGCAGGAAAAAGACAAAGCTGCTCGGATTATTCAATCAGCTGTAATAAATTTTCTGTCTCACCGTCGCATCCAGAAAAAAGTTAATGCAGCAATTTTCATTCAGAAACACTGGAGAAGATATTTAGCTGAGAGGAAAACTTTGAAATTAAAAAAGGCAAAATTGGAGGAAACTAAAAGTGAATCAGCTACAGTCATCCAGGTACGATTTAAGTTAACTGGGGGGAGGGGAAAGCAATGAAGCTTTTTAAAAGGAGCTTCTTCTCTACTTAAAAGTTGAAGGAAAAGGCACATTCCCATGTCAGAGGTTTTGCTGGTGGCATCACAAAGGCTTAAAGCAGTATATTCTCTGTCTTCAGTAGCTGCAGACTAAACTACCCAGAACTCTGGACTATTCCTTTTGAAAGTGCCAAATGGGACATAATGCTGGTATTTGCTATTGTTTTTAAAGTTTCCCATTGGTGCACCAAAGGGTTTAAAATAGTGGTTCCTAAATTTCTGATCATGTGGTGCTGTTCTGCTGCTTTTCCAGCTGCTAAATAGCACTGAACCTGAAAATTCATTAATTTCTTAATATTCCTTCCTTCTCTATATAAGCAATTGCTGTAGGTGCCACAGGGATGCTTGCTTTTAGTGGGAGAAGTAGTCATCTACTGCCTCATTCCTGATTTGTGCTAATACATAAGAAATTTTCTCTATTAAGATGTGGTACATACTTTGAATATGTATGAGAGAACCCTTATTGTTACTTTTAATTCAGAACTCTTATAAATAAGAATATATAAATAAATACCCAACAGTAACTTGTGGACTTCAACCCAAATGTTACTTAAACTGAGAATTAACACAAAGTCCCAGAGTTTTCTTAAAAAAAGTTTATTTCTCAACCGTTTGAAAGGTAATCTTAACTGCTTTAATAGGTTCACCCTTTGGCATAGAATTGGTATGTAAAAAGGAATAGCCTTAATGCATTCTGTATTTGTGATCATGAAAAAAGTTCTGGATCGTTAGTCTGGGGATAGGGTAGGAGTGAATAAATTGGAACCCACAGACCTATAGTCCATAAACTGAGGATTAATGCTGAAAGTGGCAAAATTGGGGGATTTTGTTTTTTCTTTTTCAATAAGAAAAATAACTAGTTCTTGGGGTGAAACTTCTAGGCTAACTTGAATATTAATATAATCTCAGTTTAATTCATAAATTTATCATTCTGTTCTCTCTCGCAGACTTACTGGAGAAGATTCTGTGCTAGAAAAAGATACCTGCAGCTAAGATACTATGTTATCCTTGTGCAAGCTAGGATAAGAATGATGATTGCTGCTTCTGTGTATAAACGACTTCTTTGGGCAACTGTTACAATTCAGAGACATTTGCGTGCTTCCTTGGTGGCAAAACAAGATCAGCAAAGATATGAAACTTTAAAGTCTTCATCACTTGTCATTCAATCTGCATTTAGAAGATGGAGAAAACACAAAATTGAGCAGAAAATTAAAGCTGCGATAGTGTTGCAAACTGCTTTCCGAAAATGGCAAGCCTCAAAATTAGCTAAGAGAGAGCGAGCTGCTGTTGTCATACAGTCTTGGTATAGAATGCATAAAGATTTGAAGCAGTATTTACATGTTAGAAAAAGTGTTATCCAGATTCAAGCCTGGCTTAGATGTGTTCAGGCTAAACATGTTTATGAGGAAAAAAGGGCTTGCATACTGATGATTCAAAAGTATTACAGAGCTTATCGGTTAGGTAAAATTCAAAGAAAAAACTATTTGCAAAAACGTGCAGCAGTTACAGTCCTCCAAGCTGCTTTTAGAGGCAGGAAAGCTCGTCTGTTATATAGACAAATAAAAGCAGTCTGTGTTGTTCAATCACACTGGAGAATGAGGCAAGAGAAGCGAAGATTTTTACTCCTGAAACAGTCTGTTGTTACATTACAGTCGCATGTGAGAAAATATCAACAACTAAAAAGATACAAAGAGACTAAAAATGCTGTTTGCATAATTCAGACTCGATACAGAGCATATGTTGCGTCCAAAAATGCTGTCTCTTCTTTCCAGAAAATACGCCTTGCTGCTATTGTGCTACAATCTGCCTATAGAAGAATGCAAGCTAGGAAAGAGGCCCACGTATTGAGATGTGTGGTGAAAATTCAGTCAAGTTATCGTGCTTATGTTGCCCAGAGAAGATTTGAAAATTTAAAAGCTGCTGCAGTGAAGATTCAGGCTTTTATAAAAATGATACAAGCACGTAAACATTATCGTGCTTTAAGGGAGGCAGCACTCTATGTTCAACGAAGATACCGTTCCCAAAAATACATCCTTCAACTTAAAGAATATAGAAAACTGACGATAGCTTGTGTCAGCGTTCAAGCTGCAGTGCGAGGGCATCTGATCAGAAAACGAGTACAAAGATGGAGAGAGGCTGCAACCTTGCTCCAGGCTTACTACAGAATGAAAAGGGATAGGCAACGCTATCTGAGGGTGTATAGCGCTACTGTTATCATTCAGAATCGTTATTGTGCATACCAAGAGCAAGTCCATCAGAGGCAGAAGTTCTTGAAAGTCAAAAAGGCAGTTGTCTGCTTGCAAGCAGCCTACAGAGGTTATAGAGTACGCAAAATGCTTAAACTTCAGTATACGGCCACTGTTAAGATCCAGACAGCTTTTAGAGCTCATGCTGCAAGAATGAAATATCAAGCAATGATTCAGGCCTCTCTTGTGATTCAGAGGTGGTACAGAGCCTACAAAACTGGTTACAAAGTGAGACTGAGCTTCTTAAAAAGAAGAGCAGCTGTGATTTCTCTTCAAGCAGCTCTTCGTGGTTGGCAAGTACGAAAACAGGTTCAAAGGCAGCATGGTGCTGCAGTTATAATACAGACTGCCTTTAGAAAGTTCCAGGCTCAAAGATTCAGGCTTGTAAACAATGCTGTGCTAACTATCCAGCAGCATTATAGAGCCAGCATTGTAGGTAGAAAACAGCGGCAAGAATATATGGAACTGCATAACTGTATTGTACAGCTCCAGGCAGTTTGGAGAGGAAGAACTGTGAGAAAACAAATTCAAAGGAAGCATCAATTTGCAGTAATCATACAGTCCTATTACAGAATGCATGTAAATCAATCAAAGTTGAAAACTTTGAGACAAGCTGTCTTAGTGATTCAGAGACACTACAGAGCTTACTGTATGAAAAAGAAACAGCGTACACTTTATCTAAAAACAAAAGCAGCTGTCTTAGTCTTGCAAGCTGCTTTCCGTGGGATGAGAGTGAGGAAACAATTATGGGAATTCAACAAAGCTGCTACTACTATACAAGCAACCTACAGATCCTATGTAGTAAAAAAAAAATATGCAGCACTTAAAGCTATGACTATCATGGTTCAAAGGCGGCATCGTGCAGTTGTTCAAGCTAAGTATCAAAAGCAGGAATATCTGTCTTTAAAGAATGCAGTTGTTAAAATTCAAGCTATTTATAGAGGTATAAAAGTAAGACGACAAATTCACTGCATGCATCAGGCGGCTATTTCAATTCAAGCCATGTTTAAGATGCATCGTATAAACATTAGGTATCGGGCAGTGAAACTGGCAGCAATTGTAATTCAAATTAGATATAGAGCATTTCATCAAGGGAGAGTGGAACGTAAAAAATACTTAGAGCTACAGAGATCATCCCTTGTCCTTCAGTCTGCCTATAGAGGCATGAAAGTTCGAAGAAAGGTAAGAATTATGCATCAATCTGCAACAATAATACAGTCATATTATCGAATGCACAGACAACAAAAAGATTTCAAAAAGTTATCCATGGTAACTAAACAGATACAGCAGTGGTATCGTGCTTGCAAAGAACGAAATGTTCAAGTACACAAATACAGGATTATGAAGAGGTCCATACTCTGTATCCAGGCTGCGTTTCGCGGTATGAAAACCAGAAGACATTTGAAAATGATACATGTAGCTGCAGCCCTTCTTCAAAGGAGAGTTAGGTCCTTTCTTAAAAGGAAACAATATATTTCTCTTAAGGCAGCTGCTGTTATGATTCAGAGAAAATATAGAGCAACAGCACATGCAAAGCAACAGCACCAAGAATATCTTCATATCCGTAAGGCTGTTGTTACCATACAGTCTGCTTATAGAGGCTTTGTGGTAAGGGAAAAGATGCAACAGATGCACAGGGCTGCTACAGTTATCCAAGCAACCTTAAGAATGTATAGAATGCGTGTTTCCTATCAATCTGTCAAATTTGCTTCAATAACTATACAACAACATTACCGAGCTTACAAGGAGGGAAAACGTGTGAGAGAAATGTACTTAAAACAGTACAACTCTGTTTTAGTTCTTCAGGCTGCCTATAGAGGAATGAAAACAAGACAGCTCCTAAAGAAAAAACATAATGCTGCAACCATAATACAAACCAATTATCGAATGTACAAGCAAAGTTTTTACTACAAAAAAGTACAGTGGGCAACCCAAGTAATACAGAAAAGACACAGAGCCAGTAAGCTGAGAGGAATTGCAGTACAGCAGTACTCTTCTATGAAGAAAGCAGCAACTTGCATTCAGAGAGCTTTTCGGGAGATGAGGGCAAGAAAAAAACATCGAGAAATGTGTCAAGCTGCTGTTGTTGTTCAGAGATGTTTTAAAACATTTAAAGAACGACAGAGGTATCTTTCCCTTAAAGCTGCTGCTGTTGTCCTTCAGAGAAGATACAGAGCTTTAATTTTGGTAAGATGGCACACTCAGGAATACCTTTCTTTTCGTAGAGCAGTTATTCGTATACAGTCTCTGTACAGGGGTATTCAAACAAGAAGAAACATTCAACATATGCATTTGGCTGCCAGCACAATCCAGTCAGCATTTAGAACGCATAAGATTAAAATCTCCTACCAGAGAATGAGAATGGCAGCTCTAGTCATACAGAATTATTACCGATTCTATGTTAAAGGAAAAGTTCAACGGAAGATATATCTGACCATTCAGAAATCTGTGCTGATCATTCAGGCTGCTTATAGAGGCATGAAAGCACGACAAGAACTGAAAATCATGCACACATCAGCAACTGTAATACAGTCTCTTTATCGTATGCACAAACAGCATAATCATTATAAACAGTTACACTGGGCAGTCGGAGTTGTACAGCAAAGGTTCAGAGCTAACAGGGCAAGAGAAGCTGAAGTAAAAAACTATACCAAAATTAAAAAGGCTGCCCTTTGCCTTCAGTCTGCTTTTCGTGCTAAAAAAGCTAGGCAGTTGGCTACAATCATACAAGCTGCACAGCGTATTCAGTCAGTATTACAGATGTACTTAGACAGGAGACGTTTTCTTAAGAAGAAGACCGCAGCAGCAGCAATTCAGTTTGCATTCCGATGCCATAGAATGAAAACTCGCTACAAAGCAATTCGGGATTCAACAGTTGCGATTCAGCGATGGTACAGAGCCTGTCGAATGGCTCGTTTACAGAAAGCTGAGTACTCTGCCCAAAGGCAAGCCGTAATAATTATTCAGTCTGCCTATCGTGGAACAGTAGTACGAAAAATGGCAAAGCAAAAACGTGCTGCAAGAAAGATTCAGGCTTTTCTTCACATGGCTGTGCATCGCAGAAAATTTGTTAGACTCAGAGCAGCAGCTGTTACATTGCAGTCTTACTACTTGATGAATAAAACCAAATTACAGTATATGACCTACAGAAAGGCAGCATTTGTATTACAGCAGCACTTCAAATCACATTTAGCTATGAAACACCAAAGAGGAGCTTACTTGAGAACCCGGAAGAGCATTATAATTATACAGTCTAGAATCCGGGGATTCATCGAGCAGAGAAAGCTTCAGAGATTTAAACAAAGCACAGTAAAAATTCAGGTATGTGAAAATGCAATGTGTTGTGCTGTATACATCCCTGGTTAATACTGTAACATCCGATGACAAACTGTAATATAAATTGTGTTTAAAAACAAGACCAGAGGTACAATACTGGTTGCCAGTACGTGATAAGTTTCTGAAGCATGATTGATATAACTGCTATAACGATCATCAACAGATGAATCAGTTATACTTTGAAAGGTGACTTTAAAAATGGCATTGTTAGTGACTTCCACATCCAAAATGCTCATTTTACAAGTAATAACTTTTCCTAAATTCTAGTCCTACAAACTCAACTTTCAGGCTGCGAAAGTCAAGTTGGTGTTTTTCCTGCTTGCGCAGGAAACAAAGATTCTGCAGGTTAAACTATGCCCTCGTATTCAGTTGGTTTGTACAGATGTGACTAATGGTAACTTAATAGTTCTACTGATATGAGAAGGAATGGAAGCCAGCTCATTTACGTAAATGTGTGGGCTCTGGAGTGGTAAATACAGTAAAAGTAGTCACTTATTTTGTCAAAGTGAGAAGCTATGACAACATACACAGAGCAAGGGGTAAGAAGAGGCCATTTTTACATAGTCTCTGTCAGCCCTCTTTAAAAGGCTCTCTTTTAGAGTGAATAAATGGTGATCTTGATCCCTTTTAAAAAACTTGTTAACCTTAGATATTTGAGGCCCCTGACTATTTTTTTTTTTTCCCAAGAGGGGGTGGGAGGCAGCTGAACATCAGAGGGAAAATAGTGTGGTCCACGAATCCAGAGATATGTCTAGAGATGTGAGGAAAAACACTCAAAAACCCAGTCTTCCCTCCTCCGTGACAGGTCAAAAGGCTGCTGGGAGAAAGTAGAGAGCACTGTTCTTGCCTCCACAGACAGCAGTGGGGAACTAACCAGTGTGTTCACAGTAACTGGTCCTCTGAACTTCCTTTTGGTGTTTCCCACTTTTTTTGGCTGAGTGTGTCTCCCGCTACCCCCATAGGCTGTTTGTTTGTGGGAAGAGCTGCAAGTGATTTCTTTCCCTTGTCCATTTAGCTGTCTTGTTTGGGGGACAGGGAGATTGCTCCTTGGACTGCCATAGCTTCCTGGAATAGGAGGTGCCACGATACTCCTTACCTTTTTACATTTCCTTCTCCTGCACGCCCCAAAAAGGGGAGTAGGAGTTTTAGGGTTTCTTATAATGTTCCAGATTTTTTGTTTGGGAGAAGGGAGAAACCCTCCCATTTATTTTTCAGTTGCTGGAGCCCCTGGGAGAGTTTCTGCTGCCTTATCTAACCTCACCTCTTACTAATGTGCAAGTGTACCTAGACAGGTGATTGCGCTTCTGCCTTCAAAACAGAGAGTGCATAAGGTGGGAGATCCTCAGCATCCCAAATTCCCATAATATAGATGCAGAAATCATTTGATTGGCCACTTACAAAAAGTGAAATTGGTGAGTAGAGCCACAGTTTATGGTAAGAGCAGAAAAAAAGGACAGTACAAACTGAAATATGCTAGGATTTACCATGGATTTAGAGACAACAATACCTTCACTACAAGTTTCCAACTCTGTAAATACAGCAGTGCTACTGAGCACGTCACCTTTGAAATATTGAATAACAAAAACAGCTTCAAATCAAAATAGTTGTAGTTAAGTTTCAGGTTGTTCCAGGATGATCTTTGAAATCTGTAACTTTTATCTTTTAATTCATTTTGGGATTTTTTTTCTCTTTGTGAAATTGACATTGATGAAAGTGTGTGTAGTATTTCCCAGCTTATACTTGCTGTGTGCAGGAGAAAGTGACTATACACAAAGTGCTATTAGTAAAGAAACTGACAAGATTTTTTTTTTCCCCCTCCTCTCTAGTAATCTTGTGTGTAGCTTGTCACAATAAGATTTAAAAAAAGACATTCAGGCAGAAGTGACTAGTTGTGGGGACGGGGAGGGTTATCCTAGTTTGTCCCATTAAATACAAAATTAATTGCTTGTTTGTTTTTATGTTTGATAGGCTTTATTTAGAGGTTTTAAAGCCAGGCAGTTGGCTGGTAAAATGAGAGCTGCACGAACAATTCAAGCCTGGTTCAGAAGATACAGAGCACGAAAAGAATATATAGCTGTGGTAAAAGCTACTTGTATCATTCAAGGTTATTTCAAAACCAAACAGCAGAGGACCTGGTAATGTACTATTGTGTGACATACTTCTTTTCGTGGTCCTGAGCTATTATTGTTTCATAACTTAATATTGCTTTGTACTCTGGCAAAGCTCTGTTATCTCTTTAGGCCCTGATTCTGCAAAGACTCAAGTATGTGAGTAATCCATTGACTCCTTGTGGCTAATGTGCATAAAGTTATTCACATGTTTAAGCCCCAGCCCTCAAAAACCTAATCTTTGTATTTGGTGTGAGTTTTGTGTTTGTTAATCTTGGAAGGACAGAAGGGGAGAGCCAGCTGCGGGTACTTTCTTTCATTTCATATGTGAAGTTTAGTTTTACTACACTGCTTTCTTCTCGAGACTTATGTCTGTGTTTTGAAAACTCCAGAATTAAAAACATGTGGGTTTTTTTTTTTGTATTTTAATTAGTCCTAGTTCCTGCTCCAAAGTTAAACTTATTTTTGTTTTCTATTTATTTGTCTTGAGACAAGATCTAAAATTTCTCAAGTCACTTTTTACTAGTTTTACTCTTAATGTTTCATGTTTCCATTGACTTTAGTCTTGAGCCTTAAGAGCTGGGCCAGTGTTCTATTTACATTCTGTGTGTGTAAACCAAAATGTCTATGGATTTGATAACTTTCCAATGAATGCCACTTGTTTTGCTAATGTTCTGCTGATGGCAATAAATAAATGCAAATGAAAACCTCATTTTTAAAACTCACGTTTTTGTTTTTTAGAAAAACTAAAATGTTCATTTGCAACAGGTTTTTGAAAGTGAAGGCCTCTACAGTTACTATTCAGAGGAGATGGAGAGAAACCCTCACTGCAAGAACAATTCTGCTACAATTCCTAGCAACCAAGAAAGCTGCAGTTAAGATTCAATTAGGTTACAGAAGATACAGCACTAGGAAACAGATTAAAAAGGTATTTTCACTCTTAAATTCAGCTAAGACATGAGTGGTGTTGAATGTTAAATATTTTCAGTGTGTGCAGTAAACTTGTATAATGTACTCAGCCAATAATTTAGCTTTCTCTCTAAAAAGTGAGCCTGTTCATTGCCTTTGATATATAACTACTTTTATTCAAGTTAATTTTTCCTAAAGAAAATCTTCTTGGTTGGGCTCTAGTTTAAATCTATACTATATTTATAAAGAAAATTACATTAAAAAAAATGTTAAAGTTGAAAAGAGAAGTACTTGAGTCAGAAAATGCCAAAGTGAAATCCCCTATCAAAGACTTAAGTATGTGCTTAACTTTTGACACTTTGAATAGTCCCATTGAAGTTAACAGTGGAACGCAGTAATCCTTCACTGTAGCTGTCGTTGTCTGCTTTACTTATAATTTACGGCTGTCGAGTAATCGCAGTTAACACACGATTAACTCAAAATTAATTGTGATTAAAATAATTAATTGTGACTAATTTTAATTGCACTGTTAATAGAATATCAACTGAAATTTATTAAATATTTTGGATGTTTTTGTACATTTTTCATATAGTATTTGCTGTAATTGAAATCAAAGTGTATATTTTTGATGACAAATATTTGCACTGTAAAAATGATAAACAAAAGAAATAGTATTTTTCAATTCACCTCATACAAGTACTGTAATGCAATCTTTGTTTTAAAAGTGCAACTTACAAATGCAGATTTTTTTTGTTACGTAATTGCACTCAAAAACAAAATAATGTAAAACTTCAGAGTCTGCAAGTCCACTCAGTCCTACTTCTTGTTCAGCCAATCTCTAAGACAAACAAGTTTGTTTACATTTACAGAAAATAATGCTGCCCGCTTCTTATTTACAGTGTCATCAGAAAGTGAGAATAGGCGTTTGCATGGCACTTTTGTAGCTATCGTTGCAAGATATGCTGAACATTCATATGCCCCTTCATGCTTCGGCCACCATTCCAGAGGACATGCTTCCATGCTGATGCCGCTTGTTTTTTTTTGTTTGTTTGTTTGTTTTTAAAAAGCATCAATTAAATTTGTGACTGAACTCCTTGGGGGAGGATTGTATGTCCCCTGCTCTTTTACCTGCATTCTGCCATATATTTCATGGTATAGCCGTTTCGGATGATGACCCAGCACATGTTGTTCATTTTAAGAACACTTTGTGTTTTGTCAAATGTGCAGTCGAAGGTACCATTGTGAGATTTCTAAAGATGGCTACCGCACTCGACCCAAGGTTTTAAGAATCTGAAGTGCCTTCCAAAATTTGAGATGGACAAAGTGTGGAGCATGCTTTCAAAAGTCTTAAAAGAGCAACACTCCAATGCGGAAACTACAGAACCACCAAAAAAGAAAATCCACCTTCTGCTGGTGGATCTGACTCAGATAATGAAAATGAACATACGTCAGTCTGCGCTGCTTTGGATTGTTATTGAGCAGAACCTGTCATCGGCATGGACACACGTCCTCTGGAATGGCGGTTGAAGCATGAAGGGACATATGAATCTTTGGTGCATCTGGCACATAAATATGTTGTGACATGAGCTACAACAGTGCCATGCAAACGCCCGTTTTCATTTTCAGGTGACATTTTAAGCAAGAAGGGGGCAGCATTATCTTCTGCAAGTGTAAACAAACTTATTTGTCTGAGCAATTGGCTGAACAAGAAGTATGACTGAGTGGACTTGCAGGCTCTAAAATTTTTATTTTTGAATGCAGCTTTTTTGTACATAATTCTGCATTGGTAAGTTCAACTGTCATGATAAAGAGATTGCACTGCAGTACTTGTAGTAGGTGAATTGAAAAATACTATTTTTTTTTTTACAGTGCAAATACTTGTAATCAAAAATAAATAAAGTGAGCACTGTACACTTGTATTCCGTGTTGTAATTGAAATCAATATATTTGAAAATGTAGAAATAATTTAAATAAACGGTATTCTATTTTTTAACAGTGCGATTAATTGAGATTAATTTTTTTAATCGTTTGACAGCCCTACTTATAATACTTTCTGCTATTTAAAAAAAGGTTTGTCACCAAAATATCATGAAGTATGGAAGGGGAAAAGAGAAGTAAAACCAGAACTAAGATTGCATTGATTTGTGAATGACACCTAAGAAATATATCAGAGTTGTTCCCCCCCACTTTTTGAGCTCTTCCATTTCCTTAAAGGTTCAGGTTTCCTTTACTTTGAGAGCAAACAAGATCCCAGTCACTTAAACTTTGCCAAATATTGCATTTGCCTAATCTACACATATGATAATAAGTCCTGCACTTTAAATAAATGTAAAAATGGTCTATTGCTGTCATGGCCAACCTGCTTAAAATAAAATCCGTTGCCAACATTTTTAAGTCCTTTCAGGAGGAAAAAAGCCTCTAAGTTGTGAAAACTCCTACTGCTATTAGTGAATGCTGACTGACTTGCTGAGTTGAATTTAAGTGAGAAGTTTAGTGGCACCTTCATTTTATTTTTGATCCTTGGCCACTTCTTTCCATCTTACAATAGAGGGTAATGCGATAAACATGAAAACCTAAGTACTTCCACTATGGCAAGAAAAAGCACACTTGACTATCAACACACAATTTATTTTCTAGATGCAGCAGGCTGCATGTTTGATTCAGGCAGCTTATCGAGGCTTCAAAGAAAGACACAAGTTTCATCAACAAAAAGCTGCTGCTTTGGTCATCCAAAAACATATACGAGCTAGGCAAAAAGGAAGACTTGAATGCATAAAATACGTCAAAACTAGAAAAGCTGCTATTAAACTGCAAGCATTTTTACGGGGGTGGTTAGTAAGAAAAAAGGTAAGTGTCTTTTTAAGTGATTATAACTACATAGACATTTAAAATATATGAGATTGATTAGGAGTTAGGCTACAGTGAAAAACTCTGGTTTCAGACATTACACTAACCCCAGCTATTTTTTGTGGAACTCCATTTCTGAGTTAGCATAGATTATGATTATGATGTAGCAAAGGCTACCTCTGGATTTGATTATTAATGCTGTTTCCTGACTCTGTTTTTCTTTCTACAGATTTTAGATGAGAAACAGAAGAAGCGGCTGCTTTGTTTTTCAGCTGCTGCATATCATCATCTCTCTGCTATTAAAATTCAGAGAGCATTCAGAATTCACCTTGTATTGAAACATGCACAAATGCAGATCTCTTCTGTCATATGTATTCAGGTTAGCATTATTGGGAGGGAGGAGCTGTTGCACACTATTCATTCTCTTCAACTATTTTATTTAACTATTACCTAACTGGAATAATCACCAAACTATGCAGAAGAGTTGTTGCAGTACTGTCAGCTGTCACCAGTGGCCCCACTGTGGATGTGAAGGCCATGTCCCCTCCACACTCTCAGGCCTGCCAGTGACCCTGACTGGAAACCAGAGTCCTGACCCACTCTCTTCTCTATGCTGGAGGTCGGAGAGACAAGTTCAAGGGGAATCACAAGCTGCATGAGACATGGAGTCATATCCCCTACACATGCAATAGCATGCTCAGAACCAATGTGTAAGCAACCCCAACTAGGTTACAGGGACCTTATTTGGATACTTTCTAACCCAAGGGTAATCCAATTATTTTTTGTTAAGGTCCAAACTTTTTGGTCAAGATCTAGAGAAAATAATACAAAAACAATAACAATAATAATAAGTAAATAAAAAGATTTCATAGTCTGTTCAAAATCATCTGGTGGTCCAGATTTGGTCCGTGGTCTGCCTATTGACTACCTCTGTTCTAACCTAACCAATCACACAGGGACCTGCCTAAGTTGAGACCACTAATTTAATCTCCCCAAAACAAGACTCAGGCTGTGAAATGGAAAGTGGAGAAAAAATCCACATGCCAAAACAGGCAAATTTACTATAAAGGAAAAATTCTTTCCAGACCCCAAAACTGGTGATCAGCCTAGTCCTCAGCATCAAAGGAGACCCTGCAACTGGATTAAGGATGGGGCTAGCAACTTCTCTCCCCATCCACCTCTGCCAAGTGCGAGCTAGTCACCCAGTCCCATTACTACCGTCACAGTCCAGTGGCAAATCTCCCCCTTCACCAAGGGTTTCTTTAGGTGCTCCCAGCCCTTTCAAAGCCACACCTTTGCTATTGTGGTGTTCAGTTCCTGGCTTTGCATCAATTAAATCCATAATAAATTCAGATCTTAGTCCTTACTCTATCAATTTTGAAGTAACGAGAAGTGCGTGCATACATGCATGTGTGGTGGTGTCAGGAAAAGAAAGAAAACTTAATTTGTCTCTTAAAAACTCCCATTTATCTTAAACAGAGGTGGTTTCGAGCAAGACTTCAACAAAAAAAAAGTCTACAAGATCATCAGAAAATCACTAAAATACAGCGAATGGTTCGAAGGTGGCTGAAACAGAGAAATGAGGCTGCAACCACAATCCAAAGAGCTGTACGAAAGTTCCTTTTCTACAAACACAGAAGAAAGCTGAAGAATGGAATAATTAAATTTCAGGTATATGAATTCTAATAAGTGAATTCCATCTTGCTCATGTCTGCTATTTTATAGTTCTTAGAAAAGCCTGCTTCTATTTTATTAACAACCAAAGGTGTTTCTTTAAGAGAACAGATTTTTTTTATTTTTTTTTTATTTTTTAGATGAATACTGGATTGGAAAGCTAAATACCAACTAGCCATCAAGTAATAGTAAAAGACACTGTTTCTGATAGATGTATTTTTGAACTGGGAATCTAGTATTCAAAGGACTGAATACACTACATCTGATCATAGGCTTATAACTTAGAGTTCTACAACTGAAGTATTTTGAGACTAAAATTTTATTAAACTCCTATAAGGTTGATTTTTGAGATTCTAATGAATAGTCTTTCCTAGAGCCACTCTTACTTGTAAAACTTTTCCCCATTTGTGAAATCTTTCTGCCATGTTTTCTCTCAGGCATTGTGGAGAGGATATTCTTGGAGGAAGAAAAATGACACAGCAAAAACTAAAGCGTTACGACACAGTTTGGAAATGGCTAACAAAGAGAGCAAAGAAGAAAACAAATTGTGTAACAGAACTGCAGTTGCCATTGATTATCTTCTAAAATACAAACATCTTTCTTACATTCTTGCAGCGTTAAAACATCTGGGTTAGTAGTTTCTTTTCGTAATTAAATATTGGGCACTCTCAAGACAGCAGTGGACTCCCAAACTTCTGAGAAAGGGGAGCACGTGATTATATTCAAGCTTACAGTACAACTGGGAAAAGTGACGAAGTTAGAGGACACAACAGTATGCAAAGCCATTTCCCTCTGAATCGAATACGACACTGATAACAAGCTGTCTTAAAGAACTACATCAGAATGTAGTCATGAATGCATTATTCTAGTTCCTGGCCTTCCCATGCCCAGCAGTACTACTTACTACATGTAAGGCATAAAGGGAGTCCTACTTACTTTTAATTTCACCTTATATGCAGTATCACATACACTGGATACCTTTGACTTGCCGGAATGTTCAAAATCCTAGTTTAGAAACATGGCTTGAAATTGATTTTGTTTTTGTTCTCATGTATTTGCCAAGCCTAATAAAGAAAAATGTTACTGTTTGAAAATAACTTGATTAGCATTCACAAATGAACCCTTTTATTTTAGAGGTGGTTACCAGGCTCTCCCCTCTCTGTTGTGAAAATATGGCCCACAGCGGAGCAATCTTCACTATTTTTATTTTGATCCGGAATTGCAACCGCAGTATCCCCTGTATGGAAGTTATCAAATATTCAGTTCAAGTCCTGCTTAATGTTTCAAAGGTATTTCAGTGTTTTGCTTTTTAAGTTTCATAAGCTGTGGACTGTCTAATTTACAGATACTTACTTACATTTATCCAAAGAGATTAGCATGAATTTATCCAGTGTAATAACTGATAGTGTTGCAAAAAAACCCC
This sequence comes from Lepidochelys kempii, assembly GCF_965140285.1. NCBI lineage: Eukaryota > Metazoa > Chordata > Testudines > Cheloniidae > Lepidochelys > Lepidochelys kempii. The sequence goes on along the minus strand of NC_136387.1, from coordinate 63,793,670 downwards.
CAAACCCTTTTTCCTGACTTTAAAACCAATTACGCCAAATTATTTTGAACAGATCATCAGATTATTTTTTCTTAATGTGAACAATTATTACATCCTGTAAAGTAGTCTAATTTTAATCATGGCTTTCAATGAATTAATTTTATTCAAACTAAAATCTGAGTGGTGGCAGAGGGTGCATGGTTGAAAAAGTACCAGGCTTTTTACATTATGGAATTGGAAAACCGTTTTGTACAGAAAAGAGAAATAATCATTGGTAGGGTTTCACATACTGAAGTTTTCTGTAATATTTTAATTACAAATCATACATAAAACACTGGTGTAGGATGCTTTTCCAAATTCTCACCTTTTCATATCTATAGCTGTGATAAACAGTTCTATAAGAAATTATTATTTAAAGCTAACTCAGCATAACTTTGGGTTGGAGATGGATTAGTTCTATTTACAGATTTAATTTTTTAATGGAAATGTTTGCAAAACCAATGAATTTTAGATGTACCAACTTGAGTGTTGGCTATATAATACAAACATGTATAGATTTATGAAACAGTCATTCATATGTGATGTGCTGAAATCAGTAAAATGTTTAGCATTCAAGTCTAATAAATTTTCCTAAGTGAATATCTTGTATTTCATTACAAAAATAGTATATTTTAATCAGTCAAACTGATTTTTAATATTTTTTGTAGGCTTGCATGATTTTAAAAGAAGTATACAGTGCTGAAAAGTTTGAAAGGATAAAATGTTGGTTAGACAACTGAACTGCATTGTAGCTGGCTAAGAAATCTGAGAGCACAATATGTACCTCTGCTGCCCCAGTTTCTAGAAAAAAGTTTTAGAACAATTTATCATAGGGCAATTTGGCACTGTAGCTTAATGCCCAGAAATTTGTTTCATCTGAACTGCAATCCATATAATAAAAGTATCACCCAGTTGGCCTGAATGAGTGTAGTCTTTATTTTCTTATAGCTTGATAAAGCTATATTTGAGATCTATTTACATCAGCTTTTCTGTCTTCCTTTTAAGTATGAAAGAACTACTCAAGCAGTTTATGAAGTAGAAAATTCTGTAGATACATTACTGGACCTACTGCAGATGTACAGAGAAAAGGCTGGTGACAAAACTTCAGAGAAAGGTGGAAGCATTTTCACAAAAACGTGTTGTTTGTTGGCCATTCTTTTAAAGGATTCAAAGAGAGCTGCTGTAAGTTTTAGTGCTTCATTTTTCGTAGTTTCTTATGGCTTCTTCCAGCTGGTTGCTATTGAATTATTCAGACTGCCTGTTGAAGTATATGCATCTGACTGTAGCAGTGTCCACCACAGTTACAATAGTACTTGTTGCTATAATAGTGTAATATGGTGTATATTTCACCTTGAGTGTGATGCATGATCTTTGAGTTGCACAACAGGGTCTTTCCACCCCTCCTTTTTTTATATATTTAAAAACATTGACAATTATCCACTGGTACTTTTTTTCTTGATGACACTTTGTAAATATTGTCTTTGCCCTTGCTCTCCATTCCAATCCAGTAAGACTTATTGATGTTCTCAAATTCTACTTACCGTACAGTTGGTTTGTGAGACTTCATGTTGGCATGCACCATTGTTTCCTGGTTCGTGGCAGACAAATAAACTGTGTGTGCACTAGCTGTATTTCTAAAATGATTCCCATCAGTGTAGCCCAATTGGTGGTAGCAACACTGCAAGTGTTAGTGTAGGTAAGGCTCCAGATACAAATTGCCACCAGCTGTTTATCCACATGTCATTTTAAATCTCTTCAGACCAGCTCTACGTTACTCACTGGTAATATTGCTGGTATCCACCTGTGTCCTTGTCCAATCTAGCACTTCCACTGGTGCAGCTGCAAATGAATTAGTTAATGTTTGCTGTATCTTTGGAACCATCATTAGACAAACTGTATTCAAGGCATAAAATTACTTTCTGGAAATAGTTTAGTTGGAAATATCTGGTTATAAAGCTACTTGTGTATCTTCCAGTGTTACTGATAGTTCAAATGTCTAATGCCATCAGGATGTTGAAATGCCTACAGAAATTAACAATCTGTTGCTTTCAAATTACCTTTCAGTGTGTGTTCATGGGGAGAAGTGCTGCATGTTCTATGAAAATGTAGACTATTGAGCAAATTGAGTAGTTTTCTATTATTTATTAACTTCCTATTCAATTGCCTTTTGAGTATTGATTGTGTGAAATTTGTATTTCTTAGGACATCCGAAGCACATCTAGAGCTGCTTCTCGTATTCATAGCTTGTACAAACTTACAACTCGTAAACACAAAATGGATGCTGAAAGAACTCTTTCCAAACACAAGATGCACACATCCATGAGTGGGAGTTTCTTTGTTCCAGTAACTCCTGTACGAACAAAAGTAGTTTCAAGGTAAGAATTCTAAATTAACCTGCTTTTTTTTTCTTGTGAAAATATACTGTTGTCTAATTTCAAGCAATTCTTTTTTTCAGAATTAAACCAGACTGGGTTTTAAGGAAAGATAACATGCAAGAAATTGTAGATCCTCTGCAAGCTATTCGAATGGTAATGGATACACTTGGTACTGCTTACCACTAAAATGTAGATACTATCTTTGAAAGTGTGTGTGTGTATTCAAAATGGTTAAATGCTTTTTAGGGGGAAAACAAATTAGTGTCAAAAGCAATTACTTAAAGATGCAAATTTACTCTCAAATTGGCATTTTATTTTATATTTTGTATTATATACATTTTTTTTAATGCTACTTTGTACTAATGCCTAAAGCAATTGTACAATAAAATACTGAACTGCTTTGAAGCTCTTGGGTGTTTTCCTTGCTTTACTATTTCAAATATACTGTTTTTATGCAGCTGTAATCTTATTAAAAAAAAAAAACCACCAAAAAACAAGGCAGCAATTTAACATGCAGTTTCTCACAAAGGCTGAATGTGTTTTGGATGTCCATTTGGCAATGAGGACTAAATATTAGTGTGCAAGTCAGCCTGCAGAGATGGTATACATGAGAGGAAGGATGGTCCAGTGATTAGAGGACTACCTTGAGCTGTTGGAGACCCAAATTTCAATTTTCATTCCATTACAGGTACCCTGGGCAAATCACTAAATCTGTGCTTCAGTTCCCTGTCTGTAAAATAAGGATAATAGTACAGGGGAGTGTTATGAGGATAGATACATAAACCTCACAATCCTTATCTCTAATTAGACCCTTTCTTCCTGGGCCATCAGTTACTGACAGGGGCCAGGACTCTTCCTGTTCAACCAGCAGTGAACATGGATACATCCCTCCAGCAGCCCTCCATAGCATCTCCCTTAAATGTTTCTTCTTTCCTGCTTCTTACCACATCTTTCTGAAACAAGTCTAAGGAACAGCACAGAAAGCATTAAAAAGAAACAAACAAAAACTGCATAGGGAGTCTATTTGGAGGATGGAGAAATTTTCTTTCTCGGAATCATTCCATTGAGGGCTGGCTTTCTGAAACCAATTATTTAGATAGTCTTATTGGCAATGTCCAAAACCGCCTCTCAAGAGATAAAGAGAACCTAGGTGCATCATAAAGTGAAAGCCAAAGGAAGACTGTCTTTCTGGTCACTAAATCATCAGGCAAAGTTGAACTTCAAATGGCTGTGCTTCAGATACATGCAATACACTGGACAGGTTTTTAAACAAAGTCCTGAAGGTCAAGCACTCAAAGTTTTCCAGTCTCTAAACCCCTAATTACAAACCTTAAGAAAACTTCTAAGGAGTAATCACTTTGAAAATGTGCCCAATGCTTTCACTACAATTTTTAGAGACCTTTTTAAAAACAATGTCTGCTAGATGATTCCTGTTATGTCAGACTATTGGATGCTAGCAAATAACCCATTCATGTCTTATATGATCTTATATGGGGCTAGTCTTGCCAAAACAAGCAGCTAGCAGTGACATTTCTGTGGGCATATGCCCTGAGAGAAGAATGATTTTGTGTTCTGAGTGTGGTCTTGATTTGTGAGTGGCTTGCTGCAGGTATGTGGCATAACTCAGTGCTTTCTGAACATCCTGTAAGAGGAGGGCGGTGCTGCCCTAGTTTGGCTAGGTTTAAAAGCCAGTCACGAGCAAATATTGGAGCAGTGAACAGCGAAAGTGGAGTTTCAGTGGTAGTTGCGGGGGCTGGGACCTCCTAGGAATTGGGTCTGGGAAGAGAAGACTGGCTACTGAGTTAGCACAAGAAGTGACCTGAGGAAGAGAGGAGACAAAGAAGATAGTCAGATGCAGAAACTTTAAGATGTATGTTGGGAAGGAATTTTCCCCCAGGTCAAATTTGCTGTAATCTTGGTGGGTTTTTACATTCTGCAGTATGTGCGCGTAGGCCTCTTGCCAGGATTATGTGGGTATATCTGTCATTTCCCTGCCATTGCAGGGGCCTATGGTATTGGTGCATCCTCCTATTCTCTCCCAGTGACAAATGGTCTAGACTTCTGTGGGCTATAATATTTGGATCTAATTTTGGTTGCTAGGTTTAGCGTGCTGGGTGGTGTTGGCGGCCTTTGAAATACAAGAGGTCAGATGGTCTGACCTTAAACTCTATTACTCTAACTCAGTGATTCTCAAATTTATTTGCTCATTCTCCCCCTTCTTTGTGTCTGTAATTTACACACACCCTGCCACACAAGTACATATACCAATATATGTGGTGGCAGCACTTCACTTGAATCAGTTTCAGCTTCTTTGTTTTTCACTTTTTCTTTTCCTTGTCTCATGAATGAGCCAAGGATCCATTGTGAGAAGAGTAAAAGCAAAATTATGATTGTGGTCCATGCTTGCAATTAAATGTGCACATTGAGTCATAGCAAACGGATTAACATATAGATGGCAATACTTTGTATAATGCTATGCAAAGTTTAACAGAAATCCATCAAAATGCACAGTACCGTGTAAAGTCAAATGCACAGCGCCATCTGAGGCCCTGAAAGGTCTGGAGGGATCAGCTTTGCTAGGTATTCGTTACTGTGGGTAAAATGTACACAGTACATGGTTTTTTCCCCTCCTAAAGCTTCTCATGACCCCAGAATGTATTCCATGCCCCTCCCCGGGAGCCAGCCCCCCAGTTTGAGAATCTCTCCTATAACTTGTTAAAAAGCCCAAATGTCAATATTTCCCAAAGTTCCCCAGTCTTGACACAACTTTAGCAACTCCAAACCAATATATCTGAAACAACATGCTACATTCTTGAAAGTGTAGGGGAAACCAGAAAGTGTTCAATATAGATCTAGCGTTTCTTGTATTTGGCCACGTTTGTTCAATCCTGTTTTCAAAATTGCAGAAGCCTGCTGTAACAAAGGTAAAGAAAATCCCCGTCTATACTTCCTGTTTATAGTTACCCAGAACTCAACTCTTAAGTTGCACCCTCAGGTCATGCACTGTATTTTTAGTATACTTACATAAGCCATCACAGGTGTATTAAAAACATAAGCTCTGGGCTTTGTGCCCCAAAAGGCTTTCTCAATATGCAATCTGTCCTTGTGTATGATACATTTGTATCATTCAGAAACATGTGTAACAATGTCACTATTGAGTTATGGCAAGATCCTTGGGGCAAATTAACACAGTTCTGAGGAGTTAGCCCTTGGTCTGTACCTCATGTGTCCATCAATTGAGATCTTGTTTATATTTCTGCATATACAGAGTCCTAAATAAAACCATGTGATGTCCTTAGCTAAATAAAGGAAATGCCTGGAACTGTGGAGGTTGTAATGTTGGCAATAATGCCTACATTGTTTTGGAATTTACACAACATCAGAAGAAGTTTGCAAATCATCTAGGGCAGAGATAACTATAGGAACTGATAATTCAATACTGTAACATTTCATATTAAGCTCTTTGGTGAAAGGACTATTACTTATATGTTTAATGGTGCCTAGCACAGTGGGGTCCAACTGGGTTGAGGCCTTCATGTGTTACTGCACTATAAATGCAGAGTAATGTGACATGGTTGTCTACTAATAATTTTCAGTTATTTTCAATGTAGCCAATGAACTGTCTTGTGAAACTAAAACATACTAACCACCGAGAACTTAACGACAAAAGTAACCCTACCAACACCACCATACCTCCAGCACATAGGTGGAGACAGGTTTTCTTGATTTTTGGTTTTAATTGTTCTTAATCTCTCTTCAGAGGCACTCATGTAATATAATAAAATTGGTGATATGCAGGAGGGGACTCTTGGGAGCTCCCTGTTTAAAATTTTATAATTTCTTTGAAGGGAAGATTTGGGATGATTTTTCTTGTCTATAAGGGAATTGCTGTCTCTTGGGTACTGCTAACTGATCTTTACCAGAAAATATCTCCTGGGGCTCATAATTATTTCTGAAGAGCATTGGAAACTCTCCAATTGCACCAGCTGCCAGGTAAGGGCTCACCATCGATGGGCTACCTGCTTTAGTATCCATATATGGTACTCTGTGTTTTTTTTTCAGTGAAAAGTATAAACATTTCTAGCAAAGGGCTTTTAATAAAATGTCTAACTGCTGTGGTGTCTCCTTGTTTGATTATAGAAGAGTATTTTTATTTAAATGGGGAAGCTATCTAAACAGATCATCCAGTTTGTTGCCTCTCTTCTACAGGAACCTGAACCCCTGGTTCATGAAGTTCTACAGGCTGAGGAAGAAAATTTTATGGAAGCCCTTGTTAAAATACTTGCAGTATATTATTGAATCAACTGGTAGCAATTCTTCTAGTATCTCAGAAACTATGTCTTTAGCTTAATTTATCAGTTGTGTCTTTGCTTACAACTTCTAAGAGAGTGCATGTAGGTCAGAATATGAATGTCTTCTGCTGGAACTTGTAAAACCAAAAGATGGGATTATCCTGTCCGTTAAAGCCGGGGAATTCATAAAACAGTCTGATCATGCAACAAAGTTTTTGTTTGTCTAGTAGACAAAGGGTATGACCGTTCTCCCCCTCACCCCCTCCCCGGACCTAGCAGCGCAAACAAACTAGTAGAATGTAGCCAGTTAGGGATAGAAGTAGAAGAGAAAACTAGACAAGCTATCAACTAAAGTAAATAAATTGATAACAGCAAAATGGCCTTTAAACCAGGGGGCCTGAAAATTCCCAGCATTTATGGCTACTTGTTTCCAATTAATCTATTTTACCATTTGCCAAAGTTCATTTATTTTTATAGAGAAAGCAGCTACCATTTCCAGCTTTTTTCTCATTATGCCTCACTGTTGTTGAACTTCTTTATTAAAATAGAGCTACTTCAGGTCTAGTCATTCTATTTAAGGAATAAAAATCAGGCAGTGCTTTGAAATATCTTTTTTGTGTGTTACAAAACTTACTCCAAATACCTTTTTGTAAATAATTAACTGAATTTTCAAAAGAAATACTGAGTTAGCTACTAGTGTTCACAGAATGGTGAAAACTATTGTTAGAGACAACACTGAATATGGCATTTAAAAGCTGGATTTTTCTCATAATTTTGGTTGATTCAGGAGAAACCTCTGCAGAAGGTAAAAGTACTGAGGCATTCATTTATTTATAAAAATATGATAATCTAGAATATATAGTTTACATATTGCTCTTAGGAAAGTGCTTTATGTAGTCACTTTAATTTGATAAATGGTTTTATTCTTAATGGGGATATATTTTTGCTAGTGGGGTTTGGATTTCTAATATTCTTGATTGAACACTTGCTATGAAGAGTGAGCTGTTGCTGTGTTGAACCTTGAAATTGACACAGATATAGCACCTCTGGGAAAAGGTTCAGACAGTAACATATGAACATCCCATTTTATTATTTCTGGAACCACTTCCTTTGAGCTCATTCTGCAGCAGTTAAAGAAACAGACTTTAGTTCCATTTTATTTGTAGACCAATCATATAAATTGCAATGGTTGAAGGTACGCAGACTTATAAAAGTAAAAAAGCACTAGGGAATCAAATGCTAGTCTGTAGCGAATATGACCTAAGATAATGCTCTGCATCTCATGTTCCTGGTCCCTCCAGCATGGGATACTGCTTCCTTCATCCTTATTTTCTAGAAGCCAAGATTTCTAACTATTCCCATCACTAGATAATATGACAAGCCACTGATATCCACCTCCCTTACCTTTTTTTTTTTTTTTTTCCTGCAGGCTGTGTCACTTCTAACTGGACCAATCTACTCTTGTCTATATTTTTAGTTTTTCCACTGTAAGGAAGTTACATGCTGTCAGTCTATAAATTCCTGCCATGTAGCTTCCAGAGTGCGGATTGGTTTACAGACTGCTCTCTTGGTAGGACCTCTTTGAATTAAAATGTCCCCTCTTACCGTCTCTTGTTACACCTGTCAAAAGGAATTAGGAATGCAGGTATTTCAAGTTTCTTCTTCGAGTGCTTGTTCACGTCCATTCCACATTAGGTGTGCGCACGCCACTTGCATGAGTGTCGCAAACTTTTTCCCTTAGTGGCTCCCGTCGGTGGGGGGCCCCCTGAGTGGCCCCACTGCGCCGTGCATATATACCTCTGCTGGCCCAACCCCCTCCTGTTCCTTCTTGCCATCCATGGTGGAATTGGAACAACCTCTCTCTCTCTCTCGTATGAGAGCAGTCCCTTAGCGTTTCTCAGAGTTAAATAGCTGCTATCAGTTAGTTAGCATACCTTTGTTGTGGACACTTAAGTGATTAGGTGCTTGGAGGCTTCCAGCACCTGCCCCGGGCTGCGGGGCATGCTTCAGGCCCACGGGTTTAAGGCTTGTACCACGTGCCGCAAGCCTATGCCATTTAGTGACCCCCACGACTCGTGTCTACGTTGCCTGGGAGAAGAGCATCAAACTGAGCAGAGTAAGATTTGCAAGGCATTCCAGCCAAGAACAAAGAAAGAAAGAGACTTTCGTTTGAAGCAGTTGTTGGAGGCCACATTGCAGCCACTGGGCCCAGAGCACATGACGTCGGCTCCGGCTTCCTCGGTGCATAGTGCTCCAGAGTCGTCGAGAGACCCAGCAGTGGCTAAACACCAAATGCTGTCGGTCCCAGAGCACCAGACTAGGCCCCCGGCACTGCTTGTCCTCCCCAGTGCGACCCACAGCGCAGCTGGAAGGAAGGTACGGACATTCCCAGTATAGGAGGCCAGCGCCTTCCAAGGCCCTGAGCACCGATAAGAATGGGAAGGCCGCTGTCCTGGCCACGGTGGCTCTGGCACCACAAGTCCCACCGAGTCCAAGCCTAAGTGACCTCAGTGTGGACGGTGGGCTCGAGGACATAATGGATCAGCCCTCCACGCTTGGCACCTTTGAGGCGGTGAAGGACCTCATTGAGCTGTCAGGGGCGAGCCACCTCCCATACAGGGAGAATCCTCTGCCACCCCATGCCACGAGTGCTGTCGACGGGTAAGCCGGCAATGGTGTGCCATTCGAGGACACCGTCCTGGAATCGCTCCTGGAGTTGGTCCCAGTCGAGCTCCGCATCCACGGACTCCCAGTTATCCACGGAAGGGGCACAACGCTCTCCAGCACCACTCAAGAGACCGGCATCGGAGAAGTCAAGACGGCCCTCGCCAGAGGACTCCCTCAGATGCCGATCCTAGTCCCACTAATGCTGGCGCCGATCCCAGTCCGGATCCCGGTTCCGGACCTGGGGATATTGGTACCGGTCCCGCTCCCATTGGGTTCGGAGCCGCTCGTCGATCTCCCGCCAGCACAGATCGTCGGCACCGCTGTGGCCTTCGTAGTCGGTGTTGCCACAGTCCAGCGCAGACTCCAGCCATTACGGTTACTTATACCGTGCTCCAGACAGCAGGGACCCTCAGACGGGTTGGCATCCCCAGTGGGGGCCTCCAGGTCATTGGCCCTTCTGGACTCCTTGGGCCTATCAACAGCGCCAAGGGGCCCTGTCCAGGGCAAGCAACTCGGTGCAGCGGTCCCGGTTCCTGCACCGATGCCTGACTGTGCCGGAAGCTACAATATCCAGGCCTCCAGCATCCCCCCAGGATAAACCAGCACCGAGTCCGGTGCCACCCCAAGGTCTCCCGCACCGGCCTGAGCTGGAGGGCCCTCCATGGGAGAGCGAAAGCAGGAGGACCAGCCAGAGGGCGTTGAGCAGCTGCTAACCTCCTCGTCATCCCCGGATGAGGCGGTGGCGGGTACAGCGGTATCCGGCCCTCCACCGATAGACCACAGAGCCCACCAGGAGCTACTGCGTAGGGTCGCCCAGAACTTGGGGTTGCAGAACGTGGGGATGGTTGAGCAGAAGGACCCCATGGTGGACACTTTGAGCCCCAAAGGTCCATCTAGAATAACGTTTCTGCTCATTAAGACCATCCAATCGAATTATAAGACTATATGGCAGATCCCGGCCTCTAGTGCTCCAACGGCCAAAGGTGTGGAGCGCAAATACTTTGCCCTGTCAAAGGGCTACAAATTCTTCTTCTGCCATCCAAGTCCATGCTCCCTGGTGGTCTTGGTGGTGAATGAAAGGGAGCACCATGGACAACAGGCCCCGGCCCCTAAGGCTAAGGAGGCAAAATGCCTGGACCTTTTTGGCAGAAAGGTGTACTCCTCACAGGGCCTTCAATTGAGGATTGCTAACCAGCAGTCCATCCTCAACAGGCATAATTTTAACTACTGGGTGGCAGTGGGGAAGTTTAAGGACAACCTCCTGCAAGGTTCCCAACAGAAGTTTACGGCTCTGGTGGACGAGGACAAGTAGCCAAGACCTCTCTCCAGGCCTCCCTGGATTTGGCAGATGCAGTGGCTAGAACAATCGAGTCAGGGGTGGTCATGAGGCGCTCGGTGTGGCTTCAGGAGTCAGGCTTGCTGCCTGAGGTCCAGAATACGCTTAAGGACCTCCCTTTTGAAGGGTCCGGGCTCTTTTCAGAACAGACCAATGCGAGGCTGCATGCCCTCAAGTCCTTGAGGCTTACGCTTAAGTCGCTGGGTATGCACACCCTGGCGGCCCAGAGGAAGCCCTTTAAGCTGCAGCCTCCCCCTCAACGCCAGTACCAGCATCGCCATAGGCATGAGCCTTACCGTAGGCGAGGCAGGGATAACAGGCGACAGCGCAATAATAACAATAATGCGCCAGGTCAGAACCAAGGTCAGCACAAATCCTAGCCAGGCACTAAGCCAGGCTTTTGAAGGTGTGCTCAGGGACAGCGTACCAGACCAGCCACCGGATCCGTCCCTTTGTTTACTGAACCGCCTGTCCCGTTTCTCCTGTTCATGTTCCAGCATTATGTCGGACCGTTGGGTCTTACGCACGGTACGTAACGGGTACTCACTGCAATTCTCTTCCTTCCCTCCCTGCCTCCCTCCCAGCCCACTTCCCCGTCCCTCTTCAGGGACCCCTCTCACAAGCATCTCCTAGAGAAGATGGTTCGCTTGCTGCTAGAGGCAGGGGCGATAGAGGCGGTGCCACACGGCCTAAAGGGGAAAGGTTTCTACTGGTACTTCCTCATCCCCAAGGCCAAAGGGAGCCTTCGTCCCATTTTAGACCTGCACGGACTCCATAAGTTCCTGGTCAAGGCCCGGTTCCTCATGGTGTCTCTGGGCATCATCCTCCCTTCCCTGGATCCGGGGGGCTGGTATGCTGCCCTCGACATGAAGGACGCATACTTTCATATCGCCATCAACCCAGCACATCGGTGGTTCCTGCGCTTCACCATGGGCCAAGAACATTAGCAGTTTGCGGTTCTCCCGTTTGGTCTAGCCGCGGCCCCACAGGTGTTCACGAAATGTATGGCGGTAGTGGTGGCCTTCTTACGGAGGCAGAGGATCTGGGTTTACCCGTACCTTGATGACCGACTCTTGGTGGGTCGATCTGAAACGGAAGTGCAGGGCCACATGGAGGTGGCCCTGAGATTGTTTCACGAGCTGGGGCTCCTGGTCAACATCCCCAAGTCCACTCTCGTGCCCACGCAGAGTGGAATTCATAGGGGCGGTCATGGACGCGGTGCAAGCCCGAGTAAGCCTTCCAGTATCCCGATTCTGGGCTATCCAGCAAGCGGTTACCTCCCTGCCCCAGTTTCCAACTACAACAGCCAGGTTGACCAGGGTGCAAGCAACTTCCATGGCTTTCCTGGTGCAGGTCCCGATCCAGGAGATTTGCAGAGCAGCCACCTGGTCCTCAGTGCACACCTTCACGACCCACTACGTGGTCAACCAACAGGCCAGAGAGGACGCGGCAGTTGGCAGAGCTATTCTCCTATCAGTTGTTCTGTGACTCCTACCCTCCTCCAGAGGTAAGTCTGTGATTCACCTAATGTGGAATGGACGTGAACAAGCATTCGAAGAAGAAAAGACGGTTACTTACCTTCTCGTAACTGTTGCTCTTCAAGATGTGGTGTTCACGTCCATTCCACCACCCACCCTCCTACCCCTCTGTCGGAGTTGCTGAGAATAAGGACCCGGAGGGGGTTGAGCCAGCAGAGGTATCTATGCACGACACAGTGGCACCACTCGGGGGGCCCCCCGCCGACCCAATGGAAGCTGCTAAGGGAAAGTTTCGGATGCTTGTGCATGCAGTGCACGCACACCTAATGTGGAATGGACATGAACAACACATCTCGAAGAACAAGAGTTACAAGAAGGTAAGTGACTGTCTTTTGTTTAGTACAGCAATATGTTAATTCAATAAGTATTAATCAAGCCTGATGATGTCAATAATAGTTACTAGTAAGTAGTAGTTACTTTCCTTTGTTCTAACAAAAAAAAAATGCAGGGATGCCAATCTTGCTTGGGGCAGAAGGCCACATTCCATGTTAAGTGATAGACCGTGGACTGGAATGTAACTTAGGATTCAGTTCTCCAGTCCCCAGCAATTTCCCGCTGATGTCACAGTTAGGGCTTGTTTACACTTGCAAGTTTTGTCAACAAAAACTGCCTTTTTGCAACAAAACAGCAATGCCATATGCACTGCAAGGTCACTGTTTTAAAAAAACAAAAGAAAAAACCCTAGTTTTTGGGAAAAAAAACCCTGCGAGACTTTTCTTTTCCCCTCCCTTTATTGTCGACAAACAGCCAGTGTAGACACCACAGTTTTCCCCCCGATTTTATTGGCCTCCAGAAAGTACCCCACAATTCCCCTGCTGCCGCTCTGGTCAGCGGTTTGAACTCTGCTGCCCTGCAGCCAACCCACTCCCCCTTGCAGGCCTTGGGACTTTTAAAACTCATTTCCTGTTTGCTGGCTTCCCAGAGGAGCTTCCTGGGTGAGCATACCCCAAACGTGCTCCCTCTTGGACCACCACTGAGTTGTTGGATCTGATCAGTATATGGGGAGAGGAGTCTGTTCAGTCGCAGCTGCAAGTGACCCATAGGAATCAGGACACATATGGGCAAATGTCTCGAGGCTTATGCGATAAGGACTGTGATCGGGACACGCAGCAGTGCAGAGCGAAGATAAAGGAGCTGAGGCAGGCGTACCACAAAGCGCGGGAGGCGAACCATCGCTTCATGGTGCACCGAAGACCTACTGCTTCTATAAAGAGCTGAATGCTATCCTCGGTGGTGACCCCACCTCCGTTGCCAATTGCCCCGTGGATACTTTGCAGGCAGCAGAAAGAGGGGGTAACCTGGAGGCTGAAATTCAGGATGAAGAAGTTGAGCTAGAAGAGGTTAATGTGCTCCCGGAGGGGTCGCCTGGTGGGGCAAGGAGCCAGGAACTTTTCTCCACTCCAGAAGTGCTCAATGGTGACCAGGAAGCCGATGAGACTCCAGGTAAGTTGCTGTGGCTTGTGTAGGAAATCGAAAACTTGGAGGCAGGTAGTGTGTAGCTAATCTGTATGGCCAAGCAAGGTGTCAATGGACATCGAGACCTGCAGGGAATCCTCTAGAGAGAGGCTCTGGAAAGTTTCCAAGAGGTACTTGTTAATCCTCTACCTCAGATTCCAAGGGAATGCAGTCTCGTTAGGTTCCCCATTGTAGGAAACTGTACCATGCCATTTAGCAGTCACTGGAGCTGGGACCAACGTGGCACAAAGCTGAGCTGCATATAGACTGGGGTGAAAGCCGCAAGCATTCAGAAACTAGTCACCCTCATTAGCGAGGTGTCAGCCAGCAGGTGGGCCACCTGTGAAAAATTGTGAGATAATTTTAAAATGAGTTCCCTGCAAGCCGAGACCTTTTTGTCCATATGCACAACTGCCTTCCCCCCCACACTCCCGAAACTCACCATGATTGGGGTGCTTGTGGAGCTGTGGGCCTGCCTCGAGTCTCAGAGAGAAAGTGATTTCTACTAGCAAAATCCCCTTTTTACTAAAACGTTTCAATCGTTTGTTGGAATGTAACAATCTTGAATGTAACCTCTTCTGTTCAGCACAGCCCTTGAAGAACTCACCACGTACCCCCGCAGACCGGCCGCGACCGATAAGAAAAAATCCTAGGCGCAGCAAAGAAGAGATGTTCTGCTAGGTGCTGCCGCGTGATGAGAGACAGGCCAGGGCACAGAAATAGTGCTGGGAAGCCAAAAGGCAGGACAGAGAAGAGACTGCTGCTTTTGCTCTGCAAGCGACGGAGGGGATGGTAAAAGTTATGGAGGATCAGACGGAGATGCTCAAATCATTGATACAGCTATAGACTGAGCAGATCCGAGTTCGAGCACCTCTGTAGCAGATGCACAATTCTTTGCTAACCCCACCCCCTTCTATGCCCACACATTCCTTTTCACTCCACAGCACGCCTGAGTTTCCCCATCACTCCACCCCCCCTTACAGCTTGCACAATGATAGCTGGAGCGACACACAGTTGTGAGGTTTTACCCTTTTTAACAATAAATAAAGGCAAAGGTATTTAATGGTACAGTGTTTTTATTCTGTGTTCTACAAAAGCGTGTACAGCAATCAATTCACTCTCAGGTACAGGCTTCGGAAGCATTGTGTTGCACGGATCTTGGGCCTCAAAATTGTACATGGATGCAACAGGGAAGCAACTCCAAAGCAGACGTGTTACTGCCCCTCATTGTCAAAGTGGTTCCTCAAACCCTCTCTGATGTTAATAGCAGCCCTCTGGGCTCCTCTGACAGCCCTAGCATCTGGCTCTTCAAACTGTGCAGCCAAGCGCTCTGCCTCAGTGCTCCACACCTGAGCAAACATTTCACCCTTCGATTCCCACAGATTATGCAAAGTGCAGCAGGTGGCTATGACCAGGGGAATATTCTCCTCGGTAAAGTCTAGCCTGCCATTGAGACACCTCCAGCGAGCTTTCAAATGGGCAAAGGCACATTCAACTACCATGCGGCACCTGCTCAGCCTGTTGTTAAACGCTCCTTGCTGCTGACAGGTGTCCTGTGTAAGGTTTTATGATCCAGGGCTTGTAAGGGGTAAGATGGATCTCGGAGGATTACTATGGGTATTTCCACATTCCCCCACTGTGAACTTGTGGCCTGGAAAGAAAGTCCCTACCTGCAGCTTTCTGTACAGGCCACTGTTCCTGAAATGCATGCATCATGCACCTTTCCAGACCAGCTTGCACTGATGTACGTGAAAAGCCCCTGGTGATCCACAAGCACCTGCAACACCATGGAGAAGTATCACTTTCTATTAATGTATTCAGAGGCAAGGTGGTCTGGCACTAAAATTAGAATGTGTGCGCCATCAATTGCCCCACAACAGTTAGGGAAACCCATCTCTGCAAAGCCATCCACTATGTCATGCACATTTCCCAGAGTCATGGTCCTATGCAGCAGGATGCAATTTATTGCCCTGTACACTTGGAGTAATAAAGCCCCAACAGTGGACTTTCCTACTCAAAATTGATTTGCGACTGACCCGTAGCAGTCTGGATTCGCCAGCTTCCACACAGCGATTGCAACACACTTCTCTACCGAAAGGGCAACTCTCAATCTGGTGTCCTTGTGCCACAGGTCAGGGGCCAGCTCACCTCATAGCTCCATGAGGTTGCTTTATGCATCCTAAAGTTCTGTACCCACTGGTCGTCATCCCACATCTGCATGACAATGCAATCCCACCAATCAGTGCTTGTTTTCCTAGCCCAAAAGCAATGCTCTGCCATATGCAGCTGCTCTGTGAATGCACAAAGCACTGATAAGTTGTTGCTGTCCATATCGCACTTGGGTGCCTGCAATTCATCCTCTGTTAACTTTGCAAGTAACTGTGCTGCCATGTGCGATGTCCTCATGACAGCTAACAGCGCATAGGAGGGAAGTGCAGGTTCCATCCTCTCTCATTGCAGATGCTGACACGCACTACAAAAGAATGACAGTTGGAAAAATGGCGCAAAAGAAAGCCAGAGACCTTTGGAGGGGTGGGATACAAAGCGGTGCATGATAGTACATTTTGCACATCCCAGGACACCTAGCGATGGATGGTGTCACTAGGCACTGTGGGATACATACCCACAGTCCATTGCTCTCACTCTTGACAAAGGTGCCCTTTGAATGTGGACACGATCTGTCGACAGAGGGAACAAATGTAGTCATGCTTTGGCAACTTTGCTTTTGTTGATTTCCCCTTGTTGGCATTAGTTTCATCGAAAAAACTTGCCAGTGTAGACAAGCCCTTAGGTCAGGGGTCTCAAACTCCTGGCCCCCAGGCCATCTGTGGCCGGAGAACCTCCCCAATGTGGCCCCTGGGACTCCAGCAATTTTGGTCTCTCCCTTCCAGAGCCTGTATCCCAATCCCCTACCCCAGACCTCCTCCCACACCCAAACTCCCTCCCAGAGCCTTCGGTGGGGGGGGAGGAGTTTTGAGGGGGGCAGGTTCTGGGTGTTAGATTTATTACAACCATAAGGCCTAGAACTCTTTTTAGATGAAAACTGAGGTTCTAGACCATCTGAATGTGTCTAGCATGCAACATAAATAGATCAAGGGCTGAATCCATCCCTTAGGCCATAAATTTTGACATCCCCTTTCTAAATATATTACCTTTTTAGTTTCACTGAATCTGCCCATTTCTTGTAGTATAGGACAAGGTGAAAAGAAATGTCTTTGGTTTTCAGTATAATTACTAACAACTAGGCAAGTCAAGTATAAGTTTAAAGGGTAAACGGTTGCAGAATTGGACCACATGTATGAACCCTAGGTACCTACAGAGCATTCAGCCAAGCCAATTAATTTCAAATTAATCCAGAAAGCACTGTTATATGCATGGGATAGATTTGTAATGAACAAAACATAATTAAATCTTTTGTAGATAAGCCTTGTGATTTGCCACTCATAGAAAATGGGAAGATAGCTCAGTATTATTATAGTTTCAAAAGTTATTATTTTCCAATGAGTAAAGAGAAAAAGATTTCCTACACCTGCGTGGCTGGCTATACAACTGAATCTGGGAGTCAAGATGCAAGGATAACATGCACAGCAACAGGATGGTCGCCAGCACCAAAGTGTTATCGTAAGTCAATTTCATTGGCCTTTTTTGTTTCCTGTGGACACTAATGGATTTCACCAAGAGGGTGTAGTAATGAAACCATAAATTAGGGAAAAATTAGGAAGTGGAACTGGATATTGACAGTGTTTTTTTTTACCTCTCTCTGAAAATTGGTACCAAACCCAGCAATATTGCCTTTTTGTGAAATCAGATAAATTCATAGAGGATAGGTGCATCAAGGGCTCTTAGCTAGGATGGGCAGGGATGGTGTCTCCAGTCCCAGTTTGCCAGAAACTGGGAATGGGCAACAGGGATGGATCACTTGATGATTACCGGTTCTGATTAACCTTCTGAAGCACCTGGCATTGGCCACTGTCGGAAGACAGGATACTGGGCTAGATGGATCTTTATTCTGACCCAGTATGGCTGTTCTTATGTTCAGAACATCCCTATTTATTTTATATTTTCAGTGTTTGTGTTTTCATTATTATTTTTATTCAAGGGGTACTGGATTCCCCTTCCATCCTCCATGATGAGCAAATGACCAATTTCAGTCAGATTTTAGTTCACATTGCCTCCCCTCATCTTCAGTAATTTTGCCTCTTACAGGTGGAAACCCTCCCCCAATACAGAAATTTCCTGGCTCATCAGCAGGGGTTAAACAAAGTGAAAGCTACACTTTGGCATCAGTAGGAGTTGCCTGCAGGTGACTGGTTGGCTGCTTCCTCAGTCAGTAAGAGCATCTCAGAGAGTATTTAGGGTGTTACCCAGGGTTTTCAGAACCCAAAGCAGTGGTAACTTGACTGTTTCTCTTCAGGCAGTGTCAGGAATAAATCAATCGAGACACAGCTCTTCTGTCTGATAAATGATTGGTACAAACAAGAATGCTTTAACCTAAAACTACTTTATTAGCTTTCACGTGCACACAAAAAAGTGCTCTAGCAGTAGGTTCAGAGCATCCTACACATTTATATTTACCCAAAGTCTGAGATGGTTTTGAATAATAAACAACTAGAATTACGTGCGCCCTCCTTCCATCCAGCCATTAGGGAGTTTAGGTGCCAGCTCCTTGCCCAAAGAAAAGCTTCGTTGGATTGCTCCAAAGTGTATCCTTTTGCCTAATCTTTTATAGCTAACTTAAACTAAGCACATAACTCATCGCGACTTGTAGTGGGTCACCACAGTAACCCCAATGGGTCACCAATTCTCCTAATTTAAGCAACATACTCATTTATCTCTTAACAAAGCATTTTGTGTATCTCTAGTCATAACATTAAAATTTATACGTAGGGGCGCTTAAAACCAAGGACTGTTCAAACATTCCTTCCATTCTCATGGTACATTAACTCTGTCCCCCCTCCCATTCTCATTAGCAGAAACTGCAAACATACAGCTGTTTGGCCTTGCCTCTCAAAGCCCTAAGATTATTTATAGCTATGTGGTATTTGGTTTTCAGCTAGCAGTGGCTGGACATACAAAATGGCTGACTGCAGTAATGTCAGGTTCCAGAGTTACACACAGTAATATCAAGTTCTGAGGTTATGGAGGAGTGGGGAGAACATCTGTGCCTCGTAAAATAAATTGTAAAAACACTGAACTCTTTCTTGCTCTCCTTGTGCTCTCATCTGCTTATGATCTGCTGATGGTCATCAGTTCCCTTCCTGGTGACCTTTATTTGCTGCTGGGAGAGAACTCTCACTATGTCTTTGCAAGTGCTCCTATTTTACTCACTGGGAGAGAGTCTTATAGCTTGGAAGGTGAGTAATTTCTCCAATTCTCAGGACTCACTGTGTGCACTGCAGTTTCAGTAGTGATCTGGAACAGAATAAAGAGAATAGTTAAGACTGGCAAGAAAGAAGATTGTGTGAACCCCACCACTGTCTAGCTTCACCAAACTAGGTGACTTTTATCTTTCTAATTTCAACATTTAAAATACCTATTTGATATTGGGTTTTTTGTTACTATGTCAGGAGAGTAACCAGATAGAAAAATCGTTGGGCTCGTTATCTCCTCACTGTAGGCAAATATAGGAAGCAGACAAATCCCTATGTACATATATACTTAAGTTACAGAGAAGCATAATACTCTGTCAGTTGCCTCCTTCTAATCAACCTACTTATTTTCATGTAGAAAAATGTAGGAAACCTCTCTTGGAAAATGGCATCTTCTCTGATACAAAAGTGTCCTACAAAATATGGGAACAATTACTGTACAGATGTGCTCCCGGCTATCAAACTCCAGGAGGTAATGCTAAAGAAACAGTGCAATGTCTTCCAGAAGGATGGTCTTCTCACCCAAGCTGTGCTACAAAGTTTGGTATGAATTTACATTCCTCTTTATAATTGACTTTCTTTGTATCTTTGCTGCTATACAATACCATTACAGCTGGAGTCTCCTTGTGTTAGGGCAGCTTTTAAACTCACTGTGGCAAATTTTCAGCTGGTTGAAATCAATGGGGCAACATCAATTTGCATTAGATGACGATAGTCCCCATTGGGACTACTCACATCACATGCATAAAGTTAAGCCTGCATGTAAAGGCGTATATAGGATCATGGGCCAAATAGGTAGATAATTGCTTAAACGATTGAAACCGTCCACATTTTCTAATGAGGTTAGGGATAGTATAAATACTGTTTTACATTGAATGCTTCTGTGTCCTTCCACTGTTAGGATATTAACTTCAGAAAGGGAGCTACTATACAAACACCATAGCATTGAATGACAGTGGGTGATAATCTCTATTGATGTCACATTAATACTAACTTACAATGTAAAAGTGTGGCAGTGAATAATTAAACTTAAATGTGTAGACTTATCTATAGATTATGTTTTAATTATATTAATTACTTAATGTAACAGGGTCCACGACCCACCCCTCTTCCTGGGGCCCGCTTTCTGCCTCCAATAAGTCTCAGGGAGGCTTCAGGGTTGTGCAACACCTGTGTCTTTATTTACCTACAGTTATCCCATCACCAGTGTCTATCTGTTTACAAGGCTTGCAGGATTAGTCACCTCCTTTACAGGCAGAGTCAGCCTTCAGCTAGGAGGCCTCCAGTTCCCTCCCTGACTGACTGGCTTCTCCCTGGCTGCCCCCAGCCTTCTGGCTTCCTCCAGCCCTTATAGCCCTTGGCTTGTCAGGCCAGCAGGTGTTGCCAATCCTCAGGCTGGCATCAGACCTTTTCCATCAGCCCCAATCTGCTTCCCTTGATTGGAGCTGACTGGGCAGGGGCTAATTAGGTGCTTTTGCCATAGCATCCTGCTACACTTAAGCATTCCCAGTTATCACTTAGAGGGTTAACAGGTTCTTCGAGTGCTTGCTCATATCTATTCCAGTTAGGTGTGCGCGCGTGCTGCGTGCACAGATGTCACAAACTTTTTTCCCTAGCAGCTACCCCTCGGGCCAGCTGTGGAGCCCCCTGGAGTGGCGCCGATAAGGTGCTCTATATATGACCCTGCTGGCCTGACCCCCCTTCAGTTCCTTCTTACTGCCAGTGACAGTTATTGGAACAGTGGTCTCTTGTTCACAAGTGCTCCACTACTCCCTAGCTACTCTACTTATCTCTCTTGTTAGTTAAATGTTAGTTATTTGTTATCTTTAGTGTTACGTATAGTCGTTAACGCTTGAAGGGGTTTCCCTCTTCAACGAATGCCCTATGGGGCATGCCGTCCCAGGGCTTCAAACCTTGCAGCTCCTGTGGCAAGTCTAAGCCCACGGGCGACTCCCACGACTCCTGCCTTTGGTGTCTGGGAGAGGCCCATCAGGTGGATAAGTGCAGGATTTGCAAAGCATTTAAACTTTGCACTAGAAAGGAGAGGGACATTAGACTCAAACAACTCCTCATGGAGTCTGCTCTCCGTCCACCACAATACTTGGCCCTGAGTGCCTTGTGCGGAGCGCTCCTCCAGCGGTGCTGTCTACAGCGCCGAAAAAGGACTCGGCATGCCCCTCTAGCGCCCGGCGGTCTCCTGGGGCCCAAAAGCGCTCTCCCCGGCACTGTTCTCACTCTCCAGCCACCCGTAAGAAGCAGGCCATGGAGAAACCCCACAAAGGCCCGAGGTGGTAGTCGCACCTCCGATAGGACACGGTGCAGACCAGGGACATAAGGCTAACAGACCTTCCAGTCGGCCTCATCCTGCATGAGCCTCTGCCTCTCCGGGAAGCCCTGTACCGCCGGACTTCCTGCAGCTGTAGGTTGAGGAGGTCATGCTGCCTTCCACACCCGACAACTTTGAGGCCTCCAGAAGGCTCATTGAGATGACTGCGCCCAAGTCTCCGGTCTCGAGACCTACACCATCTTGAGCCTTGGCACGGTAAAGAGGCAAACTGGCTATCTTTGGGCTGTCTGCCCCCAGACCAGCACCACTGTGCTGCTCTGAGTCCCGGTACCGCACCCATGCTCTGCACCGGTCCGTCTCGTGGCGTCGGTCTGACTCGCCGCACTGGTCTCACAGCCTCAATCCTTAGAGCTGCTCCCGCTTGAGGTGGTCATCGGCTGACATGTCGTGGTCCTGCTCGAGGTCTTGGTCAAGGTCTGAGACCTTGTGGCACCGCTTGAACGGACACTGTTCCGTGCAGCGGTACAGCTCCCCATCGTATCACCGCACCTCTCCATGAGACTGTTCGTGAAACTGCTCTCCCTCGCGGCACCGCTCTCCACTGGCATGGCACCATTCCCCGGCACAGCACCAGTCGCAGTGGCACTCCCGTGGCCGCTCTGCACCGAGGCGAAGTCCAACATCTCAGCGCTGGTCGATCTCCCAGTACCACTCTTCACAACGGCACTGCCGATCACTGTCTGGATCTCATCACTCTGTATGGTACCCATTCCACCCATCAGGGGAAGTGGAACCCCCCCAGCACAGCGTACTGCCCCTCTTTGGCCGTCCAGCTCCCAGTCACCCTCTCCCAGGTCGGGTAGGGCATCGGAGGCAGCCCGATCACATCTGGGCAGTCTCAGACGGGATGCTTCAGCACCCTGCTGGCAGCCCCAGTGGCAGTTCTGGACTCCTTGGGTGTACCACCAAGCCCAGGGCGCCCCTCCAGGCGTCCCTCCACCATCACGTTCTGGGTCCTGTATTCCCGAGGCAGCCGTCAGTCGTCGTCCTGCACAAACCCCAGTGAAGGCTACACCCTGGGCCCAGGAGGAACCTGAACCAGTGGACCAAGGGGCTGTCTCAGACCCAACCCTGCTGGTCACCACCTCCTCATCCTCTCCTGATGAGGCAGTGGTGGGTACATCCGCATCCATCCCCCCACCCATGGACAATCGGGCCCTACAGGAACTCCCATGGCAAGTGGCCTTAAACATGAATTTCCAGGTGGAGGAGGTCATAGAAGAAGAGGACCCCATGGTGGACATTCTGACACCAGAGGGGACCTCTAGGGTGGTGCTGCCCGTTATAAAGACCATTCAGTCAAATGCCAAAACAATCCGGCAAACTCCGGTCTCCATTCCCGCCATGGCCAAAGGGTCTGAAAGAAAGTACTTTGTCCCCACTAGGGGACACTAATACCTTTTTACCCATTTCCCCCCCCCCCCATGCATAGCCTGAAAGATTCAAGGAACACAATTAAGTCTCTAGGCATGCATACCCTGGCGACTCAAAGAAAGCCGTTTAAGCCCCAGCTCACCCAGCAGCAATCTTTCCCCACTAGACTCAGGCAGGACTTCTCCTGCAGGAGGAGTAGATACACCAGGCTCAGACCATCGTGTCCTCCCTCTGAACAGGGCCAGGGACAGTCCAAGCCCGCTCCAGGCCCTAAGCACCCATTTTGAAGATGCGCATGAGGACGGATTACCAGTCCATATCCTAGCGAGTTATCTCTCTTCCTGAACAGTCTATTCCGCTTCTACTGTGCACGATCCCTTATTACATCGGACCAGTGGGTCCTCCGCATGGTAGAGGCAGGCTATTCTATCCACTTCTGCTCCTTCCAGCCCTCCCACACCCCCTTGCCCATTCCTCTTCAGGTATCCCTCTCACAAGCAACTCCTGATTCAGGAGGTCCAGTCCCTCCTCGCTCTAGGAGCAGTGGAGAAGGTACCTTGGGAGCTCAGAGGCAAGGGTTTCTACTCATGCTACTTCCTCGTTCCCAAGGCAAAGGGGGGGTCTACGGCCCATTCTGGACCTAAGGGAACTCAACAAGCACATCGTCAACTCAAAGTTCTGCATGGTCTCCTTGAGCACGATCATCCCCTCCCTGGATTTAGGAGACTGGTATGCCGCCCTCGATATGAAGGACACTTATTTTCACGTTTCAATCAACCTGTTTCACAGACGTTTTCTCCATTTCATAGTAGAGAAGACACACTATCAGTTCATGGCTCTCCATTTGGCCTGTGTACCAAATGCATGGTAGTCGTGGCAGCCTTTCTTCGCCTCCTTCATGTGCATGTTTGCCTGTACCTAGACGACTGGCTCATACGAGGCCGGTCTCGTCAGCAGGTAGAATCACAGGTACAATTGGTCTGGGACATGTTTGACTGCTTAGCTGTTATTCTGAATGTCAACAAGTCTGTTCTCACCCCAAAACGAACAATAGAGTTAATTTGGGGCAGTCCTGGATGCAAACCAGGCGAGAGCATTCCTCCCAGAGGCCCATCATCTAGCCCTCACACATGTGATCACCGGCCTTTGCAACTTTCCCACCACCATGGCGAGACAGTGCCTCAAGCTGCTTGGCCACATGGCATCCTGCACCTACGTGGTGCAGCATGCCAGGTTGCAGCTCAGGCCCCTGCAGGCGTGGCTTGTGTCCATGTATTACCCGGGCCACGACAGTCTGGACATGATGCTGACCGTTCTGGGACATACCCTTGATTCCCTACAATGGTGGCTGGACCCCCGCATGGTAAGCACCGGAGTACCGTTCCACCTCCCCCAGCCCACTCTGACATTGGTAACGGATGCGTCAGCACTCGGCTGGGGAGCACATCTCGGGAGTATGACGACTCAGCGCCTATGGCAAGTAGAGGAACTGGCTCTACATATCAACATCAAAGAGCTCAGGGCAATCCACCTCTCATGCCATGAGTTCCTGTCCTGCTTGCAGGGCTACTGTGTAGCAGTGCTGACAGATAATACCACGGCCATGTTTTACATAAACGAGCAAGGTGGAGCCTGGTCATCTCCTCTCTGCCAGGAAGCTCTCCTTCTATGGGAATTTTGTTTAGCCCACTCCATCCTTCTCCAAGCCTCATACCTGCCAGATGTTCAAAACGTACTGGTGGACAGCTTGAGCAGGCAGTTCCTCACACACGAATGGTCGATTCGGCCAGACATCATCCACACCATCTTCTGCGGCTGAGGGTTTCCCCAAATTGACCTGTTCACCACACGGGTCAACAGGAAGTGCCCAACCTTTTGCTCTTTCTGGGGTCACAGCCCGGGCTCGATTGCGGATGCCTTCCTGATCCCATGGTCCGGTCAACTACTATATGCCTTTCAGCCATTTCCTCTCGTCCACAAGGTGATTCTCAAGGTACTCAGGGACAAGATGGATGTCATCCTGGTGGCCCCAGCTTGGCCTCACCAGTGCTGGTACCCCACCCTCATGGACCTATCGATCCGGTCACCGATCCGCCTACCTCTCACTTCCAACCTTATCTCACAGAATCACAGTTGCCTCCTCCACCCGGACCTTCAGTCGCTTCACCTCATGGCCTGGAGGATCCGTGGTTGAACCAAGTTGAGCTCGCCTATTCGGACCTGTGAGGCAGGTGCTCCTGGAAAGCTGCAAGCCTTCTACCAGAACCACTTAGAAAACCGTTTCCACTTTGCTTTGTATCTGGTGTGCCCAATGGCAGGTACTCCCACTCCAGGCTTCAATCCTGTGCATCCTGGACTATTTGGTGCATCTGAAAGATCAGTGCCTGGCATTCGGTTCTCTTAAGGTTCACCTTGCGGCTATTTTGGCATTTCACCCAGGCGTTTCTGGGTGCTCAGGGTTTACACACCCTATTGTGGGATGTTTCCTAAAAGGATTAGAAAAGATCCATCCTCCGATGAAGCCCCCGGTCCTTGCCTGGGACCTCCAATTTAGTCCTGTCTCGTCTTATGGGTCCTCCCTTTGAGTTGCTAGCTTCATGCTCGCTCCTCCACCTTTCCTGGAAGGCTGCTTTCCTAGTTGCCATCACTTCGGCATGACATGTTTCTGAACTACGAGCCCTCACATGTGGGCATCCGTATACCATCTTTCATGAGGATAAGGTGCAGCTTAGGCCTCACCCAGCCTTCCTACCAAAAGTCATGTCCCGCTTCCATGTCAGCCAGGATATTTTCCTGCCGGTTTTCTATTCAAAGCCGCACGCCACCCTCCTTGAGCAGCAGCTGCATTCGCTGGACGTTAGAAGGGCGCTCGCCTTCTATATAGACCGAATGAAGCCGTTCTGCAAAACAACCCAGTTGTTTGTCGCTCTAGCGAATCAGATGAAAGGTTTGCTGGTCTCTTCCCAGCGGATATCCTACTGGATCAGGGCATGTATTCGTACTTGCTATGACTTAGCGAAGATCTCTTCGCCTGTTGTCACGGCTCATTCCACGAGGGCTCAGGCCTCGTCAGCAACCTTCCTGGCACATGTGCCCCTCCAGGAAATCTGCAGGGCTGCCACATGGGCTTTGGTGCACACCTTCACGTCGCACTACACCATCGTCCACCAATCACGTGATGATGGGGCCTTTGGCAGGGGGATTCTCCAGTCTGAAATTCCTTGACTCCGACCCCACCTCCGAGGTAAGGCTTGGGAGTCACCTAACTGGAATTGATATAGAAGAAAAAACGGTTACTCATTTTTTTGTAACTGTTGTTCTACAAGATATGTTGCTCATATCTATTCCATGCCCCCCACCCTCTGTCTGAGTAGCCATCAAGAAGGAATGGAAGGGGGTCGGGCCAGCAGGGTCATATATAGAGCCACTACAGGGGGCTCCACAGCTGGCCCAACGAGTAGCTGCTAGGAAAAAAAGTTTCAGACATCCGTGCACATGGCACACGCGCACATGGCACGTGCACACACCTAACTGGAATAGATATGAGCAATACATCTCGAAGAACAACAGTTACAAAAAGGTGAGTGTCAGGGTTCCCTCCCCACTCTGAACTCTAGAGTTCAGACATGGGCACCCGCATGAGAGACCCCCTAAGCTTATTTCTACCAGCTTAGGTTAAAATCTCCCCCCAAATTCTTCCTTGTATCTTGGATTAGCTAACGCTGCCACCACCACGTGATTTAGACAAACTCAGGGAAAGGACCACTTGGAGTTCCTACTCCCCCCTAATATCCTCCCCCCATAACTCCTTTCCTGGGGAGGCTTGAGAATAAACAAGATGAGCACAGACCAACCTTGGGTTTTTTTAGTACACTTAGAATCTGATTGGTTTTTTTTTTTTTAAGAGAAACAGAACTTTATTAGAAAGAAAAACAGTAAAAGAAGCCCCTCTGGAAAATTAGAATGGAATATAATCTTACAGGGAAATCAGATTCAAAAACACAGAGGATTTCCCTCTGGGCCAAACTTTAAAGTTACAAAAAGAAAACCAGGAATACACCTTCCTCTCAGCACAGAGAAAATCACAAGCCAAAACAAAAATAAGCTAACGCATTCCTTTGTTCGTACTTTACTGACTCTAATGGAGTTGGATTGCTTGTGTCCAGCAAGCACACACAGCAGACAGACCAAAACCTTCCCTTCCCACCCGCCCCCCTCCACCAACCAGATTTGAAAGTATCTTGTCCCCTTATTGGTCCTTTTGGTCAGGTGCCAGCCAGGTTACCTTAGCTTCTTAACCCTTTCCAGGTAAAAGGATTTTGTGCCTCTGGCCAGGAGGGATTTTATAGTACTGTATACAGGACGGTTGTTACCCTTCCCTTTATATTTATGACAGCGAGTAACCATTTTTTCATGTCCTAAGATCAGGTCCAGTATTATTAAAATTACTATATAACTGGGAACCTCGATGCACACAGTGGCAACACTCATGCTATAAGAACTCTTTTGTGTTTACAAATAATTTATTAGTACATTCAGGATAGTCACACACACACACACTGTAACTCAATAAGGTAGATAGAGATAACACAGAAAGTACACCTGAACATCCATACTCACACCATTCCTTGCAGAACAACCTTAAATGTTAGCCATTATCTTCCTCATAACCGTCACCTTCTTCATCTTCACCAGTGGCCCTTATTCTTACATCTCTCTCTCCTATTGCCCACAGGTTGGGATATAACTTTTATAATACGTTACGCTGATGCCAGTATGTCTAATGCATATTCAGTAGGGGTATTTCCCCTCTTCCTTATTTGTGTTTTCTCAATCTACTAATGTTGAGGTGTCCTTCTATAAGTTAGTATATTAATGATTTCAACTCTTTATCATATATGTCAATTTGTTGCCATCACACTCTTGTGGTTGGAGGGTCCTTCCAAAACTTTCCAATAGCTGGTGTTAGCTAATGCTTCTATGGTTGGCTGATGTCATTATGGACAAAATTCCCCTTTACACTCTTCCAGTTCCCCAAAACTTAGGGGTTTTCTTTGGGCCATTTATCTATGCCAAAGTTCATAGGCCTCATGCTAACTGCTGAAGCCAATGTCTGACAGGATACAAGCCTGTAGGTTCCTTGCATTCTTACTGAATATAAGAACGGCAAGGCAGTGAATATAGTAAAGGCAAGCTAGCCCTATGGGCTAGAAATATTGACAGTTAAGTAAATTTCCATTGTAAAAGTAGAAAATGTGGTAGAATTGCATTGATTTCCATCTTCTGCACGTCCATGCAGACTTTGGCTCACTGTGTCAAATATAAAAACGTCTGGAGTGTGGCCACCCCTTGCTTTCCTGTGGCTTGTAAGATAGTTCCACTGGAAAATACAACAAAGTATGATTAGAAGTAGTACATGCTAAAAGCTAGAGCTGGCTGAGTTTTAGAATGTGAGTAGTACATTTTATTCATTTAGGGTCAATTTTTCTTTTGAGTTTAATCTGTTTGCAATTCAGAAATACTCAGTGAATGGTAAAAATACAGAGAAGCACTACAGTTATTTGTAAGGTTTATCTATGGAGTCGTATTCGTAGTTCAAAATATATTTTTCTCTGGCCCCTGGCTGGCTGCCCTACCCTAGAGAAACAGCAGGCATGCCTGAAGAGAACTCTTTGGGCCTTGATTCTCTCTGGTAAAGGGTGGACTCGGAAGGGAAGGTTCCATTTCTTTTGCTATTTCCATTTTGAAGAGTGCAGGATTTTTATGACCACCCTACTAGTATAATCTAAATCTTGTTGTCACACACGGTACGCTTACTGCTGGGTGGGAATGTTGGTTTATGTCTGTGAGTTGCAGTTAAAATCTCAGCTTCTTCCTATAGCACCCTGTCTAACAGGCAAACTGCTAAAAGCTCCTATGCTCTCCCACGCTACAGTGAGATACTGTGTAAGTATATGTAAAGTTGGGAAGTTGCAGAGTCAGCAATACTGAAACAAACACATGTATGTATCTGAATGTACTTATTTGAATCAGTTTAGTCAAACATGGCCGTGCATCTGGTGCAAATTAATCCATTTCCCTCCAAACTTTGTTAATAAATGTATATCAGAGGACTTGAATAACTGGTGCCCCAGCTATTTACAAATTAAGTGCAATGCTTTGTGTCAGATTTGAATAGTCTACTAAAAACATGAGACTTTAATGAGGATCTAGCGAGAAAAATCCTATGTCATTAACTTTTAATGAAATAAGCCCCAAAAGTTATGTCTTTTTTTTTTTTTTAAGAGAGCTGTTTAGTACCAGACTTACATCACGGCCACTACTCCACAACCCAGCAGATCCTCAAACTGAATGAAACACTGATGTATGAATGTGATGAGGGATATCGCACCAGAGGAGGAAACACTACTGAAAAGGCAGTCTGTGGCACATATGGATGGTCCCTTACTCCGAACTGCACTAGTATGTTGTTGTCTTTAGAATCACTTAACCTGAATCTTCCGAAGTCTGGTATTTTTTAACTCTGCAGCCTTTGGGGTTTTTTATGGGAGAAAAGCTTCCAAACATTTAATGGATTTATTCTGATAGAGTTGTTTTAAATCTGTTTTACCCAGTGTGTGTGTTTCTTTTCTAGAAGTATTGTGCTCCTTGTTAAGTGAGATAGAACATGGGAATTTCTATCCCAGGAAGAAAAGCTATGAGGAAGGAGATGTGGTTCAGTTTTTGTGTCAGAAAAATTACTCTTTGAATGGATCTGATTTAATTCAGTGTTACGACTTTGGATGGTATCCAGAGCCTCCAATATGTGAAGGTAACTCTCTCTGTGTATCTCTTCCTGCCCCTACACCACCCTTACTATTACATTTAAAAATATACATTAAAATAACATTAACATTTCAAAGTGAAGCCCTCAAAAGTTAGGAAATGTCAGAATTAAGGCTGCCTGTGCAACCTTAATTCAGCCTCCTTATGCATATGCATTGATAGCCTTTAATTACATGATCACATACTATTCCACCTTCTCCCACCAAGCTCCAGCCCCTGTATCTGCCTCCTTCCCTTTCCGCCTCAGCTCCCCGTCCCAGCTCTTTATCTCTTTGTATTTGAATCAGGCTGCACACTGCCTGGGTGTCAGCAGAAGAAGCATTGAAAGCACAGAAAGAGTCTCTTCCTCCTCTTGGTTTTTGTAAACCCTCGTGGCCTGCAGCCGCTGGGAGCAGCAATTTCAAGGAAAGTCCTGCTCAGCCCTGGCAGCCTAGGATGGAGCATGTTTAGTTACTGTGTGGGAATGTCACGTGCAGTAGAATATGTGAGGGGATGGAGCATGCTCAGTGCAGATATAATCTTTAGAAAATTTAGCTGCCTAATTCTAAACTTCTACTTACTGAATACTAACTGCAATTTTCAGAGACTGACACATTTTCAGAGAAATGGCAAAAATTTCATCACTTACCTCAGTGTTTCCCACAGCCAAATGTAAAGTCCTTTCTCCAAAAAGTGGAGGCTCTAGAGCTTATCAATAAAAGAGTTGTAAAAATAAAATTTTATAATGGTCAAAACAACATATTTTCCCCCTAGTCTTCTTGTGGAAAACTGCTGCACCATTTAGCTGAATCGTTTAATAACACCACCACCACAAAAGTCAGCTTGAGGCAGACACCCAAAATGGGAAACTTCACCCTTAACGGTTCAAATTTGACTGTTTTATAAGCAATTGGAAAACAGCATCTTCTAATGGAAAGTGTCAGACAATCTTTACTATAAGAATTGTTACCTGCACCACCTGTCGTACAAGTGTGATAATTTAATGTGTCAGGGTTTGACCAAGAGATAATAGTAGCAATGTGACTTTGTATGAGACTCTAAACACTTCTCATGATGGTCTCGTCCTTCTGAAACCTGAAAGTATGTTCTCGGTTAAATGCCATATTATCTATCAGAGGAAAATCCTTGTCCCCTTGAAATCAAGGGCAAAACTCTCACTGACTCCAGTGGGATCAGGATCTTTTCCTTAGCATTTTACATTCACAACATACAATCATTTGGAGCTTAAAACTGGGACCAAATCATGTGTCCCTTGAAGGCCGTGGAGTTTATCACTGATGTCAGTGAGAGCAGTTTCAGGTCCCTGATTAATTTCTTAGCTTGCTCAGTTGATTCAAGGGGATCAAATGTGGAAAACATCAACACAAAGGCAAAAAATAGATCTAATTTTGGAGTGCAAGTTACAACTGAAAAGAAATAAGTAATGGTCAGAACATGTTGCAACCAAGTTGCTTGATTTGAATGCACATTAGAAGTGGGCATGGTCTTCCATAAAGAAATTAAGTTCTCTCTCTCTCTCTGTTACTTTTCAAAAGCAGAATAAACACGGAGCAAATTGTACATGTTTACTGCTGCTTTAACTTGAACTTTTTGTCACTGCACATGTGGGCTTATGCCAGTTATTAGTGCTGCTGTTGGAGACTCTGGGAACCTGTGGGTTGTGCCAGAGACTTGTTGCTATTGATTCATTTTTCATCCTGAAATTATGCAACCAACATGGATATGGTGGGATCTGCACACATCAGGATGCATATTGTTTTGTGCTCAGTTGTATGTAATAGTGTGGATGCCTCTCTCCATTATAGATTTGTCTCTGAATGGGGCAGATGCATGTCTGTGTATGATCCCTGTTCATTCTACAATGTTGCAGATGTTTTTATTATTTTGAATGTAACTATACTCTATTCTTCCAACAACAAGCACCTCAGGGAGGTGAACCCCTTCCAGCATTGACACGCATGCAGAAAGCATATATATGGCATTACTGGGTGTGCTACCTAGTAGCAGTGTTTGCACAAATTTACATTTCAGCCAGCTAACTTCTTTTACAACACCAACAGACTTTTGTTATGGGTTTTCATAGATTCCAAGGCCAGAAGGACCATTGTGATCATCTAGTCTGACCTCTTGTATAACACAGGCTATATAGAACTTGCCCAAAATAACTCCTAGAGCATATTGTTGAGGGGGGAAAAAAAATCCGATCTTGATTTAAAAATTGACAGTGACAGAAAATGCACTGCAACCACTGGTAAATTGTTCCAGTGGCTAATTACCCTCACTGTCAAAAATGCACGTCTTATTTCCAGTCTGAATTTATCTAGCTTCATGTTATACCTTTTTATGCTTGATTATAGAGCCCATTCTTAATTTTTTTCACCGTGTAGATACTTATAGACTGTAATCAAGTCACTCCTTAACCTTCTCTTTGATAATCTAAATAGATAGACTCAGAGAGATCAATCACTATAAGGCATGTTTTTAATCATTCTCATGGCTTTTCTCTGAACCCTCTCTAATTAATCAACTTCCTTCTTGAATTGTGGGCACTGCAACTGGACACAGTATTGCAGCAGCAGTTGCACCAGTGCCAAATATTAGAGCTGTAAAATAACATCTCTACTCCTAGTTGAGAGTCCCCTGTTTATGCATCCCAAGATTGTATTAGCTCTTTTGGCCACAGCATCGCGCTGTGACTCCCAAACCTTTTCCAGAGTCACTGCTTCCCAGGATAGAGTCCTCTACCCTGTAAGTGTGACCTACATTCTTTGTTCTTAGATGTATAGATTCAGCTGTATTAAAATGCATATTGTTTTGTGCCCTGTTTACCAAGTGATCCAGATCTCTCTGAAACAGTGACCAGTCCTCTTCTTTATCTACCACTCCCCCAGTTTGTGTCAGCTGCAAACTTTATCTGTGATTTTGTTTTCTTCTAGGTCATTGATAAAAATATTAAATACTGTAGGGCCAAGAACTGATTA
The DNA here is from genome assembly GCF_965140285.1 of Lepidochelys kempii. Lineage (NCBI taxonomy): Eukaryota > Metazoa > Chordata > Testudines > Cheloniidae > Lepidochelys > Lepidochelys kempii. The sequence goes on along the minus strand of NC_136387.1, from coordinate 63,761,093 downwards.
CTGTAGCATCCCACTGGAAACACACTTGCTCAGTGTGACTCCCTGTTTACAATTATGCTTTGAGACCTATCAGTTAGCCAATCTTTAATCCATTTTATGTGTGCCATGTTAATTTTATATCATCCTAGTTTTTAATCAAAATGTGTGGTAACAAGTCAAACACCTTACAGAAGGCTAAATGTATATTGCGTCAACACTATATTATCTTTGTCGACCCAACCTGTAATCTTGTCCCCCCTCCCCACCTCAACCCCCGCAAAAAATCAAGTTAGTTTGACAGCATCTGTTTTCCATTAATCCATGTTGATTTGCATTAATTACATTACCCTCCTTTAATTCTTGATTAATCAAGTATTGTATCAGCTTCTCCATTTTCTCTCCTATGATCGATGTAAGGCTGACAATTGTATAATTATCCAGGTCTCCCCGTTTACCCTTTTTAAAAATTGGCACCACATTAGCTTTCTTCCCGCATATAATTGTGATATGCTCTGTAATAGTGTATACTTGAAGTGTTGGGTCCTGGGTCACAGTTTACAGTTCCATCTTATCATTTTTATTAGGGCTGTCAATTAATCGCAGTTAATGTCTGTGATTGAGTGAAAAGAAAATTAACGTGTTAATCGCATACTTCTGGGCGTGGAAGGAGGCACCAGCGGCAGCCCCAGCATGTAGCTCTGCCGGTGGCTGAAGGCCGGAGCCCTGCGTCCTGAGGGAGGCTGAAGCCCAGAGCTACCAGCCTCAAGCCTATATTTGAAAATATAGAAAACCTCCAAAAATATTCAAATAAATGCTATTCTATCATTGTTTAACAGTGGGATTAAAACTGCAATTAATCGCAATTAATTTTAATTGCTTGACAGCTCTAATTTTTGTTGGTTTAAGCCCAATCTGTAACACTCCTTTTACCATAAATTTTTGTAATGATTTCTTGCACTCAGTGTTGTCTAACTTCACCTTCATAAACATTCTTGTTTTCTTATTACTAATAGATAAATGCTTTCACTGAAACTGTCAGATTGAACTTCTGAACTGGTTCACATTCACAACTGATATTTGCAGAATAGTCTAATGCAGCTGAAGACTAAAGTACCTGTGGCTATCGGATGTTGATCTTTTAAAATCTAGGACATGGTCTGAATAAGCAGCATGTGTTTCAAGATTAAGTTCAATACTTTTTAAAATTGACTGTGAGCTTTACCTGTGGGCTCCAAATTTTAGTTTTCAGTGGAAAGAGAAAATTGCATCCAATTTTTAAATAGCATTGGAGTGAGAACTGCATTTCAGTTATCAGTAAACTGGATTGTTAAGATCATTGGGTCAAATCCAATCTCTTTTAAACTCTGTTGAACTACATGGTTGACTGAGTCTGTGGGTGTAATTAATGTCCCTTTTCTGTGGCTACAATAGAGTGACAATACCCAGTGAACCCCTAGAAAGCAGAGTGGGACTCTGTAGTCCTTTGTTCATCATGGACCTAAACTCAGCAGGGGAGGTTTGGTGAACAGTTCAGAAAAGTGAACATGACCACTGTGTCCATCAACTACAATGATCACTAGCAACCCCCCTCTCCCCCCCCGATCAACAAAAATCGTTTTGGGGTGGATACCGCAGACCATGGCTACTCTTGCAGGACAAGAAGCTGTGGACAAGCTGCACTGATGCCCTATATCTGGATTGTGGAGGAGGATTTCCTTAACCTGTCTGTAAAGGCTTTTTTACTCAGGATTTGTGCAGACATTGAGAGTGTCAACCTATGAAAATAGCACCATCTTCCCAAAAATGTCTGTTATAGTGCTGGTTAAGTGTGTCAGGTCTGACTGTGGTGAGCTAGACTCTTAAGGTAAAAATTGGAACAATATGTATCACCCAGAGCTCTCCAGGTTCTGCTTCTATTGTTTCTTCACCAAGTTTGTTTCTCTGGCATGATCTTTTAAAATGTGCATGTGCATGTGTGTGAACCTTAGGAAACCAGTTTGCTTTCTTGATAGAGATGATCTGATCAAAGCCTCCACCACATGTCCAAATATGTATTTTCTTTCTAGATAGAAGAAATAAATGCCCTCCTCCACCTCAGCCTCCCAATGCCAATATACTCACAGATTTAAGAACATATCATAATGGAGCCAAAGTACATTTGGCATGTAAGCTTAATTTTACAATGAAAGGATCAGAAGAAATCCAGTGTGAGAATGGAAAATGGACTTCACCCCCAAGTTGCATTGGTTAGTAGTTGCTTTACAACTGTTTGGAGCTGAAGTAAAACCCCAGTTCAAAACATGTCTTAATCTTCATGTCTGTGCCTCAGTTTCCCCATCTTTAAAATTGGGGTGATGATATTTACTTCCTTTGTAAAGTGCTTTGATGCCAATGCATGAGAAGTGTTATGTAAGAACTAGGTATTGATCATTTTGGGACAGGATGAGGGAAGAGCCAGGATCTGAAGATGGAAGATACAGTCTATAAGACCAATCTTTTTTTTTCTTGTGCATTTGGATGTAGTGTCTCGTGGGGAGGAAATAGTTTGTAAATATGAATAATTTGAGAGTGGTGTTTCCAATTTTTTTGCTGTAGCTTCAGAAGCCAAAGAAAAAATACCATGTGATCAGCCCCCACCTATTGAGAAGGGTACACCAATAACTGAGGACAAGATGTATTACACAGGAGACACTGTTAGGTACAGTTGTGATCATGGCTACAGTATAAATGGATCAAACGAAAGAACCTGTAAAATGGGCAAATGGACATCACCTCCGAAATGTATTGGTAAGTATTCTGCTTGCAGTGTTATAACTCCTCATCCCTGGGAGGTGCTCCCATACTACAGAGATTGTTGATGGAACAATCTGGATGGATAGATTAATGGTCATTATTGTCATTAATCACAATAAATTGTATACTATATTTGCAGTTATATTTCAGTTAATTACTGGTGCTGGCACTTGTATTTAAATATTTTATAACTGTTTTCTTGTCCATGCTGCTTTAAATATTTTGAAATATTCAAACTCTGAGGCTTCATGAGTTGCTTTTTTGCTTAATGGCTTCTATATCATAGACTCATAGAAATGTAGGACTGGAAGGAACCTGAATAGGTCATCTAGTCCAGTCCCCTGTACTAGTAGTGTCTAAACCTCCAGTGACTGAGATTCCACAACCTCCATAGGTAATTTGTTTCGTTGCTTATAGTTCCTTACAGTTAGGAAGTTTGTTCCCAATGTCTAGTCTAAATATCCTTAGCTGCAATTTAAGACTATTATTACTTGGCCTGTCCTCAGTAGTTAAGGAGAACAGTTCATCGCCCTCATCTTTATAACAATGTTTTTTACGTACTTGAACACTGTTACCAGGTGCCCCCTCAATCTTCTCTTCTCCAGACTAAACAAATCCAATATTTTCAATCGTTCCTCAGAGGTCATATTTTCTAGACCTTTAACCATTTTTGTTGCTCTTCTCTGGACATTCTCCAATTTGTTCATCTCTTTGATGAAGTGTGGTGCTCAGAACTGGACACAGTATTCCAGTTGAGATCATATCAGTGCTGAATAGAGTGGAAGAATTGTTTCCCATGTCCTGCTTACCACACTCCTGCTAATATATCCCAGAATGATGTTGCTTTATTTGAAACAGTATTACAGTGTTGACTCATAATTATTTTATGATCCACTGTAACGCCCAAATCATTTTGTATTTGTACAATTGATTATTCCTTCCTAAGCGTATACTTTGCATTTGTCCTTATTGAGTTTCAATCTATTTATTTCTGATCATTTCTCCAATTTTCAAGTTCATTTTGAAGTCTAATCTTGCCCTCCAAAGGGCTTGCAAACCCCTCCAGACTGCTATAATCCACAAACTTTATAAGTGTATTCTCTATGCCATTATCCAAATTATTTATGTGGGAAATAAATAGAACTGGACCTTACTCAATACGCCCTTCTAACTTGATTGTGAACCGTTGATAATTACTCTAAATATGGTCTTCCAACCAGTTGTGTATTCATCTTATTCATCTTCCAACCAGTTGTGTATTCATCTTCCAACCAGTTGTGTATTCATCTTATAGTAGGATGCACAACCATATTTCTCTAGTTTGTTTATGAGAGAGTCATGTGAGGCAGTATCAAAAGCATTAGTAAAATCAAGGTATGTCACATCTACTGATTTCCTCCCATCCACTGGACTCCCCACTGGTTCAAGGGTATGCTGCCACCATGGGTTCTATTACCTTGTCCTCTGTTGTGCCCTGGGCAGCTTCTGGCACCGTCACAGAGCTATCGGGCTTGTTGGCACCACAGCTTGCGCTGCTTGGGCCTTAGACTATGGAGTTGAGGCAGATTCCAGGCCCAGCACCGAAGGTCCCCCTCAACTATGGTGCATCCTTCAGCAGTGTTGTCATTTTGGTGGTAGATTTCTTCAAGTTTGGTCTCACCCTTAGCCTCAGTACCAATGCCTCTCCTGGTACCAGGTGGGATTGTGTCTCATTCAGTACTGCCGGTGCTGATCCCCCATTCCTCTACAGCACTGATGCAACCCCCATATTGGGTTTCAGATGACTCTGACCATTTGTTTGCCCTGTCGGGGCTGGCTCCCCTGTTGTCTACTCAAGATCCAAGTCAGGGTTGTCCTCCCACTAGTTGTTGGACAGGCATCAGAGACTCCCCTGGGATCACCATTAATACTGAGATCAACACCTGTTCTGCAGTTGGGACAGGGGTTCTTGGACCTGGCCTACTGGCAGCCAATGCCTTATCTTTAGGTCCAGTGGCCTCCTTGAGATGCTCCTTGATCCCTGAGGTCCCACTCCTCAACCCTCTCCACAGTGAGGTCACTCATCCTGATGGTGGCTCCCATTTCCAAACCACCTCAACTGCAAGTAATCACTGAGTCTATTCCCCCGGGACCTCCAGGACTATTCTGACTGGATCTTGTGGTTCAAGGACAAGACCCTCATTGGCTGAACAAATCACCTTCTCAGACAACTCCACTGTGCTGGAATCATCCTCTCCCTTGATGCCCAAGGACTTTAAAACATATCAGGACCTCCTGAGGTATGTGGTTGCTACCTTGAGTAGAAGGTAGCATTTCCAGTTAGAAGCAGCACTATAGACTGGGATTCTACTCTGGTATTTCCTGATCTCCAAGGGATGAGACCTATCATCGAGCTCCATGAAGTCAACAAATACCTCAGATATATGAGATTCCATATGATCACCTTAGCAACTATCCTCCCTTGTTTCTTAAGTCACAATGGCTGGTTTGCTGCCCTGGACCTTCAGGGTACTTATTTCTATGTAGTAATTCTTCTGATCCATAGGAGATTTATCATAGCTGGTCAGCGCTACCAGTATGTCATGCTGCCTTTTGGCCTGTCTTCTGATTCCTTGCCAAATGCATGATTATGGTAACAGTGTACCTCAGTGAGAAGGGAATTCATATCTTCCCATATCTGGAGGATTGGTTACTGAGGGACAAGTCCAGAGAGGAAGTCCTCTGTCATGTCCACTTCTCCCTATGCCTCCTCAGTCATCTAGGTCTAAACAGAAGGATGTCAACACTGGTTCCAACTCAAAGAATCAAGTTCTTTGGGGCCTTGATACTCTCTACAAGTTTGAGAGCAGTTCAGCCAATGAAGCAATTCCAGGCAATCTGCCACCTTTTGTTTGGAGCTGCAGTCTCAACCCTCAGCCACCGCCCAAGCATGCCTGAGGTTGCTCGGTCATATGGCTGCATCAACACAGGTATTCCAATATGGCAGGCTGTGCCTATGTCCTTTTCAGATGTGGCTGAACTCAGTCTATTATCCAAATCATCATCTCTTGGACAATCTGGTTGGACTTCCTCTGCCAATTCTGGACTCCTTACAGTGGTGGATGGCTCAGGGCTATGTGTGCCAGGATGTTCCCTTCACTCAGTCCCCTCCAACCATTACTATTGTCACTGATGTCCCTGTAATAGGTTGGGGAGCACATTTGGGGTTGTTGAAAGTTCAAGGCTTGTGGTTGGAACAGGAAGCTTCCCTGTATGTCACTGTCCTGGAGCTTTGTGCCATCTACAATGCCTGTCAGGTCCTTCAAGATTGTATCAGGGACTCGGCAGCTCACCAAAAATACAACTGCAATGTATTATGTGAACAGACGGGGGAAGCACATTCCAACATGTTGTCAGGAAGTGATCAGGCTCTGGCAGTTTTGCATGGAGGAAAACATTACACCTATGGCTAATCACTTACTTGGGATCCAGAATCACCTGCCAGATCATCTCAGCAGAAATTTCTTCCTGAACCATGAATGGTGCCTGAAGTGCAGCATCCTGCAGACCATCTTTACAGTTTGGGGCATCCCAACAATCGATCTGTTGGCTATGAGACACAAAAAGAAATACTGGCTGTTTTGTTCCTGAGGGGATGTCAGTCTGGGTTCCCTGACAAATGTTTTTCACATGAGCTGGGAATCGATACTTTTGTAGACTTTTCCTCCAATTCCAATCATCCCTCAGGTCATTCTCAAGCTGAAATTGGACCACGCTAAGCTCATTCACATTGCTCCAGCGTGGCCAAGGCCTGACTGCCCATTTCTCTTCCTCTTCATCCTGATCTCCTGTCTCAGCATCATGGTGGATGCTGTGTGGTTAGTTGAGGAGAAGAAACGATGTTTAGAGGCAGTCTGGCAAGTCCTTATCAATAGTAGGAAGCCCTCCACCAGAATGATCTATTTGGCTAAGTGGAAACAGTTCTCAATACGGGCATTTAGCCCAGGGACTTTATCCAAAGCTGGCTTGTATTCAGGACCATCTTGGAGTACATTTTACACCTTCAGTCTTCTTGCCTAGCACTTAGTTCATTGACAGTCCATCTGACAGTGGTTTCAGAGTTTCATCTTCCCATCCATGGGAAGTTGGTGTTTTCAAACCCCATAGCAGTGAGGTTCTTGAAAGGAGTCCCTCATCTCCACCTGCCACTTAAAGAGTCAATTCCTTTGTAAGACCTTAATAGTTTTAGCAGGTCTTCTGGGGCCTCTGTTTGAGACTCGGACTATTTCTTTCTCCCGTCTGTGTCAGAAAACTGACTTGTGACAATGTCTTCAGGGAGAGTGGGTGAGTTTCAGGGTTTCATAGCAGAAACCTTTTGCATGCAATTTTCTAAAGGCAAAGGCCATATCCTGAGTTTTTATCCAAAGTGTTTCCCAATTTCACTTGTACCAAGTATGTATTTACCAGGCCCTTGAGGAAGTGGACAGCCATGGGGTTGGCAAAGATGGTGCACCCTGCCACTCCCAGATGAAATGCAGATATAGCTTCTAGGTGTACCTTGATGGAAGAAGCAGCCAGACCTTGCTGCTTGAGGTGTAACCGGTATTCTGGGATGAGAGGGATGGGGGCCTGCAATGGTTAAGTGCAGCCCTGGGAGCACCAGATAGCAAATCTCTTCCACTTTGCCAGATAGGTGGCCCTAGTAGAGGGCATCCTGCTACCGAGCAGAACTTCTCTGACCGGCTGTGAACACATGAGCTCCATGGGGCTTAGCCATGAAGCTTCCAGGCCGTGAGGTTGTGTATGAGCAGAAATGGGAACACGTACAGCAGATAGTCCGACTATGAGAGGAGGAAGGCATCTGCAATGGAGCCTTGGCTGTGGTTCTTGAAACAGCAGAACAAATAGTACTTTCTGTTGTTTTGAGTGGCGAAGAGATCGATGTGGGGAGTTCCCCATCTCTGGAAGATGATTAGGGAAAATCGGGGTCTGTACCTCCGACGTTCAGTGCAAAGGAACTGAAGGGGTCAGGCTGGTGCTGTCCTTATGGCATGGGGCGGAGCTAGGGCTGCTGGGCATGAGCTCCGCCCCTATGAGTGCTGCTAGGAAAAGTTCTTTGGCTCCAGTGCTCTGGGGGTGCAAGCACCTAAGTTGAAAACACATCTGTAACACATCTTGAAGAACAACAGTTACAGCTAGGTAACTGTTTTTTGTCTTTCCCTCCTCACTGAGTAATGGGCCTACCCTATCCTTGCTCTTCCTCTTTGTTCTCATGTATTCGTTGAAATTTTTTTTACCCTTTATGTCACTTGTTATTTTAATCTTATTTTGTACCATGACCTTGCATCCAATGAAGTGAGCTGTAGCTCACGAAAGTTTATGCTCAAATAAATTTGTTAGTCTCTAAGGTGCGACAAGTACTCCCTTTCTTGTTACAGGTAGGTAACCATTTTTTCTTCTTGGAGTAGATGCAGCCGAGTATTCTATTTTGGTGACTCGGAAGCAGTACTCGTAGGAGGTGGGGCTTGGACTCTATTTAAACAAGGAATGTAGGATTGTCTTCCCACAGTTTGTCAGGGACTGCATCTGAATAGTCAGGACTAGAGGTTGGAGCAGAAGTCAATGCCGAACATAGGATTGGGACTGGGCAAGGATTGCACTAGAACAGAGATCTGGGGACAGGCCAGGGTCAGAATGGCGATCAGAGTCTGTAGACAAGCCAAAATCCGTACCGTAGCTGGAGTCCAGATATAGGCCAAAGGTCAAAGCCAGGTGTGTAGAGTCAGCAGACAGAGGCAAGGCTGGAGCAGATCAGTAACAAGGCTGGAGCCAGATCTGGGTAGGAGAAGGACAAGACTGGAACAGGGCTCAGGTAAGGCTAGGGCAGGAACAGAAACTATCGGGAGCAAGCTGGGAGTCTAGTTCATTGTGATGCTGCAAGAGGGTTCCTGGCAGGGTAGTGCTGTTGAACAGACTGATCTGCAGCTCTGGTGTGGTTGAGGAAATACTTGAGCCTGGGGATCATCTGAGTCAGGCTCTACTCTGGGACAAGCTGCTGCTGCACACCTGAAGGCTGAGTGACTGCAGGCTCTGTGGGAACAGTAAGTTTAGTGCAGCTGAGTTGTTGCCGCATGCCAGAATGGCCACTCACCACAGATCTGTTGGAGGGGCAGCTGAGCAAGCAGCTCTGGTTTGGCTGCAGGTTTGCCTCACTGTTTGCATCTGATCTGGAAACAGCAGTAGTGGCCTACTGATCTGTAAAAGTACGTCCAATATAGGAATGTCACTTATGAATGCTGTCAACATTGCCTGGGTGCTCATGGAATGACCTTGCACCTTTTGAGAAGGTGTAGCTTGGGCTACATTGCATGCTGCCACCATACAAGAAGTTATCCACCTGGATATCATCTGTGAAGAGACCACTTGACACTTCATTCGGTTTGCATATGTGACAAACAATCGAGGTGAGGAGCAGAAAGGTTTGGTCCTATCTAATAAAAAGCTAGACATCGCTGACATCCAGCATCTGAAGATATTGTTCCTCTGGGGTTGAATGCAGCTTAGGTCGGACCATCTGCTGTACATGTTCCCATTTCTGCTCGTACATAACCTCCTGGCCTGGAAGCTTCATGGCTAAGCCCCATGGAGCTCATGTGCTCATAGCTGGTCAGGGAAGTTCTGCTCGGTAGCAGGATGCCCTCTACTAGGGCCACCTATCTGGCAAAGTGGAAGAGATTTGCTATCTGGTGCTTCCAGGGCTGCACTTAACCATTGCAGGCCCCCATCCCTCTCATCCCAGAATACCTGTAACACCTCAAGCAGCAAGATCTGGCTGCTTCTTCCATCAAGGTACACCTAGAAGCTATATCTGCATTTCATCCGGGAGTGGCAGGGTGCGCTGTCTTTGCCAACCCCATGGCTGTCCACTTCCTCAAGGGCCTAGAGTGTCTATACCCACACGTTCGGCAGCTGATCCCTACATGGGACCTCAACCTGGTTCTTTTGAAACTGATGGGATCTCCCTTTGAACCATTGGCAAATTTCTTACTCCTATATCTTTCATGGAAGGTCGCCTTTCTAATTGCGATTACTTTGGCAAGGAGGGTCTTGGAGGTCAAGGTCCTCACTTCTGACCCTCCATACAACTCTTCTTTAAAGACAAGGTGCAGCTCAGGTCTCTCTCAGTTTTCCTTCCAAAGGTCGTGTACCAGTTTCACTCCAACCAGGACACTTTCTTGCCTGTGTTTTATCCCAAACATCATGCGAGCAACTAGGAGTAGAGCCTCCACTCTCCAGACGTTTGACAGGTGCTCACCTTTTTATATTGAATGCATGAGGCCATTCCAAAAGTTGAACTAGCTATTCATGGTGGTGGCAGACTGTATGAAAGGTCTCCCAGTCTCATTGCAGAGGATCGCATCATGGATTATCTCCTGCATCCCCACCTGCTATGAATTAGCCAACATTCCAGCCCCGGCTCTCAATGCTCACTCCACAAGAGCACAGGCCTCATCAACGGCGTTCCTGGCCCAGGTGCTGATTCAGAAGATCTTCAGGGCAGTGACGTTGTCTTCAGCGCACACTTTTGCCACTCACTACGCCATCACCCAGTAAGCTAGTGATGATGCAGCCTTTGGCAGAGCAGTGCTCCAGTCCTACCATAGCTCCGACCCCACCGCCTAGGTAGGGCTTGGGAGTCACCTAACTGGAATTGATATGAGCAAGCACTCAAAGAAGAAAAAATGGTAACTGTGGTTCTTCGAGATGTGTTGCTCCTATCCATTCCAGACATGCCTGCCTTCCCCTCCGTTGGAGTAACTGGCAAGAAGGAACTGAGGAGGTGCCTGGTCAGCAGGGTCATGTATTGAGCTCCATCAAGGCACCACTCCAGGGGGCTCCACAGCCAACCCGAAGGGTGCTGTTAGGGGAAAAACTTTTTGACAACCGTACATGCGGCGCGCACACACCTAACTGGAATGGAGATGAGCAACATATCTCGAAGAACAACAGTTAAAGGAAAGTGAGTAACGGTTTTTTCATAGTTTGACCTACTTTCCACTTCATATATCACTCTCTTTAGTTTTAGGTCATTGACACTATCTTGGTTCAGTCAGGGTGGTCTCTTACCATACTTCTACCTTTCCTATGCTCTTGTGCGCTTAATAATGTCTCTCTTAAAAACCTGCCAACACTCCTGATCTGTTTTTCGCTTAGACTTGCTTCCCACAGCATCTTATCTACCAATTCTCTGTTTGTAAAACCTTTTTGTCTTTATTCTGCAGTTTTTCCTCCTACTATTTCTTAGAATCATAAACTTTAATCGTTTCATGATAGAGTTCATATCTTTTCATCTCTTTATTTTTTCAAGCAGCCAGAAATGTGTTAAGCACCTCAGAAAACAAGTAAAGACACTCCCGTCCCAGACAAACATACAATCTAAATTTAGCATGACCCAAAAACTGAGAGTCATAAACAAAGGGGATTTGGATGGGGGAATGGTACAGGTAGGATAAGTATGGCAATGAGACTGCATGGTGACTCAGTAAGGCATTCACATGTCTTGGTGCTTCTATTCCTTTTTGTAACCCTTTTTTAAAAAAAGAAATAGCAGCTAAATTGTTGGAAGAAGTTGCAATTTTGTTTGTTACCCCAATTTCCATTTATTCTGTAGCTTTAACTTCCTTCCCAGAAATCTAGTTACATTGATTCTGGTACTATCATCTGAGAGAATTGTTGTGTACAGATACAGATTATGGCTACGGTTCTTCTCTTAGAAACGCTGGAAACTTGCTCCTCTCCACCTGCAATTAAAAATGGTGCTAGTTTTGGACCCTTATTGACAAACTACACAACAGGTTCCTCAGTAAAATACAGATGCTATCGGTACCACACATTGGAGGGTCCTGAAACTGTTCATTGTATACAAGGAAAGTGGACAGCTCAGCCAACTTGTTTAGGTGAGTCTTGTAGAAAAACTAAATGTTGTATTCTATTATTTGTGATTGATAAGACCATGAAAAAAACAAACCCATATAGCTCTATGGGAAATGCTGCGGTCTCAGTTAAATTTCAGGTGGATAATGCCTGCCTCACACAAACAGCTACCACGATGATATCTTTCTCTGTAGACTTGCTGAGACAAGTACTTGATGGCTGAAAGAAAGAATCCTTGTCTCGTCTCTTGAATTTTTGCCTTGTGGTCAGTTTTGAGGCATAGTTGTGGGACAGTTTGCATTGTCATTTCCCAGGCTGTAGCTTTTTTTCTGGATAATCAGAGACTTTATTCTCCTGTGCTGTTTCTCAACACCTTTCATAAGAACTAAATTTGCAGGAAAAAATTAGTACGTATACAGAGAGGGTAATAATGGTAGAGCAGATCCTTAGTAGTAACCAGATTTTCTTTAAAATGTCATTATTAGAAAACTCTTTTATAGTAAAGCACAAACAGACAGGGTGCTGGAACAATTTGTATAGTGGGGGTGCTGAGAGCCATTGAACCAAACTGTAAACGCTGTATATAATGGAAACCACTTCAAGTTAGGGGTGCTACAGCACCCCCTGCATCCCTAGTTCCAGCATGCATGCAAATAGAAGACCAATACAATTATATTTACTTATTTAATGTAATAAAATGTGCATATCTATCAATTTAAAAACAACCAAAATAAAACAGACCTTTAACTCAATTTAACTTAAAAGAAAATCAAGAAAAAGCAAACACTCCAAACGATTAAAAAATACCACCCCCTCAAATCAATTCCTCAGTCAGACATCTAAGTAAAAAAGTTAAATTTGCCAGGTGTTGGCTACACTTGTCCTGGAATGGCTGACAAAATCTAGCATCTCTAGTACTTCTGTCAGTTCCGGTAGATGACTCTCTTCCTCTTAAAAAGATTTTCCCAGTTATGGTAACTAAGTAGGATTAATGCTCTTATCTCTGTCATCAGCAGAAGTGAATTATTTACCATCAGTAAACACAGCCTGAGATACCACATGCATCATTGGTACTGATTAGTCTGATTTCCAGGAATGACAGGAATTAGCCTGATTTCCCGTAAAGTTTGTGTCAAAAGGAGTTTGTCCCCTGTGATGGGGCAGTTCACATTCCCCAACTTACCTTTAATTTTACCTATTCTAATTGTGATTTCTGGTGAGTAAAGATCTAAAGAAGTTGTAGCATTTCATATAAAGTTCAAATCAGTTTGCAGGATCATTGAGTTATAAGCCTTTTTTGGCTAAGAACTTTTAAATTTGGGAATTGTTACGAAATATTTGTATAAACGTAGATGTTTGTTTTCCAGAACCATGCACTCTTAATGTGGATGAAGTTAGCAATAACAACATAGAGATGAAATGGAGACTGGAAGGAGAGTTATTTTTCCTGCATGGTGACACTATCGATTTTGTATGTAAACAGGGATACTATTTGTCAGCCTCCAGCAGGCCGTCTCAGCTAACAGTACAGTGTACCCGTGGAAAACTCAGATATCCAACATGCATTATGAAAGGTAAAATAAAGCTGTTTTTGCAGTCCTATAGTAACTCACCCAGTTCAGACACACTGAGATAGCTTTGCTTGAACAGTAAAGATATAGACTCTGCTATTAATAACAATAGAAGTTTAGGGTCAAATTGTCCCTTCCATAGCAAAGAAGTATTTTAAAATGATATGAACACAGCAGAAGAACACATTTTCCTGGGGGGTAGGGATGCCTTCAGAAGGGGGGTGAGACTTGTCTTTCTAAACACTTGGAGCCCAAAGATTTGCTGAGAATCCCAGCTCCAGAATTTAAGTGCATACAAAGTAAGAAGTTCTTGTAAGGTGCCAGATTCTCCTCTAAGACACACTGTATGTCTCTTTGTTAAAGTTTTTGACACTATTTATTTTATGTAGATCCCAAAGAAAAATGTGGCTCCCCCCCTATTATTAAGAATGGAGATGTTATTGACCCACGACTGACAGAATATGAGAGTGATTCTTCAGTTGAATATACTTGCTTTGATCATCATTTTTTGCAAGGGTCCAATAGAGTCTATTGTTCCAAAGGTCAATGGACTACCCCACCAGATTGCATAGGTATGTAAGATGTGCTTTTGTTTAAAAAAAAAAATAAAAAGTGACTCAATGATTCAACTTTTGTTTCAGGTTTTAATTATTAATTTCCCGTATTCAAATTAAGTTCTCAATCTGAGCAATTTTGATAGATGTGAAGCCTCTGGGCTTTGGTAGATCTGGGGAAACCTGCAGTTGTTTATCCTGTTTTCCTAAGCCTATAAGAATTGGAGTATGTATGCAACATCCAAAAGTACTATCATCTGATATTTGTCTAATACATAGAAGGGAGGAAGGTGTTTGTGTCTAATTTTAATATACTAGCTATAGCCAAATAATGCAGTCTTATATATTAATATTAACCTGTATATTAAGTTATAAAGGAGATTAACTATGCATCTTTTTTGTGTTTAAGAACCATGCACTTTATCGAAGGATGTAATGGACAAAAATAACTTAATACTGAGATGGAGTTTTGATGACAAATCTTATTTTTTCCATGGGGACTACATTGAATTTCTATGTAAAGAGAATCATTATGGAGCACCATCAACCTCAGAGTTTGATTTTAGAGTAGAGTGTAGCAGAGGACAGCTGACATATCCAAGATGTGTTGAGAGAGGAAGGTAAGGCTAAGGCAGTATTTAATTTGAAATTTGTACATGCATATGTATAATATTTTAATTTCCATTTATGGGCTACCATTTCCAAGATGATTAACCAGCACTAATACTGATTCTCAACCAAACTATGGCTCTGATATAGTTACATGTGGCTAGTATATTTATGTGCATTTCACATATGGCTTCTATGAGTCACATAGTTTTGTGGTTGGTCCTTTTTTGTGGGTTGGAGAGGGAGCAACAGAAGTAGTTGTTATAGAATCTCTGAAAAAAATTAAATATCTTCCTGTGTGACGTGAGTTGAAACTGTTTGGTCTAGTGGTTAGAACCAACGGCCTAAGAACCAGAAAGATGTTGACTGTAGTTTTCTGATGGCTGAATCAAAAGTATTAAATGGCAGGAGTTCTTATACTAGGAGTTGCAACCTCTAGATGGGTGGCACCAGTCTGGCTCGAAAGTTGTGGTGAAACTATACGATCACAGTTGCCATTGGACACAGAAAGCAAACAAAGGAGAAGTTCTTTGAGTGATTGCTCATGTGCATTCCACACAAGGTGTGCGTGCTTGCCATGTGCCCCGGTGCAGGAAGTTTTTCCCCTAGCAGTACCCATAGGGGAGCACCCCTAGCAACCCCTGGAGTGGTGCCTCTATGGCACAGTGTAAGGGGTGCTGCGTGCTCCCCCCACCCTCAGTTGCTTCTTGCCAGCAGTGAAGGTGCATTGGAACTGCTCTGCTCCAGCTTGGCTGCAGCTTTCCTCTTGAACTCTTGTTCGTTCAGTTAGTAGTACCTGTAGTTAAAGTAGTTTAGTGCACCCAGATCAGGGCATGCCCCATGCCCTGGGCTTTAAGTCATGCAACACTTGCAGGCGGCCGATGCCAGTGAGTTATCCTCATGCAGACTGTTTACACTGTCTGGGGGAAACCCATCTCAGCGATCGCGGCAAGATTTGCAGGTCCTTCAAGCCTCAGACCAAGAAAGAATGGGACATTTGGCTCCAAGCCATTCTGATGGAGTCGGCGTTGACCCCTACGCTGGTGCGCCGCTCCGAGTTGGCACCGAGTACTGCGGTGTTGGTATGTGGCGACCCTTCGGTGCCTTCCACCAGTCGGCACCGCTCCTTGTCCGTGGGGCATGCCAAAAAGGCTAAGAAGAGGTCTTCTCCTCCGAGACACCGGAGCAAGACTGGGGGAGAGATTAGACCCAAGTTGGGCAGTTCTCAATCCCCATCAGCCTCCAGGCCTCCGACTCAGGTTAAGCGGAGCAGTCCGGTCCACTTGGCACTAACCTCCCCGGATGTCCAGGTGCCCTCCACGCCAGAGGCCCTGCAAGTGGCCCGGGACATTATGTCTCTGCCCGTAGCAGGGGCACCACCACCATTGGCTTCCCGGTCCAGAGGCAAGTCGCTGCTTGGATCTCCGCAGTCACCGTCTGGTCGGTACTGTTTGCAGTCTAGGGAATGTTCCTGATGCCTTTGGCCGCTCAGCGACCACCTGTGTGCAGTCTGCGCCGGTCCCCATTCACCCCACCAGGTTGTCTGGCTGGGTTCCAACTGGCAGGAGTTCCAGGCACTGCTCCGACTCGAGGGAACATAGAGGTCCTGGTCTCCGAGAGGCTACCGTAGCCCATTGCACTACGGGCATCGATGCCGTTCCCGTTCTTTGTCTCACTCTAGGACCCCACCACAGCACCACTCCTGTGGTCCCAGGCGTCGATCACCGGCACCTCACTGTCGCAAATCCTCCCGTCAGAGCCAGTAGCGGAGCAGCTGCTACTGGCGGTACTCCTGCTCCTCCACACCAGGATCATGGTCTCATGATCGCACCATTCCTGATGCCACCGCTCCTCCCAGTCCTGGGACAGTGGCAGGTCGTATGCCAGCCCGGTCTCCCTTCGTAGTCGTCAGTCAATGGGACGGGCTAGTCAGGCTGAACAGCTTGCTCCGCTGGTGCCACAGCAGGTGCTGTGGCACCGGGCTCCTTGGCTGGCACCAGGGTACCAGTGGGCCCTGTGGCCCATGGTGCAGCCCCCAATGGTGGCTCACTTGGTGGCCGGAGCCTTAGAGAGAGCCTTAACCATCGGTCTCCCTCTCTCAGCCTCCCAGAAAGGAATCGGTGGGGCTTTCATCTCCGGTTCTGCGCCCAGAGGGCGACCAAGTGGTAGGACCTCCGGTATTGGGGGGTATGCAGAGTACCACACCCCCATTCTCATCCTCCCCTGATGAGGCAATTACGCCCCCTCCTCCACCTGTTCTGCAGGAGGACTATAAGGCCCACCAGGAACTGTTGAAAAGGGTGGCTTCGAGCCTCAACCTTCAAGCCGAGGAGGTGGAGGAACCCTCGGACTCCCTTTTCAGTGTCCTCTCAGCCTCGGTACTGGGCAGGGTGGCCCTCCACTCCACGAAGGGGTGGCAAAAATTTCAATCGCCTTGTGGCAAACCCCAGCTTCCTTGCCCCCAGCTCTAAGAGGGCAGAACACAAGTACTTTGTGCCTGCCAAGGGGCATGAATGTACACCCACAATGACCCCAGCTCTCTAGTGGTAGAGTCTGTCAACCACAGGGAGAGGCAGGGTGTCAAGGTTCCTCCCCCACTCTGAACTCTAGGGTATAGATGCGGGGACCTGCATGAAAACCTCCTAAGCTTACTTTTACCAGCTTAGGTTAAAACTTCCCCAAGGTACAAATTAATTTTATCCTTTGTCCTTGGAGTATCCACTGCCACCACCAAACTCTAACTGGGTTTACTGGGAAACGTAGTTTGGACACGTCTTTCCCCCAAAAATCGTCCCAACCCTTGCACCCCACTTCCTGGGAAAGGTTAGTTAAAAATCCTCACCAATTTGCATAGGTGACCACAGACCCAAACCCTTGGATCTGAGAACAATGAAAAAAGCATTCAGTTTCCTTACAAGAAGATTTTTAATAGAAATAGAAGTGGTCGCGGCTGACCTTGAATGTCTGTGGTGGCAGCCTACCTCAGACGTTATGGGGTTCAGATCTTCCCCATCTCAACGACTGGCTGGTCAAGGGCAGCTCCAGGTTGCAGGTGCGGGATTATGTGGTATTCCTCCTGTCCACATGCACCACCCTGGGCCTGTTGGTAAACGACACCAAGTCCACGTTAGTCCTGATGCAGCGCATAAAGTTTATCGGGGCAGTCCTGGATGCGACATCAGTCAGGGCCTCCCTCCCATCAGAAAGATTCGAGACCCTGACAGGGCTCATCAACACAGTCACAAGGTTCCCCGTGACTACCGCCAGAGTGTGCCTCCAGCTCCTGGGTTACATGTCAGCATGCACATATGTGGTTTGCCATGCCAGGCTCAGGATGAGGCCCCTCCAGCTCTGGTTGGCCTTGGTGTTCTCCCAGTCCAGAGACAGGATGGACAAGGTCCTCACTGTGCCTGAACCAGTGATCACCTCCCTATAATGGTGGTCCTCCCCGGGGAATGTGCCCCATGGGGTCCCATTCAGGGGCAGGCCCTCATCGGTGGAGCTGGTGTCCAACGCGTTGGACCTGGGATGGGGAGCCTATGTGGGGAACGTTCAGACCCAAGGTCTGTGGTCCGTGCAGGACTTTGCCCTGCATGTAAACGTTAAGGAGCTCAGGGCGGTCCAGCTGGCATGCATGGCCTTCTGCTCACACCTGGATAGCAGAGTGGTCAGGGTTCTCACGGACAACATGGCCTTGATGTTTCACATCAACAGGCAAGGCGGGGCCTGCTCCTCTGCTTTCTGCCAGGAAGCCCTCAGGCTGTGGGACTTTCGTATAGCCCACAGTATTTGCCTGCAAGCCCACCACTTATCAGGTGCCTGGAACTCACGGGCGGATCACCTGAGCCAAGAATTCTCCTCTCAGCATGCGTGGTCACTACACCCAAAGGTGAACAGGATTTTCCAAGAGTGGGGAACTTCCCAAGTGGACCTGTTCGTGACTTGGCAGAACTGCCAGTGTCCCCACGTCTGCTCCAGGGACCTGCTCTCCCAGGACCAGGGCCACTTCCTCCACCACAACCTAGCGGCACCACACCTCAAGGCATGGCTGCTCAATGGTTAGGCCAGGAGGAAAGGACATGCTTGGAAGGGGCTCAGTGCGTCCTCCTGGAAAGCAGACGGCCCTCTATGTGCCAGGCCTACCTGGTGAAGTGGTCTCAGTTTTCTTGGTGGGCAGACAACTGGGGTGTTTTGCCTGTGGTTACTCTGACCCAACTCATTTTAGACTACCTCTTTCACCTTAGAGCCCAAGGCCTAGTGCCCTCGTCCGTCAAGGTGCACTTGGCAGCCATATTGGCCTTCCACCCACCGGTGCAGGGGCACACAGTATTCTCCCATGCTATGACTGGCCGATTCCTTAAGGGATTGGTTCGTCTCTTCCCGTACGTTAGGCCCCCAGTCCCACTGTGGGACCTGAACTTGGTGCTGGCCCAGTTGATAGGTCCCCTGTTTGAGCCTCTAGCTACGTGCTCCTGGTCGCACCTCTCGTGGAAGGTAGCCTTCCTGGTGGCGATCAGTGCGTCCAGTGAGGTGCGCCGCCTCCACATGCTGGATGTGAGACGGGCTCTGGCCTTTTACCTGGAGCAGACTAAGCTGTTCAGGAAGTCCTTGCAGCTGTTCATCGCCTCGGCCGAACGCATGAGAGGTCGGCCGATCTCCACTCAGCGGCTCTCCAATTGGATCACTTTGTGTATTTGTACCTGTTATGACCTGGCGGGAATTCCCCCGCTGCTGATTTGTGAGGGCACACTTGACTAGGGTGCAAACCTTGTCGGCTTCCTTTTTAGCCCATGTTCCCGTTCAGGACATTTGTAGGGCTGCCACATGGTCTTTGGTTCACACGTTCACCTAGAATTATGCGATTGTCTCCCAAACCAGGAAGGATTCTGGGTTCAGCAGGGCAGTACTGCGTCCCAAGAGTTGTGAACTCCTATCCACCTCCAACAGATATAGCTTGGAATCACCTACTCTGGAATGCACATGAGCAATCACTTGAAGAAGAAAAGACAGTTACCTTTTCCTTAACTGGTATTCTTTGAAATGTATTGTTCATGTCCATTCCATATCCTGCCCTCCTTCCCCTTTGTTGGAGTTGTCTGGCAAGAAGGAACTGAGGGTGCAGGGAGTGTGCAGCTTCCCTTATACCACGCCATAGAGGTGTCACTAGGGGCGCTCCGGGGAAAAACTTCCAGCTCCGGTGCATGTGGTGAGCACGCACACCTATTGTGGAATGGACATGAACAACACATCTTGAACACCAGTTACGGAAAAGGTAATGGTCTTCCCTTCCCTCCTACATGCCTGTGCGATGGTGTGTTCCAGGAAAACTCTGCTCAAGCATAGTTGGGAGTCAGTTGCATTTTCCCCAATTGAATGTAGTGCAGCAGCAAATTAATGATGCTTTTCTGTAGCAGTGTGGCTGCAGAGAGGAGGAGGCAGCTCCAATCCCAATTCAGTAGTTCCTGCTACCACATCCAACAACCCCCACCCCATAAAACAATCCAACACCACCTCTTGCTGCCAAAACCAGCTTCAATTTCTTACCATGACTCAAAGGATTGTGGAACTGGGACCATGACAAGATGTCCTGCATGGAGAAAATTTGAGAATGCCTGGTCTAAATAATGGATGCCTTCAAATGATTGTGTGTTTTTGCTAACCTATTTTTGGATAGCTTCCTGATTCTGATCCCTAGAGAGCCACTGATTCCGTGACCTTGGGCAAGTCAGTTGGTCATCTTTATGTATCAAGAATGGTCACTTCCTCAAAGACTCTGCACTGTGGAGACCTTCTGTCTAGCAGAGGACAGCTACAGGTTCTGGTGTCCACTTCCACTGGAGTGGGAATATCAGGGAGCAAAGTGAAGTGCCTTCTTGCCCCACAAACCTTCAATTTTTAGGACTGAATGCATTGCTTTGGCAGCAATGTCAGATTGGGCAGTGAGACTCCCAGTCTAGGACCCATACAATAAACTCCTTGTGTTGCGACAGGTTGTTGTAATACTAGACAAGTGGTCAGGTCAAGCAGAACCTTCATGAAAACTGCATGTGGCATCTGAGTTGAGCTATACTGCTGGTTATAGGTATTCCATATTAGGATTATTTCAGTGATGGATCTCAAATTACTGCTTCTCTCCCTGCCGCATTTTTCATGCACTATGGAGCATTATATATAACTGCCTCAGTTAGAATGGAAATAAAATGATCACATAGGATTTGCGGGAAAACCATTCCTAATAGAATACTAGATAAAGAATAAATAAAACAAAGTGTGATGTAGCATCATTTTATTTAAAGTTAGATACATAAGAACTGACATTCATGTCAGATGTCATTTTGGTGGACTTTTGCTTTGCCATTGTTGACACTATTCTCTCCACCTTCTACAGAACTGTGCTCAAAGATCTGTGAACTTCATATTGTAAAGAATAACAGCAGCTATGTTTGCTTTTATAGGTAAGACGTCAACAGCACTGATGCTTCAAGGGATGTGAGACAGGCCACATTTTATTTAGAAATCCAATAAAATGTTACTAAACTATTTTTAAAGACAAAGTGTTTGACCTTGTAGCCCACTTAAAACTTAAGAAACATGTATTTACACTGGATATTTTTTGGTTTTATGAACCTTAAATAAAAAGTCGTCATGCAAAAAGCTTTATTTTGTCTATTGATCTTCTTTTGGTAATTCAGACCATTTTCAGTTCCCTAGAACTGTCCTTAATATAATGCATAGACCATCTATGCATAGACTTTCTATGCAAGATTTCTCATAACATTTGAGCATTGGACTGTCCCCTAAACTGTTCATGGAGATCATGTAGCTGGGGTTTGAACCCAACACTTAAGATTTGGGGGAAATCTGAAGAAATTAGAATTTTTGCCACAAATCCATTAAATGTGTTAGAATAAAAATGTTTAAAAATACTTTATAGAAGCTCCCGTGGCCTTCCCTTTGTTATCTTATCCTCCCCCAAATCCTAGCTTTCTGCAATTGTTGCTGAGACTTTTCTGTAAGTGATCTCCTTAATAAGAACCGTCCAGTATTGCAGCACCACTTTTCTGAGTGCTGTATTTATAAAGGAAAGCATAGGTTATCAAAAGAGATTATGGCACCTCAAGTATGGAGTTGATGGGAAAAACAGTGAGCAATAGGTGGGTTCTATGAGAAAATTTCAACATTGTCAAAAACAGGTTTTCAGCCAAAAAATTCAGTTTTTCTAAAGAAAAATCCATTTTGGGGGAGAAGTATATATTTTTTATGAAAAAATTAATGTAAAAAAAAAAGCTGATAGACAATATGCCCTATTCTACTAACCTTTTTTCAGATGAGATCAAGGCATTGCTTTGTAAAGTGAGAAATGTTAATGAAGGAAATACAGCAGAGAGAGAAAATCATTTAATTGAATGCAATGTATTTGGAGTTGTCCTCAAACATATGTCATATTCCAGTCTTTCCTCCCCACCATATTGTATAGGTGGTTAACAGATATATAAAATGATTACTGTTCATTAATATAATAATGTAGGAAACAATAGTAGGACCTGAATAAAAGAGGTGACAGCCATTTCTAATAATTGAGTTTGTGATTTATCAAGCAGTGTACACTTCACAGTTGTGAATTTGCTGTACATCCTGTAACCATTTGTTTTCGGTAGAGATTAGCGTAAGCCTAAAACCTCAGATCTAAACTCCAGGGACATTCAGCTTTGGATCTGAAGGTTGAGATTCTCATCTATCATTTGAGCTGGGGCTTTAAGAACGTAAAATGTCATGAGAGTGACAACACAGCTTTAGTAATGTCTACAAGATGTGTCCTCTAGTTATTGTTCACTCTGTTAAAGCTCTATTCTTAGAGAGAAGAATCATTTTCCTGAGCCACTAGGTACCACAATATAGGTATGATGAGAGACAATTTTGGTCTATTTGTGCTTCTTGACTGGGAAGGCATAGGTAAGTGTGAATTCAGTGTATATTTGGCAGCTAGGATACTCTGACCATTTGAACAGCTGCTTAATGCATTCTCTCATGTAAGGTTTGTTTGCTTTCTTGCTTGCCAGGTTTGGTGTATGTAGCATATGAAGCCTGAAGTGGATGGGCCAGTGGCAGTATGAGTGGGTTTTATATAATTCTGGTGAAGTGAGAATCTGCCTCAAGCAACAGAAGTGGGTAATGTTTGATAAAATTGGGGAGGGGGTCCATTTCAGAATGGCCATCATTCCTCCTGAGGAATATGGGAGATCACTGTTGGAAACTAAGCAGGGTTCAGAAGATACCAGTGAATGTATGAGAGGACAGAAAGCATGTTCTTTAAAGGTGACCTGCAATTTAAAAAAAAATTAGGTTATGCCCCCTTTTGTTTCTTTATAAAGTAGCAAGAAGGCCTGAAAGGACTCTTCTTGTTTACAAAGTTTTTGAATAGCTTTTTTTTCTACTTTAGAAATACCAGGCATATGGACTTCCCTGGTTTAGCCGGAGGACCACTGCGAGGTCTCAGAGCATGTTTATTGTACACTCTAACATACTTAATTGTAGGGGCATGAGATCTTGGTAACTGAAATTAAACTGTAATTCTTTGTGTTTTGTTTTTAACTATCTGACTAAAAATCACATCCTGTCTTATTTGCTTAATTTTCACTCTTTATTCTTGTGATGTCACAATTACGCTCATTCTCCAGTCATCTTAGTCTTTCATTCTAAACTAGGTCTCAATTTCTAGTGCAATACGCTAGGATGGGGAGAAAAAAATCCCACCTTTTAGGCTGCCATTAGCCAACATAAAGAAGCAAGAAAGAGCACAAACCCCAATTTTCATTCTAAAAGGCCTCTGGAATTTTATATTCTTTTGTTTGATCTCTGTGAGGATTGCTTATGTCTTCTACCATCTTGGCTGATTATTTCTGGAGGCATTACTCCTAAAAAGGTGCACACCCAACAGTGTTGCTATAGCATTGGTTAACATGAATTAGTTGTTGCTATTATACAATTCCTGGAGCGACTGCTATCTGGTTGTAGTTCTAGTTTGAATGATAAAACCCTGGGGATCTGTTTCAGAGGGACCACTGATAAGCATAATAATAAAGAGTACTTGCCATTCACATGTGGTGAAGTCTCCTACATTCACCCATCTCTAAGTGCATTGGGGATAAGGTATTTGGCCCACATTGCACTGCACTCTATAATTATTTGAAGAGTTCGGCAATAAACTGGATCTACACTTAAACTCTACAAAATCTCCATGTGACACATAGAGTTTTTGAGCTGAAGCCCACTTCAGATCTATGTTGTGTGATCTCATATCTTCTTGTGTGATAACACATGGCTCTGTAACAACAACAGAAATATTATTAGAATGTTATAGAAATCCAAATGGAAAAATCCTATAGTGAAATTGAAGGAGATCTCATGATAAAATAATTAAGGGCCATTGTGCCCTCTGTGACTCTCATTGAAGCTCGTTGGCTTCAATATGTGATGTAAATGTGATTCCAAGTAGGGAACTTTAGTCCTAGGAGAAAGCAAACAGTTTTTTCCACTTTCTGAAAGTCACTTACTACAGATGATTAGTGTTACCTGAATCTGAATTTAATGGGTAATGTCACTGTTTTTAGACTATTTGCAAGAAGAGTGCAGCATTCCTTTTAGTGATGAAGCAGTAAGACAATAAAAGCATGAAACTAATGGAATGTTTTCTATCTACAATTAAGTGCCTTTGCCTAGCATAAAATAGAAATTAGGAACTATTCCAAATAAAATGTATTTGAAAAAAGTGAAAAGAAAAGGAGTACTTGTGGCACCTTAGAGACTAACCAATTTATTTGAGCATAAGCTTCCGTGAGCTACAGCTCACTTCATCGGATGCATACTGTGGAAAGTGTAGAAGATCTTTTATACACACAAAGCATGAAAAAATACCTCCCCCCACCCCAATTTCCTGCTGGCAATAGCTTATCTAAAGTGATCACTCTCCTTACAATGTGTGAGATAATCAAGTTGGGCCATTACCAGCACAAATACAGGTTTTCTCACCCTCTGCCCCCCACACAAACCCACTCTCCTGCTGGTAATAGCTTATCTAAAGTGACCACTCTCCTTACAATGTGTATGATAATCAAGGTGGGCCATTTCCAGCACAAATCCAGGGTTTAACAAGAATGTCGGGGGGGGGGGTGTTAGGAAAAAACAAGGGGAAATAGGTTACCTTGCATAATGACTTAGCCACTCCCAGTCTCTATTCAAGCCTAAGTTAATTGTATCCAATTTGCAAATGAATTCCAATTCAACAGTTTCTCGCTGGAGTCTGGATTTGAAGGTTTTTTTGTTGAAGAATTGCAACTTTCATGTCTGTAATCGTGTGACCAGAGAGATTGAAGTGTTCTCTGACTGGTTTATGAATGTTATAATTCTTGACATCTGATTTGTGTCCATTTATTCTTTTACGTAGAGACTGTCCAGTTTGATCAATGTACATGGCAGAGGGGCATGGCTGGCACATGATGGCATATATCACATTGGTGGATGTGCAGGTGAACGAGCCTCTGATAGTGTGGCTGATGTTATTAGGCCCTGTGATGGTGTCCCCTGAATAGACATGTGGGCACAGTTGGCAACGGGCTTTGTTGCAAGGATAGGTTCCTGGGTTAGTGGTTCTGTTGTGTGGTATGTGGTTGCTGGTGAGTATTTGCTTCAAGTTGGGGGGCTGTCTGTAGGCAAGGACTGGCCTGTCTCCCAAGATTTGTGAGAGTGTTGGGTCGTCCTTCAGGATAGGTTGTAGATCCTTAATAATGCGTTGGAGGGGTTTTAGTTGGGGGCTGAAGGCGACTGCTAGTGGCGTTCTGTTATTTTCTTTGTTAGGTCTGTCCTGTAGTAGGTGACTTCTGGGAACTCTTCTGGCTCTATCAATCTGTTTCTTCACTTCCGCAGGTGGGTATTGTAGTTGTAAGAATGCTTGATAGAGATCTTGTAGGTGTTTGTCTCTGTCTGAGGGGTTGGAGCAAATGCAGTTGTATCATAGAGCTTGGCTGTAGACAATGGATTGTGTGGTGTGGTCAGGGTGAAAGCTGGAGGCATGTAGGTAGGAATAGCGGTCAGTAGGTTTCCGGTATAGGGTGGTGTTTATGTGACCATCGTTTATTAGCACTGTAGTGTCCAGGAAGTGGATCTCTTGTGTGGACTGGACCAGGCTGAGGTTGATGGTGGGATGGAAATTATTGAAATCATGGTGGAATTCCTCAAGGGCTTCTTTTCTGTGGGTCCAGATGATTAAGATGTTATCAATATAGCGCAATTAGAGTAGGGGTGTTAGGGGACGAGAGCTGAGGAAGCGTTGTTCTAAGTCAGCCATAAAAATGTTGGCATACTGTGGGGCCATGCGGGTACCCATAGCAGTGCCGCTGATCTGAAGGTATACATTGTCCCCAAATGTAAAATAGTTATGGGTAAGGACAAAGTCACAAAGTTCAGCCACCAGGTTAGCCGTGACATTATCGGGGATAGTGTTCTTGACGGCTTGTAGTCCATCTTTGTGTGGAATGTTGGTGTAGAGGGCTTGTACATCCATGGTGGCTAGGATGGTGTTATCAGGAAGATCACCGATGGATTGTAGTTTCCTCAGGATGTCAGTGGTGTCTCAAAGGTAGCTGGGAGTGCTGGTAGCGTAGGGCCTGAGGAGGCAGTCTACATAGCCAGACAATCCTGCTGTCAGGGTGCCAATGCCTGAGATGATGGGGCGCCCAGGATTTCCAGGTTTATGGATCTTGGGTAGTAGATAGAATATCCCAGGTCAGGGTTCCAGGGGTGTGTCTGTGCGGATTTGATCTTGTGCTTTTTCAGGGAGTTTTTTGAGCAAATGCTGTAGTTTCTTTTGGTAACTCTCAGTGGGATCAGAGGGTAATGGCTTGTAGAAAGTGGTGTTGGAGAGCTGCCGAGCAGCCTCTTGTTCATATTCTGACCTATTCATGATGACAACAGCACCTCCTTTGTCAGCATTTTTTAATAATGATGTCAGAGTTGTTTCTGAGGCTGTGGCTGGCATTGTGTTCCGCACGGCTGAGGTTATGGGGCAAGTGATGCTGCTTTTCCACAATTTCAGCCCGGGCATGTCAGCGGAAGCACTCTATGTAGAAGTCCAGTCTGCTGCTTGGACCTTTTGGAGGAGTCCACCTAGAATCCTTCTTTTTGTAGTGTTGGTAGGGAGGTCTCTGTGGATTAGTATGTTGTTCAGAGGTATGTTGGAAATATTCCTTGAGTTGGAGACGTTGAAAATAGGGTTCTAGGTCACCACAGAACTGTATCATGTTCGTGGGGGTGGAGGGGCAGAAGGAGAGGCCCCGAGATAGGACAGCCGCTTCTTCTTGTTAAACCCTGGATTTGTGCTGGAAATGGCCCACCTTGATTATCATACACATTGTAAGGAGAGTGATCACTTTAGATAAGCTATTGCCAGCAGGAGAGTGGGGTGGGGGGAGGTATCTTTTCATACTTTGTGTGTATAAAAGATCTTCTACACTTTCCACAGTATGCATCCGATGAAGTGAGCTGTAGCTCACGAAAGCTTATGCTCAAATAAATTGGTTAGCCTCTAAGGTGCCACAAGTACTCCTTTTCTTTTTGCGAATACAGACTAACACGGCTGTTACTCTGAAACTTGAAAAAGTGTTAACTAAACCAAGCTCTGAGGTAGGTAGAGTTTATTCAGGAGCTGTTCAGTGTCCTGTGAGATGTCAAGCCCATTCAACTGGGTTGTGGGCAGGCAGCTACAAGTGCTCTTCCCAGGTAGTGAGTGATGCTGTGATGCCTAATTTGAGGTAATTTAGGTGGCCCCTCTGTTGGACAGAGTCATGTGGAATCCACAGGGAGACGGAGGTGGTGGTGACAGGGAGGGGCATACGAGGGATGGTTTTGGGAAAGGGGCAAAATGAGGGAAGCTGCCAGTTTTACAAAAATGCAGATAATCACAAAAAATGTTGTTTTTTTCTTTTTTCCTGTACATGGCAGCCTTGAGAAGTGATAGGGAATTACACTGCTCCAAGGTGACAGGGTTGCTATATTCTAGAGGTTCCTCTATATCCTCAACCACCCTTTTTCCTGTCCCTCTTCCCAGCTCCCACTGATCCACCCTTGCCTTCCTACCCCCGCTGTGCTAGACTTCCACGCCTGCACTCCAACCACCATCACTAATCCCTCTTTCAGTCCCCACTGGCCCCTGATTCCCATCAATACCCTTGTCCCTACTGGCTCCGGTAGCATGCCAGCTACCTTGGGTATCCCCAGGCCCTCTTACTTCTCAGATTTGTGGCAAGTAAGTTCTTTCTTCCCCATTCCTACTCCCACTATGAGGGGAAATCAACAATTTTTTCTCACTGGTGGGAAGTATCACACATGGAGCTGCTGAAAACTTTGTAGCTACAGTTTACTCCACCTGCAGCACTATGATTGTAATACACCACTGGCTATGGAGGCAGCATGTAAACAGAGCAATAGCCCATTCCTTCATGATATCCTGATCCTTATTAACTCTGCTGGTATGAATTTGGCTTCTTATAGGAACTTTTTCCCCCAACGTACTGTTCCGAGGACTAGTCTTTTTCATTTGGCATAACCTAAAGTGGTCATTTTGTAACTGGCTGCTTCTTGCTACATCTTCATTCCTTCCAGTTTGTCAATGTTCTAAACTCCTTTTTCCCACCCTTAGTTATGAGGGGATGGCACATTCTCACAAGTGTATTTAAAAATACATTTTTATTCTTTTAAGCTTGCTTCATCATCCTGCTAGAACCATCACATCAACTACCAGATAGTCAGATGGGAATGTTAGTCTGGTTAGAATGGCAGCAGGACTCCTTCATGCTGGATATTTGGCTATACAATGTTCTGGCTCTTTGCCGTAGGTAGGAGCAAATATGGTTTAATCCAATTAACTTCACTCTGTCCTTTCCTTTTTAGCTGATTTGTTAATCATAAAGCTAGTTTGAAAATTACCATTGAAACATTTTAAATGGAAAAGTGGGGAGATAAATTTGTAAACATTTTCATAGAAATATTTTCCCAGACTTTGACCAACTCTAGTTAACTATGCTGTTAAATCTACATGTCACTTAGTTTTTTTTAAAAAAAAGTCAATGCAATGACAGCTTTGAAAATAAATTTCAGCTTCATGAAAAAGAAATGACAAAATAGTAGCTAGGAGATCATGGTTTATAAAATTAAATTAGTTATAAATTAAAAACTTTTTACTCCTGAATATTTTTCTTACCTAAACAAACTGGTTCATTTGTCCAGATTCCATTGTAACAGTATGATTTCCTTTCTCCTTCTATTATATAATAATGCTGGCATCTGTATTCTACAGAAGAGCCAAATGCATACTCCTTTAGCGATAAAGTAGTTATGTCTCCGTTCTCAATAGTAGGTGGACGGCCACACTTTTCCCCAGTTCCTAAATGAAAATATCTGTAGTTATGATTTTGTACAGATACAAATGTTTTTGGCTTTGCTATTCTATATGTAGCATGCTGATGGCACCAGTACAGTAACTCCCCACTTAACATTGTAGTTATGTTCCTGAAAAATGCAACTTTAAGTGAAACTATGTTAAATGAATCCAATTTTCCCATAAGATTTAATGTAAATGCGGGTGAGGGTTAGGTTCCATGGGAATTGTTTTGGGGCAGACAAAAGGCATTATATACTGTACAGTACTGTGCTGTACTGTGGTTGGGAAGTGCCCCTGGCTTACCCCACACAGGCACAGCCCGCTGCAGGCAAGGACGCTAGGAAGCACCTTCGCAGGAGCAGTGGCAGCTTACCCAGAGAAGAACAGGCCCTGACTTTGCTGGGGGATGCTCCAGGCTCACCTCTTCCTGTCCCCGCTCCACTCCAGGCCTGCTCTTCCCACCCCATCTCCTCTCTGGAGTATGCTGCATCCCCGCTTCTCCCCTCTTCCCCCTCTGCCCTAAAAACCCCCAAACTCCTAAGCGCTGCCAAGCAACTGTTTGGTGACTCTTAGGACTTTCTGGGAGGGAGGAGGAGTGGAGATGCGGCCCTTCCCCGTTCCTCCCCCTCCCTCCCAGCACTTCCCCCACCGCCAAACAGCTGTTTGGCCGTGGGGGAAGTGCTGGGAAGGAGGTGGAGAAGAGGACCTTGTGCAATTCTCCTTTGTAAAGTTGCTGCTCTTCCACAAAATCTTGCATGCAGTGGACAGAGCAGGCAGCCAAACGACGTTATAAGGGAGCATTGCACAACTTTAAATGAGCATGTTCCCTAATTGAGCAGTGACCTAACTTTGAAACAACGGTAAGTGGAAGGACGTTAGGTGAGGAGTTACTGTATTCATCTGTCACAATGCTCTGAATTTTTTGGCTTTTCAGGCCTAATCCAGCTCTCACTGAAATCAATAGTTTAGTTATGGGGCAAGATCAAACTGGTATACATTTAAGCAAGGTCCTAAATGCTACTCTAACACACAGTTATACAACATCTATGGTCATAAGTTCCTTTATTTTGGAAATCATGGAATAAACTGCATTGAATTGGTCATTAATAAACATAATCTGCACTCTTAATCCTTTCAGTTTTGTGCACATAATCTACATGACTGGTTTAGTTCGCTGATCTAATTGATCCAGGATGATACCAGAAAATTCCTTCCTGCCTTGCAGTTACCTAAACTGCCAGTTTTACAAAAATGCATGTAACCACACAAAAAGTTTTTCTCCAGTATTTGGTGGCCTTGAGCAGGCATGAGAAGTGATTAAGGAATTACACTGTTCCAAGGTGCAAGGTTTGCTATATTCAGTCCTAGACAAGTAGTTCCCAGATCGCTTGGGCTATAATCCCATCTGAGCTCCTACAGGGCTTGGGTGAATCACATCTTTACACATGGAAACTTTGGATGAAACATCAGGATCTCACGGGAGGTCAAATGTTGCATTTGAGCTAAATTTCCATAGTAAACAAAGTATGTTGTTATGAGTCTGAACCCTGCTTGCCTGACACCGAACTTGTGTGAGGAATGGGACACCATGCACATGAGCCTGGCCTCTGGCAGGTAGCCTAAGATATTCAGGCTCTAGGATACTAAATCCCTGGCTATTTTCAAGTATGGCAAAACCCTCCCACCCTTCAAATGAAAGGATTGTCGGGAAAGTCCAGGTTGAAACTCCGCTTTAAGTAGGTTACTCCCTGGTAGAGAAGACCAAGGCATTTTCTATGGGTTTCAGACCTGGACTGTTGAATTAATGTTGAAACTCTCCCCCTACTTCTGTCTATTAAATAAAGCTTTTTGTCTCTGTAAAAGGAAACATATGTTTTTGAAAGAAGTGGGCTTTCTGCCCACGTTTACCTTTGTCAGTGTTTCACTGGACCAGCTTGGCTGGTGCCAGAGTTT
This sequence comes from Lepidochelys kempii, assembly GCF_965140285.1. NCBI lineage: Eukaryota > Metazoa > Chordata > Testudines > Cheloniidae > Lepidochelys > Lepidochelys kempii. The sequence goes on along the minus strand of NC_136387.1, from coordinate 63,730,287 downwards.
TTAAAGCTATTTGCTTAATTAAATAGAAACATGAAAAGGGTGATTTTTTCAGGAAGTCCTGAATTACCAAGTCCCAAATAAATCTGAAAGGAAGACTGATTTGCTTAACTGTGCCCAGAACCAACATTAACCCACTACACGTATGCTCCCTTCCTTATTGCTCAAATGTATTTGAGGAAAAGAACTGATATAGAACTAAGTACATTTACCAGATATACAAGTTGGTAAATCCATGTGTCCATCTACACACTTGACGAAGTAGGGGATTTTAAGGTCAGAATGTTCACCACAAAGAAATTCCATTGTTTGGTCACTTTGAATCAATACTGTACGTCTTCGGCCATTGGACAGAAGCAATTTTTTTGTTTCCAGTTGTTGCCTTGTGATAATACATGGAGCTTTAAATAGAAAAGAGTTAGACTTTTTATCTACTTTTTGTGCGTTGCTATCTCCTCCCACGTTAACACAGTACTGCAGATTCCATACTACTAGAGACATCTTCCCTTTTTGTTTACCACACAGAGAATGAATGATGCTTAACAAAGAAAAAGTGGACTACTTTCAAAAGTTGTTAGATCAGGGAACTGTAAATCACAACTCCCATGTTCTAGTGCCACCTCGACTATTAATTTGCTGTGTGGTCTTGGCAAGTTCCTTAATTTCGTTGCCCCAGTTTCTCCATTCTTGTAATGGGGACAGTAACTTCCCATTGTTAAAGAATGTATGAAAGGTATTCTAATATAAAGTATTGTTAAGCAAAGCCAATAGGATACTGTTATCTACGCTTTCCATACCAGATAATCTGCCATTTACTATCTATCAATTAGATAGTCCTGTTCACTGATCAGTATTCAGCGCTATCTAAAATTAAATAGTGTATGATGCTTCAGCATGATCCTTTGATACCAGTGAAGTCAATGGGAATTTTGCCATTGCATTGTATGGGAGCAGGATCAGAAACTATGGGAGTGCTGGAAACATTAAGTAGCCACTCATAGAATAGTATCCATTATTAAATAATACTATGAGACAAGAGCGGGACATTATTCCCTACCTACTTTAGTCCAATGAATTAAGAACCAAAACATTATCCTACCCAAGCACTTTGGAGGAGGTGTCCATTTTTCTCCACTGCACGTTATCCTTTCAGGTCCCGCCAGAGTGTATCCTGGGTAGCATCTGTAGTGAACAACATCACCCTCCTGATATTCTGCTTTCTCCCCACTGACAATTTCTGCCAAATCGATGTCAGGTGGATGTGGACACACTTGAACTGCAACACACACATGTGTTAATCTATTACTGATGGGGGTCGAGGGGGAACCAAATTGAAGCAACAGTGTTGCATCAATTTTATGTGGTAAGTTCTTTGGGGTAAAAATTATTTCTTATGTTAAATGCTGTAGAATCACAATGAGGCTCTGATCTTGGCTGGGGTCTTTGTGGCTAGAACAAAACAAATAATAATTAATGGGGGATATTTCCATCATCAAAATTGATGAAAATAAAAGTCTGATGTGAGAACTTCATGAATGTTCGATCGGACTTGCGGAAACACTGCTCCTCTCATTTTCTGTGTTAGAACATTATTTTCGATGACGTACATCCATAGGAAGAAGCTCCAGTTAATTGACATAAGAAAAGAAGTAATATTGTTTGTTTGTAATTAATATCTTGATCTTAAAGTTGATACATCATTAAGTGATGAGAATAGGTGGAAGGGGATCTAAATACAAGTTTAAGCTAGGCTATGGTGATCTAATTTACACCACTGTACAACATTATCTTTGAATATGGGTCATATTCCTTATAAGCTTTCCACATCACCACATTTTCTTATATTTCTAAGGCCCGGATCTGGCACCATTACAGTCAGTGAGAGCTTTGACACTGACTTCATTGAGTACAGGATCAAGCTCTGAATGAATAGCAGATATATTTTACGGTATGAAGAATGCCTTCCTGCCTCTCTGTTTGGGATAATTGCTTAGAAAGGCAAGTCCTCCTCAGCACTCATGTTGATCCAGAACACCATTCTAGCCCTTTCCTTGGAGGAGGCAGAATAGCATTCCGGTATTTCTGATAATTGTAAAGTAAACCAATGATTATTCATGCTAAAATATCGGAATTTTCATTAGTGCGCTTTTTCAAAAATCCTGTATCACAACCCTACTAATTCCAGCTTTTTGCCAGCATCAGTTTATCAAAAAGACAAATGATAAATTGTCTACTTCATAAATATGTAATGCTGTCAGAAAAAGGGTGTCAAAGAGTGCGAAGGCCTGGCTTGTCCATACGTGAAGAAGTGGCTTGCAAAGCATCAATCTGCGGAAGACACAAAATCACTGAAAAAGATACCTGAAGAGGCAGCACAAGCAGCAAACTGATATCGTATTTGGGTAGACAATGAAGAATATGGTGTGCGTACATATAGCATCTTTCAGGTGTGCAATAAAAACGTACATTACTATTATAAGAGATTCTTGCTGTTGAAATTGTGTGTTCTGGCACTTCTTTTTTTTAGGATTCAAACTGTGGTTCTTCTTCATTTTAGGTACTGTGAGAAATTTTACCTGGTTTTGTATTACCAAACTTGAGAGTTTGGTATCTGTTTTAAGAACACATTACACTCCACATTATTTATACAACTGATTGATTGAAAAACCATCAAGTGTTTTAATAATCAAATAAACACAATGTGTCTGAGGGGAAAAAAGAACTAGCAGAAGTTAATCTTAAATGAAAGCTTTCTTACCAGTACATGTAGGTACTGGAGACCAGCCTTCAGAGGTACAGGTAGTTTCATTAATTCCATTTTCAGATTTATATCCATGATTACATTGAAAGGTTGTTTTTTCTTCAACTTTGTCCACTATTTTCCCATTTTCTATCCTTCCGCATTGTATTGCTGAACAACAACAGAGCAACATAACCAAAAAGACTATTGCAGATAATATACAGGAATTCATGGTGTACTGTATACAACATATTGTACTACCATAATAGTTAGCAATGCATTATTAGTAGAGCTAGTCAGTTTAGAAAAATAAATTTTTGACCTTTGTTTTCTCAAAAAGCACAAAATATTTTGTGAAAAAACTTGATTTTTATGACAAGTTTATTTGAAAATTTTTGAAATGTCAATGAAATTTTTTTTTGAAAACTTTAAGCATTTTTTGAACAGGGTAAAATTGTTTTTAAAGCACCTGGACTTTCTACAGTGACTTACGCACTCAGGACCCAGAGTCCCATTGGCTTTCAGTGGTAGTTAGGAGCCGAGGTGTCGAAGTCACTTTGAAATTGGGACTTAGGCTTTAACTCACATAGGTGTTTCTGAAAACATTACCCCAGATTCTCTAGATCTAATTAAGTCACTGACACAAACTCAAAGTTAATTATAGCTCATATGAAAGTACTGGAAACATGAGCAGACAAAAACTCTGTTGACACTTAAAATACACCTATTCTCAGGGTCCTTGATTAAAACATGGTCGTTCTCTAAACTGAGTACGAACATGGTTGCAATATACAGCATAAACTGGACATTATCTGTGTTTTGTAACTTTGGCTTGACTAAGTGAAGGCAAATTGAAAATTCTCACTAATGAGCAAATTCCTTTTTAAAACAGGAAGAGAATCCAAATGTAACTACCAAGTACATTAAATTATTAGAGTTTATGCAATGCTCCTGGAGACTATCTTTCTATATGTTTGTACAGTGCCTAGCATAACAAGCTCTGAACCTGAGTGGGGCTATTACAATACAAATAATAAACAATAATACTGATAAAGTGCAGAGAAGGAGCTCTCTTCTCTAAAATAGTTGCTTGATTTACTCAAGTTTTTTGAAGGATTAGGATTGAATCTGTTCAATAATGCTAGACGAGGTAATGCTGCACATTACCTGTAGTACTTAAAGGCAAACACAATGACAATAGTGCTCTGAAGTATGTTGTTTTTTCATTTAAAATCTATGGTTAAGATTTTTCAAATCTAGACAGGATTTTAGCCATAGAAACGTCCCATAAATTAATGGGAATGATGTAGCTAAATCCCCTCACTGGCTTTGAAAAATTTCATTCCATATTTTGTTTTGTTTAATCCCTTCTACAGTATCTTGCTGCCAACCTACTCACCAAAATATAGGTGCTACATTAGTTTTATTTTTATAATAGCACTATTTTGTCTAATTTTGAACATGTTTTTGGCTAATTTTTGTGCAGTCCTAATTTTTCTTTTAGACTGTGTTTGTGATATTATCAGTGTACACATATATTGCATTATCCCTAAAAGGTGACAAAACTAGTTAAGAAACTGTATGGCATAACAGTGTAAATGTAATGGAAAGTCGTACAAAGTGAAGTGTAATGATATTCAAAGAATCATATATGTACTGAGTGTGTATAATTTTCTGCTATCGTTACTGTATCAGTTTTGGTCACTCTGGAGCAGGTGTTGTGACAATTTGGAGAAGTGGGATGGATAATTTGAGTTCTGGTTGACGCTATGAAATTGTTATGAAGTTGCTGTATCAGAGAATGCTTCCATATGGATGTGGAATCCACCATTTGCTGACAAGGCTGTAAGCCGGGGCCGGCAAACTTTTTGGCCAGAGGGCCACATCTGGGTGAGGAAATTGCATGCAGGGCCAAGAATGTAGGGCAGGAGGATGGGGTGCGGGAGGGAGCATGGGGTGTCAGAGGGGGTGTGGTGTGCAGGAAGAGGCTCAGGACAAAGGGTTGGGGTAGAGAAGGGGTGCAAGGTGTACGAGGTGGCTCAGGGCAGGGGTGCAGGGAGGAGTGCGGGTGGGGGCCTCAGGGCAGGGGGTTGGGGTCCAGGAAGGGTTCTGGGTGCGGCCTCCTGCCCAGCGCTGCTTACCTTGAGCAGCTCTGGGGTGGCATCAGCGTGCACTGGGGCCAGGGCAGGCTCCCTGCCTGCCCTGGCCCCGCACCGCTCCCAGAAGGGGCGGGCACCACATCCCCGCAGGCTTTGGGGGAGGGGGGTGCAGAGGACTCCGTGCACTGCCCTCGCCTGTGAGTACCTTCCCCGAAGCTCCCATTGGCTGCTGTCCCCCGTTACCAGCCAGTTATTCAAAAAGCAGCTTCCAGGGTGTATCATAGGGCCATTACAGATTCAGCCCAATCTTCTCTACATCTACAATTATAATTGATGTTAATGATGACCCTGAGGCCCTGCAAGATCTTGAAGTGCCTTCTGAATCATCAAAAATTAAATTATGTTCAGTATAGTTTTAGTATTAAGTGTATTTTTAGTGATCATAGAATCATAGAATATCAGAGTTGGAAGGGACCCCAGAAGGTCATCTAGTCCAACCCCCTGCTTGAAGCAGGACCAATTCCCAGTTAAATCATCCCAGCCAGGGCTTTGTCAAGCCTGACCTTAAAAACCTCTAAGGAAGGAGATTCTACCACCTCCCTAGGTAACGCATTCCAGTGTTTCACCACCCTCTTAGTGAAAAAGTTTTTCCTAATATCCAATCTAAACCTCCCCCACTGCAACTTGAGACCATTACTCCTCGTTCTGTCATCTGCTACCATTGAGAACAGTCTAGAGCCATCCTCTTTGGAACCCCCTTTCAGATAGTTGAAAGCAGCTATCAAATCCCCCCTCATTCTTTCTCTTCTGCAGGCTAAACAATCCCAGCTCCCTCAGCCTCTCCTCATAAGTCATGTGTTCTAGACCCCTAATCATTTTTGTTGCCCTTCGCTGGACTCTCTCCAATTTATCCACATCCTTCTTGAAGTGTGGGGCCCAAAACTGGACACTGTACTCCAGATGAGGCCTCACCAATGTCGAATAGAGGGGAACGATCACGTCCCTCGATCTGCTCGCTATGCCCCTACTTATACATCCCAAAATGCCATTGGCCTTCTTGGCAACAAGGGCACACTGCTGACTCATATCCAGCTTCTCATCCACTGTCACCCCTAGGTCCTTTTCCGCAGAACTGCTGCCTAGCCATTCGGTCCCTAGTCTGTAGCGGTGCATTGGATTCTTCCATCCTAAGTGCAGGACCCTGCACTTATCCTTATTGAACCTCATCAGATTTCTTTTGGCCCAATCCTCCAATTTGTCTAGGTCCTTCTGTATCCTATCCCTCCCCTCCAGCGTATCTACCACTCCTCCCAGTTTAGTATCATCCGCAAATTTGCTGAGAGTGCAATCCACACCATCCTCCAGATCATTTATGAAGATATTGAACAAAACCGGCCCCAGGACCGACCCTTGGGGCACTCCACTTGATACCGGCTGCCAACTAGACATGGAGCCATTGATCACTACCCCTTGAGCCCGACAATCTAGCCAGCTTTCTACCCACCTTATAGTGCATTCATCCAGCCCATACTTCCTTAACTTGCTGACAAGAATACTGTGGGAGACCGTGTCAAAAGCTTTGCTAAAGTCAAGAAACAATACATCCACTGCTTTCCCTTCATCCACAGAACCAGTAATCTCATCATAAAAGGCGATTAGATTAGTCAGGCATGACCTTCCCTTGGTGAATCCATGCTGGCTGTTCCTGATCACTTTCCTCTCCTTTAAGTGCTTCAGAATTGATTCCTTGAGGACCTGCTCCATGATTTTTCCAGGGACTGAGGTGAGGCTGACTGGCCTGTAGTTCCCAGGATCATCCTCCTTCCCTTTTTTAAAGATTGGCACTACATTAGCCTTTTTCCAGTCATCCGGGACTTCCCCGGTTCGCCACGAGTTTTCAAAGATAATGGCCAATGGCTCTGCAATCACAGCCGCCAATTCCTTCAGCACTCTCGGATGCAACTCGTCCGGCCCCATGGACTTGTGCACGTCCAGCTTTTCTAAATAGTCCCTAACCACCTCTATCTCCACAGAGGGCTGGCCATCTCTTCCCCATTTTGTGATGCCCAGCGCAGCAGTCTGGGAGCTGACCTTGTTAGTGAAAACAGAGGCAAAAAAAGCATTGAGTACATTAGCTTTTTCCACATCCTCTGTCACTAGGTTGCCTCCCTCATTCAGTAAGGGGCCCACACTTTCCTTGGCTTTCTTCTTGTTGCCAACATACCTGAAGAAACCCTTCTTGTTACTCTTAACATCTCTGGCTAGCTGCAGCTCCAGGTGCGATTTGGCCCTCCTGATATCATTCCTACATGCCCGAGCAATATTTTTATACTCTTCCCTGGTCATATGTCCAACCTTCCACTTCTTGTGAGCTTCTTTTTTATGTTTAAGATCCGCTAGGATTTCACCATTAAGCCAAGCTGGTCGCCTGCCATATTTACTATTCTTTCGACTCATTGGAATGGCTTGTCCCTGTAACCTCAACAGGGATTCCTTGAAATACAGCCAGCTCTCCTGGACTCCTTTCCCCTTCAAGTTAGTCCGCCAGGGGATCCTGGCCATCCGTTCCCTGAGGGAGTCGAAGTCTGCTTTCCTGAAGTCCAGGGTCCGTATCCTGCTGCTTACCTTTCTTCCCTGCGTCAGGATCCTGAACTCAACCAACTCATGGTCACTGCCTCCTAGATTCCCATCCACTTTTGCTTCCCCCACTAATTCTACCCGGTTTGTGAGCAGCAGGTCAAGAAAAGCGCCCCCCCAGTTGGCTCCTCTAGCACTTGCGCCAGGAAATTGTCCCCTACACTTTCCAAAATCTTCCTGGATTGTCTATGCACCGCTGTATTGCTCTCCCAGCAGATATCAGGAAAATTAAAGTCACCCATGAGAATCAGGGCATGCGATCTAGTAGCTTCCGTGAGCTGCCGGAAGAAAGCCTCATCTACCTCATCCCCCTGGTCCGGTGGTCTATAGCAGACTCCCACCACTACATCACTCTTGTTGCACACACTTCTAAACTTAATCCAGAGACACTCAGGTTTTTCTACAGTTTCGTACCGGAGCTCTGAGCAGTCATACTGCTCCCTTACATACAGTGCTACTCCCCCACCTTTTCTGCCCTGCCTGTCCTTCCTGAACAGTTTATAACCATCCATGACAGTACTCCAGTCATGTGAGTTATCCCACCAAGTCTCTGTTATTCCGATCACATCATAGTTCCTTGACATCACCAGGACCTCCAGTTCTCCCTGCTTGTTTCCAAGGCTTTGTGCATTCGTATATAAGCACTTGAGATAACCTGTTGATCGCCCCTCATTCCCAGTATGAGGCAGGAGCCCTCCCCTCACAGACATTCCTGCCTGTGCTTCCTCCCGGTATCCCGCTTTCCCACTTACCTCAGGGCTTTGGTCTCCTTCCCCCGGTGAACCTAGTTTAAAGCCCTCCTCACTAGGTTAGCCAGCCTGCTGGCAAAGATGCTCTTCCCTCTCTTCGTAAGATGGAGCCCGTCTCTGCCCAGCACTCCTCCTTCATGGAACACCATCCCATGGTCAAAGAATCCAAAGCCTTCTCTCCGACACCACCTGCATAGCCATTCGTTGACTTCCACGATTCGACGGTCCCTACCCAGGCCTTTTCCTTCCACAGGGAGGATGGACGAGAACACCACTTGCACCTCCAACTCCTTTATCCTTCTTCCCAGAGCCACGTAGTCCGCAGTGATTCGCTCAAGGTCATTCTTGGCAGTATCATTGGTGCCCACGTGGAGAAGCAGGAAGGGATAGCGATCCGAGGGCTTGATGAGTCTTGGCAGTCTCTCCGTCACATCGCAAATCTGATCTGAGTGTAGGCCATGCGCTGCCCATAGTGATATATAGTGTCGTAAGATAACCTACTGTATAGAAAACATTACACCTAAATGTGTACACCTAAGTGCTTCAAGAAGCCAAGCTCTCTGCAGTGCTGTACTACTACGACTATACTTTATCCATTTTATTGTATTCTAATTCTTTTAAAATTTGGTATTCCATGGGTAACTATAGCTCTTAGTTAACTGGAATTTTTGATTAACTTGCACCCCCCATTCTCCCAACATGCCAGATAACAAAACTTTTACTTTTTACATATATTGTTCTTCGTTTTTGTGATGCAGCTCATTTGGTGGGGGAGCTGTGGAAAACAGTAAGAGAGTTTGCCCTCTACCTTCATCTCTGTAATTACAGCTGATCCGTGTTGCAGAGTTGCTTCCTGGGAACTTGGCATTGGTGTTTTGCTGAGAATTCTGAAAAAGGGGGTTGACTGAGGTGAGTGCCCTTTGTGACTGTTCTGTTCCAAGACTGGTGTATATAATGAAAGTAAATCAGCAGTATACTTACCCATTGTACATGGGCTGTATTTCAGTACATCTCGAGTACTATTAAAAACTGCAATGTATCTCTCTTTGAAGGACAATATAGAAGAAGTTAACCTTATTTAAAGCTCACTTACGAATGCATCTGGGTACAGGAGACCATCCTGAAGAAGTACACTCAATTCTGTTGTTGTCATTTTCTGCTATATACCCGGCATTACATTCAAATGTTCTTTTTCTTCTGTGGAAGAAGGAACCTGGCTTTACCCTCCCATTTTCTATGTTACCACATGAAACAGCTGAAAGCAAAGCAAATGCATAAACTCAGACATTCTGTATGTACTCTGAAATCTCTGGTTGAATATTCTGCTGATATTTTCTAACACAGCATAATACATTTAAAGAGAATGAAAAAGGAGTTAAACTTGGTTGGAACCATTTGGAAAAGCTGAGGAACATCTTCTGGGTGAAACAAAATGAAAACTCTCCTAGTAAAGGTTTAAAATGAAAACACTGCCATGGGTAACTAGCAGTGGAATTACTAGTGAAAGTTAATTAAGACACACAAATAGGCAAAGCAGTTTATATAACATGACTTTTTTTAAATTGAGCTCTCACCATTGCTAATGAATCTTGCTTGCTGCCACGATTTCCCCAAAATGCACTAATGCAAATATGGTTAGGCAGCCTGAACATATGGAGAAGCACACACGGTTGTGGTAGCGGAGAAGTTGCTGTGTGAACGCTAGAGCTAAGGCAAAGAATGGATTTTTCATCTTGGTGACAAAAAATGTGTTGGATTGAGCTAAAAATGTCCCGTCCCCCCCCAAAATTTGCAGCCAATAAAAATACCCCCAAAATTGTTTTGGGTTGAACAAAATGTTTCATTTAAATTCTGAGCATAGTGGAACACTTTTTTTTATTTTTTAAAATAAAATGTAAGAATTTTGAAACAAGGCCTTCTTTTTTTTAGAATCAAAAATTGTAACCCAAAAAAAGTCCCAAGAAATTATTTAATTTTTTTGAGACTTTTTAAAGGTTTTTTATTTATTTATTTTTTTACTGAAACAATTTGGCAAAATCAACACAAATTTGTGAAATGTTGCAGAGTTGCTGAATCTGCATTTTTCACTGAAAGCAGTTTTGGTTGAATGATTTCACCCAGCTCTGAAGACTAGAACTCAACCTGTGGTTGGTGGAAGTGGGTGAGATGAGCATGTCAAGACTATATCACCAATAACTTAGTGATGCTTAATCTCTGTGAAATATTATGGAAAAGGGACAGCAATGATGCAAAGAATTGTGCATTTCTGGCGTATTCAGCTGGTATAAACTAGCTAACAGCTAAATTTGGAGAGGAAGAATTTTCTGTATAGCTGTTACACAGACAAAGTGACAGTTACTCCATTAGCATCTTCAAAACAGGCTCTGCCCTTGAAGCAGCATCACTGCTTTACCTTGTCCCTCAGTCGTACTACCAAGTCACCATCCACTTTTCCTACCCCAATAGGCCTAGGTGGTGGTATGTGCTAAAAATCTTTTCCTTCTAGTTATCTCTGTACCTTTACGTGATCTTTTGATGAGTCTATATTTTGTTCATATCTTAACATCTTACCTAATGCAGTGGAGCACGCCCATAATACCAGAATGGCAATATATCCAAGTTGGGTCATCTCTGTGCCTCAAAAGCTTGGCCCGCAATTTTAAAGTGCTGGTGTAGTGTAGTGCTGTGTCCTGGACTCTGTCCTTACCAGTGTCTTTTAAAAGCTGACCTATTGTTTATAATCCCTTCACTGCTGGGCCCCACACTCTGTCAATATTGCATCACAAATGTATGCAAATTTTAATTTAAAAGCAGTCTTAGTTGTTCAAAAAGATCAATTTCTTCCGGTAATTCCCCTCCCACGTTTCCTTGAGCAAGTGAGCCAACTGACTCCCATCCAGCTGTATGGGCTCCAGGTCAGTAAGGTGCTTAGGAGCTAGGACAGGTTTTAAATCTAAGTATTATGGTATCTGAACAAGACTGATCTCAGCTAGGGTGAATACAGTGATAGATCCCACTGTCCCGATCTAATGCCTGTTGAAGTCAATGGCAGATTTCCTGTTGATTTTAATGAGTTTTGGATCATGCCAACTAAGTGGAGAGAAATTCAGTGTAATGCAAAAGAAGCACTTACAATAATTTGGACTGTATTCTTCATAAAGCTCAAATAAATTCTCTCTCTCTACCTTGATATTTAAGGTGAGGTGGTGGAGGAGATTAATACTCAGTCTCCAAAAGCATTTGTTGAGAGCAATATCCAGAGCCAAGTGCAACAGTACATTAGCCTTCAAAAGTCCTTAGTTTACTTTGTGGAGCACTGAAATGATATTGCTCAGCTTTAGTGTCATTCATGCATCCTAGATTTTCTGTGCTGTGCACTAAAAATGATTAAAATATTAAATTGGCTCTAACTATATATAGTGAAACCTGTACTTATTAGGCAATCTCCTGTCTTAAGACCATCCTGAAGTATCTCCAGACATGAAGAGTGCAATCATCTTGTACCTTCATTAGGAGGTCACCCCCTGTTGAGCAACTAATTTTTTGTCAGTTACTTGAACAGGTTTTTAAAACAGGCTACACTGCAATTTGATACTGAGATCATAGGTTGGGACTTTCATCTTTTACACAACCAAAAACAGCATGAAGAAACCACGCAAGCACAGCGGGATCCCAAATAGCCATGTTTATGAAAAATATTAAAAGCATACAGGGCCTACCTACAAAGATACTGATGTTCTGATTGAATTTTGATAGCTTCAAAAAGATAACACAGTTAAGCACCACTAGAGAGCTCACAAAGTATTCAAATGGATACTACCCTATACACTAGCAGGAGCCTGGGTTCAGTCCAGGCTGGAGGCTCACCTTCCCCTTTCAGACTGTTTTTTCCCATGGCCACTGGTACTATACATTTTTTACAAATAGTGGGAGAGAGGAGAAGAAGGTTGATAGAGTGGGGAAGGACATGAAAATAGACTAAAATTCGGCACCCAAGGAGGTTAATGAGAGTTTTTCAACTGATTTTAGTGGAGCCTGGATTTTACCCTAACAGTCAAGGCTTAGGGCCAGATTGCAAATGTATTTAGGTGCCTTGTTCTTTTTGGTTTCAATGGAACTTAAGTACCTATGTGCTTTGGAGTATCCAAGTAGGAATTTATCTGAATCTCTGTGAACCTAAGTCCCTCTGAAACCAAAAGCAGTTTGATGCCTAAATACCTTTAAAAACTGGCTCTTAATTGCTCTTTGTGAAATAGTCATACTTAAGAAATACTTAGAGCTAGGCAAATATTTTTGAAAGCTGATTCATTAATACTTTCCCAAATAAAATTGGAGTTCATGTTCGCTGTTGAATGTGTATTGTTACATTTTTGTTAACAAATATTCAGAAAGAAAGTGTCTATTTGTGAAAACATCTTAAAATCCTGCAAGCTTTACAAATTGTAACACAAATGGTTATGAAATTCACTTGATATGTGTTTTGTTAGTTTTTGCTATTTGTTACTCATTAACCTCCTTCTGAAATGTTTCAGTCATTGAATCGGTGAGCAGAAACAACAATGTGGTTTCCAAAAGGAGGTCAGGAGTTGTCATGCATGATCTGACCAATAGTCCAGCTAGCGTAACATACTGTTCCTGGCAGTGGTCAGAACTTCAGGGGAAAGTTTTAAGAAATCCCATAAAGGGCAGGCAATTACAGAAGAATTTGCTCACAGAGGAAATTTCTTTCTAACCCCCAATAGTTGGATTTATGCCCTGAAGCATGTAGGTTTATATGTGCCCAATCTAATGTTCATTGACGGAAAGACTTCTTTTCACTTCAGCGGACATTGGAATAAGTAAAAACAACAAGGAGTCCTTGTGGCACCTTAGAGACTAAGAAATGTATTTGGGCATAAGCTTTTGTGGGCTAAAACCCACTTCATCAGATGCACAGAGTGAAAAAGACAGTAAGCAGAATATATATTCTAGCACATGAAAAGATGGGAGTTGCCTTACCAAGTGGGGGGTCAGTGCTAATGAGCCAATTCAATTAAGGTGGAAGTGGCCTATTCTCAACAGTTGACAAGAAGAGGTGAATACCAAGGGACGGAAAATTACTTTTGTAGTGCTAATGAGGCCAATGCAATGAAGGTGGCCCTTTTCCAACAGTTGACAAGAAGGTGTGAGTATCAGCAGAGGGAAAATTAGTTTTTGGAGTGACCCATCCACTCCCAGTCTTTATTCAGGCCTAATTTGATGGTGTCTGGTTTAGAATAAGTGTTCTAGCTATGTAACTGTGGATGCTTTCGTTATTATGGAGGTGCTTGTCATGGGTCCATAGTTAAGATGGTGTTGGTATTTGTGCTGAAAGCAGGACTAAACCCACTTTGTTGCATAGTCTAAATAGTAATTTTGCACTAAATTTGGCTCAGTTTTTCTTCATAGGCTAATTGAAATTTCTACATCACTTCCTTGATGACAGATATTTTCAGGTTTATTTTGAAAGGCTTCATATCTAAAAATATTAGCAAGGTATTTTTTTTCAAAGTTCGCATAATGTATCTGTGCAGATAGAAAGAGACTATTGAGAGTTGCAAGAGGATTAGGGGAAGTGATTACAGAAGTCAGGGAATAAAACTTTTACAAGGACCGTTCCAGGAGGCATTGGTGAGTGAACGTAGCTTACAGCAACAGAAAACACCAGCTATCAATGTAAATGTGTCTGGTCTGTTTCTGAGACACTGATACTGCAGAGCTATACTGTTCTACTGCTACTAGGGATATGTGTTGCACAAAAAGGTAAGTTGTTACAATGAAAGACATGCTCTTAACTGATAGCGAGTGTCTCTTGTAAAACTTATTGTCGTATTTCATTTAAATGAATAAGTCAAAATACAAGAACATTATTTATTATATTGATTGCAATGGGCATTCCCAAGGTATCTGTATATGATAAAACATCCATCATTTTAGACAAAACTGTAATAATTAAAATCAATTAGCTCACAAATCATTTCAGGAGTACATTCCTTTGCCCTGTGATGTTACCCTAAACTTTTGGGCTTGGAAAGTTCAGGGAAATATTCAGCCTGTTAGCAGGGTTGCTCAATGCTGTTAAGGATGGATTGCTGTAGAAAGAAATTTTTTGTATAGATGTAACCACTGAGTAGTCAGTAATTTAACAGAATTGAATGGAAAATATTGTTGCCTGTTTGTTAAATAAATAAATAGATAAATAAACAAACTGAGAAGAAATCTTAAAATCTCATGAAAAGGCTAAACAAAGATAACTCAGATCTGCAGAGAAATGGAGCAGCTGTGAACTGCATATATTTTGTGGCTTGTGAATGCAGTCTCTATTCTTTACTTCCACTTTTGACAGATTAGAAATTAAATCAGTGCCATCACTGAGAGAAATTTGCAACACTCATAACCTCTGCCTTTTCAGATCGGGTTAACTCTTCACATTCCTCAGTGCTCTCTAGTGAGGAATTGTTAGGGCATTCAGCCATCAAATCAATGAGAAGTACAGGTTGAGAATTCTCTGTACAGCATATCATGTTTACAATAGCTTCTCCATTTGTGATACACTTTTAACATGTTTATGAAAATGGTCCTGTGGTGCAGGCTTGCTGTAGGGCCTTTGTATATTGTAGGTAAGATTGTTAAACTTTGCCACAACCTCCAAAGGCCCCTTCCATGAATTCTGCATTTGATACTTTTTTACAAGGGGTAACACCTTACCAAATCACCCACATCAAATGAATGAACACAGGCATTGAGATCATGATATATTTTCTGAACTGCTTAATTTTTAATGAGGTTTTGCTGAACAATTTCCATCATAGTCTCTAAATCTTCCCTAAACTTTTGCACATATTCAGCCTCTGGTTCCCCCTTTGCTTGAGTGCCATCCTCCCAGGGGTCTCTGATGCGATCCGGGGGACCTCTGACCTTTCTCCCATACAGGAAGTCAAATAAGACAAACCATGTGGATAAGTGGGGTACCTCGGAGTAAGCAAATAATAGAAAAGGTAACATTACATCCCAGCGGCTTGCCCTCTTTTTTTTGTACATATTTCCAGAATAAATTTTAGGGTCCCATTAAACCTCTCCACTAAATAATTAGCTTGAGGGTGTTATGTGGCTGTTTTCCATTGCTTTACCACACACATCTTCCATAACTCACTAACTACCTGGGATGTGAAATTTGATCCGTGATCTGGCAGGATCTCCTTTGGAAAACCGAATCAGCTGAATATAGCAAACAGTTGTAGCCACTGTTTTAGCTTCCACATTAGACAAGAACAACTGCCTCTGGGTACCTGGTGGCAAAGTCAGCTGCAACCAATATAATTTTTTCCCCCCTCTGGGTTGGGCAGAGCATAACCTAATGATATCTGTGGCCAGAGGTGCTGGAACAATTTGTATACAGGGGGTGCTGAGAGCCATTGAACCAAACTGTAAACCCTGTATATAATGGAAACTATTTCAAGCCAGGGGGTTTTGCAGCATCCCCAGCACCACTAGTTCCAGCACCTATGGCTGTGGCCATCCTGAAAAATACTTCCTTGATTACTGGTACTGGGGCAAGGGAGCCTTGCGTGACATAAGTCATAAGTCCTGCAGTATACCTTTACTTCATTTTGAATAATAGGCCAAAAGAAATTTTTGTTGAATTTTTCAGAAGTCCTCTCTGATCCCAAGTGACCTGCAAAAGGGCAACTGTGGGCTCGTAACATTAATGCACAATGCTTAGTGGGCACAATCAATAGTTTACATGGCTCCCTAGCACTACAGTGCACCAGAGCTTCTCTGTACATCCCTCCCTCTTCTATAAAGAACATCCTCCTGTTTCTCTGGGACATTACTGAGGACTGTGACTTTCATGCTTTCTGGGGGTAGAGGGGTGGTTGGCATCCTGCTCTGCAGTAAAATCCATTTGGCTTGCAAGGAGAGCTGTCACAAGTAGGGGGAAGACTCTCCCTCTCCTGCCGTTGCTATTCTCTGCTGCTAAGGGGACAGAGGTTTCCCCTTCCCCTCACCTGCCTTGACCTCCTCAGAGTTTACTCCTGGTAACTCAGGCTACATCTACACATCTTCAGCGTCATGGATGGTACATGTAGCTACAAGCCACAGTGAAAAACAGGTTGTGTCCACATTGCAGTGTGTAGCTACACATGTCAGTGAAAGGCTGTGGTGGGGGGAAAGGCTTCAGCAGCTTCCTGCTGCTGGAGCCTTTCATTGTGGTGAGGAAAGGAACTGGCAGGGAGAGCCCTGCCAGAGCCTTTCCTGGCTGCTTCCTCTCTGCTGGAGCCTTTCCCCACTGCCAGAGTCCTTAGCTGGGACACAGCTGATACATACCCATCTCCTTCAGGTGTGTCTGTATTCTTCTTTCCTAAGCCATGCCTCTCCATCTACGCTGTTACGTAAACCCGTGCTAAGGGGGCTACCTGAGTATGTACTCTACATGTTGCAGAAAGAAGCATGCATTGTAGATGTAGCTTCAGAGATGCATTCCCCTTTAGTACAGGTCACAATATTAACAGCGTTGGGAAGTGATATCCTATCATTCCCAACGAACATATCAAATTCTTAAAAATTCTTTACTTTCAAAGTACACTTTAAACCTTCCCTTTCCAATCTGATGCAGGCTAAAGGCACCATGGTTTTCAACTGTCCTAAAACATGTAGTTGCTTTATTTCCTCTCCTGAATCACATCTCTCCTGGCCAGGGAAATCTGAGCACCGGTATTTCATCAGCCCTAGCACACTTTACTATTTATTTTGGCCTTTTTAATGAACTCTTTGTCTACTTCCAGGAGGTCAGACCTGACAAAGTTAACCAGAACTCTCTCTGCCACCACTGAAATCTCTGAACAGGGGAAGCTGCATTAACCGGAACAGATCAGGGACTGAACTGGGACCCCCGTGTACTTAGTGCATTCCCTTCTCATGTGATCAGGGGACCGACATGAGTGATACTTTCTTGGTCCCTCTTTTTGAGCTGGGGTCTGACAATTAGGGCGACTAAAAGGAGGCAGTTACTGGGGTGGTGTGGACTTCACTCTCACCCCAGGGACAAATCAGGAACATCCTTTTACTCCAGGTTTTTGCCCTTCCTTTTGGGGCTTGTGCTCACTATATAGTCTCACTTGTATGTACCACAGCAGCTATTTCAGTGACTGCTTCCACTGATGCTGGAGGCTTCTCCTACACAGTGGTTCGCACTTCCTCGGAGTGGACTTCAAAGAGCTGCCCCTGAGCAATCAGATCTACAGGTTTTCCAAGGAATCTGCCCCTTTACTCTTTATCCATTTTCTCAAATAATCCACCATCTTATGCTCACATTCCCTGTGATGTAATTTATCAGTCTTTTTGAGATTTCTGAATTTGAGGCAATATGATGCTGGTGTAATTTGAAACTGTTTTTATAATACCATGCCTCATAGCTGCATTTACATCCATATCATTAAACACTTGCAAAGCTTTGCCAGTCATTTTGGAAAGCATTTATTCTCAAGTCATCAGGGTACACTGCAGATCCGTTTGAAGGTGGTTAAACAGTCTCCAGTATATCCCTGTAGCTAGGGGGCACAGTTTGTCCCACCCGTGGGATCTCTGGAAAGGATGAGCACCCGGGGGCTGAGGCCACCTGGCCTTGTTTTTCCAGTATGCTCAGGGCATACAGCCTCTCCTCTCTTTCTTGCCTCTTCTTGTTTTTTTTGTTTTTTTCCCACCTTGGGCTTCTGCTTCCTGGGCTTCACACCTTTTGTCTTCTAGCTCCAATGCTCACTGGTGGGCTACTCTGTCCACTGCCTGTTTCTGCTTCTCTGCTTCCAGGTTTTGATTTTTAGCTTCCATTTCCAGCCTTTTGGTCCACTCCACTATCTCTGTTTTCTGGACCTCTATCTCAGCCAGTTTGCTTTACATGGCTACGGCACCAAGAACTGTGTCATGCTGGTCTTCTAAGCCTGTTCCACCCTTGGGCTCAGTCCCTTTTGGTGGATCAGTCTAATTCTCTTTGCTGTTTATCCTGCTTACTCATCTTCTATTTTCTTTTGTTTTATCTCCTTTACCCCAAATCAGCAAACAGAAAATAACAACCCATAACCTCCTCTTTATTTGCATCCAATTTTTCTTTTGAATCTCTCAGAATCTGATTTATAAGTACTTGGAGTGTGATTTTTGGTTAGCTAGAGAACAGTGTACTGATCCTGCCAACTACACCACTGTGACACTTCATGGGCCACTCAAGACTGTGAGGCACCTTATCACCTGCCACCAGCTTGAGGGAGTCTTGCCTTTACTAGCTGGATGTTAGCTCCCTAACACTTGCCCTTGGGCTACACCAGCCCTGTCTTTGCCTTACAGGTTGACAAGTGCACCCCAGCCCCTGAGTCCCTTCAAAGTGCTCCCATGTGGTATCCAGCCCCTGATCACTGGATACCCACAGAAATCTTAGCTCCTCTGTTTCCGAAGGAACAGTGTATGTGAGTTTACTAATTTTACCTTAGCCCACTGCTCCTGTATTACTCACAGTGCTTGAGTTCAATTATAAAACAAAAGGAAATTTATTTAAGAAAGAATAAAGATTCAATTAAAAACCAGTGTTAGAGGTTACATAAAAAAGTCGTCAAACATGCTTTCTAGAGAGTAAACCTAACTAACAAGGCATTCTCCTAACTCCTACAAGATAATGTACCCCAAGTTCTTTCCCCAGCGTTTTCAACCAGTTTGGTTCAAACACTTTGTCATCAGATTAAGCCTGTTGCCAGAATGTCCTCACACACTGAAGGAATGCCATGGTGTCATTGTGCACCCTCCAATATACCAGCACAGACCTTTTATGTTCACCTCAAAATAGGTTTCTCCCCACTGTTTATCTCTTTCTGATAATTTCCTTCTGAAGTCTCCTCCAGCTACTCAGAAGCATTTGACTTAGAATGCTAATAGACTCCTACAGTATGACATAAAACACACAATGGTTCACCCTGGAGATGAGTGTCTCCCACCTCCTGCCTGGAGGAGTGTGTCGCAAGACACACTACCTTTGAGTGACCTGATTTTAGCTACTGTCCTCGGGAACATACTTTTTACCGGTTATATGTAACTCCTCACATATTTTCCATACATATACCTTGCAATAGTTGTGATGACCAGAGTGACACAGGCTCTCATTAGAGACCTTACATGACATTCTTTTGGTGAACTTAGGGGATCCCTATATACTCCAGTGCCCACTACCAGTTGGCATCCAGAGGTTCTTGGGTCACTCCTTCCCCCTTGCTTCAGCTGCTGCCATCCTTCTGCTCTCAAAGCAAACATACAAATAAATTCACTAGCCATCTCAGTAATTCTGCATTCTTTAAATTGTGTGTAATGGAAATTTCATCCTTAATGTTGTATTAGTTTACTTTTTTTGCAGCTATTTTTATTATTTTCTGTTCATTCTATTTATTAAATACATATTTTTGGGGTTGGACTCTTTGCTTTACCTCAAAAGTTTCCACATAAATAGTCATGGAGATGTTTCACTGAAGGACAGAGTTACTGAGCAGGACTCTGGCAAACTTTGTGAAGAGGTGTCTGTCAGAAACACCGTTGTCAGCAGTAAGATTCTTAGGTGGAAGTTGGTTGGTCCTTTCTTAGGTGGAAGAGTGGCTGACTCTACTCCAAACCCCAGGATAAGTTACCTGAGAGGCCTCCATGATAATTTTTGTCTCTCTAGCCTTCAAAACATGATTTAGTACATACAGTGCTGCTTCTCGCCAGAATTCAAAGTTCTGTTTGACCAATGAACTTCTGATCAATGTTTGATAAACACTTATGCTTGCACAATGCTATCCTCCACAGCCAAAATGTATGTCTCAAGACTTGGCTTCACTCGAGTTTTTTACTGCTAATTTACTCCAGGGACTTAATGCAAGCGTAAAGGGTGGTTTGGACACTTCCCAAATGTTTGTGATTAACCAGAGGTAATGATGCCTAGACTGATGCTTAGGTCAAAGCATGTTAGTATTCTGGGACAGATGTTTGAGAAGAGTTCAGGCTAGCTTTTACAGACTTTTACTAGCTTTAGTTAATTGGTAATCAATTAATTTGAGGTAAAAACTCTAGTATAGATATACCATCACTGTCCTGTCTACTGCACCTGCCAGCCCAGCTATACCTCATCCTGCTACCTTTTGAGGAGGGGAAAGCACTGGGCCTATACAAGTATCCTCAAGATCCTGCCACCTTCAGAAAGAGAGGGACCCAGCAACTTGTTAATCAAAAACTGATGTATGTGCAATAGAAGGGGGCCTTCATAAAGCAAGAGAGACAGGAACTATATTTTGGAATCCAGGAGATCCTAGGGAATGCCATAGAGAAGAAGGGAGGGTGTTTGACATTCAGGGTAATCACCAAAAAGTTCTGATCAGCTTGTGTTTTTGGCTGTTTAGTAAAACAGAACATCTGTGGCTTCTGAACATTGGTTATAGGGCAACTCCTATCTAAGGCTGAATCAGAGTTTCTCTTTATGGGCAATTTTTCAAAGTTCTCTAAAATCAACACGCATAGGGAGTTTGCCTTGAAAATTGCTGTGACATTTCAGGTGTAGGACTAGAGCATATGGTGCAAATTTGGAGTAAATTCATTCAAGGATTTCCAAGATACATTACCTCCCTCAGAAAAAGACTCTGCTTTCTAAAATGGCAGGTTCTTATTATGCTTTTTTGTGCACTGGTTCAGAACAAATGATGGGGAGAGACCACACAAAACTCATATCCCTGAACTCCCCCAGTACTCAGCTTGTTTACTGTACCTGTCTCTGAATATTAGCTGTTTAGTTCAGTTCTGTGGAGCGAGTGGTTTTTGGCCTGACAGTACAATGCTCAGGCTCAGACTCGCACATAGATGTCTCTTTGCTGAACAGTACATGGTTGGGCTAGTCCTCAGTGAGTGCTCACACCAAAAAAATCCCCCTGTTCCCTTGTGGAAGAGCCATTGGTCTGAGTAACCTATGTGTTTGTCTCCTCTTGTAGTACACCTGTTTATGTTGCTGTGCATCTCTGCTGCTCTTCTTGGTGGCAGGTAAAGTAAGTGGGAGTTGGTACAAGGTCAAATCTGGCAGTGCTGGGATGATTATCAAGGTTTCTTAAATTGCAAACTGGAATCTTTCAGAGAGTCACATTGCTTTTTTGAAATGCATGTGCCAGATGAAATAGTCCGACATGATTGAATTGGAGCTGGGTGAAGAACTGATTTGGTTGGTTGGCTGGCAGTTCTGAAAAATTGGAAAAAAACATTTCAGTAAGGGCAAATGGAATCCAAGAATTTTGAAAAATTTCAGCAAATTGGAAACATTAACAAAGGGCATTTCAAGTCAAATGAAATGTTTTTAATTTGGAGCAACTTCAGCAACCAAAGTCTTTCACTATGCCACATTTATTTGAAATGCTTGTGCCAAATGGAATAGTCAGGCATGTTGGAATATCAGTTTAGTTATTGTATATAGTGCATGGTTCTGAAGAAAGAAGAAAGATGATTTATAAAATCTGGTAGTCACGTCAATTATTGTTCTAAATGGGAATTTTTGAAAATTCCACCAAACACTTTTTGGACATTTGGTTCTCAATCTTCCCAAAGCCAGGAAATCCCTCTTTTAACATTTGAATAAGTCATGAACTCCCTTTCCAGCCTTTCAAAATGCCTGGTCTTTGGACCCACAGAAACTCTGCATGATCCCCGAGGTGAGCAGATTGTAGTCTTTAAACCCTGGTGGTAAAGAATTAATTGTTCATTTTGCATAATTAAGCTTTCTGAAGACCAACAGTGTGTCTTAAGCAACCTGTGTTTATCATGAGGGATGTCTCTGAACTCTGAGTAGTTGATACCTTGTGTTTGTCTCAGCAGAAGTATCTTCCACACCATACTGTGAGGGGAGAAATTCCATGGAATCATAGAGGGTAATGAAAAAACCCAAGTTGGACAGTATTCCCAGGGGAGTTTACACATGTTATCTCTGGTATCTTGATGTTGAAAGAGAGGTGATAGAGAGAGGTATTGAGTGGGAGTAGAAAGCATGATCAGTCTTCAAAAGCAGTTGCTGAGGACAGAATGCAGAGAAGCACAGAACTCAACATCAGCCATTGCAAGTACTGGATTTAATTGGTCAACCCTCAGAATGGCTTTGCTGAGCTGTATCATCATTCAGATACTCTGGGCTTTCTCTGCTAAGGGACAAGGTAAGATGCAAAAGGATCCAAATATTCAACAACACTTTAGCTTAACTCTTCCCTGGTGTGGGTGATATTAAATACACTCAATGCTGCACATAGTCAAGTGCTGTTACAGTGAACTCTCAAATATACAACTTCAGCTCACGTCATTTAATAGTGGAGACATCCCCAACCCCGCTTTACAAGGGCAAAACAATCAAATGTACAGTAAACAGGAGAAAGCCATTAACAACAGAGTGAATGAAAATCTTTGAAGGCAAAAGGTGTGAATTGAGTCTCATTTTTGGGTAGTGCTAGAGAATATTTCCACGTGTCAGAGCTACTGCCTGTTGAAACAGGGCTGAGTGCATCCCTCAAAATATAGCAGCGTTCAGAGTGCAAAAGCTGGTGAGCCTTCATTGTACCTCTGTATGTGTTACTTCTGTTATCAGAACAGTTGATGAAATTCATTCATATATTCATATGTCTCTTATTTATGTCATGCTATGTGAATTGTAATGATATTCATTGTTTTCTGGTTTGTTTAGAAATTGTGTTTTGTACCATTCCCAGATTTAGTGTTATATGGATGGAAGAAAACACTCTGGCATGTGGGCCTGATTTATAGATACAATGGAGACAGGAACCTTACATATGCTTATAGATAGTGCAATAGGTCGTATAGAGCGAGTGGGCATTTTAATTTCTGACACCAGACCTGCTTTGTCCATGCCCACGATGTCATATAGTAAAATATGTTTTGGAGTGATGACTTTCCAGAACACTGTCGGGTTCCTGAGTAGATAAGGGCTATTTATGTTTAGTGGTGGGAAAGGAGGATCCATCTGAAACCTAATTATTACAGTGGACCTGGTCTGTGGTAAATCAGGGTAGAGCAGTGAAGGAGTCTTGTTTGTAAGACCCTTGTTTCTTTGAATACTAAGGATTATGTTCGGCATTTCTGACCTCAGGGTTAATCCTGCCAGGGTCTACTCTCAATTAAATCAGCTTATCTGTTTAGAGGAAGGGGTAGACTTTCCACCTGAAATGAGCAGGGAGGGTTCTGCCCGGTCTCCTGATCTTGATCACAAAACCAGTAGAGCAGGTCCCAATTACACTGGAAATCACATCTGCATTTATGACATGGCAAGACTGTTGCACTCCTCTGGGACAATGCCATTACCAGCCTAGGAGTGTGTGTGAGCTATTAAGGCACTTTTGGTGAAAGGGTTTCAGCTGTGGGATGAACTTCCAGAAGAGATTAGACAAATCATATCTGTCCAACTTTTGGTCTCACTGCAAGACTCCTTTTTTGATATAGCTTTTCCATCCTAATCAGAATGACACTTATAATAACAACTACCTGCGCCCCACCTAAACAATAAAATAAATTTATCCTAAGCAGATCCGCCCAGCAGCAAAGGTAGGAGAAGAGCTACCGACTTCATCAAGTCCACACGGATCTCACTTTGACAATCTTATGCAGAAAATGCTTCTACAATGCAATCCTTGGAGTTAGAAAAAAAAAAAAAAGAAGATGGATATAAATAATGTTAATTGAAGGGGATTTACAATCCAATGTCCTGTTTCCAGTTAAACTTGTTTGTCTGTTTCTCTTTAGTAATTGCATGTGATCCTCCAGCAGTGAATAATGGAAACTACCGCCCTCAAAAGAGTGTTCAGAAAAGCGGATATAATCAGAGCAGACTGTAATTGTAGATTTCACTTTGATTTGGACAACAGGGAAAAGACAGCAGAATACACAAAAAATGGCTGGTTACCTATTCCAAGATGTGTCACAAGAAGCCTCCTATAGCATCCTACCAGACAGGGAGAAGTGTGTGCCTTATACTATCTGTTCACATGGTTGTAGCACATTCCCCTGGGTGTTGTGAAGTGTGTTGAAGTGGTGGCTCCGCCTTCCAATTGCTGTTATGCAATAATTTCGAAAGCTGTCACTTCCTGATTGGTAGGAAAAGCTTATAGGGGTGAGAAATAAAATAAGTCAGATCATCAGATTGTATATGTCCTGGACACGGGCTCCTCACTAAATGTCACAACTTGGCTGGTTTATAGACGGCTCAAGTAGTGACACCTGTTAATAGGATGCCCAACACTTTCCATTATAAGACCTAGTTTTCAGTTGCTTATAACTTTTTGTCAAACTTTAATCATTCTGGCTGAAATTGTCTATGCTAAGTGTCTTCCTCAGTTTGAATTTTGTTGGAAAGTTTCTGTTAAAATAGACATTTCAGCCATTTACAAGAATGAAATGAGGAAGAAATATTTTGTTTTGCGTGTGTTAAAATATTCTTACAAGAGTTTTTTGTTAAGGAGCTCTAGCACCCACATTCTCTGGAGTAGGACATTGAAATCTGGTTGGGGTTTTCACCTGGTGTCAGGGATGTGACTTTTTCTGTGCTCCCAAAATCTGGCCAAGTTATAAGCATAGGAAAATCTCAGTTTGCACAGTAGAGACTTGTTAGAGTTTGACAGATACATTCTCTCAAGATTCTGTCTGCACTGCACATGGTCCAGGGCTGCAGGTGTTGTGCAGGACTTCCCTGCTAATTGCTCCTCCCGACTTTGAAGGGCCACTGTAGTGCAGCAGCCAAAACTGAGAGCAGGGAGACTCTCTCATTGTTCCCATCGCTGGTTCTCAGTCAGGCTGGAGGAGGAAGTAGCTTGACTGAACTGCAGTGGGGTGAGGAGCCTGGAGAGCAGAGGCAGGCTATGGGGTGGGGATAAGGAGAAACAGCTGCAGGCTGAGCATTATTACTGTTATTTATTGCACCCAAAAGTACAACTGGCTCTTCACAGAAGATGAGGAAATACCTGGTACCTGTTCCAAGGAGTTTACAATCTAACTACTAGATATGACACAATAAGTGGGGGTGACAAACAGCAGGGATGGACTGGGTGAGGAAGGGCAAATATCACAGCAATATGGTCGCACAGTTGCTCACGTCAGAAATGTACATTACCATGATGAGTCACTTGCTAGAATTGGTATTTTGGTGTTTATTTTAGGCAGACCAAGATAGTAACATGTCTCGAGTTTTTAAACAGGAACACAATAGAACATAAATGCTGCTTACTGTTATGGATGCATCTTGGAGAAGGTGACCAGTCGTTCTTTGTGCATATAAGTTCGGTGTGCAGATTTTCAGGACTGTATCCATGAGCGCACACTCATGAAATGTCATCGCCTTCTTGGTAGGTTTTCCCGTAGTGACATATAAATTTACCATCTTCCAAATGACTGACAGAACACTTTCGTAAAGGCAAAAAGGTTAAGTGCACCTAGCAACTGGGCATTTTTTTCTTTAAAGTATCCTCTGACTGCTCTTGAAGCAATTCCATTCCCAACTCATCAGCTGCTACCCAAGGGTGAAAACCCGACCCCACAGAAGTCAATAGGAGTTTTGCCATTGACTTCCATGGCACCAGGATTTCATCCCAAGGCCCTAAGGCTTCATGCTAAGTCATTATTCACCCACTTATCACTGACTTGGCCTCAGAGTCTGAAGATTTGCTACAGAGAAAAACAAGTTGCTCCCTCCTGCCGAGATCCTAACCAAGAGCTAAACATGCTGACTCCACAACCCACCATGCCCCTTAGAGCCTGGGAGCAAAGAACGAGGCTCGAGACCAAAATTCTGACCTCCTGAATATTTTTTTTAACCCTTTCTCACCCACCTGCATGAGTCATGAGTGCCAGGAAGGTGTGATTGGCAACTATATTGTGATTGAAGTGTGAGCTTCTTGTGACTTTGTGCCTCTTATCAAGACACTCCCTTCAGTGGGAAAGCCGCTCACTCTGTGCAAAAAGGGTCCTCTACTTCAGACCCCCTCTTTGGAATTCACCTCTTCCATTGTCACTTTCTACTTCATTGTAACCACCAATGTCTCTGAGCCTACTCTCCTGGTACCAGAACTGCTATCCTGTGCATTGTGATGGTCTGAATTTGACTGTAAGCTCTTTGGAGAAGGGACCTTGTCGTTGTTTGAGCTCTGTAAAGTATGGTGCATACTTATGACACTATTTCATTCAGACAGAATTAAATTATAAATATTGTTTTGACACACTCCTCTCTTCTAAGTTTTCACGGGCAGTAGTTATTCCTGACAGCAACTTTGTAATTAATCAAAGGGGAATTTTCAGGTAGTTTTTCAAATGTAGAATAAAAACTTTTCAAGCATCCAGGCCTCAAAAAAAAGTCTTTTTCTAAAAGCAAAAGTAGGAAAAACCACATGATATTTCTGCCATTTCTAGCTGTAAGACAGAATAGTTCATATGCTCAAAAATCCATACAGTGCCAATTACAGTCCCAGGCCTAGTATAACCAATTAGAATTTCATTTTTTAAGCTAAAAAGTTATGATTGTGTGATGATTAGCCAAGCCACCCTAAATGATTAACCGCTCACTGGTTAAACTGTTAATCACTGAGGGCACAAAGCTGTAAGTGCGAAACTCTTAGCATTTATCATTTTAACTACTGCAGGATTGAACTGCATTCCAAACCGCTAAGAGTGTGGGGAGGCAGCGAGGTGGGGCGTTGAATCAGGGGAGTCTGGAACAGGCCAGGAAGAGGGAGAGGCTTTAATCTCAGGATGTGTGCTCAGTGCAGCTCCCAGGGCCAGTGTGGAGATACATTTTGGGGGCTGTTGGACCTGGTAAAGTCTCATGGAGGAAAGCAGGACCCCTCTTCCCTCAGAGTTTCAGCACCGTCAGAGGAGGTGATTTGTGCCCTCAGTGAATAACAGTGGAAAAGCTAGTGTAGATCTGGCAAGAAGGTATCCCAGGAGAAGGGCTGGCTTGCGACTGGACTCAGAATTGGGCCATATGCTGAGGTGGCTGGGGTCTGGAGCTGAGATGCAAGGCTGCAGAAGGGAAGCAAGAACTGGCTCATGTCTGGGATCAGGCTGTGATGAGTGGTGGCAGAAACAGGGCTGGAGACTCTCTGAAGGGCCAGGGAACAGGGTGGCAAGACTGTAATACATTTATAGGTGCTACATGAAACACTCTGAGTAGCAGACCAAGAAAACTTGGGTGTAGGTTACAGGTTTCTCCAACTGGAAATCAAAGCTTTCCACTACATGTAGTAAGGCTCTAGCTTTGAGAAAACTAGCCTGAGAAAGCTGTTCTTTGGCTAAAAAAACTTTATGGACATGGCTTTTTCCTCCCCAGCCCTGCAATTAGTATTCATCCCAGCAGCAATCTTCCAAGTACCCAGCCTATATACATTGTGTGTGTGTACGTTTCAAGATGTTGACAGAGAATACTTGACCTTGAAGGTGAGGGTGTGCGGGAAATGTGGGAACAAGACTTCCTTTGTTTTAGATGATAACATTTTCAACACCTCACAACCCCTCTGATGGTCTTTTGTGACCTCCCTTGGAGGTCACAACCATCTGGCTGAGAAACACTGGTCTAGTGGATAGGACGCAGGCACAGGAATCAGGAGACCTGGGTTTTACTCCCAACTCTGCCACTGACTTGTTGTGTGTACTTTGGAAGTCATTTCACCTTTCTGTGAGACTTTCTCTTCCACCCTTACAACTGAATATCCCCAAGTACTAAAGAGTCTCTGCTCCTGTTAAGAAGATTTCTCAGCCTACCATACCCCCTCCCAGGGGTCTCTACCACAACAGGTGATAATTGATCATTCTAAACCTACCAGACCTGAGCTCCTCTCTGCAACTCTTACTCTCAGAGAGATCCCAAGACCAAGCTGATCCCCATCTCTTTGCTTCAAGGATGGAGATGCTGATTGAGGGTCCAGCACTGGGGAGGAAGGAAAAGGAGAGAAAAGAACAACCCCTCTCCAAATCCCTCAACCTGTCTACGTAAGGTCTGTTCCCAGCCCTGGCTCCTTCTAATGCTGCTGCTGCTGCCAGATATGAGGAGGAGTCTTTTTAAAGAGACGCTCATGTACCTAGATGACAATTTTGGCAGGGAGGTGTAGGTACCAGAATGGAGCAGTGTTGTGACACCCTGCTCTCCCCCCTGCCAGCCCACCCCACCCCAGTCCTTGTTCCGTGCTGGAAAGGTTCGTTCTTTGTAGTATTCATAATAGTCATCTAGAAGACAGAGCATTAACTGTGGGTAGCCACAGCGTCTCACTTCAAAAGAAAGGTTTAAAACATATAATATTACAAGATACATGCAAGAAAAATTCAATTTGATAAGTTCTGAATACTCACTCATCAGTTCTCCCCTCAGCTTTAGTACTTTATTCTTTGAATGTTACATTAACAGGAGTTGTGAGTTCACCTTCTCCCTGTACCTTCCTTTCTTCTGTAGGGTGGAGAAAAGGGACCACAGGAAGAAACCCAAGATACCTAAGGCAACAACAGTCAGTAGAAAGAGTTCTGAAACCTTTCTGCTCTAGTGCTTGACATACAATGTATGTCCTTATGATTTAAATACAATCAGATGCTGGCAGTAAGTTCTTTTATTTATGACACTGACACCTTCCGAAACAATAGATTGTGACTCATCAAAGTAAGAAGAAACAATTAAAGAAAGATCCAGACATAATCCTAGGATTTCTCAGTCTTGTAAATTTCCCCATATGAACCACAAATCTTTGCCCCATACATGAGCACAATGCTCATTTGATGGCCAGGAAGAAAGGACCAAAGTGACAAAGGTAGAGAGTTCTTCAACCATTAAATTACTCATGGAAACACTTTGGTAAAGGACCCATCCATCTTTAAGACATTGTGCAATCCACCCTACAGAAGAAAGGACAGCATGTATCAATTTAGTTGGTAAACGAGGACCAGACCATCAAATGGGATAAAAGAGGGGTCAATATTGGAGCCCACATTATATAATGCAGCGAGACCTCCATATTTATTGTTGTATGCTGCTTTCCACCCCAACCCTGTTATACATATGAGACCCAATTCATCTCCTGCTCATCTACTTTTTGACTGTATCCCGACATTAACTCCATTGGTTATATTCATAATCCCATTTTTTCTTCTAAATTACAAGGATGTTTATGGAAGAATTGCAAAGGGGCTTTTACCCATTTCAGAGAATACTGTTGTGGATCTGAACAAAGATTTTCTTTGGAGCAGGACCATGTAGCATATTAATAAATTCCTCATTGTCCCAGGTTTCTGGCTCTTTCCATGCTCCTCATCATGGTTGCCCGTCTCTAGACCTCCTCTTTCTGCTATGTGTATTTTTGCTGTGTAGTGAGCAGTTCCAGGTGTTGGTTTTAGTACAGAGAAGGTGACAAAGTGCAGTACAAGTGCAATCCTGGATACAGCCTGATGGGAACTGAATGGATCACATGCAGTGGGAAAACCTGGAAACCTGCACCACAGTGTTTGGGTAAGGGGAACTGCTTTTTTGCTTTTTCCCACAGGCTGGTTCTTTCGTAGAGATGGACCCAAATCAAACCCATGAATTCAAATGCTCCTCAACTATGAGGGACCGGGGTAGTGGTACCAGAATTCAGGGCAGATTCCTGTGTCCGATGGACCACACTTGATCCTAGGATCCAACTATCTCGTTTATGGCTCAAGCCATATCTGGTCCCTAGGAATTTCTATTGATGAGATCTCTGCAGATCACCAAATAGTTTCAAATATGAAATTTAAATTAGGTGGGTCTCTTTTATAACAAGACAAAAGAACATCTAAATTTATTTATTTATATTACTCCATTTCTCCATTTTATCAAATTCAAAGATTTCTGTTGTTAATAACCCTAAATGCGAGCAACAACACAGGATCTGAATACTGGAGGCAAGGTTTAAAAATATCCATAACAAAGAATATGGCGATGAAACACCATTGTATCATCATAACAAAGAGAAGAGGGCTGCAGCATTAGGAGAAATTGGCAAATAATATTTATCAAGATCCTCATTTCAGTGACATCATAGGAGTTGATGGGCCCCCTAAGGCTGTACCTTGGAAAGGGGTACAGAGGGGTGCATCTCTCCATTTATCATGGCCTGCTTCACTGCTAAAAGTCCTCCCCTGAAAGCAGGGCAAAAGCCACTGAGTGAGGGGGATGTGCTAACTGGATATGCCTAGATAAACCTGGGGATGTGCACTATATACATACTACAGCTGTGGTGTGTAAAGAAGTGAGATATTCAACATCCCTGCAAAGGTCCAACTAACTATTGTTTATTTTTTACATATGCATTACTGTCATAGGCATGGAAGTGATTACAATTCCAAAATTCTATTAGAAAGTCCATGAATTCTATATTAGTGTTGCATTTGAAGAAGTGGTGTTTTACCCACGAAAGCTTATGCCCAAATAAATCTGTTAGTCGTTAAGATGCCACCAGACTCCTTGTTGTTTATATTAGTTTTTGTTATTAGAGAGGGGCTGTGAGTTGATTTTCTTTTAATATAGTTTACTAAACAAATTAGCTGATACCCTGCTAGTTTAGCACTGTAATGTTCAGGAAACTGAACATATGTGATATTTTTACTTACACTGTATAAGAGGGAGTCTTATTAAAAGCAAAGTATCCTAGAACTACTTGGTATTGTACAGGGGCGTCTCATCTTTTTAGGGGATACTGTAAGATTATGCTACTTGTTAGGAACTCGGATAATTGAAATCCTGGCTACTTGACTTAGACAAAGTTATATACAAACCAGATGGATGTGTATATTGGTTATTGCATAAATCTGCACATAATGGTATGTTGCTTAGAGACCCATGTAAGCTATTGTGTCACATCCATGTGACTGTCCCCAAACACTGTACACTGCCTAATATGGCTTTGATTGTCTCCTGACTACGTAGAAACTGCGTGCAGGTGAGTGATTTGATTTTACACACTTACTCTGGCACGAGGCAATGTCTGTGCTCACTTGTACTGAAGTGAGGTTTGGAAATGTAAGAGACTGATTCTAATGAGAAATCATTTATTCTTAATGCAGCATTGGGGATTTTGGAGCTCAGCCTACTGCTGATTTTGACAACCCCTTGAATTTAATTGATGAGATGAAATGCTTGTTAAGTTGCAAAGACCTGAATTCAGTGATCTGTGTATCTTCTCCTATAACTGTTGCCATCTCTTGACACTATTAACACCTAAAACACCTATATTAGGTATTTGTGATGTTATCATCTGTGAGGGGAAATTACTGAATACCAAACTTCAGTCCTGGCAGGTAAGTATAGCAGGAATTAATTTTATTGATTTATTACTGTTCCTTTTACCCTGCCCTTTCCATGTCTAAGTCTTCATATATATAGTGTGTATGATGTAGGATTTTAGAACTTCTATTTCTTCTGATGACTTTTTAGTGCCTCTTTTCATTTCATATGATTGATGCACCTTTGAGTAGTGTAGGAATGGGACGGCTGAGGCCTTTCCATCAAGAAATGGCTAATTTCAGCAAGTCCTGGAAAATACCAGCTACAGTATGGAGGAACAAATGGGCTTGCTGACAAAGTCTATACCAATCTGGTTCCCACTGACTTCACCAGCAGCAAGAGCAGGCCCTAGATGCACTCCTGCAATTCCTATTCACAAAAGTTCTTCGAATGTAAGTAGTCTCATTGGCCTCATTGGAATCTCGTGCATGCGTCCAGTTTGCAAGAGCAGGCCCTTGCTTGCCATTGGCCAATAAACATACATAATCAGTTTCTCCTCTTTAGGGATTTCTCTGTTTTAGGACTTATTTCCTTGTCATTTGTAATAAATTAAGGTTATGATTTCTGTTTTATTGAGTGAATAATTAATTTTATATGACCGGTTTCAGAGTAGCAGCCATGTTAGTATGTATCCACAAAAAGAACAGGAGTACTTGTGGCATCTTAGAGACTAACAAATCTATTAGAGCATAAACTTTCTTGGGCTACAGCCCACTTCATCGGATGCATAGAATGGAACTTATAGTATATATATATATTCCTTTTATTCCTTAAGTATCCCCACACCTTCTTGTTAACTGTCTAAATGGGCCAGCTTGATTATCACTATAAAAGTTTTTTCTCCTGCTGATAATAGCTCATCTTAACTAATTAGCCTCTCACAGTTTGTATGGTAACTTCCAATTTATCTGTATATGTGTGTGTGTGTGTATAGATATATATCTTACTATATGTTCCATTCTATGCATCTGATAAAGTGGGCTGTAGCTCACAAAAGCTTATGCTCTAATAAATTGGTTAGTCTCTAAGGTGCCACAAGTATTCCTGTTAATTTTGTGTGGGAGTTTGGGCTACTAGATTTGGACGAGGGTACATTCCCAGATATACATAGTATTTTGAAATTTTCTTTTGTATATGTGGATAAATGTATTTGTTAGTGCCCTATCACTGAATATAGTATCAAACTAGTGACCCATGTGTTAGTTATGGTTGAGATAATACTTTCTTGGTAAAATCCTATTTTCCTGCTATCTATTCAGTATTGCTAACCCCAAGATTCCAGAATTCATGAGACTAGTTTAAAAATAATGAAATTCATTAAAAAAAATACTACCTTTTGGGTATTTTTATTTACCTTCTGCTTTTTGAGCCTTAAGGTACACTGGGATCGTGTTTTCGAGCTTTTCTAAATAATTGAATTGACTAGAAACTTACTTTATTAAACAAAAGATGGGATTCCTCTGTATTCACTTGACTCCTGGAACTGGGGATTTAAAAATGCCCCAGATATCACTACAGATCTATCATGAGAGTTGGCAGCACTGCATTATGTGTTTGTGTGTGCATGTATGTATATACATATACACACACATCTAAATTAACATTTAGAAATACCTCTTTTTTCCTTCTCAGCAATGTGAATTTTTTCGTTGTTGTTAGAAATACATTTTAATCTATATCTTGATGAAGATAATGGGTCTGATTCCCCACTGCCTTGCATCTTACAAACAATTTACACCCTGCAGAGAAAGAGTACAAAGCAGAATGGGCATGTTTTGCAGTGACTCACTACAGAGCAGGTAAATGGCTGCACAAGATGAAGGACACTGAAAAATCAGGCTCTATCATTTTCATTTTTTCTGGTTTTTCTTTAGCACTGTGTAGCCTCACAAAACAGCAACTGGAGACCAAAAATCTGCTTCTGTCCAATGGCCAAAGACATGCACAGCTGATTCAGAGTGACCACACACTGGAATTTATGTGCAGTGAAGGATATACCCTCACCACCTCTTCAGTCAGGAAGTGTGCTAATGGGCACATGGATTTACCTTTATGTATCTCTGGTAAATCTGCACTGTATTTTGATAATTCAGTTTCTCAGTTTTATTTGATTTCTTGTGTACAGTCAAGTAGGTGCATGTAGTGTTCTGGACTGTGACACCCGCCCCTTCCTTTAGCGATAATCACTCACGAGGCACTGCATCACCCTCTGTAGGCATCACTTCCATGATGGTATACTGTATTTTCCACAGCGCTCCTGCCTCATTCAGGGTGAATTCATTGCTGTTCAGAGGGCCAGCACAAGGTAGGACATAAATGGTACATAGACCTTGTGCTGCTCTACACCAGCTGAGGATGAGGCCCTTAGTATTTTGGTCATTGTGCCTAGCTCAGCCACATGAGGTTTTTACAAGTGGTTTCCCTAACCTTGGACAAGGAGCCATTTTCCACGTGCAGTACCAAAGCCAAAAAATTACATCATAACCATTTTTGCATAAGATGATTATAATTGTCATTTTTTCCTTTTAGAAAGAGGAAAAAACTGTAGCCGTCCACCTACTATTGAGAATGGAGACATAACTACTTTCTTGGAAAAAGGATACACATCTGGCTCCTTTGTAGAATTCAAATGCCAAAAATTTTATGCAATGGAAGGACAGAACAGATCGTTTTGTGACAATGGGAATTGGACAAAAGCACCACTTTGTTTAGGTAAAAAAAGATACTGCTTTCTTAGGCTTTGAGGTTTATGGAGAGATTCACTGAATCAGACTCATCACTTGTGTAAACACATTTCTTCAATGTGCTTACTTGGGGCATTACCAAGAAAACCATACCTTTATCTTGTTTTAGAGCCATGTGCTATCTCAGTGGAAGAAATGGAAAACCAGATGGTAGAGTTGAATGGGACAGCAAATGAGACCATATTGCAATGGATGTACCTAAAACGTGGTGATTTTCTTGAGCTTCGCTGCAAACCAGGATATGCACTTGCAACTAATTTATCTCAATCTACTTTTATGGTGCAGTGCCGTGGAAATCCAATTGTCTATCCGGAATGCAAAGGTAGGTGGAGATGGGCCGTAGTGGATATCTCAAATATCCTGCTTTCAATAGAAAGCACTCTGCAATGATAGGAATATGTGAATGTGAAAGAGCTGCTTCTTTGCTCTCATCCCTACAATGCAGTGGGGAAAGCCTTCCAGACTGGACTTGTGTTAAGCTAATTACATTTTAGGGGCTAATAGACACTGTGAGGCAGAGTCTCCCTGCTCCACTCTGGCCCCTCAAATTAATTTAATAACCAAGTGGCTTTAATTTGTTGTACAACAATTTTAAAAGTGTAAATGAGTTACTGTCTGTAACTAGGCAAATCTAAGGCTATTTCAGATGTTACTGAATCTATACATGGAGTATTTAATGGCACTACTCAGAGGCTTTCTCAGCAACAGTGTTCGGAGCAGCTCAGCCCTCTTTTGATAACAGAACTTGGGTCTATAATGGGAAAACCGAGTTTGTGCCTGGAGCTTGGTTTGTCGCTATTGGTTATGAAAGTGCTGGGAGTGGGAGCAGTGTACAGATGGCATGCAGTGATGGATTAGTCACTGGGCCAACGGGGCCCATGCCCAGAGGCCCTGGCTTATTCGGGGGGCCCTGGAAAAATGGGCAGCCCTGTGCTCTGTTCCGCTCCGTCCTCCCAGAGCTCCTGCTGGGGATCAGGGAAAGCACCTGTGCCCCGTCCCCTCTCCCTGGCAGGGGCACTGGGTAGGCAGAGCTGGGCAAGCCCCTGCGCCCTGACCTTGCTCCCCGGAAGGAGCGCCCGGTTGGGTGGGGGGGACTGCAGGTGGAAGGGGTGGGGCCCACTTGCTCTGGCCCAGGGCCCCACAAAACAGTAATCTGCCTCTGATAGTATGGTCAAGTGCTGGATGTAACAGTTTGTAACTACAGATAACACAATGTCCTTTCAATTTCTATGCTACCAGCCCTGACACAGCATATTTACCAGAGCTGGGTGAAAAATGCAGAAGCAATTTTGTGAAAAGTGTTGACAGCTGATGCTTTTACCATTTTGCAGGGTTTGAAATAGAGCAATTTCATTTTTTTCTATAAAATATATACATTTTAATTTCAATATTTTGAATGTTATTTTTTCCCATCAATCCTCCTCCTTCTTTTTTTTTTTTTTAATCTTAATGCATAATCTCCAGGGTTTCATCTCACTTTTTCCACTCTGGAAATTTTGAAAACTCCTCCAACTTTGATTTTTCTACTCTGTAACTATACAAAGATGAAAAAAAGAAAAAGCGGAGGAAAAAGCCCTCGACACCATTCAATCTATTGTATTTAGTAAAAAGGGGAAAATGGGAGTAGAAAGGAGAAAAAAACCCAAAATTTAAAATATTCAATTTTTATGAGAAACTGGAAAAATTCAAACCAAAAAAAACACAACCAAACCTTATTTGTGAAAGTAATTGGTTTAGAAAAAAAGACCATTTCTCATTTAAAAGCAATAGTTTTGAATGAAAATTTTTGAACAGCTGTGGCATGTGTATTGCTCAATTAAAAATCAGTACGTCCAAATTCTATTTGGCAACTTCTTAAACAGCATTACAGTAAAAGTAGGGAACATTGTATCTTCCCTCCTGTGCAATTTCCATATGTTTTATTCAGAGATAAATCACAATAATTGCTGATGGACTGTACAGCCTACTGGCCTATTTTCATTTGTAAAATGTATTTGTCTCATTCTCATTAGAAAGTGTATGTGATCCTCCAGAAGTTGTTAATGGTAGATTCAGACCTCAAAGGAATGTATATAGGGATGGTGATGTCCTTATAATTACGTGTAATCGTGGATTTCACACTAATAATGACCAAGATACAGCTGAATGCACAAAGAATGGCTGGTTGCCTCCTCCACGGTGTAGCAGTAAGTTGCATTTATGTCTTATCTTGCTGAACAAATGTAAAACCCAACTCCATATACTAAACATATCAGATCGAGAATGCACTTGCTAACCTAGTATTTTTTTAAAATGTCAATTGTGGGTACTTGGTCAGGTGTTTGCCCCTTTCCTTTGACAGTACATAGAACTGACAGGTACATTTGTATTATTTTGTCATTTACAAAAATGGATTGGGTCTGTATTCCAGGCCATTTATTTTGTGAAATAACTTATTTTTCTTGTCTTTAAAGCTATGGATGAAACTGGCGAATGTATAAGCAAATGTAGATGTCTCCAATCACCATATATAGTAGGCTGCTGACTTGGTAAAATGCATTGGGATCAGTCAGATGTCAGGCAAGATACAGCAACTTCCAAAACTGGAGGATGACCTTTCCTCTCCATAGCCTCACCCCACACCCTTCCACAACAACTGCTCCTTTTTCTTTGAATGATGATCCCTATAGTATTCCACTGAGGGTTTACTCATGTACCATGTGTCCGGAGCAAGAGAATTTGAAAGCAGTAGTTCTTCTTCGAGTGCTTGTTCACGTCCATTCCACATTAGATGTGCGTGCGCCGCGTGCACGAGCGTTGGAAACTGTTCCCCTTAGCGGCTCCCGTCAGGCCAGTGGGGCCCCCCGAGTGGCGCCACTGGGCCGTGCATATATCCCCCGCCGGCCCGACCCCCTCCGGTTCCTTCTTACCGTCCGTGGCGCTCGCTCTCTCGTAGAAGAGCAGTCCCTTAGCCTTTAGAGTAGCTGTTAGCAGTTCGTTAACATACCTATTATGGACACTTAAATCATTAAGTGCTTGGAGGCTTCCAGCACCCATGCCGCAGGCCCACGGCTTCAAGGCTTGTGCCATGTGCCGCAAACCTATGCCAGTTAGTGACCCCCATGACTCCTGTGTATGTTGCCTGGAGGACGGACATCAAACTGAACGGCGTAGGATTTGCAAGGCGTTTAAGCCAAGAACAAGGAAAGAAAGAGACTTTCGTTTAAAGCAGCTGTTGATGGAGGCCGCATTGCAGCTGCCAGGCCTGGAGCGCCTGACACCGGCTCAGGCTTCCTCGGTGTGTAGTGCTCCGGAGCTGTCGAAAGACCCGGCACCTGCTAAGCACCGTAAACTGTCGGCCCCAGAGCGCCAGGCTAGGCCCCAGCACCGCTTGTCCTCCGCGGTGCAGCCCCTGGCGCAGCCAAAAGGAAGGCGCGGTCGTTCCCCGCACAGGAGGCCGGTACCTCCCAAGGTACCGAGCACCAACAAGAGTGGGAAGGCCCGGTACTGGCGCTGACACAGGTGGTCCTGGCAGCACAAGCCCCACCGGGCCCAGACCTAAGTGAGCTCAGTGCGGACAATGGGCTCGAGGGCATAACGGATCAGCCCTCTATGCCTGGCACCTTTGAGGCTGCAAAGGACCTCAATGAGCTGTCGGTGGCGAGCCCCCTCCCATATGGGGAGAACCCTCCGGCACCCATGCCTCGGGTGCCGTCGAGGGGTAAGCTGACAATGGTGTGCCACTCAAGTATACCATCCCGGCGCTGCTCCCAGAGTTGGTCCCGGTGGAGCTCCGACTCCGCGGACTCACAGTTGCCAGCGGCCCAGAAGGAGGTTGCAGCACCGGCAGTGGGTCGGTGCGAGGAAGCACCAGAAAGTGCATGCTGCTCTCCGGCACCACCCAGAGACTGGCACTGGGAGGAGTTGAGACTGCCCTCACCAGAGGACTCCCACAGACTGTCCCGGTCCAGGAAACGCCAGCACCAGTCCTGGTCCTGATACCAGTACTGCTCCCGCTCAGCCAGGAGCTGCTCGTTCTCCCACCGACACAGGTCATTGGCACTGCCATGGCCTTCGCGATTGGCATCACCGCAGTCCAGCTCCGACTCTGGCTGCTACAGCTACCCACACCGGGCCCCAGACAGCAGGGACCCTCAGGTGGGCTGGTAACCCCAATGGGGGCTGCCAGGCCATTGGCCCTTCTGGACCCTCTGAGCCTATGAGGAGCACCAAGGGGCCCCGTCCAGGGCAAGTTACTTGGTGCAGCGGTCCCGGTCCCCACACCGATGCCAGATGGTGACAGAGGCTATAGTATCCAGGCCTCCAGCATCCCCCCAGGGTAAATGGGAGAGACCGGCACCGAGTCCAGTGCCATCCCATGGACTCCCGCCCCGGCCTGAGCCGAGACCCCTCCACAGAAGAAGGGAAGCAGGAGGATCAACCGAGGGGGTCAAGCAGCAGCTAACCTCCTCGTCTTCCCGGGATGAGGCGGTGGCGGGTATAGAGGTGTCCAGCCCTCCACCGATAGACCCACCAGGAATTGCTGCGCAGGGTCGCCCAGAACTTGGGGTTGCAGGCCTAGGAGACAGTTGATTAGGAAGACTCCATGGTAGACATTTTGAGCCCTGAAGGTCCATTCAGAATAGCGCTCCCACTCATTAAGACCATTCAGTCCAACTATAAGACTATATGGCAGACCCCGGCCTCCAGCGCTCCAACAGCCAAGAGAGTGGAGCGTAAATACTTTGCCCCTTCTAAGGGCTATGAGTTCCTGTTCTGCCACCCAAGTCCATGCTCCTTAGTGGTCTCAGCGGTAAACAAATGAGAGCACCATGGACAGCAATCCCCGGCCCCTAAGGCCAAGGAGGCGAAACGCCAGGACCTGTTTGGCAGAAAGGTGTACTCATCTGGGGGCCTTCAGTTGAGGATTGCGAACCAGCAGGCCATCCTCAACAGGCACAATTTCAACTCCTGGGCCGCGGTGGGGAAGTTTAAGGACAACCTTCCACAAGGTTCCCAACAGGAGTTCATGGTCCTGGTGGACGAGGGCAAGGCAGTAGCCAAGACCTCTCTCCAGGCCTCCCTGGATTTGGCAGATGCGGCAGCGAGAACAATCGTGTCAGGGGTAGTCATGAGGTGCTTGGCATGGCTTCAGGAGTCAGGCCTGCCGCCCGAGGTCCAGAATACACTCCAGGACCACCCCTTCGAAGGGTCTGGGCTCTTCTTGGACCAGACAGACACGAGGCTGCACAGCCTCAAGGACTCGCGAGCTATGTTTAAGTCGCTGGGTATACACACCCCGGCGACCGAGAGGAAGCCCTTTAAGCCGCAGCCTCCCCCTCAACGCCAGTACCAACCTCGCCATAGGCATGAGCCTCTCCGTAAGCGAGGCAGGGATAACAGGTGATGGCGCAACAAGAATAGTAACAATAATGCGCCGGGCCAGAACCAAGGCCAGCACAAACCCCAGCCGGGCACTAAGCCAGGCTTTTGAAGGTGCGCTCGAGGACAGTGTACCAGACCAGTCACCGGATCCATCCCTTTGTTTCCTGAACCACCTGGCCCGTTTCTCCCGTGCGTGGTCCACCATTACGTCAGACCATTGAGTCTTATGCACGGTGTGGAACGGGTACTCGCTGCAATTCTCTTCCCTCCCTGCCTCACTCCCACTCTCTTTCCCCCTCCCTCTTCAGGGACCCCTCTCACGAGCACCATCATCCCTTCCCTGGATCCAGGGAACTGGTATGCTGCCCTCGACATGAAGGACACGTACTTTCATATCGCCATCCACCCAGCACATTGGTGGTTCCTACATTTCACCGTGGGCCAAGAACATTACCAGTTTGCGGTTCTCCCATTCGGTCGAGCCACTGCCCCAAGGGTGCTCACGAAGTGCATGGTGGTGGTGGTGGCGGCCTTCTTATGGAGGCAGAGAATCTGGGTGTACCCGTACCTCGATGACTGGCTCCTGGCGGGCTGATCCGAGGCGGAAGTGCGGGGCCATGTGGAGGTGGCCCTGAGATTGTTCCGCAAGCTAGGGCTCCTGGTCAACATCCCCAAGTCCACGCTCGTACCCACGCAGAGAGTGGAATTCATAGGGGAGGTCCTGGATGTGGTGCAGGCCACGGCAAGCCTTCCAGTATCCCAATTCCGGGCTATCCAACAAGCAGTGGCCTCCCTGTGCCAGTTTCCAATGACAATGGCCAGGTGCTGCCTGTGGCTGGTGGGCCACATGGCAGCATGAACGCACGTAGTCAGGCATGCCAGACTGAGACTCAGAACTCTGCAGGCGTGCCTCGCTCGGGTGTACCGCCCAGGCAGGGACCCCCTGGACTTGATAGTGACAGCCCCAAGGGATGTGCTGGACTTCTTGCTGTGGTGGCAGTCCCAGCCTGTGATTTGCGAAGGCATCCCCTTTGCTGCCCCACAACCGGACCTGACGCTGGTGATGGACGTGTCAGACCATGGATGGGGGGCTCACCTGGGGGACCTCATGATGCAGGGGTTGTGGTCCAGAGCAGAGCGGTCGCTCTATATCAATGTGAAGGAGTTCAGGGCAGTTTGTCTCACCTGCCAGACCTTTCACGCCACTCTGAGTGGTCACAGCGTGACAGTTCTGGTAGATAACACTACTGCCATGTTTTATATAAACAAGCAGGGCGGGGCTCGTTCCTCGAGGCATCCTATCTCCCGGGGGTACGAAACGAGCTGGCGGACTCCCTCAGCAGGTTGTACCACATGCACGAGTGGATGTTCAGGGCGGACATCGTGCTTTCGCTCTTCCGCTGGTGAGGGTTTCCCCGGCTAGACCTGTTTGCCACCAGGGCCCATGCCCAGTGCCCGCGGTTCTGCTCGTCCCAGGGCTGCAGCCCGGGTTCGCTCGCGGATGCATTTGCGATCCCGTGGAGAGGGGGCTTGATGTATGCTTTCCCCCCACTCACCTTGGTGCACAAGGTCCTGCTCAAGGTGTGATCCTCATCGCCCCAGCCTGGGCCCGGCAGCACTGGTATGCATCGCTCCTAGAGCTGTCGGTGGAGGCCCCAGTAGTTCTGCCCCTACACTGGGATCTCATTACACAGGACGGTGGGCGGCTTCTCCACCACGACCTACACTCACTGCACCTGACAGCATGGAGGCTCTGTGGCTAAACGCCCTGGAGAGCCAGTGCTCCCTTCCCGTGCAGCAGATTCTGTTTGGTAGTAGAAAGCCCTCTACCAGGGTGGCCTATATGTCCAAGTGGAAAAGGTTCTCGTCTTGGTGTGAACCCCAACAGATGTGGCCGGGCCCGGCCCCAGTGGAGGCCATCCTGGAGTACCTCCTGCACCTCAAGCAGCAAGGGCTAACCCCGTCCTCACTTAGAGTGCACCTGGTGGCCATCTCTGCCTTCCATCTGGGGTTCTCGGGGGGCTCGGTGTTTTCTCACCCAATAGTGGGACGGTTCCTTAAAGGGTTGGAGAGGGTGTTTCCGTACTCCCGCCCCCCAGTCCCTCCATCCAACCTTAACATGGTCCTTTCTAAACTCATTGGACCCCCTTTTGAGCCCCTCGCTATCTGTTCTCTCCTCCACCTTACCTGGAAGGTGGCATTTCTGGTTGCCATTACCTCAGCCAGAAGGGTGTCAGAACTGAGGGCCTTCACCTCTGAGCCACCGTATACAGTATTTCACAAGGACAAGGTGCAGCGCCGGCCACAGCCCAAGTTCCTCCCTAAGGTGGTCTCTCAATTCCATTTGTCTGCCGGTGTTCTTCCCAAAACCCCATACGGACCCGAGTCACCGCAGCTTGCACACCATGGATGTGCGTCGAGCTCTGGTGTTCTATTTGGAGAGCACCAAGCCCTTTCACAAATCCACGCAGCTGTTCATGGCCGTAGCCGAGAGGATGAAAGGCCTCCCAGTGTCAGCGCAGCAGATCTCATCTTGGATTACAAGCTGCATCCGGGAGTGCTATGAGCTCGCAGGTGTTCCGGCCCCGGCGGTCATGGCCCACTAGACCAGGGCACAAGCGACTTCCATGGCGTTCCTGTCACAGGTCCCGATCCAGGAAATGTGCAGAGCAGCCACCTGGTCCTCGGTGCACACCTTCACGACCCACTATGTGGTCAACCAGCAGGCCAGAGAGGACGTGGCAGTTGGCAGAGCTGTCCTTTGAGCAGTTGTTCCGTAACTCCTACCCTCCTCCAGAGGAAAGCTTGTAATTCACCTGCTTGTGGAATGGATGTGAACAAGCAGTTGAAGAAGAAAAAATGGTTACTTGCTTTCTCATAACGGTTGTTCTTTGAGATGTGTTGTTCATGTCCCTTCCACCACCCACCCTCCTACCCCTCTGTCGGAGTCGCCGGCAAGAAGAAACTGGAGGGGGTCGGGCCGGCAGGGGTATAATTGCACGGCACAGTGGCGCCACTCGGGGGGCCCCGGAAAAAGTTTCCGACACTTGTGAACGCAGTGCGCACACACCTAATGTGGAATGGATGTGAACAACACATCTCGAAGAACAACAGTTACAAGAAAGTAAGTAACCGTTTTTTTTTTACTCCTTATTTACTTTGATGTACTTAGATAAAGCACCTGTGAAAATAAGATGATACAGTATAAGTTAATGGCGCTGTAAATAACTATACAACCAACATATACACCATGATTTATTTGACAAAATGTGCTAGACTCAACCCTTCTGCAGGGAAGATTGTAGCTGTGTATTTTATCCATCCAAATGATAGCATGCCAAGCACGATACCATTACTGTATGAATGATATAAAAGAAAATGAAAACCTATTATGATAACTGGATTCTGAGTCACTTACATATACCACAGCCCTAGATCTGTACCATCCTGTAACCGGGCAAGGACTCACCAGCGGTGCCGCCTGCTGGTTGTCCTTGGGAATTAGCGTTCCAGCCTCCAGAGCGCCCTTTTCAGGCTGGTATCTCACCTTGCTGCTGGCTCCTGTGTCCCTCCCAGGACCCCGGTACCTCTTTCACTGGGTGTTGCCTCCTGGCTGTACCCCACAGTTCTGGATCTCCCCCTCCAAGGGGAACCCCTCATCCACTATCCCTACCTTGCCTCAGTCATAGGCTTCTGCCAGTCACCAGCTAGTCCCTGCCCTGGGCAGACTGCAGTATGAGCCACTCATCACAGGCAAGGTTTTGTTTGGACCTGCTGCATCTGTCTAACCTTGGGCTGTCCCCTGCAACCCCAGTAACTGTTGGGCCTAATGCTAGGCCGCAGCCTGGGGCTTTCCTGCCTGGAGTGCCCCAGCTCCTCAGCCCTTTCCCAGCCCTGCTCCAGTCTAAGTACTCTGCTTAGATCCCTGCAGCCAGGTCCGTCCCTCTGAGAAGCTAGAGAGAGTCTCCTGGGCCTCTGGCTCACAGCCTTTACAGAGCCAGCTGGGCCCTGATTGGGGTGTAGCCCCCCCAGCTGAGGCTGCTTCCCCAATGAGCCCTGCTGCCTTTCTTCTGCAGTAGCCCTCTCTCAGGGCTGTTTTAACCCCTCTGGGCTCGAGCTGGTGTCCACCTCGCTACCCATCCATTTTTGTTTCCTCATTTATTCTGAATTGTCACAGTCTCTTCCTGAAGAAGAGCTCTGTGTAAGCTTGAAAGCTTGTCTCTCTCAAAAACAGAAACTGGCCCAATAAAAGATATTACCACACCCACTTTGTCTCTCTAATATCCTGGGACTGACATGGCTACACCAACAATGTATACAACAGATTCTTCTCCCTATGCTGCCACCACCAAGCATGTTAAACAAAGAACAGGGAAAGAGCCCACTTGGAGACATCTTTCCCCAAAAATATCCCCCCCAAGCACTACACCAAAGGTCCATCCAGCCCAGTATCCTGTCTACCGACAGTGGCCAATGCCAGGTGCCCCAGACGGAATGAACAGAACAGGTAATCATTAAATGATCCATACCCTGTCACCCATTCCCAGCTTCTGGCAAACAGAGGCTAGGGACACCATCCCTGCCCATCCTAGCTAAAAGCCATTGATGGACCTATCTTCCATGAACTTATATAGTTCCTTTTTGAAACCTGTTATAATCTTGGCTTTCACTACATCCTCTGGCAAAGAGTTCCACAGGTTGATTGTGTGTTGTGTGAAGAAATACTTTTTTGTTCGTTTTAAACCTGCTGCCTTTTAATTTCATTTGGTAACCCTTAGTTCTTGTGTTATGAGAAGGAGTAAATAACACTTATTTATTTACTTTCCTTATTTACTTTGATGGACTTGGATGAAGCACCTGTGAAAATAAGATGATATGGTATAAGTGAATGGAGCTGTAAATAACTATACAACCAACATATACATCATGATTTATTTGACAAAATGTGCTAGAGTCAACCCTTCTACAGGGAAGATTTGTAGCTGTGTTTTATCCATCCAAGTAGCAGCATCCAAGCATGATACCATGAGTGTATGAATGGTATAAAATAAAATAAAAACCTATTATCATAATTGGATTCTTAGTCACTTACATATACCACAGCCCTAGATTTGTACCCTCCATT
Organism: Lepidochelys kempii; assembly: GCF_965140285.1. Classification (NCBI taxonomy): domain Eukaryota; kingdom Metazoa; phylum Chordata; order Testudines; family Cheloniidae; genus Lepidochelys; species Lepidochelys kempii. Next base: position 63,685,497 of record NC_136387.1, on the reverse strand, counting down.
TTTGTTTCCTCATTTATTCTGAACTGTCAGTCTCTACCTGAAGAAGAGCTCTGTGTAAGCTTGAAAGCTTGTCTCTCTCACAAACAGAAACTGATCCAATAAAATATATTACCACACCCACTTTCACTTTCTAATATCCTGGGAGTGACATGGGAACACCAACAATGCGTACAACAGATTCTTCCAGGCAGTTCTTTTCCCTGTGCAAAATCAAGAAGTTCTTTCTCAAATGTTTACTCAATCTTTCTTCAGATAAAATCCCAGTGGCTGTAATAAGAGTTTTGTTGAGTAGGGACTGAGTAAAAACTTATCAAGGACTTCAGAATTTGGCTTTGATAATTACAAACAAATGACAGCTGTTTAAAACAGGAAGAGGTGTAAGTGGATTTGGAGCCCAGCAATGGTGTTATAAATTAATTCTCTGATAATGTGACTACAGATGTCTTGGAAAACATGGAGTTAATCCAAAGATCTGGATCTGCACATAAAGAGAACCTTTAGTATGTGGATCATGTCCTGTCTTGTGTGGAGGAAATTCAGTCACCTCCATGACACTCTCTTGCCAACTGGTGGATGGCCTTGTATCATGCGGAGATCCCACACAACATGTGGGTTCTGGGGGCTGGAAACCCTGCCTACCAGGTGAAAGCTCTATCTCCTGCTCCAGTGGAACAATTTGGGGAAACTGCGGCTGTAACCTGGAAGAGTTCTTCTCTCCTTCCACCTCTTTGAATTAGTGTCCATGTGCACCTTCTAATATTATACATTTTAAACTTTTTTTAAAGTGAGACACTGTGACTACCCACATATAGAAAATGGAGTATTAACTGACTATTATGAAAATTACAAAGAACAAGCCTTTCCAGCACAGTTGGGCGTGTCAATTTACTACAGATGTCTTGATGGTTACGTATCTGAAAGAGAGGAGAGGTGGCCTCTGATCAGATGTACTAAAGCGGGCTGGTCTCCTGCGCCAAAATGCCTTAGTAAGTAAACATATGTTTGTATTATTTTCTTAAAAATTCTATTGTACTATAACTAATAATTATATCCAGCAATGGACAGAACCAGGACTGCGAGGGAGGGTGGGTGTTACTACAACGCTGCTCCATTGTGGCCCCTTGACTCCCCCAGCAAAGACCGTCACCCAAGGACATGAGTGTCTCTTTAAAAGGATTCAAAAGCATTAGAAGGAGCCAGTACTTGGAACAGGCCTTCAATAAACCAGTTGCAGGATTTGCAAAGGGGTTGTTTGTATTTTGTTCTTTTTTTTCCCCTCCTTTTTTGCTTTCTCCTTATTGCTGATCCCTTAACCAGCATTTCTGTTTCTCTTACAAGGGAATAGGGTAGGAATTGGTATCCCTCTGAGAGCGAGAGTGTTTGCGGAAGGTACTGGGATCTTGTGGATTTAGAAAGGGTGAGCAAAGATCAATAATAACCTGTGTGGAGAGAGACCTATGAGGAGGGGTAGGTTGTGTTGTGAAATTTTCTTCACGAGGAAGGGCTTAGTTGGTTCTTTTGTCTTTGGGATATTCAGCTGTAAGAAAACTGCCTGTGAGAGTGACAGAACTATAGGGATTCTTTTCTCTTTTCTGCCATTGCCCCTGTGTGCACATGCGTATATGCACACTCCTCCTGCTATGTGGGAATATATTGTTTCTTAGAAGACTTTTGCAGCTTGCCCTGGAGATTACTTTTTAGGCTGCATATGTTATCTCTTTTTCAGGGCTGCTCTTTGGGTGCAAAGAGGGTGGAGTGCCACTGCCAGATGCTCTGAATATGGAGGCCTACAGCTAGTGATCCTGACACATGCTAAGTCTGCTTTGCAACCCTCTAGCCATATAAAGCAGATTTAAAGCTAACTAGCCAGCTGAAGACTCCTCTATATCATTCCACTTTGCAGTCTCAGGCCATCCATCAAATAACTTAATCTAATAACTGTCTATACAACCTTCCCTCTTATTTGTACAAAGACTAGCCAAATTCTGGTTATTTTCAAAATCATACAAAACTACAAATGAAAGAAACTTTAACAAGTCAGTTGTGACAATGGGATGTAGGCTCTTGTAAAAATTGTATGGTACATCAATATCATACAAATAATAATCTGTATACCCCTAACTAGACAAATATTAGATATATAGCTTATGTATAAACATAGCCTAATTCTCAGTCTTACATAAGGTCATAAAATTATGTTCTTCAAATAAAACCATCAACCATTACTATCATAATGAACAATTGTGTGTAGTACTTCATATACACACACAAAAATTCTACAGAAATCATTTTTACTTTTCCTGGAAATTAATAATAATAATAATTAATAATAATGTTTGGTTGTATTCCAGTAGTGAGTTGAGGCATAACCAAGATTGGATCCCCATCACTTTGTACTGACACAATAAGAAACAGTCCCTCCCTCAGACAGCTTGCAATCTAAATAAACAAAACAGGAAAAAGGTGGAAGAGAAAGACACAGAAAGGTGTTATGACTTGCCAACATTCACACAAGTTAGTGTCAGAGCCAGGAATAAAACCCAACTCTCCTATTGGCCAGATTAATAAGTGGAGGCCCCCTTTTCATGAACACACTATTAATAAAAGCAAAAAAAGTACCCTGCTTTTGACAACCAACAATTCATGTATATTACTGAATAATCATGAAAAGAAAATCAAAGACAATGAACAGAATAAACTACCTGGATAAACATAAAAATATGGAAAATTAAGAGTCAAATGAAATGCTGTGTATTTAGACAGGCATCTTGCCAATTTTAAGTGCTGCAAATTCAGTTATTGCATCTTGAAATGACAGTGTTTGAAATAAATCTCATTCAATTGACATAGTAGCCAGAGCATTAAACTTTGTTTCTGCCGTAGTTGACTGAAGACAACATTTTTAAAGGCAAGCTTAGATAATGATCACTCTGCTTCACAGCTGAAAATAGGTTAGGCAAATACAGTCTCAATGCAATGTAAATATTCATGAAAACATTGCTCAGATATTTGTCATTTGGTGAAAAGCTCAGGTTCTAGATCATTCAGGTAAGCACTGAGAAATGTGTGAGTGCATGTTTTCATCTCCCCTGTAGTTCGCGTCACTTTATTTGATCAAGAAATGTAAGCAAACGAAACCTTGTGGATAATTGGTATACCATTAACTTCTTCTTTTTAGTTCTGAACATAGCTTATGGAGGATAACACAAAAGCAGTCAACCTTGAATTTCCCTTTCCCTCAAAGCAGTGTCACTTCTGCCATCAGGAAATTTTTGCTTTAGAGTATGTTTGTGTACTTCGTGGTTGGACTTATCAGCATAACCTCCTAATTGTTTTGCTTGCTCCTCAAATCATCAAAGTGAGACTTGTAAGCTTGTGACAAATGTTTGCAAAGAAAGTCAGAAAATTGACAGGAACAAGAAGATTCAGACCTGGCTTTTGAAGCTGTACACTAGTTTTGTCAAACCTTTCTTGTATAACATTCCATAAAATACTAATAAAAGCAGTCTCCATGCTGCACGCTTTCTTGTACAATTGTGCTCTCCTCTGAGTTTCACCATTTTCCTCAGCATTGTCCATCATTTCTTTCAAACAACTTTGAATGCCTTCATATTTCACTACAATTGTTTTACAGCATTCAGCATGACAGGACCATCTCATACCTGACAGGGTTTTTAGGACAAGGGGAGAGGTCTTTGTTTCCTTTTGATAAGATTGTTTCGTAGAAGCTTCCATCGCCTGGACAATGACACAAAAAAGATACTTTCTGAACAAAACTGAAATGTTTATGGCTTCCATGCAACAATCAATACTGCAAGTTCCAGCTAAGTTCAGAGAAGAGCTGTGCATGGCACGTACACAGCTAGTGGGTTTACTCTTTTTTGATATAAGCTTGAAAATCTTCATACTTTTCAGACATGTTACTTGTGTTATTGTATGACTGATCTCTGGAGGTTTCAATAGCACTGTCATTTGCATCCAATAAACTGTTCATGATCTCAAAGAGCAACTTGCCCATCTGGCTTTCAGTTGGTATAAACCCAATTAAATCCTCTCTTATGGCGCCACGTAAGTAGTAGCATAAAATGACAGAGAACTGATTTTCATGGGCAATATCAGGAGTTGAATCTACTATCAAAAAGTAGTATTTTGCCTGTTTGACTTCAGTTACAATGAATTCCAAAACCTCATGTCCCAATAGCCCAATGAACTCATCACAGTTTGTTTTCGACAAGTAGGATGGGTGACCTTTCTCTTTGTTTCCACAGTGTTTAATATGCTGTCTTACAAACTGGTCAAATTTGATGATGGCTTCAAGAATATCTAGATAATTTCCATTCTGAGGAAAGCCAATAACTTCCTCCGTTCCTCTAACTGCTAAACCACGTTCAGCAAGAAGCTTAATAACTGTCATGATATGCCTTAAAATGTCTTCCCAGTAAGCAGTTTGTGTTAGACGCAGCTGTACCCTCTCCCTATCAATGTGATTCTTGCCTTGTGAACATGCTAGCCATGCAGCTATGGCGTCGCAATGTTCCACACTGTTTTCATGAGAGCAAGTCTTCTCCTCTGCTTTTTTCAGTTGGAAAAGCCTGGGGTTATGAAGGTGCTAAGATTATTAGGCAATGAAGAGTTTTCACATAAAACAGAATACTGCTTCTGTGGATTTAGAATGCTTCAACCAATGCCTCTGATGATGCTCTCCATTTGGTAGTTTTCATTTAAAAAGAAGAGATGAAAGATACCATTTCTGACATTTGTATTGACACTCAGAAACTATAACTTTGTCATTGCGATTCTGAAAATAGAACAGTCCTTTCTCAATACATGTAGTACAAAACTCTTCCATTATCAAATTTAGCCAGATTTTGTTCAATGCTACCAGCAACATCATCCTCTTTATCACTACTATTCATTCTACCTTCTGTATGGACAGGTGTTAGAAAAAGTGGGTCATCTCTTTCATCATTAGTTTTATCCTTGATTTCAGGAATGCTTGCCTTTTCTTCTGAAGTCTCCTGAGGGAACAAGTTCATACTCATATCTTTGCTTTGATTATCATTTTCTAAGAGAGATGATCCACCATCATGGGAGATAATTCTGAAGCAGTACTAACAGAAAATAGTTAGCAAGTTTGGGTAACTTGCTTACAATATTCTCTTTCTAACTTAGCTTTCCTTTTTGCTGCTCTGCTTTGAAATGGTCAACTGGACACCTTGTTTATGCAAGGTTAAAACAATACTGCAGTTCTGTCATTAGCACCAGCAATGACAATTAACACCGCTAATTCACACCCTCATTACCAACAATTCAAAGTCTAAAAACATTAATTAAACTTTAACTGTGAAAGCTTAAGAAATTGGGACAAAATCAATAGCAGCAGGGTGCATAAATTAGTCTTTTTGTTCTTTTCTTTTTAGTATTAGCACAAGTATGATCAAAATCTCCCTTTTATAATGTATATTTCAAGGATTAGCAGCCCCCCAGGAAAGGAGAGGCTTGGGGCTGCATCCCCCTTACTCCTCACTCTCCAGTCCAGCCTCTGTGCTCTAACTACTAGGCCAGGGTTTCTCAACCAGAGGGTCATGACCACCCCCCTCCCCCCAGAAGGGTTGGGAAAGGTCATTAGGGACATTTTGAAATGTTGAATATGCTATTACAATCTGAAACAAAAGAAATCTTGTTCCCCGACTCCGGGCACACCCTTACTCTACCAGGTCAAATATTCTCAATCAACCTTTTGAAACACACACACACACACACATGATGTATATAGTCTGGGTAGCCGGAGACTGATTCTGGTGGGAGGGGTAACTAATTGGGGTAATGAGAGGTTGGGGAGCAGAGCTGGAGAGGCAGAGAATCCTAAGAGTCCACAAAGTCTTTGAGAAAGCCTGGGCATTAGCTAGATTAGTGCACAAAGCCAGATTCTTTCTATTTTAAGTGGAAAATGTTGAATGCCAGTTGAAGAAAACTGTAATCTATGAGTCTTATCCATCTATTATGCATAATTTTTCAAGGAGCACCTGTGAATGTCCTATTGTCTGACCAGCTGTTTTCATGTCCCCTCAAAAGGTACGTCTACACAGTCCCTGGCAGAGAATCTCCAAGTTTGTAGCAAGAGATTTGGGCTTGCAGAGGTTGCACTGCCACAGTAAAGATACCTGTATAGAGATTACAGCTGAGTCTGGAGCTTGGGCTCTGAAGCCCAGGGTCGTCTGGTTGGTGTGAACACAATCAATGACATATTAGTATGAAAACTGAAATTCTAACAAGTAGGCATGAGGATGTATAAATATCTGCCTATGTATGAATTTTTCAGTTTGTAGCTTGTTTTATTTTCAAGTTAGAAGTGGCAGGAATATTGTGAAGGGGTTTTGTGTGTTTTTTATTTGATTTAATTTATTTATATATTTATTTATTTTTACTTTTAACAAAGGGCTCACTTTTTAGATCTAGGTGTTTGAAAATGTTTATCCCACTCTTGAAGAGTGGGAGGAGGACAGGGAACCCGCCTTATGTTAGTTATAAAATTTCTCCTTGAAAAAGCTACTTCCCATGAAAAGTAAAAAGAGAGGAGTGGGTTCAAACAATGCTTGTAATGGAAATATTTTCATCACAACCTTGAGTGTGGAGTTGTGAATAAAATAGTGCTATGAATGTGCATAGGACTTCCACAAAGCACAAAAAAGAACAGTTACTTTTTCCAAACACCTTGCAGTTGAATTCAGACCAACATATTACACAGGGTGACAATTCTAGTACAAGGTCAAAAGACAGAGACTCTTATGGCAAATTATTTTTAATGAGGGATCTGAAGCAGAAGGACAGTTGGTAAACACAGTGGGAGGCTTTCCGAGTATAGGCAGTGTCCTGACAGAAAATGCAAAGTTACAAGTACTCCACAAGTTCAATCATACTGGAATTGCCAGTCTCACTTTCCTGGCATTCATAGCTCATGGAAGTGGGTGGAAAAAAGTTAAAAAATATTCAGGGAATCAGAATTTTGATACCAAACCTTGTTCTTTGCTCCTAGGCTGTCAGAGGCTTAGTGAGCTGTGAAGGCAGCATCTTTAGCCCTTGGCAGGAGGGAGCAACTTGCTCTGTAGCAAAACTCCTGGCTTAATCTGAGTTAGTGGTAATGGGATCCACAGTAATTTACCATGAGGCCTTAAGGCCTTCAGGGAAAATCCTGCCTCCACTGAGATCAATGCCAAAACTGCCATTGAGTTCACCAGGTTCAGAGTTTGATCCTTAGGTGATAACTAATGAGTGGGAAATGGTAGATCTCCCAGAGAGCTCAGATGAAAGGGAAAAATGCCACTGGCCAAGAGCACCATGTTATGCTGCTAGATAATATTGGGAAGGGAAGAAAAAAAAATCAGGTCTCATAATGTGGCAGGAATAAGAGCCAGGGTTGCCCTCCAGGATTGCCATGGAGTCTATAGGAATTAAAGATTAATTTTTAATTGAAGAGTATGTCATCTGATGAAACCTCCAGGAATATGACCAACCAAAATTGGCAACCCTAACAAGAGCCCAAACCCAAACCTGTCTGAATAATACATTTCAATCTGCTGCATGAAACAAACATGAATTTAGTTTGGAGGGCTTAACACAGTTACCTTTACACTTCATCACGGTAGTCCAGTGACTGAGCATGGGGAGAAGGAAAGTAAGAGAGACTTCCTTTGGCTGTCGGCCTTCTCCTGTCACCTTGTTTATCCTGGGCTGATTATATGATTTCCATTACAATGGCATGATTTAAACAATCCCATTACACCTGACTTTGGTTTTTATTTTGTATTAATGGAACTTTTCAGCTAGGGCCTGAGCCTGAACACAAACTGAATCAACAGCAATGGTATCTATTTCCCTACATGTTGGTGTTTCAGTACCTGTATCATTTGGATTCTGTAAAGATGCTTTTTGTTTTAATAATCAGATTCAATGAACATCATAGTGATACCTGTCAATAAAATACCTTGAGGGCATAATATGATTGATAATGTCCGCTGCTGTAAATGAATGTGTGCAGACGCCACTACTTAAACATATTGGGCAAGATTTTTTGGCTGGTGTAAATCAGTGTAGTTCCAATGAGGTTGATGGAGCTTGCTGTTTTGCACCAATTGAGAATCTGGCCCATGTGACCTGATTCTTCACTGCCTTGCATCTTGTGTAATTGTTTACAGCTGTGCACAGTTGATATCATAAGGTTCAGGCCAGTGGAAAAAATCAAGCTCTTTGATTCACGTTTGAAAATAAAGGTCTTCAGTATAAAGTACTACAGTACTATGCAGCAAGAAGGTCTTATTTGAAAGATTTTTTTTTCAAATAAATAGCTAGTTTTGAAAAGGGTAATTTGTTTTGGTTTGTTTTTTCTTTGTTAAATGTCTGATTTCCATTTGCTAACTGAACTTAATCTTTTTTTTTCTTTAGAAAAGTGTTCTCCTGGTCATTTGGAAAATGGTAAATTTATATTTAACTATTGGACCACCTACAAAGAACGTGATGAAATTTCATATGTGTGTTTTCCCGAAAATCTGCAGGCCAAAGTTACATGCACAAAGAATGGCTGGTCACCTACTCCAAGATGTACCTCCTAACAGTAAGCAACAGTCATGTTCTATTGAGCAGCTGGTTAAAAAACTTGTAGACATATTACTAGAATCATCTGCCTGAAATAAATACAAAAATATCAATCCTAGCAGGTGACTTGTCACAACAATGCACATTTCTGACCTGAGTAACTGTGCAATTGTATTCCAAATTTGTCACCCAGCCCCTGCCGGCTGTTCATCACCCCTGCTTGTACGTAGGGTGACCAGGTATGGGGCTTTTTGACCAGAACATCTGGTCGAAAAGGGATTCTGGCAGCTTGGCTATTGACTATCCAGTTGTCCAGTCTGGACAGTTGTCCTGACTATCCAGTTGTCCAGTCTGGCAGCTTGGCTATTGACTGTCCAGTTGACGGCACCGTATAGCGGGGCTGGCAGACTCCCTGCTAGCCTCAGTGCTGCTCCTGGGAAGCAGATGATATATCCCCCCTCAGGCTCCTATGCCTAGGGGCAGCCAGGGGGCTCTGCACACTGCCCCTACCCCAAGCGCTGCCTCTGCAGCTCCCATTGGCCGGGAACTCCCTATGCCCAAATAAATTTGTTCATCTCTAAGGTGCCACAAGGACTTCATTGTTTTTACTGATACAGACTAATATGGCTACCACTCTGAAACCTTCTGATCCATGGGAGTCAGTTTGCTTGTCACCTCATTTATCTGCCTTGTTGGTCCAGAGTGGGAGTGTTGCAGCTGGCCTTCTCAGTCTGCCCAGATACTTTGTAGCTGCTGCCTGAAGAAAGATTTAGGCCATGTCTATACTTACAAGCTGACAGCGGCACAGTTGTACCAATACAGCTGTGCCGGTGTCAGAGGGCTCGTGTAGCCTTGTTATGCCGATGGAAGAGAGCTCTCCTGTTGATATAATCAAACCAGCGCAGTGAGATCTCTTGTTGACATCACGCTGTGCATGAATGCGCTTATGATGACAAAAATTCTGTTGGTCGAGGAGTATTTTTTCCACACCCCTGAGCAACAAAATCTTAGCAACATAACTGCTAGTGTAGCCACGTCCTTAGACTGCATGTCATCTCTCAGTCCTTTCTGGTAAACCTCCCACTGTTGCTTCAACATCTTTTGCAAAGTCTCCAGCTCCTGTTTTAGGTGCTGTTTTAATTCCTTTTGGCCATCTTTGACTTTGTGCTTTTTAGCCTAAGCCTTTCGCCAGTATTCAGGGTCTTCCACCTTTTTTTATGTTGGAAGGAAAAAAATTGGTGTTGTGTCAAGTAGTTCCATGATACAGCCTTTTTTATTTACAAAGAATGGACACAAAGTCCTGTTTCTCTGAATGGTTGGATCAGACAACAGGAAGCAGTTTCCTTGCTCATAATTCCAAGCCTACCTTTATATTCACCCATCTGACCAAAAAGATCTTTTCTGTCAGGGCCATGCTACCAGTACTTCTATTGCTGTCTCTCCATAGCTTTCTGGCACACTCACACATGCACACGTGCGCGCACACACTCCCTTCCTCCATCCCTCTTTTAATCCCTGGCCCTCCTATTGTCAATCCCTAGAGAAACCACTCAACCAGAATTGCTCTAGCCTTTTCTCAGGCCTTGCATATGGTCTAGTCCATGGGCAGTGGTTTCCACTGTGCCAGCTATCACTAGACAAAGGGGCATGTAACTGTTTCCTCATTTCGCCTGAATGAAAGATGAGTTTCATGCCCATCAGTTTCACTGAGGTCTGTGACTGCCCATAGATCAGACCTGCTTACTGCAACCTACTGTATCTCCAGTACAACAATACTATTGATGGAAAAAAAATCTATTGTCTTACATTGTTCTAGTTCTCCTGTCTTCTGATAAAGAAGAATCATAATTGCTGATCTTCTTCCCTTATTAGGATAACTATATCATTGTGGCAATTCCCACATCACCTTTTGTAAACTGGTGTGAGAAATGACATCACCTTTATAGCATTATGGGAACAGAAGCAAATAATTCTTGCATACGTATGAAGAAGGCTGGCTGGAAGCAGCTGATAAGAAGCAGTGGAACGAAACAGGTTCAAGATCCCTGTTCCAAAAATTCCATCACTTTCAAATGCTAATAACTACACCATGGATACTGATAAAATACAGTAATATGTAGTAAATCAATGTATGGTTTTCTGTGCTACTTTTAAGTTCCACTTTAAAATAAGTCATAGTTTTTAATATGAAAAGTAGTTGAACCACTGCTGTTCAGGGGTAACTGCAACCACTGCTGTTCAGGGGTAACTGCAACAACATTTGATGGAGTTTGTTCCCATTTCCTTTCCAAAAAATATTAAAGCCATCCAGTATGAGTTTTATGCCATTCTGTTGAAATCAATAGTCTGATCCAGTGCAATCCATAGGGGATTTGTACATAATATTTGTTTTAAAAAAATTGACATCTACTAAACTGATTTTCTGCTGTTTGTTCTCTCTCTGACAGATACTTCAGGATGAATAAAATGAAGCACCAAGCAGATAATTTTAACTCAGATCTGAGGATCAAAATCCTTTGACCGGTTATTTGTAGTGTTCACACATTATGTCCTTTGTCAGTATTTTAGCTTAAATTGATTACATGTATCAGTTCAGTCCCTTTTTTTATCGTTGGTCACAATGGTTTAAAATATACACTCATAAAATAATAACAGATGGGAAAATAAGTTCAAACTCAGATCAAACTACAGCTTTTTATGCTATTTGGAAAAGGAAACTTTAAGCGAAATTGTACACATCTGCACATCCTGAATTACACACTTCCTGCTTGCTGAAACAGAAAGCAGTGGTGTTTCCCTCTGGCCCAAATCAGGAACTCCAGGAAGTCTCATTAGAAACCTTAATCTTGAGAGATTTTTAGCCCAATCACCACACCAGAAAGTTTGGGATACGCATGGAGGCTTTTTTGAATTCTGCCCATTGGTATTCACTGTTGGTGATCATTTTTCCAAACGTTTTAGTCCATGCAACCAAAAAATGATCCTGTCATCTAGCACAGTTGTACAGAAAACATTGACTTCTCTGGTTAAAGTTTAAACTCATAGTGTCTTAATTATTTTTCCTTTATAAAACTAAAGATTTGTGTGTTTCATTTACCACTCTTAAAAAGTTTGTTATTTGTACTTTTTTGGGTTTTTTTTTTATTAACACTATAATCTGAAGTAAAGAGGGAAGGAATCTTAGGATTTGTAGAAAAATGGAGACAAAGATGAAAGCCTGCAGCTAATTTAAATAGCAACATGATACATGCATTTGGCAGTGTGTGAATAAATTCTCTATTCCTATTTTCCACTGTATGCAATAAACTGGAAATTAGACTAGTGCTGTGACAGAGATGAATCATTATCAGAATCCACACAGACAAATAAATGAAGGTAAAGTGAATATTGAGGGGATGCTATATGTAGGGAATGGATCAAGTTCTGGACCTGTGGCATACACAAATAAGCACACGTCACTATAAAAGCTGAAAAAAAAAACCTGGTCATGTATTTTCCCCAAAATTATGTGAATGTTGAAGTTTTTCACATTATTGCAAGACTGCCTGTAGCACTTATGTTACTGATTCTCCTAGTGGATCCACAGTCCAAATTTAGTCACCCAGGCTCCCTATTCAATGCATGGGGAGAGTCAGTCACCCTAGGGTACATCTATGTTTGAGCTTGGAGGTGGGATTCCCCGCTTCTATAGACATACCTGCCCTGCACAGGCACCAGCACCAGCTTGGCCTAGCTTCCGTGCGTACAACCCCACCAGACTCTCCGCTACCTACCTGGGGGGGCGAGCCCAAGCTATTGCCCGTGCTGCAGCACCACCGGCTACTTTTAGGTGCTAGGTTGGACTGAGTTAGTGTGGGTACATACATAGGAGCTGGGCGCCACACCTCAAATGTATATATCTTTAGACTGGGATTCACAAAAGCCAGGAGGTTAAGCAAGAGGGCACCTAAGCTAGACAGTAGGGAATGCCAAGGACAAGGCTGTGGCCTAAGCCTTAACCCTCAGTGGCAGTTGAGAGCACTTTTCTCCACTCAGGATACACAGTTGTGAACGCTTTCCTGGAGTTAAGCACCTAAGTCAGGTCAGCTCTTTCTCATAAAATACACACCACTAGGTGATGGTGCCATTGTACCCTACGGTGTGTGTGCATACACACGTGCACACACAGGTAGAGATCTAAGTCCAAAGCTTGGTGCGGAGCAGGGACTTGAAGTCAGGTCATGCAGATGATTCACTAACTACTAGGCAATCGGTTATTCTGGTATATGTCTTTCTCAAGTCTCCAATTGTAGCTGTTCCACTTTGTCTGCCCAACTAACTAAAAAATTCATTAGAACGGGGACTTCAGCTTGGGACTCCCACATCTGAGAGAGTCTCAGAAACCTGGGTGACTGGGCAACAAAATGGCAGATGGAACTGAATGTTGATAAATGCAAAGTAATGCACATTGGAAAACATAATCCCACCTACACATAAAATGATGGGGTCTAAATTAGCTGTTACCACTCAAGAAAGATCTTGGAGTCATTGTGGATAGTTCTCAACATCCACTCAATGTGCAGCGGCAATCAATAAAGATAATGGAATGTGGGGAATCATAAGAAAAGGGATAGATAAGACAGAAAATACCATATTGCCTCTATTTAAATCTATGGTACACCCACATTTGATGCAGATCTGGTCACCCCATCTAAAAATATATATATATTGGAATTGGAAAAGGTACAGAAAGGGGTAACAAAAATGATTCAGGATATGGAACAGCTTCCATATGAGGAGAGATTTGTAAAACCAGGACTTTTCGGCTTGGAAAAGAAACAACTAAGGGGGGGATATGATTGAGATCTACACAATAATGACTGGTGTGGAGTATTCTTTATTCCTCCTCATAACACAAGAACTAGGGGTCACCAAATGAAATTAATAGGAAGCAGGTTTAGAACAAACAAGAAAAAAGGAAGTATTTCTTCATACAACACACACACAGACACACACGGGGTCAACCTGTGGAACTGTTTGCCAGAGGATGTTGTAAAGACTAAGATTATAACAGGGTTCAAAAAGGAACTTGATAAATTCATGGAGGATAAGGCCACCAATTGCTATTAGCCAGGATGGGCACAGATGCAAAACCATGCTCTGAAGTATGCCTAGTCTCTATTTGCCAGAAGCTAGGAACAGGCTGCAAGGGATCGGTTACTAGATGATTACCTGTTCTGTTCATTCCCTCTGAAGAACTTGGTATTGGGCACTGTTGGAAGACCGGATACTGGACTAGATGGACCCTTGGTCTGGATCTCCGCAAGATGAGGTGCGTGAGGTAATATCTTTTATTAGACCAAGTTCTATTGGAGGGGGAGAGAGAGAGGGAAGCTTTTGAGCCACAATGAGCTCTTCCTCAGTTCTGGGGAAGGTACTCAGTGTCACAGCTAAATACAAGGTTGAACAGATTCTGGTCCTGTCAGTGACAGGCATACTGGCTTCAGTTTGGCATTGTCTATTCCCTGACAATAGTGTCAGATATAATTAAGCAGTGGAATTGCTTTGAGAAGAGCTTCAAGCAGGCAGGTGGAAAATGTTGTGACACTGAGTTCAATGACAGTCTGCAATACAAGACCTATACAAAATTCTCCTGGAAGGAATCAACCAGTTAGGGATCATGCAAAATACACTGTGCAAAGCAGGGAAAGGGGAAAGCATAAGGGGAAGATTAGTTATCAAATAAACAATAATGAAGTCAAGAAGCTGCTAACAACTTTGCATACATTTGGTGAGCTTTCCTTGTCTCTGAAGTACAGATATGAATGTATTGGTCAGTCCCGTCAGGGCATGTGCACAGTCATTACACTGTCCATAACCCTCTGGTGGCAGGACACATGAATGGCTATAAACAGGTACACAGAAGTTTTTGCATTAATTGTCCTTAACAAAACAGAAAGATAAATCTCCATAAAACGTGAGCGCCTCTCTCTCTCTCACACACACACCCTCTGTAGTAGGGAGGTTGCCCATGCCCTGGACAATTTGAAAAATGGGTGCCCCAGGCCTGGCAGGAGCCACAGGGTGGAAGCTCTGAGCTCCAGCAGGAGCTGGTGGGGCGGCAGAAGCCCTGAGCCTGGGTGCCCTGGCGCCCAGCAGGAGTTATCAGGGACAGCAGCCCAGAGCCCGGCTGCCCCAAGCCCCAGCTGGAGCCAGGGGGAGGTGGTGGTGGGGGCCAGCAATCTTGAGCCCGGGCAGGAGCTGCAGGGACTGGAGCTACGAGAGATGGCAGCCCCCAGCCCAGGTCCCTGAGCCCAGGCAGGAGTTCCAGGGGGTGAAAGCCCCAAGTCCTGTCTGGAGCCCGGGTGCCCTCAGCTCCAGCAGGAGCCATGTGGGGTGGCAGTCTGGAGCTCAGCTCTGGGGCTGCTGCAGTGCAGAAGTGAGGGTGTATCACCCTCACTTCTGCGCTGCCTGTGGAGGTGGGTCTGATCTCTCTCCTTAACAGCCATGCAGGGGAAGGAGAAGTCCTGTCCTTCCCCAGCCCGGCTGATTTCAGGAGATCATGTTTCATGGGGCAGGGCATATTGTTTGGACTACATTAGTCTTTCTGGTTCCCTTTTGCATTTTTTCCTATCAGCATTTGTTATCTTGGTCAGGGGTTCTCAACCAGGAGTCTGGGTCCCCCTGCGGGGCGGGGGGGGGGTCGGGGGTGCTGCAAGCACGTTTCAGGGGGTCCTTCAAGCAGGGCTAGTGTTAGACTTGCTGGAGTCTGGGGCACAAAGCCAAAGACCCACTGCATGGAGCTGAAGCCTGGGGCCCTGAGCCCTGTCATCCAGGGTTGAAGCCACAGCCTGAGCAGCTTAGCTTCATGAGGGGCCCTGTGGCATGGGGCCCAGGCGATTGCCCTGCTTGCTCCCCCCCAATGCCAGCTCTGGCTTTTGTATGCAGAAAACCAGTAGTTTTGGCACAGCTGGGTGTGATGGTTAGACCCCCCCTTTCTGGGGTACCCCCTGATATATTTGGGTCCCACTGAGCCCACCCATTCCACCAACCTGGGCTTCCTAACTCTGTCCTTGCTGTTCCAGGCCCTCAAGCCTTCTCTAGCACACACAAGTGTGGCCACACCCAACTGCAGACACAGCCTGAAATCAGCTCTGTGAGGGCGGATTCAGCTCGGGGATCTACCCAGCACTCACGTGCAAACTTCCTTTGTGGTGTAAGCCCAAAATAATATTGTCTTGCACTGTATAGAGAGATCTGTACAGCACACACTCATAAAAATCACACCCCACACCCCCTGCTCAACGCACAGCTTTTTGCCCCTCCCTCATGAATTGCATAAACTGGGTTTTTAAATAAACAAAAAAGAAGTTTATTTACTAAAAAGGTAAATTTAAAGTGATTATAAGGGATAGCAAACAGATCAAAGCAGATTACTGAGCAAATAAAACAAAACACGCAGACTAGGCTCGATAACATAAAAGAAATTGGCTACAAAAATTAATTTCTCACCCTAAATGTTGTTTTATGCAGGCTGCAGAGTTTCTTGAAGGTAAACTGCACCGCTTGCAGCTCAAATCTCCAGGTATACCCGTCATAGGCTGACCTTTCTCAGCCTGGATCCCCATTCTTCTCCCCAGATCAGTCTTAAGTGTTTCCAGCAGTCATCCTGGGCAGGGATTCAGTAAAGAACCAGTGACCTTGATTAACTCACTCACCAGCCTTAAATAGAATTTACATATAGCGGGAATCTTTTGTTTCCCAGTCTGACTCCTCCATCCCCTCCCCAGGAAGCTCCCTCAGTCCTGAGCCCTGTCGTGTCACCCCCCCCCCCATGGAGATGGGGTAAGTGGGGAGCAGGAGCAGAGGGGAAGGGGACACCCTGACATTAGTCCCCCGTCTTCCCCCTCCTGTACAGCAAGCGGGAGGCTCCGGGGAGCAGCTCCAAGGCAGAGGGCAGGAGCCACACATGGCAATGGGGGGAGGGACAGCTGAACTGCAGGCGGGTGATAGCCTGCTGGGCAGCTGCCGCACAGGGAACTTAGGGGAGCGGCGAGCTGATATGGGGGCTGCCAGTCCACCCTGGTTCCAATCCCCCACCAGATCGCTCCAGCAGGCTGCTCTTCCTGCAAGCAGTGAACAAAGCAGGTGGCTGCCAAACAACGTTATAAGGGAGCATTGTGCAACTTTAAATGAGCATGTTCTCTAATTGATTAGCAATGTAACAACAAAACAACGTTAACCGGGATGACTTTAGGTGAGGAGTTACTGTACTTAAAAAGGCAGTGTACTTAGAGTGGGGTCAGCCTACTTAAAGGGGCAATCTCTCTCTCTCATACAGGGTGTCTGTCTCTGTCTGCTATGCTGTTTCCCTTTCCTCCATTCGTGCTGCCTTGTAGAGTGTGAGGAACCTAACCCCACACTATGTACATTACTTCTTATGGGGAAATTGGATTCACTTAACATTGTTTCACTTAAAGTCACTGTCATGGTTCCCTCCCCACTTTGAACTCGAGGGTACAGATGTGGGGACCCACATGAAAGACCCCCAAGCATATTTCTACCAGCTTAGGTTAAAAACTTCCCCAAGGCACAAATCCTTCCTTGTCTTTGGATGGGTACTTCTGCCACCACCAAGTGAGTTAGACAAAGATTCAGGAAAAGGACCACTTGGAGTTCCTGTTCCCTAAAATATCCCTCCAAGCCCCTTCACTCCCTCTCCTGGGGTGGCTTAAGAATAATATACCAACCAAATAGGTAAATCGGATTCTTAAAAAACCAGAACATTATTATAAAGGAAAAAAAAAAGTAAAAGAAGCACCTCTGTAAAATCAGGATGGAAGGTAAATTCACAGGGTAATCAGATTCAAAACACAGAGGATTCCCTCAAGGCAAAACTTTAAAGTTACCAAAAATTAAAAAAAAAAAAAGAACAGGGATAAACCTCCCTCTTAGCACAGGGAAAATTCACAAGCTAAAAACAAAAGGTAAGGTAACGCGCCTTGCATTATTTACTTACTCTTTTTGCAATATTGAGACTCATGTTAAGATGATTTTAGGAGAAGTAGTTTTCTGACCTGATGCTTCTCTGCTTCCCCCCAGAGAACATACAAACAAAGAGCACAAACAAAGCCTCCCCCCCCTTCCCAGATTTGAAAGTATCTTCTTTCCACATTGGTCCTTTTGGTCAGGTGACAACCAGGTTATTTGAGCTTCTTAACCCCTTACAGGTAAGGAGGAATTCTAGGCTACCCTTAGCTGTATGTTTATGACAGTCGCATTTTTCAGGAACTTAACTACAATGTTAAGCGAGGAGTTACTGTATTAGATACAACACAATGAGGGGGGATGACAAACAGCAGGGACGGACTGGGTGAGGAAGGGTGAATATCACAGCAATATGATCGCACAGTTGCTCACGTCAGAAATGTACATTGCCATGACGAGTCACCTGCTAGAATTGGTATTTTGGTGTTTATCTTAGGCAGATCAAGATAGTAACATGTCTCGAGTTTTTAAACAGGAACACAATAGAACATAAATGCTGCTTACTGTTATGGATGCATCTTGGAGAAGGCGACCAGTCATTCTTTGTGCATATAACTTTGGTGTGCAGATTTTCAGGACTATATTCATGAGCACACACACATGAAATGTCCTCACCTTCTTGGTAGGTTTTCCCATAGTTACATATAAATTTACCATTATAAATTTAGTCATTATTCACCCACTTATCACTGACTCAGACTCAGAGTATGAAGATTTGCTACAGAGAAACACAAGTTGCTCCCTCCTGCCGAGATCCTAACCAAGAGCTAAACATGCTGACTCCACAGCCCACCATGCCCCTTAGAGCCTGGAGCAAAGAACGAGGCTCAAGACCAAAATTCTAACCCCCTGAATATTTTTTTAACCCTTTCTCACCCACCTGCATGAGTCATGAGTGCCAGGAAGGTGTGATTGGCAATTATATTGTGATTGAAGTGTGAGCTTCTTGTGACTTTGCACCTCCTATCAATATACTCCCTACAGTGGGAAAGCCGCCCACTCTGTGCAAAAAGGATCCTCTACTTCAGACCCCCTCTTTAGAATTCACCTCTTCCACTGTTACTTTCTACATCATTTTAACAACCAATATCTCTGAGCCTACTGTCCTGGTACCAGAAGTGCTATCCTGTGCATTGTGATGGTCTGAATTTGACTGTAAGCTCGTTGGAGAAGGGACCTTGTCCTTGTTTGAGCTCTGTAAAGTACTGTGCATACTTATGACACTGTTTCATTCAGACAGAATTCAATTATAAGTATTGTTTTGACCCACTCCTCTCTTCTAAGTTTTCACAGGCAGTAGTTATTCCTGACAGCAACTTTGTAATTAATCGAAGGGGGATTTTCAGGTAGTTTTTCAAATGTAGAATAAAAACTTTTCAAGCATCCAGGCCTCAAAAAAAGAGTCTTTTTCTAAAAGCAAAAGTAAGAAAAGCCACATGATATTTCTGCCATTTCTAGCTGTAAGACAGAATAGTACAGGTGTCACAGTCCAGAACACTAAGCACACTACATGCACCTAATTGACTGTACACAAGAGAGCAAATAAAACTGAAAAACTGAATTATCAAAATACAGTGCAGATTTACCACAGATACATGAAGGCAAGTCCATGTGCCCATTAACACACTTCCTGACTGAAGGGGTGGTGAGGGTATATCCTTCACTGCACATAAATTCCAGTGTGTGGTCACTCTGAATCAGCTGTGCATGTCTTCGGCCACTGGACAGAAGCCGATTTTTGGTCTCCAATTGCTGTTTTGTGAGGCTACACGGTGCTAAAGAAAAACCAGAAAAAATGAAAATGATAGAGCCTGATTTTTCAGTGTCCTTCATCTTGCGCAGCCATTTACCTGCTCTGTAGTAAGTCACTGCAAAACATGCCCATTCTGCTTTGTAGTCTCTCTCTCTGCAGGGTAGAAAGTGTTTTGTAAGATGCAAGAGAGTGGAGTATCAGACCCATTATCTTCATCAAGATATAGATTAAAAGTATTTCTCACTACAACTATAAAATTGACATTGCTGACAAGGAAAATAAAAGAGGTATTTCTAAATGTTAAAATACATGTGTGTATATATATATACACACACACATATAATAAGACAGAATGTGATACCTGCCCCTTACATTAGAGATAATCACTCATGAGGCATCACCCTCTAGAGGCATCACTTAAATGATGGTATACTGTATTTTCCACAGGGCTCTTGCCTCATTCAGGGTGAATTCATTGCTGTTCAGAGGGCCAGCACAAGGTAAGGCATAAATGGTGCATAGACCTTGTGTTGCTTCTCTGTGCCTGGATGAATTTCTGCTTCAGTGAGTAGATTAGATGGTGAACGAGAAGTTTTTTTACTGCATGAGTCGGGGTGCGCAAGACCACTGCAGAATGTGTAGTGAATGAAACAGAGCTCACATTGAACACTGTGAGCAAAAATTAGTATTAAACAACTGCCTCATTCATTGTTCAGCTTTCACTCTGAATGAGGCCGGGTTGCTCTAGAAAAAATACAGTATGATTATGCATTAAAGGCCAGTCATAATGTATAAACACAGGGGGCAAAGTTAAGGTTATACAGGCAGCCTTAATTTTGGAATTTCTTAACTTTTGGGATGCTTCATATAGTAGTCCTAACAGTCTTTTAGCTTAGTTTTGTTGTATATATAGAAAATATATAGTGGTTTTGATGACCATGTGCTAAACTGCAGAGCCATGTGATAAGTGTCTGCTTTGGACAGCATCAACTGCCATTTGCCCACTTACCCATCTCCCTGGGACTGCTTCTAACAGCTGAAAACACTGTGCAGCTTCACATTTAGTGGCACTTTTTTGGGATGGGCTGCATAGTGCCTTCCTCCTGCCTTTAGCATTTGTGAGTAATGAGGCCAATAAGGCAATGGGCTGAACATAGAAAGATGAGGATGAAAAGAAATATTGAATAGTCATCTCATTCAGTGAGCACTGGCCAGTCTGTGCACTGAATGAGGCAGGGGTCCTGTGGGAAAAATAGTGTGTGATCATGCTATTAAAGATTTTAATGTAATGCATGTACGTATTTTGAATGCTTTACTTTGCAATCGTAATAATCTTTTAACATCGATTTTGATGGTGTTTTGTATGTCCATAATACAAATATGGATAATCAAGAGTGTGAAAGAGAAAGGTAGGTACAAAATACGAGATATACAACTAAATATATTACCTATAAAAATTAGTGTCTGAATTAAGTGAATAAAACCAGAGAAATTCAGAGCCCTGTCCTCAGCTGGTGTAAACTGACATAGCCCCATTGTGTTCAGGTGAAGTAACACTAATCTACATGAGCTGAGGATAAGGCCCTTAGTATTTTGGTCATTGTGCCTAGCTCAGCCACATGAGGGTTTCTACAAGTGTTCTTCCTAACCTTGGACAAGGAGCCATTTTCCACATGCTGTACCAAAGCCAAAAAATTACATCATAACCATTTTTTCATAAGATTATTATAATTGTTATTTTTTCCCTTTAGAAACTGGACAAAACTATAGCTGTCCACCTACTATTGAGAATGGAGACACAACTACATTCTTGGAAAAAGGATACACATCTGGCTCCTTTGTAGGATTCAAATGCCAAAAAAATTATGCAATGGAAGGACAGAACAGATCTTTTTGTGACAATGGGAATTGGACAAAAGCACCACTCTGTTTAGGTAAAGAAGATACTGCTTTCTTAGGCTTTGAGGTTTATTTAGAGATTCACTGAACAAAACTCATCACCTGTGTAAACACATTACTTTAATGTGCTTACCTGGGGGTGTGGGGGGTTACCAAGACAACTGCTTCTTTTTCTTGTTTTAGAGCCATGTGCTATTTCAGTGGAAGAAATGGAAATCCGGATGGTAGAGTTGAATGGGACAGCAAATGAGAACAATGGGTGTACCTAAAATGAAATGATTTTCTTGAGCTTCGCTGCAAACCAGGATATGCACTTGCAACTAATTTATCTCAGTCTTATGGTGCAGTACCATGGAAATGCAATTGTCTATCCAGAATGCAAGGGTAAGTAGAGACGGGCTCTAGTGGGTATCTCAAATATCCTGCTTTCAGTAGAGGGCACTCTGCAATGATAGGAATAAGTGAACGTGAAAGAGCTGCTTCTTTGCTCTGATCACTACAACGCAGATGTTAAAGCCTTCCAGATGGCAGCTTGGTTAAGCTGATTACATTAAAAAGAAGAAAACGGGAGTAGAAAAAACATGATTTTAAATATCCAATTTTTATGAAAAACTGGAAAAATTCCAAACAAAAATTTCAAACCAAGCTACCCAAACTTTTCTGTGAAAGTATTTGGTTTAGAAAAAGACCCATTTCTCTTTTAAAAGCAACAGCTTTGACTGAAAATTTTTGACCAGCTCTGGCATGCGTATTGCTCAATTAAAAATCAGTTCATCCACATTCTATTTGGCAACTTCTTAAACAGCATTACAGTAAAAGTGGGGGAGCACAGTAGGTTCCCTCCTATGCAATTTCCATATGTTTTATTCAGAGATAAATCACAATAATTGCTGATGGATTGTACAGCTTACTGGCCTATTTTCATTTGTAAAATGTGTCTGTCTCATTCTCGTTAGAAATTGTATGTGATCCTCCAGGAGTGGATAATGGTAGATTCAGACCTCAAAGGAACATTATAGGGATGGTGATGTCATTATAATTACGTGTAATCATGGATTTCATATTCATAATGGACAAAATACAGCTGAATGCACAAAGAATAGCTGGTTGCCTCCTTCAAGGTGTAGCAGTAAATTGCATTTGTGTCTTGTCTTGCTTAAGAAATGTCAAAACCCAACTCGGTATACTAAACATATCAGATTGAAAATGTACTTGCTAACCTCGTATTCTTCTTTGAGTAGGGTCCCTGTGGGTGCTCCACTGTAGGTGTGCCTGCATCCCTGCACTGCCGATTGGAGATCTTCGGTACCAGTGTCCATTAGGCCCACACATGCGCTGTCTCTCCTCGCGCCCTGCCTTGTGATATGTTTGGTTCATTCGCTGAGTGCTAGGTAATAAAATGAGAGGACTCTATTCTTACTGAAAATAACCTAGCTCTTTAGTAAAGCCACTTTTTACAGAGTTGCTCCAACTGCCACATAACAATGCAAATCATCTACACACAAAGGCTAAGTGCCTGGAGCCCTTCTTCGAACTCTTCTCTTCTGCAACCCATGACCATCCTTCTGGGTTCCATGCAGGTTGCTACATTAACTTTTTCTCTATTTGTAAAACTGGTAAGTTTTGATTGGTAGAATCCCCATGTGATGGAGAGAAATAAGATGACCTGGATCATCGCATTGTTATTTCTATTATTAGATTAAATTGTACACTTAGCGCTAACTTGTTACTTTCTCTTATTCTCTTTATCTGACAGTTACTCAAGATTAATGAAAATAAGAAGCCTGAAACAGATATTTTTAACCAGCACCTCAGGATCATTGAGGCCATTAACCAGTTATTTGTAATATTTACACATTATCTCCTATTCTTTGTCATCATTTGTGCTTGGATTCATCTTTGTCAGTTCACATGCTTGTTTATGTCTTTGATCAAAATATACATTCCTATAACAAATTTGAAGCAACAATTTGAAGCAACAATAAGATGGGCAAATAGGTTTTGTAACTCTAAGGAAGGACCTAAATCTTCACCCAAAACTCAAACCAAACCAGTGCCTCTTCTTAACTTTAAAATGAAATCATGTGCCTCTGCACTCTCTGGTTTTCTCTCTTGGCTGGCAGAAACAGCAACATTTCCCACCTGGTCAAAACTAAGAATCATTTGAAATCTTGATCTTGTGACATTTGCAAACCAGAAAGTTTAGTTCAGGAAAATATTTGGTGTTTTAGCTGGGTCCTCCATCACTGTTGACGGCTGGCTGCTGTGGAAAGAAAATGTTTTGTTTTTTTTAAGAGCTGTAACTACAGACTAGACAGTCATTTAACAGAATTGAAAGGAAAACATTGTTCTATGTGTTAAACACATAAATAAATAAACTGAAAAGAAATTTTAAAATATTATGAAAGGACTACACAAAAATGACCTGAAATCTGCAGAGAATTTCTGCAGTTGTGAACTGTATGTGGTTTGTGACTAAATTCTCAATTCTTTGCTCCTCTTTTGACAGTCAATTAGAAATTAAATCAGTGCTGTCACTGAGGTGAATTTCCTAGCCACCAGATGGGAATAGAAAATAAGTGAGCACTTGTCAAGGTTCCTCCCCCACTCTGAACTCTAGGGTACAGATGTGGGGACCTGCATGAAAAACCTCCTAAGCTTATCTTTACCAGCTTAGGTCAAAACTTCCCCAAGGTACAAAATATTCCACCCTTTGTCCTTGGATTGGCCGCTACCACCACCAAACTAATACTGGTTACTGGGGAAGAGCTGTTTGGACGCGTCTTTCCCCCCAAAATACTTCCCAAAACCTTGCACCCCACTTCCTGGACAAGGTTTGGTAAAAAGCCTCACCAATTTGCCTAGGTGACTACAGATCCAATCCCTTGGATCTTAAGAACAATGAACAATCCTCCCAACACTTGCACCCTCCCTTTCCTGGGAAATGTTGGATAAAAAGCCTCACCAATTTCAAAGGGGTTTACCCTTCCCTTTATATTTATGACAGCACTGATGGGATTCTTTGGCCAGAGTGCAGGAAAATTGTGGGTCTGTCCCAAATAGGCCACAGAACAGGGACACATGCATATTGCAAAAGCGGAATAGATATATGCTTTATTCCAATCATTAGACATCCCATATACAGCTACTTCTGCCCACACCCTTTCTCACAGAGTATTTCTCCTGCCAGGATTCACCTGTCCACCTTGCTGCAGCTGCTGTCATCCTTCCACTCTCAGTGCATACATGCAAATTAGTTCTCTAGGGGAACCATCACAGTACTTCTGCATTTCCTAAATCATGTGCAATGGAAATTTCACCCTTACTATTGCATTCATTTAATTTTTGCACCTATTTGTATTGTTTTCTGTTCATTCTATAAAATAAATATGTATTTTGGGGGTTGAACCAATATGTTTAGACTCGTTGTATTACCCAATAAGTCTCCAAATAAATAGTCATTGAGATGTTTTGCTGAAGAACAGAGTTACCAGGCCAGGCCCTGCCAGATATTGTGCAGAGGTGTCCATCGGAAACACTGCGGACAACAGTAACATTTGTAGGTGGTAGTTGGTTGGCCATATCCTGACTCCACTCAAAACACCAGGATAAGTTACTCCATGATGACAATGTTTCTTTCCTTAGCCTTTGGCATACAAGGGGGATTCTTTCAAAACATGATTTACACATTCAGTACTGCTTCATGCCAGAATTCAAAGTGTCTGTTTGGCCAATGACCTTCTGATCAGTGTTTGATAAACACTCGCACTTGCACAATAACAGCCTCCACTGGTGAAATGCTTCAGAGTAACAGCCGTGTTAGTCTGTATTCGCAAAAAGAAAAGGAGTACTTGTGGCACCTTAGAGACTAACCAATTTATTTGAGCATAAGCTTTCGTGAGCTACAGCTCACTTCATCGGATGCATACTGTGGAAACTGCAGAAGACATTATATACACAGAGACCATGGTGTGTCTCAGGAATTGGCTTCCTTAGAGTTTTTTTACCTCCATTTATTTGACTGATGGTTAACTCAAGGGATTTAATGCGAATGTAAAGGGTAATCTGGGCAGTTCCCAAATGTTTGTGGTTAACCAGAAGGATCAGCCTAGGGCAAACCATGTTAGTATTCTGGGACAAATGTTTGAGGAGAGTCCAAAGTAGCCTTTACAAAATGTTAACTAGCTTGAATTAATTGGTACTCGATTAATTTGAGGTAAAAACTCTAGTGTAGATATCCCCTCATAGGATAGACATGGTTCTATCTCCTGCATCTGCCAGCCTGGCTGCACCCTTATCCTGCTACCTTTGATCAGGGGAAAGGGGGCTATACAAATACATCCAGGATATCGTGCCACCTTCAGAGAGAGAGGGTCCCAGCAACTTGTTAATCTAAAACTGATGTGTGTGTAAGAGAAGGGGTTGGTCATACAGCAAGAGAGACAGGAACTGTATTCTGGGGTCAGGAGATCCTGGGGAATTTCATAAAGAAGAAGGGAGGGTGTTCCAGACATTCAGGGTAACTATCAAAAAACATAAGAACTTAAGAATGACCCTACTGATTTTGGCTGTTTAGTAAAACAGAACATTTGTGGCTTTCTGAACATTGTTCATAGGGCAGCACCTACCTAAGCTTGCAGCAGAGTTTTGGTTTATAGACAATATTTTAAAAGTTCTGTAAAATCGTAGGGCAGCGAGTTTGCCTTGAAAATTGCTATGATATTTCAAGTATAGGACTAGAGCAAGTGGTGCAAATTTGGGGTAATTTCATAAAAGGATTTCCAAGACTCCCAGAAGAATACTCTACTTTCTAAAATAATAGGTGCTTATAATGCTTCTGTGTGCACTGGTTCAAAACAAATGGTGGAGGGGATCCACACAAAACTCATATCCCTGAACTCTCACTGCACTCAGCTTATATTCTGCAGTTGGCTTTGAAAATGCATAAATAAAAATATTAGCTTTTTAGTTCAGTTCTGTGGAGTAAGTGGTTTCTTGTCTGACAGTACAATACTCAGGCTCAGACTGGTAGATTGATGTCTTTTTGCCAGAGAGCATATGACTGGGCAAGTCCTGAGTGAATGCCCTCCCCCAAAAATCCCCTTGTAGCCTTGTGGAAGAGGCATTGGTCTGGTTAGCCAATGTGTTTGTCTCCTCTTGTACTACATCATGTTCATGATGTTGTGTGCTTCACCACTCTTCTTTTTCTTTGCAGGTAAGTGGGAATTTGAACAAGGTCAAATTTGGTGGAAGTGGGATGAGATCCAAGGTTTCTAATATTGAAGACCCAATTCTTTCATTGAGTCTCATTGGTTTTTTGTTTGAAGTGCATGTGCCAGATGAAATAGTCTGACATGATAGAATCAGTTCATGAAGAACTGATTTGTTTGGTTCACTGGCGGTGCCAAAATTCTGGAATAAAGAAAGAAAAATGTTCAAGTCAAAGTGAATCTAAAAATTTTGAAAAACTTTGGCAAATCAGAAAAGTTGAAAAAGCTGTAATTTCAAATAAAATGTTCAGTTTGGAACAACTTCAGCAACTAAAGTCTTTCAATTGGACACATTTTTTTGAAATACATGTGCCAAATGAAATAGTCAGACATGATGGGATATCAATTTAATGGTCTTCCATCGTGTATGGTGTGTTTCTTCTTTCTGAAGAAAGAAAAAAGGTGGTTTCTAAAAACTGATGAAAACCCCCATTCATTTTTCCAAATAGGAATTTCTGAAGATTCCAACAAATGCTTCTTGTGCACGTGGTTCTCAAACTTCCCGTAGCCAGGAACCCCTCTTTAAACATATGAATAAATCCTGAACTCCCTTTCCAGCATTTCAAAACTATAGGCCCCTTCAGATCCACAGAAACTCTACATGAACTCTTAGGTTAGCAGAATGTAGTATGAAAATTTGTGTTGAACAATTAATAGACCATTTTGGAAAGCAGAAAAAAAAATAATGTAGTAATAGAGATGAAAACCAACCTGGGGAATGCACAGTGAAAGTTTCTGCAGACCAAAAATGTAGCTTAAGCAACCTCAATTAATCTGATATTTACACATGAGGAATTTGTTTGAACTCCCAGTAGTAGAAGTCTTAGTACTTTGTACAAGTATATCGCAGATCACGCTGTGTGGGGAGAAATGTCATGTAATGAAAGAGGATATTGAAAAAAAACCCCTTGAACTGTATTTCCGGTGGAGTTTACATATGTTATCTCTAGTACCTTGATGTTGAAAGAGAGGTGATAGACAGAACTACAGGGAGGGGTTAGAAAGCAAGATCAATCTTTAAAAGCAGTTGCTGAGGCCAGAATCCAGAGAGGAGCAGAACTCAACGTCAGCCATTACAAGTGCTGGGTCTACTTGGTCAACCACCAGAATGACTTTGCTGAGTTGTTTCATCATTCAGCTTCTCTGGGCTTTCTGTGCTCAGGGCCAAGGTAAGATGCAAAATGAATCTAAATATTCAACAACACTTTAGCTTAACTCTTCCCTGGTGTGGGGTGATATTAAATATGCTCAATATTGTACATAGTCAAGTGCTGTTACAGCAAACTGTCATATATACAATTTCACATTATTTGATAGCGTTGACATCCCCAGCCCCACTTTGCAAAGGTGAAACAGTTGAATATACAGTAAACAGGACAAAGTCATTAACAAGAGAGTGAATGAAAATATTTGAAGGAGGACGGTAAGATATTCACACTCATTTTTACGAAGTTCTGGAGACTATCCATGTACATAATCTACTGCCTGATAC
Source organism: Lepidochelys kempii (assembly GCF_965140285.1). Classification (NCBI taxonomy): domain Eukaryota; kingdom Metazoa; phylum Chordata; order Testudines; family Cheloniidae; genus Lepidochelys; species Lepidochelys kempii. The sequence goes on along the minus strand of NC_136387.1, from coordinate 63,657,464 downwards.
AGCAGGGCTGAGTGCATTCCCCAAAACACTGCAGAGTTCAAAGTGCAGACACAGGTGAGCAGTCCCAGTATTTCTATAAGTAGCACTGCTGTAATCAAGACAGCAGGTGAAATTCACTCATGTACTCAGATGTCTCTTATTTATGCCACACTACATGAATTGTAATTGTAGTCATTGTATTCTGGTTTGTTTAGCATTTGTTCTGTATTGTTGCCAGAGTCACTGTTATATGGATTGAAGAAAATGCTCTGGCATGTGGGCCTGATTTATAGGTACCATGGGGATAGATGCTTTTCATATACTTATTGATCATAGAATCATAGAATATCAGGGTTGGAAGGGACCTCAGGAGGTCATCTAATCCAACCCCCTGCTCAAAGCAGGACCAATCCCCAATTAAATCATCCCAGCCAGGGCTTTGTCAAACCTGACCTTAAAAACTTCTAAGGAAGGAGATTCTACCACCTCCCTAGGTAATGCATGCCAGTGTTTCACCACCCTCCTAGTGAAAAAGTTTTTCCTAATATCCAACCTAAACCTCCCCCACTGCAACTTGAGACCATTACTCCTTGTCCTGTCATCTTCCACCACTGAGAACAGTCTAGAACCATCCTCTTTGGAACCATCTCTCAGGTAGTTGAAAGCAGCTATCAAATCCCCCCTCATTCTTCTCTTCCGCAGACTAAACAATCCCAATTCCCCCAGCCTCTCCTCATAAGTCAATGGGCCCTATAGAATGAGTGGGTGCTTTAATTTCTGACACCAGACCTGACTTGTCCATTACCATGATGCCATACAGCAAAATATGTCTTGGAGGGATGACTTTCCAGGAGACTCGGGGATTCCTGAGTATTGAAGGGCTATTTGAATGTGGTGCAGAGAAAGGAGGGTCTATTTGAAACCTAACTATTAAAATCTAGTGGCTCTGAGAATGAATCAGGGTTGTGTAGTGAAGAAGTCTTGTTTGTAGGACCCCTGTCTCATCTGAGCACTAAGGATTATGTTCTGCATTTCTCACCTCAGGGTTAATCCTGCCAAGGCCACCCATAATTTACGCAGCCAATCTAATTAGGGCAAGGAGTAGAGCTTCCACCTGGAATGAGCGGTTGGGGGGGGGTTCTTCCCCCAGAAGCCACATATTGTGGAGGGGTTCTTCTGATCATGAACACAAAGCCATTAGTAGATCAGGATCCACCTACATTGGAAATCACATCTCCATTTATGATGTGCCAAGACTTGCACTTCTTTGGGACAATGCCAATCACCAAGCCTAGGAGAAAGTGTATGTGTGTGTGTGTGTGTGTGAACCAGATATAAGGTATTTTTGGTGAAGGAGATCCAGCTCCAGCTATAGGATGAACTTCCATGTGACATAACAAAAATTATGTCTGTCCAGTTTTAGGTCTCACTGCAAGACTTGCCTTTTTGAAAAAGCTTTCCCACCCTAATCAGAATGATACTTATAACAATAACTACCTGCTCCCCACACAATAAAATAAAATAAAATTAGCCTAAGCAGATCCTCCCAGCAGCAGACACAGGAGAAGAGCTACAGACTTCATTAAGTGCTCAGGGATCTCACGTTCACAGTTTGATGCAGAAAGTGCTCGTATACTCAATGTTGAGAGGTAATAAAAAAGATGGATATAAAGAATCTTAACTGAAGGGGATTTATAGCCTAAAGTCCTGTTTGCATTTCAACTTGTTTGTCTATTTCTGTATAGAAATTACATGTGATCCCCCATTAGTGACTAATGGAACCTTCCAGCCCCAAAAGAGAGTGCTCAGAGAAGAGGATGTAATCAGAGTAGATTGTAATCCTGGATTTCACTTTGAAACTGACAACATGGAAAAGACAGCAGAATGTACAAAGAATGGCTGGTTACTATTCCAAGATGTATCTGTAAGTTTTTAAACATATTAAAACAGCTATCAAAATCCCGATGATTATATAATGTGTATCATTGACAGTGTAAAAATATTTAAATTAAAATAAGCTAGAGGCCTCACTTCTGCAGTAAACAGAAATGAAAGATTCATACTTGCAGGGCTTTTCCCTTTTGCAAAGGTTACTTTGAACGTCTTGGAAAACGTCCCTGTGAAAAGAACATGGTGTGCTATCAGATAGTCGTAAATAACTGTGCAATGAACATATACACTATGACTGACTTGGCAAATGTGTTAGGATTAACCCTACTAGAGGGAAGATTTGTACCTCTGCATTTTACCTGTCAAAATGGTAGCATACCAGGCACAATACCAGTACAGTATGAATGGTAAGAAACCCTATGGGACATATTTGGACGCTGAGTCACTCATATACACCACAGCCCTAGTTTTGTGCCCTCAGATTTGGTACCTTCATTTATTCTGAACTGTTACAGTTTTTTTCCAGGTGGTTCTTCCTGTGCTAAATCACAAAGTTTTTTCTCAAATGTTTACCTAATCTTTCCTCAGATAAAATCTCTGTGGCTGCAATGAGAGTTTTGTTGAGTAGGGACTAAGTAAAAATTGAGGAATTTGGCCCTTGATATTTAACAATAAATGAAAGCTGTCTAAAACAGGAGGAGGTGTAAGAAATTTTGAAGCCCAACAGTGTCATTATAAATTAACCCTCTGATAATGAGACTACAGATTTTGCAGTAAACACTGAGTTTGTTCTGTGTGGTGGGAAATCACTCACCTCCAAGGTACCATCTTGCCCACTTGTGGATGGTCGTGTACTGTGAGGAGATCCCTCACAATATGTGTGTTCTGGGGGCAGGATCCTCTGTTCACCAGGTGAAAGCGGTAACGCATGCACCAATGGAACAATCTGAGTGAACTGTGAGTGGAATCTTGCGGAGCTCTCCCCTCCTCCCACCTCTTCCAATTAGTTTCCACAGAACAGGGTAATCCTTCCTGGAGTCTTTGAATAACAAGCTGTTATGCAGTAATTTCTAAAGCTGTCTCATGCTGCTTGGTAGGCAAAGCTTATGGAGGTGAGAAGTAAAATAATCCAGATCATCAGATTGTATATGTCCTGAACTCATGACTCCAGTTAATGTAACATTCAAATAGCAAAGTACTAAAACTGAGGAGAGAACTGATGAGTGACTAAAACAAGTTAATTTTTCTTTCATGTACTCTGTAATATATATATATATGTTCAAAACTTTCTTTTAAAGTGAAACTCTGTGACTACCCACATTTAGAAAATGGCAGATTAACTGGCTATTACAAAAACCACAGCGAAAAAGACTTTCCAGTACGTTTAGGGGTGACAATTTTCTACAGATGTCTTGATGGTTATGTATCTAAGAGTGAGAGCACCTCGAATCTAATCAGATGTACTGCAGATGGCTGGGACCTAATGCCAAAATGTCTTAGTAAGTAAATGTAAATTTGATTTTTTTCTTAAAAATACTATTGTAGCATGAAACACTAATAAATCTGTAGAGTATCATCAGCATTTGAAGGAACCAGGATGGGAGGAGTGGGAAGACTGTATAACAATGCTTTTGTAGTCTGGCTCTTACATCTCCCAGTCAAGACTCGTAATCCAGGGACATGAAAAAATCTTTAGTAGGACTTCCCCCTTGTTAGTCATGGCATACCAACAAAGAAGTTAGATAAACACACAAAATATCCTTTTAGGAAGGTTGCATAATAACATGACTTTATTTCTTAGCGTCCAAAATTTTAAGACACAAAACCAAAAACACAGAGAGAAAGGAGGCTGGTCCCCAAGGCAGGGAGGCACAATTCACCCCATTTTACTGCAAGCTGCCTCTTTACAGCCTAACTGCTACTAGATCCAGATTGCATGCTTCCCTACAGAGCCCTCCAGCCTGCAAGCAGGATCAGGAAAACACTGATCAAGTCCACATGGATCTTACTGTCATAGTTTTATGCTGAAGGTGCTTGTATACTTTAACATACTTATATACTTTAATACAGTTGTCAAGGTTCCTCCCCCACTCTGAACTCTAGGGTACAGATGTGGGGACCTGCATGAAAAACCTCCTAAGCTTATCTTTACCAGCTTAGGTCAAAACTTCCCCAAGGTACAAAATATCCCACCCGTTGTCCTTGGATTGGCCGCTACCACCACCAAACTAATACTGGTTACTGGGGAAGAGCTGTTTGGACACGTCTTTCCCCCCAAAATACTTCCCAAAACCTTGCACCCCACTTCCTGGACAAGGTTTGGTGAAAAGCCTCACCAATTTGCCTAGGTGACTACAGACCCAGACCCTTGGATCTTAAGAACAATGAACAATCTTCCCAACACTTGCACCCTCCCTTTCCTGGGAAATGTTGGATAAAAAGCCTCACCAATTTGCATAGGTGACCACAGACCCAAACCCTTGGATCTGAGAACAATGAAAAAGCATTCAGTTTTTTTACAAGAAGACTTTTAATAAAAATAGAAGTAAATAGAAATAAAGAAATCCCCCCTGTAAAATCAGGATGGTAGATGCCTTACAGGGTAATTAGATTCAAAACATAGAGAACCCCTCTAGGCAAAACCTTAAGTTACAAAAAAGATACACAGACAGAAATAGTTATTCTATTCAGCACAATTCTTTTCTCAGCCATTTCAAGAAATCATAATCTAACACATGCCTAGCTAGATTACTTACTAAAAGTTCGAAGACTCCATTCCTGGTCTATCCCCGGCCAAGACAGAATATAGACAGACACACAGACCCTTTGTTTCTCTCCCTCCTCCCAGCTTTTGAAAGTATCTTGTCTCCTCATTGGTCATTTTGGTCAGGTGCCAGCGAGGTTACCTTTAGCTTCTTAACCCTTTACAGGTGAGAGGAGCTTTCCCCTGGCCAGCAGGGATTTCAAAGGGGTTTACCCTTCCCTTTATATTTATGACAACAGTTTTCAAAACAGCACACTCCTCCGCTGTGAATTCCTCAATTAAAACAAACACAGTAAAAAATTTCATAAATGTAACCATGTGGGAGGTCTGTGATTTCACTGAGGCCAGTGGTAACTGCCAGGAAGAGTGAGTGACACCTGACCTTTGTCCTGTTCCTTATGGATCATGCTCAGCAAGAGCATGCTCATTCCCCTTCTTTTTCAGCCATTACCTTCTAGCAGCACCATTTCCTCTGGCCAACAAAATGTACAACCTTCTTTACTAACTTGAGAGGCCACATCCTATAACCATGCTGAGCTTGTATCTAGTAACAGTCGATCAGTGTGCCTCTTCATTGTCTCCTCTTTTACCTCTACCAAACATGTCAGTTTTTTACCTCTACCAAACATGTCAGGTCCCAATATCTGCTTTACCACACCTTTTCCCCACTTCATCCGTCTCCTGTGATTTTGTACCAACACTGCCTGTCCTATGCAGACAAACCTGGCAGGTTTACATTGTGGGTTTTTGACTGTTTGCTGTATTTCATTGAGTATTCTCAGTAAGTCTGGTCTAAGTAAATCAAATGTAGTACCTAACTAAAGTCTTAAAAAACTCAGCTGACAGACTGAGCTAGACTTATATGAGAACATGAAATTTGCAATGCACTATGTCCCCCATTATTTTGGTCTAATGCTTGTTTCAATATCTGCACAAAACACTCGGCCAATCCATTTGATGCTGGGTGATAGGTAGCCAACCAAATATGCTTCCACACATTTTTCCATAGAAATGTGTGAAAATCCTCAGAAATAAATTATGGACCATTATCTGAAAAGAGCTCTGTAGGTAACCTGTAGATGGCAAACAGAAGAGATTGTTGTCATGTACACCAACTCTGGCCACCGAGAATAAGCAACAACCACAACTAAATAAATTTGCTTATTTTTCTGCAAAGTCAATGTGCAGCCATTGACAGGCTTCATAGCCCCCTTTCATGGGTGACATAGTATCGTTTCTGGTATGTTTCAGTGGCTGTTGCAGGAGTCATGCTGGCTACTTTCCATTTCTATATCTTGAACTAAAGCCAGCCACCTAAAATAACTTCTGGCCACTCCTTTCATTTTTACTACTCTTTGGTGCTGCTCATGTAATTCCACTGGCATCTTTTGCTGTTCACATTTTGCTATTACTACTCATAGCCCCCATAGAAAACAACCATTCTCCATGGATAACTCCAGTTTCCTGAAATAGTAAGGGCTAATTTGCTCTTTGGTTATGAGGTGTGGCCATCCCAGCAGTGCATCGCCTTTGAACCCAGTAGTTTTACCAGTGGCTTATAATCAGTGATGAGGGCAGCGATTAGATCACTTAGCTGGGATGTGGGAGAATGGCAAAGCAGGGACTTGACCTTGGTCTCTCACTTACTGTGTAAGTGCCCTACCACTTGGCTTTTCTGGGATGAGCATCTCTCTCTCTCTCATATTTTTTATGAAAATTTTCAAAAGGTCTCAGGTTTTGTCTTAATGTGAAATAGGAAAATGGTTCCCTGTCCAGATCTATTTCTCAGCATATTCTGGGAACTGGTATGTGCTGGGAACACACTTAGTACCTGGAGAATTGGCTCTGGGCTGGAAAGTAATTCAGAGGTTGGGCGCAGACCAGGGGAGTCTGAGAGACCTAAAAGCATCACAGCTGTTCCATAAAGTCTTTAGCCAATATCTAAGATTTCCCAGTCTTGTGCACAAAGCTTTTTACAAAGCCAGATCCACTCTAAGTGGAAAACTTTGCGTTCCAGTTGGAGAAATCTGTTACCTACACCCAAGTTTTCTCCATCTGCTATGAATATTTTTTTTCCATGGAGCATGTATAAATGTCTGACTGTCTGTCCAGCCCTGCTCCCTGGCCCCTCATAGAGTCTCCAGCCCTGTTTTCCCCACTACTCATCACAGACGATTCTAACTAATTTCAAAACTGAAATTCTGATCACTTATAGTAGGCGAGGGGAATGTACACTAATTGGCCCTGTATGGGTTTTGAAAGTACAGATTATTTTATTTTTATGTTAGAAGTGGCAGAAATATCATGAGATTTTACTCCTCCAGCCCCCAATGTGTAAAGTGCTCATTTTTGAAGTCTTGATGTTTGAAAACTTTTATTCTACCCTTTGAAAAACTAAAGGAAAATCTCCATTAGATTAGTTACAAAATTGCGGATAGGAATAGCTACTTCCCATGAAAAGTTAGAAGAGAGAAGTGGGGGTCACCACAACCTGGTACAGTGTTGTTAATTAAATAGAGCTGTGGGCATGTATGGGTCTTCACAAAGCACAAACAAGGACAAGATCCATTCCCCAAAGAGTTTACAGTCAAATTCAGGTCAACATAATGCACAGCATAGCTGTTCCAGTACAAGATCAGTAGGTTTAGAGACATTGGTGGTCAGAATGACATAGGATGTGACAGTGAAAGAGGTGAATTTTAATGAGGGATCTGAAGCATAGAATACCTGGTGCACAGAATGGTAGGCTTGACAGAAAGTGGAAAGCCAAAGGATCTCATTCCCCCCCACCCCAGTTTAAATACTTGCTGTCCAACGGCTAACCATACTAAACCTTTTTCCTTTAGAAAAGTGTTCTCCCATTTGGTTGTCAAATGGTAGATTCCTAATTCTATGGCAGAAATACTACAAAGAAGGTGAAGAAATTTCATATGTGTGTGATCATGAATATGTCCCCGAAAATCAGCAAGCAAAAGTTACATGCACAAAGAATAACTGGATGCCCACTCCAAGATGTATCTTGAACAGTAAGCAGCATTTTTGTTCTTTCAGGCTCCTGGCTAAAATACTTCAAAAACATGATCATGTTCTGCTTAAGAGAAATTCAAAAATAGTGTCGTGGTTAGTATAGATAGAACCGTCACCCACAGGTGGTGCTGTATCTTTATCTTAGTGCAAAGTTGTTGCTTTTTTGTTTTTGTTTCTAATATGTTGTTATATCTGATCAGGGCATTAGTAAGGAGTTTTAGCTCTGCCTGTTTGTGCTGGAGTTACTACTTGCAGAGTCCCAATAAATCCTTTGATTTCTATAAGCTAGTGTTATAATACCAATTCTAGCAGATGACTTATCATGAAAATGTTTATTCTTGACCTGAGTAACTGTAAGATCATGTTGTTGTGACCCTCAGCCTTCCTCATCCAGACCCTCTCTGCTGTTTGTCACGCCCCTGCCCTTGTTGTGTCATGTCTAATATTTCGATTGTAAATTTCTTGGGACAGGTACCAAGTATTTCTTTGTCTTTTGTGAACAGCCAAATATATTTGTGGGTGTAATACAAATTATTATTAATATCAATGCTCTTCCTGCAACCCATATTTATTACTCCTTAACCCCACCCCAGAGCCTCTCCTGATTCTTCTTATCTCCATCCTTACAGGTTGGCTCTGCTCATCAATGCTCTTCACCCCACTGTATTTCAGTCATTCTATTTGCTTCTCCTTTTCCAGGTTGACTGGGCACCATCACTGTGGGGAATGAGCATGCAGGAGAGACAATTTTCAGTGGTCTCAGTTTTGATGTTCAGAACCATTATGGACCCTAGAAGCTAGGAAAAACAATAGCAGTGAAGTCCTGCTCAGACCCTGCAACCCTAGAAAACACTCAGTGTGGACAGGATCTTCAAAGAATTTAGCTGTCAAATTGTAACAGATCTATACTGGGCCTTTGAAATTTCAGAGATTTACATAAACTTATAACTTGCCAAATTTTAGTGAATATTCTGGACGAGAAGTAAAAGATACATTCTTGATACCAGGTGGACATTCCAGTCAAGTTTCAAGTCTTTTCCCCAAAGCATCCAAGTGCCTTAGTTTCTTAACAAAACAGCTGTAAGATTATTTTAACATTAGCAAAACAATTTTTTTCCTTCTATAATCTCCTTCTTATAAATGGCTAAACCGTGTTAGCAGATATTTTCAAAAACAATTCATACTGAGTGACACCCAGCATAGAAAATTTTATCTGCAACAATTAATGTTTGACAAAGTCGTAAGCACCTGAAAACAGGGTCTTATAATGGAGTGTGTCCAGCAACTTTAATAACAGGCAAGGTTACCTGAGCCAAATTATGGCATTTAGTGACTAGCCTGTGTTGGGGATGATGTGGAGGAAAACTGGCCCAGGGAGGTATTGTACTGTAGGAAGCCCAATCCCCACCCCAGCCCCCTATCAGTCAGGAGGAGTGTGTGTGTATAGGATCCTGGAGGGGGAGGCCAAAACCAAACTAACAAAATGTGTGTCCCCTTTAAAAAACCAACCGTCCAAACTGACCCCTTCTGGCAGAATTCCTAGTGCTTTCTTATTGTTCTAGGAGGCAGGCTGGCTTATTCTCCCTTTCCCTTAGGTGTCAGCTTGGGGAGGAACTGCTTAACCCATTCTTACGGCCCTTGAGATCTCTGAGCCTTGAGTCAGAGCAACAAAACTTATAGTCAGATATGCAAAGTCTCTAGGGCCCTAGTCAGGCTAGTGACCTAAAGACTAATAGGCCTGCAATCTGTAGCAGCCCGTGTTTACACCCAGGTTGTCTTGGTTGTAAGCACCAGACTGTCCCGTAAAGGGGTAGTACACCCCATCACATATCTCCCCGCTCTGACTAGATCCATTGGTGCACTCAATAATTGTGCCTACATCTTCCTCAGTCATTGAACAGAAATCAGTGTTATAATGTTCCTTTCCTGGACAGTGTTCTACTGCTCAGGAGCTAGTGCAGAGCTATAGGATCAGTGATCAAGATAAACAGGGTACCTAACAGGTAGTGTACTTGCACCCTCATGGCCCAGTGGATGGGCAAAAATCTTTTTGAGGGCAGAGTACCAAATCTCTTTGTCTAGGGACTTCCTATTCATGTAGACGATGGTGTATTAGTGACCTTGGAACAGTTGGGAAAGGACCACACCCAGTGCTCACTTTGAGGCATTGGTCTGTAAAATAAACTCCCGTGTGAAGTTGGGGCTGTGCAGAAAGCATTTACTGCAGAGAATTCTCTTCATCTCCTGAGACACCTGGTCTCACTGAGGTGACTCCAATCTGTCTTGAGGCTCACTTTTCGATAAGGTCTATGAGAAGTGCTGCCAGTGAGGCAAAAATTAGCACAAACTGTCCATAATATCAGACTGGGCCCAGGAAGGACACACCTGTTTTTTGATGCTTGGAACAGGTATGTTGGCCGATAAACATGGCCATATTGCATCAAACTAATGGTCCATCTAGCCCCATATCCTGTCTTCTGTCAGTGGACAGTGCCAGATGGTTCAAAGGGAATGAGCAGAACAGGGCAATTACCAAATGATCCATCTCCTGTTGTCCTGTGCCAGCTTCTGGCAGTCAGAGGTGTAGGGATAACCAGAGCATGGAGTAACTTGAACTAGGGATGTTGAGGTTGCAGCAGCACCCCCTGTCTTTAAGTGGTTTCCATCATGCACAGGGTTTACAGTTTTGTTCAATGGCTTTTGGCACCCAACTATAAAAATTGTTCCAACTCCCATGGGGTTGCATCCCTGACCATCTTGGGTAATAGCCATTGATGGACCTACCCTCTAATTCTTTTATAAACCCTGTTTTACTTTCACAATATCCTCCAGCAACGAGTTCCGTGGGTTGACTGTGCATTGTGTGAAGAAGTACTTCCTTATTTTTATTTTAAGCTTACTGCCTATTAATGTAATTGGGTGACCCCTGGTTTTTGTGTTAGGGAAGGGGTAAATAAAACTTACCTATTCACTTTCTCTACCCCATTTGTGATTTTATAGACCTCTATTATATTTCCCCCTCAGTCATTCTTTTCCAAGATGAACAGTCCCAGTCTTTTTAATCTTTCCTCATGTGGAAGCTGTTCCATATCCCTAATCATTTTTGTTGCCCTTCTCTGTACCTTTTCCAATTCTAATATATGGAGATGGGGCAACCAGAACTGCATGCAGTATTCAAGATGTGGGGGTATCATGGGTTTATATAGTGACATTATGATATTTTCTATTTTATTATCTATCCCTTTCCTAATGGTTCCAATAATTCGGTTAGCTTTTTTGACTGCCGCTGCACATTGAGCAGATGTTTTCAGAGAACTATCTATGGTGACTCCAAGACCTCTTTCTTGAGTAGTAACAGCTAATTTAGAACCCATCATTTTCTATGAATAGTTGGGATTATGTTTTCCAATGTGCTTTACTATGCACTTCTCAACTTTGAATTTCATCTGTCATTTTGTTGCTCAGTCACCCAGTTTTGTGAGATCCCTTTGTAACTCTTTGCTGCCAGCTTTGGACTTAACTATCTTGAGTCATTTAGTATCATCTACAAACTTTGCCACCTCACTGTTTACCCCATTTTCCAGATCATTTATGAATAGGTTGAACAGCACAGGTCCTTGAGAGACTCTGCTTTTTTCCTCTTTATATAGTGAAATCTGACTATTTATTCCTACCCTTTATTTCCTATGTTTTAACCAGTTACTGATCCAGGAAAGGATCTTTCCTTTTATCCCATGACTGTTTACTTTCCTTGAGAGCCTTTGGTGTGGGACTTTGTCAAAAGTCTTTCTGAAAGTCCAAGTACACTATATTCACTGAATCACCCTGTCCACATGCTTGTTGATACCCTCAAAGAAATCTAATACATTGGTAAGGAATGATTTCCCTTTCCAAAATCTGTGTTCAGTCTTCCCCTACATATGTTCATCTATGTGTCTGACAATTCAGTTCTTGACTATGGTTTCAACCAATTTGTCTGGTCCAGAAGTTAGGCTTACCAGCCTGTAATTAACAGGATTCCCTCTAGAGCCTTTTTAAAAAAAAAAAAAATCAGTGTTTCATTAGCTATCTTCCAGTCATCTGGTATAGAGGCTGATTTAAGTGATAGGTTACATACCACAGTTAGTAGTTCGGCAATTTAATATTCCTTAATTTATGCTCTTTTCTATTTTCCCCTCAATAGGATTTGACTTTCAGTTTTAAAGTATGACTTTTTGCCTCCAGTTGCCTCTTTTACTCTGTTTAGCCTTGGTGACATTTTTTTTTATCTTCTTACTGCTTTTTTTTTTAATTTGGGTGTATACCTTTAGTATGAGCCTTTATTATGGTGTTTTAAAGGAGTTTCTGTGTGGTTTGCAGGCTTTTCACTCTTTTCACTGTTACTTTTAATTTCTGCCTAACTAGCTTCCTCATTTTTGTGTAGTTCCCCTTTTTGAAGTTAAATGCTAGTATGGTGGGTGTCTTTGGTATTTCCCCCCCCTACAAGAATGTTAAATTTAATTACAGGTTTCAGAGTAACAGCCGTGTTAGTCTGTATTCGCAAGAAGAAAAGGAGTACTTGTGGCACCTTAGAGACTAACCAATTTATTTGAGCATAAGCTTTCGTGAGCTACAGCTCACTTCATCGGATGCATACTGTAGAAACTTCAGAAGACATTATATACACACAGAGACCATGAAACAATACCTCCTCCCACCCCACTCTCCTGTTGGTAATAGCTTATCTAAAGTGATCACTCTCCTTACAATGTGTATGATAATCAAGTTGGGCCATTTCCAGCACAAATCCAGGTTTTCTCACCCTCCACCCCCCCCCCCCCCACAAAAACTCACTCTCCTGCTGGTACTAGCCCATCCAAAGTGACCACTCTCTTTACAATGTGTATGATAATCAAGTTGGGCCATTTCCAGCACAAATCCAGGTTTTCTCACCCCCCCCCAAAACACACACACACAAACTCACTCTCCTGCTAGTAATAGCTCATCCAAAGTGACCACTCTCCCTACAATGTGCATGATAATCAAGGTGGGCCATTTCCAGCACAAATCCAGGTTTTCTCACCCCCCCACCCCCATACACACACAAACTCACTCTCCTGCTGGTAATAGCTCATCCAAACTGACCACTCTCCTTACAATGCTGGAAATGGCCCACCTTGATTATCATACACATTGTAAGTAGAGTGGTCAGTTTGGATGAGCTATTACCAGCAGGAGAGTGAGTTTGTGTGTGTATGGGGGTGGGGGGTGTGAGAAAACCTGGATTTGTGCTGGAAATGGCCCATCTTGATTATCATGCACATTGTAGGGAGAGTGGTCACTTTGGATAAGCTATTACCAGCAGGAGAGTGAGTTTGTGTGTGTGTGTTTTGGGTGGGGGGTGAGAAAACCTAGATTTGTGCCGGAAATGGCCCACCTTGGTTTTCATACACATTGTAAGGAGAGTGGTCACTTTGGATGGGCTATTACCAGCAGGAGAGTGAGTTTTTGTGTGGGGGGGCGGAGGGTGAGAAAACCTGGATTTGTGCTGGAAATGGCCCAACTTGATTATCATACACATTGTAAGGAGAGTGATCACTTTAGATAAGCTATTACCAACAGGAGAGTGGGGTGGGAGGAGGTATTGTTTCATGGTCTCTGTGTGTATATAATGTCTTCTGAAGTTTCTACAGTATGCATCCGATGAAGTGAGCTGTAGCTCACGAAAGCTTATGCTCAAATAAATTGGTTAGTTTCTAAGGTGCCACAAGTACTCCTTTTCTTTTTGCAAATTTAATTACATTATTGTCGCTATTACTGAGTGCTTAGCTAAATTCACCTCTTGGACCAGATCCTGTGCCCCACCTAGGACTCAGCCAAGAATTGCCTCTCCCCTTGTGGGTTCGAAGGAGCCTTCATTAATGGTATCCACTTTATCAACTAGCTGTTCTATTTAATCTTTTGCCTTCCCATTTTGCAGTTTCTTGGGTTCACCATCAGACTGGCATCTCGCAGTAACTGTAGGACTGTGGCCAAGTCCCAGAGATGGGTGGACCAGTCCTAACTGTAGATTATGACATTGTCTAAATATGGTGCCACATGGCAATGGTGAAGGCATAACCCCTGCTGCATACCAAATGGCTAGTGTCTGGCAGTCAGGACAGGAGGCAGATATTTGCTACCTATTTGTACAGTCTGGCCAAGAAACAAATCAACATCCCTGGACAGTTGGTCCTCGTGTTAGGCCACCTCAGTGTCAAAGATGTTAGTCGGCACACTGTAATCTAGAGTGGAAGATTGTTCTGCTGGGCCCCTCTCCTGGTCATAAAGGGGTTTGTGTTGTTAGGAGGTCCTCTAACAACTCTCTAAGGTCTGCCCCCATGGTTACCTTCAGGTTCTGTGGAGTCACTTCTGGAACAGAACCAGACTTGCCAAACCTTTCCAGCCCTCCACCATTGGTTCTGTGGCTTTCAGGTCTTCTGAGGAATTTCAAAGGTCTGACAGGGCAACAGGGCTAGATCCCAGGTATTTATTTTTAAAAAAAATGTTTGGTTTTTAAAAACTGCCTCGTGAAACTTATCTTCTGTCCCAGTGATTGCTCCCTCTTTTTTACTTCTCTGAGAAAATGAGACCTCTTCTAGCGCTCTGCCCTGCAGGGCCCATGAAGACCATAGGCACAGCTTTTTTGTATCTGAGCACATTGTTAAACTGGCTTTATTGAATTAAGGTAATTTGTGAGCGGGTTTCACTCACTTTCAATTTGTGTGACTATTTTTTCAGAAATGCCATGCAGAGATGCACCTGATGTCCCCCATGCTCAGGCTGAAGGTAGCATAAAGACTAATTATGAACCTGGTGAAACAGTGCGCTATCAGTGCCACCCAGGTTTTATTGCTGTTGGATCACAGGAGGTAACATGTAAAAGAGGGCAGTGGACCCACCTACCTGAATGCCAAGGTACAGTGTGTAGTTTGATTTAATTGTCAGGAACCTATTATAATATTATAGGCACTCAGATACCCAGGGGATGATGATGATTATTTATTTGAATTAGTATAGTTCCTAGGATCCTTAGCCATAGACCAGGGCCCCATTGATTTAGATTCTGTGCAGACGCAGAACAAAAAGACAGTCCCTATACCAATGTGCTTACAATCTAAGTATAAGACAAGAGTCAACAGATGGTTACAGAGTGTATTGGGAGTACAAGGAGACAAGAAGACACTATTGGCTAACATGACAGACAGTGGTATCAGCACACCAATGGCCTACGTTGTCAATTTTTTTTGTAGGCATCATGGAAAAGGAGAATTTAAAGGTGGGATCTGAAGGAGGATAATTAGGTTACTTTGTGAATGTTTATGGGGAGCGTCTCCCATATGTGAGGGGCAGCATGGGAAAAAGCATGAAGGTGCTAGTTTGAAAATGGAACACGTGGGCAGTGGAGGCTGGCATCATGGGCCGATTGGAGAGGAACATTGAGAGTTTGATAGTGAATGACAGATGGTGGGATATTTGATGCAATAGTGAAGCGGGGAGCCAGTGGAGGGATTAAAAGAGGTGGGTGACATGTTCAAAGGGATGGGATCGGAAAATGATCTTTGCAGCAGAATTCTGAATGGATATGACCAGATCAAGAGTGCATTTGTCAAGACCAGAGAGAAGGTTATTTCAGTTATCGAGCTGAGTCAGAGATACAGCTGGAGTAGATCGATACTTTAAGGAGACTGCAGCAGCCAATTCAAAAATGGAGCTTGAGAGCAGTATATTATGGGATGGAACAAGGGAAATTGTAGAAATTTGGGGATCAAGTACCCACGATTTCCTGAGAAGTCTATAGGTATCCCTAAATATACAGTGATTGCTACACAATACACAGGGACAATTCCCCACAAGGTGCACCTGAAGGCAGTGCAGAATACACTGGGATTGGCTACCCACAGTACCACATGCCTTTTGTTGCATCAGATAGATATACTGATAGACTCGATAAATACTTTAGGATACTTGACTGTTTTGTCCTCTGCTCCTGCAGAGGCAACAGAGGGAGCAGAAAGTTAACACCAAACTCTGTTCCATGGCTGTGCTTCATTCACTGGCAAGACTGATACACAAATGCTGATAACTTCAGATATGGAAGGAGCTGCGAGAGGATTTGTTGTTTGTCAAATGGAAAAGGACAGAATAGGAAAGCAAATTGTTTTTCCTCCCAGCTGCTAAAAAGAGAACTTAAATGCATTTTTAAAACTATCAAAAAGTTCTGCAGGTTGTTTTAACATATTTCAATTTACTTATTTGTCACAATATAGAGTCCAGTGCTGCAGCCTGTGACTTTTTCTTTGCCTGAATAAGGAATACAGAATAAATGCTCTCATCTCACATTTACAGATTTGTTTCATTACCTTTGTTATGAGAGTGCCTGGAGTTTTCTTTTATGGGCCATAAAGTATAAGATACTCCACAAAAGTGTTTCACATTGATAAATCTCCCCTTTCAGATGCAACATGCGGAGATCAACCTGCAGTTGCCAATGCTGAGATCATAGACCAAAGATACAGAAGATATTGGCCTGCTGAAAGAGTTCAGTATCAGTGCCATGAAGGTTTTGAAAGTCATGGACCAAATGATGTCACCTGTATAAATAGGGAATGGTCACAACCTCCAACTTGCGAAGGTAGAGGTTTGAATTTTTATTAAAACAATTCATGCCAGATTGTACCTGCCCAGTATATGGGTGTCAAGTAAGGCAAGGAGGTTGCAGAATCCCTTCTGAAACATCCCTGGCAAGCAGAGTCTGAATGAATGTTGCTACTATCCTCCTTGGTTGCAGCTCATTTTCCCCAGTCCATGGCTTGTCAGCTCTATGGCCTATTGTGTAGAAGGATGGAGCAGTGGCCCTGCCGCCCTACCCCTTTTAGAACCATATACCACTAGTAGAGAGAAAGCAGGCCTTACGTGCATCTGAGCATAGGGATTGAAATTCTCTCTGGCCACTACGTAAGCTATTCAAAAGTCAGGGAAGGGTCCTGTCATAAATATAAAGGGAAGGGTAAGCCCCTTTAAAATCCCTCCTGGCCAGAGGAAAAATCCTCTCACCTGTAAAGGGTTAAGAAGCTAAAGGTAACCTCGCTGGCACCTGACCAAAATGACCAATGAGGAGACAAGATACTTTCAAAAGCTGGGAGGAGGGAGAGAAACAAAGGGTTTGTGTGTCTGTCTATATGTTGCTTCTGCCGGGGATAGACCTGGAATGGAGTCTTAGAACTTTAGTAAGTAATCTAGCTAGGTATGTGTTAGATTATGATTTCTTGAAATGGCTGAGAAAAGAACTGTGCTGAATAGAATGACTATTCCTGTCTGTGTGTCTTTTTTGTAACTTAAGGTTTTGCCAAGAGGGATTCTCTATGTTTTGAATCTAATTACCCTGTAAGGTATCTACCATCCTGATTTTACAGAGGGGATTTCTTTACTTCTATTAAAAGTCTTCTTGTAAGAAAACTGAATGCTTTTTCATTGTTCTCAGATCCAAGGGTTTGGGTCTGTGGTCACCTATGCAAATTGGTGAGGATTTTTACCAAACCTTTCCCAGGAAGTGGGGTGCAAGGGTTGGGAGGATTTTGGGGGGAAAGACGTGTCCAAGCTACGTTTTCCAGTAAACCCAGTTAGGGTTTGGTGGTGGCAGTGGAGATCCAGGGACAAAGGATAAAATTAATTTGTACCTTGCGGAAGTTTTAACCTAAGCTGGTGAAAGTAAGCTTAGGAGGTTTTCATGCAGGTCCCCACATCTGTACCCTAGAGTTCAGAGTGGGGGAGGAACCTTGACAGGTCCTTGCACCCTTGCCACAAGTGAGCACCTGTATTAGGGCCAAGCAGAATCTGGCCATTAGAATGGGTACAACATTCAGTACTTCACCAGCTCAATGGACAGTTCAAAGAGAGGGGTCATGTAGCCCTGCCCTTAACATGCTTATTATTAATTTTGCCAATTTTGGGTAAAATCACAGTGTCTCCTTCACTCCTCTCATAGTCCATATGGACATCTGTAGGTGACAGAGTCTGCAACTAGTGTCTCCTTTAAAACAGGAAAGGAAAAACTTTAAAAAAATGAAGTGTAGGAAAAGTTAAATTTGAAATGAGTAAAATCAAGGTGATGCAAATATTTTCAGCCAAACAAGCTGACTTTAAGATTTTTCCATTTGGAGAAGTTAGGAAAAAGACTTATATGCTGTTTCTTATGTTTTCAGCCCCTCAATAATTCAAAAGAATTCAGAAATCTGTCTTGTTCATCTTTTTTGAAGGATGTGGAGGGAAGTTCTGGTGTCCCTTGAAATCCCAACCCATTCCTGTCAGCAATATTCTCTTTGATATTCTCTTTGTGACTAGGGCTGCAGCTGATTCAAGTGCAGATAAAACTGATCATTGATAAAAATGTTAAATAGCATAAGGCCAAGGACCGATCCCTACAGGATCCTAGTAGAGACACACTTGCTTGATGATGATTCCCGTTACAGTTATATTTTGAGACCTATCAGTTAGCCAGTTTTTAATCAATTTAATATATGACATGTTAATTTTGTATTGTTCTAGTTTTTTAATCAAATTGTCATGTAGTACCAAGTCAAATGTTTTACAGAAGTCTAAGTCTGTTATATCACTACTTAACAAAACTTGTAATTGCATCAAAGATATATCAGTTTCGTTTGACAGGATCTATTTTCTATAGACCGAGGGTATTTCAGATTAATTATATTAATCTCTGAAGTTAAAAAGGTTTGTCAATTGGTTTTCTACAATTAAAAAGGTTCTGATAAACTAAACACAGTAAATTACATACCTTGCCTGGAGGACCTGAACAGAAATGATACACAGCTAATGAAATGTCATTAAAGATTTGGTTAAACTGAAGTATTTCTTGGAAATGTCAGTGACTGTAAATGTGCCCATGTATCTTTTCAGATATGACATGTGGACCTCCACCTGCAGTTACTAATGGTCAGATTCTAGAGTATGGAAACCAAAGGTATTTGCCTGGTGAGAGAGTGCGCTATCAATGTCAACAAGGGCTGAGCCTCATTGGGTCACAGACAGTGACATGTCAGAAGCAAAAATGGTCAGAACCACCAGAATGCAGAGGTATTTTATTTTATTATTTATACATATCCTAAAAATGAAGATACTGTTGGAATCAAAAGCTGCATTCATACTAAGAAGCTTGTATTTCTCTCTGTATCTTTCTCTTTATATTACAGAGATTGGAAACCTTTGGCACGCAGCCCGCCAGGGTAAGCCCCCTGGTGGGCTTGGCCGGTTTGTTTACCTGCTGCGTCTGCAGGGTCGGCTGATCGCAGCTCCCACTGGCTGCGGTTCTGTGCTCCAGGCGAATGGAGGCTGCAGGAAGCAGCACGGGCTGAGGGATGTGCTGGGCGCCGCTTCCCACAGCCCCCATTGGCCTGGAATGGCGAACCGAGGCCATTGGGAGCTGCAATTGGCTGAACCTGCGGATGCGGCAAGTAAACAAACTGGCCCGGCCCGCCGGGGGCTTACTCTGGCAGGCCGTGTGCCAAAGGTTACCGATCCCTGTTATATTATGTGACTTGCAAAACATGCACCAGAAAAATAAATATATTCTTCATCATGCTAAGGGCCACAGATCCATTATGATGGTTACTTCAGTCTGCTTGCTGGAGTTTTTCCCCTCAGTACTGCTTCCTCTTCTGAAGAGCTGCAGTGACAGGTCCATACAGTCTTCTGAGGGAAAGTGAGGCCAAAAAAGCCAAAGGCAAAAAGGAAGTTCTGTGTCTCCTGCTTCATCCCACCCCACTTTTTGAGTAGCTCATTGGGAAGCTCTGTGTTCTCGATGAACAGAATGGAGTTTCCATCTCACAGCCCAGTCTGGGTTGGGGTCAGCTTGAAGTCTGTCCAGGCACGAAAGATAGAAGGCAGGCAAGGAAAATGCAGTTCTGATTCCAACATGCAGGAAGCATTTCAGCAGCCCAGGTGTAATCACCTCTGTTCCCTCCAGCAGATGGAGAAAGGGGCAGGTGGAATTTGAAAAGCCAGCTCCAGTGGCAAGTAGTTCCCACTTCCATGCCCCCATCTTCAAAATAGCAACACCAGAAAGACAGTGCAGCAGACTGAAGATTGCAATGGCTCCACCTTATATAGGATCACGGAAAGGCAGCATTAGACACAACATGCACAGTGCCACCACCATGTAGCTGGCTAAGGGGCATTTTTGCCCAGACCCCGTCCCACTCCTGCCACTTGTCAAGGGTCTCCTAGAGGTCTCCCACAATATTCCAGGCTCAAGCCTTCAGAGGAAATGCAGACCCAGGTAAACCCCATGGGTCAGAAAGGGGTAGAGCATGGGAACCTCCCATCTTGGGCAAGTCAGTCCTAAGGATCAGGCTTCTGGAGAGTTAATTTTTGAGCCCAAACCATTCCTTGAGAGAGCCATAGGCAAGCCCCAGAGTGGGACGTGAGTCATTAAGCCAAACCTCTTTGTGGGGAGGGAAAACCCTACTTATTCAAAATATTTTTTGAACACCCTGAGCCCAATTTCTTGCCTCCCTCTGAAACAGGAGCATAGACCTGTCCCTGGGACTCTTCTCAATTGATGGGTCTAGGTTTAATAAAATAGTCACAAGTGCTCTCTTTCTATAATATAATCTTTTCATCCTTCCCAAAACTGGGAAAGAACATGCCCAAAAAATAAAAAAGAATTCAGGTTTCACACTTGGTTTTCCCCATACACAATCTTCCTAGGTTCAGTCTCAGCACATGAAGTTTAATGGTTTCAGCATCCAGATTCAGAATACCTGCAGCTTTCAGCCTTTAAATTAACAGCATAACAATTGCAGTATACTGCCCTCAGCTTCCCTGTCTGATTATCCTGGCATTAGTTCTTAACTAGTTCCAGTTTACAGGCCTCAGCCCCACCAGCACACACAAGGCTCCCACTCTTGTGGAATCATCCACACCTTACAAACTGAAGAAACCTGTTTTTATTTGGCCCTTCCTCTGTCCTGATTGACCCAGACTCTGTTTCCTCACCTAGTGTTTCAGATCAAATCCGGGGAACTAGTTCTTGCTTTTCCTGGCTAACTGTTGTCATGACAACCCCAACTAATTTCCCAATATCAGCGCTTGCTAAACCTCTGGGACTCATTTAATTCCCAACAAAAGTGAAATAGGAAGTAGAACAACAAAATTTTGCAGCATATACGGACATAAAGCAGAGGGGTACAAACACCAAAATCGAATATGATCTCTCATACTCCATCTCCATTTGTATCTCATTCACTCACTCATGCCACTTGCAACAAAAGAGTTTTATCAACAATAGAAATTTCTTAAAGGGAAAACACCTCCTCAATGTATATCGCACCACAAAGTCCCAGACCACTCTGTCACAGGGCCAAATGCCTAAGACCAAAGGGTGAAAAGGGAGTGTCAAGAAATCTTCCTTCCAGGGAAGGAAGGCCTGATGTCTGAATCTGTGTCAGAGGATTACAAACAAGTGCATGAGGGATATATAGCTATAGTTTATCTGAGGCAACCTCGGACCTTCTGAGGAACTTTTATAGCATTCCAACTGAAAGAATCTAGCCTTTGTTTATTTTTAACAAACATTCCCATTTTACCATACCACAGATAATTCCCCCCTTTTGCACAGGGATGACAGCTTTTTCAACTCCATTTGGTCTCGAAAGTCTTCCAAAGGTCCAATAATATTAATAATGGTTTTAAGGAAGAAGAAAACATACTCCTATCTCTTTCTGGACAATTCTACTGGTCAGGGCTTTGTACAGACTGTGAGACCAAGAGACTTATTTAGGGGGAGCTCATCAAGCTTCTAGGTTGACTGGCCAATATCCACCCTGTGCCTTCAAAGTTTCTGAACCCATGTTGCTTACTGAAAGAAATGTGACTGTATTGATTTTATAAACGTTACTAAAACTATTAAACAAATTAAAATAAAACCAAGAAAACATATAACCAAAGCTAAGTTGCTATTTCATTAAACTAAACTAAAAGTAAAGTGTTACAACAATCTAATAAAAATAAAATTAATGAAAGTTCAAGCAATCAACAAATTAGTCTCAATATTGGATTGAAATTAAATAATCAAATTAGTCAAATCATCAAATTAATGCAAAAAAAAAATTTCACATAAATTCTAAGAAGGAGTCTGAGGAGATGGCTGTCCATTTCATTGTAAATCCCAAGTAAGGAATTTTACCAAAGTCAATTAAATATATAACTTTGCACTGGTTAAATAGATAATAATTTGGTTTCAGTATTAAGATAATGTCTGAATCGCAATCCCAGAGCCAATTACAAAGCTTCTTCCATCTAGTATAGTGGTTAATACTTTCCTCTCACATCGACAGAGATATTATAATTCAGACTTTAACGGAACACTCTTGATAAGGAGAAGTTTGACAACTATCAGAAGTTACCAGACAAGTTATCATAAATGACAATATCAAATCTCTCAGGACTTTTAAACAAAGAATGCAGAACCCACTCTCTAATAAATAAGTTCTATGAGACATTATTTGGGCTGTGTTAACATAGGGAAATTTTCTTCTGGTGGTTTCCCCATGAAGACTTTATGGGTAGTGTTCTACATAAGCATGCTTACAACCACAATTCCACACCCTAAAATTAAATAATATTAAACAGCTGGGATGTCTCGCAAGGGAGCTCAGCCTTACACTTGATTCTTATTGTTTGTGAAAGTTGCTTACTCAACCTTGATGTACCTCCCCCCTCATAGTGAGAGGCCTACCTTGGAGCCATGCAACTTGATGCAATCAGCTTTGAATTAGGTCATCTTTAGTGAGTATCAACTTGGAAAAGCCCCCCTTAAATTAGCAATTTTAAAAATATTTGGTGTTTTCCATAACACAGAGATTGATGTCTGTGGCCCACCCCAAAAATATAAAAAATCCAGATACATGAGACCACTTTTGAGGAAGCTGGCATGGTTTTATCTGGGTGAAAATTCTTAAGATGATATTATGTCATCATTTTATGGAAATTTCAACATAAAAATACTATAAACATAGCTAATTGAGAGAGAACCCTAGCAATGGCCAGTTACTCAGCATTCTTCCATCAGAAAAATTTAAAATAAGTTCAAACTTCTTATCAGCCCAAGTAGCTGGGGAGCCAGGTAGCCCGCCCACCCAACTAGAGCCTCTGGGAAACCCAAAAGCTGTACATTCCATTGCTTTGTTTAGAAACAAAAAATCAGAAAAATAAGTGATATGGTTCCTCTTCCATTAGTTATAAAGTTATCGTACTCTTAGAGTAAATGTTAACATCCTCTGCTCATTAAAATTATTATTTTTAATGTTGTGGCAATAATGTGAGTGTGCTTATGGTGTTGCCATTTACCTTTTATTTGCAGGAAAATACTATGAAAATGTAATTTGAAGCTGGAGGTGGTAATGCAGTTAAAGAAGTAGAATATATTCTATAATCTCTCTGGTTTCAGAGCGGTAGCCGTGATATCTGTATCAGCAAAGACAACAAGGAGTCCTTGTGGCACCTTAGAGACTAACACGTTTATTTGGGTATAAGCTTTTGTGGGCTAAAACCCACTTCATGCCCATGAAAGCTTACGCCCAAATAAATGTGTTTGTCTCTAAAGTGCCACAAGGACTCCTCGTTATAATCTCTCTCTGGCAGAAGCAATGTAGTCTTAAAAAAGAGTAAGACCTTCTTCTTCAGCTGCCACTGGTATCATTACGATTGGAATGGTTTATTTTTAATAGCAGTTTATTGGTTTATATACATTAAAGTCAAAATCATACTATAAATGTAAACCATTTTAAGTAATTATGACTTTTATAAAAAATAAATGAAAAGTTAAATTGATGAAATATGAACAAAATGTAAAAGGTCTTTTAAAAGTCTAAGTTAACTTCTAAATTCAGGAAAAAAATACAGTTTCTTTAAACATTGCCCCACCATTTAAAGTGCTATAGACTGCATTTGATTTTAGGAAACCATAGCTATTTGGGCAGCTATTTAGGAAACCTGCTTATTTGGGCAGGAAAATTCATAGAGTCCAAGGTCAGAAGGATACGATTTGATAATCTAGTGTGACGTACTGTATAACACAGGCCATAGACCTTCCCCAAAATAGTAATATTAGGGACCCATTGTGCTAGGCACTGTAGCCATATGCATAAAGAGACCACCCCTGCCTCAAAGAGCTTATGAATCTTCGTTTACTAATAACTAGAGTAGACAGAAACATTTCCAAGTAATTTTTTTCAGCAGAAAGATCTTTTCTCTCAACACACACATTTTCCACAAATATAATATTTTAATTTTCCAGTTCTTTTGACAATAAAATAAAACCAGGGTATTTCTGTTAATATTTTTTTTTGGAGGGGAGGGGGACGGGGGTAACAATCATATATTGCAGTCCCTGCTCTCAGTACAGAGCCTGTTGCCCTTTAGTTCCTTCTGGAAAGAGAACAGAAAGGGGAGGGGCCTTGGCTCACACTGGCTAAAGGATCTGGCCAGCCACAAAAGGGAGAACACTCCCCTTGTATTGCCAACCTCAAGCATTCCGTAATTATGAATAAGGCCTGCTAAACTCATCAGATGCACTAAACAATGATAAAATATTTAAAAATAATAAATCTGGGGTCTGTTTGTCTTCTGTTTTTTTTTAACCCTCTGGGCCATGTTTTCAAGTGCTCCTCCACATCCATGAGGTTTATCATCTTTTTATTTTTTTAATGACAGCTGAAATTCTCACATAATAACATAACTCCAGGAGTTGGAATTAAAAAAAAAAACAGCACATGAAATACCATGTAACTCATCACAAAATCCTGAGAGTTGGCAACACCACCCCCTCTTTCCTTAGGGGTGGTGCAGCATGCACAGACCCCCTGTGCATTATTGGGCTCAGGAGGTGTTCCCTCCTTATGGCACAGTGGCTTCCAGAATTCTCCTTAGGGTGGAAAGGCTACACATGGCTCCAAATGTGGGCCAGTGCCTTCAAGCATGGGGCCAGTTCCTCAGCTGTGCCGAGTATAAGGTAAGCACAGCTGAGGATGAGTGGGGGAAAAGTGGCTTTGAGCCTGGTTCTGAGGCCAATGATGGTTGAAAAACCATAAGAGACAACTCCTCAGCTCAGAACTGGCTAGGGGTACATGCTGCAGGTCATCTCTGCCCCAACACAATCCCTCCAGACACTGCCTTTTTCAGCTGATGACTTCCCCGTGCAGAAACAATCCTTTGCAGCCCCTTTAGCCACTCTGGGCTATTTTACTAATCAAATCATTATCGTTTGATATTTATTGAGAGTAACTATCAAATGATGAGTGGTGCTTCTCTTTCCTATATTTGTATAATCCATTATTAATCTGTTGGGCCCAAGGCCTTTTCCAGAGAGCGAAGCATTAACTCCATTCATGATTACATCACTTCTTATTAATACCATTGGTTTTTCTCCTTGGCATCTTTCCTTTTCTTATTTTCCTCCTCTTTTTCTCTTTTGTTTAATTTCTTTGTTGAACTCTCATTGCTCATTTTCTTATCTAGTCAGTATTTCTTCCTTATTTCATTTTGTGTTTTATGTTACACTTTTTAACCCATTTTCTCCATTTCTCTTCTTAACTTGAATCCTCTTACCTAGTTTTTACCCTCCATCTCTCATCTCTCTTAATTCTCTTTCCTCCTCCTCCTCTCAATACTTGGTCACCACAGGAAGAGTATCTAATGCTCTAATGTACTCAACCACTGTCTGAAATACCTCAGTGGTTAACATGCTCATGGAGAAATGAGGCTCTGCACAGGCCAGTGACTACTTGAGTGACAAGAAGTGGGAACACTAGCACAAATAAGAAGCCTCGGTACAAGATGAATTGTGTCAAAGCCTCCTTCACTTTGTGTGTCAAATATTAAGTTGGAATGGTGTGATTAGTATGGTGGAAATGACTGGCAAGCCAAAGGATTTCAAAACAGGATACATTCCTTGCTTCAAAGTCCACCCAGAACCAATTCATGAAGAGCTAGAGCATCTTGTTACCTAGTTTGCCATCAGTTTCACACAGTACTGCTGCAACTTGAATGTCCGTATGACTTTTCATATTTTGGTTTCTGTTCCAATATCAGGATAGATATTTTTCACTTTTTCCTTTGATTTTTCCTGGACTCCAAATTAGAGTGAATTGATAGTGCTGTACTGTCATATTACAGCATTTACAGTAACTAAATGCTGCCCAGTAGTTTTATTTTCTATTTCTATACTTCATTTCAGAGGCTGGTGGAAAGTGTGGGTCTCCACCAAGAATTGACAATGGAGACATTGTTTCATTCCCATTAAAACAATATGTACTAAATTCAACAGTGGAATATAAATGCAAAAGTTTGCATATATTGAAGGGCCCTCAAAGTGTTAGATGTGACTCTGGACAATGGACAGACCCACCGGTTTGCTTAGCTATGTACAAAAATCAATTATATGAAAAAGGACAGTAGTGAGTTATGAAGCTGTGTTATTTTTTAAGATGAACAACGCTGCCTGCTTACACACAATACACACAGCCAGAGTATGAGACTAGTAGCAGAGGTGAAACCCATGGAGATGGAGGTGGAAAATAACCAGAAAGGATTCTGAGTGCCAATAAGTACATGCCCCATAAAGCAGTGAATGGGGAAAACCTGCCAGTGATTGACTTCTTTACACACAGAGAATATGGAATTTGTTGCCTCCTTTCCTGGAGTTCCTTAGAATTCAGTTAGTTAATAATTAGGGATGATAGAATGTGGAAAGGAGGAAAGAGGAAAAATTTAGTAGACTCTGTATTTGGGCTCTGGTAATTGTCGGCAACACAGAACTCAGGCTAGCACTAGTACCTATCTACGTATCAGAGCCATTCCTGTTTCTGTCTCTAAAGTCTGGGGCTTTTCTTACATTTCATTACACAAGAGTCGTCTTCATCAGCATCTTTACATTCTTGTGAGAAAAGGTTCAAATGAGGGTGGGGTAGGAGCGATTCCATATTTCCACGATTGTGCATAGCTTCTTGTGTAATGCTCTGTCCATGTGATGAGAATGTTGCTTCTGTTTCTGCTCCTGATGCTCACTGCAGAATTCTAGCCCTGAATTTCTGGGTCTTATTTATGTAAAGATTTCACAACAGTGAAATGGGACAGATTCTGGGCCCTGCTAGGGTCACTGTGAAATATTGGAAAAGCAAAAATATTATAATTTATTTATTATCATTTATTACAATTTATTATTTACTATTTATTTGTATTACTGGAGCAGAGTATTTTAAGGGGCAGCTGAGGATTCTCTCAGCTTGAGGAGACTCCTGGGATGGCACAAAGCTGGAACCATCTGGGGTGAGGAGGGCTTATGTCAGGGGCCAAAGGGGGCAGGACCAGATTGAGGTGCACTGAACAAATTTCTGGCTAGCAGAACAGTCCCTAGGAGACCATTCTAGCTTTTGTCAGTTGGGGTAGTCCTGTGGCTGCTCTAAATTCTGCTGAGATATGGGGTGGGGATCAGTCCCCAGCTGTCTCCAGGATCAGGGGAGGCATAAAAGTGGCTTTTAGACAATCTTTGCCACCTCCACAGATGGTGCTGAGCATGAGCATTGATGACTGAGCCTAATGTATTTGTATGATGCTTGTATGAGTGATGTGACTCCCCCTTTTAGGGCTGGTCAAAAATTTTCCATCTAAATATTTTTTGACTGAAAATTGGGTTTTTGACTGATTTTTTTTCACAAAAATTTCTTCTTTCTGTGTAAAGTTTTTATTTTTTGTTGTTGAAAAAACAAATACTTGAAAATGAAAGTTTTCAGTTTCTGACCAAAAATTTGTATTTGCATATGCTGTGGTGGTTCTTCATGGTACTTGTAGTTCCAATGCTTCAACTGTGGCATCCTCCCCTGTAGGCTGGGCTCCCCAGCTGAAATACATCTCCCACGATGCACTATGGCCAGGGATTTCCATGATGCACCACTTATCCTCACCCAGTGGGGGAGACCATGGCATATCAAGGGAAATGCAGTCCAACCAGGGAGCCTGAGGAGAATGGGATCATGAGACAGATGAACTATAACCCCCATAAGGCACTAAGGTGGCATTTCCAACAATTTTTTTCAATTATTATTTTGCTGAAAAGTTAGAAATTCTGCAGAAGAAAACCTCATTTTCTGACTAGCTCTACTCTCTATGCATCATGTAGCAGATAATAATAATTAATTAAGAATAATGTTCCTCTTCCTAAGGCTAAAAGCCTGGCATTCATTATTATCTGGCTACCTGAATATAGCCTGTGGCTTTCATCCAGCCATTCTGCTTCATCCTTCTGGTCCTCAGGAGCTGTTTGCGCTCCACAAAAGCTCCTGCTCTTTTCCAAAGTGTGCCTCCACTCATGGAGAAAAGATGCCCAGCTGTGGCAGTTACTCTCACTGGTACCACCTGCTGGTCAACTTCAGCAGCAGAGACCTTACCACCTGCAGCTTTTATGGCTGTTCCTACTACTGTGTCTGTGGCACCCCATAGCACTATCACTGGCTCTGCTTGCCCTGTCCTGCCTTGCTTACTGATGGTACAAAGGACTGTTCCTCGCAGCTGGAGGGACTGCAGCATCCATCCTCTTGGCCCACTGTACTACAATCTCCTCATCAAGGTTGCTCATGATGTTGATCGCACCAGTTTATTTATCTTTTAAATCCTTTGTTCACTTTCCCCCTCACCGGGACTCCTGTGTAACCCTAGTAGTGGCATGCACGTGTGACTTCACCCCACATTCTACTGAGCCAATGGTTGCTCCAGTGTTCCTTGTAAATGAGTAAGAATTGATGTGAACATGGTCACATTACAAATGAATTAGGAGTCAAGAGAATATCTGTGGATATTTATTTACTCTCACTATTTTCCTAGCTCTAATTGGGAAGAAATTTTCCCCATAGACATTTGATTGCATAATTCTCCATCAGGAGATGAATTGGGACTATGACTGTCCAGTTTATGAAATCTGGTTGATATTGTGGCATTGTATTATGGAAAACTGCCAATTTGTATATGGAGCCACCATTGCTGACAAGTCCTGTAGCAGGTACACACCAGAGAGAGACAATGGGAAATATTTACAGTTAATGACACAAAGGTTATGCTGAAAAGCAGCTGCATCCTGAAGGGAGAAAGAAAGGTCAGAGCAGTCGAGAGTGACAGAAAAGACAAAACAAAGGAAGCCGGGAGGATCAACCAAACAGGAACAGAGAAGGCCAGACAGGAAGAAGAATGGGGCAGGAGAGAACAAGGTCACGCAAGCTGGGTAAGGAACTCCATGAGGGACAGAGACCAGCCAGCATGTGACAGGCTGAATGAGGCAGGGAACTGCCTACTTTCCTGGACCCAAAAGGTTCCTCAAGGACACACAAGAGCAGGGTGAACTAGTGTAGGATATTGCAGCCTCAGAGCTTTATTATTTTGTGTGGTCTATACTCTCCGGCATTTTATATTAAGTAAAAGAGCAAATGTGTTACATGCTGTGCAAAGTGTGTGTGTGTGAGCTTCTTCCTAACTGTTGTGTGCCCCTGGGAGTCTTAAACTGTAAACCAGGAGCTTCACACCTTTTGGGTGGAGTTCTGGGATAGGGTGGGTTTAGGTGCAAGGAACTCTGAAGAGTCATCTTTCCATCCAAGCGCTAGGCAATTGGACAGCGGTCTGAGCCCTGGACATGAAAGGTCTGAGCCCTGAGAGTGTGCCTAGGAACCTTAAAATTGTGGCAATGGCTGGTCTTAGCAAGTGTCCACAAGGGGGCATTTGCTAGGATCTATGACAGAAGGGAAGAAGGTCTACACTCTTTACTGGAAAAAGAAATGGAGTACTTGTGGCACCTTAGTTGCATCCGATGAAGTGAGCTGTAGCTCACGAAAGCTTATGCTCAAATAAATTGGTTAGTCTCTAAGGTGCCACAAGTACTCCTTTTCTTTTTGCAAATACAGACTAACACGGCTGCTACTCTGAAACCACTCTTTATTGGAGCATCTGTCTCTGTAACATCAGAGGCAAAGAGAAAATAGCACTGATCTTTTTATTTATTTGAAGCATTTGCGATTACATACTTTACAAAGAAAGTGCTGTTGAGTCAAATATCCAGGTCAGACCCATGTGCAAATAACTAAAGTGCCATTTCTTTTTTTTGCAGAGCCTTGTACCGTAACCCCGGAGGATATGGAGAGGAACAAAATACAGCTGAGATGGCCTTATGAACAAAAATTCTATGTGTTATCAGGGATCTTTGTTCAATTTGTGTGTAAATGGGAATATAAATTGGATCCAACATCTTCTGGACTTAGGGTACAATGTTTAGAGGGGAGTGTCTGGAATACCCTAAATGTAAACACAGGAAGAAGTAATCTTTAGTTTAACCACAATATCGATGACTTGTCCACTAAGCCAAATTATTTATTTATTTATTTTTATTGAGGATGTCTAAGGGTGTATAAAATACAATCAGTACATGACATGGTGACTGAACAGAGTCAAATATAATATTCTCTGAAATTCTAATGTATAAAGTGAGATTTATGCCTTGTTCACAAGATAAAAACTGTTGCTTAATATCAAAGTGTTGAATATTCCAGTAGAAGTATGCAAGTTATTATTAAGAAATTAAAAACATGAGATCAGATCCCCAGCTGGGATAAATCAGTGTAACTCTGTTAATTTGGAGAGGTTATTTTGATAATGGTGTTTTAAATGGAGAAGGAACAGGGAATCTTGGATACTTAAAACATATTTTTGGATTAAAGTGTCCTCTAATGACATTAAGAGATTTTCCTTGGCACCCAACCCTGTGCCAAGAATTATTCACATGAGAGTCTTCCTGCTCATGCTTCATGGCACTTTGACTCAAGTCCTAAGAGCATTTGTTTGTAAAGTTTGTACATAACAGGCAAGACCACAGAGAATTCTACAATAAGGAAATTAACAGTTTGTGGTAGATGATACTACAGCTGGTTGAACATCAGAATGTCCCTTCTGTGGGACATTCTAGAATTTTGATTTTAAAAAAATCACTCTGTTTCAGAACAAAAAGTGAAAATTTCCCACGGAAAGGACGTTCCAAAAAATTCAGTTGACATATAATTGAAGCATTTATTTTCAAAATTTCAAAATGAAATTCCATGGCAGAGAGCCCAAGTCTGAGGTTCCTGGTTCAGCCATGTCTCTTAGGGCTTCCAGATGCCCTGCCACAGAGCTGCCACTGAGCTAGTTCAGTCACTGAGAAAACCTGGGACTTCCTGCCATGGAGCCAGGAGTCTGGAAGCTCTCAGGGCTACTATTAGCTTCAAATATATATCTTTACAAGTAACTGTTTTACTTTCCATTTTTTTCTAGCTGATTGGTTCCTTCGGATGAATGAAAATAAGTATCTAACAGTATCTTTAACCAGCATCTTACGTTCAATATCCATTAACCAGTTATTTGTAATATTCACAGATTGTTTCTTGATTGTTGTTGTTGTTTTTTGGCATATTTGCATGGATTACAGTTTACATGTATGGGTTACACACATTTATTTATGTCTTTGATCAAAGGTACATTTCTACAACTAATTTCAAGTAAAGCAGGATGGGAAACTGGGTTTGGATAAAATCAGATCTGAGCCAAATCTTCACCCCAAACTCAAACCAAAGCCAAACCTTTTTTTGATGCTTAAAACGTAATCACATATGCTTCTGCACTTCCTATTTTTGCTAATATGCTGATAGAAGTGGTATTTCCCACCTGGCCAAAAGGAGGATGTATGGGAAATCTCACTAGCAACCTTGATCTTGTACCAGAATGTTGGTTTTGTTCAGGAAAACATTCAGACCTTTTTACTTTTGGGGGGAAAAACTGACTTTTGGGAAAAGAAAATAATTTAGTAGATGCAACCACAATCTATTTAACAGAATTATACAGAAATGATTGTTCCTTTTGGTTAAAGATTAAACATGCATAATCTTAATTTTCTTTTTTTAAATGAAAACAGTGTACAAAACATTTAGCAATTAAGATAACCTGAACATTCCTGTCTTGTATATTTTGTGGCTTATTAACAGTCCCATCCTGAAATAAACTGACTGGAAACTTTAGGGTATGATGAAAAATGCAAAGAAAGATGAACCAAGGTCTGCAGAAAACTTGAGCAGTAGTGAGCTACGTGTGTTTTGCAGCATGTGAACAAACTATTTCTGCCTTCCTCTGTAAGCAGTGAATTGGAAAGTTGACCAGTCCTGTGACTGATTGATTTGCCAGAACCAGCTGGGAATAACAAACAAATCCAAAACTAGTGTGCATTGATGGGATGCTCTGTCCCCAGTAAATTGGTCAAATTCTGGAACTTAACCAAATAGCCCCAAAAGCAGGCAGAGTGGAAAGGTGGTCCAGTGGTTAGAGCACTAGCCTGGGACTCCAGAGACTTAGTCTCTGAGGGTATGTCTACACTACGAAATTAGGTCGAATTTATAGAAGTTGGTTTTTTAGAAATCGGTTTTATATATTCGAGTGTGTGTGTCCCCACAGAAAATGCTCTAAGTGCATTAAAAGAAAAGGAGTACTTGTGGCACGTTAGAGACTAACACATTTATTTGAGCATAAGCTTTCATGAGCTACAGCTCACTTCATCGGATGCATACTATGGAAAGTCCAAATAAATATTAAATAATAAAGTCCAAATAAATATTATGCTCAAATAAATTGGTTAGTTGCTAAGGTGCCACAAGTACTCCTTTTCTTTTTGTGAATACAGACTAACACGGCTGTTACTCTGTAAGTGCATTAACTCAGCGGAGTGCTTCCACAGTACCGAGGCTAGAGTCGACTTCTGGAGCGTTGCACTGTGGGTAGCTATCCCACAGTTCCTGCAGTCTCCTCTGCCCATTGGAATTCTGGGTTGAGATCCCAATGCCTGATGGAGCTAAAACATTGTCATGGGTAGTTCTGGGTACATATCGTCAGGCCCCCGTTCCCTCCCTCCCTCCGTGAAAGCAAGGGCAGACAATCGTTTCGCGCCTTTTTTCCTGAGTTACCTGTGCAGACGCCATACAACGGCAAGCATGGAGCCCGCTCAGCTCACTGTCACCGTATGTCTCCTGGGTACTGGCAGACGTGGTACTACATTGCTACACAGCAGCAGCAACCCATTGCCTTGTGGAAGCAGACGGTACAGTAGGACTGGTAGCCGTCATCATCATGTCCGAGGTGCTCCTGGTCGCCAGTGTGAGGTCGATTAGGAGCGCCTGGGCAGACATGGGCGCAGGGACTAAATTTGGTGTGACTTGATCAGGTCATTCTCTTTAGTCCTGCAGTCAGTCCTATTGAACCATCTTATGGTGAGCAGGCAGGCGATACGGATTGCTAGCAGTCCTATTGCATCATCTTCTGCCGGGCAGGCAAGAGATGAGGATGGCTAGCAGTCCTATTGTACCATCTTCTGCCGAGCAGCCATGAGATGTGGATGGCATGCAGTCCTTCTGCAACGTCTGCTGCCAGCCAAAGATGTAAAAGATAGATGGAGTGTATCAAAACAAGAAATAGACCAGATTTGTTTTGTACTCATTTGCAAACCACCCCCCCCCCAGGGGACTCATTCCTCTAGGTCACACTGCAGTCACTCACAGAGAAGGTGCAGCGAGGTAAATCTAGCCATGTATCAATCAGAGGCCAGACTAACCTCCTTGTTCCAATAAGAACAATAACTTAGGTGCACCATTTCTTATTGGAACCCTCCGTGAAGTCCTGCCTGAAATACTCCTTGATGTAAAGCCACCCCCTTTGTTGATTTTAACTCCCTGTAAGCCAACTCTGTAAGCCATGTCGTCAGTCGCCCCTCCCTGCGTCAGAGCAACGGCAAACAATCGTGCATCTGAGCTGAGAGTGCTGTCCAGAGCACTCACAATGGAGCACTCTGGGATAGCTCCCGGAGGCCAATACCGTCGAATTGTGTCCACAGTACCCCAAATTCAACCCGGCAAGGCCGATTTAAGCGCTAATCCACTTGTCAGGGGTGGAGTAAGGAAATCGATTTTAAGAGCCCTTTAAGTCGAAATAAAGGGCTTCATCGTGTGGACAGGTGCAGGTTTACATCTATTTAACACTGCTAAATTTGACCTAAAGTCCTAGTGTAGACCAGGGCTGAGTGCCTCAGCACCCCATTTGTAAATAGGGAATAATATATTCTCTACCTCCCAGAGTATGTCTACACTTCAAGCTCGGGGTATGATTCTCAGCTCGAGGGGATATACTTGTGCTAGCTATCATCGAGCTTCCGTACTAAAAACAGATAGTCGTCACGGCAGCTTGAGCAGTGGAAAGGGCTAGCTACCTTGGGTATGTGCCTGTCAGAGACACTAGGGACATACGTGGGACGGCTAGCCTGTCCCTCCACTCACACTGCTGTGGCCACCCTCTATTTTTAGCATACTATCTCAATCAAAGATAATGCAGGTACGTCCCCTTAAGCTACAAATCACACCCCTAGCATTAAAGATACTAAGTTATATGGCTCCCTTTCCAAGCTTAGGTAGATATACATTATGGGCCAGTCTATGATATGTTCTTCAGTCTGAGTAGTATCTTATGCTGTGAGCAGTCTGGGACAGGTCCCTGGGGTGCAACCTGGAGTGTGGGACCGCTGAGCTCTTCCAAGCCCACCAACCTCGATTGGCCCTCACACTGTGATGCTGATATCAAGTTACCAACCTCTGGCAGGTACTGCACTTACACAGGGGAACTTGTCACATAGTCCCTTTGAAATAAATATTATGACATGTATATTTGTGTCAAAAACTCCTATTGACTTCAAGGGCTTTCGATCAGGGCCAGAGAGACAGTTATTAGGGCAAATTCTGGCAGGCCCTGTAGAGAGGTGCCAGAAGAACAGCAGTCAGCAATGAGATCACACTTCCAGGCTGTCACTATTCCAATTTCTAATGACATCAATGGGTCTACTTGCAAGGTAAAGTCCTACTCAGCATGCATGGGGGTATCTCAATCTGGCCCTAAGAAAGTCCATTAAATGTACTTTGTTATTCTGGCTACCACTGGAACCAGGTACAGCTGCCCCCTCCAATAGATTATTCCTTCTGGTTAACTACTGCCAGGGCACTAATACTCTGTGGTGGGGTGAATGCCTCTCCTGAATGACTCCAGTGAAGTGACTTATCCTTAGCTTTGAGTGGAGCTAGCATGGAGACAGCCTACGTCAACTCCATAACTCATTGTTGATGGCTATTTTCTGTCAGACACCTCTGTCCTGTGCCTCTGAGAATTTGTCCCAATAACTGTCTCACGGGGCCTGATCAAAAACCCTTTGAAGTCAGTGAGAGTTTTCCTCACAAATATGTATGTTCTTTCAATGGTCTTTGGATGAGGCTTCCTGTGTGACTAGCTGGGTGGAGAACTTCAATTATGGGAAAAGTCTAACTATTGTGATATGCCCCTCCCCAAATTCGTATGTATTGAAATGAATGAATATAAATATATAAATAGATGCACAAAATGAATGTAATGCAAGATTAAGGGTGAGATTTTAATCACACAAGACTCAGGAAATGTAGAGTTAATGGTAGGGTTCTCCTGATTCTTAACTGCTCTTTTCCACAACTGCATTCAGAGGGCAAGATTGGCAGTGGCAGCAGTAACAGAAGGGTCAGCTCCTTCTCACTGGACTGCCAGATTCTCTAAATACTACTCTGGGGTGGAAATGGATTCTTTTAGAGATGGTTTTGACCCACAGTATGTTTGTCTGATCCCAAGTGTCACAGGGTAGATTGGGCCCCATTAGGAGAGAACTGATCCAGCCCACCTGTCCGCAGTGCTTAATCCGTAATGAAAGAGGTGTCAGGGCTCAAGCAATTTCTTTACATTCATAACTGATGCAGCAAGCCCAGAGGTGCCATGGCTATGAACTGCCAAGCCTGGAGGTGCTGAGGCTCATCCCTGGCAAGCCCTGGCACAAATTAAGCACTGCCCATGCCTCACTAACAGCTTCTTGATGGGGCCTGATGGAGGGCAACCGGACTCTACACAGAGCCAGAGGGGAAGAGGAAACTGGAAGAGGAAGATCTGGCAGAGTGAACTTGGAGACAGTTAGTAGGCTACTGAATGCTGCAAAGAGCAGAATCCTCTGAAGGAGAGCCTGCAGCTTCAGGGACTGTGGTGCGGTGTCCACCCCACACGGAAGTGGAAGGGGTTAATGGAGGCCAGATGGACCAATTAACCTAATATATGGAATGTGGACAGGAAAGAGCTCTAATTAGAGGAACAGGCTGAGCTGTGCCAGAACAGGTGCTGCCTGCCCGGGGGTTCCTGTGGCAAACTCAGAGACTGGGGGAGGCCAGATAGGTAGGAAATAGCTCAGAGCAGCTAGGGGTAGGACTGCAAGAGTAGGGACTGTGGCTGCTTAGTAAAAGGTCCCTAGGCTGGAACCTGGTGTAAAGGGTGGGCCTGGGTTCTGCTACCTGCCACTGGGAAGTAGAAGGGCATGAGAGCTGCCAGACAGAGCACAGTGATTTCCCCGGAAGAGGAGGACTTTAGTTACCTGGCTGGCGGGCCAAGCCATGTATCAGAGGCGGCAGATCCGGGTGTGATTGGGGCAGCCAAGTGAGAGAAGCTGTAGACAAGAGGCAGAGCGATGGCGTGCAAACTGTGGTGCGGGTGTTGGCCTCGAACTAATCCCCAGAGTGACCAGTAGGAGGCACTAGCCCAGCGGTGAGTGAATCACTCTATGACAGTGAATCATAATATCATGTGAGTGAATCATATTATAACATCTATTAACCCTGCACCCATCCGCACAACGAAGCCATTTTTTTCGACATAAAGGGCTCTTAAAATCAATTTCTGTACTCCTCCCTAATGAGGGGATTAGCGCTGAAATCGACATCACCATTTCGAATTAGGGTTAGCGTGGACGCAATTTGATGGTATTGGCCTCCAGGAGCTATTCCACAGTGCACCATTGTGACCGCTCTGGCCAGCACTCTGAACTCAGATGCACTGGCCAGGTGTAAAGGAAAAGCCC
Source organism: Lepidochelys kempii (assembly GCF_965140285.1). Classification (NCBI taxonomy): domain Eukaryota; kingdom Metazoa; phylum Chordata; order Testudines; family Cheloniidae; genus Lepidochelys; species Lepidochelys kempii. The sequence continues at coordinate 63,620,754 of NC_136387.1, read as the reverse complement.
CGGGAACTTTTGAATCTCATTTCCTGTTTGGCCAGGCGAGCTCATCAGCACAGGTAAACATGCAGTCCCAGAATTGAAAAAGAGATCCAGCATGGACCGAATGGAAGATACTGGATCTGATTGCTGTATGGGGAGATGAATCTGTGCTATCAGAACTACGTTCCAAAAGACAAAATGCCAAAACATTTCAAAAAATCTCCGATCCCATGAGGGACAGAGGCTACAGCAGGGATGCAACACAGTGCAGCGTGAAACTTAAGGAGCTCAGACAAGCGTATCAGAAAACCAAAGAATCAAACGGACGCTCTGGGACAGAGCCCCAGACATGCCGCTTCTACGTTGAGCTGCATGCAATTCTAGTGGGGGCCACCACCACTACCCCACCCCTGTCCGTGGACTCCGATGATGGAGTACTTTCCGCCATGCCTGAGGATTTTGTGGATGGGGAAGATGAGCTTGAGGAGAGCACACAGCACACCGTTCTCCCTGACAGCCAGGATCTTTTTATCACCCTGACTGAAATACCTTCCCAACACAACCAAGCCAGAGAAGGGACCTCTGGTGAGTGCACATGTATAAATATAATACATGTTTTAAAAGCAAGTGTTTTTTAATTAATTTGCCCTGAGGACTTGGGATGCCTTCGTGGCCAGTACAACTACTGGAAAAGTTGGTTAACATGTCTGGGGATGGAGTGGAAATCCTCCAGGGACATCTCCATGAAGCTCTCCTGAAGGTACTCTAAAGCCTTTGCAGAAGGTTTCTGGGGAGAGCAGCCTTATTCCGTCCTCTGTGGTAGGACACTTTACCACGCCATGCTAGTAGCAAGTAATCTGGTATCATTGCATGACAAAGCCTGGCAGCGTATGGTCCCAGTGTTTGCTGGCATTCAAGCAACATCCGTTCTTTATCTCTCTGTGTTATTTGCAGGAGAGTGATATCGTTCATGGTAACCTGGTTGAAATACGGGGATTTAATTAAGGGGACATTCAGAGATGGTCGTTCCTCCTGGGCTGTTTGCCTGTGGCTGAAAAGAAATCCTCCCCGCAGTTAGGCAAGGGGTAGGAGGCGGAGGGCACAGTGGCACCAAGCTGTTCACATTTGACGATCAGGGATCTTCCCTGATACCAGCCACGTGGTGGGGGGAGGGGTAAAGCGATCATCCCAGAGAATTGGAGTGGGGGGGTTAGTTTGGTTTCTGCTGCTGCACATTAACATGAAAACTGCAGCACTAAATGATCAACTCAACGGGCTTTGCTTGGTATTGGAGAGGAGGGCGCTGCTGTTATGAAGATTGCAGAAGCCAAAAGACTATGGCTTACCATGGCCGCCACAAGCCGAATTCTGTTGCCTGGCACTGCATGTGTGATCTCTAACACCAAAGCCGCAGGCACTCAATATAAGATGCAAAATGCGACCTTGTACCGAAATCACATATGCTATGTAATGTGAATAGTGTTGTTCACTGTGAAATCGTATAGCCATTGCTCTGTAAAATGTATCTTTTAAACTACTTCACTCCCTTTTTTTCCTCCCACAGCTGAAAATGTTTCAAGCCTCCCTCCTCCGTCCCAAAGGCTATCTCAGATAAAACGGCGAAAAAAATGCATGTGCCATGAAATGTTCTCTGAGCTCATGCAGTCGTCCGGCACTGACAGAGCTCAGCAGAATGTGTGGAGGGACACAGTAGCACAGTATAGGAAAGTGGTCAATGAATGTGAGGACAGGAGGGACGATCAACATGAGAGGTGGTGGCAGGAAGATCAGAGGAGGCAGGATGCAAAGCTGGGGCTACTGCAGGATCAAATGGACATGCTCTGGCGTCTGGTGGAGGTTCATGAACGGCAGCAGGATCACAGACTGCCGCTGCAGCCCCTGTTTAACCGCTCTCCCTCCTCCCCAAGTTCCATAGCCTCCTCACCCAGACGCTTAAGGACACGGAGCGGGGGAAGGGGGCAGAGAGGCTCTGGGCACCCAACCACTCCACCCCAGTGGACAGCCCAAGCAACAGAAGGCTGTCATTCAACAAGTTTTGAAGTGGCCTTTTCCTACCCTCCTCCCACACCCCACCTGGGCTACCTTGTGAGTTATCTCCCTATTTTTATAATCAATTAATAAAGAATACATGGTTTTTAAATGATAATGACTTTATTTCCTTTGCAAGCAAGCTGTGATCGAAGGGGGGAGGGCGGGTGGCTTACAGGGAATTAGAATCAACCAAGGGGGTGGGATGAAACAAGCAGAAATGTCACACAGTACCCTGGCCAGTCATGAAACTGGTTTTCAAAGCTTCTCTGATGCACAGCGCTTCCTGCTGTGCTCTTCTAACCACCCTGGTGTCTGGCTGTGCATATGCAGCGGCCAAGTGATTTGCCTCAACCTCCCACCCTGCCATAAATGTCTCCCCCTTACTCTCACAGAGATTGTGGAGCACACAGCAAGCAGCAATAACAATGGGAATGTTGGTTTCACTGAGGTCTGAGTGAGTCAGTAAACTGCACCAGCAACCCTTTAAACAAACGTCCAAATGCACACTCTACCACCATTCTGCACTTGCTCAGCCTATAGTTGAACAGCTCCTTACTACTGTCCAGGGTGCCTGTGTACGGCTTCATAAGCCAGGGCATTAAGGGGTAGGCTGGGTCCCCAAGCATAACTATAGGCATTTCAACATCCCCAACAGTTATTTTCTGGACTGGAAAGTAAGTCCCACGAAATGATTGTCTGCCGTTGCTTTCACAGAGGGAGGGTTGACTGACAACATTTACCCATAACTACCCGTGACAAATTTTTGGCCCCATCAGGCATTGGAAGCTCATCCCAGAATTCCAATGGGCAGCAGGGACTGTGGGAACTGTGGGATAGCTCCCCACAGTGCACTGCTCGAAATGTCAATGCTTGCCACGGTACTGTGGACACACACCGCCGAATTAATGTGCTTAGTGTGGACGTATGCACTTGACTTTATACAATCAGTTCCCAAAAATCGACTTCTGTAAAATCGGAGTAATTTCGTAATGTAGACATACCCTAACTAAAAGATGGTGCACTCACAAACTTCATGAATGATCCTCAGGTTCAAAGATGACTCTGGACTCCTCAGTCACTGCAGAGGGGCTGCTCTCTGCTGGCAGGGATCAGGCTGCGTCAGTCCCAGGATTTCCCCTCACCACAAAGGGGTGCAGGGCTCAAGGTGTAGGTTACACAACTACACTAACATCCAAACTGTAGCCTCCTAGCCCAGCCTCCAGACACACACTCAGCAGGCAGCTTCCCTGGACTAGCAGTCAGAGCAGAGCTGACCATGTGATGACCTGGTCTCACCTAGGGTGCTGGAGGGTGAACTCAGCCTGGCTGGGGAAGTTTCCCAGCAAACTCTACAAATTGGGAATCATCAGTGGAGAAGGAAAAGCCCAGCTGAGGGGTCTGCTGTCAGGTCCCTAGATGCCTGTTCTCAGGGGGAACCCTGCATGCAGGCCTGGGACTCACCAGCTCCCCACACAGCCAGTCCTGCCCTTTTCCTGGCGGGCTCCAGACTGACCCCAAAATGGCTTCTCCCCTTTTCTCAACTCCTTTGGAGGGCCTCTCACTTCCTATTGGTTGCTGGGCAGACTGAGTCTGCCTTGGCTCCCCCTCCCTACCAGGACAGTGTGCCTCTCCCTGAGCTGCCAGCAGACAGGGTCTCAGGAATCTAGGTCATCTCCTTGTGGGTTACATAATTATTAATGCTATGCTTTTGAGTCATTATTGCTGTGGTTCTCCCAAATTAATGCTGTGTTCCCCATCCCCTTAATAGAAGTTTTCTTTGTTGTACACAAACGCAACACTTGTGAGTGGGGAAGCATTGCTTGTTTAAATGCCTCCTCAGGTCCCTTTGTTTTCCTGGGTTTTTGGACAGGGTCTGAAGATGGTTTTGTAATTTTCAGAGGAATGCTTAGATATTGAATCTGGCCCTTGTTGCTACTGACAACACCTGGCAGAAAGATTAAATTTTTGTGAAATAGATTTGTGTGAATTTTGACAGAGATAACAAAGGACATGCCCCTCATATAAAGGCAAACCTCTGCCAAATTTTAAGGACCTACTCCAAAGCATGGAGGCATTAGAACAGCTCAACAAAACAATTGAAAGGATTTTTTTAATGTGGTAAAACAACATATTTGCCCTAACCAAAAATCAGCATGAGACAGAAACCCAGTACATAAATTTTCATTTTGAATGGTTAAAGTTTGGCCAGGTTATAAACAATTGAAAACAGGGTGTTATAATGGAAAGTATGTCTACCTTAACTACAGATGGCACTATTGGCTCTGCCTAGAGTATCATCATCAACTTTGGGAATTTTAATGAAGGATTTTAATGGAGCCTTACACATAGATAAGTATTGTTCATTGTTTTATTTATTTGTTTGTTGTTATGTGAGCTTGGAAACTAGATTGGACAGAATACTAGAAAATGTACCATCGGGAACAATTTTGCATTGGCACAGAGATTGCCTAGGGTCAGTGGTTTTCAAACTTTTTTTCTCGTGTCCCAGTTAAAGAAAATTGTTGATGCTCATGACCCAACATAATTATATCTTTTGACTAGAGTTTTCATAAAATCATAATAATGCAATACATTCTAGCTTAACCGACTTTATATAACTAACACTAGACAAAACTTTTAAACAAAACACTATAAAGACGATCAGGTTGAGTTTCACTTTCTTTATGTGACTGGTGGGCCTCTTTGTTCCTCATGATCTTGTTCCAGTCGGGATCACAGGATGAAAGGGCTACCCGCGTATCAGATCCATTGTTCAGTCAGTTCCTTTCTTTTGGTTTTCAATCTTGTCAAAGTTGAAAACCCAACTTCACACATGGAGGTTGTTTTGAAAGGCAGCAACAAGAGTACACTTACTTTACTTAGCTGTGGATATTCTTTGGAAACATTGATCCAAAATGACAAGTTTATTGACTTGTATCGTGTTTTCAGAGTATCACAGGTGAGATGCAGCAGTTCATTCTCTTGCTTAGGTGTCAGATTTAGCTCCCTTATTGCCTTAGGTATTCGAAAGCAAAAGGATCATTCACCCAGAGTTTTTCATTCAAATATTAAAACTCCTTTATTGGGAAATAGCATCTAAAACTGTCAGACAGCAATGAGATGTAACTGTATTATAGTTTTCATTTCATTCACATTTTCCTCACTAAAACAATGAGAAGTCTGGTGGCACCTTAAAGACTAAAAGATTTAATTGGGCATAAGCTTTCATGGGTAAAAAACCCACTTCTTCAGATGCATGGAATGGTAATTACAGATGCAGGCAAACCAGTGATGACAGGGCCAATTTGATCAGCGTGGATGTGGTCCACTCCCAATAATTGATGAGGAGATGTCAATACCAAGAGAGGGAAAATTGCTTTTGTAGTGAGCCAGCCACTCCCAGTCCCTATTCAAGCCCAAATTAATGGTGCTAAATTTGCAAATGAATTGTAACTCTGCAGTTTCTCTTTGAAGTCTGTTTCTGTAGTTTTTTGTCAACACCATAAGAGGACCCAACCACATGAGCCACACCATCAGGGGCTCATTCACCTGCACATCCACTGTGATAATATGATATGTGCCAGCAATGCCTCTCTGCCGTGTACATTGGCCAAGCCAGACAGTCTCTACGTAAAAGAATAAATGGACACAAATCAGACATCAGGAATGGTAACATACAAAAGCCAGCAGGAGAACACTTCAATCTCCCTGGACATTCCATAACAGGTTTAAAAGTAGACATACTTCAACAAAAAAACTTCAAAAACAGACTTCAATCAGTTATTGAATGTCCAGGGAGATTGAAGTGTTCTCCTACTGGCTTTTGTATGTTACCATTCCCGATGACATTCAATAGCAGATTTTAAAGTAGCCACCCTGAAACAAAAAAACTTCAAAAACAAACTTCAAAGACACTCCTGTTTCTTAAAAATAATAACCTTTCATTGCCATGCCTGAAAGTACACTGCTCTGTAACCACTCGACAGTGTAATGTGCTGCCTGGGAACAGTGAACTCTGTGTAGGTGAAGGAATGTTTTCCATTTAGGTTAAAGGTAGTCCATGCAGTTCAAAAATGACCATCATTCATGCCAAATTCAACTGGGGTTTTCATTTTTTTACAGAAATATAGCAGGAGAAGGAGTATGGCTGTGGAATTCTGTGTGTTTGCATGCAGGTTAAGCTAGGTGGAAGCTAATACAGCATCCTGTTGATTCCCTGACCCAATCATGGGAGCTGACTAGCTGCAAAGTTTTCCTGAAGCGGGAACTCCAGATGGGTAGTCACTTTTCAGGGAAGGGCATATTTTCCAATGCCACCATGGTAGCTGACCAGCCTACTCAACTCAAAGATGTGCTGTTTTGTCACTATATGTCTGAATACTTCTATTGTGTACACAGCAGATTTCCCACCAGCAGCTTGGAATAACCTCTCCTTTGCCAATTGCACACCATGAGAACTGTTATGTCCTCCAAAATGTGGAAGGCTTGAAATGATAGACAAAGTTTTTGTAGTGTGGCCACTAGTGGCACATCCCCTCGTCCCCCTCCAAACCCAAGTAGTTCTGCTATTCTTAAAAACTGAAAGCAGTTTTTTGTTTTCTGACTTACCATTGCCTCTGCATTTCTTTTGCTGTGATTAACCAGGCTGTCTCCAAGGAGCTTCTGTTGCATGAAGCATCTGCCTCACTGAAGTTCAGTTTGGAAAAGTAACATTTTATGTCCTTGAACTTCCACAGGGATTTTTCCTATGTTCCTGCACTGAGTTATTTGAGACAATAACCCTTTGTATCTAACTCCTATTTCAGGCCCCTTGACCTCTACTGGCTGCTGTACATCCACAGACCATCCATACTGCAGCAGAAGCCTAGGTCACTGGGCTTTCATGGCCCATTCCAAGAGGAAGTGTTTCAGTGATGAACTTGTGGTTGATGTTCCGGAGAGGGCCAACAAACAATACCAAAGACGGGGACTTCTGGCAGAGGAAAGGCATGACAAGAGAAAAGGCTGAGGCTGGCTGCACAGCTTGAGGTCAGGTTTTCAGCATGGGCTCAGACAGTTGCTTTGCAGTTCCTGGAACAGGAATAGCAGCGAAAGGAAAAGGACAGAAAGAACTGTCTGAGCAGCTGATATCGCTAATGGCCGCAAGCGTACTGGCTCCTGCTTATCACCCACACCATGGCCTGAGTCCCTTGCATGTTACCGTGCAATGCAGTCCAGAAACTGCTTGGGCCCCATGCGCGGGGCCCTATGCGTGGCTGGGCAGTGCAAGCTTGCCCCATGCATCCCTCCATATTGACCCACTCCCCTGTGGATGCCTCCTCCTCCCTCTCCCAGTACCAAGTGCATGGCAAGCAGGGAAAGAAGATAAAGGAGAATGGGGGGGGGCAGGGGTCATGCAATGATGGGGTCTCTGTCTTGTAACTGGTTTCACTGTTTCCATTTGTTCAAGCACTTTTTTTTCAAATAGTTTTTGAAAGGTTCTGTTGTTACTGGTGTTTTTCTGTGGCACTGGCAGCTGGCCTGTTTGGCAGGGGGTGAATGTTGTACTTCTCTAATACACATTTATAAAATAAAACTTTTTATTTCATCAACAAAGTTTATTGCCATCACTGCATCAGATCATACAATCTGTATTTAAAATAATAAAGATAAATAATTAGGAATTAGTGTATAAACACTATTCCTCAATACAATCATCTATAGCAATCCATCTTGTGAATTGCGCCCCCATTTCATAAGTGGTCATGTCATTCATAAATAGTTGCTTGCTGTGCAATGTACCCATCCCTCCCTGAGCACTGAAACCCCCATGATCAATCAGCCCCATCCCTACCTCACCACAAGCCTGCATAAAAATGGAGTAGCACCCTTTGCTGTTTATGTACTCATGTGCTCCTTGAGAAGGGCAAGCTATGGGCACGAGTCTCAGCAATGGCCCCCGCACCATTTAGAAACCCCTTTCTCGCAAAGCCAGCAGTTACTTCAGGATTATCTTTTATGCCTGCCACCTTTGGGTAAACCACACGCCTGATTGCCTTACAACCCTCTGACACCACTTTACCCACAGTTGACTTCTCAACACCCAACTGGTTGGCAAGAGACCTGTAGCAGTCTGGAGTAGCCAGCTTCCAGACAGTTATAGCACTTCTGGACCAACATGGCTGTCCTCCTGCTTGTATTTGTATGCTGGAGGGTCCAGGGAAGCTGCTCACAAAGCTCCAGAAATGTAGCTTTCTTCATGTGACAGTTCTGAACCCCCTGGTGGTCATGCCAGGTCTGCATGACAATGTGGTCCCAACCAGCCTGTGCTTGTGGCCCTTATCTAGAAGCACTAGTCTACATAGGGGGCATCAGTGGCTATACCAAGTGTTGTAAGCAGGGTCAGTCAGTGCTAGTCTGCCATGCCTGGGTCCTGGCACCCCCCTGCCTTCCTCCTGCTCCATGATAAGCTCTGTTAGGTGCCTTTTTTCTACACCAGTGTCTCATGGCAGCTCTGCTTGTTTCCCAACACAGGCGTGAAAGTGCAAGCAAGAGAAGATTTTCAAAAAGCACCTCCTCCAGGTTGCTGGCTCCAGTAGCTGGGCACACAGACCAACCTAACTGCTTCACAGGATGTATCGGTGGGCTGTTCATAGTTTCTGCAACATGCAGAGTGGACAGTCAAGTTTTCCCACAGTGCACGATGGTCAAAGGGCTAGACTAGCTACATTTTGGGAGGGCACTAGGGAATCTGGGATATGGTTGGTTTGAGTCTGATCTGCATGCTGCAGTGAGGATGTCAGAGTCCTGGGTTTGAGACCAGGTTAAAAAAGTCATAACATAGATGTAACATAAAAATCAGTGAAGCTACTCAAGCCAATAGTAACCCAGGGTCACCTGACTCAAATCTCACTAACGCTGGACTTGTATTGCAGTGGCACCATACCCTATAGCATGGCTTGGGAACGTATTCTCCTTACTGGGGTGTTCCCTGAATTCTGAGTGTAGAACCATGAGTTTGGAACCACTATCACAAAATGGGGAGATCAGAACATCACTTTGTGGGTATTTGGTAGAGATGTACTAGATTTTCCATCCCCCAAATTGCTGCTGCTTCTTCCTGTGAAAGCCAATGCCTATCCCATACACGGTACTGTGATACACTGATGCTGATCTTTAATTTGTAAGTGTTTGTGATTTCTGTCTTTTTGGGAGTCTCCACAAAAAGCAATGAACTGTATGTAATATACTTCCCAGAGAGACAGGAGGCCGTGGAAGATGAGGTGGAGTCTGACACATTAAAGTAGTAACTATAAATACTACTAATAGACTTTAGCATTTGGTGGAAAGTTCCCTCAAAACATGATTTACTGGAATAAGTTCTGCTTCACTCCAAAATGCAAAGTGTCTGTGCAGTCAATGAACTCCAAATCAATAACTGGTAAACATTCATGCTTTCACAATACCACCTTCTCCTGGCAAAATGCTGTCTCTCAGGCCTGGGCGTCATGTTTTTAACCTAAAGTTGAGTGTCTGCCAGATAACTTGAGGTCGTTTACACAAATGTAAAGGGTAATGAAGATGCTCCTCAAATGTTTGTTCCGGGGTCCAAATGTTTTGGTTTACCAAAGAGACATCAGCTAGAGTAAGCCACAAATATCTGGGTGTCGTCCAGACAAGCCTTTGTAAATATTTAAATTACATCAAGTTAACTGGTAACCAGTTAATGTGAAGTAAAAACCTGAAAGGTAGATATACCATCAGGGATCTGTCCTCTGCATCTGCCAGCCTAGCTGCCACCACCAGCTGGTGCCTTTGAGGAGGGAAGAGGACTGGGAGTCATGCTGAAGATACTGCCACTTTCACCGAGAGGATGAACCAGCAGCTAGATAATCCAAAACGGGTGTGTGTAACAGAAGGCGTCAGTTGTGATACATTTTAATATATTGAGCAGAGTGTTAAATCCGTTTATATGAACTCTTTTCAGAGTAACAGCCGTGTTAGTCTGTATTCGCAAAAAGAAAAGGAGTACTTGTGGCACCTTAGAGACTAACCAATTTATTTGAGCATGAGCTTTCGTGAGCTACAGCTCACTTCATCGGATGCATACTGTGGAAACTGCAGAAGACATTATATGCACAGAGGCCATTAAACAATACCTCCTCCCACCCCACTCTCCTGCTGGTAATAGCTTATCTAAAGTGATCATCAAGTTGGGCTATTTCCAGCACAAATCCAGGTTTTCTCACCCTCCGCCCCCCCCCCCCCGCACACACAAACGAACTCTCCTGCTGGTAATAGCCCATCCAAAGTGACCACTCTCTTTAAAATGTGTATGATAATCAAGGTGGGCCATTTCCAGCACAAAAAACTGGATTTGTGCTGGAAATGGCCCACCTTGATTATCATACACATTTTAAAGCGAGTGGTCACTTTGGATGGGCTATTACCAGCAGGAGAGTGAGTTTGTGTGTGAGGGGGCGGAGGGTGAGAAAACCTGGATTTGTGCTAGAAATGGCCCAACTTGATGATCACTTTAGATAAGCTATTACCAGCAGGAGAGTGGGGTGGGAGGAGGTATTGTTTTATGGTCTCTGTGCATATGATGTCTTCTGCAGTTTCCACAGTATGCATCCGATGACGTGAGCTGTAGCTCACGAAAGCTCATTCTCAAATAAATTGGTTAGTCTCTAAGGTGCCACAAGTACTCCTTTTCTTTATATGAACTCTGTTATAGTTCCTTAAGCAGGTTATTATGTTGAATCTGTTATTTATAACGGTTGAATGTTTTCCGTCTCTTCTTCTGCAATACAAGAGTCAGTTGTCATGACTCCAACTTTGTACACGTTTCTAATCAAGGATTTGTGCTATACATGGCTGCTGGTAGGTTATAGAGTGAAGGAGTGAGGAAATGTGGTGAGCAGAGACCTTCTGTGAAATCAAAGAGGATATTAAAAAAATAACTTGGGCTGTATTCCTGGGGGAGTTTACACATGTTATCTCTGTACCATGATGTTGACAGAGGGACGTGGGGAGAGCTCTGGGGGTGGAGGGTTAGAAAGCCTTCAAAAGGAATTGGTGAGGACAGGATCCAGAGATGACCAAAGCTCCACAGCTGCCATTACAAGCGCTGGGTTTACTTCATCAAGCACAGGATGATTTTGCTGAGCTGTCTCATCATTCAGATACTCTGGGCTTTCTGTGCTAGGGGACAAGGTAAAAGACAAAGTTAATCAAAAGATTAAACAACAGTTTGGCTTAACCCTTCTCTCGCGTGCAGGGATACTAAACAAGCCTGATATCACACAAAGCCGTGGGCAGTTACAGTAATGGCTGTTTTCAATAGCACAGAGGGATTCAGAGGTGGAAATGAAACAAGTGAGGGATGGCAGTGAACACAAAATATTTAACATGAGATTGAACCATCTTGTCATGGCTTTAAGTGGTGACATCTTCAGCTCCACTTTGCAAGGGCAAAAAGCAGAATGTACTGCACACTGGAGAAAGCAGTTAAAAACAGTGAATGAAATCTTTGATAGGGAAAGGTAAGTTATGCAGCCTCCTTTTTGTGTAGTTCTAGAAAATATTTCTGAATGCCGGAGCTACTGCCTGATAAAACAGGGCTCAGTGCATCCTCCAAAATACTGCAGAGTTCATTGTGCAAAAGCAGGTGACCCTTCCTAGTATTTCTGTATTTGTTTGTAGAAATTCACTATGTACTCCTATCCCTGTTCCTGGTTCTTCTCCAGAATTATTTATTCCACTAAGTGAATTGTAATTATATTCATTGTGTTCATAGTTTAGCAATTGTGTTTTGTATCACTCCCATATTCAGTTGTATATGGATTATAGCAAATGCTCTGGCATGTGGGTCTGATGTATAGGTACCCTGGGGATAGGTGCCGGACATATACTGATAGTACAAAGGAGGCCCTGTAGAGTGATTTCTAACACCAAGCCTGCTTTGTCCGTTCCCATGATGTCATATAGTAAAATATATGTGATGTAGGTGTGACTTTCTAGGTCAGAGACCTGAATGGGGTGATTCCTGAGTAGATAAGGGCTATTTGGGTTTAGTGGAAGCAAAGAAAGATCCATTTGAAACCTTACTATTAAAGTGGACCTGCTCTGGGGATGAATCAGGGTTGTATAGCGAAGCTGCCCTAGTTGTAGGAGCCCTGCCTCATTTGAGCACTAAGGATTATACTTAGCATTCCTGTTCTCAGGGTGAACCTTTAAAGGGTCCACTCAGAGAATCCCATTAGAGAATCCCATTATGTAGAGAATCCCATTAGAAGAGGAGGTAGAATTTTGTCCTGGAATGAGCAGGGGTTCTGTCCCCAGAACTCACATATTGTGGGAGGTCTTCTGAGCATGATCACAAAGCCAGTAATAGACCAGATCCTAGCTACATTGGAAATCACATCTCCATTTAGCAACTAGGGATGCAGTTGATTTCTCTGGGACAAGATGATCACCAAGCTTAGGAGAAAGTGCCACATACAAGCCATTTTTGGTGAAAGGAATCCAGCTGTGGGATGAACTTCCAGAGGAAATTAGACTAATCCAGTCAGACCAGCTTTAGGTCTCACTTGCAAGAATTGCCTTTTTGAGAAGTACTATTCTGATTATGGTGGAAAGGCTTTATCATAACAACTACCCACTCCCCCCTAGAAAAATAAAATAACTTTACCCTCAGCAGATCCTCCAAACTCCGAAGATGGGAGAAGACTTCATGTCCATAAGGAGGATGAAATCGAAGTAGCCTGTAATAATGGATTTTACTTCGATTGGAACTGGGAAATGAAAGAGGGATAGTGTTAAAATAAAAACTTTAATTGATACCTTACATATCAAATGCTGTAACTGTTTTTCCTTTTTATGTGTCTTTAAAGTTATAAAATGATTTTAATAGTGTGTTTGCCCTGGGACTAAGCAGGCTCAGGACTATGTACTCAAAATCCTGAACTATGTTTGTGCTGTACTGTGACAGGGTAGTGTTAACACCTTGAACTATCTGAGCCCACGTATTCCATCCAACTACACACAATAGAAGACCAGTATGGAATGAACTGCCAGAAGAGATAAAAGAAATCCAGTCTGATCACCTTTCGGTCTCACTGCAAGATTTCATTTTTTGAGAAAGTTTGTCCACGATAATCAGAATGACACTTATATCCACCAATGCCCCCTTCTCACCCCCAAAATAAAATATATTATTGCAAGCAAATACTCCAGCTGTAGATTTCAAGTTCATAGGAATTTCACCTTGCCAATTTTATACAAAAGATATTCGGATACGACAATGCTAGTGAAGTTAATTTAAAAAAAAAAAGTCAAATAGTCTCAATTGAAGGGGTGATTTAGGACCTAATGTCCTGTTTCCAGTTGTTAAACTGTAATAGTGGAACCTGCCACCCTCAAAAGTCAGAGCTCAAGGAAGAGGATGTAATCAGCATAGATTGTAATAGTGGATTTCACTTTGAAATGGAATAAGGAAAAGACAGTGGAATGCACAAAGAATGGCTGGTTACCTATTCCAACGTGTATCTGTAAGTTGCTTTTGGTTTTATATGTTTTAAATGTCAAAGCCCAAATGATTATACAATAACTGCAATTGACAATATAAAGAGAAATGAATTAGACATGTTTTCAGAGGTTTTATTTTTAAAAGTTTATTTTGACTGACTTGGAAAAAGCACCTGTGAAAATAACATAATATGGTACAAATAAGCCCCTACGTTTTCAGTTTAAACTGATTTTTACCAAAAAAATCCCAGGTTTTACAAAAAAGTATTCTTTTCTTTTTTTTGATTTTCACCCTACTTTTGTATTATTCAAATATATAAAAAATAACTTGTTTTATTAGGAAAACACAGTACGTTGCATGATTATACACTAGTCTGCATATATATGCAAAGCTACCTCTTGAAGTATGGTTATGTATTAGTCCAGAAGATACACACAATAAACAGACAGGCACGCACGCAAACTCCAAAGTGCGTGCACATATGAACATAGTGATGAATCTCATGTTCACCATGTATCCATTTCAAGCTGTTAGCAGATAACAGTTTAAAGATTTGACACACTAAAATGGGAGGAAAATGAAAATCTGTAACAGAATATGTTTCAGAATACAAGGAAATATTTGAAAATTAAAAAAATAACAGGAGAAAAGTATGAATTTGAGTATATGTGCTGCAAACGGTGTGGCATCGAAGTTATAGGCTAATAGTTCTAAGTCTACAGCAGTCAGCAGTTTATTCAAATGAAAAGTTTTATTTGGGGATTAGAGATATATTGTTTTCTTTAACTCACAGGTGGCACTGATATGATATGGATCATATTTGGAATCTGAGTCACACACACACACCACCTCCCTTGTTTTGTGCCCTCAGTCTTTGTCATTTTGAACTATGACAGTTTCTTCCAGACAGTTCTTCCTATGCCAGATCCTGAAGTTCTTTCTCAAATGTTTACTCTGTCTTTTCTCAGGTAAAATCCCAATGGCTGCAATGAGAGTTTTATTGAGTAGGGACTGAGGAAAAACTGAGGATAGTCTTCAGAATTTGTCCCTTTGATAATTAAAAACAAATGAAAACTGTCTAAAACAGGAAGAGGTGGAGCCAGGAGTATTGTTATAATTTAACCCTCTGATAACGAGAGTCCAGATTCTCTGGAAACCAGCGTTTGTTCTCTTTCTGTCTTATGTGGGTTCTGGGGGCAGGATCCCCTGCTCTCCAGGTGAAAGCTCTAATGCATGCTCCAATGGAATAAATTTGGGTAAACCGTGAGTGGAACCTTGTAGCGCTTCACATACTCCCATCTCTTCCAATAGGTCTCTAAAGAAGGGGCCAATGTTTCCTGGAGCCTGTGTTATTCACCCCCTGTGCCTTGGATCATGATAGTCAGTCTCATGAACTGATCCATTGCAACTTCTATCTGGCATTCATCTCAAGAGCCAGAAAAATCAGGGAACTAAAGCTTCATCTTCAATGGAGAACTCTCTACCCCTGGCTTCTGACCCGGCCAAGGGATGCCCCCCGAGGCCAGTCTCTGTGCAAATCTGCTGCCTCCATGGTATCAGACCCCACACCTCTATGGCATATAAAAGGAAGACACAGGATTCCACTCATGAGTCCTCAAAGGACTATGCCCCTGGCTCACCAGGTAGAGAATCTACCTCTAAAAAGCCAAGGTTGACAATGTCTTCAGCAACTCTGGCACCATCTGCTCTCCAATTAGCTACCCACAAGGCTGCTGATTCCTCAGATACCCAGGCAGGAGGTCTGGGGGGTGTGGCAGCATCCCCTTGCTTGAAGTGGTTTCCATAATATACAGTGTTTACATTGTTCAATGGCTTTCAGCACCCCCCACTATGAAAACTGTTCCAGTGCCATTGTACCCAGGTCACCAGTAGGCTGAAAGACAGTAAAGGTTTGGGCTAGGAGAGATCATTGGTACTGTTAGCAGACCAAGGTGGCAAGAAGAGCTTTTCCTCTGCTTCCTCAGTATTGAAGACGCCCACTTGGATTCTGACTGTGCTTCCCTGGGGGGGACTGAGATGTAAGGTATCATCAGCGTCCTCAGCCACCATCACCTCAGTGCAGACCAAAGACTCAGTACTGATAAAAGTCTTGGTACTGCAGGAGTTCCATTTTCCCTAGAACCTGGCTATATCTGAGATGCCCGATTCTCGACTGCTCAGCTCCTACGTGTTGGTACCAAGAACATCGAGATCGCCTGACCTTCACCTGGTACCAACGCTTTCACCTCAGAGCCCTCCAGGCACTCCACCATTACAGAGTGAGTTTGAGAAAGAGAATTTGATGTCCTAGGTGTCTCAAATATTGATTCATGGTTCTCCCCCTCACACCTATAGAAGCCCCTTCCAAAAGCCTCTGGTGAGGCTATAACTACTCATGGCACAAAGTTGCAACCAATGTCTCACTAGTATGAGAACCCAAAAAAGTCTGCTCTTTCTATGCCTTATGCACCTCCTCCTTGGCCATATTGGCACTCTTGGACAGCCTATTGCCAACAATTTTTCAGACTGTTGAGCCACATCACAGAGAGAGACAACCTGCATCAACTGCTCCTTTCAGGAGACCTGGCCCTCAGTAAGAATCCTTTGACGAGCAGGAAGCTATAGCCAAAGAAGTCATCTCTCCTATGACTAACATCTCTTCATCTCTGGATAAAGCTGGCATACCACCTCCTCCATCCTTGGTGGATGATTTTAAGCAGTTCTGGGATCTGATCAGGAGAACTGCTGACCCCTTGCAGATAGATCCCTCTCGAGGAGATGAAAGAACCTCATAATAAATTGCTTTATATCCTCCACTCACCATCACCTGCCTGCATAGGTTTGCCTGTCAATTAAGCTATTCTGGACCCAGTGAAGATTGTCTGGCACACTCTAGATACTATTCCCCCTACATGCAAGAGAGTGGGTAAGAAATATTATGTCTGAATCAAGGACTCTGAATTTTTATTTTCTCATCCCTCACCTAACTTTTTGGTAGTTGATGCATTTAATGAACATGGAAGGCAGCATCATGTCTCATGAAAAAGATCATAGACATCGGACCTACTGGGGAGGAAATTTTAGTCCTCCGTCTCCTTACAATTTAGAATCACCAATTACCAGGCGCTAATGGCAAAATACAATCATTTAAGCTATCACTTTCCCCTTTCCCCTTTCCCCCCTCCACTACCAACTGGCAGAGCACATTCCAGGCAATTACTGGGGAGCAATTCCAGGCAATTATTCCAGAGGGACAACTACTTGCCAGAACAGCTCTACAAGCCTCCCTTGATGCTGCTGCTAACTATCATTGTAGCGATCAAATGGGCGGCAGTATGAGAAGGACCACTTGGCTGCAACTCTGGATTTCCAAAAGTGTTCTAGAATATGGTGGAAGACCTTCCTTTTGATGGGCTTAAGTTGATCCCAGACAGCACAGATGAATCTCTGCAAACATGAAAGGATGTTAGAGCTACCGTACGTTCTCTTAGAATTTATACTCCCACCTACAGGAGAAGCTCAGCAAGTCCCAGACGGCTCAGAGATCCCACCTGGCCTAATTCCTGACTTCCCAGCGGCCATATGAACTGCACCAAAAGAGATAGAGATGCCAGAGAGGGAAACCATACACTTCTGAGCCTCCCACTTTGCACCTGTCCACCTCAAAGCAGCAATTTTGACAGGTTAGTGGAGGACCTGAGTTACCATCCTCATCAGGTGCTCTGATTTCCCTGCCTTCGTCCCTTAGGTGACTGCCTTTACCACTTCATGCAGAGTTGGGAGTCGGTCACTACAGTCAAATAGGTTTTGGAGATGATCTCTACAGGATACACTATCTACTTTATTACGCCACAGGCATTGGTAGTTGTCGGGGACCCCGTGACCCTGTCGGTGCCAGCATCACTAGTAGCACAAGAGCTGATGCTGTCAGTGCCGACAGACAGAATAACCAGCAGGATTGCTACAGTGCTCGGTACTGTGACAGTCTTGGGTACCTTTGAGGGCTCATCCTTCCATGATGCTCACATCTCTGCAGGTCTCTCCAACTCAGAACTGATTGCTGGCACCATCTGGAATGGTGCCTTTGTGGTCAACGGAAGGAGAGTCGTCGTCTTCCAAATCAGAGGTCCAGTTCTAAATCTCCCATCCTCGCAGCCACTCTCACTACCCCTCCTCCAGACGTTTTCACCCCTCCTTGGATCCTGCGACAGGAGTACCATCAAGTGGTTGGCCAGGAGGTCATTTGAGGCATACACCTGTCCAGTGGCCTTTTTGTAATCCATTGGGCCCTTTTCTAGGTCATATTCCAGGCACTCCTATTCAGTGGCATCAGAAATGTGTGAGGCACCTAGCCAGTGGTT
Source organism: Lepidochelys kempii (assembly GCF_965140285.1). Lineage (NCBI taxonomy): Eukaryota > Metazoa > Chordata > Testudines > Cheloniidae > Lepidochelys > Lepidochelys kempii. The sequence goes on along the minus strand of NC_136387.1, from coordinate 63,602,856 downwards.
TTCTTAATTGCTAAGGATATGATTTCATCATGGAGGTCATGGATTCCATGACTTTAATGGACCTTCATCAGGTCCAACTCCAGATCCTGCTTTGCAGGAAGTCAGGGTTTTGAATGCATTGTTAATGCAGAAAGACAAGACGGCCATTTAGAGCACATTGTCATCTCTGGCTGTGCTTGTTCTGAAAAGCTGGTGAGGGAGAGCAGTTAGCAGTGACAGATCCTGTAGGTCAGTAGTTTTGGATCTATCTGATTCTGACAGGGTCTCCATGGCTCTGCCTCCAAAACTGAAGTCAGTTTCAGGTTCAAGGACCAAGTCGATCTGAGGATTTCACTGGATCTTGTGCCATTCAGGTCTTCAGTTCTGGCTTCAACCTCTCCTCCAAATCCAGATCCATCCTTTGATCCAAAGAAGGCTTTTACTTTAGTGCCTGTTGTACAACGATTCGGCTTACCAACATTCCTCAGATCCAAGTGCGAAACAGTGAGTTTCAAGGGAGAGACAGTCTTCACCAGTTTTGAGGTCTGCATCCTCTTCAGCGGAAAAAAGGAGAAGGGCAGAGGACATTATTCATTTTTCTCTTGACTCATCCCTGCCTCCTCCTCCTCTGCAGCAATTTTTCAATTGTCCTTTATATGGATTATTGATCCAACGTTTTAGGTGGAAAGGATCCAGGGGCACTTCAGGCAGTGCTGCCTGATACTCTGTCTGAAGAAGATAAGGAGATAGGTCCTTTGGTTATTTTTTTTTTTTTGCACAGGAACACGCTGACACGGCTCCTGATTTGTCACCACAGGAGCATGAGGGGGCGGTGACTTCTCCCTCTTCACTTTCTGACGATGCTCTGCAGTTCCATGATCTGGTGGATTGCAGGGTGTCCATGTGGAACTTACTTCAATACGAATGGAGAAAACCTGGTGTTTGAGGAAAGGTCTTGGAGCTACCTCCAAGAGGAGGCTGTTGTTACCATTTCTCAGTGGTCTGCTGCAGTCTGCTGAGACTGTTAGGTCCATTTCTGCCTCTTGCCTTCTTATTTCCAGCAGGCAGACAAATTATATCAGGTACCCTCAGGGGGGGTTTCATATTTTCGCATACATCCTCTAGCTAATTCGCTGGTGGTGACTGCTGCCACTAGCAAGATGAGGTCTGGACAAGCCATGACTGCTCATAAAAAAAAAAAAGAAGTGTGATTCCCTAAGGAGAAAGAAGTTCTCTTCGTCCTCTCTTGGCATTAGGGTAGCAAATTATCAAGTAATTATGGTCTGCTATCAATTCCACTTATGGGAAAAGATGGCACTGTTTGCGCAGGATTTGGCAGATTACAAAAGGAGATTGGCAAACGCAATCCTAATGGAAGTTCAGAATGTTGCAAAGCACATTCTCAGATCTTTGCTAATGCTTCAGACTCTTCTGCCAGAGCATTGGCTTATAAAGTTACCCTGTGGAGATGTGCTTTGCTCTGCTCCTCTTCCTGGGGTCGGTCGGTGAAAGGAACTGAGGTGATAGATAGGTGCCACACCACCTCATATAGACTTGTCCTCCGAATGTTCAGAGACTCGAAGGGGAGGCATAGAAAAGGTGGGTATGAGAGCTTTAAAGGATGCTGCTTGGAGAAGATTACCATTAGGCACCACTAGGTGGTACAATATCTTGTGAGTTGGAAACTGTAGAGCCATCTCAAAGAACTTCAATTACAAACAAGTAACCTTCATTTATGTAAGTGCACTTTTTTAAAAAGGACATTATCTATTTAAAGAAAATAAGATACTACATTTAGAGTTTATCAGTACTAATCTATTTATACATCTCTCCCCTTTCAGATGTAACATGTGGCGCTCCACCTGAAGTTAGCAATGCTATTATTGTCAATAATGAGGAGGGAAGGTATCTGCCTGGTGCTAGAGTGCAATATAAATGTCAGGAAGGATTTGAAAGTATGGGATTGAATGATGTAATTTGTGAAGATGGAGAATGGTCACAACCACCAACTTGCCAAGGTAGGAGTTTGTATTGCAATTAAAACAAATAAGACGAGGTGTGCGTTGGTGAGCTGGGAACATGGAATGACAGAAATGTGGGGCTGTAGGGGCCCTGCAAGGTCATCAAGTTCATTCCTCTGCAGTAAGGCAGGATTAAGTACATCTAGATCATCTCTGATACATGTTTGTCTGGAAATTCCTCAGGGAAGTTCTTTTGGGGGAGTGTTACCAAATTTTCAGGGACTTGAAGCCTCTTGCGGAGAAAGATTGTGAAGTCAGGCTAAAGTTTCTACTCATGGAGGCAGCCTTGAGAGCTCAGACTCAGCACTGAAGTCAGACTTGGCACTGAGTGTCTCAGCATTTGAAAAGGAGTGCACCTCCTGCGGTGCCTGAGTCCCAACACTCTTCACCATCCTCAGTGCCTAAAAAGATTTGTGAGAAGCAGACTGCCAACTGCAGAAAGGCAGGGATCCCTGGCACTGTGGTGTGCTAGGCATGGGGATAAGACTAAAATGTGGTTTCTGTCTAAATACCCCTCTTCTTCCGTACCTCAGAAGATGGCCCTGTTGACTCCAGCACCTAGGCAGGTTCCATCAAGTCCAGAGCCAGAAGGAGCTGCTTCCACAACTCTGACACCACACCACACTATTTCAGTACTAACTACGCCACAGGCATTGGTAGTTGCCGGGGACCCCGTGACCCTGTCGGTGCCAGCATCACTAGTAGCACAAGAGCTGATGCTGTCAGTGCCGACAGGCAGAATAACCAGCAGGATTGCTACAGTGCTCGGTACTGTGACAGTCTTGGGTACCTTTGAGGGCTCATCCTTTCCATGATGCTCACATCTCTGCAGGTCTCTCCAACTCAGAACTGATTGCTGGCACCATCTGGAATGGTGCCTTTGTGGTCAACGGAAGGAGAGTCGTCGTCTTCCAAATCAGAGGTCCAGTTCTAAATCTCCCATCCTCGCAGCCACTCTCACTACCCCTCCTCCAGACGTTTTCACCCCTCCATGGATCCTGCGACAGGAGTACCATCAAGTGATTGGCCAGGAGGTCATTTGGGGCATACACCTGTCCAGTGGCCTTTTTGTAATCCATTGGGCCCTTTTCTAGATCATATTCCAGGCACTCCTATTCAGTGGCATCAGAAATGTGTGAGGCACCTAGCCAGTGGTTTTCTTAATTGCTAAGGATATGATTTCATCATGGAGGTCATGGATTCCATGACTTTAATGGACCTTCATCAGGTCCAACTCCAGATCCTGCTTTGCAGGAAGTCAGGGTTTTGAATGCATTGTTAATGCAGAAAGACAAGACGGCCATTTAGAGCACATTGTCATCTCTGGCTGTGCTTGTTCTGAAAAGCTGGTGAGGGAGAGCAGTTAGCAGTGACAGATCCTGTAGGTCAGTAGTTTTGGATCTATCTGATTCTGACAGGGTCTCCATGGCTCTGCCTCCAAAACTGAAGTCAGTTTCAGGTTCAAGGACCAAGTCGATCTGAGGATTTCACTGGATCTTGTGCCATTCAGGTCTTCAGTTCTGGCTTCAACCTCTCCTCCAAATCCAGATCCATCCTTTGATCCAAAGAAGGCTTTTACTTTAGTGCCTGTTGTACAACGATTCGGCTTACCAACATTCCTCAGATCCAAGTGCGAAACAGTGAGTTTCAAGGGAGAGACAGTCTTCACCAGTTTTGAGGTCTGCATCCTCTTCAGCGGAAAAAAGGAGAAGGGCAGAGGACATTATTCATTTTTCTCTTGACTCATCCCTGCCTCCTCCTCCTCTGCAGCAATTTTTCAATTGTCCTTTATATGGATTATTGATCCAACGTTTTAGGTGGAAAGGATCCAGGGGCACTTCAGGCAGTGCTGCCTGATACTCTGTCTGAAGAAGATAAGGAGATAGGTCCTTTGGTTATTTTTTTTTTTTGCACAGGAACACGCTGACATGGCTCCTGATTTGTCACCACAGGAGCATGTGGGGGGGGGTGTGTGACTTCTCCCTCTTCACTTTCTGACGATGCTCTGCAGTTCCATGATCTGGTGGATTGCAGGGTGTCCATGTGGAACTTACTTCAATACGAATGGAGAAAACCTGGTGTTTGAGGAAAGGTCTTGGAGCTACCTCCAAGAGGAGGCTGTTGTTACCATTTCTCAGTGGTCTGCTGCAGTCTGCTGAGACTGTTAGGTCCATTTCTGCCTCTTGCCTTCTTATTTCCAGCAGGCAGACAAATTATATCAGGTACCCTCAGGGGGGGTTTCATATTTTCGCATACATCCTCTAGCTAATTCGCTGGTGGTGACTGCTGCCACTAGCAAGATGAGGTCTGGACAAGCCATGACTGCTCATAAAAAAAAAAAGAAGTGTGATTCCCTAAGGAGAAAGAAGTTCTCTTCGTCCTCTCTTGGCATTAGGGTAGCAAATTATCAAGTAATTATGGTCTGCTATCAATTCCACTTATGGGAAAAGATGGCACTGTTTGCGCAGGATTTGGCAGATTACAAAAGGAGATTGGCAAACGCAATCCTAATGGAAGTTCAGAATGTTGCAAAGCACATTCTCAGATCTTTGCTAATGCTTCAGACTCTTCTGCCAGAGCATTGGCTTATAAAGTTACCCTGTGGAGATGTGCTTTGCTCTGCTCCTCTTCCTGGGGTCGGTCGGTGAAAGGAACTGAGGTGATAGATAGGTGCCACACCACCTCATATAGACTTGTCCTCCGAATGTTCAGAGACGTGAAGGGGAGGCATAGAAAAGGTGGGTATGAGAGCTTTAAAGGATGCTGCTTGGAGAAGATTACCATTAGGCACCACTAGGTGGTACAATATCTTGTGAGTTGGAAACTGTAGAGCCATCTCAAAGAACTTCAATTACAAACAAGTAACCTTCATTTATGTAAGTGCACTTTTTTAAAAAGGACATTATCTATTTAAAGAAAATAAGATACTACATTTAGAGTTTATCAGTACTAATCTATTTATACATCTCTCCCCTTTCAGATGTAACATGTGGCGCTCCACCTGAAGTTAGCAATGCTACTATTGTCAATAATGAGGAGGGAAGGTATCTGCCTGGTGCTAGAGTGCAATATAAATGTCAGGAAGGATTTGAAAGTATGGGATTGAATGAGGTAACTTGTGAAGATGGAGAATGGTCACAACCACCAACTTGCCAAGGTAGGAGTTTGTATTGTAGTTAAGCAAATAAGACGAGGTGTGCGTTGGTGAGCTGGGAACATGGAATGATAGAAATGTGGGGCTGTAGGGGGCCCTGCAAGGTCATCAAGTTCATTCCTCTGCACTAAGGCAGGATTAAGTACATCTAGATCATCTCTGATACATGTTTGTCTGGAAATTCCTCAGGGAAGTTCTTTTGGGGGAGTGTTACCAAATTTTCAGGGACTTGAAGCCTCTTGCGGAGAAAGATTGTGAAGTCAGGCTAAAGTTTCTACTCATGGAGGCAGCCTTGAGAGCTCAGACTCAGCACTGAAGTCAGACTTGGCACTGAGTGTCTCAGCATTTGAAAAGGAGTGCACCTCCTGCGGTGCCTGAGTCCCAACACTCTTCACCATCCTCAGTGCCTAAAAAGATTTGTGAGAAGCAGACTGCCAACTGCAGAAAGGCAGAGATCCCTGGCACTGTGGTGTGCTAGGCATGGGGATAAGACTAAAATGTGGTTTCTGTCTAAATACCCCTCTTCTTCCGTACCTCAGAAGATGGCCCTGTTGACTCCAGCACCTAGGCAGGTTCCATCAAGTCCAGAGCCAGAAGGAGCTGCTTCCACAACTCTGACACCACACCACACTATTTCAGTACTAACTACGCCACAGGCATTGGTAGTTGCCGGGGACCCCGTGACCCTGTCGGTGCCAGCATCACTAGTAGCACAAGAGCTGATGCTGTCAGTGCCGACAGGCAGAATAACCAGCAGGATTGCTACAGTGCTCGGTACTGTGACAGTCTTGGGTACCTTTGAGGGCTCATCCTTTCCATGATGCTCACATCTCTGCAGGTCTCTCCAACTCAGAACTGATTGCTGGCACCATCTGGAATGGTGCCTTTGTGGTCAACGGAAGGAGAGTCGTCGTCTTCCAAATCAGAGGTCCAGTTCTAAATCTCCCATCCTCGCAGCCACTCTCACTACCCCTCCTCCAGACGTTTTCACCCCTCCATGGATCCTGCGACAGGAGTACCATCAAGTGGTTGGCCAGGAGGTCATTTGGGGCATACACCTGTCCAGTGGCCTTTTTGTAATCCATTGGGCCCTTTTCTACATCCTATTCCAGGCACTCCTATTCAGTGGCATCAGAAATGTGTGAGGCATCTTCCCAGTGGGTAGCACCCATTCCTGTTTCTGGTACTGAGCCTACTACTGGACATCAAGGGCTGAAGAGAACCCTACAGATCTAGAAATGGAGGAAGAGTATCCACACCTGGTGCTGGACTCTTCTTCCTCTTCTTCTGAAGAGGCAGACTCATGAGGGAGCATTTTGTCTCCCCCAGATGACCATAAGGCACACCAAGAATCGTTAAAGAGGATTATCTTAAGTCTGCCATACAGGTGGAGGAAGTAAAAGAAGCCTCTCAATAACTGGCCAATACTTTAGACATTGCAGGTCGTTCCAGAGTGGCTCTGCCTCTCACTGAGGCCATTATGGACCCATTTAAGGTACTGTGGAAGACCCCTGCATCCCTTCTCCACACTTCAAAAAGGGCAAGTATTATGTACCCCCAAAAACTGCATTCATTTCCCTTCTCCTCCGGGATGCCTGGTAGTATCCTCCACCAATGAGAGGGAAAAGCAGGGGCATCAGAGTGCAACACCAAAATCAAAAGACTTAAAGAAGTTAGATCTGTTTGTTAAGAGGGTTTTTTCTACTGGGAGGCGGAAGTGCATCTCAGGATTGCAAACCAGCATGCCCTATTGGGCAGGTATGACTTTAATATGTGGGACTCCATGTTAAATTTTTAACACATGTTCCTGGAAGATGCTAGGCAGAAGTTCTTCTCGATAGTGGATAAGGGAAAATCTGTGGTGAGGACCGCTCTGCAAGCTGCTCTGGATTTGGCTGACTTGGCTACTAGGTCCATGGTTTCAGCAGTGGCCATGCACGGGAGCTCCTGGTTGCAGTCCTCTGGGCTCTACCAGGAGGTCCAACAGACTTTGCAAGATCTGCTCTTTGAGCGAGCCTTTCTCTTTCTGGAGTATACTGATGCTAAGCTCCAGGGGTTAAAGGAGTAAAGGGCAACTTTAAAAATCCCTTGGGTTGTATACCCCAGTTCCTTCCAGAAAGCACTTCAGACCTCAGCAACCACTCCTGTATTCTGCCCCAGCTCTCCAACACGACCTGCAGAGGAAGAAGAGTAGTGGTTATAGGCATAGGCTTCATCTACCTCCTACCTCTTCATCAATGTCTACCCCACCTACACATCCAGGGGGTTCTAAGCAGGTGTTTAGATGGGATGCTGAATGGCGCCATACCTATTTCCAGAAATAAGACCTGTTTTTCCTTTGTTTGCAAACTGCCTTTCCTATTTCCTTTGTCCAGTATCACCACAGAGTGTTGAGCACTGTAGAAGTAGGATACACCCTCTAGTTTATTTCGACTCCTCTTTACCACCGTCCCTCCCAATCCCTATTCAAGGACCCCTCTCATGAAGAACTTCTGGTCTAGGAGCTTCCAGACATGGCTGGGCCTCGGTATACTCACCAAGACATCTTCATTAGGACACTGTGCTCTTGGTACACTTGCGGATTCTAATTTCGCTGAATTGGTGGTTGGATCCTCTCAATGTTTGTGCAGATGTTCTTTTCCTCTGCACTCAACTGTTGAAGACTCTGGTCTCAGATATGTTGGTACTAGGATGGGAAGCTCACCTGGGGCCCATCCAAACTCAGGGGTTTGGGTCCTGGAGGAAACTCGCTCTTCATATCAACGACAGAGAGATCTGGGTGATTTGCCTGTCAGTCTTTCCTACCTCATATCATGGGAAATGTTTACCTCAACAAATAGGGAGGCGCTCGCTCATCCCTCCTTTGTCAGGAAACAATTAACCTATGGGAATTTTGCATAGCCCACTCAATCAACCTTAACGCCTTTTAGCTGTTACCAGATTTGCCCATTACTTTGGGGTACACTCATTTATTAGGGTTACTCTTCTGGGGGGAAGGAGTTCTGTAATTCTATTAATGTACTGCTTGTGTCACTTGTGTTTTCATATGGAGCTCTACTTCTCCCTTCTGCAAGTCCTCTCCCAATGGAGCTATCCTGCAGGACCTAGGTTCCCCAGGGCTGGGTTCCTCCAGCCCCAGAACCAAATGAACACACACACACATGCACACACACGCACCTTAACAGAGCAAGTCTGAGTGGACAGGGTCAATCTAGCTTGCCTTAATCCTATCACTCTTGTCACTTAATCCTATCACTCTTGTGTCTCCCACCGCCCTTCACTGCTCTCTGCAAGTCTTTTCTCTGATCGGTTTTGATTCAAGCAGAGGCTGAGTGTGTGTGTGTCCTTCATGAGTCAGACAGGCTGGATACTGCGCCCTGTTTCCCCAAGAACACAGAGCTGACTGGTATCATAGCTTTCAGGTTTACAGAACAAGAAGGCAGACTGTCTGAACAGGTTATTTTCTACTTATCATGTCTGATCTCTTTACCTGGATGTAACCAGATGCATTTTCCAGCAGTGGGGGACTCCCAAATAGACCTATTTGTGAACAAAATTCAACAGAAAATGTCACAGTTCTGACCCCTGCAAGGCCATGGTCCTGGCTCCATCACAGACACCTTACTGCTACCGTGGACAGAAAAGCTTTACTACACTTTTCCCCCAATACCACTCTTTTACAGAGTGCTGCTAAAGATCAAGCAGGACCATGCCAGGGTTATTTTTATAGCCCCAGCATGGCCCTGCCAACTCCGGTTCCTCCACCCTATAGGACCTCACAGTGGTAATTCCAATCTCACCTGCATTGCACCCAAATTTGATCTATCATGGACAACGGTTGGCTGCTACTATCAAACCTGCAGTCCCTTCATTCATGGAGCCTGAAAGCTCCATGGTTAAATCCCAAAGAGCAGGCTTGCTCAGAGTAAGTTAGAGTAGCAGAAAGTCATCCACCTAGCTGTCAAAATGGAAGGAGTTCTCTATCTGGGCTTGTGAAACTGGAGTCTAACCGATGCATTCATCCATCCAAAATATACTCGCCTATCTTCTGTTGCACCTGAAAGAGCAAAGCTTAGCAATTTCCCCATCAAGGTTCCCCTAGCAGCAATAACAACTTTTCAATCTCATGTGGATGACATTTCTGTTTTTTTTTCTAATTACATAACAGTTACATTCCTTAAAGACCTGAAAAGATTGTACTCTCAATTTAGGGAGCCCCTTCCTCCTTGGGATTTTAATTTGGTTTTGTCTAAACTTACAGGACCACCATTTGAGCCTTTAGTGACATTCACATTACTACACCATTCATGGAAGGTGTTTTTCCTAATTGCTAAGGATATGATTTCATCATCAGGGTCATGGATTCAATTACTTTAATGGACCTTCATCAGGTCCAGCTCCAGATCCTGCTGCTCAGGCAGCCAGGGTTTCGAAGGCATTGTTACTTCAGAAAGACAAGATTGCCTTTTACAGCACCAAGAGCCACATTGTTATCTCCAGCTGTGCTTGTTCTGAAGAAGGTGGTGAGGGAGAAGATGGCCGCTGTTAGCAGTGCCAGATCCTTTAGGCCAGAGTTGTTGGATCTATCTAATTCTGACAGGGTCTCTATGGCTCTGGCTCCAAATCCGAAGTCAGTTCCAGTGTCAGTTTCAAGGACCAAGTCAATCTGAGGATTTCACAAGATCTTGTGCCATCCAGATCCAAGTGCGAAACAGTGAGTTTCAAGAAAGAGACAGTCTTCACCAGTTTTAAGGTCTGCATCCTCTTCAGCTGAAAAAAGGAGAAGGGCAAAAGGAGTAATGGTCTCAAGTTGCAGTGGGGGAGGTTTAGGTTGGATATTAGGAAAAACTTTTTCACTAGGAGGGTGGTGAAACACTGGAATGCGTTGCCTAGGGAGGTGGTGGAATCTCCTTCCTCAGAAGTTTTTAAGGTCAGGCTTGACAAAGCCCTGGCTGGGATGATTTAATTGGGGATTGGTCTGCTTTTGAGCAGGGGGTTGGACTAGATGACCTCCTGAGGTCCCTTCCAACCCTGATATTCTATGATTCTATGATTCTATGATTAATTATTAGTCTCTCTCTTGATTCATCTATGCCTCCTCCTCCTCTGCAGCAATTTCTCAGTTGTTCTTTATATGGATAATTGAACTGATGTTTTATCTGGAAAGGATCCAGGTGCACTTCAGGCAGTGCTGCCGGATACTCTGTCTGAAGAAGATAAGGAGATAAGTCCTTTTTTGCACAAGAAGATGCTGACATGGCTCCCAATTTGTCACCAGAGGAGCAAGGAAGTGTGACTTCTCCCTGTTCACTTTCTGACGATGCTCTGCAGTTCCATGATCTGGTGGATTGCATGGTGTCCATGCGGAACTTACTTCAATACGAATGAAAAAACCTGGTGTTTGGGGAAAGTTCTTGGAGCTACCTCCAAGAGTAGGTTATTGTTACCAGTTGTCAGAGGTCTGCTGCAGCCTGCTAAGACTGTTAGGACCACTTCTGCCTCTTGCCATCTTATTTCCAGGCAGGCAGACAAATTATATCAGATACCTTCAGAGAGGTTTTCATATTTTCACATACATCCTGTACCTAATTCACTGGTGGTGGCTGCTCCCAGTAGCAGGATAGGGTCTGGACAAGCATATTCTACTCCTGTTGATAGGGAAAAAAAGATTGATTCCCTAAGGTGAAAGGTGTTCTCTTTTTCCTCTCTTAGCATTAGGGTGGCAAATTATCAAGCAGTTATTGCCTACTATCAATTCCACTTATGGGAAAAGATGGCAGTGTTTGCACAGGATTTGGCATATTACAAAAGGAGATTAGCAAATGCAATTGTAATGGAAAGTCAAAATGTGGCAAAGCACACTCTCAGAGCTTTGCTTCAGACTCTTCTGCCAGAGCATTGGCTTCTGAAGTTACTCTGAGGAGACATGCTTCACTTTGCTCCTCTTCTCTGGATGTGGATACTAGAATAAAGGTGGAGGATCTCCTCATTGAAGGGGATGGTCTTTTAAGTAAAGAAAAGGATGAGAAAGCTGGGAAAGCTGAAGGAGACTAGAATGAGAGCCTGCTCTTTGGGTTTGATTTGTTCTATTAGCAGGAGACCTTCTGCTCCTTCTTTCCATGATCAGAGGCAGTATTAACCACGGTTTTCTTCAGCTTATTTCTCATCAAATCAAAGATGTCAGCAGCAACTCTAGCCATGTGCATCATTCCAGAGCCAACACAAGAAGAGGTCTTTCAAACTGAGGTCTAAATCTAAGCAATCTGCTCCCTCTGTCATCTTTGTGGAGTACCAGGCTTCAGATCTGATGTGAGGATGGAAAGTCAACAATCAAACAGCAAGGACCTTTTCCTTCCTCTGTCTGGGGACAGACTTGTCCATTTTATCAGCAAATAAAAATCTTATTAGAACAGACAAATGGGTCCTAGAAATTATAAAGAGATTTACCATTCAGTTAAAGAAACTACCCCCTTCAATTATCCCTACCTTCTCTTTTCTGGGAATGTCTCACAAGGCTATTCTACTTTCAGAAGTGCAGAAATTACTTCTGATAGGGGCTGTTAAGAAGGTTTCCAAACAGCTGAGGGACCAGGGGTTTTATTCAATATACTTTCTGTTGCACAAAAAGGATGGGAGGTTTTGTCCAATTTTAGATTTAGATTTAACTAGATGATCTTTCGAGGTCCCTTCCAGTCCTATGATTCTACAAATTCTAAACAAGTACATTAGGAAGTTTGGGTTCTGTATGTTAACTCTGGCCTCCATAATTCCTTTGCTTTCAGCTATGGATTGGTTTGAAACTCTCAATTTAAAGGGCACATATTTTCATATTTCTGTCTGACATAGTCATTAAAAGTATCTTCATTTCGTGGTGGCAGAGCCCCATTTCCTGTACAAGGTGCTCGTGTTTGGTCTGTCCACAACACCAAGAGCATTTAACAAATGCTTCTCTGTAGTAGGGGTTCATTTGTGAAAGCAAAGTATTTTTGTTTACATATTTGGATGACGGGCTAGTGATGCCTGCTGTTCACAAGGATCTATTCAGTCACATCGCTTATACAACAACTACCCTTTTTTTTCAGACCTGGGTCTGCTTTTGAATGTCAAAAATTCAAATACCTGTCCAACTCTGATAATTTTATTCATGGACTCCATAGTTGATATGACAGCAGAGAAAGCATTCCTACCAGAGTACAGATTTAAAAAAAAACCTGTGCAGTATATTTTAAACATTCAAATATGTCAGACTCATAAAGTATTTTTCTTCCTGGGTCTCATGGTAGCTACTACCTATGTGACTCCATTTGTGCAGCTCAATATGAGGCCAGTGGAACACTGGATTTCTCAGGTCTACAGGCCCAATTTGAACAGTCTTCCAGTGTTAATCAGCATGCCTCCAGATATGCTGGACTTGTTGACCTGCTGGTCATTCGGAAGTGTCCAGTTCAATCCCCCTTCACCATCGGCAAGGGTAACTTTGGATGTGTAAAACAATGTCTGATGGAGAGTGTACATCTGAGTCATTTTACACTTTGAGGTCACTGGGTTTATTTGAAATAGTCCACATCTGTGGCTTGTATGCAGGAAAAATCTGATTCTCTTGTTTCAGTTTCCATACCTTGTGTTTTATGATATTTAATGTACTTTAATAGGGAGGGGCTATCTAACTCATTTTTGAAAGTTCATTTGGCAGCTATTTCAGTTTACCATGTTTTGGTTGATGGTAGACAGCTGTTTGTGCATAATATGGATAAAAAGTTTAGGAACAAGGTGTAGGCTTCAACAGTTCCTGCTATGCAAGCCCTGGAACTGGCATCTTTCTTGGCACCAACATGTTTGGTACCATCAGGAACTGAGCCTTTGTCAGTAGTGCCAGAGTCAGGATGCTCTATTGGGCAGCTGGTCCCTGCATCAGAAAATCTTCAGATGCTTCCTCTGCTAACTGTGCATCTTGCATTGGTCCAGCTCCCATGAGCTTTCTACTCCACACAGTACTGCACTACCTTGGCATTCCCATGCTGGCTCTTCTTCAGACTAGAAGTGGGATCCTACATATTTAAAGGTCTCAAGTCTCTGCTTATTCCTCATCACATTGGTCAAGCTGTGGCACCGTGACTCTTACAGGAGCATATCTAGAGAGACCTTCCCTTGGGGTTGCGCCCCAGTACCACATCAAATACAGCAGTGGCCTTTCTGGAATTTATGGGTGTGTGTGGGGGGAGGTTCCTCCAGACTTCAGGTCATCTTCTCCTAGTCACTGTTCTGTGCCCTTCTCCATCTATTAACATTCTCAGTACCAACACCAGTACCCAGCAGCTGAGGGAGGTTATCTCTAGTTTCTGATTCTCCTGCTATGGATGTTCAGCAAATGGTAGAGCGGATGGACAGTTCAATGCTTCCACTCAGTGTTTCCTCATCGTCGCCAGATGAGGCTACTTTTCAGAATCATCTTCCCCTGTTCTAGATGATTACAAAATGTACCAGGAATTTATTAAAAGGGCAATCACCTCCTTGGGAATAGAAATTGAATTGGTCCAGGATAATCCACACAAGTTGATGAATATTTTGGATTCTGCGAGAGGTAGTTGAGCACTCAGGAAATAAATGCTACCAACTCTTGGTGAGGATGCACCTCAGATCCTTACTCTATACCTCACGGAATCTCTGGACCTAGTGAAAGATCAGCTACAGGCCAATCTTGTGAAGCCCTTGCACTGAGTGGAGTCACAGTTCAGGTGCTACCACTGTTTGCAATGGTGCCAGTATCTCTTGGGAAAGGAGGCTACCTCTCAAGCCTGCAGGTGACTTCTTGTTCCTTAGGCTGCATAAACAGTAACTCATTCCAGTAGCTAATTCTGTTACTGACACATAGTCAAGAAAGGAGTGTGATTTGACACTCCAAGGGAGAACTGCAATTCCTCTCTTCTCTTTTTCCAATGACTTCTTGGGAAGAGCTGTAACACTGGCCATAGGATTGTGTACTAACACTCTGCAAGGTCTCCTAGTGGGTTTGATACCTGCTGGAGCTGTGCTATAAGGGGCCATAGGGTCATCTGTGTAGAGACAAGTGGCTTCTGCAAAGACAACTCTTTTCTCAAGCCAATCACCTGAGAGCCACAGATTTTGAGGTTGAAGGCCCTGCCACTTTTGCATGGAGGGGAAACAGGACAAGTTTATTTCAGTAGCTTACATGGTTTTGCTGCTGTTTTTTTTTTCAGGGGGAGAATCTGGCAGAGACTAGTTGCATATCCACCTCAGCTACAGAGCATAAACTCCAAGGGAGAACCCATAGAGGAGTTTCTGTGAGTTGGGGAGGAAAAGCAGAGTATGATTTGGATAGGTTGGTCAGAAATTTTCCAACAGAATAAACACTGATTCGTCAAACATGAAACATTCATCAAACTTGAAACTGATGATTTTGACAAATTCCCATAAGTTTTTGACCCTTCATTTTTCATTCCCTGCATCCCAACCCAAATTTTTTTACTACTGGATAGCCCTATTGTTGCCTCCCTGCAATTTGAAATGTTCCTATGAACAGTACTGGTTAAGTTAAGAAGCATCAATACTGGATCTGAATAGATTAATTAATTAGTGACATCATTAATTAATCAATACTGGATCTGAATAGATTGTATATAAAACTAATGGAATACTGTAAGTGATTTAGTTACCCACATGGGAATGTGTCAGTGACTTCAGAAGTTCTCATCTCTTTTCAGATATGAGATGTGCACCTCCACCTGAGATTCCTGATGGTAGGATTCGAGGTGCTAAGCAGCAAAGGTATTTGCCTGGCGATATAGTGCGTTATCAATGTTCGCAAGGTCTGAGCCTTTTTGGGTTTCCGACAGTAAAATGTAAGGAAGGGAAGTGGTCTGTGTCACCAGTATGCAAAGGTATTTTACTTTCCTATTTCTAAAATAGCCTAGTAGATATAGGATATTTTTGGAATCAAAAACTTCAGTCTTACTCAGAAACATCTTTACTTCCCTGTATTTTTGTCTTTTTATAATGCACAAATATAACATCTCTTGTAAACCAGAAAGCAAATCTGTTTCCAGTCTGTGATGTTCCATGGCAATGATAATATAGGTTTAATGAGATCATCCTCCCATTGGGCTGAATCCTGAGCTCCTTATTCAAGCAAGCCCTCAGTGGATTTCAATGGGAGTTTGGCCTGAGCAAATTCTGAGTAAAGGGTGAGGGCCAAATTTTGTCACTCCTGCTCATGCTGAATAGTTAACATTGACTTTGATTAGCCTAGTCCAGTATCGGGACTTCAGGATTTGACCCTCAACATAATGTTAATAAGAGTGATCGATTGTTCTCTATTTCTGATTTTTGGGGCCACAATTTCACTACCACTTGCGGATGAACTAGACAATACACAATTGGTGAAATTCCCACTCCATTGAAGTCTGTCGAAAAACTTCCATTGATAGGACCAAAATTTCACCCTATATCTTCAAGCTTCCTGAAAAAAAGTGGTGTCACTCTGTTGGTTCATTTTGTTTGTCTTTTCACATACCAGAATTTCATTGGCTGTCAGGGTGAATATAAATATTTAAAAAAATGACCGTAATAACTAGCAGTGCAACACCATTTTGTTTTGGAAACCAAAACTGTGGTTCTAAAAACTAACTAGTCAGCCGCCCATGTTCACAGTGAGTAGAACCATGACTAGTTTTCCCTGATATCTCAGCCTTACTGAGCTTTTCCCAGTACAAGGTATAACAGAGATAGTGAGACCCCAGCAATATGAAAAACAAATTACAAATATAAAAAGCAAAATAAAAATATCAGAGTCAATATATTGTGATTATTAATACCAATAAAGATAAACAGACAAAAATATCTATCCTAGGTTATACACCATTAAATACACAGTTCAGTCACATCATTAAAATAATGCCATCAGGGCAAAACATATACGAATATAAACAAAGAGCCCACTATGTCTAACAACCACAACCAACTGACTTCTCTCAACCGTCTCTGAGAGACTGAGAGACTAGCTGGTTTTTGCAGCATGAAAGAATTCAGGGTATGGCAGGCCACAGAAAGAAACAAATTCCAAAGTGAAAAGCCTCTCACAGAGGGTGTCCTATCTTCAGAAGCCCCCTTCTTAAACCAATGATATTCAGTGCCAAATGTAGGAGCTGCACCCAGTGGGATGTTACCCATCACATAGAGGCAGAGGGGCAGGGCCTTAGCAGAAGAGCTAGCCCACCACAAAGGGAAGCATACATTTCATTCCCCCTAAACTACAGTGCAGCATACAATATGCCCTGTGCACTCCACAGAGCACCAAGATAAACCATTGTGTTGAAAGGAGATGCAATGGCTCTGGTGCTGTCTCTGGGGTGGAAAGTTTCCATATGACCCCAAACATGGACCAGTGCCTTAAAGGTTAGCTATTGGCTATAGAAAGTTGAGTGATATGTCGAAAGCTAATAGCTGAGAGACCCTGTGAGAGTTTTTTCACTCACTTTTTGGCTGCCTTTCATTCTCCATTCCTAGGGAAAATTGATACATACTAGTAGGGAAAAAGCTATACCTTCATTCATCATATGATTTTTGAGAGGTTTCCATGTCCCTCTCCCCCTTTGCTCCCCTCCACTCCTTTTGCCTTATATCCTAGGTCTCATTTTTGACATGTGCATTTTTTGGCGCTAATGGGCATTTTGAAACAAAATGAAAGTTTTCTGTTTCATTTATGCTTACTGGAATCATTAGAACTAAATGAGTAAATATAGCTTTCTGGCCTTTTCCTCATTTTAGGAAGAAAATATGATTTTACGCATTTAGTGCAATTCTAAAGAAAAATAAAATCTAGTAAACAGATGTACAAAGTTTTAATGACGGTAGAATAAAAGAGGGTTAATACAATTTTTTAGAGAAAAAATAATTGTAATGCTGTTATTTAATACTTATTTAGAAATGTGCTAATTAACAGAAATCTTCATAATAGCAGAATAAAGTGTTACCACACATACATATGTTAACATGCATTTAAGAGAAAAATATTTTATATGCAGTTATTGCATTTCTAAATAAAGTTTTATGGTCAGAGGAATAAAGGAGAATCATGCATTTTGAGAGAGCTATTTTTATGCATTTCGTAGTTTTCTAATAGTCATTAAATAACTGTACAAAGCGTTAATGATAGAGGAATAGAGGAGTGTTGCATAAAATCCTGCAATTTTGGATAAAATGAATTTCACTGCAGTTAATATATTTCTAAATAAAGTAGTTAATTTAAAAATCCTTAATAACAGAACAAATAAGTGTTAGGACATTTATGTTAATGTTCAGTTTCCTCATTTTTAGAGGAAAATATTTTTAATTCTGTTAGTACATATCTAAATAAAGCCATGAAATAATTCCACAAAGTATTAATGACAGAAGATTTAAGGAGAAGTATTAATATATATAATGATGCATTTTTAGAAAAACATAATTTTATGAAGTCAGTACAGTTCTAAATAAAATTGAGTAAACAATTCCATAAAATTAACAAAAGTACTAATAATAGAGAGTGAATCAATTATTTAATGACTATTAGAAATGCCTTAACTGCATTTGGGGGGAGGGATAGCTCAGTGGTTTGAGCATTGGCCTGCTAAACCCAGGGTTGTGAGTTCAATCCTTGAGGGTGCCATTTAGGGATCTTGGGCAAAAATTGAGGGTTGGCCCTGCTTTGAGCAGGGGTTTGGACTAGATGACCTCCTGAGGTCCCTTCCAACCCTGATATTCTATGATAACAAGCATACAGTACTGTAAAAGTTCATAATTCTATAGATTCATGAACACTTCTCAATTATACCTCTTTCATTAAGACTGTATAATTATTGACTATTTAAAAATGTACTAAATGCATAACAAATATTTCTCTGTACAAATAAGAGAAATGCATGGTGTACATATGTAAGGCTGTTTGGAGTGGCTCACCATTGTGAGTGAGACTGTCAGGGCAGACTATCAGAAAACACGGACATACACCCCCAACTGGTGGTATGTTCTATAATTAGATTTCACCAAGCTAGTAACAAATATGAACTCCTGGCTCACTATACCACTCTTACCATGGAGTCACAGTCCCCTTAGCCTCTCCAGCCTATCTTGACACCCAGACATACTGAACTTTGTGAGAAAAGGTTATTAAAACCAAAAAATCACACCATGTCAGGTTGCTCCCAGTCCCAAAGGACTCACCCCAGATCAGTTGGTACTCCGGACCTTACACGAAAGACAATGCTGGTAGCCAATTCCATAGTAAACCAACTATAGGTTTATTAGTTAAGTAAAAGGATGAGAGTTATTGAGATGTTAAAGAAGGTAAAATATAATAAATGGTAAGTCACAGTTTGTAATTCCAAACAGTAGCAGACACACAATAAACTGCCAGTTTCCCAAAAGTCCTTCAGGGCTACCCAGAATAATTCTGGGGAACTCAGTTTTCTTGTCCAGATACTCTGCCCTATTAACAAAAAGAAAAGGAGTACTAGTGGCACCTTAGAAACTAACCAATTTATTTGAGCATAAGCTTTCGTAAGCTACAACTAAGGTGCCACTAGTACTTCTTTTCTTTTTGCGAATACAGACTAACACGGCTGCTACTCTGAAACCTGCCCTGTTTGAATCCATACAGTCCAAAGATAAAGGACCTCTCTTTGAATTGGTACTTTTAGTTTCTTTTCACAGACAACAATCTGACAAGTATCTGTACCAATTGCTTTGAATTTAGCCCCCTTCTTCCTTTGCATTCAATGAGTTATTTAGTTACAGGGATATACATAATGTAAATACCTGTCATTATATTATAATAGGAATAGAAAAGTGAAAACAAGACATGTAGCATTCCATTAGTTTTCATGAAGTTCTAACACCTGAATACACTTACATTAACACACCCTATGATCTAGAGCTATTTAATTACCAGGCATGTATAATGTAAATATAATGTAACAGTAAACAAGAGGATATAGATAGAGGGAAAACAATACAATTAGTATCTCCTTTGATCTCTATTAATACCGCAAGTGAATTGGCCTTTAGCTCGGGCCTGAGCTGGTCTGTCAGCATCGCAACATATATATGTATTATATATATTAAAACTTCTCCTTTACTCCCCTGTCATTAAGACTTGGTACAATTATTTAATTACTTGATTTAAAATTATAATAAATGCATAAAATAATAGAATTGCACTTAATACATTTTCTTGTTAAAATGAGGAAAGGGCAAGCAAACTTTTTTCTTAGTTCTAATGCAGCTAATGAGCATGAATTAAATATAAAGGGAAAAAACCCTCTTCTTTTCAGAATGGCCACTAGTGCCAGAAATGCACATTTCCAAAAATGAGACCTGGCGATGGGACAAGAGGCAAAAGGGGTAGGTCATAAAGCAAAAAGGGGGAAGGGAAACCTGTCAAATTATGTAATGAGTAAAGGTAAAGCTTTATTACTACTCATGTAATTTTTAGCCTTTGCCATTTCAAAACTTCACCTTGTTTACCCCGGTCCCACTTCCCTTTCTGTGAGAAGAGGAGCAATGAGAGGAAATGGAAGTTGGCATTTCAGAGTAAACTTCAAATGATGAGTTTGGCTTCTCTATGAATTCTTTTTAAAATCCACCTGGCCAAGCAGCCTTTCCAAAGGGGAAAGTGTAGCTGTGTCTCTGCTTTTATCAATTATAGGGACACCCAAAGGTTTTTCTGTTCTTGGGTTCTTTCTTTATTTTTTGTTTCCTTTCTCTCCTCATTTTTGTGTGGTATTTCTTATACTATTTACTCATTTATCATTCCAGTGTTATTCTGTGTTTCATATTCCACTCCTTGGGCCTGTATAATCTAAACTTCTATTTAGCTTGTATCCTCTTACCATTATTTTACCCTCAGTCTCTCTCTCTGCTCTCAATATTCAGATACCCTGGTAATGTCATAATTCACAATAGTTTGAGACAAGTGCTGGGTACATCAAGCACCCTTCATGGTAATATGGTCCTGGAGAAAGTAGGTACTGCACATGCATGCAGTGACAAGTAGCAAGCTGATTGGCCCACATGAGCCTAAGGAGGGGAGGGGTTGGGCCAAAGCCTCTCACTTTCCATTTCCCTGCTAGTCAGTGCTTAAGGCAGAACGATTGGTCCAACGGATCTCAAACTAACCTACATTGCCTGCTTGAAAAGCAACATGGAATCATATCTTGACAAAGGTAAAGCAGCTAGTTTTGCCATCAGTTCCACACTGTTAATTGTTAATGAACAAATATCGTGCTGCTTCTTATCTTAAAGATAAGATTTTTTGTATCTTGTGTTCAGTTCCAATATCAAGAGGGTTCTTTTTCACCTTTCCCTTGGGATTTTTCCTGATCTGTCCGAGTACATTGATAGTGCTGTTGTGTAATATTTCTGATATTACAGCATTTACTGTAAGTAAATATTGATGCATATATTCTCTTTTTCTATACTTAATTTTAGAGGCTGCTGGAAAGTGTGGGTACCCACCGGCTGTTGATAATGGAGACATCATGGTCTTTCCACAGAAAGAATATGAACCAGGTTCAAAAGTGGAATACAAATGTCAACATTTTTATAGAATGAACGGATCTGCATCTGTTAGCTGTGAGTCTGGCCAATGGACAGACCCACCAGTTTGCTTAGGTAGATATAAGAATCTATTATATGTAAAAGAACTGTGATGAGTTAAACAACTGTGGTATTTTTCATATTATGGTATGAATTTTCATATTCATATATTTCAGTTTGAAGTCTCTTGTACTGGTGTAACACCAGATTAATTCCGTAAGTGTGAATAGAGTCACTCCTCATTTATACCACGGTATGTGTAGGGGAGACTCACATTCTTTCTATTGACATCAGTGCAGACTTTTCAAAAGAAAAGATCAGCAAATGGCACACACCCACACCACACCACTATACGTATCTAGAATGCACCCATAAAACATCTCTAAAAACTCTAAAAACGTATTATTATCCAGCCAATATTTACTGTAAGCAAACAGATGTATTCAAACATATTTTTAGTTGAAAACTTTACAACTACAGCAGATGCTGTGAAATACAATTCAGTAACTTACGGAAAACCATGAGGAATATTGGTCGCTACTCTTCAGTGCTAGGAGTAGACATGGTGCTGTCTGAGCAGCAGGGGATTCCACTTTTTGAGCAGGGGGAGCTCTAACTGGCATGAAACTAAGGTAGCCTGCTCTACACAACCCTCTCTCCAACCTCCACATGCTTAGAGTGAGAGGATGGAATGGCTAGACTACACTGTGGTGCAGTGATCCCCAGCTGTGTAGCTACTTCTGTGTGGTTTTTAAATTATGGTGAACTGATTGTGTGGGCTGGTGTGTCCTGGACCTGATTTCATAGCTTAGGACTAGCCTGCCATGTCCCTTTTTCTCTTCTGTGATGTCACATAGAATCATAGGTTTAGAAGGTACCACAAGGGTCCTCTAGTCTAACCACCCTTGAAGATTCAGAATTTGTTGTTTCTAAATCAACCATATCCAGCCTCCCTTTGAAAACCTCCAGTGAAGGAGTGTCCATAACCTCCCTAGGCAGTCTGTTCCATTGTCCTACTGTTTTTACAGTTGGGAAGCTTTTCCTGAGATTCAGTCTAAATCTTCAATGCTGTAGTTTGAACCCAATGCCCCTTGACCTGCCATCTGTGGCAAGAGCTATCAACTGTTCTCAATCTGTTCTATGACAGCCTTTTAAGTATTTGAATACCACTATCATCGTCTCCTCTCTTCCAAACTAAACATATCCAGTTCCTTCAGCCTTTGTCCGTATGGTTTTCATTCCATCCCTTTGACCATCTTTTATGCTCACCTCTGGATCTTTCCCCATTTCTCCACATCCTATCTATACATTGGTGACCAAAATTGGACACAGTACTAAAGCTGAGGCCTAGCCAGTGCTGAGTAGAGTGGTACTATCACCTCCATTGACTTGCATACTATGCCTCTGTTAATGCAACCTAAAATTGCATTTGCTTTTTTTGCAACAGTATCACGTTGCTGACTCGTGTTGAGATTGTGATCCACCACAACTCCCAGATCCTTTTCAGCAGTGTTGCTACCAAGCCAGTTATCCCCCATTCTATATTTGTGCATTTGGTTTTTCTTCCCTAAGTATAGCATCTTACATTTGTCTTTGTTGAATTTCATTTTGTTGTCTATAGCCCAGTTCCTTAATTTATCAAGATCTGCTCTATCCTCTAAAGTGTTGGAAACCCCCAACCCTGATGTTCCCCAGCTTTGTGTCATCTTCAAATTGATCAGTATGCTCTTTAGTCCTACATCCAGGTCATTAATAAAGATGTTAAATAAACTTACTCTTTGTGGTTGTTAAACCAATTTTGGATCCTCTTAGATTCATAGACTCTAAAGTCAGAAGGGATCATCATAATAATCTAGTCTGACATCCTGCACATTGCAGGCCACAGAATATCGTCCATTCCTGAAATAGACTCCTAACCTCCGGATGAGTTACTGAAGTCTTCAAATCATGGCTTAAATACTTCAGTTTACAGAGAATTCACCATTTACATAGTTTAAGCCTGCAAGTGACCCATATCCCATTCTGTAGCGGAAAGCAACAACCCACTAGGGTCTCTGACAATCTGACATGGGGGGAAATTCCTTCCCATCCCCAAATATGACAATCAGTTGGACCCTGAGCATGTGGGCAAGACCCACCAGGCAGGAGATGTTTTATGGGTGCATTCTAGATACGTATAATGGTGTGGTGTGGGTGTGTGCCATTTGCTGATCTTCTCTTTTGAAAAGTCTGCACTGATGTCAATAGAAAGAATGTGAGTCTCCCCTACACGTACTGTGGTGTAAATGAGGAGTGACTCCATTCACACTTACGGAATTAATCCATTTCCAGTTTACAATGTCATCCAGATCTTCTGCATCTCTATAATATCTGGTTTCACTTCCTGTACCAGTAGTTCTAGTTCCTTCATTTGGTTACCCAGGCTTCTTGCATTGGTGTACAGACATCTTAAGTGTTGCTGTTTGGCTTCGCCCACATTCCTCACCCGATTGGGTATGGTCATCCTACTGCCAGTATTGCCTACCTGACTGGTATCAGCACTATCCTTCCCCTTAATGTCCATTCTCTTACTGATGTTCCTTTCTCCAATCCTGTATCCTTTTTCACTTGAGTTTCCTCCCTCTCGATGTTAAAATCAGGTATGGAGATTACATAAGCATCTTCCTTGAGTTCCTAGTTTAAAGCTCTTTTAATGAGTTGTGTCAACCTCCATCCCAGAAGTCTATTTCCCTCCCTATTCAGGTGGAGTCCATCCCATGAGAACTGTCCTCTCTCCATGAGTGAGCCTCCCAGTGGTCAAACATCCCAGAGCCATCTGTTGATCATCATAATCTTGTCTCACCTCCATTTTCTAGGGACAGGCAGAATACCATAAGATAGATAACCTTAGCCTCCATTTCCTTAAATGTCTTCCCCAGCTTGGTATAATCTCCCTTGGCATGTTCCAGCAAGAACCTAGCTGTGTCACTTGTTCTCACATGAAGGACAATCAGTGGATTCTTTCCTGCTCCCATTAGGATCCTCTTCAGCCTCAGTTCCACATCCTGTATCTTTGCTCCTGGCAGACAACACCCCCGTCTGTTCTCTGAATCAGCTCTGGTGACAGGTCTGTTTGTTCTTCTTAGTGGGGAATCACAAATCACATATACCTGCCTTTTCTTGCTGACGGTGTGATTCTCCATCCTTCCTCTGGTTCTTTCTGTCTGTGAGTCCTCTTGTCTTTTATTCTCCCTTGCAATCTTCTGCAAGTCATCCAGTATTCTCCTAATGTTTTGAACTCTGAGTATCTCCATTGGCTCTTCCCCTCTTCTTACAGGACTAGCTGCTCTTCTCTTCTTCCTTGCCCTCCCTCCTGCAGTTGCAGCCTGCTCTGCCCCATCTTCATTTTCCAACTGAGCAAACCTGTTCCTGAGCTCTATTTCACCTCCACTAGCTGGTCTTTTCCTCTGCCTGGTTCTTGTAGTCACATGCTTCCACTAACCACTTTCCTTACCCAGAAGTCTTCCTTCTGAGTTCCTCAGTCCAGCTTGCATCTGTAAGTCTTGACTTTTCCCTTCAGTCTCCTCTCGTCTTCCCTCCATTGCCTGCTCGAATCCCCTTCGAAACTCAACCATAGTTTCCACCTGCATCTCCAAGCCTTGTATCTTCTCTTCCCTCAGCTCTATCAAGTGGCACTTCATACAAAGAAATCTCTTTTAAAGTATACGCTCTAGGATCATGTGCATCCCACAGCTTTCATATCCAGTCATCCTCATTTACTCTTCCATGGACTGAGTCACTACATTGCTGCCTCTGTACCTCTCATATCCTTCCCACCTAAATTCTAAATAATGGTAGCTCCACAAAGCCTGCATTTCTCATGTGGGATGGTGTCAAAAGCCTTGCTGAAGTCCAGGTATATTATGTCCACTGCATTTCTCCTACCCACCAAACTAGTTATCCTGTTAAAGAAATAAATCAAACTGGTTTGGCATGATTTGTTCTTGGTAATACAACCAAGGAGTGGGGGAGGTCAATAGGAAGACAGATCTCCCAGCAGAGAGTATCCTTCTGCAAGGAGAGCATTCTGTTGGTCAGCTGTGGCTAAGTTTTGGCCCATTTGCACCACCTGAGTATCACAAAGTGGCCAGCTTATAAAAGAGAATCAAATCCTGTCTCTCTCTGTTCATCTAGCCTCAGTCTCCTCTCTGTCCCTTCCCACAATATCTCCTCGGTTGGTGGGAAAGCCTCCTTCTCTAGAGTTCCTTCTTGGTCTCTCAACCTTACTGTGTCTTCTTTAGTTTTCAGATCTTATCTAAAAATATTTCCCTGGGCTTTTTTTAAATTATGTATTGCATTTGGGGACAGGGTCAGTCTCAATACAGTTACAGCAAATACGATTTCCAATGACATATCCAGATGTACATAATTAAATTACATTTTTATTTTTCCAGAGCCATGTACAACATCCCTGGAAGTGATGGAGAAAAACAACATTAGGCTGAGATGGAGGACGGAAATGAAATTATATTCAGAAAGTGGAGATTTTATTGAATTTGACTGTGAAAATGGATATGCGAGCAATCCACCTTCTTCTGTATTTAGAGTACAGTGTGTGGAGGGGAAATTGGCATATCCTAAATGTAAAAAAAGCGGTAAGTAATCTCCAGTGAAACTACAATACTGTTGAATCATCTGACTAAAAGATTTCTTAATTTTTACTGGGGAATTCTAGGATTTAAATAATAAAAAAAAATGCATGGCAGAGTGACATCATAGCGAGGGGTGACATCTGGGCCTTTGTGGGTTACTAACAGAGTAGAAAAGTATAAGTGTCTTGCCTGACCCAGGTTCTCTGGCTGGCCCAATTCCTCATCCAGGCCGCTGACTTCCATTGTGTGTCTGCACTACCTTGATTTCCCTCTGAGGCGGATTTTTAGCTCCTAAATCCTTGCTGCAGCTAGCACTGTGAACAAGTTCAATGTTAGGCAAAGCTCCCCTAATCTCCTCTACTTCCTAGGAAACCTTCTGTTCCATGAGTCAGTTTGCTGGTCACCTCATTTATCTTCCTTGCCATTCCAGACTGGGGAGTGTTCCAGCTGGCCTTCTCAGTCTGCCTGGCCACTTTGTAGCTGCCGCCTCAACAAATATTTCATCTGAGACTGCAGATCATATATTAGTCCTTTCTGGGAATCCTCCCACTGCTGCTTAAATACCTTTTACAAAATCTCCAGCTCCTGATTTAGGGCTTGTTTCAGGGCTGCTCTATCCTCTAAAGTGTTGGTAACCCCCAACCCGTTCCCAGCTTTGTGTCACCTTCAAATTGATCAGTATGCTCTTTAGTCCTACATCCAGGTCATTAATAAAGATATTAAACAATACTGGGCTCAGAACAGAACCCTGTGGAACCCTATTTGAGCCCTCCCTCCAATCTAACATCCTTCCATTAATACTTACTCTTTGTGGTTGTTAAACCAATTATGGGTCCTCTTAGACTCATAGACTCTAAAGTCAGAAGGGATCATCATAATAATCTAGTCTGACATCCTGCACATTGCGGGCCACAGAATATTGTCCATTCCTGAAATAGACTCCTAACCTCCGGATGAGTTACTGAAGTCTTCAAATCATGGCTTAAATACTTCAGTTTACAGAGAATGTAAAGTTGTACAGTTGTAAAGTTGTAGAGTTGTAAAGTTTTCAACTAAAAATATGTTTGAATACATCTGTTTGCTTACAGTAAATATTGGCTGGATTATAATATGTTTTTAGAGTTTTTAAGGGAGATGTTTTATGGGTGCATTCTAGATACGTATAATGGTGTGGTGTGGGTGTGTGCCATTTGCTGATCTTCTCTTTTGAAAAGTCTGCACTGATGTCAATAGAAAGAATGTGAGTCTCCCCTACACGTACTGTGGTGTAAATGAGGAGTGACTCCATTCACACTTATGGAATTAATCCATTTCCAGTTTACAATGTCATCCAGATCTTCTGCATCTCTATAATATCTGGTTTCACTTCCTGTACCAGTAGTTCTAGTTCCTTCATTTGGTTACCCAGGCTCCTTGCATTGGTGTACAGACATCTTAAGTGTTGCTGTTTGGCTTCGCCCACATTCCTCACCCGATTGGGTATGGTCATCCTACTGCCAGTATTGCCTACCTGACTGGTATCAGCACTATCCTTCCCCTTAATGTCCATTCTCTTACTGATGTTCCTTTCTCCAATCCTGTATCCTTTTTTACTTGAGTTTCCTCCCTCTCGATGTTAAAATCAGGTACGGAGATTACACAAGCATCTTCCTTGGGTTCCTTGTTTAAAGCTCTTTTAATGAGTTGTGTCAACCTCCATCCCAGAAGTCTATTTCCCTCCCTATTCAGGTGGAGTCCATCCCATGAGAACTGTCCTCTCTCCATGAGTGAGCCTCCCAGTGGTCAAACATCCCAGAGCCATCTGTTGATCATCATAATCTTGTCTCACCTCCATTTTCTAGGGACAGGCAGAATACCATAAGATAGATAACCTTAGCCTCCATTTCCTTAAATGTCTTCCCCAGCTTGGTATAATCTCCCTTGGCATGTTCCAGCAAGAACCTAGTTGTGTCACTTGTTCTCACATGAAGGACAATCAGTGGATTCTTTCCTGCTCCCATTAGGATCCTCTTCAGCCTCAGTTCCACATCCTGTATCTTTGCTCCTGGCAGACAGCACCCCCGTCTGTTCTCTGAATCAGCTCTGGTGACAGGCCTGTTCGTTCTTCTTAGTGGGGAATCACAAATTACATATATCTGCCTTTTCTTGCTGACGGTGTGATTCTCCATCCTTCCTCTGGTTCTTTCTGTCTGTGAGTCCTCTTGTCTTTTATTCTCCTTTGCAATCTTCTGCAAGTCATCCAGTATCCTCCTGAGGCTTTGAACTCTGAGTATCTCCATTGGCTCT
Source organism: Lepidochelys kempii (assembly GCF_965140285.1). Lineage (NCBI taxonomy): Eukaryota > Metazoa > Chordata > Testudines > Cheloniidae > Lepidochelys > Lepidochelys kempii. The sequence goes on along the minus strand of NC_136387.1, from coordinate 63,575,194 downwards.
TCCCCTCTTCTTACAGGACTAGCTGCTCTTCTCTTCTTCCTTGCCCTCCCTCCTGCAGTTGCAGTCTGCTCTGCCCCATCTTCATTTTCCAACTGAGCAAACCTGTTCCTGAGCTCTATTTCACCTCCACTAGCTGGTCTTTTCCTCTGCCTGGTTCTTGTAGTCACATGCTTCCACTAACCACTTTCCTTACCCTGAAGTCTTCCTTCTGAGTTCCTCAGTCCAGCTTGCATCTGTAAGTCTTGACTTTTCCCTTCAGTCTCCTCTCGTCTTCCCTCCATTGCCTGCTCGAATCCCCTTCGAAACTCAACCATAGTTTCCACCTGCATCTCCAAGCCTTGTATCTTCTCTTCCCTCTGCTCTATCAAGCGGCACTTCATACAAAGAAATCTCTTTTAAAGTACACGCTCTAGGATCATGTGCATCCCACAGCTTTCATATCCAGTCATCCTCATTTAGTCTTCCATGGCTGAGTCACTACATTGCTGCCTCTGTACCTCTCATAGCCTTCCCACCTAAATTCTAAATAATGGTAGCTCCACAAAGCCTGCATTTCTCATGTGGGATGGTGTCAAAAGCCTTGCTGAAGTCCAGGTATATTATGTCCACTGCATTTCTCCTACCCACCAAACTAGTTATCCTGTTAAAGAAATAAATCAAACTGGTTTGGCATGATTTGTTCTTGGTAATACAACCAAGGAGTAGGGGAGGTCAATAGGAAAGCAGATCTCCCAGCAGAGAGTATCCTTCTGCAAGGAGAGTATTCTGTTGGTCAGCTGTGGCTAAGTTTTGGCCCATTTGCACCACCTGAGTATCACAAAGTGGCCAGCTTGTGGCCAGCTTCTCTCTCTGTTCATCTAGCCTCAGTCTTCTCTCTGTCCCTACCCTCTCCTCTCTGTCCCTTCAATGTCTCCTCGGTTGGTGGGAAAGCCTCCTTCTCTAGAGTTCCTTCTTGGTCTCTCAACCTTACTGTGTCTTCTTTAGTTTTCAGATCTTATCTAAAAATATTTCCCTGGGCTTTTTTTAAATTATGTATAGCATTTGGGGACAGGGTCAGTCTCAATACAGTTACAGCAAATACGATTTCCAATGACAATCCAGATGTACATAATTTAATTACATTTTTATTTTTCCAGAGCCATGTACAACATCCCCAGAAGTGATGGAGAAAAACAACATTAGGCTGAGATGGAGGACGGAAATGAAATTGTATTCAGAAGGTGGAGATTTTATTGAATTTGACTGTAAAAATGGATATGCGAGCAATCCACCTTCTTCTGCATTTAGAGTACAGTGTGTGGAGGGGAAATTGGCATATCCTAAATGTAAGAAAAGCGGTAAGTAATCTCCAGTGAAACTACAATACTGTTGAATCATCTAACTAAAAGATTTCTTAATTTTTCCTGGGGAATTCTAGGGTTTAAATAGCATGATGTGAACAGAAGCAAATAATTCATGGCTACATATAAAGAGGGCTCGCTGGAAGCAGCTGATAGGGAACCATGGGATGAAACAGATTAAAGATCCCTGCTCCAAAAATTCCATCACCTTCAACTGCTGGTTGCTACACCATGGATACTGATAAAATATAGAATATGTATGAAATCATAGAATATCAGGGTTGGAAGAGACCTCAGGAGATCATCTAGTCCAACCCCCTGCTCAAAGCAGGACCAATCTCCAATTTTTGCCCCAGATCCCTAAAAGGCCCCCTCAAGGATTGAACTCACAACCCTAGGTTTAGCAGGCCAATGCTCAAACCACTGAGCTATCCCTCCCCCAAGTGGAACTTGTTTTCTCCTTCCCCTCATCAGGACAGGGAAACTTGTGTTCCTACCGAGCTACCTCCTTGTGCATCCTGTACTCTGAGGATGAGCTCCCAGAGTTTGGGATCTTTGAGCTAGATGACTTCTTCTTGAAGTGGAACTTCTCCCAGGGTCATAGGTGCCCCCTCTGAAATGTTGGGCCCTAGGTGGCAGCTGTCTAGTCAGTGTCTAAATCTGCCTGTTTTCGGAATAACAGTTCTCTGTTAGAACACAACACACACAGCTCCTGTTCAAGGAGAGGGTTGAAGGAAATTTACACTAGAGCAAATGGCAGTGGGCCAGACTCCCCACAGCTTTCCTACCATTCTTTGATTCAGTACAAGCTGAGCCAAACATCCAGACTCAAAAGGTTTATGGAAAGTGACTAGAAATGTTTTAAAACACACTCTATGTAAGCCACCACACTTGTGAGTCCCACGTAATCTGGTCATTAGCCAGCTCTGTATTCAGGAAATCACTGATATATAAACCAACTGGCATCTGGCAGCATTCCAATGCAAGGGGACTATTGACTGTATATGATGAAGTCAGTGCCTAAAAAGCATCCCTTCTAATAGTGGGATGGGAACCAGTATAAGGGATACTCTCTCTTTGCAGCCAAATTTGGTGGTTAGTAGTACCTTTGGGGCATTCGGTGAGAAAAGATAATGAGATCCTTACCGCAGAGACTGTTGTTAAGACCTAACTGGCCTCTGGCTTCATATGGTGAAGGGATTTCAATGCATGGTTTTCTGTGTTGCTTTTAAGTTCCACTTAAGAGAAAATATTTGTTTTCAATATGAAAAGTAGTTGAACCACTGCAGTTCAGGGATAACTGCAATTACATTTGATGGAGTTTGTTCCGTTTACTTTCCAAAGATGGTTAAAATCATCCAGTGTGATTTTTATGCCATTCTGTTGAAATCACTATTCTGTTCCTGTGAAAAACCTATAGGGGATTTGTATGTAATACTTCTTTCAAAAAATTGACATGTACTAAATTAATTTTGTAGTATTTGTTCTCTCTCTGACAGGTACTTGAGGATGAATAAAAAGAACCATCAAGCAGATTATTTTAACTCAGATCTGAGGATCAGAATCCATTAACTAATTATTTGTACTGTCCACTTTGTCTGTATTGTAGCCTTGATTGTCTGAATTGATGCATGTAATCACTTATTTTTACTTTTGGTCACAATGCATATTTTAAAACTAATGTTAAGCCAATCATAAAATAGTAACAAAAGATGGGCAAAAAGGTTCAAACTCAGATCAAACTACAGCTTTTTATGGTATATGGAAGAGGAAACTTTAAGGGTAATTGAACACTCTGCACTTCCTGAATTACACACTTCTTGCTTGCTGGCCCAAATCAGAACCTTCTGGAAGTCTCACTAGAAACCTTAATCCTGGGAGATTTATAACATAATTGCCATACCAAGAAGTTTGGGATATGGATTGAGACCTTTTTGAGTTCTGCCCATCGCTATTAGCAGTTGGTCATGGTTCTGCCAAAATGTTTTGGTCCATGCAACAAAAAAAGGGTGCAGACATTTAGCACAATTGTATAGAAAACATTTACTTTTCTGGTTAAAATTTAAACTGAGTGTCTTAATTATTTTTCCTTTTTCAAATTAAAGATTTGTATATTTCATTTACAAACTTAATGAAAATCCCTAAAGTACAAACAGATATTTTAAACACAGTAAAGTGGGAAGGATTTGTTGAAAAACAGAGATAAAGATGAAAGCTTGCAGCTAATTTGAATAGCAACATGATGCAGGCATGGCATAGTGTGTGAATAAGTTGACAATTCTTATCTTATCTTTCATTGTATATAATACACTGGAAATTAGACCAGTGCTGTCACACAGATGAATGTATTAGATTCCACACAAATGAGAGTGAGAAATTAATAAAGAGAAAGTGAACATTGATGGGGTGCTATGTGTTGTGAATGAACCAAATTCTGGACCTGTGGCAAACACAAACAAGCACACACTTACACTATAAAAGCTGAAAAAAACACACCCATTTTCCCCCAAATTGTGTGAAGGCTGCAACTTTTCACATTATTGTGTGAAGTTACATTTATCTGAAGTAATTGCAGCCACAAGCTCCCTTAATCAGCAATTCACAGGGGAGGGAGGAAGGGGCCCTGGCCCCAAGCTCATTTATGTAGCTGCATTATTGCAACAGTTATGTTATTGATTCCCCTGGTGTAGTCCACCATCCTAATTTAGGCACCCAGGCACCCTATTCAAAGGCTAGCAAGAAACAGGCACCTAAAGGTACATCTGCATTTGAGGTTGGAAGTGTGATTCCCAGCTTGCATAGACATATCTGCCCTAGTTGTGCTCAAGCTAGCAACACACAGGCACTAGCTCAGCCTACGTTGCCTGAGTACAAGCCCTCCCAACCCTCAGCAACCTACATGGGGGTCAGTGCTGCCACAGCAAACTGCTACTTTTAGGTGCTAGGTTGGTCAGCACTAGTATGGTACCTCTCGGTGATCTGGGCATGACTCCTCCCAGCTCAAAAGGTAGACATACCCTTAGACTGGGGGTCACAGAAGCCAGCACGTTGAGTAAGGAGGCACCGAAAGCAGACAGCGGGGAATGCCAAGGACAAGGGTGTGGCCTAAGCCTTTCCTTGCAGTGGGAGTTGGGCACTTTTCTCCACATAGGATTCACAGGGGTGAACTCTCTCCTGGAGTTAGTAAGTCAGGTCAGCTTTTTTTCGTAAAGCTCACACCACTTGGTGGTGGTTGCCTTATACCCTGGAGCGTGCACACTCTGTCAGAGGAGGCCTCGGTCCAAATCCTGATGTGGAGCAGGGACTTAAACTCAGGTCACTCAGGTGATTACCCTAACTACTGGGCAATGGTTTATTCTGGCATATGTCTTCCTCAAGATCTCCTATTTGAGCTATTCCACTGTGTTTAACTAATTATTTGTATAAGTAATTACAATATTTATTAGAACAGCGACTTGAATTTGGGATTCCCACATATGAGCAGAGTCCCCTATCCACTGGGCCATAGAGTCCTTCTCAATGTTGCCTTCGCCCAATTACAGTTTAAATATTTAATACAAAATTGAATGTTTTCAACAGACAAAGCTGTACAAGTGACAGAGCATGCCCATACTAGGGGTTAGGGCCATGCTCTTGAGAGGTCGGAGATGTGGGTTCAACTCCCTGCTCCATACTGGGAGGCGGGATTTGGGCCCAAGTCTTCTACACTGGGGTCAAGTGCTCTACCAACAGAGCTAAAAGTTATAAGATGGGGTGGCAGCAACTCCTCCTCAGTTTTTTGGTGAGAAATAGTTTCAGTACCTAATTCCAAGTTTCACAGCTGTGAATCCCTAGTGGAGATTGGTGCCTAACCCACTTTGAGGGGGGTGGGTTTAGGCCACCCCCTGCACCTTAGAATTTCCTATTGGTTTGCTCAAGTGGCTACTGTTAGTGATGAAAAGACCACCAGGGGGACCCAGAGGCAGATTGAGTAAATGGCCTTCTTTATTGCGGTACTTGTTCCCCTTGACCCAATTGTCAAGTAAGCACTGAATTAATAACATTACACTTTTTAAATTTAAGTTAATATGTAAATAACTACTTTTACAACAACACCCCCCAAACCCCTCATTTAGTAATATGAATGCCCATATACTGAATATAATTATCCCTACTCCTGTTTACTGTTTAAAGCATTAAACATATTCTACAGACATTTCTACCCTGAAGTTACATTTATTTGAAGTAATTGCAGCCACAAGTTCCCTTAATCAGCAGTTCACGGGGAAGGAGGAAGGAGCCATGACCCCTGGCTCATTTATGTAGCTGGGAAAGGAAGGGAGTGGAGAGAGAACACTTTTTTACACAAAGAGTATGCTTTGGAGTGACAATCACATTCCTTTTGCAGCTTGAACACTTATCTATCCTTAACCAGCAGAAGGGAAGGGAGAGGGGTAGCACTTTATCTACTAAGTGCAGAAAAGGTGCCTGCTGTGCTTCTACTCCCTAATACCGTGTCTGCACACCAGCAGTTTCCCAGGTCTCTACTTAACTCTTACATACCCTAACATTCCACGACTCTCTTCAAAGATGGTCCCAGGTACCCCTCCTTCCTGCACACTGGACGGTGGGACGGAGCCAAGGCCTCCAGCTCAAGCGGTTAGCCCGATACCTTGGTCCACCAGTCCCGCTACAGGGAGAGAGAGAGAAGGTGGGTCATAAAAGGGGTAAGCTGCTGAATTTAAAAGTATAGCTTTCAGGGAGAGGTTAAGGCAGCACAATTTTAAGCACCCAATGAATACGATTAATAATACAAGTAATATGAATAACACCCTTATAACATGAGTAATATGACCAAGAAGTGAATGAGTGTTCATTAGGCCTGTCCGAAGGGCACAGGCTACATCAGTTCAAGTACAATCAGCAGGAGGTTTAGTAGCTGGTTGGAAGGCATTCATTCCTCGAAGGGCCTGGGCTTCCAAGACCTGCATTCAGCCTTGCTTGGAGCTGCCCCTACAGTGTTCATGTGCTCTTGTCCGTATTATGAGTCTATTGAATATTTACAGAGAAACGGGGTATTGTCCAAACCAGCTCGACCACTTGGTATGGAATTCTCCAGAGCAATGAGTTCCACAGATTCATTCATGCACCAAAGTCCTGAAGGCAGCATGTAGAAGTGTGTAATTGTGCCAGATGCTGGTGCACTTGTACTCCCAAGTGTGATATTACAGAATTGTGCACACTTCCAGCAGAACACTCCATACCCTATATACATTACACCCAATTGTTCACCCTGGCACAGGCCATTGAGTCTGCTCCTTCATGGCCATTGGGGCGGGGTACATTTAATTTTTTTTATAAACAATTACTTAACCGAATTATTGCTTATTTTACACTATTTTATTTTTAATGTATTTTTTAGTGGTTCCCAATGAGCTTTTTCCTTTCTTATTGTTTTTATAGGACTTATGGGGATCACCTTAGTTGCTGTCTTATTCCAAGGTACTGCTGCAACCATTACCTAGGTGCTAGCCCCCAGTTGAATATTTTGCATTCCCATACATACCTCTCCCCCGCCCCCAGATTCTATACACCCAACCCTGTGGTTCTTACTGCCCATAGATTCCTTTGGCCACAACAATTCCATGTGCATGCCCTCCAATTAAACTGTTGCTTTAACCCTTTTATGTATGTGCTGCAGTTGGGGTGTACCCGGTCCACTCACATTCTCTGGGGTGTACCGCCCATTCATGTAATGGACTGAAAAGACACATTGACGAGCTCTGGTTGCACCCGCTCCCACAAGGAAGTATTTCCAGCTCCAGGCTGCGGCCAGCTTAAATTAGGATCCTTCCAGCTTGGCGTTCATATTACCTGTAGGGTTGCATTCTGCAAAGCGATTAAATTGTCATATTCCCAGCATCCCAGGGGAGACTTTATGCCCAGTCTGGTATGTATATAACTGCAAGCCTAAGAATTGTCCTTTATGGAGGTACCATTATGATTACACATGATAACACCACACCCCAGTTGTGGAGTCCCATAACTCAAACATCCTAGGATCCCAGAGACTTATATTTTTGGGCCCTTCATGATAAACCACATTTCCGGATGACTGTTTCCTGCTGTTATTCATTATGGCATATTTTAAAGAATACCATGCAATATTTCCTGAAAAATTTTACATTCTTTACCGGGTTAGGATCCCCCCTCCAATCCTTACACCACATACCGTTAGGGCCGGCCCACAACATTTTGGCACCTGAGGCAGGGAGCTTAAATAATGCCCCCATGCCCCCTTGCTTGGGCCAAAACTTTGAAAGGTCTCAATTCTGCCTTCTTCCTGTTCTACTCGTCTCATGGTACTGCTCTGCTACCTACCCCAATAAAGAAAGACTAACAACTTAAAATGCCTTGTTCAAAAATTTTAAGTAACACTTCATTTTCAAACGCCTGAACAGCAAATGTAACTTTTCAAGTCTGTATAATAAACACTGGCATTTTTATCAGTTTAATGAATCAAAGTGGTGCTTTCCGTGCCTTCTTGGTTGCAAAGATTTTAACTTCTTCCTGAAGGTCCACAGTCTGGGCCAGTTCATGCTCTACTGAGATGCCTGCAAGGCCGACCAGCCTCTCCTGTGTCATTGTGGAGCATAGATGTGTTTTTATTAACTTCAGTTTGGAGAAGCTGCATTCTCCACTGTCAGCTGTTATAGGATGTGTTAGAAGTATGCACAGAGCAACAAAAGCATTTGGAAAGAGGGTAGTCATCTTATTTGTGCACATATATTCCAGAACAGCCTTTGGAGTTGATCCTGCTGAAATGTATCTTGAAAGGGCTTTCAGTTCATCACCTAAATCACTCACATCAATATCACGCATATCATCATGTGTCAACACTGTCTCTGGTGCCCTGCATTGCTGGTGTAGGTGTTCTTCAGGTATAGTGAGAAGTTTTGGAATATGAGACAGACAACATCCCAAATATACTGCTGTGTTTCTTGAACAGCATGAAATGTTCAACTGACTGTATTGCACAATCTAGCACCTGGTTAAATAAATCAACTTTGAATTGTTGTTTGGGGTCTCTTATGAGATTATCCCGTGCCTCAAAATCAAAATGTCTTCTTCTTCGGTGACTCTTGTATTCTTGAATGGGTGAGGAAATAGCTTCAATGTGAAGTTCCTCTGCCAACTTCTGTGCACTCTTCACAATGTTTTGAAATCCCTCGTCTAACCGGTAAGACTGTAGGTATGACTTTGCTTTGTCCAGTTGTTCCATTGCTCCAGATATATCAAGGTCAACACCATGGAGTCTCTTGCTTACAACATTTATTTCAAACAGTATATCATGCCACAACACTAAGCCACACAGAAATTGGAAGTTATGTATGTTTCTGGTGATTCCATTTCCCTCTGCCACTGTTCTCCCATGAACAGTTCCTGTTGTAGCATTATCCTCCATAATGGCAATTATGGCATCATCTATCTTCCCAATTTGGTGTTTGATAGGTTTTATCGCCTCCACTTGACTTTCCCATCATGTGGCACTCAGTGGTTTCAGTGTCAGAGAGGATGTTCCCAGATGTTGCTTCGAAATTTGCCATCGATGAGTTGATGAGGAAAAAAATTACATAGATGCTTTGAATTACATTAAAAAATTCAGCAGCCTCAATAGAAGCTGATGCTGCATCACTGATCACCAAGTTCAATGAATGAGAACTGCATGGGACAAAAAAAGCTCGAGGGTTTAACTCTCAGATCCATGTCTACACTCCTCTGTTCCTTCCTCTCATGTTGGCACCATTATCATAGCCCTGACTTCTCATGTCAGCTATCGCAATTCCTGTATCTTCCAGCTTTTTAAGAAGCACATTTGTCGTACCAGCTCCTGTAGTATCATCAATGTCAACAAATTCTAGAAAATGCTCTCTGGCAGTCACCATTGCAGGAACATTTTCACTAGGTTCTGTTGTTGTTACAAAACTCACCATTAAAGTCATTTGTTCCATAATGGTGATGTCAGGTGTGCAGTCCAGAATAACAGAGTAATATCTTGCTGACTTCAGATCTGCCACAATCTTCTGTTTCACTTTTGTTGCCAGTAACTGTATGATCTCATTTTGAATTGTTTTTCCAAGGTAGTGGTGGTGTGTGTACATTTCTTGGGTGGTGACTCTTCTTAGATGCTCCTGGAGTACAGCACCAAACTCAGCCATCAGCCCACAATTTTAAGGAAGCTTCCATTGTTTGGCACATACAGCTGATCTGAAGTGCCACACAGTGCTAGGTTTTGGGTAGCAAGCATTCTCACAATGGCAATGAGCCTTTTCAGAACATTTTGCCATTAAAGAGACTCTGATGCAATCTTCTCTTGATGCTGATCATCTATGGTGGCCTTTAACCTTAGTCTCATCTCAAGCTCTTTCCAGCTATGGAATGCTCTCCGGTGATTTGCTGCGTTCTCATGGCATGCCAGATTTCTAGCCAGATTTTTTCAGTCCTTTGTTCCTGTAGAACCCAATGTAGCTGAAACATAAGACTGGAAGAGTTTGCAACAAAAACAATATGCAGCATTCTGGGTTTTTGAGTACATAAGCCATATCCTCTCCACTTTGTCACCCCTGGGTATTTCACGCCAGTAATGTGTGGGATGGAAACTTGTATTTTCATTGTCTTTGGGGAACATGAAGTTTTTCACTTGCTGTGGACCATGCAGTACAAGAAAGTCCCTCAGGCTACTGCTCAACTGGGTCCACAGTCCTGGACCATCTAGACTTAAGGAACTAAACTCAGCAGCAGCTGTTTCTTGCGCCTCCACCATACTCTTCTGTGAGCTACACTTTTCTTCAGGAATGTGCATGGTTACATCCATTTGAGATGGAGATATGGATGCTTCAGGAACTGCCAGGTCACCTGCACGCTGACTAACTGGAATATCAGGCATCTCCTCACCACCCACATCCTCAGTGGGGCCGGAAGGCTCACTGTGAACGTTTGTGTCTATGTATCTCAGGAGAGCTCCTTCCTGCTTAGATAGAAAAAACTTCCTTTGCTTTCTTTCTTTTTCTGAATGCTGCCCCAGAGGGGCGATTTCTTCTTTCACTCATAACTGCAGTTCTGTGCCAGCTATAGTAGCTCTCAACACTCAGTTGAAGGGGACAGATTAGCAGGCTGGTAGCAGGGCCTGAGTAAGGGAAGATATCAGCATCTTAAGGGCCTAACTGGCTCCACTACTTCAGTTGACTGTCCGTCCTTCTCAAGTGGGTCCAGGGAAGCAGCAGGAAACAGGAAGCTCCCTGAGAAGCTGGTGTTAATCAGTCCAGGCTCCTGGGGGTGCCAGAGAAGTACATAAGAAGCTCCTCCTCCTCTCTCCCTGCAGCTCCTGCTGCTTTTTGTTATTCTCTCACCTTTTCTCCTGCCTGCCTGTTATGTCTCTTGTGCCCTCCTTCCTTCAGCCCAGCACTCCACCATCTCTGTGCATCTAGAGCAGAGAGAATACATATCCACCAGCAGCAGAAACAATTTTCTACACTCTGGGTCCTAGTGGCGCGCCCCCTCCCTTCCTCCCCCCCCCCGACAGTCTGCCATCTGAGGTGGCCGCCTCAGTTCGCCTCATGGTAAGGCCAGCCCTGCATACCAACATTGCCAAATTCTCATGGGGGGATTAGTAGTACAGTTTTTCATGGGTAAATCCTTAAAGTCGTCATTTGCCTCATTACCACCACTTTGGGGGTGTAACCATCCATTAGTTTCCTCCCTTTGGTACTTCAAATTGCTGGATTTGGGTAGGGCTTGCAATAGCAAGAATAGCAGCAATGATTATTCTATTCCAGGCCAGGCCGTCCTTGTTTTCCCTTTGTGGGTCCACCTGTGAGATGCATGCAACAGAATTTATTCATTCCCATTTTTAACCCCCACTCTGTGCCTTTTTATTTGTGTGCAATAAACCCATTTTCATCCTCCATTTTGTGTTTCCAATAGCAGCAGGCTGGGCCCCAACTGGTCAAAGACTAGTTAAGGAACCCTCCATTTAGGAACTGGGAATGGATGGTGTTCTCCTGGAATGTGGTACATCACTTGATTCCCCTCCATTGGGTAGACTGTGCTCTCCAGGCAGGTTATACCATGCACTGACCTTTGCTGCTATATGCATTAACCCTCTTTGTACAATATTCACCAAAATAACAGTAATAACAAGACAAACACCATAAAACACACAACACAATTTTTGTTGTGACAGTAGACCCATGATGTTCTGAGTTGTTCTTCCACTGGCACCAGCTTGCTCATAGAATGTCTGAAAAATAAACTAAACATTTCCAAGCCCGTTGGTGGAGATAGATTATTGCCGAAAAATACCCCATTCTTTTACAAATCTTTTTGTTGACTGCAAGAAGAACAGAATAACTACCTTCATACTTTTCTTGTTTTGTTCAAAAGGCAGGCTAGGTTTTTACCCCTAAAGGGAAAGGGTGAATTATCCCACTGTTCATTTATGAGGTTATGTACCACAGTTTCCCCTCTTGTACAACAGACAAGGTTTGTAATGGTTTTTCTGCTGTGCCACGCTTCAAGTTTATTCACAGGTGATATCTGAGAGGCAATATTACCCTGAGACCTTTGACATGAAATTTGCTTTCAATTACTGTTTTTATCATGCTTAATTTTTTTTTAAAAAATCATACACATTATACATTGTTATGGGATTACTCACTAGCATTTATTCCAAGGTTTAACACTGTGACAGTCAGATTACCTAGAACACTTTAAAGCTCAGTGTTGTGTATCTCACCCCTGCTGTTGCTGCAGACGGGCCCTGTATTTTAACTTTGGGGTTTTTTCCCCTGCAGTTTTTAGCAGCTATTTATTTCCAAAAAAACAAACAAAAAAAAGCATCGAGAATCTCTCCCCATTCTTCCAGTTCTGGCTGCCCCAGCCAGGAACATATTCTCTGGTCTTTATTTCAAAGATATTAAACTTTATAAAAAACTTGGAAGTATCCAAAGGGTTAAATGCTAAATAGCAAAGCCACATTATACTAGCTGCCCCTGTCTAGCACAAGGGTCTGTCAGTGTTGCAACTTTGAATGAGAGATTCAAATGGAGTTTTAGTGTCATTGTTTTTTTAATTCAAAAAAACAAAAAGAAAACAAAACCAATTTATATTAAACCTATAAACAGGATTTTACAAACCATGAGTGTTGGTTTAGGTCCTTAAAACCTTACATAATTACACACACACACAATTTTTTTATGCTTAACCCTTTTAAAAATTTTTTACATAACTACCCTGATTACATTTCCATCTTGTACAATTGGAGGCAGTTAAGTTTTAATGGAAAACCCTTAAATTTCTTTAGTGATATTGCTTAAATCATATTTACAAACCATTTCTGTGGGAAAAGGGCCCATTTTCCTTCAGAATAGCTGTAAAGGCTCCAGGGGACAAAAACATAGTGGTGATAGTAGCCACCTGACCTCCTTGTATCATTTGTTTAACTACCAGGATTTCATTCAATATGACTGTACCAAGTTGCACATATATTACATTTACATAACTGGGTTTTATTCTTAAACCACAAACTTTTTCTTATAACGCCAAAACTGTTACTTTTTAACATTTTTACAACTCCCAACCAGCTACTTCCCTCCAAACTCCCCCCAAACTTTGTAGTGTTAATTTCTACAAAAGCTACTTGTAACTCTTCACTCACTTTAAATTTTTTACTTGTGCATTTAATTATTTAAGGTGGTACATTTTGCCTGTAACGACATAGCCACCCTGCAACACAGAGCTGCCTCACCCTGTGCTTCCTTTTCCTTGGAATTATTTAAAAAAGGCAGTAAAATATTTGTTTCCATGGTCACCCATGGATCTTTTACTTTAAAAATTTCAGTGGAATGCAGCAGACTTCTGTCATGCTTTGTCCAAACAAACTTTTCAAAAAGTATCCAAAGTACCATCCATTAAAACTTCAGAAAACCAAAAGTGTGAAAATGGGGAGGTTAATTGGGGTCTTTAAAAGCAGGAGGGGCTGAGGGTGCAGGAGGGGTTGAGGGTGGTGGGGTGGATAAATGCAGGACGGGGAACAAGAATTTTGCTTTAAGGCATCTACTTGGCCCTTCAGAGTCAGGTTTTCTTACTTAAGACGATTAAAACTGTCTATACAAATTCCTCAGCAATTTGCTGCAAAGTTTCCACTTTGCTTTTAAGATTGGTAACCTCCTCCCATAAACCTGACAGGCCCTCACACAGAACCTGCAACAAAACAGCCGTTTTCTTATCCTGGGAGCACTTGGACACCAGGGAAGCTTCCACCCACCCCTGGATGGCTGGCCAATCCTGATGATCCCTGTCAGGGGGAGCCTGCCTAAAAACACCCCCAACATTTCCCCACCAGTTTACTAATAAACTCCTTAACAGGGTTTGCAGTAAAGGGCCCGTTCAACTTACTCATCAAATCCATAGCAAGACGTGGTGATCAGGCACGACTCTCCCCTGGGATCCTGTTTGTGACACCGGATGTTAGAGATGAAAAGAAGAGCAGGGGGACCCAGAGGCAGATTGGGTAAATGGGCTTCTTTATTGTGGTACTTGTTCTCCTCGACCCAATTGTGGGGAAGCACTGAGTTAATCACATCACACTCTTTTATCTAATGTGACAGACCCAGACCAGTGGGGTACAGGAGTCTGGTCGAAGGCAAATGTCCTGGCCACTGGATGAACAGTTTTCTGTTCCCTGAGTGACCAGAGCAGGGTCTGCCCGAGAGCAATCGGGAACCTGCCAGAACCAATTAAGACAGGCAAGCTAATCAAGACACCTGGAGCCAATTAAGAACTTTCTAGATTCAATTATGGCAGGCAGGCTAATCAGGACACCTGGTTTAAAAAGGACCTCCCACCAGTTAGTAGGGGCGTGCACCAGGAGCAGGAAGTGAGAAGGTGTGCTGCTGGAGGAATGAAGAGGTCAAGTGTGATCAGGTTTCAGGAGGAAGATCCTGCAGTGAGGATACAGAAGGTGCCAGGGGGAAGGCAATGGGGAAGTAGCCCAGGGATTTGTAGCTGTCATGCAGCTGATAAAGGAAACATTGTGGACAGCTCCTATCCATAGGGCCCTGGGCTGGAACCTGGTGTAGAGGGTGGGCCTGGGTTTCCCCCGCCCCCCCCCCCCATCTCCTGATTGGACACAGGAGGAGTTGAACCTGGTCTGTGAGAAACACCAGAAGGCAAGGCCTAAACTGGAAAGGGATCTGCCCTGTCCCCGACCCACTAGCTGGGACACAGAGACTGCGGGGCTTGTTCTCCATTTCCCCCATGCTGGCCAGTGATAAAGTTAGCTGAGTGGATGGCAGATCTGAGCCACTAGCAAGAGTGGCCAAACTGAGGGCTGCCGTGAATCTCTGAGGCAAGCAAATCTGCCAATAAGTGAGGGACCCACTGAGGCAGAGGAGGAACTTTGTCACACTAAGTTAATATGTAAATACCTACATTTACTACAACACCCCCCAAACCCTTATTTAGTAATATGAATGCCCATATACTGAATATAATTGTCCCCCACAGTTGCAAAATCAGAGGAGAACATCACTTTATGACTTTTTGGTAGCAATGTACAGAATTTTCTGCTCCCCATAACTTATTTTCAGTTTTTTTCTGTGAGTGTTGATGCCTATCCCGTATAATGTAGTGTGATTCACTAAAGGATAATCTTGTATTTGTAAGTGTCCCTGCCTCATGGTGTTTTGGATGTCTCAACAAAAGCAATTATCCACATCTGTTATTCTCCTCAGAGGGACAAAAGGACATGGCGGATGAGCTACAGTCTGATAATATAAAATAAGTAAATGTGAATAGCAGTAATAGTCTGTAACCTTTGCTGGGAAGTTCCCCCAAAACAAGATTTGCCAGAATAAGCTCTGCCTCACTCCAAAATTCAAAGTGTCTGTGTGTCCTGATCAAGGACAATAAACAGCCAGGCTTGCCCAATACCAGCTTCCACTGGCAAATGCTATCTCTCAGGCCTGGGCTTCACTCAAGTGTTTCCCCACAACCTAATTGGCTGCCAGTTAATATGAGGTAGTTGACACAAATATAAAGGGTAACATAAACACTGCTCAAATGTTTGTTCCAGGCTCCTGGTTTACTGAATAAACCTCTAGCATAGACATAACCTCAGTGTACTCTCCACTGCACCTGCCAGCCCAGCTACCTCCTCCTGGTGCTGCTTTTGAGGAAGGAAGAGGACTGAGGCCATGCACATTCACCCTGAAGATCCTGCCACCTTCAGAAAGCAGGTGACCCAGCAACTAGATAATCAAAAATTGTGGCATGTGCAAAAGAATGGGTTGGTCATAGAGTAAAAGAGTCAGGAAACGATGTGAGGAGAAACGTCAATGTAATGAAAGAGGAACATTGCGAAACAAACAAACCACTTGTACTGTATTCCTGGTGGAGTTCACATCTGTTATTTCTGGAATTAGATGTTGCAAGAGAAGAGGTCGGGAGTGCAACAGGGAGGGGTTATAAAGGAAGGTTAGTCTTCATTTGCTGAGGACAGGATCCAGAGAAGAGCAGAACTGCATGTCAGCAGTTATAAGTGCTGGGCGTACTTTATCAAGCACCAACATGACTTTACTGAGAGGTATCATCATTCAGATACTATTGGCTTTCTACGCTAAGTGACAAGGTAAGATGCAAATCGAATTAAAGGATCCTCAGCTCCATTTTGCAAGGGTAAAACAGTGACTCATGGAACAGGGTAAATAGGGGATTAGTGACAAATGGAGGAGAGTGAATGAGAACCATTGCAGATGGAGGGTTAGTTATGGAGCCTTACTTTTGTGGTGTTCTAGAGACTATTCCCATGTGTCTACTGCCTAACGAAACAAGGCTGAATGAGTCCGGGGGAAGTCCCGGATGACTGGAAAAAGGCTAATGTAGTGCCCATCTTTAAAAAAGGGAAGAAGGAGGATCCTGGGAACTACAGGCCAGTCAGCCTCACCTCGGTCCCCGGAAAAATCATGGAGCAGGTCCTCAAGGAATCAATCCTGAAGCACTTACACGAGAGGAAAGTGATCAGGAACAGTCAGCATGGATTCACCAAGGGAAGGTCATGCCTGACTTATCTAATCGCCTTCTATGATGAGATTACTGGTTCTGTAGATGAAGGGAAAGCAGTGGATGTATTGTTTCTTGATTTTAGCAAAGCTTTTGACACTGTCTCCCACAGTATTCTTGTCAGCAAGTTAAAGAAGTATGGGCTGGATGAATGCACTATAAGGTGGGTAGAAAGTTGGCTAGATTGTCGGGCTCAACAGGTAGTGATCAATGGCTCCATGTCTGGATGGCAGCCGGTATCAAGTGGAGTGCCCCAAGGGTTGGTCCTGGGGCCGGTTTTGTTCAATATCTTCATAAATGATCTGGAGGATGGTGTGGATTGCACTTTCAGCAAATCTGCGGATGATACTAAACTAGGAGGAGTGGTAGATTCGGTGGCAGGTAGGGATAGGATACAGAGGGACCTAGACAAATTGGAGGATTGGGCCAAGAGAAATCTGATGAGGTTCAACAAGGATAAGTGCAGGCTCCTGCACTTAGGACGGAAGAATCCAATGCACCGCTACAGACTAGGGACCGAATGGCTAGGCAGCAGTTCTGCGGAAAAGGACCTAGGGGTGACAGTGGACGAGAAGCTGGATATGAGTCAGCAGTGTGCCCTTGTTGCCAAGAAGGCCAATGGCATTTTGGGATGTATAACCAGCAGATCGAGGGACGTGATCGTTCCCCTCTGTTCGATATTGGTGAGGCCTCATCTGGAGTACTGTGTCCAGTTTTGGGCCCCACACTACAAGAAGGATGTGGAAAAATTGGAGAGAGTCCAGCGAAGGGCAACAAAAATGATTAGAGGTCTGGAACTCATGACTTATGAGGAGAGGCTGAGGGAACTGGGATTGTTTAGTCTGCAGAAGAGAAGAATGAGGGGGGATTTGAAAGCTGCTTTCAACTACCTGATAAGTGGTTCCAAAGAGCATGGTTCTAGACTATTCTCAGTGGTAGAAGATGACAGGACAAGGAGTCTCAAGTTGCAGTGGGGGAGGTTTAGGTTGGATATTAGGAAAAACTTTTTTCACTAGGAGGGTGGTGAAACACCTGAATGCGTTACCTGGAGAGGTGGTAGAATCTCCTTCCTTAGAAGTTTTTAAGGTCAGGCTTGACAAAGCCCTGGCTGGGATGATTTAATTGGAGATTGGTCCTGCTTTGAGCAGGGGGTTGGACTAGATGACCTCCTGAGGTCCCTTCCAACCCTGATATTCTATGAGTCCCTCAAAATACTCCAGAGGAATTCAGAGTGCGAAAGTATATGAATATTCCTAGTAGCTCTCTGTGTGTTATCACTGTAATCCTGGCAGCTGGTGAAATTTACTAAGGTACTCACATATCTGTTTCCTGTTTGTCTCCATAGTTATTTTTGCCATATTAAATGAATTATGAATTCAACAGGTTTCATGTTTGTTTAGCAATTGTTTTTATTTCGTATCACTCCAAAAGTAATATTGTGCTGATTGTAGAAAAATTCTGGTGTATGGGCCTAATATATAGATAATATGGGGATAAATAGTGCACTGAGCTCTATAGAGAAGGGGGCATTTTAATCTTTGACACTAGACCTTCTGAGTCCTTTCCCATCACATCATTCAGTGAACTAGGACATAGAGAGATGGCTTTGGTACACTAAGGGGTCATTTGAACCATAACTATTAATGTAGGACAGGCTGGTTTTGCTCAAATAATCCATGGTAACTGAGCTACTCAGCAGTTCAATGTATTACCTTCTGGAAGATATGCACTTCCTCAGGCAGGCATATCTAGATAACTGGACTCCACGTACACTAAAATCTGCACAGAAAATGACATGAGGTGCCAGTACACTGCGCTGTTATCAATTGTTTTGTTGTCTCAGTTAAGTGTTTTGTACATTAGCAGACATTAATTCCTCAGTAAGACTCAAGAGTTTGTAGAGCTTGAGGTTTTAGATCTGAACTGGTTTTGATTTATCAAAACCTTAAATTTGTTAATGAAGTAACTTCTTTTTTCCTGAGTAATGAAAAATGGTTGATCAGACGCTGGTCAAAATTCCCCCCAAAATTTTACTTTTGGACTGACAAAGAACATGAGAAACTTCAGCCCCAGTAAATGCTTTGAATGAAAGAATTGTCTCAGCCATAACCCTGGCATTGGTAAGAAAGTGCTACACTAAATTAATACTAAGTTTTATTTACATGAACATTACAATGTTCGTGTTAATAGGAAAATATTAGCACTGACAAACAATAAATCCTGATATTGATATATTAATTCAGTAAAAAGTATGAGCGGCTACAAGAGTTGTGAATGCTTGAATCAATATATGGCAATCTCTGCTTTATTGTCATTGATTTCTTATTTGTAACAAGAAAAGGAGGACTTGTGGCACCTTAGAGACTAACCAATTTATTAGAGCATAAGCTTTCGTGAGCTACAGCTCACATCTGAGGAAGTGAGCTGTAGCTCACGAAAGCTTATGCTCTAATAAATTGGTTAGTCTCTAAGGTGCCACAAGTCCTCCTTTTCTTTTTGCGAATACAGACTAACACAGCTGCTACTCTGAAACCTGTCATTATTTGTAACAGTTTTCTTTACATTCAAAGGGTCAAAGCAGAAGGCTAAAGGTAAAGGCCCTGCTCATGTGAGCAGACCCACACAAAGGGATGACTTTTACAAGCAGAGATTACTCACGTAAGTAAGGGTGCTAGACAGGCTTTTAATTAAGAAGGGCAACATGGGGGTGACAAATACAAGTAGGGGAGGACAAAGGTGACAACAGTGTCATCATTTAGTGGCTTAGGTGAGTGATTCACACATCTGAAGTTTACATGATTTTCTAAAAAAAGATTTATATCTGTGGACTGAGATTGTCAAAGTCCCTTAAGAATTTAGATGCATAATAGTCATTGAAAATAATAGTTGTACTCCATCTTCTAGGCACCTTTGAATATCTCTGCCATAGTCTGATTAGTTAACATTTCTCCAGACCTCAGAATTTTTCATTCACTGGATCTAGATTTCCCAGAATTTGTGGGTGTTGGATCCAGTATAATTGGGGGATTTCTTTTTCTAAAAGACTAAATAAAATGGTAGTTGGGAACACTGGTGAATTGATCTCTAGTCTCCAAGTACATATGTAGGTTTTATGGGCCTAATGTATCTAAAATCAAATATAGAAATCTTTTAAAATAAGCCAGATGGTAGCTATTAGTAACATTTTATATATATAATAATTGAGAGGGCATGTTCAATCTTAATTGACAAGACAGAAGCAGAATCTGCCATGATGGGCTCATTATAAATGCTTAGGTAGACTAGTTTAGATTAGACAGAATTGTTTTCAATTCAGACTCAGCAGTTTTATTCAAATTTGGGCAGGGAGGGTTCTGATATTTTGGACAATATTCAGACCCTCCAAATCTAAATGATATCAGTTTTCAACACGAGCCTTTGCCCACTTCTCTCTGTAGGACTCCTTCCCCTCTTCCAGAGCCCCAGGCCATATTTTAGACTTGCATGCATTGACCAGTGTGGATGTGATAAGATTACACAGGTCTTCACTGTTTATCATTTCAGTGGTAATGTCACCAACATGGAATGGGTTTCTAAGTAACAAAAAGTGGAAGCCCAACCTGCCTGCAAAATGATTTTTTTTTCTTTCAGTGATGGTTTGTTTATATAAAATAGAAAAAGAGGGAGAGATAACGGAGTCATATTTTAGCTCAAGTCAGTCTTTTGGAAATATTTATACAATCTAAAATCTACCTGAGCTCTGCACTGCAAGCTGACAAAATAGTCTGAAACGCTTTTTCAGATGCTTAGATTCCCAATTTGCACCTAAAATGAATAACACGGTGTGTTTGGTTTGTGTAGTGCCAGTATGTGAACAGCCGCCTGATGTTGATTTTGGAGAAATTATTAGTGGCGAGAAATCACAATATGTGGAGAGCGACTCAGTGCAGTATGGCTGCTATCCTGGGTACACGCTGGCAGGATCTGAACGGATAACGTGTTATGGGAGAAACTGGATGCCACCGCCAAAATGTTTGGGTAAAGGGAAATTTGAGTCTATTTTATTCCTCACACCTTAGGTCTTGGTGAATTTTTGTTAATGTATGTAGAACTCGATAGTTAATCAGAGTCCATAGGTGAGAAGAATCCTTCATTATTCCACCATTGCAGAAAAGCAGTTGGTTGCCGTCACTGTGGTTCCATGTTGTGGAGTCAGGGTGCATTCTGATGCAGGTATTTGACAAGGGAGAAAACAAGTAATGTATTAAATTTCCATCACTGGATTTTATAGCATTGTTTTCTCCAGTGGGTTCAATGTATTCTCCCTCAGTGTAGAGGTTGACATTATAATAACTGTGGTGTCACCTTCTTTCCTTATTCCTGGAACAGCTTTCCTCCAAATCCCTCCACAAACCCTCCTCTTGTGGCTTGGCTTCCCTCACTCCCTGTAATCTATGCTCAGACATTCCTCATTCCAGCTCCCAAGAGAACAATTTATAAATAGTAATTTTAAACATTTGGCAATTTAAGAAATATATTAGAAAGCCTAAGAGGTTAATGTAACATGGCTAACTTTAAACCCCTGCTTGCCTCCCCGCATACATAGAATCATAGAATATCAGGGTTGGAAGGGACCTCAGGAGGTCATCTAGTCCAACCCCCTGCTCAAAGCAGGACCAATCCCCAATTTTTGCCCCAGATCCCTAAATCACCCCCTCAAGGATTGAACTCACAACCCTGGGTTTAGCAGGCCAATGCTCAAACCACTGAGCTATCCCTTTCCCCCATCTTCTAAGAAATTTAACCTTTTCCCCTTGTTTTGTGTATATCACACTGAGCCCCTAAAAGTAATATTCTTAGTCACAACTTTAACTCATGTGCCACATTTTCACTAGTACTATGAAACCTATTAAAAGTTATCCATTGAGAGACTGATAAAAATCAGTCAACACAAATGGTCTTCTGATAAAAAATGAAACAGAATTGTACTCAATACCCTTTGGAGTTCATAGGGATGGTCTCCTAATGAAAGTAATTGCTTAATAAAGGTGGTCACTTTGGAGAGGTAATTTGAATTTAGTTTTCTATTCTCCTCAGTGACTTCTCTGGTGACTCCAATTCCAACTACCCAATCAGCAACCATCTCCCTTTCACCATTGTTTGACAAGTTTAATTTGCAATCGAAATGCAATTAGACTCTGAGCCTAATCACCCAATGGAAACCGTTTTAGGCCCCATATCTAATGCATGAAATTTATTATGAGATTTAGTTAATAAATTATTCTTGACATTTGGCATAATCACTTTCTGCAGCCAGATCATAGAAGAGATTATTATTATGGTGAAAGATTAAAATAAATAGCTTTAATTGTGTGTAATCTGATTTGGAGTTTTGGAAATGATTAACTTAAAGCTTTTTGGGGAATAATACATTGTTCTAATTTTTTCCTGTTTTCATTTAGCACCATGTACCATCACAAAACAGCAACTGGAGGACAAAACTGCTTCTGCCCAGTGGCTGCAGACGTACAATAATTATTCTAAATGATCAATTAGTGGAATTTTCCTGCAGAGAAGGCTATAACCCCACAGATCATTCAGCCAGGAAGTGAGTTGATGGACACATATATTTTCCACTGTGTATCTCTGGTAAGTATGATAATTTGCAGACACTGTCTATATCTCACATGAAATGAGGGGAAGATAATGAAGAAAATCTCATCCAAAGTAGCCTTAAGGGTGAGCAAGCAATGATTGGGCATTCAGTATCCTTTTTTTTTTTTTTTTTTGGTTTTATTTGTTTTTTTGCTTAGCCACAGGAAAGAAATGTGGACGTCCACCTGATGTTGCTAATGGAGATATAACTACTTTTTCCCAAAAAGAGTATGCCTCAGGCTTTTCTGTGGAATACAAATGCCAAAAGTTTTATTCAGTGAAAGGGCAAAATAAATCTTTCTGTAACAATGGAAACTGGACAGAAACACCAATTTGTGAGGGTAACATGATGTTTTCTACAACAAAACCTATAGTTTTTTTTTCCAGTGTATCTAAGTATATCTGGTAGCAGGTAAATGTGTTTCACAGTTCAAATCATTTTTGTTACATTATTTTGTACCAATATTATGAACTGTGTAATACAGAGATTTTACTGTTAGAAATCCTAAATATTTTTTGATGAACGTTCAAAATCTCCTGAGCTTCTTTTAGGAAATTATTGGAAAATGTATTTTCTTTACTATTTCAATGAAGTCCTTTTAAAGGAACATTCAATGAAATTTCAGGGCAGAAAATTCGCAATTGATAAAAGTAAATACTTTTTCACAGAGCACTTAATTAGATGGTGGAACTCATTGACATAGGAAGTGATTGAGGCCAGAAGTTAGCAAGACTCAAAAAGGAATTCAGTGTTTATATGGCCTACAAGAATATCCAGAATTATCATGATTAATAATGATAAAAATGTGGAAACAATATTCATTCATGTTTCAGGGTTAAAACAGTCTGTAATTATTAGAGATCAAGCTGAGATCTAATATGAGGGGCTGGGGAGCAAATTATGCCATCTCTGCCTGCCTCAGGGTTCTTACACACTCCTGTGATGCATCTGGTACAGGCCACTGGCTGAGATCTAATCTGGGAATCCCAGGTTCTTCACCAGACCATTTTTCTATTACTAACATCAAAACAAATTTGATTATTGGAAAAGCCAGGTAATATCTTGTTCAGTGTTTGTTCCTGACAATCCAGATACTTTTCCTCTCTCTCTGCCCCTGAATCACTCCACCTAGACCTCAACCACGATAACTATACGTACATCATTAGACTTCTGTTTTTCTCATTCTAGAGCCATGTGTTATCTCTCAGGAAGAAATGCAAAACTGTGGCATAGAGCTGACTGAAACATACTATGGAAAACAATACATACAACATGACAATTTTGTTGTGTTTAAGTGCAAATCAGGACATGTACCCCTGGCATTTTTATCTCCTGATTTTACTGTGTGGTGTCATTCAGGCAATATTGTGTATCCCCAGTGCAATAAACGCATGTATTCCTTAATTAAATTACTATTCCTTGGGATATTCTGAGCTGGGAGGAAAATGAGCAAACTTGAAACAAAAGACCAGTGCTTCATAGGTTTATATTTGTTAAATACAGGGAAAAAATGACATCACTATCAAATGTGGAATGTACAGATGACACTTATGAAATGAATTACCTTGTTTTTATTTAGGAGGGCTTCATTGATCTAGTTGTTAGAAAACAAAGATTTAATAGATCAGGGTATATAGCAGCATTAATTGCCCTGTTGCCTTGTTTGTCAGTACACATTGGAAAATTATTAGCCTTTAAAGGAGAAGTCAAATTAGATGCATTTATGATTAAATTGGCTCCCTTGCAAATACAGGTGTGGGTTTATGAACCTAGCAGAGGTGCTTCTCTATTCATTTATCATTATTGGAAAGAGTTGGTAAGACGGTGGATACATGGGACCAGAAAGCAGAATTTCCTTGGGTGGTTTTTTTAAGTGTTCTCAACAAGGTCCTTCACGTCAGTCTATTAAGGGAAATAAATACTCAGAGTAAAGAATACAATTCTATATAAGTTAGAAACTTGCCAGGCAATGGGAAACTTGGTGTAATTCTTAGTGGGTTTGAGAGGATAGAAGGGCATTCAGGCACCTTTCTCTCTCTCTCTCCACATTCGGGGCCACAAGTGGGTAGTGGGGGAGAAACAGCTCCTGCCATAACTGTAAGTAGCACAAGGACTGTTCTAAATTGTGCTGACAAGAGAAGTGCCATAGGGAACCTTCTACCAGCTGAGGACTAGGTGGAGTGCTGTGAATTACAGCCCTATACCTTTGATCCTGGGGCTGCCCATGACAAACCACTCAATCACACTTGGGGGAATCTTCACCATTCCCAGTTAGGGATAGTTTAAAGGTTTTTTTCATGTCATGCCAGTGGTGCGAAAAGACCTTAACCGGGGTCAAGGATGTGGTCTCTAGAGTTTAATTAATGACAACTTAGAGTGGCAAGAACTTAAGTCAACTCAGGGCAAGCCTCTCAACATGCCATGCCCAAATGCAGGGCACAATGTATAACAAGGACCCCAAATGAGGGGGACAAACTTTTAATTATGCTGGAATTTCTCCTAGGCTCACCCAGACTATGATATTAAATTGTTCTTTAATGCATATTAAGTAGCTCAGTGGAGAAGTGCTTATATCACAATAACCACTACCATATCTTGTACTGGAAACATCACTAGACAGATGTAAGCACCTCTCTACCTTCTTAGTCAGCCCAATGCAGAGTACATAGAAATAGTCTACCCAAGATACATGAACATGACTGAGCCTTGCTAAAGCATGGATCTCATGGTAGAATAAAACTTCTCAGGAAGAGTAATTCCAATATTCTAGCCTTACCACCCTTCCTTCCATGTTATCTGTACAGAGAGAGAGGTAACTACTTGGAATCAGGAACTAAGAGAGACCTGGAAGAAAACAAAATTGAGGCAAGTTAAACATTAATTTAAAAAAATTAGCAAGATTGATCTTTTACTTTATTGAAGGCTCAGATTTTACAGGTATAGTTAGGGTAGGGAATAGTGCTGCTAGAACTTCCACTTTAAGTAATTAGTACCCTAATATATTACTCTGTGTTTCAATGTTCTGTGTTTGTTTTAGATGTGTTAGGAAAGTGTGGCCCCCCACCTTCTAGTCAAAATGGAGACATCATTTCTGACCTATTGCCAGTCTATGCAGCAGGCTCTTCAGTGGAATACAAATGTCGAAGTTTTCATGGAATGACGGGATCCAAAATAATTACATGCCACTTAGGAAAATGGATGGCCCCACCAGTATGCTCAGGTACGTATAAAATGATTCTTGTGATATGAAAAAGAAACAGGACTTTGCTCTTGCTTTTTGGGAGGGGGTGGGGTGGTACAAGTCTGGCAGAGACTAGTTGGCATATCCACCTCAGGCACAGAGCATAAACTCCAAGGGAGAACCCACAGACTAGTTTCTGTGAGTTGGGGAGGAAGAGCACAGTATGATAGAGCTGGTCAGAAATTTTCCCACAGATAAAACACTGATTCATCAAGCTTTTTGCAGAAACATGGTTATTTTAATAAATCTCCATCGTTGCTTGGCTTTCATTCTATGCATCCTAACTCAAATGTTTTTACTAGTGTATAACCCTGTCAAGGTTCCTTCCCCACTCTCCACTCTAGGGTACAGATGTGGGGACCTGCATGAAAACCTCCTAAGCTTACTTTTACCAGCTTAGGTTAAAACTTCCCCAAGGTACAAACTATTTTACCCTTTGCCCTTGGACTTCCACTGCCACCAACAAACTTTATCTGCGTTCCTGAGAAAACATTGTTTGGAAACGTCTTTCCCCCCAAAATCCTCCCAACCCTTGCACCCCACTTCCTGGGGAAGGCTTGGTAAAAATCCTCACCAATTTGCATAGGTGACCACAGACCCAAACCGTTGGATCTTAGAACAATGAAAAAGCATTCAGTTTTCTTACAAGAAGACTTTTAATAGAAGTAAAGAATCACCTCTGTAAATCAGGATGGTAAATACCTTACAGGGTAATTAGATTCAAAACATAGAGAATCCCTCTAGGCAAAACCTTAAGTTACAAAAAAAGACACACAGACAGGAATATTCATTCTATTCAGCACAGCTATTTTCTCAGCCATTTAAAGAAATCATAATCTAACACATACCTAGCTAGATTACTTACTAAGTTCTAAGACTCCATTCCTGTTCTGTCCCCGGCAAAAGCATCACATGGACAGACACAGACCCTTTGTTTTTCTCCCTCCTTCCAGCTTTTGAAAGTATCTTGTCTCCTCATTGGTCATTTTGGTCAGGTGCCAGCGAGGTTACCTTTAGCTTCTTAACCCTTTACAGGTGAAAGGATTTTTCCTCTGGCCAGGAGGGATTTTAAAGGGGCTTACCCTTCCCTTTATATTTATGACAAACCCTCTTCTTGCCTCACTGTAATTTAAAATGTTCTCATAAACTGGACTGGTTGATCACTAGAGAATCTGAATCAAAGTTACACACAACTAATGGAACACCATAAGTGATTTAATTAACCTGAGGTCCTTCATGGGAATGTGTCACTGACTCTAAATGTTCCTGTATCTCTTTTTCAGATATGAGATGTGCACCTCCACCAGAGATTTATGATGGTAGGATTCTAGGTGCTAAGCAACAAAGATATTTGCCTGGTGACAGGATGCATTATCAATGTGGGCGAGGTCTGAGCTTTATTGGATCTCTGACGGTAACATGTGAGGAAGGGAAGTGGTCCCAACTGCCAGAATGCAAAGGTATTTTAATTTCCTATTTCTAAAATAGCCTAGTAGTGAGGATATTGTTGGAATCAAAAATGTCACTCTCAGTCAGAAGTGCGTATTTCCTTGTTTTTCTGTCGTCTTATAATGCACAAATATAATATCTCTTGCAAACAAACCAGAGACAAAATCAATTTCCAGTCTGTGATGTTCCATGCAAGTTCTGAGTAAAGGGTAAGAGGCAAATTTTGTTACCCCTGCTCATACTAAATAGTTAACACTGACTTTGATGAACCTAGTCCAATATTAGGATTTGACCCATGACATAATGTGAATATGAATGGTTGACTGTTCTCTATTTCTGATTTTTAAGTGCGCAGTTTCACTGCCACTTGCAGATGAGCTAGACAATTGGTGAAAATGCCCACTCCTTTGAAGTCAGTGGAAAAATTCCACTGATTGCAATAGAAACAGGATTTCACCACGTATCTTCAAGCTTCCAGAAAAAAAGTGGTGTCACTCTACTGGCTCATTTTGTTTCTTTTCATATACCAGAATTTCACTGGCACAGCAATAAGAGTGGCATAATCAGGGTCATATTATTACCAAGCCATAGCACAGGTTTAGAATAAGAACAATGCAGAGAAAATAGATGAACTAATATCCGCTTTCGTTATGGTCGATTGTGGTCCCTATATAAGATACTGTTTCTCTGAATTCTCCCTCTGAAAGAGTCTTACTTTCACTCTTACCTGAGCCTCTCAGTTTTCCCTATCTCAGTCTTACTGACCTTTTAGCAGAACAAGATAAAGCAGAGAGCAAAATCAAAACAATATGAAACAATTACAAATTTAAAAATCTTGAAGCAAACTAAAATGATCAGAGCCAATGTTATTGGTATTTATGGACAAAAACTTCTGTCTTAGGTTATACACCATTAAATACACAGTTCAGTCACATCATTAAGATAATGCAACCAGGTGAAAACATATTAAAAGACTAAACAAACAGCCTATTGTGTCTAACAACTAAAACCACCCAACTCCCCTCAACCACCCTTGAGAGCTTGAGTGACTAGCTGGTATGGTACAGCATCCTCAGAAGATATGAAGAAAAACAATATTCAGCTGAAATGGAAGTTGGAAATTAAATTGGATTCTATAAGTGGAGACTCTGTTGAATTTGACTGTAAAAGGGAACATGTGAGGGATCCATGATCTTCTCCATTTAGAGTACAGTGTGTGGAGGGGAAATTGACATATCCTAAATGTAAGAGAAGAGGTAAGTGATCTCCAGTAAATGACAGTATTGGTAAATTACCTGTCTCAAAGATGTATTAATTTTTACTAGGAAATTCTCAGATTTAAAAAATACTATGGCACAATTGTGATGGGTACCATAGAAACATGTTGAAAATCATGCTTCCTGACTCAGACAGCTTGCAATCTAAATCAAACACAAATGGTGGATTAAAGAGATTCACTGGTTACTTTGCTTGTGAGCACTATTACTTGAGCTGGGACAATCTTCCTTTGACATCTGAGCCTGTTTAGGTTACCAACAGAGCAGAAAAGTTTTGTAAGTTTTCTTGTCTTACTCAAGTTCTCTAGCTGGTCCAATTCCTCATTCAGATAGCTGACTTCCACTGCAGTCTGCACTCATTTGCTTTCCCTCTGAAACTGATTTTTTTAGCTCCTAAAGTCAAGTCCTTGCTGGACCTCGTCACTGTTAGCAAGCTCCATGTTGGAGAAAGATTTAATGATCTCTTCGAGTTACTGGGAAACCTTCTATCCATGAGGGTCAGTTTGCTGGTCCTCTCAATTATCTGTCTCGCCATGTTACTCTGGGAGTGTTGCAGCTGGGTTTCTCAATCTGCCTAGAAACTTTGTAGCTGCTGACCCAACAAATATTTTCTCTCAGACTGTGAGTCATCTCTCATACCTTTCTGGGAAACCACCAAATGTTGCTTCAATTTCCTTAGTGAAGACTTCAACTCCTGTTTCAGGTCTTGTTTTAATTCCTTTGACCTTCTTTGATGTAACCTTTTTTAGCCTGAGTGGTTAGCCAATAGTCAGGGTCTTCCAACTTCTTTTTTGTGTTAAGAAGAGGAATAGGGGATAGAGTCCGGTTTTCTATGATGCAGCTTTTTTTATTTGAGTGTACACAAAGTCCTGTTCCTCTGAAGACAGGAGGATCAGACAGGAGGCAGTTTACTTGATCGCAATTCCAAGCCAGCCTTCACATTCAGCACTCTGTCCAAAAAATGCTTTCACAGTTTTTCTGCGGGGCTACTCTCTTCCAGGGCTTCTCTTGCTGTCCACTGGTTTTCCTGCAGCTTTCTGGCAACTTCTACCTCAGACATAAACAACTCCACCAATTAATCCTCAGCTCCTGTGTTTGTTCATCCCTATGGGCATGGGCAAAGCAACAAAAATTAAGGAGTGCGTGAGGGGGACACAGATTTGCCTTCTTCCTGACTGTCCTCTTCCTTTCTCACGCAGGCCACCAACACAACCACAACCAGCTGCTTAAGTGCCCTGGCCCATAAACTCCTAATCCCATCCCCTCCAAATCAGTGCCAGTGGCGTTGTGACCTGGCGCACAGGATCAAAGTGCTGATCAGGTCTGGACCAGTCAAAAGACAATCTGGCCACAGCCCAGGTACCCCCCACCCTGGCTTTATAGCCTATACCTAGTAAAATCCCTTGTATCAGCTGAGTGACACAGAGGGGCCAGATTGTAAAATCGAGTCACGGTGTGTGGGTCTCTCTTTGCTCATCTGGTCCCAGACTCCAAAGGACTATTCCTTTATATAGTATGACTATGGTTGTTTTGAAAGCCCCCTTCTCAGGAATTCCTTCTCATTCTTCTTTGAGTAGTGTCCCAATGGGTGCTCCATTCTAGGTCCACTTGCGTCCCCTGCACCTTTGATTGGAGATTTCATGTAGCTCTGTCTTGTGCACCACACTGTAGTTACCTAGCACTATGAGAGTGAACTGCCCTCAATTCCTTTTCAAGCCTCAGAGAGTATCATTCTGCATGGGGAGTATTCTGTTGGCCAGCTATGACTAGAGTCTGGCCCATTTGCATGAGCTGAGTGACACAAATGGGCCAGATTGTAAAATAGAATCTAACCTTGTCTCTCTCGCTATTCATCTAGCCCCGGTCTCTTCTCTGTTCCTTCCCACAGGATCATCAGCATTTGTGTGAAAGCCTGTTTCTCTATAATTCCTTCTTGTTCTCTCAAACTTACCATCTCTCCTTTACTTTTCAAATCTTTCTGTAAATACATCTGTTTTATTTAGCTTAGTAAAGCATTTGGCGACAGGGTACCTCTCAATACAGTTAGTTAATCAAATTTCCAACAATAGATCCACATGTACCTACTGAAATTATATTTTTCTATTTCCAGAGCTATGTATAACATTCCTAGAAGATATGGAGAAAAACAATATTGGGCTGAAATGGAGCTTGGAAACAAGACTGAATTTAGAAAGTGGAGACTTTGTTGAATTTGACTGTAAAAATGGATATGTGAGGGATCCAACATCTTCTGCATTTAGAGTACAGTGTGTGGAGGGGAACTTGCCATATCTCTAAGTGTAAGAGAAGAGGTAAGTCACCACCAATTAAACTACAATATTGGTGAATCACCTGACTAAAATTTTGTAACTTATACTGAGAAATTCTAGGGTTTAAAAAAATAGAGAAGACAAATGGTGAGTTAAAGAGACAGAGGTAACAAGCAAAGTAACCTCTATATTACTTGAGCTGGAACCATCTCCCTTTGACATGTGGGCTTCTTTGGGATACCAACAGAGCAGAAAAGTTTTGTAAGTGTTCTTGTCTTACCCAAGTTCTCTGGCTGGCCCAATTCCTCATTCAGATAGCTGACTTCCATTGCGGTCTGCACTCATTTGCTTTCCCTCTGAAGCTGATTTTTTACCTCCTTTAGTCTTTGCTGGAGCTCATCACTATTAACAAGAACCATATTGGGAAAAGCTTTCCTGATCTCCTCTAGTTACTGGGAAACCTTCTATTCATGAGGATCAGTTTCCTGGTCACCTACTTTATCTGTCTTGCCATTCTAGACTGAGAAGCCCAGCAGCAAAATTCCCAATCTGCCTAGAGACTTTGTAGCTGCTGGCCCAACAAATATATTCTTTCAAATTGTGAATCATTTCTCATACCTTTCTGGGACACCACCAAATGTTCCTTTAATTTCTTTGGAGAAGTCTCCCACTCCTGTTTCAGGTCTTGTTTTAATTTCTTTTGACCTTCTTTGATGTAACCCTTTTTGGCATAAGTGGTTAGCCAGTACCCAGAGTTTTCCACCTCATTTTTTGTGTTTGGAAGAGAAATTGGGCTAGAGTCAAATTTTCTATGAAGCAGTTTTTTTAATTTACAAAGAATGTAAACAAAGTCCTATTTCTCTGAATGCAAAATGAACAAACATCATGAGGCAGTTTCTTTGCTCACAGTTCTAAGCCTGCTTCACATTCAGCACTCTGTCCAAAAAATACTCTCACAGCTTTTCCTCACAGCCACTCTTCCAGGACTTCTCTTGCTGTTCACTGGCTTTCTGGCAGCTTCTGACTCAGGCACACACAGCTCCACCAATTAATCCCCAGCTCCTGTGTTTATCCATTCCTAAGGGCAGGAGCTGTGCAACGGTATTTAAGGTATGTGTCTGTGGGACATAGATTTGCCTCCCTCCTGACTCTCCTCTTCCTAGGCACCCCACCAGCAACACCACCACCAGGAGCCTAAGTGGCCTGGCCCATGAGCCCTTAGCCCCATCCTCTCCAAATCTGAGCCACTGGAATTGTGGCCTGGCACACAGGATAACAGTGATATCAGGTTTTGCCAAGTCAAAAAGCAATCAGGTCACAGCCCTGGTCCCCCTGCTTTCAGCTTCACAGCCTATACCTCAGTAAACATCTTGCATCAGCTGAGTGACACAGAGGGGCCAGATTGTAAAATAGAATCAGAGTCTGTGGGTCTCCCTGTGCTCATCTGGTCCCAGCTTCCAGCAGACTGTTCCTTTATACAATATGATTCATCATCGGTGATCCCTCGATTCGAGGATGATCTCTACCATGGATTTACATATGGGTCCTGAGATGACTGGAACCACAGATCTGCCCGCAGTCGGTACTGACATTTCCTGACAGGTCAGCTGCCTGCTGGGAGGCAGTTTTCTTCTGTCTCTCATTTCAGTTTGAGGGCAAAGCACTTCTCCTCAAAGCGGGCCACTGCCTGATGGAGGATGTGGCACCATTGTACTTGATTGGTGGCCTGCTCCTCCCAGCTTGTGATGTCCACATCCGTTTTCTTGAGATACACTTCTAGTGTTTCTTTGTAGCACTTCCTCTGACCACCACAAGATCTCTGACCATACTGAGATTCTGTGGTGCTGAGAATAGAGGGCTTGTTTTGGTAGGTGAGAATCTGGCATCCACACACAATGTCCAGCCCAGCAGAGTTGGTGGATAAGGGTCATTGCTTCAATGCTAGTGAATTGGCTTCAGTGAGGATGTTGGTATTAAAGTGGTAATCTTCCCACTTGATATGAAGGATCTTTCAGAGGCATCGTTGGTGGTTCCTCTGAAAACTCTTGAGGTGCTGTCGATAACCCAGGTTTTGCATCCATAGAGGAGTGTAGGGATGACAACTGTCTTATAGACCTGATTCTTGGTGTTCTTCCATAGGTCATGGTCCGTGAAAATGCACCAGAGCAGTTTCCCAAAGGAGGCACTTGTACACTGGATCCTGTGCTGGATCTCACTGGCATTTTTGCATTTAGAGAATGTTGGCTACTGAGGTAGGAGAAGTGCTCAACTATCTCCAAAGTCTGTCTCTCGATGGTGATTTGTGGTGGATCATGTGCAAGGCCAGAAAGCAAACTGATGGAGCACTTTAGTCTTCTCGATATTAAGTGAGAGTCCTAGGCTTCAGAAAGCTTGTTCAAAAAAATGTAGTGTGGACTGAAGGTGTGAATTCTCAGTGTGTGTGTAAGAATGGTACAGTCATCAGCATACTGAAGATCAATAATGGACACCTGGAGGACTTTAGACTTTGAGCAGAGACGTCTAAGATTAAAAAGTCACCCATCCATTCTGTATTGAACGTCAGTTCCAGTGAGGGAGGTGGTCTTTAACAAGGACCAGAGTGACTGCTAAATAGATGGAGAGCAGGGTTGGGGCAATAACGCATCCTTGTTTAACCACAGTTTTGATGATGAAAGGGTCAGTCTCCAAGTCATTACAGAGAACAGTGGCAGTCATCTGATTGTGAAGAAGCCTTAGGACCCTAATAAATTTTGGAGGGCAACCAAAACTGGCCAGCAGCTTCTCTCTCTATTCATTTAGTCCCAGTCACCACTCTTTTCCTTCACACAGTATGACCCCGGTTGGTGTGAAAGCCTCCCTTTCTAGAGTTCCTTCTTGTTCTCTCAACCTTACCCTCTCTTTTTTACGTTTCAAAACTTATCAGAAAATATTTTGCAATTTTAATGAGCTAAGTAAAGCCTTTTTAGACAGGGTCAGTTTCAGTACAGTTAGTGAACCAAATTTCCAATGACAGATCAACATATGCTTAAATTATATTTTTCTATTTCCAGAGTTATGTATAACATCCCCAGAAGATATGGAGAAAAACAATATTGGGCTGAAATGGAGCTTGGAATTTAGACTGAATTTAGAAAGTGGAGACTTTGTTGAATTTGGCTGTAAAAATGGATATGTGAGGGATCCAACATCTTCTGCATTTAGAGTACAGTGTGTGGAGGGGAAATTGGCATATCCTAAGTGTAAGAGAAGAGGTAAGTGATCTCCAATTAAACTACAATACTGGTGAATCACTTGACTAAAACATGTTAATTTTTACTGGGGATTTCTCCTGTTTAAAAAATACTATGGCACCATTGTGATGGGTGCCATAAAAACATGTGGAAAATCATGGTTCCTGACCCAGACAGCTTGCAATCTAAATAAAGAAGACAAATGGTAGGTTAAAGAGATTCACTGGTTACTTTGCTTGTGAGCACTATTACTTGAGCTGGGACAATCTTCCTTTGACATCTGAGCCTGTTTAGGTTACCAACAGAGCAGAAAAGTTTTGTAAGTGTTCTTGTCTTACTCAAGTTCTCTAGCTGGCCCAATTCCTCATTCAGGCAGCTGACTTCCTTTGTGGTCTACGCTCCTTTTGATTTCCCTCTCATGCTGATTTTTGTAGCTCTTTAATTCCTTGCTGGAGCACATCGCTGCTAACACGTTACATGGTGGGGAAAACTTTCCTGTTGTCCCATAGTTACTTTGAACCCTTCTGATCCATGAGAGTCAATTTACTGGTCACCTTATTTATCTGCCTTTCTATTTCAGACTGGGAATGTCACAGCCGGGCTTCTCAAGCTGCCCAGTGACTTCATATCTGCTGCCCCAAAAAATATTTTAACTCAGACTACAAATCATCTCTCATACCTTCATAGGAAAGCTCCCACTGCTGCTTCAATACCTTTTTACAAAATCTCCATCTCCTGTTTTAATTTCTTTTGCCCATCTTTGACTTTGCCCTTTTTGGCCTAAGTGTTTAGCCAATAGTCAGGGTCTTCTGCCTTGATTTGTGTGAGGAGGAAAAATGGAGGTAGAGACAGGTGTTTTCATGACACAATCCTTGTTTTTTTACAAAGAATGTACACAACATCCTGTTTCTCTGAACAGTTGGATCAGACAACAGCAGGCTGTTTCCTTGCTCACAATCCAAGCCTACCTTTACATTCACTGTTCTGATCAAGGAGGTCTCCTTTGGATTTCTACCAGGCCATGCTATCAATTCTTCTCTTGCTGTCCACTGGTTCTCTGCAGCTTTCTGGCTGCTTCTTACTTACACTCACACACTTCCATCATTTAATCTGCAGCCCTCCTATTATCAGTCCCCAGAGAAGCCACTCAACCAGAAATGCATGAAAGTGCTTCTTCACTTAGCCTGAAGGCATGATAGTCATCTTTCATATCAACTTCACTGAGTATGTCTACACAGCAGTCTAAACCTGGTCTTGAGCCCTGGCTCAAGCCTAACCCCTCTTGTATCCACACAGCAATTGTGTTAACCAAGATCTCATACTTAAGCTGTCAGGACCCTGTAGTGCTAGGACTCAGGGATCAAGCCCTATTGCTTTCCTGTGTGCACATAGCCCCAGCTTGTCTCAGGTCCTGGAAGTCCTCTGGATGTATCCCAGAGTTCCTTGGGGAATCCCCCTCAGGGCTCTAGATGCCTATAATCTCTGGTGCTGCACTCTATTGCAAATGGAATCCACACCTGCCTTTGAAAATGGCAGCAGCTCAGATCAGCATTAACCCATTGCCTGCTGAACATCAGTTTGAAAGCACACCACCAGATAGCCTGCATGGTTTGCAGTGGAGAGTGATCAGAAGAAGCTCTTTGCAAAGACAGCTGCTTCATGGTGACAAGAGCACAGTCAGATTTTGATGCACACTTCCTGGACACCCCTGCACACACAGCCCCAGGGAGGGCAAGGGAGGCCTGAGAGTGGAGTGGGGTCTCAGCAGCTGCCCTGCAGGGAGGAGGGGCAGCAGAGTTCCCGGCTCAGCATAGCCAGGGAAGGGATGATCCTCCAACAATCTGGCCTCTCCCCGCTGTCAGGGCGGTGAGTGGGAGCCAGGCCCAAAAATTCCCCACAGCCGCCTGGGGATCCCTTATCCCTGTCTCCCAGGGGGCAGGGATAAGGGATCCCCGTGGAGCACACTGCACCCCAAGCACTGAGGATGCACTTCAACACTCTGCAGCCAGTGGCAGCCAGGCTGGGTTATATGTGTCTTTTTTCCTTTTGAATCCTGTATTTTATGTCAAACTTAAAAATGGACAAAAATAAATAAAGCCCAACCAAAACACGCACCTTCATTGACCATCCCATTTCAAAATTTAAGAATTGCAAAGTTTCATTTTAATAGTTCAATGGCCCTGGAGACTGGTTTCTGACTTATCCTCAGAATAGGTGTTCATGGGCATTTTCCTGCCCATGTGACTCAGCCTAGAGCTGGAGAGCCCATTTCTCAGATTAGATGGTAGCTTGGTAGAACATCTTTTCAAACTGTAGTCATTCTACTTAGACAGCCTAAAGACTAAAGGGGTTAATTATGCAGTGTATGTATTTATGTGCTCTGTATGGACACCCGAGTCCCATCAATAGCACCATCACAGTTAGGAAACTGGGTTGGTAGTAGTTTTCTCACAGTGCAACATATTCATAAGGCTAGAGTGTCGACACTGGGCGGGGGACAGTGGGGAGGAGATGCTAGGCACTCTGGGATAGGGTTATTTTGACTTGGGTCTGTGCACTGTGGTCTGAATGCCACAGCCCTAGGTTCAAGCACAGGACAGAAAATCCTTAACCTAGGGTTAAAATGCAGTGTAGACGCTCAAGCCGAGGGTTCCTTGACACAGGTCAGCTGATTTCAGTCTCAGTAACCTTAGGCTTACATTGCTGTGAAGAGACTACCCATAGATTAAAGACACACTTACTGTGAGCTAAGCAACCTCCAATACAACAATACTATCAAATCTATTGATGGAACAATCTATTTTGTCTTACATGATTCTAGTTATCCTGTCTTCTGCTATAGAAGATGTGTAATTGCTGATCTTTCTCCCATAATAGGCTTACTCTTATATTATTGTGATAATTCCTACACTACTGCTGATAATGTGTTTTGAGAAATGATGCCCCCTTTGTAGCACTGGGGACAGAAGCAAATCATTTGTGTGTGTGTGTGTATATGTATATATGAAGAGGGCTGCCTGGAAGAAGCTGATAAAGAGTTATAGGATGAAACAGGATAAAGATCCCTGCTTCAAAAATTCCATCACTTTCCAATGCTAGTAGCTACACACTGGATCCTGATAAAATACAGTAATATGTATGAAATCAATGCATGGTTTTCTATGCTGCTTTTAAGTTATATGTAACATGAAATACTTGTTTTTAATATGTACAGTAGTTGAACCACTGCAGTTCAGGAGTAACTGCAATTACTCTTGCTGGAGTTTGTTCCAGTGTGAATTTTAAGGAGTTGTGCTGAAATCAATATTCTGTTCCTGTGAGAGACCCATAGGGGGGTTGTATGTAATATTTGTTTTAAAAAATTGATGTACTAAATTAATTTTCCCGTATTTGTTCTTTCTCTGACAGGTACTTATGAATGAATAAAAAGAAGCATCAAGCAAATAATTTTAACCCAGATCTGATGAGCAGAAGCCATTAACCAGTTATTTGTAATGTTCACACATTATGTCCTTTGTCAGTATTTTAACATAGATTGTCTGAACTGATACATGTAATTACTTCTTTTGTCACAATGTATATTAAACTAATCATAAAATAGTAACAACAGATGGGCAAAAAGGTTCAAACTACAGCTTTTTTTATGAAAATTGGAAAAGGAAGCTTTAAGGGAAATTGTACACTTGGCCGCACTTCCTGCTTGCTGAAACAGAAAGCAGCACTATTTCTCTCTGGCCCAAATCAGGAACTCCTGGAAGTCTCACTAGGAACCTTGATCTTGGGAGGCTTATAGCCCAATTGCTACATCCGGAGGTTTATTTATGGCTTGAGACTGTTTTGAGTTCCACCCATCCCTAATAGCAATTGGTCATCATTCTTTCAAATGTTTTAGTCCATGCAACCATAATGTTATCTAGACATCTAACACAGTTATATTCACTTCTCTGATGAAAATTTAAACTTATGATGTCTTTTTTTCCCTTTTGAAAATTAAAGAGTTGTATATTTCATTTAGCAATTTTAAAAAAAATCTGTTATTTGAGTGTGTTTTTTATTAATAACCCAACCTGAAGGCGAGTGAGAAGGAATTTTAGGATTTGTTGAAAAGTAGAGACAAAGATGAAAGCCTGCAGCCCATTGAATAGCAACATGATGCATGCATTAGGTAGCGTTTGAATAAATTGACTATTCTTACCTTCTACTGTATGCAACAAACTAGAAGTTAGACCAGTGGTGTGACAGAGATGAACTTATCAGACTCCACATATGTGAGAATGACAAATTAATAAAGAGACAGTGAACACTGATGGAATGCTACATGTATAAACCACCTTCTAGACCTGGGGCAGCATACTCCTACACTATAAATGCTGAACAATGCTCCCCTTCTCTCCCTCCCCCCCCTGCCACGTCATTTCCCCAAAATTGTGTGATGGCTGAAAATTGTCACATTATTACACTGGTAATGTTACTGATCTCCCTAATGGATTCTCTATTTCTAACTTAAATGCCCAGGCTTCCTATCCAATGGCTGGGGAGAGTCAGGCACCTGCCAGTAAGTCTGCATGTGTGATTCCCATCTGTTATAGACATATCTGTCCTGGTTGTGCTCAAGCTAGCGCCACACAGGCATTAGCGTAGCCTTTCTTCCCCAAGTACAACTCTGCCAGACCTTCAGCTACCTACTCGGCTGGCTAGCCCAAGCTATTGCTGGTGCGGCTGCTGCACACTGCTACTTTTAGATGCTAGATTGGGCAGCTCCCAGCTCAAAAGTAGATGTACCCTTAGACTGGGATTCACAAAAGCCAGCATGTTGAGCAAGGAGGCACCTAAACCAGCCAGTGGGGAATGCCCAGGACAAGGGTGTGGCCTAAGCCTTGCTCCTCAGTGGGAGTTCGGCACCTTTTTCTACACAGGATTCACAGGGGTGAACTCTCTCCTGTAATTAGGCACCCAAGTCAGGTCAGCCCTTTTTTCAAAAGCTCACACCACTAGGTGGTGATGCCATTATACCCAGGCATGCATTCACCCTGTAGGAGGAGCCTTAAATCCAAATACTGATGTGGAGCAGGGACTTAAACTCAGGTTGCCCTGTTGATTGCCCTACCGGATAATGGCATATTCTAGCATATGTCTTTCTCAAGCTCTCCTATTCAGCTGTTCCACTTTGTCTAACAAATTAAGTAACTAAAATGTTCATTAGCACAGGGACTTGAACTTGGGACTCATATATATCAGGTGAATCGCTAACCCCTGGACCATAGAGTCATTCTCAATGGCTCTGTAGCCTCCTGACTGTTTAATAGAAAATGGAATGGCTTCAACAGGCAAGATTGCGTTTTAGCTTTTTGATAAATGTTGTGTCCTCGTGTAAACCCTCTTTTTTACATGTCAGGATATTTTCAGTGTTCATCTGTGGCAGAGCTAAGAGGAAGCGTTTAGTCTGGGACAGCGTCACACTGATATTGCTGCTGTTCCTGAATGGCTCACACTAAGAAAGATTATTACTACTTGAAATCTACATGGCTAGTTTTGATGGCAATGGCACGACCTATGCTTAAAGACGCTTTGCTGGAGGGTGGCCTCAGATCCTAGTATTTTCTGAGAAGTTTGGCAATTGTCTTCCCCTGCTGAAACTGAAGCAGACTTTGGCAAGACGAAGGGAGGGATGTCTCCATTCCTTGGAGAAGGGGGGACCCTTACTTCCCTAAAAGGAAAAAAGACTAAAAGAGGGTATAGAGTACATTATAACTTGCTGAATTAATCTAAGACAGAAATTATTATCACGTTTTCACTTTATGGGAAGAAGCAGAAGATAAAGTCTAGAATAATAATCTAAGGCAAAAAAAATCTCAAAACACTAAAAAGTCAAAATTTGAGGAGCAATACTCCTCAGTTTAATAACATCCACATTATGTTAATTTGATGGCCAAGTTGGGTGATCACATGGAATAATGTTCTACCGATAACCCAGTGTACTGGTCCATATCCCCATACAGTTGGGATCCACGGGCTCACAAAGCACCTGTACAATGCAATTCACTATGTAACCCTATTCTGATAGGTGGTGCTAGCAGCTTATGAATCAAGGGCCAGGATCTGCCAGTGACAGAAGCACCCATGTAGTTTAGCACTGGTTATTCGCTGGTCAGATATCATTAAGCAGTGAGGTTTTTTTGAGAAGCACTTCAAGCTTCCAGAGAGTATTTACAAAATGGAGGGGGAGGTGTCACTCCCTCACTGAGTTCAATTACAGTTTACAATATAGGACGTATACAAAGTTATCTGGGAAAAGTCAGCTAATCACATGTATTCCAAGTCTGGTGCGCCTGCGTCCTGGATGCTCTCCAATGTCCGGTAGCCGAGGGCATAAAACCAGAGGAGCCCCAACCATGCTCTAGTTTCTTCTTACAGCCTGTGGGTGTGAGACAGAACCCCTGCAGCACCCATGTCTCTGCACAGTAAGTGAATGGATGTGTCCAGTAAATATCCATTTAAAGGGAGGCATTCATCTATCTGTATAGTAGAGCAAATACAGATCTACTACTGTTATAATCAATGTCTAAAGTTGCTAAAACAAAAAGGTCAGAGAATTTTTTTCCCCAAAGTGTTTTTAGTTTGTATACTTCTGGCAATAGGAGTAGGGTGGCCAGATGTCTCAATTGTATAGGGACAGTTCCGATTTTGGGTTTTTTTTCTTATCTAGGCTCCTATTACCCCCCACCTCCTGTCCCGATTTTTCACACTTGCTGTCTGGTCATCCTAAATAGGAGGGAAATATTTTAGGGAAGAAATATGATTTTTAAGTTGATAGTATCCCTTTTATTGTGTGAAATAACAGCAACACTAGCTTTGATTTCTTCCTTCCCCCAACTGTTTAGAGAGATGTGCAGGAATGGAAGCCCTCATAATATATTTAGAACCATGAGCACCATTGGTTTCATCTCTCTAGAGAGACTGTTTGTTTGAAATAATCAGTATCCCAGAAAGGTGCATATGAAACTTAAAGTTGATGTGTGGCACCAAGTCTTATAGCCTTGATCAGGGGTCTCTGAGAGTTATAATCAAAGCTTCTCTAACAATTGTGTAAGCTAAGCAAACTGTGCTTGTTGAGTAAAAAGCAATTCTCAACACAATTATAGACAAAATATATTGTTTTAAATCATAGTGAATAATGCAGAAATATACAGCTTAAATCTTGTTCAGTAACACAACCCTTTAAGAAAAATGTACATACATGACGGCAGAATCTCAACTGGTGTAAATTGTCTCTGAGAGTTTACAGCAGCTACGGATCTGACCCATGCTGTATATCTTGATCTAAACTGAACTTTTTGTAACTAAGAAAAGTTTATTTTAGTTTTAAACAATAAAACATTAAGTTATCTGGCTTTCATAGTGTGTGTATTGTGTTACTTTAAATGAGAGAATTAGAGGAAGGAGCCAAAAACATAGTTCAGATGTGAAAAGATCTGATGTACACCTACCAGAGGTCAGAGGATGTAATTAATATCTCACATCCTGGCTCTAAGGATTGTTGGAAACTTCCAAAACGATTTTTAAAAGCCATCTAGCACCTAAAGAAAATAATGACAAGTAATTAGCACAGCACACACCCAGCTTCATTACATCCCAAAGCTTTCCAAGATGCTACTGAGTTGCCTCTGTTGGAAAGATACATAGAAAGGTGGGGGTCAAGCAAACTCTGTTGAAAGTCATTATTGCTTTTACTCAAGTGCTTAACTTTGCACACACTGTGAATACCCCATGACTTTAATGGGACAACTTGCATAAAGGTAAGCATGGTCATGAGTCTTTTCAGAATTGGGACCTTAGCAATTGCTAATTAAAAATCATAAACTCACCATCAAACCAATGCATCAGCTATATGGCATGTAAAGAATGGTCTAAATATCTTTATAAATTGTATCTGCCTAAATATTGATGAAGAGTCTCCATTAAAATTGTTAATGTTTAAAGTAATATATAAATAGTTTACCAACACCTGAAAGTCGGGATGTCCATTCCCCACTAAAACACTTCACTGTCTTTGCCCCAACAATTACATGGTTTTCTTCACATTCATATTTCACTGTATCTCCATGAACATACTGGTGACGGTCT
This sequence comes from Lepidochelys kempii, assembly GCF_965140285.1. Taxonomy (NCBI): domain Eukaryota; kingdom Metazoa; phylum Chordata; order Testudines; family Cheloniidae; genus Lepidochelys; species Lepidochelys kempii. The sequence continues at coordinate 63,533,529 of NC_136387.1, read as the reverse complement.
ATATTGACAGCTATCCTTTTGGTAATAGGGAGTGGTAATCCACAGTTTTTTTCCTCTTCTGTGGAAAACAGCATAAATATTCCATATTATATTCTTGGCATATATGAAACACATCATCAAAGTCTAAATTAAAATATTAAGATAATTATTTAGGGCCTGATCTTGCTCCCATTATAGATAGTGGAAAAATTCCTATTGACTTAAATGGGTGCAGCATTAGGCCCTTAGTTTGTAATAACATTTGCCTTTCCTCCAAACTCCTCTCCCTCACTTCCCTATGACCTTGATGCCTCCCAACTCCTGTCCATCTTCCAGGACTGTATTCAGCTTCTCTCTCCTCACACCTAAGCTTTGTAAGAAGTGTCACTTATTCCTCTCTATTTGCATACACACAAAATCATTAACTTCGCATTGTTCAAGTTGTATTTCCTCCCAAGAATGAAATCAATAAAATTGAAAGAAATCAATATATACACTCAACACAATACCAATCTCCAAATTGCTAGTAGTTTACTACTATCTGTAGCCAGACAGCCCCCCCCCCCCCCCAGACCAGCATTGCTGGAAACACAGGAGGAAGCAGGAACAGGGCACTTAACATATATTCCAGCACAGCCTTTGAAGCTGTGAAAGCACAGGTGTGCTGCTACAATGTGCCTCTGGGAACATATACAATGATTAAGCTCACAGCAGGCAGAGGCCCTGTGACAGACATGGCTCTTAGCCCCTACTAAATATCGTGATGCACACACACCAACATCCTAGGTGGGAAAATATTTACCCTGATAAAAGAAATGTCCAGTAGTCTAAACTTATTGTTTCTCTCCTTTGCAAGTGTAAACTACTCTTGCGAAAGCTGGCGTCACCCCGACAGACCAGCCTCAATTTGGCATAAGAAAGGAGAAAGAGAATAAAGGAGTACAGAGGTATAAGTAGGGGACCTACAGCACCATGATTTTTGAGTGCTTTTCACTATCTATCTGCTGGTCAGATAAGTGACAGCCTCCCAAGGCTTCTGCAGCTAAGAGGGTCCCTACGCCTTGTCCCTTATTCGTCTTTCCGCGGAATTGAGTGACCGATCCTGGCTTGGCACCGCTGGAATCGAGAGATGCAAGGAGTGTAAGAAGCACCCACACCTGATCTCCTATCTTTAGTGTACACATATTTTGAAATAGAGCTCTATACTTTGTTTTCTTTCTTTGGGATTGTGGCTTCAGTTTTGTAACTTGTTTGTGTGTGTAACATCTCTACATTTAAATAAGTAGGCACTAGCAATTTTGTAACCACATGATTAGAATCTAGCTTAATAAATTTTGGTAACCATTTATGCATAAGCCTGACTTGTTTTCTCTGGTTTACTGTAAAGCAGCCAACACAATTAAAGAACCTCAGCCGTTTTGGCTCTAAAGCCTGGCCATTAGGTGAGAGTACTAAGAGCCTAGCGTTGAGTTGTGCCGCCTCCACGGGGCAAACTCTTGGGGCACCTGTCAGTCAATCCTGGCTGCCCGCTGCGAAGGAGCTCTGAGCTCTAGCAGTTAAAGTCACGGGTGTGGAGAGGCTCTTAGTGCTGCCATTGGGGCACCTGTCAGTCAGTATTGACTGCCCGCTGCGAAGGAGCTCTGAGCTCTAGCAGTTAAAGTCACGGGTGGTTAGGACCTTGGGGCATCCGTCAGCCTAGCCCGGGCTGCCCGCCGCGAAGGGACAGTGTGTCCTAGCGGTTAAAGTCACGGATGGTATAAACGGGCATAGCTGGCACCTCACCAAACATCCTTGGCCGTCGGCTAACACTATCATGACACTAAACTACGTGCGTGCACGCACCCCCTCTAATCTCCACTTTCAATTAAAAGAAAATCCTGTCGCCTTTAGTGAACACATCGAAGAAGTGAAATATCACACAGCTACTCACCACATTGACTGCTGCAAGTTCCCTGACCCCCACATTCAAAACTTGCCCCTTTTAATCTGCTCTCTTGCTGCTGTGACCATGTCAACCACTCTACCACTGTTTAAAGCCCTTCTTTAACTTGATCTCTTTTTCTTCGCCAAAGTGAAGCTCCTTATTCTCAGTCTTATAAATTATAACTTCCTCCCTGGGTATGACATTTCCTTATACTGCTCCATCCCAAATTCCTACTCTCCTCCCAAATCTTGCTGCTAACCACTCTCTTTATCTTATACTTCATTTCATGTTGCCCCTTCTCACTTATTGTGCAGCATACAGCTTTCCCTCCCTTTTTTAAGCATCCTTGTCTATACTTCCTTGCCATTCAGTTGCTATATGAATATTTTACACGTTTTAGCTATCTCAAATTCCTTGCTGTGTGCACCTACAGAATGCTATAATAATAATAAACACTGAGTAGCACTTCTCCAGCACCCTCTACTAGTGTCTCACTTTTATCTAAAAAGAAAAGGAGTACTTGTGGCACCTTAGAGACTAACCAATTTATTTGAGCATAAGCTTTCGTGAGCTACAGCTCACTTCATCGGATGCATACTGTGGAAAATACAGAAGATGTTTGTTTTTATACACACAAATCATGAAAAAATGGGTGTTTATCACTACAAAAGGTTTTCTCTCCCCCCACCCCACTCTCCTGCTGGTAATAGCTTATGTAAAGTGATCACTCTCCTTACAATATGTATGATAATCAAGGTGGGCCATTTCCAGCACAAATCCAGGTTTTCTTCCCCCCCCCCCCGCCCCTTCACCCACCCCAAACAAACCCACTCTCCTGTTGGTAATAGCTTACCTAAAGTGATCACTCTCTTACAATGTGTATGATAATCAAGGTGGGCCATTTCCAGCACAAATGTGCCAAGCAAGCTTTTGTGTAAGATCATAGTCCAGCATTTATAAGAGGCAGTTGATAGCATTTTCAGAAAAGAGCAAGCCGGTTTTCAGAAAATGTGTGGATGCACAGACCAGACCTTCACTCTATGAAACATAATAGAACAATGCTTAGAATGGCAACGACAACTCTACATAAATGTCATAGACTTTGAGAAGGCTTTTGACAGAATTCACAGGACCAGCCTATAGTGCAGTCTGCGGACACATGGAATCCCTCTCCGTATCATCAACATCATCAAAAGCTTCTATTCCAACTTTACATACAGTATTGATTACAGTGAGCTCAGTTTTGAAGTCAAAACAGGAGTACGTCAGGGGTGTGTCATGTCTGCAATCCTCTTCAACATTACCATCGACAGGATAATGTGGTGTACAACAGAATACATGCCTAGAGGCATTAGATGGACACCCTTCTTATTCTTTGAAGACCTGGACTTCACAGATGATCTCGCTCTCCTATCACATACAAAACACCATATACAAGAAAAAACAACCCAACTCAACACATTCCGCCAGCAAATTGGACTGAAAATCAACCGCAATAAGACAGATATCATAACCTTTTATATTGCCTCACCATCACCAGTATGCATAGAGGATCATGTGCTCACCATAAGAATGGCCTTACTAGGTCAGACAAAAGGTCCATCTAGCCCAGTATCCTGTCTTCCAATAGTGGCCAATGCCAGGTGCCCCAGAGGGAATGAACAGAAAAGGTAATCATCAAGTGATCCATCCCCTGTCGCTCATTCCCAGCTTCTGGAAAATGTAGAAACATTCACATACTTGAGCAGCACCATCAGCCAGGATGGTGGAACAAGCCAGGGCATCTGGAACAGAATCAATAAAGCCAGGAATACCCTCACGAGCTTAAATTTAGTCTGGAAATCAGCAAAATACAACACCAAGAATCAAACTCAAGATTTATCAGAGCTGCATACTTTCAACACTACTTTATAGTGCAGAATGCTGTGGAATGACAAAGTATGACATGCCAAACTGTCTTCATTCCATACAACCTGCCTCAGAAAAATCCTTCATATCTTTTGGTCCAGAACAATTTCAAATCAAGACCTATTCACACAGTGTAGCCAAGAAGATACGAGCACCATCATTACCAGGAGGCGTTGGAGATGGATTGGCCATATGTTTCTGATGGAAACTGATTCCATCACCAGAGTAGCAATAAGATGGACACCTGAAGGCAAGCAAAAACAAGGACACACAGAAACAACATGGTGAAGAGCTGTGGAAGCTGAGCTGAAAAATTTGGAGCACAACTGGGAAACCATTGAAAGACTTGCCAGAAACAGACAGGAGTGGAAGAGCTTTGCTGCTGCCCTAAATGCTAGTGGTGTTTACTAATTAACTAAACTCTATGGGAATGTCCAGGTTATCAGACATCCATTGGGGAAGCTTCCAGAAGATCTTATAGTTGTCTGGCTGAGCTGGGACAGCTGACATGCTAGCCTCATCAGGCAAGAGTGAAGAAATAGCCATAGAAATAGGCTGGATCTGTCTCTTGCCCATTATCTTGCTCACTATCTTTGTGGTGTATACCAGAATAGCTGAGGTCTATGGTGGGAAAATACCTGAGTTTAGAGGCAGGAGCAGTAGATGGTGCCCTTCTTCTGGTTCCCCCATAGAGCCAAGAATGGCTAGGAAGGCATGAGATATGGGTGTGCTGCAACAGGCCACAGAGAATACCATAAAGACTACCATTGAGACTTTCCTATGCCCCCTTTTATAGGCATGTCCTCAGCATTGACTGTCTGAGTAACCTGGCTCACGGGAAGAGGAGTATGACATATCTGTAAGAGACATTGCTCCACGCCTTTCAGATGCAGAGGAAGAGAAAGAGTATCTCTCCACCACAGGTGGAGCCATTCTTTCTGGAGTTCTGGAAGGTCCTGCAGTATCCTGCACTGGCATTGAGCTGATAGATATAACTGGATCTGAGGCCAAATGCTTCCTAGTAGAGGCCAGGAACAGTGGCTCTGGCTAGTCAGTTACCACAAAGTCACCCAGTATTTTAGTCTTACAGGTACTGATTAGGCTGAGTCCAAGATTGTTTTTTCTATATCTAGAAGCATTGTAGGTAACTCAGAGGGAATATGATTACTTTAATAACTATAACACTAAACTAAAAACTCACTAGAGAGAAAAAAACATTCACTTACTGTGCAAAGACATGGACACTGCAGGGTTTCTGCCTCACACCCACAGTCTTTTGTACACAGGAAGCCTGAAGCACTTCTCAAAGAAACCCCACTGCTTAATGATATTTGAACCTGTTGCCAGCAAACAGACAATGCCAAACTGAAGTCAGTGCTTCTGTCACTGGCAGATCCTGGCCTCTGATTCATAAACTACTAGCACCACCTAGCAGAATAGAGTTACATAGTAAATTGCATTGTACAGGTTCTTGGTGATCTCAGCTGTACAGGCACATGGGCCAGTATACTAGGATATGGGTAGCAAGCTGGAACATTTGATCACCTAATGTGGCCATCTAAGTAACATAATATTGAGGTTATTAAATTTCTGAATATACCTCAGTATTGATGCTCAAATTATGAATTTATAGTGTTTTGAAATTTTTTTGCCTGAGATTATTGTTCTAGACTTAATCTTCTGCTTCTTTGTATAAAAGGAATGATTAGTAATCATTTCTTCCTTAGACTAATTCAGCAAATAATAAATAATAATACTGTGGTTATACTCCTTTTAGAACTTTCCTTTTAGGAAAATAAGGGCCCCCCCTTCTCCAGGGAACGGAGACATCCCTCCCTTGTTCTTGCCACAATATGCTTCAGCAATGGAATACAATTGCCAAACTTTCCAGAAAATACTAGGATCTGAGGCCACAATCCAGCAAAGCATCTAAGCATGTGCTTAACTTAAAGCACAAGTAGTGCCATTGACATCAAAAGTAGTCATATAGATTGCAAATAGTAGTAATCTTTCTTAGAGTGAGCCATCTAGTAGCAGCACAAATATTAGTGTGACACTGTCCCAGACTGAAACTCTTCCTATTAGTTCTGCCTCAGGTGAACATTGAAAATATCCTGAGATGTATTAAAGAGGGTTTCCATGAAGATAGGAGTTTTATGAAACAGCTAAATGATAATGAATAAAGCCAAATATATAATTTAGCTGTTATCCATTCAGACCTAGAATAAGAACATTGCAGAGATGTATAAGCTGAAGTCTTCAACTTTTGTTGTGGTTTATTGTGGTTGCCTTTTTATATGCTCCCATAGCTCTTACATTTCCCTTGTATTGTATCTATATCTGCTTTCACATAAGCTCATTCTTTCATGCTAGTATATCTCTGCTTTCCCTCAAATAATGTATTTCCATAGCACACAAAACGCTGACAGGAAAAAATCCCCAAACAAGACAAGGTGTGTGTGAAACAGATCCCTACATGCCCCCTGAATTTTCCCAGCATCCCCCAGTGGTCAACTAGAAATATGCAGTGTTGACAATTTAGTCATTGGGTGGAAATCTGAATCGAAATTGAAACATTAATACACACTTTAAGAGCATATACAGTATATGATAAAATATTTTGTGAAGGAGCAGAGAAACTGCCGCCTGGCACAGCCAGATGGCTATAGAAAAGTAGTGAGAAACAGGTATATTAGCCCCAGGCTAAACAAATCTCTGTTACCATGACAACCAAAATGGCAGTTGGTCCAGGTCAATTAAGACACCTGGGGCCAATTAAGAGCCTTCTAGAAAGCAGTGGAGGCAGCTAGGTTGATTGGGACACCTGAAGCCAATCAAGGGCTGGCTGGAATTAGTTAAAAGCCTCCCAGTTAGTCAGTTAGGGGTGCATGTCAGGAGCTGTAGGAGGAAGCCATGCTGCTGGAGAAACTGGGAAGTACAAACCCTATCAGACACAAGGAAGGAGGCCTTGAGGTAAGGGTGAAGTAGATGTTGAGAAAATGGGGGCTGCTGTGGGGAAGTGGCCCAGGGAATTGTACTTTTCCTTTTTCAGAAATCAGCTACCAATAGCCGAAGTAGAGGGTAGGCCCGGGCTCCTCACCCCAGGCTCCCCCACTCTCCCTGATCAATCACAGAGACTGTGAGACAACAGAGACTGTTTGAGGGAGGGTTGCTTTTTCCCACCGCCCTTGCTGGCTTATGATGAAAAGGGCTCAGAAAGATGTGACCCTTGTCTCTAGAGAGAGAAGGGCTATGTGGGCGGTCATAGTGAGCTTCTGAGGCTAGCATAATCCACCTGGAAGTGCAGGAGACGAGGTCACTGAGACGAGGTCAGAGCTTTGTCACAACTGGTGTTGGGAGTAGGATCATTTGTTCACAGTGTGGTGGAAGAAAGAGGTAAAAAAAAGTGCACTGGGGTTTTGTTTTGTACCACAATGCAGAAGGTCATGAGAGCTCTGGTGCAAGCCACAGTGGCCGCCAGATCTCCGCAAATGGGTATTCCAGAACAATCCATCCACCTATGATGAAATAATCATGCTGGTAGAAAGATGGATGACAGCCAGGGAGTTGACCCGACTACCCAAGGAAGGCCCCTTATGAAGCAAGCACTGGACCCCAACCCTGGAAGGTTGGGCAGCCAAACCCCCAAGGAGCCCTAGGTTGAAGAAGAGGGGGTCCAAAAACCAGCTGGGAACCCAGAAGGAAGGGAATGGCCTTAGTGGGAGGAGCCCTGGGACTAAACCCCCTAACCCATGTGATAGGGGAGTGACTAGAAGCAAATATAGATGCTATGCATGTAGGGAATGGGGACATATAGCAGCACAGTGTCCCAGCACCGAGGAGCCTATGCAATGTAACTTGGGGGATTGGGAGGGCCTGTGCTCCCTTATCCACCTTTCAGGGGTTGCATTAGCCCCACATAACTACACCAAGCTGGTGAGAATAAACAGGGCGGAGACTACAGTGCTTGTGGACTCTGGGAGTGCTATCATCCTCAAAAAAGTAGCCAGCTGCTACAGGCCAAATGCATAGCAATGACATGTGTACATGGGGCCGTGAGCCATTACCCCACCATCCCGGTAGAGTTAGAGGTTCAGGGGAACCCCACTAAGGTGACAGTGGGTGTAAGTTCCTAAACTCCCATATCCTGTAGTCATTGGGAGGGACTATCCAGGGTTTGATAATTTACTTCCCCCAGAGAGGCTGGAGAAAGGAGGGGACCCTGAAGGCAGCGACTCGTCACTGAGGGAATGTCAACCCTTGATGTTTTCTGAGATTTCTCAGGAACCGTTCCCAGCTCCGAGAAAGACCCAGAAGAGCAAAAAAGAGAGGAAGGCTGTGAAAGCTTTGGGAACCCGGATCCTGACCCAGGGCCAGAAGACCGCCCTAGTAGGCAGATGGACACGGGCAGCAAACAGAGAAACTACCACCATGGAAGGTGAGCCGGAGGCTGGCCCCAGCCATGACAGCGGCAAGCTGCTGGAAGAAGCAAAAGCCAGCCCCTGGGAGCTCAGGAAGGTTAGTCCCAGAAGAGAGACTTTCAGGCGGGACCAGGCGGAGGACCCTGTTCCATCCATAGGGGCAACAGTTTTAGGAAGAAATCACTGGAGACAGAGAGCTATAAACCTTGAAGCAGCAATTTATTGCCACACCCTGAACTAACCAAAAACCATGCAAAACTGGCTGGGCTATCCCCTAATAATCTAACTCAGTTGCCATAGCAACACAAGATTCTATTACCACGACAACCAAATACACAATATATACCTCCCCCCTTAATAAGAACATCCCCTAAATAAAACAAACACTAAACTAGAGAAGGAAGGTAGACTGCCTCCGTTCTCAGCTAAACCCCGGGGATTATTTTGCCCCGTAACCATGGGTTTGCCCTAAGTAAAGATCCAGCCATTGAGGAGGCCTTCTGTCTCTAGGTGGTTTATGGAGGACTTCTGGTGTTGTTGCACCCAAAAGTGTCTGGGGCGCAGGCCTGACAATGTGTTCAGGGTTCGTAGGGTAAATGGGTGAGGATGTGGTATCAGCTCATGCCAGGCAGAGGGGTACCTCTGCCATTGGCAGTAATAGAGGGGAAAAGTCAGGAACAGGTGACTTTTGATTTGGTGTCTCGTTGGAAGTGGTGAAGTCAGGCAACTCAACTGAAGATGTGTCCTGAGGACTGGTATGACCTGGCAGTAGCTGATCTACATGTCGCCGCCAGGTGAGATCCTCTGCAGTCCAGACTGTGTAGGAAACAGGCCCTGTCTGAGTGATGACAGTGGCAGGGACCCATTTAGCTCCAGAAGTATAATTCCGAGCCAAAACCGGCAGTCCCAGGCTAAAGGTTCGGTCTTTTGCTCTAGGTGCATGCCTGATGACTTGCTCTTGCTGCTGACGTTGCACAATTTGTCGGGGTTCAGAAGGTTTCAGCAGATCAAAGAAAGTGCGCAGCTGTCGTCCTATCATTAGAAAGGCCGGGGATGCCTTGGTTGTAGCATGAGGTGTGTTTCTGTAGGATAGTAAGAAGGTGTCCAGATGCTTTTGAATGGATAATTGTCCCCTTGCTGATTTCAAAGCTTGTTTCATTGTCTGCACAAATCTTTCAGCTAATCCATTGGTGGATGGATGATGTGGTGCTGAAGTGATGTGGTGTACCCCATTTGCCTTCATAACATTTTGAAACGCCTGAGAGACGAACTGCGGCCTGTTGTCACTCAGAAGTTGTTCTGGCAGACCGAAACGACTGAAGAGTCCTCGTAGTTTTTGGATAGTACTCTCTGCAGTAGTGGACTGCATTATAGAGACTTCTGGCCATTTAGAATGGGCATCTACCACCACCAAGAACATGCTTCCTTCAAGTGGGCCAGCAAAGTCCATGTGAATACGTTGCCACAGGTTTTCAGGCCAGTCCCATGGGTGTAGGGGTGCCCACTGGGGTGCATTCCTCACACTCTGACACAACATACAATCTCTTGCCTTCTCTTCAATAGCACTGTCCAATCCAGGCCACCAAAAATAGCTTTTGTGCAATTTCCTTCATGCGTACTATTCCACAGTGACCAGAATGGAGCTGTTCTAACATCTGTGATCTCAGTGGTAGTGGGATAATGACACGTCTCCCCCACAACAAACACCAAATTGGATCGATAACTCTGTCCTCCTGGACATGTAGGTAACAAGGTCAGGTGAGACTGGAGAGGTTCGTCGAGGTGTTCCATGCATCACCAGGTCCATAACTTGGGACAAGACTGGGTCAACCCGAGTTGCCTTCTTTACCTGAGTAGCGGTGATGGGTGTATTCTCTACCTGTTCAAAGTAAAAGATTTCCTTCTGAACAATATCTTGATGTTTGAGAGACCATCCACATTGCCGTGCAGAGTGGATTTCCAATATTTGATTTCATGTGTGTGGGTGGAAAGCAACAATGCCCAATGTTGCATACGACTAGCAGCTAATGGGGAATGTCCATGTGGGGTCCAAAAATTGAAGTCAGGGGTCGATGGTCTGTGAGAAGAGTAAACTTCCATCTGAACAGGTACTGATGAAACTTTCGAATTCCAAAAACGATTCCCAATGCCTCCCATTTGATTTGGGCATAGTTAGTTTCTGCTTTGCTTAGAGTGCATGAAGCAAAAGCAATAGGTGTCTCTTCTCCCAAAGGCATAACATGTGACACGACTGCTCCCCTCCATAAGGGGAGGCATTGGAGGCCAAGTGCAGGGGTAAGGATGGATCAGAGTGTGTCAGAACTTCGAATTTAGCAATGCATCCTTAGCTTTGTTAAATGCAACATCACAGGCTTCAGTCCACTTCCAGGCCTTGTTCTGCCCAAGGAGTTCATGAAGTGGTTTTAGCAGTGTGGTTAACTGTGAGATGAACTTTTCATAATAGTTCAATAGTCCTAGAAACGAGTGAAGCTGGCTAACATTTTGAGGAAGGGGAGCCTCCACAATAGCCTTAACTTTGGCAGGGGCCTTACGAAGACCTGTAGCATCAATGATGCGTCCCAAATATTTAACTGAGGGCTGGAAGAATTCACACTTGCCTTGCGGACTCGTAGGCCATACTCTTCCAGTCTTTGTAGGGTCACCTCTAAATTCTTTAGGTGATTCTCCTCATTCCTTCCAGTGACCAGGATGTCGTCCAGATAGCACTGGACTCCTGGCAAGCCACACAAGATCTGGTCCACAGCCCTCTGGAACAGGGTGGGAGGAAACTTTATTCTGAAGCGCAGGCGACAGTGTCAATAAAGCCCCTTATGTGTCACAATAGTCAACAGCTCTTGGGACTTTTCATCAATGTGCATCTGTAAATATGCTTGACTCAGATCAATCTTACTGAACTTTTGTCCCCCAGCCAGGCCTGTGAAGAGATCATTGACGTGGGGAAGCGGGTATTGCTCTGCACACAACACTGGGTTGACAGTGACTTTAAAATCACCGCAAATCCAGAGGGAGCCATCTTTCTTCACTTTTGGAACAATAGGAGTTGCCCGTGGGCTATGGGTAACTGGTATTAGGACTCCATTGTGACCAGGCGCTCCAGGTCCGCTTCAACCTTTGGCCTGATAGCATATGGCACAGTTCTGGCTTTCAGATATTTTGGTAGACTCTCAGGTTTAATGTTCAATGTCACAGTGATTCCCTTCATACTTCCCAGATCCTCTCCAAAAACAGCAGCATGTTTCCTTAGTATAGTGGTCAGACCGGTTTCTTCTTTAGTCACTTGGAGCACTTCTGCCCAGTTCATCTGGATCTTCCTAAACCAAGACCTACCCATTAAGGCTGGGTAATTACCTCTCACCACAGACAGTGGCAATTTAGCAGCCTGTCCATTGAGCTCCACCTTAACATCAGTAGTGCCCAACATGGGCACAGCTTCTCCCCTATGTGTCTTCAGCACTGTTTTTGTTGCTTTAAGCGGAAGATGCTGTAGCTTTTCTTTATACACAGTCTCAGAGACCAGCGAGACAACTGCACTGGTGTCCAGTTCCATGCCTATAGGTTTGCCCACTATTCATGTGAGTTACCCAGTATTCATGTGAGCCCACTGCTAAAGACAAAACATGGAGTGGCTCTTCTTCTTGTGATGAGGTGTCTCCTTGGTCATCCTGGGTCTCTCTAGAGTATGCAGATTTCCCTTTTTGGTCTGCCAGACCACAGGCCTCTTTTTCTTTTGTTTACAGGTGCACTCAATGTGTCCCTTTTTGCCACAGTGTCAACACACCAGATCCTTACACCAGCATTCTGATGCACAGTGACCCGGCTTACCACAGCGGTAACATTCTTGACTGCCCAGTTTTGTGGGTAGGTTCTTGTGACATCTTATGCACCTTAGGGGATGCACCGATATATTGCGCCTCCTTTGTTCCCAGTTCCATACAGACCGCAATGTCAACAGCCTTCTGTAAGGTAAGCTGAGCCTCTGTCAATAGGCGCTTCCATATGGCTTCACTGTGCAGGCCACACGCTAACCTGTCATGTAGGGCATCATTTAATATCTCCTTAAATTCACAGTCCTGCAAGCTTTCTGAAAATTGCTACAAATTGTACAACTGTTTCATCTTCTTTCTGGTCTCTTTTTGTGGAACCTATATCTTTTAGCAATTACCAGTGGTTTTTGAGAAAAATGGGACCCCAGGATTTCCACAATGTCACTGTAAGATTTAGTCTCTGGCTTAACAGGGTGTAATAAGCTGCGTAGCAGGGAGTAGGTCTTAGCCCCTACAACACTTAAGAATATTGGCACCTTCTTCTCTTCTGTAATGTCATTTACAATAACAAAAAGCTCAAAATGCTCAGTATGTACATGCCATTGCACTATAGTCTCCTAAAAAGGTTCCAGTGGCCCTGTAAATGTAGCCATGATTTTAGTTTCAGTTTGCACAGTTAGTACAAACAAGCCAGTTCTCACCCCCTTCCAGAAGCAAAAAGGTTTTTTTGTTTGGTTGTTTTTTTTTTTTGTACCTTAACTTCTACTTCCTTCTGTTGCTGGGGGAGCACAGATATTCCACCCTCATTGCCATGTTGTTACGTCCATAGGTTTTAGGAAGAAATCACTGGAGACACAGAGAGCTGTAAACCTTGAAGCAGCCATTTATTGCCACACCCTGAACTAACCAAAAACCAGCCAAAACTGGCTGGGCTATCCCCTAATAATCTAACTCAGTTGCCATAGCAACACAAGATGCTATTACCACGACAACCAAATACACAACAGACCCCAGATATGATAACGCTAGGAGAGAGGTGGCTGAGATAGATGGGATATCCATGGATGAGAAGGTCTGGGGACCGGGACCTTACTTTATAGTGAAGAAAGATCTCCTGTACCAGGTTGTGCAAATGCAGGAGCAAGAGATACAGCAACTTCTGGTGCCATGAAAGCCTCAAAAAGCCATATTGAGCCTCGCCCACAGTGACCTGTTTGGAGGACACCTAGGGGTAGAGAAAACCCAGGCACAGATCCTGCGGAGGTTCTTCTGGCCAGGAGTACACAAAGATGTCCAACAGAACTGCAACTTCTGTCCGGAGTGTCATTTGCATAGCCCTCGCCCACACTTGAGGGCCCCTTTGATACCTCTTCCAATAATAGAAGTACCTTTTGAATGAATAAGGGAAGAAAACTACTAGAGCCTCCCCTGTGATAGTGCTTGGGGTGTGCTATAGACCGCTGGGATCTAATTTGGATATGGATAGAGCCCTCTTTAATGTTTTTAATGAAGTAAATACTAATGGAAACTGCATGATCATGGGAGACTTTAACTTCCCAGATATAGACTGGAGGACGAGTGCTAGTAATAACAACAGGGCTCAGATTTTCCTAGATGCGATAGCAGATGGATTCTTTCATCAAGTAGTTGCTGAACTGACAAGAGGGGATGCCATTTTATATTTGGTTTTGGTGAGTAGTGAGGACCTCTTGGAAGAAATGGTTGTAGGGGAGAACCTTGGTTCAAGTAATCATGAGCTAATTCAGTTCAAACTGAATGGAAGGATAAACAAAAATAAATCTGCGACTAGGGTTTTTGATTTAAAAAGGGCTGACTTTCGAAAATTAAGGAAAATAGTTAGGGAAGTGGATTGGACTGAAGAACTTATGGATCTAAAGACAGAGGAGGCCTGGGATTACTTTAAGTCAAAGCTGCAGAAGCTATCAGAAGCCTGCATCCCAAGAAAGGGGGAAAAAATCATAGACAGGAGTTGTAGACCAAGCTGGATGAGCAAGCATCTCAGAGAGGTGATTAAGAAAAAGCAGAAAGCATACAGGGAGTGAAAGATGGGAGGGATCAGCAAGGAAAGCTACCTTACTGAGGTCAGAACATGTAGGGATAAAGTGAGAAAGGCTAAAAGTCAAGTAGAGTTGGACCTTGCAAAGGGAATTAAAACCAGCTGTGAAAGGTTCTATAGCCATATAAATAAGAAGAAAACAAAGAAAGAAGAAGTGGGACTGCTAAACACCGAGGATGGAATGGAGGTCAAGGATAATCTAGGCATGGCCCAATATCTAAACAAATACTTTGCCTCAATCTTTAATGAGGCTAATGAGGATCTCAGGGATAATGGTAGCATGACAAATGGGAATAAGGATATGGAAGCAGATATTACCATATCTGAGGTAGAAACAAAACTCGAACAGCTTAATGGGACTAAATCAGGCAGCCCAGATAATCTTCATCCAAGAATATTAAAGGAATTGACACATGAAATTGCAAGCCCATTAGCAAGAATTTTTAATGAATCTGTAAACTAACATAGTTTTAATGAACTAACATAGTTCCTATTTTTAAGAAAGGTAAAAAAAAAGTGATCCAGGTAACTACAGGCCTGTTAGTTTAACATTTGTAGTGTGCAAGGTCTTGGAAAAATTTTTGAAGGAGAAAGTAGTTAAGGATATTGAGGTCAATGGTAAATGGGACAAAATACAACATGGTTTTACAAAAGGTAGATCATGCCAAACCAATCTGATCTCCTTCTTTGAGAAAGTAACAGATTTTTTAGACAATGGAAATGCAGTGGATCTAATTTACCTAGATTTCAGTAAGGTGTTTGATATGGTGCCAAATGGGGAATTATTAGTTAAATTGGAAAAGATGGGGATCAATATGAAAATTGAAAGGTGGATAAGGAATTGGTTAAAGGGGAGACTACAGAGGGTCAGACTGAAAGGTGAACTGTCAGGCTGGAGGGAGGTTACCAGTGGAGTTTCTCAGGAATCAGTTTTGGGATCAATCTTATTTAATCTTTTTATTACTGACCTCGGCACAAAAGGTGGGAGTATGCTAATAAAGTTTGTGGATGATACAGAGCTGGGAGGTATTGCCAATTTAGAGACGGACCGGGATATCCTACAGGAGGATCTGGATGACCTTGTAAACTGGAGTAATAGTAATAGGATGAAATTTAATAGTGAGAAATGTAAGGTCATGGATTTAGGGATTAATAACAAGAATTTTAGTTATAAGCTGGGGACGCATCAATTAGAAGTAATGGAGGAGGAGAAGGACCTCGGAGTATTGATTGACCACAGGATGACTATGAGCCGCCAATGTGACATCGCCGTCAATAAAGCTAATGTGGTCTTGGGAAGGAATTTTCCTCCAGGGCAGACTGGAAGAGGCCCTGGGGGTTTTTCACCTTCCTCTGCAGCATGGGGCATGGGTCTCTTGCTGGATGATTCTCTGCACCTTGAAGTCTTTAAACCATGATTTGATGACTTCAATAGCTCAGACATAGGTGAGAGGTTTATTGCAGGAGTGGGTGGGTGAGATTCTGTGGCCTGAATTGTGCAGGAGGTCAGCCTAGATGATCATAATGGTCCCTTCTGACCTTAATATCTATGAACGAATAGTCATGGATCTGGTGGGGCCCCTAGAGAAGACAGGTCTGGGCCACCAGCATGTGCTTGTGGTCCTGGACCATGCAACCCGGTACCCGTCCCTCTATGCAACACGGCTTCCAAGACAATAGCTAAGGAGCCAGTACAGATCTTTGCCAGGGTTGGGCTACCGAAGGAGATATTGGCTGATCAATGGACACCTTTCATGTCCAAGCTGATGAAATATCTCTGTTCGTTGCGCCACATACAAGCCCTACAGACTTCTGTATACCACCCGCAAACTGACGGCCTTATGGAAAGGTTCACTAGGACTCTCAAGGCCATGATCAGGAAAGTGGTGAGCCGGGATGGGAAAGATTGGGATACCTTATTGCCTTATATCATGTTTGCCCCGCAAGTCTCTCTGTTTGAACTACTATACTGGCGCCACCCCTGGGGCATATTGGATATAGCCAGAGAAGCCTGGGAAGAGGATTAAATCCCGGAAGGAACATAGTCGAGCATATACTGAAGATGGGAGATCATATAGCCCCAGTTACGCCCATTGTACGGGAACACTTGAAGAAAGCACAGGAGACCCAATGAACCCATTACAACCATCAAGCAAAGGTTCAACAGTTCCAACCGGGGAATCGGGTGATGGTACTGGTGCCAACAGCAGACAGTAAACTTTTGGCCCAGTGGCAGGGACCCCATGAAGTGGTCGAAGCCGTGGGGGAGGTGAACTATAAGGTGCGGCAGCCAGGCCCCTGGAAACCGGAGCAAATTTCCCACATCAATCTTCTAAAACTGTGGCACAACTGAGAGGCATGCTTAGTCACCCAGGAGACCCTTCCCCAAGAGGATATCACCCAGGTTAATGCCTAACCAAAAGACCGAGGCAGCCAACATGATCAACCGCAACCGAGATGTGTTCTCTACGAAAGCAGGGCGGACAACTGAGACCTATCACCATATCCGCATGATCCCTGGAGCCAAGATAACATTCAGACCCTACCCAGCAACCAAAAGAGAAGAGATCAAGGTCGAAGTGAAGAAGACGTTAGAATTAGGGGTCATTGAAGAATCTCAGTCAGTGGTCCAGTCCAATCATACTAGTGCCCAAACCTGATGGTACCACAAGATTCTGCAATGACTTTCGCCGACTGAATATCCCAGTTTGATGAATACCCCATACCACGCATTGATTGATCGACTGGTTGACCAACTGTGTAGTGTCCGATTCCTGACTAACCTGAGTTTGACAAAAGGAAATTGGCAGATTCCGCTGACCAAAGAAGCTAAAGAGAAGACAGCTTTCTGGAGGGGCTATTCCAGTACACCAGTCTCCCTTTCGGGTTACATGGGGCCCCGGCCACCTTCCAGCACCTCATGGATAAACTGCTGTGCCCCCATATTAGTTATGCAGCTACCTACCTAGATGATGTAATCATCTACACACAAGACTGGGGAACCCACTTGGAGAAAGTTGAGGCAGTACTGCGCACCTTAAAGCAGGCTGGCCTCACCGCTAATCCCGCTAAATGTGCCATAGGGCTAGTAGAGCCTAAGTAACTGGGGTATATTGTAGGAAGGGGCATAGTGAAATCCCAAATGAATAAGCTAGTGGTGATTCAAAACTGGCCGCGGCCAACCCGGAAGAAGTAGGTCTGCACGTTCCTAGGCATAGTAGGGTATTACCGATGTTTTATTCCCCATTTTGCCACTAGGGCAAGTCCCCTAATGGACCTGGTAAAGGCCCGAGGTCCAGACAGTGAAGTGGACTGACGCAGCAGAGAAGGCGTTCACAGACTTTCAGACAACCCTCCGTAATGAGCCCGTACTCGTAGCTCCAGACTTTAACAAGGAATTTATTTTACAAACAGACATGTCCAAGATGGGGTTGGGGACTGTTCTGTCACAAATGGCGGGAGAAGGGGAACACCCGATCCTCTACCTAAGCAGAAAGCTTCTCCCAAAAGAACAGAAATACGCAGTAGTCAAGAGAGAATGCCTTGCTGTCAAATGGGTCATGGAGACACTGCAATATTACCTCTTAGGCTGGCGATTTACTCCTGTGATGGACCATGCACCCCCCACCCCCCAGTGGATGCAGCAAAATAAGGAAAAGAACAAAAGGGTCACCAGGTGGTTCTTATCCCTCAAACCATTCCAGTTCCAGATAAGGCATGGGTTGGATGCCAACAAGCAATGCTGATGGTCTGTCATGAGCATACTGCCTGGCATCCCAAATTGCCCAACTCCATGGTGTTGAGCAGAGGTTGGGAGATATGTGATGGGGCAAGGCCACATGCTTATAGGAAAGTAGTGAGAAACAGGTATATTAGCCCCAGGCTAAACAAATCCCTGTTACCATGGTAACCAAATGACAGTTGGTCCAGGTCAATTAAGACACCTGGGGCCAATTAAGAGCCTCCTAGAAAGCAGTGGAGACAGCTAGGTTCATTGGGACACCTGAAGCCAATCAAGGGTTGGCTGGAACTAGTTAAAAGCCTCCCAGTTAGTCAGTTAGGGGTGTGTGTGTCAGGAGCTGAAGGGGGAAGCTGCACTGCTGGAGAAACTGGGGAGTACAACTCCCTATCAGACACAAGGAAGGAGGCCCTGAGGTAAGGGTGAAGTAGATGTTGGGAAAATGGGGGCTGCTGTGGGGAAGTGGCCCAGGGAATTGTACTGTTCCTGTTTCAAAAATCAGCTACCAATACCTGCTACTATTAGGGTCCCTGGGCTAAAGCCCGGAGTAGAGGGAGGGCCTAGGCTCCCCCTCCCCTCCCCCACTCTCCCTGATTAATCATAGAGACTGTGAGACAACAGAGACTGTGTAAGGGAGGGTTGCTTCTTCCCACCGCCCTTGCTGGCTTATGATGAAAAGGGCTCAGAAGGATGTGACCCTTGCCTCTAGAGAGAGAAGGGCTACGTGGTGGGGCAGGGGTCAGACTGAGCCTCTGAGGCTAGCATAATCCGCCTGGAAGCACAGGACCCACTGAGACAAGGTCGGAGCTTTGTCACGTACTATATTTAATATCCAATTTTAGTCATTTCCTTTTAGGAAAATAAGGGTCCCCTCTTCTCCATGGAATGGAGATAGCCCTCCATTTCTCTGATAAAAACTAAAGCTTACTTTGGCAAATGGAATACAAGTGCCAAACTTCCCAGAAAATACTAGTATATGAGGCCCCGGTCCACTAAAGCATTTAAGCATGTGCTTAATTTTAAGCATGAGTAGTGCCACTGACATCAAACAAGCCACATAGATTTCAAGTAATAATAATATTTCTGGATGTGAGCCATTCAGTAGTAGCAGCAATATTGGTGACACTGTCCCAGGCTGAAACTCTTCCTATTAGTTCTGGCCCAGCTGAATGCTGAAAATATCCTGAGATGTAAAAAAGAGGGTTTCCCTGAGGATAGGACTTTTATCAAACAACTAAATGATAGTTACTAAAGCTGTGGTTCTAAAGCCAAATATGTACTTTAGTTGCTATCTATACAGTTTTAGAATAAAAACATTGCAGAGATATATAAACTGATGTCTTCAACCTTTGTTGTGGTTGTCTTTGAATATGCTCTCCTAGCTCTTTTATTTCCCTTGTATTGTGGGTATATCTGCTTTCACATAAACATCGCCTATTGTGGTAGTTTTCAGAGTAACAGCCGTGTTAGTCTGTATTCGCAAGAAGAAAAGGAGTACTTGTGGCACCTTAGAGACTAACCAATTTATTTGAGCATGAGCTTTCGTGAGCTACAGCTAGCTCACGAAAGCTCATGCTCAAATAAATTGGTTAGTCTCTAAGGTGCCACAAGTGCTCCTTTTCTTATTGTGATAGTGTCTCTCTGCTTTCCCTGGAAATATGGGCTTATGTATTTCCTCAAAGCACAAAACATTGTAATAAAAGCAAACCCCACACCTGACAAGGTGTGTGCTGAAACTAGATCCCTTTGGTCTACTGTTGGGCACAGGATGACCTTGTTATTTTGGCTGCCTGAGGACTCCAGTCTGACTGCAGCACTACAGACGTAGAGCCATAATTGTGATTTAGCATTTCAACACCAAGCATAATCCACAGGCCTGCACTTGGCATCCAGGCTTCCTATACAATGCATGGGAAGAATCAGGTGCTAAGAATAGGCTTTGCAAAAGCAGCATGATGAACAAGGAGCCACTGATGCTAACCAATAGGAAATGCCAAGGAGTGGGGAGTGGCCTAAGCCCACCCCTCAAAGGCAATTAGGCATCTCTCACCACTTGTGAATTCACAGCTGTGAATCTTTTCCTGGAATTAGGTGCTAAAACTGTTTCTCACACAAAACTGAGGAGAAGATGCTGCTGCCCTACCTTGTAACTTTTTGCCCTGTTGGCCAAGTACTCACCCCTGATGTAGAAGACTTGGGTTCAGTTTTCACATATATCCCCATCTGATATGGCACAGGGAGTTGAACCCAAATCTTTTACCTTTCATAAGCATGCCCCTAACCCCTAAGATAGTTTTTTTTTTCTCTCTCTCAACCTTGCCTGTTGATCCCATTCCACTTTTATATTAAATAATTAAACAGTCATTGCACTGAGACATTGAAAATGACTCTGTGGTCCAGTGGTTAGGGGAACATAAGAACAGCCATACTGGGTCAGACCAATGGTCCATCTAGTCCAGGATCTTGTCTTCCAACACTGGCCAAGACCAGGTTCTGCAGAGGGAATGAACAGAACAGGTAATCATCTAGTAACCCATCCCTTGTAGCCTATTCCCAGCTTCTGGCAAACCGAGAGTAGGGACACTTCAGAGCACGGTTTTGCATCTGTGCCCATCCTGGCTAATAGCCATTGATGGCCCTATCCTCCATGAGTTTATCTAGTTCCTCTTTGAACCCTGTTATAACCTTATTCTTCACAACATCTTCTGGCAAAGAGTTCCACAGGCTGACTGTGCATTGTGTGAAGAAATACTTCCTGTTTGTTTGTTTTTAAACCTGCTGCCTATTAATTTCATTTGATGATCCCTAGTTCTTGTGTTATGAGGAGGAGTAAAGAACACTTCATTATTTACTTACTCCACACCAGTCATGATTGTGTAGACCTCTATCATATCCCCCCTTAGTTATTTCTTTTCCAAGCTGAAAAGTCCCAGTTTTACTAATCTCTCCTCATATGGAATCTATTCCATTTCCCTAATCTTTTTTATTGCCCCTTTCTGTACCTCTTCCAATTCCAATTTTTTTTTTGAGATGGGATGACCAGATCTTCATCCGTATTCAAGATGTGGGTATACCATAGATTTATATAGAACCAATATGATATTTTCTATTTTATCTACCTCTTTCCTAATGATTCCCCACACTCCATTAGCTTTATTGACTGCCGCTGCACATTGAGTGGATGTTGAAAACTATCCACAATGACTCCAAGATCTTTCTTGAGTGGTAACAGCTAATTTAGACCCCATCATTTTATGTGTAAGTGGGATTATGTTTTCCAATGTGCATTACTTTGCATTTATCAATATTCAATTCCATCTGCCATCTTGTTGCCCAATCACCCAGTTTTCGGAGACTCTTTCATATGTAGGAGTCCCAAGTTCAAGTCCCTGTTCTAATGAATTTTTAAATTAGTTATGCAGACAAAGTGGAACAGCTACAATTGGAGACTTGAGAAAGACATATGCTTGAATAACCGATTGCCTAGTAGTTAGTGAATAACCTGCATGATCTGAATTCAAGTCCCTGCTCAGCATCAGGCTATTCGCTTAGGTCTTTACCTACGTGTGTGTGGGCGTGCTGTAGGGTATAATGGCACCATCACCTAGTGGTGTGTATTTTATGAGAAAGAGCTAACCTGACTTAGGTGCTTAACTCCAGGAAATAGTTCACAATTGTGTATCCTGAGTGGAGAAAAGTGCTCAGCTACCACTGAGGCTTAGATGACAGCCTTGTCCTTGGCATTCCCTACTATCTGATTTAGGTGCCTTCTTGCTCAACCTACTGACTTTTGTGAATCCCAGTCTAAGGGTACATATACATTTGAGCTGTGAGGTGTGGTGCCCAGATCCCATGTATGTACCCACACTAACTCAACCCAATCTAGCACCTAGGGTAGCCAATGGTGCTGCAGCACCAGCAATAGCTTGGGCTCGCCACCCAGGTAGGTACCTGAGGATCTGGTGGGGTTGTACTCACAGAAGCTAGGCCAAGCTGGTGCCTGTGCGGTGCTATCTTGAGCACAGCTAGGGCAGGTATTTCTATGCAAACGGGGAATCGCACATCTGAGCTCAAACATAGATGTACCCTAGGGTGACTGACTCTTCCCGTGCATTGAATAGGGAGCCTGAGTGACTAAATTTGGATTGTGGATTCCACTAGGAGAATCAGTAACATAAGTGCTACAGGCAGTCTTGCAATAATGTGAAAAATGTTCACATAATTTTGGGGAAAATACATGCACAGTTTTTTCAGCTTTTATAGTGTACGTGTGCTTATTTGTGTATGCCACAGGTCCAGAATTTGATCCATTCCCTACATATAGCATCCCCTCAATATTCACTTTATCTTCATTTATTTGTCTGTGTGGATTCTGATAATGATTCATCTCTGTCACAGCACTAGTCTAATTTCCAGTTTATTGCATACAGTGGAAAATAGGAATAGAGAATTTATTCACACACTGCCAAATGTATGTATCATGTTGCTTTTCAAATTAGCTGCAGGCTTTCATCTTTTTCTCCATTTTTCTACAAATCCTAAGATTCCTTCCTGCTTTACTTCAGATGATGATGTTAATAAAAAACCCAAACAAGTCCAAATAACAGACTTTTTAAGAAGAGTGGTAAATGAAACATACAAATCTTTAATTTTAAAAAGGAAAAATAATTAAGACTATGAGTTTAAACTTTAACCAGACAAGTCAATGTTTTCTGTACAACTGTGCTAGATGAGAGGATCATTTTTTGGTCGCATGGACTAAAACATCTGGAAGAATGACCACCAACAGCTAACAATGGTTTAATTTTAATGGTTTAATTTTAAACCATTGTGACCAACCATAAAAAAGAGTACGTGTATCCATTCAGTCAATCAATTTAAGCTAAAATACTGACAAAGGACATAATGTCTGAACATTACAAATAACTGGTCAATGGATTTTGATCCTCAGATCTGAGTTAAAATTATCTGCTTGATGCTTCTTTTTATTTATCCTGAAGTACCTGTCAAAGAAAGAACAAACACTAGAAAATCAGTGTAGTACACATCAATTTTTTTAAACAAATATTACATGCAAATCCCCTATGGATTGCACAGGAACAGAATATTTATTTCAACAGAATGGCATAAAACTCATACTGGATGGCTTTAACCTTTTTTGGAAAGTAAATGGGAACAAACTCCATCAAATATTATTGCAGTTATTCCTGAACAGCAGTGGTTCAACTACTTTTCATATTAAAAACAATTACTTTCTTTGAATTGAAACTTAAAAGTAGCACAGAAAACCATACATTGATTTAATACATATTACTGTAGTTTATCAGGTTTCAGAGTAACAGCCGTGTTAGTCTGTATTCGCAAAAAGAAAAGGAGTACTTGTGGCACCTTAGAGACTAACCAATTTATTTGAGCATGAGCTTTTGTGAGCTACAGCTGTAGCTCACGAAAGCTCATGCTCAAATAAATTGGTTAGTCTCTAAGGTGCCACAAGTACTCCTTTTCTTTTTGTAGTTTATCAGTATCCATGGTGTAGTTATTAGCAAATGATGGAATTTTTGGAACAGGGATCTTGAACCTGTTTAGTTCCATGACTACTTATCAGCTGCTTCCAGCCAGCCTTCTTCATATGTATGCATGAATTATTTGCTTCTGTTCCCATAATTCTATAAAGGAGGTGTCATTTCTCACACCAGTTTACAAAAGGTGATGTGGGAATTGCCACAATGATATAGTTATCCTAATATGGGAAGAAGATCAGCAATTATGATTCTTCTTTATCAGAAGACAGGAGAACTAGAATGATGTAAGACAAAATAGATTTTTCCATCAATAGTACTGATAGTATTGTTGTAGTGGAGATAGAGTAGCTTGCAGTAAGCAGGCCTGATCTATGACCAGTCACAGACCTCAGTGAATCTGATGGGAATGAAACTCATCTTTCATTCAGGCTAAATGAGGAAGCAGTTACATACCCCTTTGTCTAGTGATAGCTGACACAATGGAAACCACTGCCCATGGACTAGACCATACGCAAGGTCTGGGAAAAAGCTAGAGCAATTCTGGTTGAGTAGTTTCTCTAGGGATTGACAATAGGAGGGCTGGGGATTAAATGAGGGATGAAGAAAGGGAGTGTGCGCTCGCACGTGTGTATGTGTGAGTGTGCCAGAAAGCTATGGAGAGACAGCAATACAAGTTCTGGTAGCATGGCCCTGACAGAAAAGATCTTTTTGGTCAGATTGGTGAATGTACAGGTAGGCTTGGAATTGTGAGCAAGGAAACTACCTCCTGTTGTCTGAGCCAACAGTTCAGAGAAACAGGACTTTGTGTCCATTCTTTGTAAATAACAAGGGCTGTGTCATGGAACTACTTGACACTACACCGATTTCTTCCTCCAAACATAAAAAAAGTGGAAGACCCTGAATATTGGCGAAAGGCTTAGGCTAAAAAGCGAAAAGTCAAAGATGGCCAAAAGGAATTAAAATAGCGCACAAACAGGAGCGAGAGACTTTGCAAAAGGTATTGAATCAACAGTGGGAGGCTTACCAGAAAGGACTGAGAGATGACATGCAGTCTAAGGCCAGGCCTACACTAGTAGTTATGTTGGTAAAATTTTGTCACTCAGGGGTGTGAAAAAATACCCGCTGAGCAACATAACTTTTGCTGTTATAAGCGCACACATGCACAGCGCAATGCCAATGAGAGATCTCATTGAGCTAGTTTTATGTGGACAGGAGAGCTCTCTTCCACCTGCATAACAAGGCTACACAAGCCCTCTGACACCGGCACAGCTGTGTTGGTACAACTGTGCCGCTGTCAGCTTGTAAGTATAGACATGGCCTAAATCTTTCTTCAGGCAGCAGCTACAAAGTATCTGGGCAGACTGAGAAGGCCAGCTGCAACACTCCCACTCTGGACCGGCAAGGCAGATAAATGAGGTGACAAGCAAACTGACTCCCATGGATCAGAAAGTTTCCTAGGAACTAGAGGAGATTAGGGGAGCTTTGCCTAACATGTAACCTGTTCACAGTGCTTGCTGAAGCAAGGATTTAGGAGCTAAAAATCAGCTTCAGAGGGATATCAAAGGAGTGCAGACCACAATGGAAGTGAGGAACTGGGTCAGCCAGAGAAGTTGGGTAAGCCTCGACATTTGCAAAGTTTTTCTGTCTTGTCTGTAACCCACAGAAGCCCAGATGGCAGAGGGTGATTGTCCCAAGTCAAGTAGTAGTGTGGTCACTTTGCTTGCAAGCTGCATCTCTTTACCTCCATTTGTCATGTCTATTTAGATTGCAAGAGGTCTGGGTCAGGATCCATGCTTTCCCATGAGTTTATATGGTATCATCACAATAGTGCCACTCTGCCATACATTTTTGTATTTTTAAACCCTAGAATTCCTCAGTAAAAATTAAGCCATCTTTTAGTCAGATGATTCACCAGTACTGTAGTTTAATTGGAGATTACTTACCTCTTTTCTTACATTTAGGATATGCTAATTTCCCCTCCATACACTCTACTCTAAATGCAGAAGATGTTGGATCCCTCATATATTCCCTTTTACAGACAAATTCAATAAAATCTCCACTTTCTGAATACAATTTAGTGGTCTCCCTCCATTTCAGCTCAAGATTGTTTTTTTCCATCTCTTCTGGGGATGCTGTACATGGCTCTGGAAAAATAAAAATGTAATGTCATTACGTACATGTGGGTCTATTATTGGAAATTTGATTCACTAACTGTATTGACACTGACCCTGTCCCCAAAAGCTTTACATAGTTAAATAAAACAGGGAAATATTTTCAGACAAGATTTGAAAAGTAAAGGAGAGATGGTATGGCTGAGAGAACACAAAGGAACTCTAGAGAAGGAGGCTTTCACACCAAACAGTGTGATATTGTGGGAAGGGACAGAGAGGAGACAGGGGCTAGATGAACAGAGAGAGAGAAGATTTGATTCCTTTTTACAATGTGGCCCCTTTGTGCCACTCAGCTAATTCAAATGGGCCACAACCTAACCATACCTGGCCAACAGAATACTCTTCACGTGGAAGGATGCTCTTTGCTGGCATAAAGCTAGCAAATCAGGCTCCCCATTGTCATCCCCCATCCCTTTTGTATAGGTGACATGGCAGGAGAGAAAGGGGACATGTCAAGTGATTCCCGATGTGTGAAGTCAGGTCCAGGACAAACCAGCCAACAAGATAAGTTCACCATAATTTAGGAACTACACAGAAGCAGTTGCACAGCTTTGGAATACTGCACCACAATATACTCCAGCCATTCTCTCATGAGGGCATGTCTACACTTACCAGTAGATCGACACTGCTGCAATCAATGCAACGAGTGTAGATTTAGGGGGTCTGATGAAGACACGCTAAATTGATGGGAGAGTGCACTCCCATCATTTTGTGTACTCCACCTCCCTGAGAAGCATAAGGGAAGTCGACGGGAGATGCTCTCCCGTCAACACAACACAGTGTAGCCACCACTGTAAGTGGATCTAACTACATCAATTTTAGTTACTGAAGTTGTGTAAGTTAGATCGATTTACCGTGATAGTGTAGACCAGGCTCACTCTGAGCATATGGAGGTTAGAAAGACACAGGTGTAGAGCAGACTACATTAGTTTTATGCTCTTAGAGCACCCTCTAGGCAAAAGCGGAATCCGCTGCTGCTCATGCCATCATCATGTCTACTCCTGGCACTAAAGAGCAATGACCAATATTCCTCATGCCATTCCGTAAATTACTGAATTGCAGTTCATAGCATCTACTCTAATTGAAAGCTTTTCAACTAAAAATATATTTGACTACATCTTTTCATTTACAGTAAACATTGGTTTATTGTAGTGGGTTTTTACAGCTTTTAACTGAGATATTATTTTGGGGGTACATTCTAAATACTTATAATGGCATGGCTGTTCACCATTTCCAGATCTTTTAAAAAAAAATCTGCAGTGATATCCCTAAAAAGAAGGAGAGTCTTCCCCTAACATATTCCTGTCTAAACCAGGAGTAACTCCATTCAGACTGATGGAATTAATGTGGTGTTACGCCAGTACATGTGACATCAGAATTGGGCTCATAATATGAAAAATATATACTCATCACAGTTCTTTTTCATATATTAGATTTCTGTACCTACCTAAGCAAACTGGTGGATCTGTCCATTGGCCAAACTCACAGCGAACAAATTGAAGTCCCCTCATTCTGTGTAAACTTTTGCATCTATAATCCACGGTTGAACCTGATTCATACACTGGCTGTGCAAAGGCAATGGTGTCTCCATTATCAATAACAGGTGGGGGCCCACACTTTCCAGCAGCCTCTAAAAGTAAGTATAGAAATAGAGAATATTTGCATCAGCAATTATTTACAGTAAATGCTGTAAGATCACAAACATTACACAACACCGCTATCAATATACTCTGGCAGAACTGGAAAAATCCCAAGGGAAATGTGAAAAAAGAATGAGCCTGATATTGGAACTGAACACAAAAGACTGAAAGTTTTAGCTTTATAGTTGAAGCAGCATGATATTTGTTTATTAACAACTAACACTATGGAACTGATGACAAAATAGGTAACTAGCTACTCCAGCTTTGTGAAGACCCAATTCCAGGTTGCTTTTCAAGCAGAGAATGTAGGTTAGTTTGAGATCTTTTGGGTCAATCATCTCTGCCCTACTAATCCCACCATTCTGCCTTAAACACTGACTAGCAGGGAAATGGAAAGTGAGAGGCTTTGGCCCAACTCCTCTCCTCCTCAGGCTCATGTGGACCAATCAACCTGCTTTTTATCACTGAGGAGTGCATCCATGTACAGTACCTACTCTCTCCATGACCATATTACCATGTAGAGTGTTGGATGCACCCAACACTTGTCTCAGACTATTGTGAATTATGACATTACCATAGTATCTAAATATTGATAGAAGAGCGAGATTGAGGATAAAATAATGATAAGAGGATGCACGCTAAATAGAAGTTGGGATAATACACACCAAAGGAGTGGAATATGAAACGCAGAATAACACTAGAGAGATAAATGGGTGTGAATAGTACAAAAAATGAGGGGAGAAAGGAAAGAATGAATCTGAGGACAGGAAAGCCTCTTGATGTCCCTATAATTGATGAACTCATAAATGTAGCTAAGCTTTGCCCTTTGGAAAGGTCCCTCAGTGAGGTGGATTTTAAAAGTAATTAATAGAGAAGCCAAACTCATAATCTGAAATGTACTTTCAAATGCCAGCTGCCATTTCCTCTCTCTGTTTCTCTTCTCATAGAAAGGGACTAGGATAAACAAGGTAAAATTTTGAAAACGCTAAGGCTACAAATTAACATGGGTAGTAAAAAAGCTTTACTTGTACTGATCTTATAATTTGACAGGTTTCCCTGAGCCCTTTTTTGCTTTATGACCTGCTTCTTTTGCCTTATGTCTCATCCCTAGATCTCATTTTTAGAATTGTGCATTTCTGGCACTGGTGGCCATTTTGAAAGAAAGTTTTGCCTTTCTATTTAATTTACTCTTATTAGATGCATTAGAATTAAAGAAATATGTTTCTTGCCCTTTCCTCATTTTGGCAAGAAAACATTTTATCTATTTAGTGCAATTCTAAATAAAGTCTAGTAAAAAAGTATGCAAAGTTTTAACAGAAAAATAGAGAGGCTAACATGCATCTCGAGAGAAAAATGAGTTTTACAGAAATCTTAGTAATGGCCAAATAAAGAAGTGTTAAGACACAGGTGAACATGAATATTCCTCACTCTTAGAGGAAAATATTTTTAATAGTACATTTCTATAGAAGAATATATAGAGAATTATTTTTACAAAAAAAATGTATGCAGTTAGTACAATTCTAAATAAAGTTGATTATACAATTCCACAAAGAATTATTGATGAATGATTAAATTAAGTAATGACTATTTAGAAATGCACTAACTGCATAAAAAGAATATATTCTACTAAAAGTACAGCATTCTATATATGTATTAACACTTCTCCTTTATGCCTCTATCATTAAGACTTTGTATAATTATTTAATGACTATTTAAAATACAGTAAATGCATAAGAATATTTTCAGCTAAAACTCTGATTTTATATATATTAACATTCCTCCCTTATTCCTCTGACCTTAAGGCTTTATTTAGAAATGTACTATCTGCATAAAAAATATTTTTGCTAAAATGAAATTAGGGCTGTCAATCACTGTTAACTCACACAAACAACTCAAAACAGATTAACTCAATTAAAAAAATTAATAGTGATTATTCGCAGATTCAATTGCCCCATTAAGCAATAATAGAATACCAATTTAAATGTATTATAAATATTTTGGATTTTTTTCTACATTTTCAAATATATTGATTTCAATTACAACACAGAATACAAAGTGTATGGTGATCACTTTATATTTTTATTATAAATATTTGCACTGTAAAAAGATAAACAAAAGAAATAGTATTTTTCAATTCACCTCATACAAGTACTGTAGTGCAATCTCTATCATGAACGTGCAACTTACAAATATAGATTTTTTTTGTTACATAACTGCACTCAAAAACAAAATAATGTAAAACTTTAGAGCCTACAAGTCCACTCAGTCCTACTTCTTATTCAGCCAATCGCTAAGACAAACAAGTTTGTTTACGTTTACGGGAGATAATGCTGCCTGCTTTTTATTTACAATGCCACCTGAAAGTGAGAAAAGGCATTCACATAGCACTGTTGTAGCTGGCATTGGAAGTTATTTACATGCCAGAAATGCTAAACTTTCATAGGCCCCTTCATGCTTCAACCACCATTCTAGAGGGCTGCTATTAAAACTAGGATTAATTGTGATGTTTTTAGTTTTGTGATTAATCGTGATTAATTTTTTCATTGTTTGACAGCCTTAGAAATAACGCATGTTAACATATATGTATTTCACAATTTTTTCTGCCATTACTACATTACATTGCCCTGAGGCTGAAGCAGAAAATGTGACAGAAGTTTCTGAAAGTCACGGATTCCATGACTTCTGTGATCTCCATGTCATAATCTTAGCCTTAGTCATAGTACCAATCAATGTAAACAATTGTTGCCGATTAGTATCTAGTTAGTTTTTAGAATCACAGTTTTGGCTTTCAGAAAAAGGTGCTGTTACTCTGCAGATTTTTTTTTAATATTCATATTCACCCAGACAGCCAATGAAATCCTGGTATGTCAAAAAAAATGAACCAGTAGAGTGACATCACTTTTTTTCTGGAAGCTTAATGATATGTGGTGTTATCCTGGTCCTACTGAAGTCAAACAAAGTTTTTTCCACTGACTTCAATGGAGTGGGCATTTCACTAATTGTCTCTTGTGTATTGTCTAGCTCATCTGGAAGTGGTAGTGAAACTGTGGTCCTAGAAAATACAAAAAAGAGCACCATCATGCAACCTTATTCACATTATGTTGTGGGTCAAATCCTGAAGGCCTAACATCAGACTAGTGAAATGCTGACAGACCCCGGTCATCGGCTGGCAGGATCAAACCTGGGACCTCAGGAGCTAAATGCATGAGCCTCTATGGCATGAGGTAAAAGCCATATGGCTCTTAGCTAAGGCTGTAGCAGACTCATTAATCTCTAAGTGGTCCCTGTGCCATGAGAGGGAAAGAGCACCACACCCAGGAGGTGTGTGGGTTTCACTAGGTACACTGAAGTCAATGTTAACTACTCAACATGAGTAGGGGTGGCAAAATTTGGCCCTCAGCCTTTACTCAGAAGTTACTCAGGCCAAACTCCCGTTGAAATCCACTGAGGATTTGCTTGAATAAGGAGCTGAGGGCCAGAGCCTATGTGAGAATTTTATCATTAACGCTCCACATGACCATTGCCAAGAACATCACAGACTAGAAATAGATTTGCTTTCTGGCTTTCGAGTGAGCATAAAATTGTGCATTAAAAGAAGAGATACAGGAAAGCAAACGCTTCTGAATGAGAGTGAAGTTTTTGATTCTAACAATATCATCACTAGTGGGCTATTTTAGAAATAGGAAAGTAAAATACCTCTGCATTCTGGTGGTTGGGACCACTTCCCTTGCTTACATGTTACCGTCAGAGACCCAATAAGGCTCAGACCTTGTGTACATCGATAACGCACCCTTTCGCCAGGGAAATACCTTCGCTGCTTAGCACCTAGAATCTTACCATAAAGAATCTCTGGTGCAGGTGCACATCTCATATCTGAAAAGACATATGAAAACACAGTCACTGACAAATTCCCATGAAGGACATCAGGTTAGCACTTATGGTATTCCATTAGTTGTATGAAAATTCTATTCAAATCCTCTAGTGATTAACCAGTCCTGTTTAACAGAACACTTTAAATTGTAGGGAGGTGACAAAAAGGCTATCCGATAGTGAATTGTTTTGTGTTAAGATTCATGGATGGGTTAAGATGCAAGTCAAACAAAATTATCAAGTTTCTGGAAAACATTTAATGCTTGACAAATCAATCTTTATTCTGTTTGTAACTTTCCAGCCAGCTCTCTACATATCATATTGTGCTCTTCCTCCCTAACTCACTCGGACTTTATGCTCTATGGCTGAGGTGGCTATGCCAACTAGACTCTACCAAGTTCTCCCACAGAAATAACAAGGGCAAAGCCGTGTAAGCTTCTTCAATAATTTCTTCTGTTCCCCTTCCAATCAAACATGGTAGGGCCTTCAGGACTCCAAATCCTTGACTCTCAGGTGACTAGCCAGAGGAAAGGAGTGTCTTTGCAGGAGCCACTTGCCTTTCCAGTTTTCATTCTGGCCCCTGACAACACAGCTCCAACATGTGCCCGACTAATGATTCTCAAATCCATGAGGAGACTTTGCAGAGTGTTAGTTGCCAGTGTCAGCTCTGATTAAATAATCATTGTAAAAAGAGCAGAGCGGAGCTGAGTTTCTCCCTTGGAGCATCAAATCATCATCCTCTTTTGACTGTTCTGTGTCAGTAGCACTGCTGGCTAGTAGAATGAGATACTGTTTATATATATTTACAGCCTCAGGATCAGCAAATGACCTACCTGCTTGACAGACTACCTCCTTTCCCAACAGATATTGGCACTGGAATCAGTGAAGGTCCTGGATCTGTGGCTGCACTGAATGCAAGGGCTTCACAAAATTGGCAGCTCTCCAAAAGCTAGGCAGTCCAACTTGGGCAGAGCAGGGCCAATATGACTTAGTGGAGAGGTGTATAAGCATATGCTGCACCTTCCCTGAAAGGACAAGCAGCTAAGGGTACAGGACAACTGTATTTGCATAGGTGAGAAGAGTCTTTCTTTTTGAGCTTCAGCCCTTAGCTGTTTAGTTCCTATTTCAATCTGGGTTGCAATAATGGGAAGGAGGTACAGACAGCAATTTCAGCAACTGGATGGGGGGGAAATATTACCATTTAGCTAAATGCACTGTATCTCCTGGCCAGCTGGCAGAAAACAATTGATGGGAAGCAGGGCTCAAATTGGGTTGTGTCACAGTCAGCACTTTTTTGGGGGGGAGGGAAGGGTTATTTTATATGCTTCACACTCTGAGATTTCACATGGAAAACTAAAGTAAAGATCGTGAGGAAAACCATAAAAATAACTGAATGAGTGTAACTGATGCCAAGATGCCTGCCTGGTTCTGCGCTTAGCTTGGAACAATATTCCTAAGTGGGGTGAATACCTTGTGAATCTAAATGGGGTTGGCTCAGATGTCCAACTATTTCACTGGTGATCAAAGCAGGTAAAATAACCAAAAGAGTATCACAGAACTGTACAGTCAACAGAGAATGGATGGCATTTAGGAGATAGCCACCGCTTTCTCCCCCCTCAACTTCTAAGCCCTAATTCTGGGGTCAGAAGGATTCTTTCCTGACTCTAATGGCTCTTGCTGCAGACTCATGCAGACATCACAAAACCAGTTATGTTCAGTTGAATATTTTCAAAACCATGCAGACTAGAACCAATATGTTTTAATGAAGGTTGAGTTTCTGATGTCAACATAGGACCCTGAGAGCCAGAGAGTAGGTTCCTTAACCCAGCCCTGTAGGCTCTTAACCTGTAGAGTAGGTTCTTAACCCAGCCCTGCCCAAAGGTATATGAAAACCACACTGTGAGGCAATCCTGTTTTGAGCATCTGCAGAATCTCCTGAGAGTAACATCTCGCCTTGGTGTACCAAGAAAGTAGAGATTAAGAGAGTACCACCAACTCCCCAACCCCCAGCTTGAGTCACAGTGAAAGGGTGGGACTGACTCCTGCATAAAACTCCCAGAAGGGGATAAAAATGTAAAATACAAAGAGCAATATTATCTGAATCAGGTCACTACAGCTACTCATGGTTTGGTTCAGCTAGTAAAATGGCTGCCAACATACTAGCAATATACTATGGTATGAGTTCCAGCAATGATAATGTGCAAGAAGCATACTCAGGGAGTCCAGACACCAGATGGGGTCTACACTATTTGGTGAAGTTTGCTCTCAGTTCTGGCCACAAGTTGGCAGACCAAAACCAAATGCTTCTTAGTAAGATAAAGTTGGACAGTAGGGATGTGATAAATCTACTTTGGTTGGGTAGCCAAATATCAAACAACTGTTTGTATTTAACTGTTCCTCAGTTCCAGAGAGGCCAGCACTCCCAGAAGGAAAGAGACAGCATGAAGAACTATGGCTGACCACTTAATCGGTCCAAAGATTCCAGGCAGTGCAGCATAAGGAACTGCAAGACATATCCTCACTAAGTATATGTAGCATTAGTTCATGAGTATTCACTCAGGTCCTGCAGAATGCAAAATAGGAGGAAGTTACTCACTTTGTGCAGTAACAATGGTAATTCAAGATGTGTGTCCCTATGGATGCTCCACTGTAGGTGTATCTGCGCCTTTGCGCCTCTATTCAGAGATTTTTGGTAGCAGTGTCCATTAGGCATACATTGAGTGTCCAGATGGGGTGGGATCTGAGTTACTACAGATCATTCTTTCCTGGATATCTGGCTGGTGAATCTTGCCCACATGCTCAGGGTTCAGCTGATTGCCATATTTGGGGTCGGGAAGGAATTTTCCTCCAGGGCAGACTGGAAGAGGCCCTGGGGGTTTTTCACCTTCCTCTGCAGCATGGGGCATGGGTCTCTTGCTGGATGATTCTCTGCACCTTGAAGTCTTTAAACCATGATTTGATGACTTCAATAGCTCAGACATAGGTGAGAGGTTTATTGCAGGAGTGGGTGGGTGAGATTCTGTGGCCTGCATTGTGCAGGAGGTCAGCCAAGATGATCATAATGGTCCCTTCTGACCTTAATATCTATGAGTCTATGCGTCTGTGAGCCAGCACATGTTTTCTCCCTCCCTCATGGTCTGCCTTGAGGCTACCTAGCACTGCGCTGGCGAACCCCGCTCAGTTCCTTCTCTACTGCAGATCCCTTATGGAGAACTCTGAAGTAGAGGGGAGGGAGCATCCATTGGGGGACACATCTCGAAGAACCATCATTACTCCACAAGATGAGTAACTTCTTCTTTGAGTAGTGTCTCTATGGATGCTCCACTGTAGGTGACTCCCAAGCAGTACCCACCACGACTGGAGGTTGGGACTTTGGAGTGGAGTCTATTACTACAAAGAGTACTGCGGAGCCAAAGATGGCATCAGAGACTGCATTTCCAGTGATCACATAATGTTCTGCGAAAGTGCTGGCAGAGGCCCAAGTTGCTGTTCTGCAGATTTCCAAGATTTGTGACCGAGGTAGAAATTGACCTCATGGAGTGCATACGGACTCCGGATGGAGGCAGCAGGTTGCTCCCCTGATAACAGCGATTAATGAAACCAGAGACCCATTTGGATAGTCTTTGAACCGATATTGCTGAGTGTTTGGATCTTTCCGTGAGTGAAAGGAAGAGTTATGGGGACTTCCTGAAGTCCTTAGCTCTGTCCCAGTAGAGGGGTAGTGCTCTTCTAACATCTAGCATATGCAGAAGCGCCTCCCTGATGTCACAATGTAGTTTTGGGGAAAAAACAGGAAAATGGATCTGTTGATCCATATTCATATATGGAAAGCAAAGGCAGCTTTAGGGAGAAATTTGGCATGTGGCCTCAGAGTTACTTTGACTTTAAAAAAGACCATGTATGGTGAGTGTGCCATCAGGGCTGCTATTTCTCCTGTGTGCCTAGCTGAGGTGATACAATTAGAAATGCTGCCTTCATACAGGGGTGGCGAGTTGTATGGGCCTGTGGTGCCCGGGCTCCAGCAAATTCAGGGCCCAGGAGGCCTGCCTCCGCCAGTGATCGGGGCCAGGTCTCCTGCTCTGAGTGTCCCTGCCTGCCCTGGGGAGCAGGGGGCTGCCCCCTGGAGCTCTGCGCTGCGCTCCCTCACTGGCTGCTGCCGGCTACAAGGGAGTGGCACCAGGGGCAGGCTGAGGCAGCTGCTTCGCCAGAGGAGGGGAGGAGGTGCATGGCATCCCCCCTCCACACACACCCCAGCAGGCGACTCCGAGTCGGCTCCGGGGGGGGAGGGGGCTTATCCTGGTTGGACCTCCTAAGCAGCAGCCGGCCAGTGGGGAGAGGGCTAGGGGGAGTCCTCTCTGGTCCCCAGCTCTGAGGCTGCCTGCTTGCTGCACCACAAACTCCTCATCCCCAGCCCCATGCCCTGCACCTGCCTCCTTCTGTCCCAGCCCAGAGCCCGCACCCAGCACCCAAACCTGCTCCCGCACCCAGCACCCCAAACCCCCTGTCCCAGCCCAGAGCCTGCACCCAGCACCCAAACTCCATCCCAGAGCTCACACCCCTCCCGCACCCAAACTTTCTCACAGAGCCCGCACCTAAACTCCCTCCCGCACCTAAACTCCCTCCCGCACCTAAACTCCCTCCCAGAGCCTTAGGCAGGTGTGGTGGGTTGGGACTTGAACCCATTCTGGGCACCATCAAAAATTATACAAACCTGTCGCCCCTACATGGACAGATGTAAGAGAGAGCAAGTTGCCATGGGCTCAAAGGGAGGTCTAATCAAAGCCCTGAGAACTAGATTAAGATCCCAGGCTGAAGTAGGTGGTCTCATGTGGGAAGAGATTCCCAATGCCCTTAAGGAATCTATGTATCAGCAGGTGATCAAACACTGAGTATCCATCTACTTGGTGTTGGAAACCATTTTTGATGTGAGATGTACCTTAAGGGAGCTGAGTGAGAGTTTTGACCTCTTGAGGTCTAAAATGTCGTGTAAAATAAGAGAGGGGAAGATGAAGTTGGGTCTATGTGCTTATAATGACAACACACTTGGAATCATTTCCATTTTTTAGGTACGTACATCGAGTGGTCAACTTTCAGCTGTGTAGAAACATATCTTTCACCTTGTCAGAGCATTCTGCCTCTAAGCCTTGGATCCAAGAAGGAGCCAAGCCTGGAGACAGATGACCTGCAGGTTGGGATGAAGGATCAGCCCATTGTTTTGAGAGAGCAGGTAAGGAATGGGTCAAAGAGGAACTGGAGAACATATTGCCATCTGTGTCAGGTAAGGGAACCAGACTTGTCTTGGCCAGGAGGCGGCAATCAGGATAACTCTCCCTTTGTCTCATTGAATTTTCAACAGTACCTTGGATAGAAGAGGAAACCAGGGAAAGGCATACAAGAGGTTCCCATCATATGGGAGGAAGAGGGCATCTCCCAGTGAATGTTTCTCCGGACTGGCCCTGCAGCAATAACAAGGACATTTCTTGTTTCGGTAAGTAGCGAAGAGATCCATAGTCGGGGTTCCCCAAAGGGCAAATATATTTTGAAGCACCTCTGAGTTCAGTTGCCCTTCGTGGTCGTGAGAAAAATTCCAACTGAGACTGTCAGCTGTCAAGTTCTGTATCCCTGGTACATAGACAGCTGAGATAAGCACATTGTGATGGATGCATCAATTCCAAAGTTTGAGTGCTTCAGTGCAGAGGGAGGGACATCTGGCACTCCCCTGGTGATTTATGTAAAACATATAGGCCATATTGTCCATCATGACCTTAGTGTGGGTGTTCTTGATGGAAGGCAGAAAGTGTGCACAGGCATTTCTGACAGCTCTTAGTTCCAAACATTGATATGGAGGATCACTTCTGTGAAAGGCCACTTGTGCACTGAACCTTGTGGTTGTATAGGTGAGCTCCCCAGCCTATTAGGGAGACATCTATTGTTAGAGTCAGCATCAGTGGCAGTTGCACGAATGGAATGCCTGCTCGGATATTGGATGGGTCTTTCCACCAATCCAGGGAGTGCTTTACTGTGAAGGGTAGTGATAACAGTTTGGTTAGTCTGTCCCTGTTAGAGGACTAGACAGATGTGAGCTGCATCTAAAGACACTTCATGAACATCTGGGCATTTGGAATGACAAAGGTGCGTGCTGTCATATGACCTAGCAGCTGCAGGCAGTTCCTAGCTGATGTTTGGGGCTGGTCTGGACTGTCTCTATGAGACTTGTAAGGGTGGTAAGTCTGTGTAGTGGGAGGAATGCTCTCACTTGTACTGCATTGAGGTTGGCACTGATAAACTCCAGTCGCTGTACTGGGTTTAGTGTGCTGCTATGATGGAGAGAAGGCTGGAGAATACCCTGAGTGGAACAGCCTATACTGATAAAGGTCCTACCCAAAGGTAAGCCATAGGAATCTCCTGTATGACAGTTATATCGAGATATGGAAGTAGGCATTGTGTAGCTCAAGGGCCAGAAATCAATCTCTTTGCTCTAGAGCTGGAATAATGGCTGCTAACATGACCATCTTGAACTTCTGTGCCTTCCCATATTTGTTTAATGCCCTTAGATCTAGAATGGGCCTCCAACTCCCTTCGCCTTGGGGATCAGGAAATAATGGGAGTAAAACCGCTTGCTCCTGAGTTGTGCCAGGACTGGTTCTATGGCCCCTAGGCATAACAAATGATCTATTTCCTGATGAAGTAGGTTCTGTTGAAAAGGGTGCCTGAAGGAGGATGGGGAAGGAAAGTTGGGGGAGGGATGTGAATTGAATGGCATAACCCTTCGGAATAATCTTCAGGACCTATCTGTCAGAGGTGATATTCTCCCAACGGCTGTGAAAGAGGGCCAGGTGACTTCTGAAGGGGAGTAACAGATGTGCATATGGCTGCTGATGTTGCAAGGTGTAATTGTTCAGGACCTTGACTAACCCATCAAAAGTGCTTAGAGGCGGTCTGAGAGGTCGCGGATTGGAGTGCTGACTGATTCCCTTTTTGAGCTCTGGTCCTCTTATGCTGTGGCTCGTAACATGCTGAGATGGTAGGTTTTGAGGACATGTGCTGTGGCTGAGAGCTATATCTTCTCTTCTGTTCTGCAATGTAGATTCCTGGGGAGTGTAATAAATATGGCCCAGAATCCTTCAAGGTGTGGAGAGAAGAATCTGTTTTCTCCACGAAGAGCTTGGACCCTTCAAACTGGAGATCTTCTTTGGACAACCCAGAAAGTTGTAGCTAAGAAGCCTGCCTCATTACCACTGTCATGGAGACCAAACGAGCCACTATATCAGTTACGTGCAGTGCCATCTGTAGTACCATTATGGCCATTAACTGACCCTCTCTGACAATGGCCTGAAACTGCTCCTTTTGCATCTCCAGTAAACTTTCCAGAAACACATTGAGTTTCCCATAATTAATAAAATCATGTTTGGCCAGGACAGCTTGGTAATTTGTGACTCTAAACTGTAATGTTGCCAACAAATATGCAATCCTTCCAATCCCGATCGGATGGGGTTGACTTGGCATGATGTTGCTTGCCTCATGCATTAACTGCATCCATTACATAGAGTTGGGTTGTGGATTTTGAAACAGGGAGTATGCCTCTTTGGTAGGGATGTAGTATTTTTTGTCAGCTCTCTCGCTGGTTGTTGCAATGGAGGCTGGTGTCTGCCAGACAACTTTGGCAGGATCTAGAATCGGCTCATTAATTGGGAGGGTAATTCTGGATGAAGAGAAGGTGTACAGAATATGCACCAGCTTGTGATGTGTATCTGCCACCTCCTGTAAGGGAATGTGCATCTCATAAGCCACC
Source organism: Lepidochelys kempii (assembly GCF_965140285.1). Classification (NCBI taxonomy): domain Eukaryota; kingdom Metazoa; phylum Chordata; order Testudines; family Cheloniidae; genus Lepidochelys; species Lepidochelys kempii. Next base: position 63,494,701 of record NC_136387.1, on the reverse strand, counting down.
CTCTTGGTATGACCCTGACAGTTTTTAAAATGATCACCTATTGATGGAGGGGTCATTACACCCTCATCTGGTGGAGATGAGGAGAAGTTTGCTGGAGGAGTAGCTTCCCCTTTGAACCCTTCTTCCTGTTCTGAAAAAGCTTCCTCCTCCCCTGGCTCAGGAGCTCTGGACAGCAGGGCTGTAGGAGACAGTCTGCTGGACTCTCTCCGAGAGACACTGGACAGCTGTGATGTCTACGTCACCTAAAGATCCCAATATGGCCATGGAGATGGGGGAAGGGCATGGGCAGTGGGGTTACCCCAGGGGCCAATACCACAATTGTGGGTCAGCTCGATGGAGTTGAGAAGTCCCCTTGTATTGTGGCCGTGGGTCACGATGAGGGGCCAGGGAAATGACCTCCTCCTTGTCACTGTCAGACTCATCACTGGATAAGAGCGATGACTGGGGTATTGGTGATACATGGCCTGGTGCCGAGAGCGATTCCGGGCACTGGGATGTGCTTGGTATCGGAGCCCCAGTATCAAGTAATGGGGATTGCTGTTCTTCCTCAATTGTCAGGGTACCGGAGCTCATGCGATATCATGGGCTCGCTTGGCACTGCAGAGGATTGTCAGTGGTATGTTATCAGTACCAATGGTTGAGAAGGTGCAGAGCACTCCCTAGATGGGAGTTTTGTTGCACCTGGTACCGAAGGTTTTCTCAGTGCTGCTGTTTTAGAGATGGTATGGTAATTGTCTTTCTCCGTGGAGGGGGGGGCAGTATTGCTGACTTAGAACCTTAGCCCCTGGCATCATAGTGGAGACCCCCTTTCGGGTACTGTGCTTCAGCGCTGCTGGTGCCGTGGGTATCAAGGTGGTTGCACTGGGGAACTCGGGCTGGCCATCCACTCGGAGCCCTTTTTATGAGCCTTTAGAGGGGGAGTCTGCTGGTTTTTTTCACAACTCTATCCCCTGTGAAGTTAAAGGCTCTGGGGATGATCCAGAGTTGGCACCGGAGTCCCCTGGAGACTGAAGTGTCTTCTCCATAAGGAGGAGTTTTAACTTCAGTTTCCAGTTCCTGCAATACCGCAGCTCTAGCTGGTGGCAGAGGGATCATTTCCGAGGGATATGGGACTCTCCCTGGCACCAGACACAGTGAGACTGTTTGGCTATTAAAGGAATCAATTCCTTGCAGGAGAGGCATCTCTTGAAGCTGGAAGAGCCAGGCATGCCCCTGCAGGGGGGCTATCGCTCTCTAGCAGTGAGGGATGCCGAAGAAATTGTCTTTTCTTCCTCTTCTTCTTTTCCTCTCTCTCTCTCTCTCTCTCTCTCTCTCTTTAAGTGAATTTTTTTTAAAAAGAATGTCTTCTAAATGCTCTGGGGGAGGGGAGAATCACCCCAGACAGGGAAGTAAACAAATTCTTTTTCTTTTTTAATCCCAATGGGGTAAAAGGGAAATGCTAACTATTAAGGAGAAGAAAAGAAACAAAAACAGTACTATTTATGGTTATGATGCAGATAAGGAAGGGACAACCGCTTTCTCCATTTGAGGACAAAGGCAATTGAGAAGGAACTGAGGGGGCCTCACTCCTCCAGTGCTAGATAGCCTTGAGGCAGACCATGAGGGAGGAAGAGCCTATGTGTGGGCTCAACAGACACTGCTACCAAAAATCTCCTATTAGGGGCACAGCTACACCTACAGTGGAGCACCTATAGGGACACTATTTGAAGAACCAGCACCAGTTTGTGTGGATTATAGAGAATCATAGAATATCAGAGTTGGAAGGGACCTCAGGAGGTCATCTAGTCCAACCTCCTGCTCAAAAGCAGGACCGATCCCCAATTAAATCATCCCAGCCAGGGCTTTGTCAAGCCTGACCGTAAAAACCTCTAAGGAAGGAGATTTCACCACCTCCCTAGGTAACGCATTCCAGTGTTTCACCACCCTCCTAGTGAAAAAGTTTTTCCTAATATCCAACCTAAACCTCCCCCACTGCAACTTGAGACCATTACTCCTCGTTCTGTTATCAGCTACCACTGAGAACAGTCTAGATCCATCCTCTTTGGAACCCCCTTTCAGGTAGTTGAAAGCAGCTATCAAATCCCCCCTCATTCTTCTCTTCCGCAGACTAAACAATCCAAGTTCCCTCAGCCTCTCCTCATAAGTCATGTGTTCCAGTCCCCTAATAATTTTTGTTGCCCTCCGCTGGACATTTTCCAATTTTTCCACATCCTCCTTGTAGTGTGGGGCCCAAAACTGGACACAGTACTCCAGATGAGGCCTCACCAATGTTGAATAGAGGGGAACGATCACTTCCCTCGATCTGCTGGCAATGCCCCTACGTATACATCCCAAAATGCCATTGGCCTTCTTGGCAACAAGGGCACACTGTTGACTTATATCCAGCTTCTCGTCCACTGTAACCCCTAGATCCTTTTCTGCAGAACTGCTGCCGAGCCATTCGCTCCCTAGTCTGTAGCGGTGCATGGGGTTCTTCCGTCCTAAGTGCAGGACTCTGTACTTGTCCTTGTTGAACCTCATCAGATTTCTTTTGGCCCATCCTCTAATATGTCTAGGGCCCTCTGTACCCTATCCCTACCCTCCAGCGTATCTACCTCTCCTCCCAGTTTAGTGTCATCTGCAAACTTGCTGAGGGTGCAATCCACACCATCCTCCAGATCATTTATGAAGATATTGAACAAAACCGGCCCGAGGACCGACCCTTGGGGCACTCCACTTGTCACCGGCTGCCAACTAGACCTGGAGCCATTGATCACTACCCGTTGAGCCCGACAATCTAGCCAACTTTCTATCCACCTTATAGATTATCCTGAACCAACTCAGTTTGTATTCCTAGAGAGGTGGTTACCCTTTTCATAAATTTTTGGTACATTTTATAATCATCAAGGTCCCGGGAAGATGATTCTGAAACAGGAGCCTCATCTGTAAATAATGAGGAAGTGCTGAGTGAAAGGATTAGTGTCAATCTGCTCTACTGTCTGCTGAACATCAGGAGGGTCAGAAACTGGAGGGATAATCTCTTTCAGCTGCTGGGTACCAGTGCTGGTACACAGAATGGTAATAGGTAGAGAATGGCACTTTGATTGAGACCCAGCAGAATGCTGACTATCAGAAGATGACCTGGAGTCTGGAGAAACCACTCAGATTCCAGAAAGTCCACTTCTGTACTTCATGCAGAACCACGCCCAACTCCAAAGGAAGCTACGCCTCAGTCTGCTCCTGTAAAAGTCATGGTGCCAGGGCTTTGACCTGCACAAATAGGAATAAGGAGATGCTTAAGATCTTCTGTAATGAGATTCCAATATTTAGGATCCCACTTCTAGTTTCAAGAAGATCCAGCATTGGAATGCCAAGCTGGCAAGGTATTGTGTGGAGCAGATGGGTTGTGAGACCTTAACCAACATAAGATGGAGAGTACCAGAGGAAGCATCTGGGGCTTTCCTGATGAAGGGACCTGCTGGACAATAGAACTTCAAGACTCTGGCACTACTTACAAAGGCTCAGTTCCCAATGGCACTGAATTTGTCAGTGCCAAGGAGGATGCCAGTACTATGGTTTGAGGTATACGCAGAGCCTGGACATTGTCCTGCACGAATGGTAATCCAGCAGCAACAGGCACAAAATATCACTGGCTGATGCGTACAACTCAGGTGTTGTAGATACCAAAACAGTAACATGCATCGCAGCAGAAGTCTATGCTGTTGAACATCTCGGCCAAGAAGTCTATGCTGTTGAATGTCTTGACTGGCTATGAGGTGTTGGAGTCGACAACTTTGCGTTGCTCGAATGTGGAAATACTGGGAAGAGCCTCACAGGTGCTGGCTTAGCTCTAACCTCACTAGTGGTCTTTTGAAGAAGACGACAATGAAGACGATGATGAATTTTTCTGGATGAAGAGGCTGAGGTGCTGGATGACTTCTGCTGCTTGCATGGTACTGGCGATAGAGAATGATGTCTTCTCCCTGGCTCTTTTTGACATGTGGAGGCCACCAATTCTGGTGGCGTGCTTAGAGAGTCGAATCTGAATCCCTGTATGGTCAAGTGGCTGAGTTCCAAATGGGGACATAATGCTGCTTCCACCAGGACATCTCAAAGTAAAACTGCCCTCAACTTCTTTGACCTGGTTTTAAATCCCCTACAAATAGGGTACTTATGCCTAATGTATCCTTCCCACTTCAAGCAGTGGGCGTGAGAATCAGTGTCTGTCATAGATTTGCTACAGTCAACAACACTTAAATCCCAAGGTTTAAGACATGCCCTGGTACTGAAAATAAAACTCGAAGAAAAACAAGAAGATATTTGAAAATTAGTGCCACTATCTAAACTACAGCTATACTAAACCATTTACAGTGAAAGAATGCTAAAAAGATTTCTAATGGGAAAGTGTGAGAGAAACTCACACTGTTCATCTAGGGGTGGCAAGAGAAACTGAGAAGGTGAAGGCAGCTCTGCCCATTTATGCCCTTAGCTACAAGCATCAGTGTGCAGCAAAAGTACACCTTGACAGGTACCACTATGGGAATATGTTCTCTGGCTTTGATGAACTAGTGCACACACAACCAAGGTGGAATGGACAGGTGCAAGCACTTCAAGACACAGGGACTATAGTGGATCACAAATTGAATGAGTAAAAAGTGTGATGCTGTTGTGGAAACGGCAAATGTCATTCTGGGAAGTATTAACAGGAATGTCATATGTAAAACAAGAAAGGAAAAGTTCCACCTTAACTATTGTCTACATAGTTAGAAAGTTAAGTCCCAAATCAGGTTACTTTTTTTCGAGGTTGTGGAATCCTCATCATTGGAGGTTTTAAGAACAGGTTACCTTTCAGGAATTATCTAGGTATACTTAATCCTAAATCAATGCAGGGGGATGGACTAGTCGATCTTTCAAGTTCCCTTCCAGCCCTATGATTGTATGTTCCCAGCTCACTAAAGTGCACCTGGTCTTACTTGTTTTAATTAAAATACAAACTCCTACCTTTGCAAATTGGTGGTTGTGACCATTCTCCACCTTCACAAGTTACATAATTCAATCCCATACTTTCAAATCCTTCCTGACATTTATATTGCACTCTAGCACCAGGCAGATACCTTCTCTCCTCATTATTTATAATATCAGCTTTGGCAACTGCAGGTGGAGTGCTACATCTTGCATCTGAAAAGGGAGAGAGACAAATAAACATACTAGTAGTGAAAAACTCTATTAATGTAATATCTTATTTTCATGAAATATGTTATGTTGCAATAAATGAAGGTTATTTGCTTCTAATCAAAGTTCTTTGAGATATTGGAAGTTCTCTGCATATTCGCACATGTGGGGTATTGTACTGCCTAATTATGCTTAATGGTTGAACCTTCTCCAAGCAGCATCTTTTAAAGTGCTTATGCACACTCCTTCTATCCCTTCCCTCTCTGTTTCTGAACATTCTGAGGATGAAGATACATAAGGGGTCATGGCACACTCTATCACCTCAGTTCCTTTCACTGCCAACCAGAAGTACAGCGCAAAAGGACTCGGGGAAAGTGGGTGTGAAGTGTGAATATGAATAGCCATTTCAGAAAACTCTGTTTTACAAGTAACCTTCATTTCTTCTTCCAGTGGCTCTTCATATTCCCACTTATGGGTAGTTTGAAAAGCAATGAGGAAAATAAACTGGAGGACATCACAGAGCACTGCTCTACCAAATCTAGTATCTGCCCTAGAAGCCAAATTGAGAATATAGTGATTAGTAAAAGTGTGCACAGAAGTCCATGTTGCAACCCTGCCAATTGCAAGAAAAGGGACTTGCTTAAGGCAAGCAAAAAAGACACTACCACAGCTCTAGTGGAATGAGATCAAAGTATCCTAGATACAAGAATTTGTTAACATGTAACATTCAACAATTCATTATTTAATCCATCTAGAAATAGTCTAGAGAGACACAGTCTGACCCCCGAGACTTTTAGCATGAAACATGAATAACCTAGATTATTTTCAAAACCTTTTTGCTTTATTTAAATAATATGCAAGAGCTCTTCTTAAATCCAAAGTTCATAAAACAGATTTTCCCTTCTTAGCATGTGGCCTTGGAAAAAAATGTCAGGAAATTAATTATCTGACTTATGTGAAATTCAGAAAGTCATTTTGGCAAAAGTCTGGGATAAAGGCTAAGAACCACCTTAACTTTATGAAAAGACTTAAAGTGGGCATCACCATCAAGGCATTGAATTCACTCAGCCTTCTGGCTGATGCCATGGTAATAATGATTGCTGCCTTAAATATTAAAAATAAAAAACACTCAGCCAAGGGTTCAAAGGGTGGTTTCATAAATGTAGATAAAACCAGCTTAAGACTCCAAGAAGGGACAGGATCCCTCAAAGAGCATACATATTAGATACCTTCCTTCTCAAATTTATTATCCATATTATGCACCAACTGTAATCTACTATCAAGCAAAATATGGTAAGCTATAATAGCTGAAAAATGAACTTTCAAAGATGAGTTAGATAACCCTTCAGTTTTTAAGTATATTAAATCTTCCATACCTTGTGTTGTGGATGATGAGACAGGAAAATCAGATTTTTTCCTGCATCCAAGCCACAAATCTGGACTATTTCAAATAAGACCAATGACTTCAAACTGTAAACTGACTCAAATGAGACTCCCTCCTCCTCCTCGTCTTCCATTATTTGATACATTTGAATTTCCCCTCATTGATGGTGAAGGGGGAATTGAACTGGACTCCTCAGAGGATAACTGCTCTGACTGACCACCACCACCAGTCCAGAAGGCAGGCTGACTAGTGTTAGAACATTGTTCAGATTTGGCCTGTAGACCTGGGACATCCAATGCTGCATTGGTCTTATTTTGAGATGCACAAATGGAGTCTTACAAGTAGTCACCACCATGAGACCCAGGAAGAAAATTATTTTCTGAGTTTGACATATTTTAATGTTTAAAACATTGCGCTGTTTTTTAAAAAAATCTGTTCTCTGGTAAGAAGATTTTTCACTGCTGCTGTGTGCACTAAGGAGCACATGAATAAAATTATGTGAGTTGGGTAGAGATTTGACTTTTTGACATTCAGATTTAGCTCCACGTTCAACAACCAATCATCCAAATATGTAAACAAAAATATCCTGTTTTCTCAAATGTGATGCTACAACAGAGGGGCATTTCATAAATACTCTTGGTACCGTGGACAGGCCAAATGCGAAGACCTTGTATGGGAAATGGCGTCCTGACACCAATAAGTGAAAATACTTTCAATGACTGTGTCAGATAGAAATATGAAAATATTTGTCCTTTAAATTGAGAGTCGCAAACCAATCCACAGCTGAAAGTGAAGGGATTATGGAGGCCAGAGTTAACATATGGAATCAAAACATCCAAATGTACTTGCTCAGATTTCTGAAATCTAAAATTGGATGACACTAGCCAGTCTTTTTTCTGCACCTGAAAGTATCTTTAATAAAATCCCTGTTCAGATACCTCATTGCAGCTGTTAAGGAAAAGTTAGCACATGTGACTCCATTTTGGTTTGGGGCCCACCATTGTTTAAATGCCAGCACATCATACACCAGGAGGAGTAATCCTTAGATATTGAATCCCTGTGAAAATCCTCCTCCTTGTCTCCAGCCTGCCTTGACTCCCAGTATCTGGTTTTTGTCAGTCTCTAACTCCCTGTCTCTTGGCCTTGATGTGAGGCCTCCCATCCTGATAATAAAAGTTACTGATGCATAGCTTTAGGACCATGCTGTGTAATTAACATACTGATATAGCACGAGGAATGCACCAAGCAGGGATAGGTGGTAGATAAGACAAGGGTTTGTTTATTGGCTAAGGTTTCCGATGCACGAGGGCAACATGCTTTGCTAAAAAGTATATAACCTTTGTATAATCTGCATTCAGGGTCCCCTCCTGGCTAGCAGGGGGGCACCACGCTCGAGCGTAATAAACTTAGTGTCTTTTGGGAACTCTGCAGTTGTGGACTTTGTTTCTGTGCCTCAGCCTAGATTCGAACTGTGCGTGACCTATCAGGTATAATTTGCAGCACTGGTGTGCGTGTCCTATCAGGTGTAATTCGTAGCACTTATGTGCGTGTCCTACCAGGTGTAATTCGTAGCACTTGTGTGCATGTCCTATCAGGTGTAATTCGCAGCACTTATGTGCGTGTCCTATCAGGTGTAATTCGCAGCACTTGTGGGCGTGTCCTACCAGGTGTAATTCGTAACAGTTTTGGCGACCACGAAGGGACTCTAGGCTCACCCCAACAAGCGAGACTACACTCCTCCTCTCGGACAGCTCCAGCCGGCACAGGGTGAGTTCACCTTTGAGAACTCCGAGGAGGGGGGTTGTGAGCCGTCGCTTAGGCGATAAGGTGGCACATTTTGTGTTCTTTTGGTAGCCCATTATAGGTTCTGGGCAGAGTGTAAGTAAGGGGACCCCTTTGGCTGAAATTCTCAAGAATTGGGAGAATATTTCTGGCACCCATGGGTTAGGCAGAAAAAAGCTGTTATTTTATGTAAGGTTGAGTGGCCAGCACGAACAACTCAAACATCTGTTGAATGGCCACCGGATGGGTCCTTTGCTGGGGATACATTAACAGTGCTTAAAAGGAGGCTGGAGGACAAAGCTCCAGCCCAGATGGATTATTGGTATGTATGGGACAACTGGGCTTATGCGCATGCAGAAGGACATCCTCTTTCCTCCTCCTTTTCTTATTCATCTCAGGGGTCTCCAGCCCCGCTCTGTGCTATGCCTGCTTCTGCCCCTCCTCCGGCTTACCCTCGGCTTTCTGACTTATGCCTGTCACCTCCTTGCTTGCCAATTAGCCGTGCTTTCTGTCCAGGTGACAAGCCTCATGTGGGGAGGACTCGGGTAGCCCTTGTAAGTAAAATATTTTAAAAAAAGAGACCAGGAGGGCTGGGGGCTAGTTAAGAAGCCCACCCTCCTTGTTAATTTGGTAGTGAAACAAAGCTGGTGCTCATGGAAGGGACAGTTCAAAGAAAAAAAACAGGATCGGGCCCAAGCGGGCAGGCAACAGATAGAGAGATTGGAAAACAGGTTGAAAACTTAAAGGTCATAGTAAAAAAAGAAGAGTAAATAATTACAGGAATGAAAAACGTAAATCCCGGAATAATACTTAAAATGGTAAAATCTAAGTAATTGGGTGTCGTTTTGAAAAATAAGCAAGTAATTTAAAAAAAAAAAGTAAAAAGTTAACTCTTTAGTTGCTGGAAAGAATTAAGCAGTTAAACTTTGTAAAATACTGAAAAGAAAAAAAAATGCTTGGTTTCTTTGCAGCCATTTTGGAAAAAAATGGGCCCTTTTCCAAAGAAATGCAATTATACAGTGCTACTTAATTAATATCGTATTAGGTTCCAAGAGGCTACAATAGGTGGTGTCTTCCTTTTCAGGTCGCTGTGTGTTTGACAGCAGGAGTTAAAAGTAAAAGGCAATCAAAAGTCTGGTAAAGTTTATTGTGCCCTTTTTAAAGTAAGAATCTTTAACCTGTGGATCCAAAAGCAAGCCGGAAAGCATTTATTTTTTATGTAAATTACCTAACTAATAAGGTAGAGGCCACTGAAACCTGGACTGCCTATAAAACAAATACAAGAAAATATGGGTAATTCCTCTGTTTTGCCTGCAATTAACAAGGGTATTTGTATAAAAAGAAAATATTTTAAGCAATGACTGACTGCCCAAAAGGGGTAGATCTGTGTTTTATTTTTGTCTTTCAGAAACTCAGAGAAAACTGATGCCAGCTAAAAAGCAATTCAACATCTCATGAATTTACTGGCACAATAGAAATTCTGTTCTGTGTTCTATGTCCTGTCTTGTGGTGTTTGTCTTGTGGCCAGAATTGCTGTGTTTAATTTTTCATAGGACAGTTTAGTTTAAAACTAAATAGAAGGGTTAAATCAAAATGCAGATACTTGTTTTATTCAACTTGCAATACAAAGTGTTTGGATAATATCAAAAATGTGATATACTAAAGTTTAATACATTTGCTTAAGTAAAAAAAAAAAATTAATTGGCCAGATCTTTTAATTAAAAAAATTGTTGTTAAAATTTGCACACCAACAGTCTTTGGAAGCAAGGACATCAAAGGTTAACCCACTCCCCATATTATACATGAGATCTTTCTGGCTACCTCACATTTCTAGCCAGAGGGCTGGGGAGGGAAAAAAGCTATTGGACACCAGAAGTTGTACCAAGTGGACTCCTCAAAAGTGGGTGTGCTTGTCCTGGCTTGTTGCTCCAAAGCTCTGTAATAAAGTCATTTTCCTAGAAGGGTATATGTGGCATACATTATACAATAAGACTAAAGTGCTGTATAATGGGCAATGTACATGTGTTCCTTTTTAAACAAAAATGTATAAGTAAAAGGTAAAAGTTTTCTTTGCAGGTTAATAAAAGCCAAGAAGGGGAAAAAAAATAAAACGAAGGACAAGCTAATTCAACGCTGTAGCTGGCAGGCTTGGCAGGCTCGGTCCAAAGATAAGACACTGGCCTGCCCAAGGACACTACTCACAGCTAGGATTTGGCTAACAGCCAAGAAAGAGGGGGGCTTAAATGTGCCCAAACAGCTGTGAGATCTGCAACACACTGCCAGACATTAATGAAATGTGTTAGGTCTCTGTATTTACAGGTAAAAGAAGTCCTGCTTCAAGAATCCTGAGCAAACCTGCCATTTGTTAAAACCAGGTGACTGAGTCTACATAAAGGTCCCTCGACAAAATACTACTCTGGCCCCATGCTGAAAAGGCCCTTATTAAGTCCTGCTAACTACCAACACCGCTGTGAAGTGCCAAGGACTGACTGCCTAGACCCATGCTTCTTACTGCAAAAAGACCCCTCCACCTCGAGGTGACTTCACTTCGACTACTGATCAGTCTGTCCCTCCTTCTGGGTTTTTTTTTCTTTCCTCCTTTTAAACAGCAAAAAAAAAACCAAAAAAAAACCAAGGTGAAGTGCTAGTAACCTCTCCCTTGTCCACTGACAAAGCTAACCTGCATTCAGTATTTGCTAAAGAAACCAAAGCACTACAGGGTGACGTGCTAGTAACCTCTCCCCTGTATAATGCAAAACCATGCCTGTTCCAAGAGAGAAGGAACGCCTGCTCTGCTAAAACCACCAAAATCCAAAGATTCCTAACTGCAAAAGACACTGAAAATTGGCCCTGATGGCAAAGACGGAGCATTGTACATTGGCAGGGAGAAAGTTGCAGAATGTATTCTTGGAAATGTGAAGTAAAGTGGTGGGGTGGGTTTATTCCAGAGGCTGGAACTGTGCTTGTAGGCAAGTATAAATACCAAAAACGCCTTACAGCAACGAACATTACTCCCACCATCTGCCACCACTCCTTTGCAGGTAAAGGTTCCTGGATCCATCATAGCTACGTTAAGTTGGTGCTGGGACCCCCACCTGACCCTGACAAGCCATTGGATGAGCCACTTCACGAATGAACACCACGACCAACCCATGGACTAAGCTTTCCAGCTACTGGGACCTTCACAGCCCACCAGGACTTTTTGTGTTCCTGTTTATTGGACTTACATTGGGGGTAGTGTTTTTTGTATAGTACAGGGGAGGATGTCGACATTGGTATGGTTTGCCTGGGAGGGGTTCTCTCCCTATTCCCAAGTCCAGTACAAGGATGGGAGGGCAATAGCTTCTTGAATTTAACCCGTGCTATCAAACAGGGTGTAAATCGAACGCAGTGTTGGATTTGTATTCGTACCCCCACATATTTAGGTCAGGGCGTCCCGTTGGTAGGGGTACCTATCCCCCTTAATCGAACACTCCAAGCTAAGCTATGGGCAAACACTATATTTAACTGGAATGTTACAATCCAAATATGGTTTATTGATATGGTGGCCCAGAGTAATTATGCTTTATGTGTGTCACGATGTAAGGGCATAGAAAATACAGTTTTTGTAGGGAATTTTGTAGGGTGCAAGGACACCACTCAAATCAGCTCTGGTGCGGGAGGCCCCTCTACCTACTCCAGAACCCCGTGGCCAGTCCCCGAGGGGTCTGGCTGGTATTGGTTATGCAATCACACAGCCTATAAGGTTCTCCCAGCAGGATGGTGTGGTCCATGTACCTTAGGGGCTATAGTACCCGCCGTGACAGTACACCAGAACCTGACCCGGGGAGAGATCCGCAATCTAGTATGGAGGGACCGACGAAGTATTCCTTTAAACCCCCTTTCTTATCGGCCCAAAGGCTTTCGCTCCTTTGTGCGTTGGTTTCTGCCATGGTTGGGAGTAAGCGAGCTGGAAAAAGCTATAGTTAACATTTCAGCTGCTTTGGAACTAATGGCAAATGCTACTGCAAACGCTCTCTCTGCCCTTCAAATTGAAGTCACCCAGCTATCCCAAACGACATTGCAAAACCACCTAGCCCTGGATTATCTCCTTGCAAATCAGGGCGGGGTTTGTGCTCTGGTCAATTCAAGCTGTTGTGTATTTGTAAATCAGCACCATAGGATGGAAACTGACATCCACATCCTCAAGCAACAGGCAGCCCTATTCCACCACCTCAGCCTCGACACTACCAAAGCCGGATTCCAGGAGGTCTGGGACTGGCTCATCTCATGGCTACCGGATGTGGGGACTTGGGGACGGCGTATTTTGTATTTACTTTTTTTGACTGTTATTGTTTTTGCGTTATTTTTTGTATGCCTACAATGCTGCAGTATGTGCTGTCGGCAGCTGCTAACCCTGCAGCGTGGTTACTCAGCCCTGATATAGCTTACTGACGTACAAAAAAAAAAGGGAGGACTGTTAAGGAAAAGTTAGCACATGTGACTCCATTTTGGTTTGGGGCCCACCATTGTTTAAATGCCAGCACATCATACACCAGGAGGAGTAATCCTTAGATATTGAATCCCTGTGAAAATCCTCCTCCTTGTCTCCAGCCTGCCTTGACTCCCAGTATCTGGTTTTTGTCAGTCTCTAACTCCCTGTCTCTTGGCCTTGATGTGAGGCCTCCCATCCTGATAATAAAAGTTACTGATGCATAGCTTTAGGACCATGCTGTGTAATTAACATACTGATATAGCACGAGGAATGCACCAAGCAGGGATAGGTGGTAGATAAGACAAGGGTTTGTTTATTGGCTAAGGTTTCCGATGCACGAGGGCAACATGCTTTGCTAAAAAGTATATAACCTTTGTATAATCTGCATTCAGGGTCCCCTCCTGGCTAGCAGGGGGGCACCACGCTCGAGCGTAATAAACTTAGTGTCTTTTGGGAACTCTGCAGTTGTGGACTTTGTTTCTGTGCCTCAGCCTAGATTCGAACTGTACGTGACTTATCAGGTATAATTCGCAGCACTGGTGTGCGTGTCCTATCAGGTATAATTCGCAGCACTGGTGTGCGTGTCCTATCAGGTATAATTCGCAGCATTTGTGTGCGTGTCCTATCAGGTGTAATTCGTAGCACTTGTGTGCGTGTCCTACCAGGTGTAATTTGTAACACAGCACATATAAGCAGTAATTTCTACACTTCTGGAAGTAGCAAGGCCTTGTGAAAAGGTTCACTGGAAAGAGATGATAGGGGGAATTGAAGGGGTTAGTTTCTCTAATTGAATGGCATAGCCCTTGTCTCTAATTTCTATGACCCATTTATCTGATGTAATAAACCTTCATTTGCTGATAAAATTGGCTAGCCTGTCTCCATAAGAGGAAGGGACGAGTCATTGCAGTTTCATTTTCTACTCTTGATATCACATCAAAGTTGAAGCCTGGTGTTCAATGAAGATGACAGGGAGGAAGCAGATTATTTTGATTTAGGCCTCAATTTGAAAGACCTCTTCTTGTGTTACCTCTGGAAAAATGTAGCCCACTGGTGTTGTTGCTGACATCTTTGATTTGACAAGAAATAAGCCAAAGAAGATTGTGGATAATAATGTCTCTGACTATGGAAAGAAGGTATAGAAAGTATCCTCTTAATAGAAGAAATCAAACACAAAGAGCAGGCTGTCATTCTTTTCTCCTTCAGTTTTCCCAACAACTCATCTGTCTTTTAACTTAAAGGACCATCCCTTTCGAAGGGGAGATCCTCTACCTTTATTCTAGTATTCAGAGCCAGAGTAAAAAAGCAAACCCAAGCATGTGTCCTCAGAGTAATTTCAGAAGCCAATGCGCTGGCAGAAGAGTCTGAAGCATTAAAGAAGGCCCTGAGTGTGTGCTTTGCTACATTTTGACCCTCCGTTAGGATTTCATTTGCCAAATTCTGTATGTCATCTGGCAAATCCTGCAGAAACAATGCTATCTTTTTCCATAGGTGGAATTGATAGCAGGCCATAACTGCTTGATAACTTTCCACCCTAATACTAAGAAAGGAAGAAGAAAACACCTTTCTCCCCAAAGAATCAATATTTTTCCCCTATCAGTAGGAGTGAAATATGCTTGTTCAGATCTCAAACTGCTAATGGCAATAGCCACCACTACTGAATTAGATACAGGATGTGTGTGAAAATATGAAAACACTTCATCCTGATTATCTTATATAATTTGACTGCCTTCTTAGAGATAAGCTGGCAAGAGGCAGAAGTGGAACAAACAATCTTAGCAGGCTACAGCAGAATTAGTAGTGACATCCTACTCTTGGAGGTGGCACGAAGAGCTTCCTCCAAACACTAGAGGGGAGGTTTCTTCCATGGCTATGGATTATAAATTCAACATGGACACCATGTGATCCATCAGGTCATGAAACTCTGCTGCCATGAGAAGGGGAAGAGGCAGAATTCTCATCCATATTCTCATCCAGTGACAAATCAGAAGAGTAATCTGTGTCAGCATGTTTTTATTTTAAAAGAGGAGCTATCTCCTCATCTTCTTCAGACAGAGTATCAGGCAGCAGACAGAGTATCTGTAACTAGATGCAGACAGATCCACTGTAACTACAGGCAAGGATTCTCCACAGCCAGATCCTTTACAGATGAATCATCATATCTCCATCCATATGGAGAACAGCTATAAAGTTACTGCATCAGCACTCAATAAGGCCATGGAGCCTAGGGCTGCCAATCTCCACAGCAACTTGTATTCAGAACATATCCACAGGAGGAGGCACAAACTGGGAAGAAATAGTTCTCTTTATTCTTCCTCTATCTTCATATAAATAATGGAATTGATTCTGGATGTGTGATGGAGTGTAATGGAGACAGCAATGGACCTGGAGGGTGGAGAGAAATAAATGGAGAGAAAGCTGTTTGTGGATACCATGTAGGAGGCTGAGGAGGAGAAAGAGGTAGAGATGGATCAAGAGAGAAAATAATAATCTCTGCCCTTCTTTTCTCAGATGAAGATGACCCAGACCTTGGAATTGATGAAGACTGCCTTCCTTTGTTTCTCACTTAGATCTGAAGAGCATTTATAACTGAATGATTGTACATCAGCCACTGAAGTAAAAGTCCTCGTTGGATCCAAAGATGGACCTGAAACTGGAGCAGATGTCAAAGCCAGCATGGAAGACCTGGATGGCACATGATCTCGTGAAATATTCAGATTCACCCACTTGGTCCTTGAAGCTGAAATCAGAACTGGCCTGGATTTCAGAGCCAGAGCCAGAGCCAGAGCCATAGAGGCCCTGTCAGAATCAGACAGATCTGAAAACTTTCATCAATGGGATCTGGCACTGCTAACAGTGGCCGACTTCTCCCTTACCAGCTTCTTCAGAATTGACAGTCAGGGCCGATAACATGGCTCTTGAAGCTGTAATAAGCAGCCTGCTTTCTCCATCAACAATGCCTTTAAATCCCTGACTGCTTGAGTAGCAGGACCCAGAGTTGGACCCGAAGAAGGCTCTGATTTCCAGACAAAACACCCATTGACTTAATGACTTAAAGGAGAGAAAAGACTGCTGAACTGAGCTCAGTATACTGACAAGTACATCCTGAGAATTGTCATATGCTAAAAGGGAAGAGGGTGAGCACCCATTTTATATTTTTTAAATTAATTAATATTCTTAGCAGCTTGCAAAAAAGATTTATTGTTCTACCTTTTTTTTGGCAAACACTGATTCCTCCCAATCCCCTCTGTATTTGAAATGATCAGTGTATAAGTTAGCTACTTATTGTTTCTGCATCAGCATTCTGTAATCTATTCTATCTGTCTGACCCATGCAGGTGGTCTCTGAGTGTCTATAATAATAATAAGAAATGAGTAACTAGATTCTTTAAAGTTAGATCAAATTACTCACTGTACCTTTACACACAGGTTGTGTGGACCAATTCCCTGCTTTACACATAATATCTGAAGATCCGTGGATGATAAAACCAGGAAGGCATTGATAACGTACTGTTTCACCAGGCTTATAACTTTGCTTCACTGTGTCTTCAGTCTGAGCATTGATAATATTTGGAACATCGGTACATGGCATTTCTGAAAAGACACACACACAAGAGTAAAATGAGTGTAACCCTCCCACAAGCCACCTTTTTTAGTTAAGCCCTTTGTAACTCTTTATATGGATATCTAATTTTAAATAGAGGTTGCAACCAGAACCTAAACACATGCACTAAGTTGTTGGTGGGCAATGAAACTTACAACATGAGCACTGTTAAAAATCTGTCAGAAAGTTAAACAAACACCAGCCCTAAATACACTAGGAGTTCAGTTACTAATGAAATTTAGTTTGTGCCTATGTCTGAAACCAGTAATTGCAGCTGCTCCTCTTCTTCTGGACACCTCATGCATGGTGTGTCTACTTCCTTCAACAGAACTTTGATGAAAATACATCTGTCCATGTAGGCACTTGATATGGCCCCTGTCACTATAATATGTAAGTGCTTCACAACTATTAATGGATTTATCCTCACAACCCCACTGTCAAATAGGGAATACTATTATACTCATTTTACAGATGGGAAGCTGAGACACAGAGTTAAAAAGACTTGCCCAAGACTATAAAGAAAGTTTGTGCATTAGAGCCAGGATCTGAATGCAAACCTCCTAAGTCCTAGTTGGGAGCTTTTAAAAACTAAAACTACTCAAAACAAACAAACAAAAACCAACCAATCAACCAGAAATCCTGAAATTGTCACACAGTCAGAATCTTTCTAAAGACCCTGGGCCAGAAAACTAAGCTTTTACAGCAATTTGAACAAATATACATGTAAGCAGAGTCTGAATGAGCTCTCCCCTGACATCTAGTGGTGAATTGTGGAAAAAGACTTCAGAAGCTGATCTTGTTTGCATGGACACACCCACCCTGCATAGGTGCTCAGCATGATGGGCTTGCTTGCCCAAATGATCACTTGTGGCTGGTGTTGGATCCCCAGTCTCCTTGTTATTGGGGCAGGAATAATAAAGGGTTGTTATGCTTGTTGTGTGAACTGAGGACAGCAGAACAGTACCTGGCATACCCCAATGGAGGGACTCACCTTCAACTGAATCACACTCGCTAGGCAGGGGACATGGGTTTCAAAGCCCAATGAGTTGAGAGAGAGTGGGGACAGGCAGTTGTATCTGGTGATGTAGGGCCTGTTTAAAGGTCCTAGACACCAACTGATCCTTCCTCTCTCCACGGTAGAATGAAAGAGTTAATTTAGACTCAATTGAGAGTCTTGTTACATGCTGCAGAGCTGAAATTACTGATACCTAGGACTAAGTATTAGGCCTACTTTGGGACAGTGTCTCTATTGTAAGAGACTGCCCAGTATACCAGCAGTGAGGCTCCCCCACTAACAGCTGAAATCACTGAGAGCTGTGTTAAGTGTGTGTGGGGACCTTGAAGACATCTTGGCAAGTGGGCAGCTGGTGGAGAGGCGTGGCATGCGGCCAGCAGGGTGGCTGGAGGAAAGGGCCAGAGCAGAGGTGTGGCAATTGGATATTGGGGTGATGAGCGAGAGCCCAAACAGTGAAGTGTGTAAGATGCCTCCTTACCCCCGCCTTGCCTTCCATGCAGGGTGGGAGGTGAACTCTGCGGATGAACCTCTGAACTCTGGGGCTGCACAGGCCAAGACAGTAACTGTGAGTGTGGTACAGATAAGGGACAGGCATATTAAAGGGACTTTTGGGGTTGCTGGACTTAAGATCCTGAGGGGAAAAGAACACTGCCCAACTTACTTGGGAGTGGGTCTTTTGTTCATGGTTTGTGTTTATGAACCCTGGTTACAGTGTTTTCCCAAATTAATGCTGAGTTACTTCCCTCCCTCTGTTAAAAGTTTTTGCTACACTCAGACTCTGTGCTTGAGAGAGGGGAAGTATTGCCTCTTAGGGGCGCCTAGGGGGTGGTGTGTAATTGTCCCAGGTCACTGGGTGGGGGCTTGAGACAGTTTTGTGCTGTATTGTTCAAAAGGAACACCTAGATACTGAACCCGGCCCTTGTTGCTGCTGGCTCCACCTGCCAGAAGGGTGCCATACAGAATCATTCTTTCAGTTAGCCTCCAGTTGAAACCTATTGCCCTCTCTCCGCTAAATGAACTGCTTTTGAAAATTCTACACAATGTAATTACCAACACATGTAGGAGCTGATGTCCATTTTCCAGTCTTACAAATTATCTCAGGTGACCCACGTAACATGAAGCCAGGGTTACAACTGTACGTTAACATGGTACCGCTCTGATAAGTCATTGGTCCTGATTGCTCCTTTCTTAAGTTCTGATTTTCTAGACTGAGAATCTCACCATTTGCTATGGAACGTGGCTGCAAACATACTTTTTCTTCTGTTTTGGAAAAAAAATAAAATTAGTATGCCATATGCACATATAGTCTAAAACTGAAAGAGAAAGTAACAGTGAACTGAAGTGAAAATAAATTGTCGTGATTTTTTAAAGCTGCGGAACATTCTAGATTAACCCACCCTAAACAAACACTAGGGCCACATATTGAATAATGAGGATGAAACACAATATTGGCTGCTCATTAGGTTAGCAATTATCCTTTGCACTGGATGAAGCAGGATCCTGTGGAAAAAATAGTGCATGATCATGTAATTAAAATTAACATAATGAATACACCCAACGGGGATAAATTGAGGTTGCACAGCCAGCCTTAATTATGGCTTTTCCTAATTTTTGAATGCTTGATTTTGAAAAATTAATATTTTTAACATATTTTTGTTATAGTGTGTATGTGTATGAGGCTCAGTATACACACACACACACACAATACCAACATTTGTATATGTTTTTTCACAGCACTTAATTTTATTAAATAAACACTGAGAGTCCCATTTGTGCTTTTGAAAATTTTCGCCCTTAGTACTCCCTTCTTCCACTCTTAGTGGTAGGATAAAAAGTAATTAGGTTCTGATATCAGATTGTACTTTTTGACATTACTGTATTCATTTTTCAGACCCTAGTTCACTTTTAACCCATTAACAACATACTTCATACAATTAAAATCCATTAGTCCAGTGTTAATGGTCTGATTACTTTGTTCATTTCATTTTTCAACACTTTATTTTTAATGTGTTTTTGCTTTTCTGCACTGAACAATTGGTAATGACTGCTTAACAAAATATGTGAACACTAATTACCACAATATGTAAGGGGCTAACAGTGACATGGCAGTTGTGATATTGTTTGTACATTTCCTCTGACTGATGCAACTAAAGAAATATAAATAAAACCCCATACTAACCAACACAGAATGGTGGTGATTGCCACTTCCCGTTTTCACACATTATTTCCTTCACTCCTTGGTGTTCAAAATGCTTTAGGCACGTAAAAGCTATTTTTTCACCATTCTCGTAGTTTCGTGTCTCTGTGATCTTGATGGCACCCGGAAGCTCAGGTGGAGGTGGGCATTTTTTTTTAATCTCTTCAGCAAAGGATATTTCAGTTAGATCTCATGATTCAAACAATGGTAAATGTGGAAGTTCATTAGAAACCAGAACAGTTAATAGATAAAAACATGTGCAGTCCATAGATCCTTATTAGCTATTCTCAGCATTTAGTTAGCATCATAATCATATTGCATTGACACAAAGAACTGCATTATATTCAATGAAGTACAACTGTGGGCTTAAAAAAAGACATTTTGTAATGGCCTCTCATTGTGCGCAGTTCTTCTTCCTGCTCCATAACAAGAGCATAACACACCATCATACAGTAATGAAAACTTTATTGTAATTGAAGTTATTTTTCTAGTTAATTCAGATGCTATAAACTGGTAAAGGGTCTAATCCAGCCTATTTCCTGAATGGTGAAAGCAGGGTCATTCCACTGAGCAAATGAGGGGGAGGTGCAAGACTATGCTGTGTGGCAGTCATAGAGGAGATGCACATTGTCTAATATGGCACAGAGCTGAGCTATGCAAGGACCCACATGCATGATAGTTAAGGGAGATAGGAGGACGTAGATGGGTCGGAAAGGGGCAGCGCCAGAGGCTCCACCCTTGTTAAGGAGGGAGCGGTGTGTAAGGATTAACATAGTTTATTCTGTAGTGTGGCCTCTGGAGAAAAAGGATTCCTACACTTTAACAGACCTTTATTGAAAACTGAGATCCATCAGAAATACACACAGACACACACAAGTTTAAAAGGAATATTCAGGTTGCAAAAGTCAAGTACTCAAGAGTTAGGAAATGCCAGAACTAAAGATTCCTGTTGCCTGTGCAACTTTAATTCAGCCCCCTTGTGTGTTTGCATTATGATACCATCTTTAATTACATAAGTGCATAGTATTGTTTTCTAGGGCTGTCAAGCCATTAAAATTAATTACGATTAATCATGTGATAAAAAAACATAATCACGATTATTTGTGTGATTAATTGCACTGTTAAACAATTATAGAATACCAATTTAAATATTTTTGTGTGTTTTCTACATTTTCAAATATATTTATTTCAGTGACAACACAGAATACAAAGTGTACAGTGCTCACAGTACATTATTTTTCATTACGAATATTTTCACTGTAAAAAAGAAACAAAAGTATTTTTCAATTCACCAAATATAAGTACCATAGAGGAATCTCTATCATGAAAGTTGAACTTACAAATGTAGAATTATGTACAAAAAATAACTGAATTCAAAAATAAAACAATGTATAATTTTAGAGTCCACTCAGTCCTACTTCTTGTTCAGCCAATCACTCAGACAAACAATTTTGTTTACATTTGCAGGAGTTAATGCTGCCCGCTTCTTGTTTACAATATCACCTGAAAGCGAGAACAGGCATTCACATTGCACTGTTGTTGTCGGCGTTGGAAGATATTTATGTGCCAGATGCACTAAAAATTCATTTGTCCCTTCATGCTTCAACCACCATTCCAGAGGACATGCATCCATGATGATAACAGGTTCTGCTCAATGACCATCCAAAGCAGTGCAAACTGAAACAAGTTCATTTTAATCATCTGAGTCAGATGCCACCAGCAGAAGGTTGATTATCTTTTTTGGTAGGTTGGGTTCTGTAATTTCCACATCGGAATGTTCTTTTAAGACTTCTAAAAACATGCTCTACACCTAGTCCCTCGCAGATTTTGGAAGGCTCTTCAGATTCTTAAACCTTGGGTTGAGTGATCTAGCTATCTTTAAAAATCTCACATTGGTACCTTCTTTGTATTTTGTCAGATTTGCAGTGAAAGTTCTTAAAAGAAACAACATGTCCTGGGACAACATCCGAGAGTGCTATGACATGAAATATATGGCAGAATGAGGGTAAAACAGAGTAGCAGACATGCAATTCTCCCCCAATGAGTTCAGTCACAAATTTAATTAATGCATTATTTTTTTAACAAGCATCATCAGCAAGGAAGCATGTCCCCTGGAATGGTGGCGGAAGCATGAAGAGGCAGATGAACATTTAGCATAACTGGCACATAAATACCTTGCAATGCCAGCTACAAAAGTGTCATGCAAATGCCTATTCTTATTTTCAGGTGACATTATAAATAAGAAGCGGGCAGCATTATCTCCTGTAAATGTAAACAAACTTGTTTGTCTTAGCGATTGGCTGAACAAGAAATAGGACTGAGTGGACTTGTACGTGCTAAAGTTTTACGTTGTTTTGTTTTTGAGTGCAGTTATGTAACAAAAAACATCTATATTTGTAAGTGGCATGTACATGATAAAGGGATTGCACTACAGTACTTGTATGAGAAGTGCATATTGAAAAATACTATTTGTTTGCCATTTCATACAATGAAAATATTTGTAATATAATAAAGATAATATAAAGTGAGCACTGTCGACTTTGTATACTGTGGTGTAATTGAAATCAATGTATTTGAAAATGGAGAAAAACATCCAAAAATATTTAATACATCTCAATTAGTATTCTCTGTCCCCTGGTATCTGTGCCTTCTTGTGGCGGTACAGCTTGATTGCTCTAGCAATCCCCAGAGTCTGTGTCAGCGGTGGCTTTTTGCTCCTGGTAGGTTCAACCATGCCGGATTGGTCTGTGGGGGAGGGGCCAGGGCTAACAACCCTGTCCCGTAAAAAACAAAATATGTTATGGAAACAGCGATGATGATGAATTGGTATTCTATTGTTTAACAGTGCGATTAATCAAGATACATTTTTTTAATCACAATTCATTTTTTTTAGTTAATCACGTGAGTTAACTGATTAATTAACACCCCTGGTTTTTTTCATATGACCCCTACCTCATTCAGTACACAGAATGAATGGTATGTGATCATATTACTAATGACTACCCCAAGGGGGCTGAATTAAGATTCCACAGAGGAAGGATGGTCCAGTGCTAAGTGTGCTAGCCTAGGTCTTGGGAGACTTGGGGCTTGTCTACACTGGCAATTAACAGAGCTGCAACTTTCTCGCTCAGGGGTGTGAAAAAACACTCCCCTGAGCACAGCAAGTTACAGCACTGTAAAGTGCCAGTGTAAACAGTGCCCCAGCACTGGGAGCTGTGCCTCTCGTTGAGGTGGTTTTTTTAGAGTGTCGGGAGAGCTCTCTCCCAGCACTGCACTGCGACCTCACAAGGCACATTAAACAGGTGTAGAGAAAAGCTACTCGGATGATCAGGGGAATGGAGAGCCTATCTTATGAGAAAAGACTGGAAGAGTTTGGTTTGATTAGTTTCACAAAGAGAGGTCTGAGGGGAATATGGTCATTCTCTATCAATTCACTGGGGGGGTAATTACCAGTGATGGTGAAGAACTATTTAAGCTATGCGACAATGATGGGACAAGAGGTAGTGGATATAAACCTGGTCATGAACAAATTCAGGCTGAACATTAGAGGAAAGTTTCTAAGCATCAGAGGGATGAGGTTCTGAAACAGCTTCCCAATGGAAGTTGTGTGGACAAACAACTTCTTTAGTCTTAACAGAGATCTGGACAAACTTTTCAGTGCAATTTTATAACTGGGTTGCTTGTGATGGTAGGGGGCAGGTCTCAACAATCCTCGAGCTCACTTCTGGTTTAAATTGAAAGTTCCAAAAGCTCATGCTTCAAGGGTTTGGCCAGCCACTGGCAGGGGTCAGGAAGGGATTTTTGCCCCTTCTCCCCCTCCCCCCAGCATATTCTGGGAAGGTTTTTTCACTTTCCGCTGAAGCATCAGGTGATGGCTGGCTGGAGATTGGATATTGGTGGGAGTGGGGCCATGGCTCTGAGGTGGCACCAAGCATTCTCTCTTTGCTGGCTGGTTCTTGCTCACATGCTCAGGGTCTTGCTGATTACCATATGTGGGGTAGGGAAGAAATTTTAGCCCAGGTCAGATTGGATGTAGTAAGAGGTTTGAAGGGTGGGGGGGGTCTCATGAGTTTCCTGAGGACTAAGTTCAGATCCCATGTGGACATGGGAGGGTGTACTTCAGGGTAAAGGTTCTGGAGTCCCGCAAGGAAATGTTTTATAGTTGGATGTATAAACGTCAAGAATCTGTCAATTTTGTCATGGAAGGTGTTAATAGCCACGAGATGTATTTTGATAGAGCTCAGTGATAACCCTGAATTCTTTAGCTCTACAAGGTAGTCTAGCACCATTGGAAGTGGTATAGTGCAGGGAGTAAGTCATTTATGTAGGCACCATGTGGAAAAACATTTCCACTTTTGTAGGTAAGTTTTTCGCATGGAATCATGTCTGCTGTTCAACAACACGTGTTCGACCTGCTCTGAACAGGTTAACTCGTGTGATTAGAACCATGGGGGAGCCACGCTTTCAGATGGAGCTTCTCCAGTTGTGGGTGGAACATCTGACCGTCAGCCTCTGACAGGAGGTCTGGCCTCATTGGAAGAGTTTGTGGAGGATGAATTGACAAAACCAGCAGGTAAGGGTACCAAGTCTGTTTGGGCTATGCCGGAGCAATCAAGATGATCTTGGCTTTGTCTTTCCTGGTCTTGCATAGGAGTCTGTGTATTAGTGGGATCGGTGGGAATGCATACAAAAGTGTCTTGTCCCACTGGATTAAGATAGCATCCCCCTGGGGACCAAGTCCCACCCTGGAACAAAATAGTGGGCATTTGTGGTTCTGTGCTGTAGCAAATCAGTCGATCGATGGGAACTCCCATTGATAGAATATCTGTTGTAAGACCGTAGGGTTCAGTTCCCATTCGTGCTCTTGTACGAACCATCAACTTAATGTGTCGGTGGTGGTGTTTTGGCATCCTGGTAGGTAAGAAGCTGAAATGCGGATGTGGTGCTCAATACACCAGTTCCATAGTTTCATGGCTTTGGTGCATAGGGAGAGGGATCGCACCCCACCCCTCTTGTCTGTTGATGTAGAACATGCATGCAACATTGTCTGTCATCACTTGAATTGATTTGTTTCTTATGAGTGGTAGAAAGTGAAGACAGGTGTATCTTACTGCTCTGAGTTCTAGCAAGTTTTTGTGAAGGCATGTTTCCAGTATTGACCACCTGCCTGATATCATGTGGTGGTCCAGGTGTGCCCTGCCTCCAAGCCCAGTAGGCAGACCTCTGTTGTGATCAGGATTGAAGAAGGTCTGTGATGAAAGGAAACACCTATGCAGACATTTTCCGGTCTTGTCCACCATTGTAGGGATGCTAAAACCTTGGTCGATGGTGCTAACATCATGCTGAGGCTGTGTTTGGTGGGTTTATACTGAATGCAGCCACCTCTGAAGACACCGCATGTGGAATCTTGCGTGTTTTACCACGAATGTGGTGGCAGCCATGTGTCCTAGTAATTGTAGGCATGTCCGTGCCCCAATTCCTGGACAGATGGATATGGTGTCTATGAGATGTTTGATGGTTAAGAATCTGGCATGAGGTAGCGAGGCTCTGGCTTGAGTTGAGTCCAGGTGTGCCCTGATGAATTCTAGTTGTTGTGTGAGTATCAATGTAGACTCCTGAAAGTTTATTTGCAACCCAAGTTTTTGGAAGAGGATGATGGTCAGTCATGTTATTGTCTCTGTCTCTATGTATGAGTATCCCTTGATAAGGCAACTGTCTGTGTAAGGGAAAATTATGATCCCTTGTTTTCACAGGTGAGTTGTGACTACTGCAAGGGTTTTGGAGAACACTCTTGGTGCAATGGAGAGTCCGAATGGGAGCACTCTGTATTGACAGTGGTCGTGTCCCACTGTGAATAGGAGGAATCATCTGTGAGCCGGATGTAGTGAGATGTGAAAATATGCATCTTGTAGGTCGAGGGCTGAAAACCAGTCTCCCTCTTCCAGCGCTGGGATAGTATGAATTTGTTGAGTTTTCATAGGTCTAGTATCGGTTGCCATCCACCACTTTTCTTCTGGGTCAGAAAATAGTGGGAATAAAAACACTTTCCTCTGTATTGTGTTGGTACTGGTTCCACGGCCCTAGCTGTAGTAGACGATATACTTCCAATCTTAGAAGCTGTTTGTGAGAAAGGTCCCTGAAGAGGGATGGGAAAGGGGGAGGATTGGGGGTGGGAAAGTAAAAGGGATGAAGTAGCCCGACTGAACTATTTCTGAGACTCAACAGTCTTGTGTAATATGCACCCAAGCTTGGTAAAAATGCTGTAGGCGGTGACCAAACGGGCAGGTAAGCACTGGTGTTCAGGGGAGGTCGTTCAGACACTTGACCAAGCTTTCAGACTGTGGTTTGTTCCCTGGTGGCTGGGATGTTGCTTGTTGTGGTTGAGTCTGCTGGTGTCAAGGTGATCTATTTCTGTGTCTGCCCACCCCATAAGGCCTGGATTGAGGGCGGGTGTATTGAGAATCCCTGTTTTGTTGGTATGTTTGGAACCACTTCCTTTTGGGGAGTGGTGTAGATATGCCAAGTGTATGAAGGGGTCGTTACAGAGTCCTTCACGGCGTGTAGGACATCATCATTTTTTGCCAAAAACAGTTTGTCCTTATCGAAAGGTAGGCCCTCAACCTTTAGTTGGTGATCTTTTTGTATACCAGACGAAAGCAGCCATGAGGCTCTGCACATCACTCTCACTATAGCCATGGCGTGGGCTGCAGTATCGGCGATGTCCAGGGAAGCCTGTAGGGCCATCCTGGTGACCAACTGTCCCTCGACCAGGACTGATTTGAATTGTGCTCTCCTGTCTTCTGGTATGTCCACGGTAAACTCAAAGACTTTCCTATAATTGTCAAAGTCATATTTAGCCAAGAGGGCACTGTAGCTGGCAATGTGGAATTGTAGCATCTAGGAGGTGTAGACCTTGTGACCTAAAAGGTCTAGATGCTTGTGGTCTTGATCCTGTGGCATAGAACAGTGTTGGGATTGTTTAGCCCGGTGGTTTGCCGCTTCCACCACTAAAGAATTGGGCTGTGGGTGAGCAAACAGGAAGTCCATGCCCTTGCTGGGACATAATATTCATTGTCCACCCTTGTGTGTGTCCGGGGTCTGCCATATTGTCTCTGCAGGCTTGAGGATGGCATCGTTTATGGCCAGGGCAATTTTTGTGGCAGAAGATGGTTGTAGAATTTTTAATAGTTTTTATTGGTACTCTTGGACTTCCTCTAGAGGGATGTCCTGGATGACCGCTATGCATTTGAATAGCTTGTGAAATTGTTTAAAGTCATCAGCCATGGTAGGTGGAGGTAGCATAATGGTTACATCTGGAGAAGAGGAAGAGTTATGTTCAGGTGACACTGCTTTGGGGGCAGTGTCTTCCTCTGGTTTGTCGGCCATCTCCTCTGTGGCTCCTGTTGTTGCCAGCCCTGGGGATAGAGGGGTGGACCGGAGCTGTGCCATAGGCGGCAAGGAGGTCTGAGCACATTCGGCTTTGTATGCTGCCCCTGGTGGCCACTGAATTATGAATGCCATTTGGGGACCCATCTATGGGGGTCCATACCATGGAAAACAAGGTTGTGACTGGTGGATTTTATGCCATGGTGTGCCTCCAGTAGGTTTTCATTGAGGTGTGGGCAAGCCCTGTGGTGAAAACACTTGCTCCTCTTGGTCCTCGTTGTCACTGTCACTAAACATTGATGGTGCCATAGGAAAGGTTGGTTGTGTGATAGGTGATCCCTTGGTGCCAATGAGAGGTGATCCTGGCACCAAAGCAACAGTGATGTCCTTCTGCATCAGGAATTGTTGTGGTGCCAATGGGTGCAGTACCGATGTCTTAGTAGTAGGTATTGGGTGTCTAGGAGTCTTCTGTTTCACCTATGTTGGGGCCAGTGGCTGCAGTGCAAAGGAAGGTTGCTGCGCCAAGACTCATGTCGGCAAGAGTGATTGTATGGTTGGCACCATCTCCGACGCGGGTGTCGGTACTGTCGGTGCCGAGGAAGAGACATGGCATGTTTGCGGTCTCAACTCCTTGTTCTTATGACCAGTGTGTCAGGTACCGGAGGTGCCAGGGAAGTCGTAGGTACTGACTCTCGGGGCCATCGGCACTGCTGGTAATGATCTTGCAGATGACCTTTTCTTTCTGTGAGGTTCCCGCCTGGGAGAGCTGAAGGCTCGCTTCCTCTTTTCTTGAGAGGATGGAACAGCGCTCTTAGTCAGTTCAAACTGAGTTGGGGAGCACTTAGGGGAAGGCTTTGGGGTGCCCTTCCCATATTCAGGTTGGAGTAATTTCTCCATTAGGATCATTTTGAGGCATACCTAGCTCTCACCTTCAAATTTTTGCAGTGGATGCACTTGGATGGTATGTGTGTTTCCCCGAGGCATCTCACGCAGAGGGAGTGCCTGTCGGAGCGCAACAAGGCCTCCTTGCAAAAGCCACATCTTTTGAAGCCAGGGGAGCCTGGCATGGCTAAAGTAAAGTAAAGTAAAGTCCCAAGTGGACTGACATTTTTTTTAACATGGTTTGTGCTCCACAGGGAACCGTGAACCTGGAAATGAAGAAAACTAACATTTTTTTTCTCAACTAACTAACAACTAACAAACTAACTTATCTATGGAAAAAATTTAAACTGAGCTAACAATTATCTATTTTTTCTATCTTGAGGGGAAGAAACTGTTGCAATGCCCCGAGCTCCATCTTCAGCCGAGGGCAGTTGAGAAGGAACTGAGGGGGTCGGGCTGTGCACACGCTGAAGAGACTCCAACGGTGCTGTGAGACAGCTACTGCACATGCGCGGCCATACCAGACTGTAAATCTCCATCAACGGCTCTGGGACACACCATCACCTGAAGTGGAGCACCCATAGGGACAGCACTCGAAGAAGAAGGAATTTTAGCCCAGGTCAGATTGGATGTTACCTTAGGGTTCTTTTGCCTTCCTCTCCAGCTCTTTTGCCAGAATTATCTGGATATATCTCACTTAATTTCTCTGCCATTGTGGGATCCTTGGACACTGGCGCACCTCTGTCCCTCCTATTCTCTGTCTTTAGCACATAATAGTCTGGTCTCCTGTGGGCAGTAATACTTGGGTGTCATTGCAATTGATACGTTTAGTGTGTGGGTGGTGTTGGAGGCCTGTGCTATACAGGAGGTCGGACTAGATGATCTAGTGGTCCCTTCTGCCCTTAAACACTATGACTCCATTAAAGATTGTGAGATACAACAGAGATGGGGCTATAAAAGTACCTGGCATTTCTTAACTTTTGAGTGCTTGACTTGAAACCTTAATGTTCTTTTAACATGGCTTTGTGTGTGTGGTGTAGTTTTTTTTTTTTTTAAAAGTACATAAAAATAGAAAGTCCATCATGTGGCATCTTATTGACACCCACATCAATCATGAATAGAGTTTGGACCGTTAGATCTGCTGCACAGACCTCTGCCATTTGAGTTAATGGAGTAACTGGTAGCAACGGTGGGTTACCATCTATATGAACCAGCGCTAGGTGGGGATGAGACAAAATCTTTCCCAATGTGTTTCACAGATATTTGCTTATAAGATTATATTTTAGTCTTAGGACTTACTTTAGGAATAGTGCCCACCCATCCCCAGTTCCCCTCTCCCTGTTCCCTGTCTGATCTGGCTCCCCCTTGTGTCTCCCCCAAGCTCCCCACCAGCACCCACACACTAGCTCCTGGCCCCAATCTCTCTCTCCCTTCCTCCACCTCCTCATCTGCTCCTAGTCCCTCATTCTTCCCATTTAGATCCCAAGTCCCAGTCTCCCCCCATCCTAGTTCCAAGTACCAGTTTCTCCCTTCCATCTCCCCTTCTTGCCAGCCTCCAGTCTCTCCTCCCCTCAGCACCATGTCCCAATATACTTCTTCCCCTTCCCTAGTCCAGCTTGTACTCCCTCTCTATTGGAGTCAGGGAGTTTTGTGAGCATTCATGGCCTGCCATACAATTTCTATTCCCCGATGTGGCCCTCGTGCCAAAAAGTTTGCTCACCTCTGGTTTAGAGAATTTCAGATTATTCCAGTAATTTAAAAGCAGCAAGTTATTTTTCCTATGCTTAGGCATATAAACAGATATAGGTTTTTAATGATTAAACCAGTTGTTTTTTTCAAACTACTGATCTTCACTCAGACTAAAGGTAGATGCAATACTTGATAATTATAATAATTAGAAAAGAACAATTTGTATATAAATACACAAGCTTACCTATGCAGTCAAGTTTACGTGTCCATTCCCCATTGTTACAAGTTGCTTGCATCCTCTTTGTTGTATCTGTTTTACATGTGTACCTTATAAGTGTGTTGTGCTTATAGATCCTTCTTTCTCTGATAGTTTGTGGAAGGATTATAATCTCCAACTTCTCTGGAAGTTCACATTCAGCAAAATCATCTAAATTAAATCCAACACAAATTAAAATGTTCTATAAATCAAATGCTGTGTCAGGTAAATATCTATTTAAAGGCAGGTTTCAGAGTAATAGCCGTGTTAGTCTGTATTCGCAAAAAGAAAAGGAGTACTTGTGGCACCTTAGAGACTAACCAATTTATTTGAGCATAAGCTTTCGTGAGCTACAGCTCACTTCAGCTGTAGCTCACGAAAGCTTATACTCAAATAAACTGGTTAGTCTCTAAGGTGCCACAAGTACTCCTTTTCTTCATTTAGAGGCAGGTATTCAACTTGCAAATACAAGTCCATATGAAAATGTTATGTCTACTATTGTTATAAGTAGTCTCTAAAGTTACTAGAAGATAAAGAGATCAAAGAAAAAAAATCAAAATGTTTTTAGTTTGTGTACTAGCAACAATAAGAGGGAAATATTTTCTGGGATTTTTAAGGTGACAGCATCCCTTTCACTGTGTGAAGTAACAGCAACACTGGAATTTCATTTTTTTCTATTTTTTTCTTTAAACACCACAATTTAGGTAGAGAGATGTGCAGGAATGGAAGCCCTCATATTTTTAGAGCCATGAGCATCACATGTTTTATCCATACAGACAGATTATTTCAAACAATCAGTATCCCGGGAAGGTGCATATGAGACTGAAAGTTGATGGGCTGAACCAAGTGTTGTGGTCTCTATCAGGGGTTTCTGAGAGTTATAATGAAGGCTTCTCTAATAACTGTGTAAGATAAGCAAACTGTGCTTGTTGGGTCAGATAAAGTCCTCCACATAATTGTAGATAAATTATTCTTGTTTTACATAACTGAAAATAATGGAAAATATATAATTTATTCTGTTGAAAGGGAGGCAAGGATAGAGCACAGCTTAAATCTTCTTCAGTAAAACAAACCTTCAACTGTATATTCTGAGGGCAGATTCTCTGTTGTACAAATGGTCTGTGACAGTTTACACCAGCTGAGGATCTGACCCATGGTGTATATCTTGAGCTCAAGTGAAATTTTTATAACTAAGAAATGAATAGTTTAGGTTTAAGCAATAAAATATTATGTTATCTAGCTTTCATAGTGTGTATACTGTGTTACTTTAGCCTATGCAACTAAATGGGAAAATTAGAGGACAGAGACAAAAACATAGTTCAGACATGAAAAGAGCTGATCTAGACCTACAAGAGGTCAGAGGATGTAATTAATATCTCACATCCTGGCTTTAAAGGTTGTTGGAAAATTCCATAAAGATCTTAAAAAGCCAAATAACGGCTAAAGATATAATGACAAGTACTTAGCACAGTGTACATCAAATGTTATTACATCATAAAGCTTTCAAAGATGCTGGGCTGCCTTTGTTGGAAAGATACACTGAAAGGTTTGGTCAAGCAAACCCTGTTGAAAGCTACTGATGCTTTTATGCACATGTTTAACTTTGCACACACTATGAATACACAGTAGTATGTAAAGAATGTTTCTAAATATCTGTATAAACTGTATCTGCCTAAATATTGATGAATAATCTCCATTCAACCTTTAAAGAAATTGTTAATTTAATGCTTAAAGTATTATATAAGTAGTTTACCAGCACATGAAGGCAAAGATATCCATTCTCCACTGAGACACTTCACTGTCTTTAGCCCAACCATTACATAGTTTTTTTTACATTCATATTCCACTGTATCTCCATGAGCATACTGGGGATGGTCTACTACATTGATAGCATTCCCGTTGTTAATACTGGGTGGTTTTTTACAGGTTTTTTTCTCTTCTGTGGAAAAGAGCATAAATATTTCATATTATATTCTTGGCACATATAAAACACATCATCAAAGTGCCTTAATTAAAATAATTATTTAGGGCCTTACCTTGCTCTCATTAAAGTTAAAGTGAAACTCTGATTAACTTAAATGGGTGCAGCACTAGGCCCTTAGTTTGTAATAACATTTGCCTTTCTTCCAAACTCTGATCTCTCACTTCTCTATGACTAGGAGAACTCCTCAGTCCAGTTCATCTTCCAGGACTGTATTCAGCTTTTCTCTACTCACATCAAATTTTTTTAAGGATTGTCACTTATTCCTCTCTATTTCCACATACAAAATATCATGAACTTAGCATTGCTCAATTTATATTCCCTCACAAGAATGAAAACACTAAAATGCAAGGAAATCTTAAATCAAATCAATACACACATTCAACACAATACCACGCTCCAAATTGCTAGTTGTTCACTACTATCATGACACTAAACTACACCCTCCCAATACTCACTTTAAATAATAATAAAAAAAATCCTTCAGTGCACACATTCAAGAAGTGAAAATCACACAGCTACCATGTTGACAACTGCAAGCTCCCTGACTCCCACATTCTTCACTTTTCCCTTTCTAATTCGTAGCCTCTGCTCTCCTGCTGCTGCGACCATGTCACCCCACTGTACCTGTTTAAAGCCTTCCCTTTATTGCTCTCTTTTTCTGCATTATGTTGAAACTCCTCATTCTCAGTCTTATAATTTATAACTTCTTCCCTGGCTATGACATTTCCTTATACTGCTTCCTCCCAAATCTCTTTGCTAAGCACTCTATTTTATATTCTACTCTTGGCTTTGTACTTCATTTCACATTGCCCCCACAGATAGACTTGCTTCCCACTGATTGTGCAGCATGCAGCTTTCCCTTCCTTCATTAAATGTCCTTTTCTACACTTCCTTGTCTTTCACTTGCTATAAAAATATTTTACTTGTGTTTAGTTCTCTCCTAACTCCTTGGGGCAGGGACCTCACTATGTGCACCTATGGCGCTCCATAAATAATAACAAACAACATTCAGCAGCATGTTAGGATGATAGTGAAATAGTCAACTGACCTGTTATTCAATGGTATCCATCAAAAGTTCTGCTTGCATGTATTTAAGGCAAGGCACAGCTACACCCTTTTTCTTACATTTTTCATAGATCAGTATGGAAACCTAACCAGTGATGATTTCAGCAGGCCAAAGCCCAAACCACTAGACTTGCCAAGACAATCATAGAACCTCTAGTAGATCTGTTAACACTTTGTATTTAGTTTGTCCATCATTTTTTAGGTCACAGCATTCCTTTATTCCATGAAAAATCTAATTATTTCCCATTAATGCACATTTTCAGTTCCGATCAAACCAAACAAAAATTCAAAATATGCTCCAGGTACAAGCAAACATTATAATTGGGCGTATTTATTTTATTTTTTTTAAACTATGTTAGTTAATATGCATACTAAGGGATGCTCTCCAGCGTTAGGTAAATTATTGGTGCTTTTGATCAGCTAAGATTCCAGACTCTGCAAATTACAGTTATCCATTGGAAGTATTTTAGATGTCAGGTCAATAAAAACACTAGCACAGGTCTGATTCCATCTCAGAGAGGACTGTGGTACAGAAACGATGTACACCAGCCAGTATGTTACATTTAAGTCGGTATAGTTTTGATTTGGAAAATCTCTCAAAGTGTGAATAGAAAAGTATTAGTCTATATTAATCCTAAGGGTGTGAAAAACACATAGCTTACCTGTGCAAGAAGGTAAAGATGTCCATTCCCCATCAATACATTCTATTTTTCCTGATCCAACCATTTTAAAACTGACGTCACAGTCATATTCCACTAAGTTGCCATGCTGATATTTCTCATGAAGTTCACTGATAATACTCCCATTGGTAATGCTGGGTGGTAGCCCACAAGCTTTGGTTTCCTCTAATACAAAGAGATTATATCTATACAGTTGTTACCATTAAAAATAGACGACAATAAAAAATGAAAAAACCCAAATTCACTGCTTCAAGTGGAGAAAGATGGCACAGCTGACCAATGAATTAATTAACCTTATATCTTTGGAGATTTGGATTCCAATTCTACTTTAGGTCACAAGTGGAAATGAGTGCCCTGAGTTCAACCTATTACCACTTCACACAACTGGCAGTTTCACTAAAATCAAAATGGATGGGGAAAAATTCACAGTTTCAAATGGGAAATGAAGGCACAGTGGGTTAGTAAGTGAATTGGCATGAGGATAGATGGGGTAGTTCATCATGGGATAGAAACCAGCATCCAGAAAGAGCCCACAGAAGAGCTTATGAGTATTGAAGAGCCAGATTTACCAATAGGTATCCTGCTTAAATAAACCTAAGGGAAATATTTACCTTTACATGTCGGAGATGCTGGGAACCATCCAAAGTAATAGCATTGAGAGGAGTCGGGTCCCACTCTTGTGTGATTTTTTGCACAGGAAAAAGTTACCACATCTCCATTACCATATTTAGCTTTCGGGGGGGAAACCTCGCCATTGGACAATGTCAACATTTCACATTCTATGGCTAAAGATGGTGGTGAGGAAAGGAAAGAAAATATATTATAGCCAATGTTTCTAGGGGAAAGTATTTAAAATACAAAAGATTTAAACAAAATGGGTTGATCAAAAACCAGTTTTAAACCATGGAAAGGCACCCATTGATTTGGATCAGGGCTTTGGTTAGCACCAAGAACAAGAATCTTGCTGAACAAACTGGGAATTTGTAAAAGAGTAAGAATTCCTTCTAGGGTGTGGAAAGAAAAGAAGGCAAGCATGAAAAAAACAGCACAATAGGATATAATTGGGAGGGGAAAAAAAGACTTAACCAAATGACGGGGTGGCTTTCCATAATCTTTTCCCCACATTCTATGAATTTAAATATAAATATTGTTGCAAGTAATTTAGAAACTGGTAGTTTTCATAGACACAAATTCTTACTCAGCAAAATCACACTTGGAGTACTCCAAATAATCAGTTAATGATGCTGGCCTTTCAACCTGGATTGTTATTTGTCATGACTTAAAATACAACTATTACTTGTTCAAAGTTTTTGTAAGATTTGTTTGTCTTTCATAGTACAATAATAATTCTGCAGTTTCCAGTGCTCTGATTACCTCTTATTTCCCAGTGGTTTCATTACTTTTGAATTTAATCTGGACCCTGTTCGAATCAGAGCTGCTCCAGCCAGAGTCTGGTACAGACAGATGCGGCTAATGCCAAGGAGACCACGAAGCTGTCAATTCCAGCAGATCTGGATCTGTGCAGAGCAGAGATACCCCAGCCCTCCAACCCTCCTCAGACTTCCCTCAGAGCCTGACCCAGGGGGTGGTATTTATTGTCCGTATTGCAGTAGTGTCTGGGATGCCCAGTCCAGGCCGAGAACCCCACGGCACCAGACGCTACACAAACAGCCAGTCCCTCCCTGTAGAGTTGACATGTAAGTACAATATTTATATTCCAATGGATTTATTTTATAAATTATCTGGTAAAAATGAGAAAGTAAGCCATAAGTAATAGTGGACTTTTTATATCTGATTTTGTAAAGAGGTAAAACTTGGGGGTTCACAAAACAAATCCGACTCCTGAAAGGTGTACAGTAATCTGGAAAGGTTGAGAGTCACTGTTTTAGACTATGAAGAACACTCTTTCCTGGGGATTGCTGACTGAATGCAATGAATGATTCTTGACTGTCCCAGCAGACATGAACAATTCCCACCCACCCAGACATTATCCACAATGTAAGCTGCACCTAAATCAGAGATATTTAAATTAGTACTCAAAACAGCAAACTATAACAGTCAAAGGAATTTGTTCCACAGAGTAGTAGTTTAATTAAAACAAAACAAAAACACCTTACCAAGACATTGGGGCTCAGGAATCCATCCATCTGTGTCACACACTGTATAACCTGTTGTGATTTTATTTACAGTTAGGTATCCATCTGCACATTCATATTCCAGTATTTCTTCAGGCAGAAACACCATTTGATCTGTGTGGAAATTAATATTCTCGAAACGAGGCTTTTCACATGTTTCTGTAGAATTAGAGAAATTTAGTTATTTTTCTTAATTAGAAACTCTGGCATTCTAAAGCATCTTCCTTATATGTACCTTTGTGAATTTGGGCCTCAGTATAGTAAACAATTCAAATTCTACACACAGTATCACACATTATATCTCTTTAATTTTTCTTTAGGAATATGTGGCGGTGAAAGGAAAGTGTTCATAGATTTAGAAGGCAAGGCTAGAAAAAAACATTTAGGCAATAAATATATACCTGCATTTTGCATGCTTGCTTCTTACATAATTCCCATTAATGTTTACCAGACATGTTTGTCTTCGAAAATCTACAGTGATAATAGTGACTCAAACCTTTCCTTTGAGAGTCAACACTAATGCTCTTAAAATTCAGAAATCTTCCTAATGTCTAGCATAAAGGTTTTTCTTCCTTGGATTCAGGCCATTGCCTTTTCCCTACCATTTGAGACTGTGAATATAATTCCCTTCTTTCAGTTGCTGTACTATATAGTGTTTCTGTGGATGTTACAGTTTGGTTGTAGTCATGATCCCTTGAGTCATCTGTAAGGGCTAGATTCTGCTCCAGTGTAGGGAAGCCAGGGAACAGATTCTATGGTTTGGTCCAGCTATGCTCAGCAAGGAACCGGATCAGGGGGTTGAACAAACGTGACTTCAAGCCATCCTTCTGCCTTTCAGATCTTCAGGTTGCTCCTCCTCCTTCAAACTATCTTATGCTGGTTACCTATGGCCCCAAAAGGCCATTTCAGCTGCCAGAAGAGCCAGGACATCCCAGTTATGATGTCTTTTCCCTAGTCACACTTCATACCCGGGGGGAATTCCAACCAGCTAACTATTTTTCTGGCTGTTTTCTGCAGTCAGAGCTATGCCAAGCAGATGGAACAGGAGGAGAATTGGACCTCATAGGTATAAAAAGGCAAAGATAGGAAGCAGCATACAACAATAAATAAGGAGTTCTCACTGCATTAAATTATGTGTCCCTAATACTTAGCCCTGTTTTATCCCATTGGAGGGTCTTGTCCTTGTTTACCAACCAAACTAATCCATGCTTTGGCACTGTCATGTTCACTGCCTTTATTTTCAAATCATAACATTCATGAACACCACAAAAGCCAGATATTTCCCTACTGATTTCCAAATGAGTCACAAAGTGCAGGGAATCTCCTCCCTGTAGAAACATGAGTGGACTGGAAATATGGGAGACTACTTAATAAAGAGCCATGAATCCAAAGGAAGGTTTATTAATTTATTGAGCCAATTTTGTAGACTATTCTGTGTGAAACACCCCTGTGTGGTAGAACTATTGCAGGTGCTATCGTACGGGATACCACTTTGCAGAACCAGAACTACAAACAGCTTAAAGTTCATGTATTTCAGACAGACAGATAATGTAAATGGGATTTACAGGTCTTGGTAGCTAAGCTGTTTATTTAATAGTCTTCTCTGTGCGATGGAATGGACTTCATTTGAAAACAAATGATAAGCAAGTTCTTTTATGCACAAAGGTGTTCTGTGTTTGTGGATACTAATAGGGTAAAAAGAGGAATAGCGAGGAAATAAGGCAGCCTGGAATAAAAGGAAGAGAGGACCCCCACTTGGACTGGGTTAATATTGGAGTTATTGTCCCACAAATGTGGGAGATTTAATTGTCCACTTTAATCACCATATTTCCTCTCATCTTCAGAGAAGGGACTCCTGAAACCAGAGGAAGATAACTAACATACCTGAAGTGACAACAATTGGAAGAAAGTTTTTAAAATTTTGTGCTCTGATGCTTTTACATAACATGTATCTCTTTATGATTTAAATACTGATCAGTCAATGGTAAGTTATTTTATTTATGATGGTAATACTTCCCTCAAATAGATTAATTTTGTCCAGTCATAGTAAGACATAACCCAAGGAGCATCAGCTTTGTAAGTTTCCCCACATGAAGCTGCAAGCTTCTCCCCATACCTGAACATGGTGCTCATCTTCTAGTCAGGAAAAAAGGAACAATATGATAAAGTAGAGAGTTCTTCGATCATTAAATTACTCACTAATGCACTTTGGTAAAGGAGTCCATCCTCCTTGAAGGCACTGTGTCTTCCCCACCGCATTTCCTTCTGGAGTCGTGTAATCAATCTGACACCGATATGTTGCTTCCTCATTTAAATTAAATTTGGTCCTACTTTGAGAGAAATAACCATTCTGTATCTCAACTTTTTCACATATTTCTAAAATAGAGAGAGTATGACATTACCTCAAGATAAATACTGTTAATTAATGTGCTTTTCATAAGTATAGGGTGACCATGAGAAGAGGTACACCTGAAATGAAATGGAGAAACACCATTTAAAAACTTTTTGAACAATAAGTTCCTTCATACTTTTGGACAGTGGGAGGAGAAGGTAAGAAATCAGATTTCAGAGTAAC
This sequence comes from Lepidochelys kempii, assembly GCF_965140285.1. Lineage (NCBI taxonomy): Eukaryota > Metazoa > Chordata > Testudines > Cheloniidae > Lepidochelys > Lepidochelys kempii. The sequence goes on along the minus strand of NC_136387.1, from coordinate 63,456,446 downwards.
AGCTGTGTTAGTCTGTATTCGCAAAAAGAAAAGGAGTACTTGTGGCACCTTAGAGACTAACCAATTTATTTGAGCATGAGCTTTCGTGAGCTACAGCTCACTGATGAAGTGAGCTGTAGCTCACGAAAGCTCATGCTCAAATAAATTGGTTAGTCTCTAAGGTGCCACAAGTACTCCTTTTCTTTTTTTAAGAAATCAGAGTACATATCAGTGGTTCCTATCTCTCACAATCATTCCTGATACTGACTTCTCAAAGCCAATCTAAAAGATGGTTGGACTGAAAATGGTCATTTTGATTCTGACACTGACAGCTCTTATTTTGTGAAAAAAGTTCTCTCTTTTTATTGTATGTGCTGTATGTATAAGTAATTTGGTGAAGCAGCTTCACAGTTTCATGCACCTGAGAAATCATAAGGGGCTCATCAGTGAGAAAGAAAGTGATAAAACATCACACAGATGTTATCACTAAACCTGCCTTCTTCAGAGACAGCCTCTCCCACTGCAATATTTCCACAGTTGTGATCAATAGAGCATTCATGCTAGACTTCCTCAGTTTAAAGGAGAGGGTGTTGGTAGCAGGGCATTATCGTGGAGGGGCATTCAATTTTGGAATTCACTCTCTCCCTGAATTTGCTGACCTCCAGGATACACCGCACAGCCCATCCATTTTCTTGGGCAGTTGGGGAGAGCAGAGATAGGAAGGGAATGAGGCTTTGAGGCAGGATGTGTTTGCATGGCTGAATTTTGTTATGGACGTTGATGACTCAATTTTACACATGCTATCTTAATTGATGTTCAAGCACCCGGAGCTACCAGACAAATTGTGCAAGCCACTCCATGGAGGAACGGGAGGCAGAGGGGCAAGGTGGAGCCATGGCTTTAACCCACTTTGCAACACCCAGAAGTGCTGACTAGGTATAGACAGAGGAACATGCTTCATTATCCCAAAAGATGGTGTAATGCACATACAACTCATGCCTGGTAGAGAACTGGAGGAAAGATAGGATTTCCTGGAGCACAACTGCTGCTGGATTACTTGGCATCCACACTATCCCCAACACAGACCGGACCAAGTGGCTAAATGTCACAATTTATCCATATCAGGTGGAGCTAAGAGTAACATATTTTATTAAATTTACCCAATACCCTAGATGATAAAATCCCATTTATAATTGCTTCTAACTTTGTTAGACTTTAACCATTTGGATTGAAATTGTCCATGTCTGGTGTCTGCCCCAGCATCATTTTTTGTTTTGTTTTGAAAAGTTTAAGCTGAAATGGTTTTGCTGTTTCAGAGACTGATGTTTGAGTAAAATATTCTGTTTTATCCATGGTAAGTTATTGTTAGAGCTGTTTTGTTGAGAACCTCTAGCACTTCCATGGTTTGGAGCAGGGACTCAAAATTTGGTTGTGGGGTCCACCTGGTGTCAAAGATATACCTTTTGCTGTCCTCAAAAAAATGCACCCAAATTTGGCCATGTTATAAACCTATGAAAGACAGAAAGTCACAGTTTGTACAGGTTTGGAGCTTGATTATTCTCTGAAGATTCCATCTGTACTGAACATGCTCAAGCCCAAGTTGGCAGGGGCTGAGCAGAACTTTCATTGCAATTGCGTCTCTTGGCTCTGAGGGGCCACACTCATGCCAAGCACCGTGACTGTGGGTATGCCTACGTAAGAGCTGGAAACTTGTAAATTCTAGGATGAAGAGACATACTTTAGCTTTAGCTCCAATCAAACTAGCACATTAAAAATAGGAGTACTGTGGGGGTGGCACTTGGGGTGGGGACAGCGTGCAGAGCCCCCTGGCTGCCCCTACACATAGGAACCTGAGGGGGGACATGCCATCTGCTTCCCAGGAGCGGCACTGAGGCTAACAGGGAGCCTGCCAGTCCCGCTGTGCAGCACCGCCAACTAGACAGTCAACAGTCTGGTCAGCAGTGCTGACCAAAGCCCCCAGGATCCATTTTTGATCCCTTGGTATTCTGATAAAAAAAACAGACACCTGGTCACCGTACATACAACAAACAGGGGTGATAGCAGTCAGGGGCTTGGTGAAGAACTTTGAAGGTCACTGCAATATGATTGCACAGTTACTCAGGTCAAAAATGTGCATTGTCATGACAAGTCACCTGCTAGGATTGGTATTTTTGTGTTTATTTCAGGCAGATGATAATAGTAATATGTCTACAGGTTTTTAATGATCTGCTCAATAGAACATGACTTTTGCTTACTGTTAGAGGTACATCTTGGAGTAGGTGACCAGCCATTCTTTGTGCATGTAACTTTGGCTTGCAGATATTCAGGAAAACACACATATGAAATTTCATCACCTTCTTTGTAGGTGGTCCAATAGTTAAATATAAATTTACCATTTTCCAAATGACCAGGAGAACACTTTTCTAAAGAAAAAAAAGATTAAATTCGGTTAGCAAATGGAAGTCAGGCATTTAACAAATAAAAAACAAAACAAAACAAATCCCCCTCTTCAAAACTAGCTATTTATTTGAAAAAAAAATCTTTCAAATAAGACCTTCTTGCTGCATAGAACTCTCGTACTTTATACTGAAAAGACCTTTATTTTCAAATGTGAATCAAAGAGCTTGATTTTTCCACCAGCCTGAAACTTGTGATATCAACTGTGCACAGGTGTAAACAATTGCACAAGATGCAAGGCAGTGAAGAATTGGGTCACACAGGCCAGATTCTCAATTGGTGCAAAACAGCAAGCTCCATCAACCTCAATGGAACTACACTGATTTACACCAGCCAAAAAATCTTGCCTAATATACTTCTTAAGTAGTGGTGTCTGCACAGATTCATTTGTAGCATTAGCCTCCAGAAGATGTTCTCAATCATATTATTCCCTCAAGGTATTTTATTGACAGGTATCACTATGATGCTCATGGAATCTGTTTATTAAAACAAAAAGCATCTTTACAGAATCCAAATGATACAGGTACTGAAACACCAACATGTAGGGAAATAGATACCATTGCTGTTGACTGGGTTTGTGTTCAGGCTCAAGCACTAGCTGAAAAGTTCCATTAATCCAAAATAAAAACCAAAGTCAGGCACAATGGGATGGTTTAAATCATGCTATTGTGATGGAAATCACATCATCAGCCCTGGATAAACAAGGTGACAGGAGAAGGCCGACAGCCAAAGGAAGTCTCTCTTACTTTCCTTCTCCCCATGCTCAGTCACTGGAGTACCATGATGAAGTGTAAAGATAACTGTGTTAAGCCCTCCAAACTCAATTCACGTTTGTTCCTTCAGCAGATTGAAATGTATTATTCAGACAGGTTTGGGTTTGGGCTCTTATTAGGGTTGCCAATTTTGGTTGGACGTATGTCTGGAAGTTTCATCAGATGACATACTCTTCAATTAAAGATTAATCTTTAATTCCTGTAGACTCAAGAGCAATCTGGAGGGTTGGCAACCCTGGCTCTTATTCCTGCCACATTATGAAACCTGATTTTTTCCCCTTCCCAATATTATCTAGCAGCATAACACGGTGCTCTTGGCTAGGGGCATTTTTCCCTTTCCTCTGAGCTCTCAGGGAGATCTACCATTTCCCACTCATTAGTTATCACCTAAGGATCAAACTCTGAACCTGGTGAACTCAATGGCAGTTTTGTCATTGATGTCAGTGGAGGCAGGATTTTCCCTGAAGGCCTTAAGGCCTCATGGTAAATTACTGTGGATCCCATTACCACTAACTCAGACTAAGCCAGGAGTTTTGCTACAGAGCAACACAAGTTGCTCCCTCCTGCCAAGGGCTAAAGATGCTGCCTTCACAGCTCACTAAGCCACTGACAACCTAGGAGCAAAGAACAAGGTTCAGCATCAAAATTCTGATTCCCTGAATATTTGTTAACCTTTTTTCCCCACCCACTTCCATGAGCTATGAATGCCAGGAAAGTGTGACTGGCAATTACAGTGCTACTGAAGTTGTGGAGTACTTGTGACTTTGCATTTTCTGTCAGGACACTGCCTATACTCGGAAAGCCTCCCACTGTGTGTACCAACTGTCCTTCTGCTTCAGATCCCCCATTAAAAATAACTTGCCACAAGAGTCTCTGAGTCTTGTGACCTTGTACTAGAATTGTCATCCTGTGTAATATGTTAGTCTGAATTCAACTGCAAGATGTTTGGAAAAGTAACTGTTCTTTTTTGTGCTTTGTGAAGTCCTATGCACTGTTTTATTCACAACTCCACACTTAAGGTTGTGATGAAAATATTTCCATTACAAGCATTGTTTGGACCCACTCCTCTCTTTTAAACTTTTTATGGGAAGTAGCTTTTTCAAGGAGAAATTTTATAACTAATATAAGGTGGGTTCCCTGTCCTCCTCCCACTCTCCAAGAGGAGAATAAACATTTTCAAACACCTAGATGTAAAAAGTGAGCCCTTTGTTAAAAGTAAAAATAAATAAATATATAAATTAATTAAATCAGATCAAAAACACACAAAACCCATTCACAATATTCCTGCCACTTCTAACTTGAAAATAAAACAAGCTACAAACTGAAAAATTCATACATAGGCAGATATTTATACATCCTCATGCCTACTTATTAGAATTTCAGTTTTCATACTAAAATGTCATTGATTGTGTTCACACCAACCAAACCACCCTGTAAAAGTATGATTGGGGGGGCATATAATTGCACTTTCTAGCTTCTTAGCACTTATAGTTTTAACTACTACTGAACTGCATTTTAAACTACTAGGAATGTGGGGAGAAGGAGGTGAATCATATAGGTGCATTGAACTAGTGGAGTCTGGAGCAGGTCAGGGAGAGGCTTTGGTCATAGGATGTCTATTCAGTGCAGCTCCAGTATAAAAGCACATTTGGTGGCTAGTGAGCCTGCTAAGTTGGAGGGAAGCAGATCTCTCCTCCAGCAAACTTTAGCATCTTCACAGCAGGTGGAAAGGGAAGAGTAGATTGGCATGGAAGTAGCCAAGCAGAAGGGCTGGCCCTTGACTGGAGTCAGGTTTAGAATTAGGCCATATGCTGGGGACTGCAGCTGAACTGCAAGGGCACAGAAGAGGAGCAAGAACTTGCATCAGGCTGTGACAACTGGTAGGGTCAACAGAACTGGAGACTTTCTGTGTATATCTATACAATGAGTGGAAGCCTGCAGCAGCAGGCCTCGAAGCCTGGGTTGACAGACTCAGGCTCATGGTGCTCGCACTACCATGCTAAAAATAGCTGTGTAGATAGTGTGACTTAAGCTGGAACTTGGGCTCTGATGTTTTGGGGGGGGGGGGGAGGGGCCTTTAGAGCCCAAGCTCCAGACTCAGCTGTAATCTCTATACAGGTATCTTTACTGTGGCAGTGCAACCTCTGCAAGCCCAAATCTCTTGCTACAAACTTGGAGATTCTCTGCCAGGGACTGTGTAGACGTACCTTTTGAGGGGACATGAAAACAGCTGGTCAGACAATAGGACATTCACAGGTGCTCCATGAAAAATTATGCATAATAGATGGATAAGACTCATAGATTACAGTTTTCTTCAACTGGCATTCAACATTTTCCACTTAAAATAGAAAGAATCTGGCTTTGTTCACTAATCTAGCTAATGCCCAGGCTTTCTCAAAGACTTTGTGGACTCTTAGGATTCTCTGCCTCTCCAGCTCTGCTCCCCAACCTCTCATTACCCCAATTAGTTACCCCTCTGTCATAACTATAAAGGGAAGGGTAAACCCCTTTGAAATCCCTCCTGGCCAGGGGAAAGCTCCTCTCACCTGTAAAGGGTTAAGAAGCTAAAGGTAACCTCGCTGGCACCTGACCAAAATGACCAATGAGGAGACAAGATACTTTCAAAAGCTGGTAGGAGGGAGAGAAACAAAGGGTCTGTGTGTCTGTCTATATTCTGTCTTGGCCGGGGATAGACCAGGAATGGAGTCTTAGAACTTTTATTAAGTAATCTAGCTAGGTACGTGTTAGGTTATGATTTCTTTAAATTATCCTTCCTTTATATTTATGACACCCTCCCACCAGAACCAGTCTCCAGCTACCCAGACCTTGTTCCCCAACTCCTGGTATTGCAGGACAGTGGAGTGGGAGGAGGTATTGTTTCATATTCTCTGTGTGTATATAAAGTCTGCTGCAGTTTCCACGGTATGCATCCGATGAAGTGAGCTGTAGCTCACGAAAGCTCATGCTCAAAAAAATTGGTTAGTCTCTAAGGTGCCACAAGTACTCCTTTTCTTAAAGCAGACTTAGCATGTGTCAGGATCACTAGCTGTAGGCCTCCATATTCAGAGCATCTGGCAGTGGCACTCCACCCTCTTTGCACCCAAAGAGCAGCCCTGAAAAAGGGATAACATATGCAGCCTAAAAAGTAATCTCCAGGGCAAGCTGCAAAAGTCTTCTAAGAAACAATATATTCCCTTACAGCAGAAGGAGTGTGCATATACGCATGTGCACACATGGGCAATGGCACAAAAGAGAAAAGAATCCCTATAGTTCTGTCACTCTCACAGGCAGTTTTCTTACAACTGAATATCCCAAAGACAAAAGAATCAACTAAGCCCTTCCTCGTGAAGAAAATTTCACAACACAACCTACCCCTCCTCATAGGTCTCTCTCCACACAGGTTATTATTAATCTTTGCTCACCCTTTCTAAATCCACAAGATCCCAGTACCTTCCGCAAACACTCTCGCTCTCAGAGGGATACCAATTCCTACCCTATTCCCTTGTAAGAGAAACAGAAATGCTGGTTGAGGGATCAGCAATAAGGAGAAAGCAAAAAAGGAGGGAAAAAAAGAACAAAATACAAACAACCCCTCTGCAAATCCTACAACTGGTTTATTGAAGGCCTGTTCCAAGTACTGGCTCCGTCTAATGCTTTTGAATCCTTTTAAAGAGACACTCATGTCCTTGGGTGACAGTCTTTGCTGGGGGAGTCAAGGGGCCACAATGGAGCAGCGTTGTAGTAACACCCACCCTCCCTCGCAGTCCTGGTTCTGTCCATTGCTGGATATAATTATTAGTTATAGTACAATAGAATTTTTAAGAAAATAATACAAACATATGTTTACTTACTAAGGCATTTTGGCGCAGGAGACCAGCCCGCTTTAGTACATCTGATCAGAGGCCACCTCTCCTCTCTTTCAGATACGTAACCATCAAGACATCTGTAGTAAATTGACACGCCCAACTGTGCTGGAAAGGCTTGTTCTTTGTAATTTTCATAATAGTCAGTTAATGCTCCATTTTCTATATGTGGGTAGCCACAGGGTCTCACTTTAAAAAAAGTTTAAAATGTATAATATTAGAAGGTGCACGTGGACACTAATTCAAAGAGGTGGAAGGAGAGAAGAACTCTTCCAGGTTACAGCCGCAGTTTCCCCAAATTGTTCCACTGGAGCAGGAGATAGAGCTTTCACCTGGTAGGCAGGGTTTCCAGCCCCCAGAACCCACATGTTGTGTGGGATCTCCGCATGATACAAGGCCATCCACCAGTTGGCAAGAGAGTGTCATGGAGGTGACTGAATTTCCTCCACACAAGACAGGACATGATCCACATACTAAAGGTTCTCTTTATGTGCAGATCCAGATCTTTGGATTAACTCCATGTTTTCCAAGACATCTGTAGTCACATTATCAGAGAATTAATTTATAACACCATTGCTGAGCTCCAAATCCACTTACACCTCTTCCTGTTTTAAACAGCTGTCATTTGTTTGTAATTATCAAAGCCAAATTCTGAAGTCCTTGATAAGTTTTTACTCAGTCCCTACTCAACAAAACTCTTATTACAGCCACTGGGATTTTATCTGAAGAAAGATTGAGTAAATATTTGAGAAAGAATTTCTTGATTTTGCACAGGGAAAAGAACTGCCTGGAAGAATCTGTTGTACGCATTGTTGGTGTTGCCATGTCACTCCCAGGATATTAGAAAGTGAAAGTGGGTGTGGTAATATATTTTATTGGATCAGTTTCTGTTTGTGAACGAGACAAGCTTTCAAGCTTACACAGAGCTCTTCTTCAGGAAGAGACTGACAGTTCAGAATAAATGAGGAAACAAAAATGGAGGGTACAAATCTAGGGCTGTGGTATATGTAAGTGACTCAGAATCCAATTATGATAATAGGTTTTTATTTTCTTTTATACCATTCATACACTCATGGTATCATGCTTGGATGCTATTATTTGGATGGATAAAACACAGCTACAAATCTTCCCTGTAGAAGGGTTGACTCTAGCACATTTTGTCAAATAAATCATGATGTATATGTTAGTTGTATAGTTATTTAGAGCTCCATTCACTTATACCATATCATCTTATTTTCACAGGTGCTTTATCCAAGTCCATCAAAGTAAATAAGGAAAGTAAATAAATAAGTGTTATTTACTCCTTCTCATAACACAAGAACTAAGGGTTACCAAATGAAATTAAAAGGCAGCAGGTTTAAAACAAACAAAAAGAAGTATTTCTTCACACAACACAGTCAACCTGTGGAACTCTTTGCCAGAGGATGTAGTGAAGGCCAAGATTATAACAGGGTTCAAAAAGGAACTATATAAGTTCATGGACGATAGGTCCATCAATTGCTATTAGCCATGATGGGCAGGGATGGTGTCCCTAGCCTCTGTTTGTCAGAAGCTGGGAATGGGTGACAGGGTATGGATCACTTGACGATTACCGGTTTTGTTCATTCCCTCTGGGACACCTGGCATTGGCCACTGTCGGAAGACAGGATACTGTGTTAGAGGGACCTTTGGTCTGACCCAATATGGCTATTCTTATGTTCTTAAACTTTGTAAAAGGAAAAACCCCGCAAATATACCTGTTTCATTTCTGTTTACATTCTCAAATGCAGAAATTGTATAATCATTTTATAATAGTTTGGGCTTTAATATCTAAAAACATGTTAAAATAAAAGTAACTTACAGATACATCTTGGAATAGGTAACCAGCCATTCTTTGTGCATTCTGCTCTCCTCTCCCTAGTGTCCGTTTCAAAGTGAAATCCTTTATTACAGTCTACTCTGATTACTTCCAATTCTCTGAACACTTTCTTTTTGGGGTAGTAGGTTCCATTATTCACTGTTGGAGGATCACATCTAATTTCTAAACAGAAACAGATGAACAAGTTTAACAGCTGTAAAAATAACTTTATGCTGTAAGTACCCCCTTCAATTAAAATTATTTGTATCTTTCTCTTTTTTTTTACTAGCTTTACTATCACTGTCATATTTGATCATCATCTGCATAACAATGGCATGGTGAGATTCCTATGAATTTGATGAAGTCTATAACTCTTTACCCATCTTCAGAAATTAGAGTATTTGCTTGGGGTAGTTTATTTTATTTTGGGGGTGAGAAGGAATCAGTTGCTGTTATAAGTGTCATTCTGACTATTGTGGAAAAACTTTACCAAAAAATGAAGCCTTGCAATGAGATCTATAGGTGATCACACTGGATTTGTCTAATCTCTTCTGGCAGTTCATTCCACACTACCTTCCTGTCATGTTTGGTTGGATGGAATAAGAGAGTCCAAGCTGTTAACATGACACTGTCATGGTACAACACAAACACGGTTCAGAGGTTTGAGTATAGTGCCCTGGGCCTGCTTAGTCCCATGGCAAACACACCATTAAAATCATGTTAACCTTTTAAAGACATAGTAAAAGAAGGAAAAACAGTTAAAGCATTTGAAATGTAAAGTTGCAAGTAAGGCTTTTATTTTAACACTATTCCTTATTCCCTTTCCCTTTAGCTATAGAGAGATTTTAGAAGGAAACCCCTCTGATTGACCATCTTTTTGACAGTATTAACGACGATAATAACTGGTCTTTATGAGGAAAAAAAGTTAGTTGAGATCGGCTGGAGCTTCCTGCTGCTACTGTTAAAGTCTGATCCTGCTTCCTTTAAGACAAAACAAGACAAACACACACAAAAGAGAAGAGAAAGGAATAGCAAAAATAGACAACGCAGCTTCTGGTCTCTGGTGCTGACTCTTACTTGCAACTTCATTGTTGGAGAAAAACAAGCACAGTAAACCCCCTTATCAGGCACTTAGAGACCTGGAAAACTTGAACCAGCATCAGGCTGTTTAGGACATTGCTTTCAGCTGCCTTTCCGACACAGGCTCACAGTAGTGTTGCAAAATATACAGTCCCAGACAGGTAGACCAGACTTTTACTAAACAGAAGGCAAAGAGAGAGATAGAAAAGAGAATAAGGTGGGGGTGGAAGATGACACGAGGGAGGGAAGGACAGCAGGAACCAAAGTTGCACATCCCAGGTGGTATTCAGGATCTAGTTGGAGATGGTGAAGGTGGCAATGCCTTCTGTGTCCATCTCTCTGTCCCAGTCTCATCAGGGCATCTTTCAGGATCAAGATGAAGGCCCAATGGTGTCATAGTATCCCAGGAGATGGTGAGGGTTGCAACCCTGATGGTGGAATCTCACTCCTTCCAGTCCACCCATCTCCTACTCAGCCTGCTAACTCTTTCTGAAGATTTTTTTAAGGCCCCTCTCAAAGGGTGTTTGTTGAGCTACCTGTTGTTCCGCACTGTCTGTCCCATTTGCGTATTCATGCACACAGTCTGTTTCTTTTCCCCACGTGTACCTTTAATCTTTAGATTCCAAGCACTGCCGAACATAGCACAGGCATGTATCGGAAAGCTCCTTCCAATTACATATCTTCCCTTTACTGAGCTTATTACCATTATCTCAAACCCAGCCCCCAGTGTCAACAATCCCCCCAATCCTATAATCTTCTCATTGATTAATTATTAGCAAATCCAGAGATCCTCACATCATCCTCTTAAATGATCCCACTGGCTAAACCAAACAAGGTGTTGACAAGCTGCAATGGAAAATGTGTCCAGCTTTCATTGGCTGGAAGGATGTTACCTTAATGTAGGACATTAGAGTCTATAACAGTAGCCACTGAAGTCAGGAGATGTTGATGCCTGTAATGTGACAGGCTATTCATTTTTGAACCCAAGAGCAATCAGGAATCTCATGTGGTTTTAGTGGCTCTTTTTGCATTTTTCTTTCTGTACTGAGTGTTTCTGTAGCACTGTTTTGTTGGGGAGTGGACACTTTTTGAACAGTTGTTCTTAGACTGGAGCTGGTTAGGTCAGCTGTCCATGTCCACTCTGTTCCCAGCAGACTACGTCGGTTGGCAGGTAGGCACTTCATTGTTTTACAATGGAGTAAGAATGCCTAACAGATTGAGGGCAAGATACCATGCTCTAAAAATAAACTAAGCCGAATAAGCGCCTTCAGTCTCTCACTGTAAGGCATTTTTTCAAGATCTCAGATAATTTGTGTGTCTCCTTTTTGCTTCCTTTCCATTTTTTCAACATCCTTTCTAAAATGTTGACTCCAGAACTGGATGCAGTAGTCTCAGTAGTGGTCTCACCAATGCCTTTTGCAGAGGTAAAAAACACCTCCATACTTCTACTCACTACTCTCCTATTTATACATTACACAAGGATTGCATTAGCCCTTTTTACGATAGCATCACAGTTCAGTTGTTTTTCCACTATGATTCCTAAATCCTTTTCAGAGTCACTGCTTTCCAGGATACATAATGATGTATTTGTATTATTGTAGTACACTGAAGCATTAGTTGTGTACCAAGACCATAGCTATCTATCTAGCTAAAAGTAACAGAACACACAGTATAAAATGAGCAAAAGCTGACCTTTACAAAATGGTTTTGGATTCCATCCATATTCCGTACAATCTGCATCAGATCTTTCACCAAATGTATATCCTGGATTACAAGTAAACTGCAATCGTTCATTCTCCCTATAAACTCTCTTTGGAGTCATTATATTTCCATTATTAATTCTTGGTGGTTCGCAGGTTATCTCTAAGGACAAAAGAAACAAAATTTTAAAAAAAAGAAAACAGTTGTGATGCCTGACTAAGAAAACACCCACTAGAAAATATATACAAAATTTCATTTTGACATGGCTGTTTTAAAATTATGTTAATCGGGAAATAGTAAATCTGTGTTTCAGCATAGAATTTAAGTCTCTGTGTAAAATATAAAAGCCCATCTAGACCCAGGGATAGATTTCATGAATCTTTCTTTGGAACTTCAAGACATATTTGCAATTTGGGGTAAATATACAGAAGACAAAGTCAGCTCAATGGCATAAAAGCAGCAGCACTCTAACAGCAGCTTTAAAAACCAACATATTTAATATCAATCTTCCACATTTGAATTATAAGAAGTAGGGGGATGCCAGAGCTGCAGAAGTTAGCCCAACAGTGTGAATAAGTGATTAATGTGCTTGTCATCTGTCACACATCTCCTAAATAACACTTCATAATCAGTTAACATATAAACAAATTCATGACTCTGAAAACTCACTGGGTTCAATATTAAATGGAAATATTATGTCAAGAAATCTTTTCAGAAGCAAGTATGTCTGGTGCAAGTACATTGGTAAATCAATCCCATACTATGATCTCTATTTACAAAACAAATTAAGAATCAAATAAGGAATATATCTGGCCATGCCAATTTGAATAAAGCAAGATACACCATGATTGTTTTAGTTTTAAATACTTTAAGAATACCAATAAAGTGGAAGCATACTTGGTGTCATAAATATAAAGGGAAGGCTAACCACCTTTAAATCCCTCCTGGCCAGAGGAAAACCCCTTTCACCTGTAAAGGGTTAAGAAGCTAAGATAACCTCGCTGGCACCTGACCAAAATGACCAATGAGGAGACAAGATACTTTCAAAGCTGGAGTGGGGGGCGGAAAACAAAAGGTTCTGTCTGTGTGATGCTTTTGCCGGGACCAGAGCAGGAATGCAGGTCAGAACTCCTGTAAAGAGTTAGTAAGCAATCTAGTTAGATATGCGTTAGATTCTGTTTTGTTTAAATGGCTGATAAAATAAGTTGTGCTGAATGGGATGTATATTCCTGTTTTTGTGTCTTTTTGTAACTTAAGGTTTTGCCTAGAGGGATTCTCTATGTTTTGAATCTGACTACTCTGTAAGGTATTTACCATCCTGATTTTACAGAGGTGATTCTTTTACTTTTTCTTTAATTAAAATTCTTCTTTTAAGAACCTGATTGTTTTTGTCATTGGTCTTAAGATCCAAGGGTTTGGGTCTGTGTTCACCTATGCAAATTGGTGAGGATTTTTTATCAAGCCTTCCCCAGGAAAGGGGGTGTAGTGCTTGGGGGGATATTTTTTGGGGGGAGACATTTCCAAGTGGGCACTTCCCCTGTTCTTTGTGTAACACTTTGGTGGTGGCAGCTTTTAACCTAAGCTGGAAAGAATAAGCTTAGGGGGTCTTTCATGCAGGTCCCCACATCTGTACCCTAGAGTTCAGTGTGGGGAAGGAACCTTGACACTTGGTTTTAATATTAAATATCAAATATCATATAGACTCAAACTCTGTTTGCAGGTTAGTCTGTAAATTTTTAAAAAATAGGTAACAATAATATGTGCATGTGACAAGTTAGCAGTTAAAAAAACATATTACATATGGAGTTATCCTGTATGTGTCACACTCAGCACAGGGAAAGATTAATGCACTTAATTGGTAAAACCATATCATTACCAAAAACACTCTGACTGATGAATTTAACTTCAGAACCTGGCTGTTTGCTCCTAGTTCAGTTGCAGGTTGAATGGGTAAAAATTAAAAGCAACTGATATAGCCTACAATCAGGTGTGTTCACAGAGATCAGCTCTTCTCAATCCATGGGCAGGACCTAGAAATATAATATGACAGGAGTGCTCTGTGTTAAGCAGTATTTCAGGAGAAGTGAAAAACTAGTATTTTAGGTACTGAAGAATGCCACTCCCTCCATGTCTGTGGTGGGACATTAAGCCATCCAATTAAGAAATGAAGGCATGGAACATCCCCTGATATCTCAGCACCCAACGAGGTGGAAAGATGTAAAGTGGAGCTTTCCAAGTCCGTGCTACAAGAAAAAGAAATAGGCACATCCCTGTTACATTTCATCTAGAAAGTGATGATGTTATTTCTAAGTTCCTAAAATGTGCTATACCTTACAAAACAATAAAGCCACAGTTTCTGCCCTGAAGAGCATACAATCTCAATTCAACACAACAGTGTAACAAGTCAGGTCGACTTGAATGGAAATTAGGCTACAATTCTGTTTGATATACGGGAAGGAATATAATTAATCTCATTCCTTCCCAGTAGTTTTGGTTCCATAAAGCCAACTATCTAGTTGATCGACTGTCAACAGGATAGATAGTATTAGAACATGCAAAGAATTAATGAATATTCTCAGCTGTAGGTACTTTCTTGTTCCATTTATTCACTCATGTATAATGTCTTATGTATCATCAGTGTTAACTTTTCAGTGAAGATTGGGGAATGACTAGAAGACTCTATTATGACTAAATTTTCTATTCCCTAGATTATTTTACTTCCTTTACACATATCATGCAATGGAGATGAATACATCAGTTAAGTACTATAATTATTGTCACCGGAAATATTTTGCTAGTTCCATAACTCTCCTGTAGAATAATCAATTTCTAGGAATCTAAGTGCCATGATAAGAGCTTCAACAGTACCTTCCAAATCACTTTCGCTAAAGAGAAATTTCATTAAACTAAAAGATAATTTTCTTCTCACCTATGCATGTAGGTACATCAGCATTCCAATTTCCATCAGCTGAGCAATGTATTTGTTTAGATCCAGAAAGTTTATAGTCTTCATTACATTCAAACTGTACAACTTGGCCAAAGAAAAATTCTTGGTCTGCTTCATATACACCAGTTACAAGGATTTTTCCATTTTCTGGTGCATTTACTGGTAAACACTTCCTCACTGTAAAAATAAAGCTATAATTTAAGGCCTACTCTGTAACTATATTGTAAAACAAAATGGTCAGCATTAAAAATAAGCTAAACACTGTTGCAAAAAAAGAAATTTTGGGATGTATTAGCAGGAGTGTTGTAAGCAAGACACAAGAAGTAATTCTTCCTCTCTACTCCACGCTGATTAAGCCTCAACTGGAGTATTGTGTCCAGTTCTGGGTGACACATTTCAGGAAAGATGTGGATAAATTGGAGAAAGTCCAGAGAATAGCAACAAAAATGATTAAAGGTCTAGAAAACATGACCTAGGAGGGAAGTCTGGAGAAGAGAAGACAGAGGGGACATGATAACAGTTTTCAAGTACATAAAAGGTTGTTATAAGGAGGAGAGAGGTACATTGTTCTCTTTAACCTCTGAGGATAGGACAAGAAGCAATGGACTTAAATTGCAACAAGGGCAGTTTAGGATGGACATTGGGAAAAACTTCCTGACTGTCAGGGTAGTTAAGCATTGGAATAAATTGCCTACGGAGGTTGTGGAATCTCCATCATTGGAGATTTTTAAGATCAGGCTGGACAAACACCTGCCAGGGATGGTCTAGATAATACTTAGTCCTGCCATGAGTGCATGGGACTGGACTAATGACCTCTTGAGGTCCCTTCCAGTCCTACGATTCTATGATAAACATTAAAATACAGAACAATTGAAAAAAATACTATAAGTACACTACATAGTAAATTCAAAATTCAGCTTTATCACATACTCAGATACCACAGTGACCAGTGTGATATAAAGTCAGACTGACAGACACCAGAGAAAGTTGGTACATGGAATCTCCTCACTCGGCTGTGCATTCATCCTGGCTGCAGACAGAGTGCTCACCTAGAATTGCCTTGAGTGATAAATGGGGGCCCAACTAATATATCCAGTGGCACTCACAGCCCAAGCCCTGCTAAAAGTCAAAGTTAGTTGCTCTTGCTTGTGCAAGACTGCATCTGGCTCACAGACTAATCAGCTGGAAAACTTTAGAGAACTGCAGACTGACCAAAACATATCCATCAGTTCACAGTTATTAGCTCAAAATCCTTGATAAAGATATTGGACTAAATTCATCACTGGTATAAGTGAGCACAATTTATGTCAGCAGAAAGTTTGGCCCATATCACATCTCTAATTTCCCATAACTGCACTAACCCAAGAAAAAGAATAAATATATGTGATCAAATATTCCTTATTCCAAAGGAAGCCATTATCTGGAGACAAATTCCATCCTTGGATGTTCGCATAGACATTAATGGGAGAGTATGTGTGTATCTGAGACCAGAGTTTTGCCTCCATCTATTTCTTCTCCCAACTTTCTCCAGTATATCGGTCATTTAGCATTCTTTGATTTTGCATCCTATTTCAGGGTTCCTCAAACAAATTTATAAAGAAAACATCATGCAGGATTAAGTGCACACGTCACAGGCAGTCATGTTTTTCCTTTAGTGAGAAACCCTTAAAATTTTGGGACTAAAGAAATATAAATAATAATAATTCTTACTGGACACAGTCACATTCACATCATAACACAAATACTGTACTGGGGGTATGTGCATTCGTTGTATGACAGAACACTTTCCCCATAAATATTAAAGCTTTGCAGAACAAAATTAAGAAGGAGATTATCTAAGAATAACATTAAAGGACAGATTGTGACATCCTTGATCACGCTGAATGAGTACTACTACTGAAACCAATGGGACTACATGTGCAGTAAGATGGAGCCCTGCAGCGGGACTGGGTTCCTGCAGGACACACTGCCATAACAGTGGGAACAAGTAAAATGCATTTGTTGTGGGCGGGATTGGGTGGGCAAAAAACAAAAAAACAGACTGTGGAAATTTGGAGGAAAACACTAAATCTCTTGTAGGTTTACCAAGAGTAGCTGATTTGGGAAATTGCTATTTATAGTGTTTGAGCTTCTCTTTCCTAAACATATTTATCTCCCTCCCCTCTCTTGCAGGATTTGTGGGATCTAAGATTTTTTTTGGTTTGGAGCAGGATAAAAATGCCAGAAATAATGCAAGAATGGGTGGGAGTGGGAGTGGGTATTGCAGGGCAGGATTGGAGCAGAATTTAAAAAATAGTCTCACACAAGGCTCTAGAGAAAGGTACTAATCAATATGAGCAAAGATATCACAATCAGGTCCTAAATAGCTTTAGGCAGGCAAATATTAAATAATAATCAGTTTGAAAAAAAGATTATGTTCTAGACTCCATTTACCTTCACAGTGGGGGAGTTCATTGCTCCATCCATCTGCCTGACACTCACGGAAATTTCTTTGGCTGAGCATCTGATATCTTACCAAAAAAATTGTAACCAAAATATAAAACTCTAAAACACAGCAGCATTATGTGTTAATAGGTTATATGATGTATTACAGTTAAAACAATAAGTCAGTTCCCCTGTTCCAATACATAAACTAACCCAAAACATTCGCCTGGAGAAGGAAACAATACTGTCTCTATTGGGCTCCTTCCCCATTTTGTTAAACTTCCTATTGCTCACAGTAGCAAAATGGTAAATGGCAGAAGTAAAGCTTCATTGAAAGCTTCTTTATTACAGAGAGCTGCTAATGCTAAACTCTGGCTCAGCCCTCTGTATAGAAGCCATTGTACTTCACTGTGCTCTCACAACGTTAGGGAGAATTGCAACTTCCAAGCCCAGTTCACTGGTACTCTCAAGCACAAAGGAGGCATAACCCTGGTGAAAATGGCAGATTAAGCCAAGTTTATGGATGCTTTGCATTGCCAGAGTAGTGCAAAACAGCCAGACTGTAATGGAATATATCTTATTATATACAAGATTTTTTATTCAATTTACTAAAGCTCTTACTAGAGCAAGCATATGATGAATGTAGTGACTGAGTCTACCACAAAGTTGTTATTTGAACGAATATTTCTCTGCAATTACTATAGAACAGGGATGATTAAAGTTTGGCCTGTAGGTCAGGGGCCTGATTTTCACAAGTGCTGACCTCTGAAAATCAGGCTTCATCAGTTCATTAGTTTCTGAGTCCTGGATCTCCATATTAAATATGAGATCAGCTGCAATCAGTTTAAGCAAATTAGGTGTGGTCCTCAGGTGGACAAAGTTTGGCTGACTCTGCTACAGAAGTACATCTGAAGGTATAAGATTAAAGAGTTATGTTAAATAGTTTTATGGAAACCCAAGGTGCTTTTAATGTAATGAAGTTGGATACACTTTCATCATTAACCACTTCTAACTATAGAAACCTAAAAATATTAACAGAATGTAAATCTGTCAGTCTTAAATCAAAAATCACAAAGCCATAACTAGACACTTACTCCATTAACCTTTACACCCCACACTGACTTGCTCTAGTGCTACCAGCATATTAAACAACAGAAAACATTACCCTTCATCACATTTGTACTCAACGCGAGTGCCAAATACAAACTCCGTTCCAGCAGTAAGTTCAAAGGAGCCAAACTGAATATCTCCAGGATGGCCACAGGGCTTGTCTGGAGGGGTGGAAAAAAAGGGAAACGTGTTTATAAACCTTCCACAGTGCTGTAAAGGGAGGTAATTTTGCCTGTCAGATAGGAATTGTATTTCCTATATGGGGTGGGATTTTCAAAAGCTTTCAGCATTAGCTTAATTCTCTCCTATTATAAAGTCAGTGGGAGTTTTACCATTGATTTCAGTGGTAGCTGAATGCCGAGCACTTTTGAAAACTCAGCCATAATGCTGGTGAATTAAATACTGGGACTATACAAATTTTTGCTTTCTGAGTAACAAACAGCAAAGAAACTGACTCTATAAAATATTTATTAATACTTTAAAGGCCTCTGGTCTAAAAGTGGATGCTTTGTCAGACCTACGATCAGATTCAGATACACATTGAAAAGTTCCAACTTGTTAATATATTTTTTAAAGGCACAAGGTTTATTGACCTGATATTTAAAACTTTTCCTTGCACACTTTCAAAAGGATTCTTTTGAAGAGGTAAAGGCTCTTTAGAAATGATTTTATATACATATATGTATATTAGGAGGAAAATAAAAGCATTATTAAGTCAATCAAATAAATTATATGTACAGCTTGTCACATAGGTTATACATGGAGACAGAACTGTAATTATGCATGGACCTTTTAACTGAGGGAGATGGTAAATTCCAGCACGGTAATGAAGTTTTTTAATACCTGGTCATAAATTCCCAGATAATAGCAGTGAAGAGCTTGAGTTAGATGAAAAACATTATTCATGAAAAGATACCTGGCTGAGAGATGGCACTCTGGTTCTGGAGAAGATAAATACACTCCTACAATGACAGGCTGGGACCTTGGGTGAATGGTTACCCTTCAAACTGGAGCCCAAGGACTTCTTAAAATAGATGGGTGTGTGACCCAGGGACCTCTTTGTGCCATCTGGCAGAGAGCATCATTGAACATAAGGATTACAGGGATCCCCCTTGGTCTGGTATCTACCTACTAGTTTCCCCAAGAGTGTCATGTAAGATTTCTATTGAAAGCCTGTGTCACAATGGTCATCATGATCACTGTAAAATGTATGTATAGATAATATGTAAGGGGTTTATATATATATATATATATATATATATATATACACACACACAGACACAAAGAAAAATATGTTCTTGAGGCCTGTGAGTTGGAGTCAGTCACCAGAAGTTGAAAAACGAGTTTATTTCAGGCAGAAGATGTTTATCTAGCAGTCTGTCTGTAAGTAAATGGAGCATTGTATAATTCACAATCAATGTCCGTTTACAATCTGAGCTAAATGATAAGGATGGGATTATGAAATCTTCAGAGGGGGTAAATTTACAGCAGGAAATAAACCAGTGGGAGGGAGTCTTTTTCTACAAGTGATGATAATGGATTTTTGGAGTACAACTGTAGGTACAGAGACTAACTCTACATCCTTCATCTAGGATGTAAGATGACAGAAGGTTTGCTTCATGAAATAAGGATCACAGACAGACAAGTTTTTAAATACTGGGAGAAGAACTTTGGGTGACATAAAAATCACTAGACAGGAGAGTACCATGTTAGTTACGTCTGGGCTCTATTATGCGTGTTATGATTCCGTTTTAGATGTAACCCTTTGTTTCCAATATTTCAACTTGCTATCATTTGAAACTCTGTTCTTTGTTAAATAAACTTTAAAATGCTTTCTCTATAAACAAACTTAAGTGCTGTGTGTTAAGCAGAACTGTATTCTCTGGTATAACTAGTAAGTTGTGGTGTTCTGTTCCTTTGGGAATAGAGGATCTTGGAGTTCTATGAGTGTCCAGTGGATTGGGGCTGGATGCTACAGGCAGATGCTTGAAGGACTTGGGGTTGTTGCGTGCCTATCACTAACCTGAAGAGGAACAGCGCAGCCTGCATAGGCTGAGAGAAGAGTGCTTGTTCTGCCTGCGGCTGGTGGTGTCAGGAAGCTGCGCCCTGATAGGCACAGTTAAGGGGAGGTGGTAGTGAGATGCCTCACAACCCTACCCCGGGAAGTACCACAGTGGAGTGATTCAGCAGGATCTACATCCAGTTTGCTTACATACTGAGAGAGTCACACATGAGAAGGGTGAAAAATTAAGAAAAGGATTATGGATTGCTATTTTCTGTTTATTTCAGGTAAGGAAATAAAGTGCAGTATAAAATGAATAGACAAAAAACTAAATAAGCAATAGTTGGAGCAACAGTGTGAAGCTCAGGAATTAGATGATGAAGGGAAAACCATTGAGGAATTGAGATTTTCACTCGTGGAACAAGATAAGTTATGCACAGGCATAGCCCTCAATGAAACAGCTTTGACGTTGGAGTTGGCTTTCTAGGAGGTGGCAAAAGTAGAGAAGGAACCATGTGTGGGAAGCCAAAAAGAAATGGGCCGCAGTGGAAGCCACATACCAGAGAGTACTGGAGCTGGAAGACAAAAATGTTGAAGCCCAAGAAGCAGAGGTAAAAGAAAAGGAGGAGAGGCAAGACAAAGAGATGGCAGGCAACACGCCCTGAGCATACTGGATTTACAAAAGCAGATCCTTCAGCCCACGTGTAACCCTCACCAGGGATCACACAGCTGGGACAAACTGTGCCCTAGTTACCGGGAGACTGATTGCACTGAAGAATATTTAACCACCTTTGAAAGGATCTGCAGTGTACATAACAACTCTGATGACTGGAGAATGACCATCTTACTCTCCAAACTCAATGGTAAAACTTTGCAGGTGTTAAATTATGTGGATGTAAATGAGACTATGAAGTATGACATTTTAAAATTGTCTGTGTCAAAAAGGTTTCAAATTACACCAGCAGCATACCACAAAGTTTATAAACCTTTAAAAGGTTGACAAGTTAAGTCAGAGGGAATAAGTTCATAAAATGGTGGATTATTTGAAAAAAAATGACAAAAAGTAAAGGGGCAGAAACTTATGACCAGTTAATAGATCTATTTGCTCAAGAACATTTATTTGACGTCTGCTCTAAGCAGGAGAGGGCGGCAGGGTGGGAGACGTCTGTGGAAGCTGCTGCAGAAGCAACTGACTTGTATATAGAAGAGAGATTATTCACAGAGTGCATGTCCCAAAGGGAAGAGCAAAAAGCCCGTAGTAAAAGAGTGTCTTTGGTTTGTTCCTGGAAAAAAGAGAGGGAAGGGGATTAAGGTCACATCACCCTATATTTCATATTTAAGAGTAGGGCCTCACTGGCTAAGTTTCTGAAGCATTTAACTAGTTCTCTAGCTATTCTACATAATTTTACACCTCTGATTTCTTTACTGTATATTATTGGAATACTGTATCCAGTTTTGGTGTTCACACTTCAAAAAAGTCGTTGATAAATTGCAAAGAGCTCAGAAAAGAGCAACAAGAATGATTAGACGTCTGGAAAACATGCCTGACTGAGAAATTAAGAGGCTCAATCTATTTAGTTTATCAAAGAGAAGATTAAATAGAGATTTGATTGTGGTCCACAAGTGTCTCCACTGGGAAGTGATTTCCACTAACAGACTGCTTTTTAAACTAAGAAGAAGGCATAACAAAATCAAATGTTTGGAAGTTGAAGCTAAGTAAATTCAAACTAGAAATAGGAAAAAAAAGAAGAGTAATTAACCATTTGGATCAGTTTACCTAGGGACAGGATGGATTCTTCATCACTTGCGATCTTTAAATCAACGTTATATCTTAAACAGAACTTATGGCCTTGATGCAGAAATTACTGGGTTATGTTCTTTGGCTTGGGTTATGCAGGAGGTCATACCAGATTATCATAATGATCCCTTCTGGTCCTAGAATCTATGATCTTCTCTTAATGATCTTCATGTCAAATTAACTTTACTATATGTTGGGTATTTTTATTGGAAATGTAGACTATTTGGGAAAGAAGCATATTTGGATGACTCAGAGAAAATAACGGACTCCAGATTTAAGGGAAGACCAAGTGAAGAGAGAAGTAGTCACTTGAGCATGTACTCAAAAGGAAAGGAATTGTGGGACCCCTTTCTAAAAGTGCTGGCCCTGTTCATTCTTGGAACAAGCACTATTTAATGACCTTCAGAGAGCTAGACTTTATTCAGACCGCTTTGCTTCTTCAATGTGCTTTCCAAACATAATCTCTTTTTAAATGATTATATGATATCTACAACATCAGTCTTGAAAGAACATATGGTAAAATTTATGGGAGGTTTACTTTTCAACTGAAAATTACAGTAGATGTTAACCTGACAATTATTCATAGAGCTGGTCAGGAATTTTCTGTCTGAATGACTTTCTGGTGGATAATGCAGTTTCTGCAAAATTGACATTTTCTTTGGGAAAAATCTTGATTTTGCTAAACATTTTTGATTTTCCATTAGGAAAATTTAAATGAAATATTTCATTTTGCGTCACTTCAACCTGAATTAGAATGTTTCAATTTCTTGAACTGACAAAATATTTAGTTTTGAATCAGGTCAATAAAACATTAAATTGCATTTCCCTATGAATTCATTATATAATGGGAGATGTAGTTTGAGCCCCCCTTCTCTCCTGCAGGCCATGTTCCCTGGAGCACTACATCTCCCATATTGCAATGTGGATTTCCCTCTGATTGATATGCATGACGCAATGTGGAGGTCACATGATTCTCAGAACATAATAAGTGCTGTAGTCTGGTCAGGGAGCCTATATGGGAAGAATGGAGATTTCAAGGCTCCTGAACATCAACTCCCATGAGGCAATGCATCACTTTGGTAAAATGTGTTTAAATAGAACTGATTGAAAATGTTTCATTTAAATCAAAACTGTTGAAATAAAATGTTTTGACCTTTCAGAATCATTTTTTTTATTTCCATTCTGTGAAACATTTCAAAATTTAAACTTTTCATCCCAATTTATGACAAAAACAAATGTAAGAATTTCCCATAGGATGGAAATTCTGAATTTGCTCAGTTCTAGTTATTTCTTACTATGAAGTAGCTACGTTTATATTGAACAACTGTTAAAAAAAACTGCTTTGCTAAATCCTCTATCTGTACCTTTGGTGTCTGTATTGTAAATCACTGTAGTAATAATAAAGATTCTTTTTAATGGAATTTTCTTCCTCACTAAATTTTAGGGGCCAAATCTTGGAATTACGACAGAAAAAACTCCAACTGAAGTACCCAAAGACCTGAATAAAAAAGGAAAATGACTGAAAGTATTTCAGTTGAACATTTTCGCAATTTGTGAAGATACTTACTTATACATTCCACATATGGGTAGAGATGTTTCCACATCCCATCTTTACACTCAAATGTAACACGACCAAGTTTTATGTACCCAGGTCGACAGTTGTAAATTGCTGAAGTACCATGTGGATAGGATGCCTTGTCCCATGTTCCTATAATTATTTCCTTCGTTCTTCTAGGAGGTGGAGTTTCACAATCTAGAAATTAAGTAAATGAGAATAATTATTATTAAAATAGATGGTAAATACCCAAAAATAATGTTAACCATAAGGAAGAAAGATTTGAGAGCAAGCAAGTGCAGCTTCTTGATTGTAATCAGCACACAGTGTTGTTTAGAAAGATCATGGGCAACTGAAAGGGACCACAAACAACTGCAAATGGGATACTAACCTGATTTTTAATAGAATGGGAAAAACTTGGTATATATCCCATAGCAAACCAAAATTATCAATCAAATGTGAAACAAAAAATATGTAGATACTGGGGATAATTATCTTTCAGTACATAAAAGGGACAGTAGATGCATAATATAGAGAGTGGGAACAGAGATAATTGCTTTGATTTCAACTTAAGAGACCCCCCTACTACTGTCTTCTCTCCCTCAACTGCAGCTCCCCCAGGCCAGCCCTCCCACCACCAGAGGAAAAAAGGATAAAGATACGCCCAGCTCCCAAGACTTCTACTTCTGCAGCTCTAATCTCCATAACTACTACTACTTCCCATCACTGGCTGACATCAACTTTCTGCTTTCCACTGACCCAATTCTGCCAAATCCCCTTCCTTAGGTTCTCCACACATCTTCAATTTGAGTCCCAACCTTCCCACTCCCTCCAATACTGAGGACTATTTGTGTTCACAGAGAACTGGTGAATAACTCTTCATCCTTCAATCATTTTGTTTTCTGTCCCAGATTTTTGTCTGTCATGACACTTTTCTTCAGGTCAATCAATACTCTCACATTCCCTTCCCCACAGCTTCTTACAATGCCTCCTAACCTGTGTCCAGGAAAATAACTTCTCTACAGAGTCTAATCCAGGCTATGAAAAATAAGGGGAAGTGGTTGCATTTATTCCAGTATGATATTCCTGAGCACAATGAGAATAAAATAAGAAGGGCTAGAAAACCCCAGAGGCTCCAGGCAGAGCTCCCAGTGTTGCTAGCTCTTGGAATTTCATTTCAAATCTCATATTTGGTGTTGCCCTTAAAGCCTGATTTCCTGGAGTTATAGGATTATATGAAAATATCAGTTTTCATTTTTGTGAAGTTTCTAGCCCTCATGGTTATGGAGAAGACTGGAAAATATGAACCCTAAAGGCTCAAAAACCCAGAAGGCAAATAAAAAGTACCCCAAATTTATTATTTTTAACATCTTATGATTTGCTGGGGACCAACTCATGATATTTGAATGCTTGGGGTCATCAGTATGGGCACATGTGCAAGTAGAAAAGAATTAGCAGATTGAGGAAACAGAGCTCACTAGGCTCTGTAGAATATATAAAAGGAAGCAAACTAAACTGCTAGGGGCTACTAGTTCTAGCTGTGCAGCCACTGTCACAAAGACAAAAGGGACCTTCTCTGTGAGTTCTAGACTTCGCTCTATTTAGACACTTTTTGTTTGTTTCTAACCTGCTTTTAGCCTTCTCTTCTGAGGGAAGAACAGACATGAAGACTCAGAGTAACATTTTCAAAAGTACTGGGGAGCGTAAATCCTATTTTACAGCACTGCAGACTGTAAATACTATTGATTTCAAAGAGATTTAGGATCTCAAGTGCCTATGTTACTTTTGAAAGTGGGACTTGGGTGTTTTGAAAATTTTACCCCTTGAATTCAGAAGCTCCTGATCGCCAGGTTCATACTCAAACCACTAGATTATCTCTCTTGCTCAAGAGTTTTTATTTACTTTTTGACTCTCTAAGTCACATGCTCTTTATTGGTACTGGCCACAAAACAATATAGAGGCTGCTACATGTAAAGATTTTAAAAAACAAGCATAAGAGATCTGATATTCTCCTATACCCCCAAAAATATCCACAATAAACAAACAAAATCCTTCCCATACAATGATGCACAGAGGTTCTGTCTCTCTCTCTCACACACACACACACCCCAGAAAAATCTACAGTGAGGAAAAAATTGCATAGAATACATGAAAATACTTGAAAATGTAAAAAGAAATTGTCCCCAATACAACCAATGACCTAACACAGGGATCGGCAACCTTTGGCACGCGGCCCACCAGGGTAAGCCCCCTGGCGGGCTAGGCCGGTTTGTTTACCTGCTGCGTCTGCAGGTTCAGCCGATTGTGGGTCCCACTGGCCACGGTTCGCCACTCCAGGCCAATGGGGGCTGCGGGAAGTGGCAGCCAGCACATCCCTTGGTCTGTGCTGCTTCCCACAGCCCCCATTGGCCTGGAGCGGCGAACCGTGGCCAGTGGGAGCCACAATCGGCTGAACCTGCGGACACGGCAGGTAAACAAACCAGCCGGGCCCGCCAGGGGGCTTACCCTGGTGGGCCGCGTGCCAAAGGTTGCCGATCCCTGACCTAACATTTCCTGTTCTCAGTGCATAGATGACTGCAATTAACCTCTTTGAAAGGCAGCAACTCTCATCCATAATAATGTTGCTCTTCTGGCCTGAGTGATTATATTCAGGGACTTGAAGGGTTGTTTCTGTTCAGAGAAATTGATTACAGGAATCAGGTATATTCTCATGTACCATTCCAAAGAATGTATACAAAGTCCCGGTGCCCTGAACAGAGCAAGAATGAACAGCAAACAGACAGTTTCCTTGCTCACAATTTCCAAGTCTGCCCCTCCAGTCTCTTCTGCACCCAAGGATACTCTGTCTCTTCTCCCTCTCAGGACCACACTCACGACTGCTCTTTTTTGTTTGCTGGATTTCTCCTCCCCTAACATTCACAGAGCTTGCCAAACAATCCCATAGTCCCAGTGTTTGAAAACAGTCACAGGCCAACTGGCTTAACACCTCTCTGAGGCTTCTCCATGCAGCCTAGTGTCCTGGGTGGTAGCCTATTATTGTTTCCAGACATCACTAGATAAAAGGGTGTTTAGGTCACCCAAAGTGACCGAAAATGTTCAGTCATAAGGCATTTACTCCCAATGAGATTCATTCAGTTCAGGAAAGTTTGTGCAAGGTCCTTTGCACCGCTCAGGTGGTTAGGTCACATGCAGATTGGAGGCAGCAATAGACATACACCTTGAATGCCATATAACGGGGTCTCCATGCTGCCCCGCTGTTGGATGTTGTCCTGGTGCTGACTAGAAGGGAGACACACAATGAACAATTAAGCAAGTGGGCAGGGACAAGATGTGGTTGCTAGGCTGGGGTGGGAGGAGGAAGCTGCACTATGGGTTCCTGCCCTGGCAACAGTTGGGAGTGGTAGATTTCAATTCCCCGGTACCCCTGAACTTCGGCAGCATAAATCCTAATTACTGTCTTTATGTAGGAAATGAATTTCATTTCATTTGCACCAAAAATTCCTTTACCTCTCATCATTTATAATTCACTAATATGAATGCCTATAGCTGTGTAAGGAACACAATCTCAGAAAGTTATGCAAAACCAGGACAACCATTTATTACAGAAGAAGTCTGTAAAACTAAAGTGTACAACTGTGTAAAATTATTACTCTAAACCCACTAGAGGGTGCTCACATGCTATCAAAAACCAGATGCTGGGACTTCCACAGAGTAACTAGCAAGACGCATTAAAACTCATTTGCTTTTTTAATGCTTTAACTTTTTGCTCCCCCACTTTTTTTAACAACATGTTGGATTGATATCCTGATCAATCACTAGCAATTACTACATAGCAACAACTAAGTGAAATGTATTCCTCATCTTCACTTTCTCTCAAAAAGATATCTTTTCTTTCTTCCAGTTCCAGAACTTCTGCATACTGTTCTGCTCACTTGAATGGATAAATGATAATAGTTCTATAACTAAATATCAACATTTTGGCTGCAGGAGTGTTTGTGCAGCAGTAACATATAAAAAACATTGGGCCCTCAGTTTTTTTCATACATCTGTAATGCATCTTTATGACACATTTGTGCACCAAGTATTCACCTTGAAGTTCAAATAGGTAGTGAGAAGGACAGAATGTGTATTTAAGTGTTTCCATTTTTTAGTGTATAAATTCCATTAAGTAGTGAATTTTTCCCTTAATGTCTATGAGAAACTCTTATTTACTGTGCATGCTTACATCAAAGGGAAAATCAAAGGGAAACTTCAGTGTCTGCTTCATTTTTTTTCTTTAATAAATGACACCTTTGACAATATTGTTTTTGTTGACAAATTAAAATAAATATCTTATGATCATTTCAATGGTTGCACGTGATTCTAGATTTGGTTTTCTTTATATCATTTAATTCAGTGTGTGAATTTTATGCAAGATTCCAGTGCAATTTATTTTCCCCCAGCATTAATGAAGTGGGACATTTTAAGATTTCCTAGAAAAAACTTGGGTTGAAAGGAGACCAGGAATTTCTCAGATTCTACAGAAATTGTATATTTCAGAAAAGCTAATGGCACTTTGAGTTCTCAGAATGGGAAAGGCCTAGTTAAAAGCTCTTTGTTCATGAAGATTATTTTTTTCACTAAGGATAGCACTAACTTTTCTAATCTTCCCCACCTATATCATCTGCTTTTGTAGTCTCTTTCATTAGCAACTTCAAGAACATTTAAGCAGCACTGGAGCTCAACAGAATACCAATGCGAGACTGATCATATCACACAGAGGACACTATCATATTCAAATCCCACTTCAAGCATGTTTATAAAGAAAAAGCTACATATAATGTTTTTATTACAGCAAATATAAAATCCAAATTGATCTTGTTCACAATTCCATTTGCTCTCTATATACATGCTGTTGGTAGGCTTCTTGGTTGGCCCCATTAACCATGATGCCAGTTCGTCAGCAGAGTAACTATCTATTCAAGTAATTTTCTCTCTATAGTCTCCATAAGAGATACTGTAAAAGCCTACATTGCACATAGCCTACATAGTAATAGCAACTAGTTTGATCATTCTCACAATATTTGACATAGTTAGATTTTCTTAATGAACAGGCTATAAAACATTAATTTTCTCAAACTTAACTAACATTTATATTCAAATTTTTTTCTCAAATCTAACCTTCTTTCCAGGTTGTCATGAACTGCACCTTCCTGGGCACGCACTTTGTTCAACACTGGTGTCTCTGGGTCACTGGTACAGCCCTGTTACACCTCAAAGCTTCCTCTCAGGACACTTGCTTGTGAATATTGGATGATCCTGGCTGCTTTTCCTAACTCTATTTTGAGGACTCTTCAGATTTTTTTCAAAAGATCTTGATTGACTATGCTTCCAACTTCTGGGTTTGGTAAACCCCTAAATGCTTATTTAAACCAGAGTAAATATAACAAACATAACAATAGTTTTCAGTAACCCTTCTACTTCTTACTCCCAGAACAGAGGGAAAACCTATAAAGCATAGCACCTCTTCCCTTCCTGATCACAGACTATTTCTCCAACCTCTGTGTGATCATGATCCCATCCCCTGAAGAGCAAACTGACAACTCTCAAATTCAACCCTCCCTCCCAAATTTCAAATGAGCAGTCTGGGTACAGCTTCTGTCCAGTAGTCCTAGCCTCTGTTGGTCTGTCTACACTGCAATAAAAGACCCACAGGAGTTGCAGTTGTCCTGGGCTGACTGACTTGGGCTGTAGGACTAAAAAGTACAGTATAGACATTCACACTCAGGCTGGAGCCAGGGCTCTAACATCCCAACAGGGTGGCGTGGGAGTGTGTCTCAGAGCCTGGACTCCAGCCCAATCCCAAACATTTACAGTGCTTTTTCTTTTTTTTTTATTCTAGCCTGTGGCACCAATAAATTCAGAGGCTCATTCAGTTTTTTCAGTGATTATTGCTAAAGAATCAGCTTACATTCTGTGAATTTCACTTCACCTAGATTTATTTTTGCATACTTTTTGGTCCCTGACTCTATTAATGACAACAGAACAGTATTTATATAATACTAGGCAGCTTGTATTTTTCTTTTAAGATATGAATCACATTTTTTAATAGAAGTCTCATACAGAGAACTAACAAATAAAGTAACGAAGCTTAATGTATGAGTAAAGATGCAATAGTTTTCAGAATGAAGATCTAGAGGCTGATATTCCACTCACAAACTGGTGCTATTCCACTGATTTAGATTTAATTACTAACAGAAGCCAGGGGGGAATCTAAACTCTGTCTAATGTCTATACTTATTGACAGAAACCGTGGCCACTTTGAAGGTAATGGGAGTTTTGTCATTGACTTCACTGGGGATAGGATTTTACCCATCACAATTATCTATTTATTGCTCAAGCAAGAACTTTACTAACTATGATTTTAAAATATATTTAAAAGAAAATAGAAAATAAATTCTGGGACACATAAGCCATTAGCTGTTTTTTTAAAGACATAGTCTGTGCTCTACTAATTGTGTCAATCGTGTGGATGGGTGACACTTTTGTTTTAAATTCATTTTAGTAAAGGGCTCTGAGACAAATTGTTCTTTCATTTACATTGCTGTAGATCTGGAATCACTCCACTGTAGAAAACGGATTTACCCCTGATTTGCAACAGTGAAATTTAATGGTAACATCTGTCCTGCTGAATCAAATGTTGCCTCATTTACACACCCTTGCAATCCCACTTATCTGAGAAATGTTATATGGGTGTAAAAGGGAGGCTAAAGTTGACCCACTTTGTTTTTTCAAACTTGACGATATTTTTACACTACTTTGAAACAACTTAGACCTTAGTAAAGGGTTTGTAAAATAGTATATTAGTTATACGTTTTAATAAATAATTATTTGGTTTAAATTATAACAGCAATAATAACATTGATATTGCCTACTGACTTTCCAGTTAAAACTCTCTCCCGCTGAAATATTCTGAAAGAGAAGAGGGTATCTGAAAAATATTAGGTCCCAATCCTGCAATCTTTACTCAGCTGCAAGGTCCCACATAAAATCATTGAGATTGCTTAGGTGACTAAAAGCTCAGGATTGTATGTAATTTGTAATTAAAAATTAAAAGTGATCATAGAAGTGAGACATCGATCAACGAGACCCTTCTCATGCAAATGCAGGTAGAGTTCCTCAATAGAAGGCATACTGGATATTAAACTATTATACACCCTAATCAGACAGTATAGACACATTCTTATATTACAGAGGAAACCATTTGAAAATTAAACAAAAAGGCAGTTTGTTAGCCTTAGGGCATAAGAAATTGATCCGTGTTACAGTAAATGTCAAGAGGGCCTCTAAAGACGTACAGGGAGCACACAGCTGGAACTAAAAAAATGAAGAACGTTTCCATCCATAAACTTTGCCCCTTTAATGGACAAGAAGTTTATTTCTCTGTCATCAAGCCATACAACCAGGATTTTTAAAAAAATGTATTCCAGTCAATAGAGCAAAAGGTATTCTTGCAATTTAACTTATTAATGACTTACAATAATTACTGTAAATACAACAAAATCCCTTAACCAAAAGAAAATTTTATAACTTTTTCAATATTATATATAATATTTATCTTATTCATCCTACAGGAGATTTTTATTTAGTCACAATTATTAGATGTTAGCTTTCAACAATTTAATAACACAAATTCAATATATTAAGCTGACAAACATATTGGACTTCTTGGCTCTAGTTTCTAAGCACAGTAATCATTGGAAAAGCTGAACTTCAGTTTAATAGCTCTGGGCATTACAGCAGAATGTAGCCAAATATACAGTTGACATCACACTTACTATAAGATACTGAATACTGAGTTTTGAAAGACAGTTTTAATTAGTTTTGACTCCAAGACTCTGCCCAAAAAAATGGTTAATGAAAGTTTTATCTGTATTCATAAAATATTTTGGAGACCACTTGTCCCAGACTGACCCCAACGTATCAGTTAGGATCATGTCTTTCTTTTTAAGAAACTTACCTTTTTCTGCAGTACATGTCCACAGTAGGAGCAAAACAGTATAGCCCAGCAATATCATCTCAGTGCCTCAGAAGCAGACCATTACATTTACAATGATAGATGGTACTTTCTGTTGTTCTGGGCTATGTACACTCTGTCTTCTAACACTAACTGCTCCTGGAGCTGACCTTGCAAAGATTTTATTCTCTGACTTCAGCAATCACTTCCCCTAATCCTCTTGCAACACACAATAGTCTCTTTCTTTCTACACACATGTATTATGCAATCTTTGCAGAAAAAAAGAGACTTGTTAATATTGGTTGGCTCTCTTTCGGTGTTCTGTTTGCTTTTACCACACACTTCATATCTGAGACAATCCCCCCTGCTTAACAGAAAATCAAATAAAAATAAATACAAGTTGCTTCATTGAATCTAAAGTTTATTTTGGAAGGATATTTTCTCTGTGTTTTATATGCTTAATTAATTAAATGTTAAATTGTATATGTTGTAATAACAACTAAGGGACAGATCCTGACCCACTGAAGTCAGGTACAAAACTCATTTACTACAACAGAAATAGGATCAGGTACCTAATCTTTCTTCACACTCTGAATCCTTTCCTAGCAGACCAACAGTCACACTGAGGTTATTCTAAAACACTAAGAAATACAGTATTGGGCCCTTGCAGAAACAGTTATATGGGGGTGGGGGAGAAATTGAACAAAAAGAGATAGTGAGTAAGATCCAGCTCAGTACTTTTGTGGAAAGTGGAGAATTCTCCTGCATTGTGCTACTACTCCACATCCAGTGACAAAAGGCAGAGCAATTTAAACAGGTGTGCAACCAGGATGGCATGCAATTCCAGTTTACTAAGGAGAGTCTACCGCAAGTGGAATTGACTAACTTTGCCTGCATGTGATCATATCTGTACCTGTATTTGCTGATAGTCTGCCACTCTTGCCTTTTGTTCTTCATGCTTGCAGCAGACCATGACAATTCTGGACTCTACTGCCCAGACCAAGGATTCTCAAAATTTTCACAGGGTGGGCCATCTCGTAATAAAGATTATTTCATAGAACACCTCCTCTCCAATTGGCAACTGCACAGACAATTTGTTCTCCCATTCACAATCACTTTACGCAATATGTGGAATCTACAACGATGGCTTATGTGGAAAAAATAATATCAGTAATACACATAGTGTATTTTTAAGCTTCTTTTAATGCAGTTTAGCAAAGTAAACAAGGAGTATAGCCCATAGCATGTGACCAGATACGTCTCTGAAGACCACTACCAATTCACAGACAAGAGTTTGGAAACCTCTGAACTAGTAATATACTTTTCACTATACAGAATAGAGCTGGGAGGGAAACAGGTTTCCCATCATGTGAAAATTTTCAAAGTATATAAAAAAAAATCCTATGCCCTATCAAGACAAAAAGTTTCTCAAAAAGAAAGAAAGAAATGGTTTGAGTCAATCAAAACATTTCATTTCAATTTTGACTTTTCTTGTTTTTTAAAACTTACTTCAGCTAGACAGCAGTAAAGTCATTTCAACTTGAAAAAACAAACATTTTTATTTTGAATATGTCAAAATGGGGCTTTTCAACAGTTTTGAAACTTTGCTTTCCAATAATTCTTCAATATTCATGGAAACTGATCCTGTTTTGTGAACAGTTTTGATTTCAATATAAAAATGGTTTGTCAAAAAATTCCCAACCAGCTCTTGTTTGTTTACAGTAAACAAGAGACTTGTTTATTCTTCAAACAATTTCAACCTTAAAATTTGTTTTATGTTTACGATAAACCAACTTGATGCTGTGTTAAATGGGTGTTTTTACCTCAGTTAATAGGCAGTGATGTGTTTTTGTGTCTTTAGAGGAAGAAACATTATTTCTCTGAACTGTTCAGCAGTGGACTGGACATTGCAGAGCACATGGTTAGGAAAATTTGGGACTGGGAGTGTGTTGGGGATAGGGAGGTCACCCTGCTGGTTGTAACTAAGTCTGAAAGAAGTCAGAGTGGGGCTGTGGGGTTGCATATAGGCAACTGAGGTTGGAGCTGCTGAACTAGGGCTGTCTAGCACACGTATGGTTTGACCCACATGCTTACAGGCTGGTTGTGAGAATGTCCTCAGCTGGGAGCTACAGCAGCAAAACATTGTAATGCGCCCAGGTTTGCAGGGCATATGGTGACACAACCCCTCCCTGGTCTGGATTGCACCCTGAACCCTGGAACAGATGCCAAGGAAGGTTTTTTTTTTTAATCTGAAGTTTAAAAC
Organism: Lepidochelys kempii; assembly: GCF_965140285.1. Classification (NCBI taxonomy): domain Eukaryota; kingdom Metazoa; phylum Chordata; order Testudines; family Cheloniidae; genus Lepidochelys; species Lepidochelys kempii. The sequence continues at coordinate 63,422,661 of NC_136387.1, read as the reverse complement.
AAACATATCCCTCAGCAATGTTTGCATCACAAACATTGCAGCACTGTATTTGTGCAGGAATATGAGACACTGAAATGGAGAGGTATACATAGTAAACAAGTAGTATAAATACAAAAAATAAATACGATTTATCTTATTTATATATATAAATATATAAAAATGTACATATATAAAATTGTCTCTCTCATCAATGTACCTTAAAAAAATAACATCTGTATGAAGTTTGGTGTTAAGGATGGTAGAGAATGCAGGGGTTTGAGCTGCTGCAGACAGGGAGCTATGAAGTTTTTTGGCAATGCTTCATGAATAAAATTATTCATGTAGTAGCAGCAACATTCCCCCAACCCACACACTCTACTGGTGGCAAATTTCTGAAGTGGGTCTTAAACCATTGGCAGCTGTTCCATGTCATCTATCCAGCATACAACCCAGCTACCCTGGCTGGGTGCTGCAATGAGAATTTCTTTCTGTAAGAAAGTTAATGAATTTTTAAAGTCTACAAATTGTTACTGATCAATGAATAGTTCTACTGAATACTATTAATATAGTGATGTGATAATAGATGTATGTTTTAAAAGTACAACAGTGCAGTCAGGAAGCATTATTTTATTCAGCTATTCTTTAGATAACTATTCCAGTGACAATATGTTTTTCCTGGTAGTCTCAGTCCAACTACTGAACAGGTTTTATACATTGGCATTCCTTGTCAGACTTGGCTGAGAGACTTAGGCTTCCACCTGTCTGAAGGCTGATCTATCCTATCACCCCAAGTACTGGTACTTCCTGAACAGGAGTTAGGATAAGGCATATTTGTGATGCAGTTTGCGGAAACTTGTACTGCTGTTGCTGTCTGTACACAACTGTGTTTGTTCTTCGGATAAGATGAGAAAGCCCTTAGTGAAAACTTGTTACATTCATGATTAAAATAAAAAATGTGTCTATTATCGTATGTAGTTCAGGGCAACTGCACCAGTGTTCCCTCCACAGCACCCATGCTAGGTGTGACACGAGTACAACCTGGAGCTGTGGGACTGCTGTGCCTCCTTAACTCTGCAGCCTGGGCTGGCTCTTTTTGCCAGGCCTGCTTTGCCAGGGACAAGCAGCAAAACCCTCCAGGGGCTGTTATCACTCAGCCATCAGCATGCAGAGGCATACCCAGCTAAGTTGCATGAATGTTCCCTAAGCCACTCATGAACCATACAGAGGGAAACACCAGAATATCTCTCAATCCTCCAGCCTTGCACTCCAGAAATATACCATCTTACACTGCTCAAGATCTTCTCCTGAACAGTGTAAACTTATAAATTAGTTTACTACTTCATCAAAGGAAAGTGGACATGCTCCAGCCTGTGTGACCTCAGCAGATTTCCCAAGCACTTTAGACAAACTCACTGGTAAAACATTAAAGTAAGTTTATTAACTACAGAAAGATAGATTTTATGTAAGGCTGTCGACTAATCAGAGTTAATACACACGATTAACTCAAAAAAGTAATCGTGATTAAAAAAATCACAATTTAGCGCAGTTTTAATTGCATTGTAAAACAATAGAATACCAATTGAAATTTATTAAATATTTTTGATGTTTTTCTACATTTTCAAATATATTGATTTCAGTTACAACACAGAATACCAAGTGTACACTGCTCACTTTATATTATTATTATTGATTAAAAATATTTGCACTGTAAAAATGATAAAAAACAGTATTTTTCAATTCACCTTATACAAGTACTGTAGTGCAATCTCTTTAGCATGAAAGTGCAACTTACAAATGTAGATTTTTTTGTTACATAACTGCACTCAAAAACAAAACAATACAAAACATTAGCGCCTACAAGTCCACCCAGTACTACTTCTTGTTCAGCCAATTGCTAAGACAAACAAGTTTGTTTACATTTATGGAAGATAATGCTGCCCACTTCTTATTTACGTCACCAGAAAGTGAGAACAGCTGTTCACATTGGACTTTTGAAGCCAGCATTGCAAGGTATTTACATGCCAGATACGTTAAACATTTGGATGTCCCTTCATGCTTCAGCCACCATTCCAGAGGACGTGCTTCCATGCTGATGATGCTCGTTAAAAAAATAATTCATTAATTAAATTTGTGACTGAACTCCTTTGGAGAATTGTGTGTCTCTGGCTCTATTTTGCCCACATTCTGCCATATATTTCACGTTATAGTAGTCTGGGATGACGACTTAGCACATGTTGTTCATTTTAAGAACACTTTCGCTGCAGATGTAGCAAAACGCAAAGAAGGTACCAATATCAGATTTCTAAAGATAGCTACAGCACTCGACCCAAGGTTTAAGAATCTGAAGTGCCTTCCAAAATCTGAGAGGGATGAGGAGTGGAGCATGCCTTCAGAAGTCTTAAAAGAGCAACATTCCAATGCGGAAACTACAGAACCCGAACCAGCAAAAAAAAAAATCAATCTTCTGCTGGTGGCATCTGACTCAGATGATGAAAATGAACATGTGTTGGTCCACATTGCTTTGGATCGTTATTGAGCATGTACACTGGAAAGGTGGTTGAAGCATGAAAGGACATATGAATCTTTAGCACATGTGGCATGTAAGTATCTTGCAACGCCGGCTACAACAGTGCCATGAGAACACTTGTTCTCACTTTCATTGTGAACTGGTGGCACTGTGAACAAAAAGCGGGCAGCATTATCTCCTGAAAACATAAACAAATTTGTTTGGATGAGTGATAGCTGAACAAGAAATAGGACTGAGTGGACTTGTAGATGCTAAAGTTTTACATTTTTTTTTTTTTACATATTTGTAAATTTTTAAGTTCAACTTTCATGGTAAAGAGATTGCACTACAGTACTTGTAGTAGGTGAATTGAAAAATACTATTTCTTTTGTTTTTTACAGTGCAAATATTTGTAATAAAAAATATAAAGTGAGCACTGTACACTTTGTATTGTGTGTTATAATTGAAATCAATATATTTCAAAATGTAGAAAACATCCACAAATATTTAAATAAATGGCATTCTATTATTGTTTAACAGTGTGATTAATTGCACAATTAATCGTGCTATTTTTTTAATTGCATGATTAATTACAATTATTATTTTAATAGCTTGACAGCCCTAATTTTAAGTGATTATAAGTGGTAGGCATAAAGATTAGAGATAGTTACAAAAAAAAAAAAGTAAGCATGTAGTCTAAATCCTAAACCGTCTTAGACTAAGCAGTATTTGGATCAAGCAATTTTTCTCACTCCAGTGGATGCTGTAGGCAAGTTACAGTTCTTCATACATAGACTGACTTCCCTTCTCAGCCTGGGACAAGTCTCCTCAGTTCAAATCTTTGTTTTTCTGGCATTCTTGTTGCTTTCATCATAGGTGGGGGAGGAGAGATGTAAAGTCATGATGCCACTGTCCCTTATTTTATACCACCATTTCATGTGCCTGGAAAATATCAGCCCAGACATGTCCTGGTGGGCCTTTCTGAGTCACAGAGTCAAGCAATCCCCATTTTGTGAGGCTTGTGTAACTCTCCTACATATTTGTAAATCCCTTGTTTACAACTCCCCTGCTGATTAATGGTTGTTTAATGCCCAACTGGGTGCAGGTCACCTCCTTTGTTGTCACTGGAGAACTAGTAGGTGGGTGACTCCCAAACTCACAGCATATTTCAACAACAATAGAGCAAAATCTGATGACTTCATATACACTAATTTAGAGAGAGAGAGAGAGCGAGAGAGAGAGAACACACAATACATGGCATGCTTTGTATGAAATATCACAATCATATGTGAATGATGGACATGGAGGTTACAGGGTACCACTTTGAGTTACAGTGTGTTACACTAGGCTATCAGCTCCTTAGAAGTCACCTCTCTTGTGTAGAAACCCGAGTCTCTCTTCCTCCTGACCATCATGTTTCAAGGTGCACAGTTCCCTGCCTACACTGTAATCTCCATCAAGTCTGACCATCTAAAAGTCCAGAGTTCACACTTCTCTCTGAAGTCTATAAACAGTATAATTCCCTGCAGATAAATTACCACACATCCCTTTCTAAACAAGCACATTTATTCTTAAGGTGAAAGCATTACAGAAAAAAATATAACAAAAACAATAAAGGAATCTACACACAGGCTAACAAGTTTACCAAAGATTACCTTCCAGCTCTAACAAGGGCTCTGGTAGGACTCAATGTCTAAAACCACACTAAGGGGTTTTCTGTGGTTACAAGTTCATAACAGCTTTTGTATTCTCCTCCTACTAGGTATTTCAAAGGAAATCCCTTTCATGCATATTGTTTAAAAAACAAATTTGTTCAATATAGTCCTTTGATCATCCTGGCCCACAACCTTTGCAATTAATACAATGGATTCCAAAGATACTTACACTTAATTTAACAAGATCTCCCAAGGATTTTTCAGGAAACTGCCATATTTTTCACAGCACCATTTCACTGCCTCTGGTACCCATTTATTTAGGGAACAAATGCTATTACTAATGGGAACACCCAGTTTTTCCTGGATGTAGTATCAGACAGATTTCTTCACCAAATAGTCACTTAACCAACAAAAAGTGATGCTATTTTAGACTTAGTTGTGGTAAATAGTGAGGACATGGTCATACAAAATAACTTTGGCGCCAGCAATGAGTTGATCCACTTTACATTAAATGGAAGGATATTCAAAACCGGGCCAGTAACTAAGATTTTTTTTCAAGAAGGCAGATTAGAGAAATTAAGGGAGCTAGTTAGTAAAGTCAACTGGACTGAAGAGCCCAAGGCCTAGAAAATGGAGGCGGTTTGGGATTTCTTTAAGTCAAACATGCAAAAACTATCTGGAATTTGCATCCCAAGCAAGGCAGAAAACCTTGTAGGGAACAACCACCTCAAAAAGGATATTAGAAATGGAAGAAGGCAATGATCAGGCAGAGAGGGGGGAGGTACATTTTGGCAGTCACAAAGTGCAGAGATAAAGTGAGAAGTGCCAAAATCCAGGTTGAGTTAGACTCTGAAAAGGAAATCAAAACAAATAATAAAATGTTCTTTAGCAATATAAATACAAGAAGAACATATGAAAAGAAATGGGGCTGCTACACAGTGAGGCTGGAGTAGAGATTTAGGATAACCTAGGTATGGGACCAAAACTAAATAAATACGTTGCCTCAGTTATCTACTGGGATGATAATGCAGAACATGAGGGGAAAGGGAGAAGGGCTAATGAGAATGAATATATAGAAATGAAAAATACCACATCCAAGTTTGGAAACAAAACTAACTGAATTTAATGTGTTCAGACTGGGTGTGAGAGGGGAGACCACAATCTTCATTCCAGAATACTGAAATAACTGGCTCACAAAATTGCAAGTCCTGTGGCAAGAATTTTTTTAAAATGTATCAAATCCAGGGTGGTACTGTACGACAGTAGAATAGCAAACAAACATAGTATAGTATCTGTATTTAAGAAAGGGAAACAAATGATCTGGACAACTACAGACCTGTTAGCCTGACCTCACTAGCATGCCAGGCTTTAGAACACATTTTGAAGGAAACAATAATTAAAGACATGGGATGAAATGCAACATGGGTTTATTCAAGGTAGATTGTGCCAGACTAACCTGATCTACTTCTTTGACAAAATAACTCATTTTTTAGAAAAGTGAAGTATGGTAAACTTTGGTAAAGCATTTGATGTGAAATTATGTGGGAAACTTTGGTTAAAATGGAGAAGATAGGGATTAGTACAAGAATTGTACGGTGAGTAAGGAGCTGTCTAAAAAGGAGATGATGACAGACTGTGCTAAAAAGAGAACTGTTGGACTAGAAGGAAGGTACAAATGGTGTTGCTCAAAGATCAATCCTAAGACTTACTTAATATTGTAAATTAATGAACTTGGCACAAAAGTAGGAGTTGTGCTAATGAAATTTGCTGATAACACAAAGTTGGCATGCATTGTCAATACAAAGGAGGATTTGAATATTTTACAGGAAGAATTAGATAACCTTCTGGACTGCAGTAATAGACATAGGATGAAACATAATAATACTCTTCAGAGTGGAAGATCATGTACTTCAGGACTAATAAGAATTTCTGCTGTAAAGCAAGGACTCATCAGTTAGTCAATCACCGGGTGACCATTATCCACCAACATGATGTGGCCATGAAAAAGCAAATGCGATTCTAGTATGTATCTGATGAAGTATTTGCAGTAGAAATAGGGAAGTATTCATGCCATTGTGCAAGTCACTGGGAAGCCCTCTTCTGGAAAACTGTACACGATTCTGGCCACCCATGTTTAAGAAAAAATAATTCGAACTGGGACCAGCACAGGATGATCCAGGGAACAAAGAGCCTATTTCACACAGTGAAACTAAGAGAGCTTGGCTTGTTTAGTCTAGCAAAAAACAAAGGCTGAGAGGGGATATGATTTATCTCTCTCTCTCTCTCTCTGTGTATATATATATATATATAGCCATATCTCAGGAGGGTAAAAACCAGGGAGAACGCTAAAGGACAAACACAAATGTATATAAACTGGTCACAAATAAATTTAGGGTGAAAGTAGAAGAAGGTTTCTACCCATCAGAGGAGTAAAATTCCAGAGATTTTCAATAGGACTAGTGGGAGCAAACAACTTAACTAGTTATAAAATTGGACTTGGTAAATTTATGAGCAGGATTGCATGACAGAATTGATTGTGACAGCATGGTACTAGATTCAGTGACCCAGGAGATCCCTTCCTGTCTTACATCCCTATATGTTTATTTTTCCCATGAACATCTCCACACTTTCTTCACTGTTTATTAAGACTGGAAAGCTTTTCCTTAATGAATCCACAAAACCATTATCCTTCTCCTCCTTCAAATCCCTCCAATTCTGTTGTGACACCTCCAGTAAAAAAAGAAGACAATTAACGATGGCTAGGTTGAGCAGAAGTTTAAATAAAATAAATACATATTTTTGAATGATTCATAACCATCAGGTTGTACACACAGCTAGTTTGAGTAACTATGTAATCTTATTCTTGCCTTCATCTTCCCTCACCCTTCCTTTTTATTGCTTGTTACACTCAGTTGTTGCATTTGGTTTCAAATTATCTGGAAACAATTTACAATGGAAGGATGGTTTTGTGTTTAAATCTTTAGATAGGGACACAAGAGATCTGAGGTTAATTCCTGGAACTGACAGATTTAGTGACTTTCCTACAGTCCCACCAGCTCTCCTTGCCTCAGTTCCCCATTGATACAATGAGGACAATAATACTTCTCTTCTCTCACCCTTTGTCTGTTTTGCCTCTTTGAATTGCAAGATCTTCAGATCAGGGAGTACAATTATATATTTGTATAGCGCCTACCACAATGGAGTCTTGGTCTCATCTGGATCCTCTAGGTGCTACAAACTACAATTCAGATCAGGGGCCACGCCGTCCTCTGTGTTTATATAGCATCTTGCACAATAGAGCCCTGATCGTGATGACCTGCTTTGGTGCTAACCCAAAATACAGACATGTATAACACAATACATTAATCAACTTAATTAACATATATAGCCACAAGAATGCAAATTACAACATGAGGATAGAAGATAGCTATATATGCTAGCTATATTTTGTAAGGTTCTCTTTTCCTTTCATTTTTGCTGAAAAATATATTAGCACTAATGGATTGCCAGAAACAAATCAAGAAAACTATTCTCTGTTTGAGATGTTTACCTTGTGCAGTACAGAAAGGCCATATTGTGAGGAAACAAAATTTCACATCAAATTCATTTTAGAAGTATATCAGGGCACATTTAACAGCTGATGTCATTATGATACGTTCTGCTAAGGACTACACATTTCCTAGATACTTCTGAAGTAGCCTTGCAAGCTGTACTAGGCCAAACCTGCTCTGTCATAAATATAAAGGGAAGGGTAAACCCCTTTAAAATCCATCCTGGCCAGAGGAAAAATCCTCTCACCTGTAAAGGGTTAAGATGCTAAAGGTAACCTCGCTGGCACCTGACCAAAATGACCAATGAGGAGACAAGATACTTTCAAAAGCTGGGAGGAGGGAGAGAAACAAAGAGTTTGTGTGTCTGTTGGTATGCTGCTTTTGCCGGGGATAGACCAGGAATGGAGTCTTAGAACTTTTAGTAAGTAATCTAGCTAGGTATGCGTTAGATTATGATTTCTTTAAATGTCTGAGAAAAGAATTGTGCTGAATAGAATGACTATTTCTGTCTGTGTGTCTTTTTTATAACTTAAGGTTTTGCCTAGAGGGATTCTCTATGTTTTGAATCTAATTACCCTGTAAGGTATCTACCATCCTGATTTTACAGAGGTGATTTCTTTACTTCTATTTACTTCTATTTCTATTAAAAGTCTTCTTGTAAGAAAACTGAATGCTTTTTCATTGTTCTCAGATCCAAGGGTTTGGGTCTGTGGTCACCTATGCAAATTGGTGAGGATTTTTACCAAACCTTTCCCAGGAAGTGGGGTGCAAGGGTTGGGAGGATTTTGTGGGGAAAGACGTGTCCAAACTACATTTCCCAGTAAACCCAGTTAGAGTTTGGTGGTGGCAGTGGATATTCCCAGGACAAAGGATAAAATTAATTTGTACCTTGGGGAAGTTTTAACCTAAGCCGGTAAAAGTAAGCTTAGGAGGTTTTCATGCAGGTCCCCACATCTGTACCCTAGAGTTCAGAGTAGGGGAGGAACCTTGACATGCTCAAAGGCATAAAATCTATCCTATAGATCACAGCCATTGACTGAATGCTCTGCTAACTCAGTAAATCCACAGATCACTAAGTCTTCCTGTCAAGGCTGATTCCCCACTCTGGCACTTTGAGTGCAGAAGGTGGGGGCCCACAAGGATTCTACAAATTAATATTGGCCACTCCAGGCTTGCATTACACTCCCAAGGTTACAGCTTTTTTCTGATCTTGGATGGGTAGATGCTGCCACCTCCCAAGTGCAAAAAAAACCCCTTTGTGAACCCAGGAAGGCGCACTTGGGAATTTCTTCCTGTGGGAATTCCTCAAGCCCTTTCACCTCCCCTCTGGGGGAGAGTGGAGAAAGAAAACAAAGGAAATCAGCTGTTGCCACCAGCTAATCAAATAACATATGCACAAACCTCTTAGGGACTCAAAAATCCAATCCTGTTTTTTTAAAGAAAAGGTAAATTTTATTAAAAACAAAAAGAAATAAATAAATCTGGAACTTGGGCTTTTTGCTAGTTAAAAAAAAATATAAGGATTAAGCATCAAGATATGTTCTTGAGGTCCAGTTTAAGGGTTATAAGCAAAACAAAAAGCACCTGGGATTAGCACAGATGAGTCCACAAGACATAAAGAAATAAAAGAGATAAACCTAATCACGTCTTCCTGGACATTTTCTGATCTACTTACATAACTGGGGTTTCAAATGAGTAGTTTCTAGGTTTGATCTGATAATTTTCATACCTGGCTCAAAGCTTTTTACAGTATTGCTGCTCTGTCCGCCCTCTCCGGAGAACCACAACAGACAAAGGGAAGCTTTTTCCCAATTTTAAAAAGTTCTAGCCTTTTCATTGGCTTTTTTGGTCAGGTGCTCACTCCCTTCCTTTTACCTATGGACTTTTTAACCCTTTACAGGTAAAGCAAGTAGAGAACAGCTACTAACAGGGATTTTATAGCTAACTAGCTGGCTGGGTGTCCATAAAAAGGAGCTAGCCTCCCCGTTCATTTATCACACCACCAGACAATTAAACACTATCTGGCTGATGTAGCTTTAAGACTGACTTCCAATGGGTGCCAAATTTGTAATCCCCATTTCCAGATTTGACCATATAACCACAGGAATGTGACCAAGTGAGACTCTTTCAAATTTTTTGGAATGTAAGCAACACGAGCCCCAAAAGCCTGGTAGCTGGATAAACCATTCAAATAATTAATCTTGGGGAACAAAAGCAATCCAAAATATGAGTGCCGGGGGGAGGGACCCTGAAAACTAAGCTTGATCTTTTTGGATCCTTCCCTGCAGGTTTCCAGTCTGCCTAATCCTCTTAAAACATCAAGAGCAAAATAGCAGTAATGGATGTAAACTTTGTAAAGAATGCAGTTCTAATTGCTATTTTTCACTGCAGTTTCAAGAGCCCACTGAGTTAGCTCCTGCACATTTGATGACAGCATGATTTGTGAGTTAGCTGAATCCAATCCGGATGAGATAAAACAGTCCTGTTTGGATAAGAAACCAACTAGAAGTTGTTCAAGTTATACAGCTATTGGAAGAACTTTGTGCTTAGTACTTACTCCCCCTGGTTCTCTTCTGTTTTGTTTTTATTTTTTAAGAACTGTCATGACACCAGGTTTCCTAGACCCCATACTGGAGTAATTGCTGCTACCATCGAGCTTCACATTTGGCGATTTTATTTCATGTCACCCCTCACTCTGCTCCTTTTTGCAGGGACACTGTCCCCAGGGGTGGGGGGCTTGCTGGTACCTATGGTAGGTGCTTTTTGAAGGCCATTGCAGGAAAGCCCAATCACTCCAGTCTTCATTTACAAACTGTTGTTGTATTAACTACAAGTAAACCCGTGAAATAACTCATTTTGAGTCCCTTTCTGGCACCTTCAGCCAGGCCCCGGACACCCTGACCTCTAGCCTGTCAGACTCAACCCTCCTTCCCAACCGTCCTTGCCCAACTGCCAGAATTCGAATAAACATTCCGTGGTTGCTCCCAGCAACCAAAAGGCCCTTTACAGAGTCCTCAGATGTGACATAATTGTCATGTCCAATCCCAGGTTTCACTTCTCTTGCAAACCTGTACATAAATAGCTTTAATTTACCACATTACTTCATATTCTCCAGAAGGACAATATAATCTTTGTCAGTGTTCTTTATTACAAGAGCATAATCCGGTGTAGGGTAAATAAATGGTAAAGGGAGATGAGGTGATTAGCTAGAGGAGTCAAGCTTCTTACCTTTCTAGACCATTGTATAGCACTGGAAACAATGGTAGCCAGGTGATGGAGGTAGAAGGTGGGACGCCTTACCTCAAAGCTTCTCCTGATGAACAAGCCAGTCTATTTGATTCACCAAGGCACTCGATAGCAGAGAGATCAATATCTGGGAGCCAGCAGTTAATTTGCTAATGCTAAATAAAATGTTTTTATTTCAAATACTAGATTTGCTACCAGTGGAGATAATTGTCCATTGTGAAGAAAGATGGCAAACTCTAGTCTCTAGTTATTGGTAGACTGTACTTTAATGATATTTATATATTTTTAGAAAGGGTTAAATTTTGTCTGTAAGGAACACCATCCCACCAAGCACTTCTAAAAATGATGCATCTCACAAAAACAATGCCTCCAAAAGTGCAGGGGGGACACAGGCCCTGTATTACCCTTTGGCAGGGCACAGCACATGCTTCCCTGCCCACGCAGTGCCAGCTCTGCTGGCTGGCATAGGGGGCTGGTGGCGTGTGGGTCATGGCTACAGTCTCACCCCTTCTGGGGATTCTGGCACATCAAGAGCTCTAGATTCCTGTAGTTCTTCTGCTATCTATGTTCAAAGGCTTCTGTAATACAATAGGGTAGGTGGAGACTATGTATACCCTTCTCCACACAAAAGTGTAGGGCTGGACACAATAAACCCACTATTAACTGCGGAAATGGAAATGTTCGTTTTAACAGTATTCCTGTGACCTTTGACATTTTTAAAATAAATGACAAAAAATATTTAACAAATATTTCAATGTTTTGCTTGTCAGAAGTAGACAGAAGCGTTCCTGGAATGACTCATACTGGTGAGAAATTGTGCTGTGGCGAGGAATCAGATGGCCCTGTGTGCTGGGTAGGGGCTCCCCAAATCGCCAATAGACCTGATATGGGCTGCTTACAGAGTCCTTCCCCCATTTGTAGCACACAAGGAATTTTCCAATCAAGAACAAAAAGGTTCTTTTCCCTCTTCCTCTCTTGCAAGAGAGAGAAGCAGAATAAAAGAAAAAAAGACAAAAGGTGGGCAGACTCTTGGTCACCCCTTTGGTGTTGAGCTTATCTGCAGGTTCTAGTGTCCTTGATCAGGGTTAGTGCCTGCCTTTAAGCCTCTCCTTTTGGTAACCCCCACGTTATACCTAGTCGATAGTTTTAGGGGTGGCAGAGTCTGTGACTGTCTTTCTCTTTGCTGATCTGTCCCTGTAGTCACAGTGTTCAAAGTACAGCAGTCTTCTCTCTAGTCATGGCTCCTTCCTATGGAAAGGCTCTCTCTTTTTAAGCTTCCTCCCTCCAAGCAAAGCAAGCCATACTGGTTAGTGCTGGCTGAGTCTGTAAGAACTCGCTAGCCTCCTCTCTACCAGAGTGAGGGTGTGTCCCCTCACATACTGGGAAATAATAAAAGATTTAATTTGCTAGCTGCACTAAAGGTATAAAAGAAAATAGTTACAAACATTTCCAGTTTAACTGTTTATAATAGACATTGTTGAGTATTACTATCAATTTTTTTTATTGATATGACATGTGACTTTTGGTAAGTCCCAATGTAATATAGAAACAAGATTTTAACTACATCTGAATCAAAGTAGCATTTCAAAAATGTATTTCAGTGCCATGCCTGGTTTGAATGAACCTCATGCTGCTGAATTATCCAGCACTATGATAATTTTCGTTCCAGTAGTTTACAATTATTGAGCTAAATAAAAAAAAAAGTTTAAAATCGGTGGGAAAAAATAACATTTATTTTTCAAGTGAGAACTAAGCAGATTGTCTTCATGGCTTTTGTTAATAGTCCGGAATAGCATATTGTAATTTAAGTCAAGTCAATTTATATGCAAAAATTTAGCAGTGGGCAGCACAGGTTTAAATAACAGACACACAACTTTAATAAATAATTCCTTCTATACATTAATATTACAGGCTTTTTTGAATAGTCCAAAAGTAATTTACATTGTGGTAGCCCAAGTTTTGCCTCTGCTCCATTAATGATTTGACTAAACTAACAGAAAACAAAGTCTAAAGACATTTTTGTTCATGTCAGTAAAATAATTTTGTCCTGTTCCATTCAGGCCCCAGTTCTTTAAACAATCACAGAGTTACCTTTACACAAGTTGAGCAGTTTAATGTCCGTGATACTACTCACAGGAGTAAAGTTAAGATTGCACATAAGTGCTTGCAGAATTGGGGCCTATACTAACAGTGTCAGAATTTGCCTCATGTACACCTCTGCCCAACAATTGCCCAGGCTCACAGCATACCTGAGTCATTTTGAAATATATTTCTGTGGGAAAAACATGAAGTAGCTTACATTACAACCATGTGAACTCATGTCCTCCATTATGATGAACAACAAATGTTGAAATCGTCAATTGAAGTAGAAAAGAAATTAGGCTAGAGATTCAGTAGGCATAGCACTAAGCAAGCTTTCATCTCAAGCTATGACTTATTCACTCAGTTTTTAGCTTGACACCTTATTTAATCTTGATGGCAATAAATCATCATTATTTTGTTTTTTAGTTCCCCACAATCCTCCAAAGTGGGCCCAGTCATACAAACATCATTCACACAAGTAGTGGGAGGGGCAGCCTGAAAATGCTTAAATGCTCTTTTTAAAAAGATTTCCTTGATTAAATTGAACCCTTAAGCCTTGATTCAGGAAGGCAATTAAATACATTCTGAAGTCCCATGTACATCAGTATGACTTTATCACATGCTTCAAGTCATGCATGTGCTTAAGCACCCTTCCTGAAAAAAGAATATTTTCTTGGATTGAGACTTGTACAGTAAGAATTCTTTATGAGAACACAAAAGAGGAAAACTATTTTTGGTAAGGAAACATATTTCAGTTTCAAATTTCCAAAGACTGAAAAAGAAACTGTAAAAAGCAGCAAAAATATTCATTAAAATGTAAAATACATTAATACTCTTAAAAATAAATAATCAGTCATTGAATAATTGCTTTGTAAATTACTAGTGCCTAATCTTGCAAATCCTTATGCACATGAGGAGTTTTTATCTAAGAGACCCACTATGCCAAATCCTGCAGGCCTACTCTGCTTTTGCTGAGAACTCCCACTGAAGTCAAAACTGAGATACCACTCTTCCATATGTTTAGTGATAACATTAATAATGAGAAGTTAAAAACACCACAAGTTTCAACTCAGAGTTTCTTGTGAATTCTCTCATTAGGAAAGTGTAGGTTTGCAAGATAGATCCCTCTTTAAATACAATTCTTAGTAGTGTCACTTTTTGGAAATTTTGGTGCAGAACAAATTAGTACCATACCTTCATTTGAAATTAGGACACTTATTTCTGGAATATCAACAAAGGTATTTAGGGCTAGATCATGTCATTAAGGTACTCCATGCTAAGAGGGGTATAGATCTGCACCACTTCAGGGGGAGCTCAAGGAGATACTGTGCTGCATAGAGGCACAGTGCTAGAGCACAAAGAGAATACCCCTGCACCATCTATTGGTAGGTTACACATTGTAGCTGATATGGTATTTCACTTTTGCTATTTGCTATTTGGGATATTGAACTTTCATTTTCTAAACAAAAAAAAAAAAGGAATTCTCTCTCTCTGCGTGTGTGTGACTAGTGTGCACAAAAGCTGCATCTTGGGATGTTTATGTTTGAATAAGGTTCTTTATAGATGCGATTGTATAGTTATACATCTCTATATTGTGACATTTTAAAAATTATTTTTCATTCATCACTAAGCCCCTGGTCCTACAAAGACTAAAGCCTTATTTTTTGTCCAGTATACCTGCACAGGCAAATACTTCTGAGTATGGACACAGCTTACAACATACTTTTGTCTGTATAGCTTATACAGGGTCAGCAAGCAAAATAAGTATCAACATCTTTTTTTTTATTTTTTGGCCACTGCACCTGTACTAATGCTCTTGCTGGCACAGAATTGTCATTACAAAAACAAACAAAAAAACCCCAAAACACCTAACCAATTTTGTTATGCTGGCAAAAGTTTCCCATGTAGACCTGGCCTAACTTCATAGACTTTGAGTAATCCTTCTGAAGTTACTGGGGCTCCACACATTGTATTTGTGTACATTTTTATCAGGACTGGGGCCTTGGATGCTAGGTAGGTACATGAAGACTCCCATAATTATGGGAGTGAATCTTCAAGAGAAAGTAAAATAATGCGTCAAGATACTAATTTGATTGATGAGAATGAATCCAAGAGAATTGGTAGGTAAGATCCCATGGGAAGCAAGCCTAAGGGGAAAAGAGTTCAGGAGACTTGGCAGTTTTTTAGAGACACATTAAGGGCATAAGGACAAACAACCACAGTGCCTAGGAAAGATATGAAGTATGGTAATAGATCACTCTAGCTTAACCAGGAACCTGAAAAAATCTGAAACTAAAAAAAAAAAAAAAGTCATACAAAAAGTTGAAAGTAGGTCAAATTATGAAGGATGACTACTATACCCCCCCGCCCCCCCCAGAAGCATAGAGGGACAAAATTAGAAAAGCCAAGGCACAAAAGGAAATAAAACCAGCTAGAGACATAAAGAGTAACAAGAAAGCATTTTACAAATACATTAGAAGCAAGAGGAAGACAGGGGACAGGGTAGTCCCATTACAATGATGAGGGAAAGACAATAAAGAAAACATAGCAATGGCCGAACTATTAAGTGACTTTCATTTCAGTTTTCACCAAAAAAGTTAGAAGTGATTGGATGACTAACATAGTGAACATTTGTGTAAATGGGGTATGATCTGAGGGCTAACGTTGGAAAAGAATAAGTTAAGAATTACTTAGGCAAGTTACAGAGTAGCAGCCGTGTTAGTCTGTATCTGCAAAAAGAAAAGGAGTACTTGTGGCACCTGAGAAACTAACAAATTTATTTGAGCATAAGCTTTCGTGAGCTACAGCTCACTTCATCGGATGCATTCTGATGAAGTGAGCTGTAGCTCATGAAAGCTTATGCTCAAATAAATTTGTTAGTCTCTAAGGTGCCACAAGTACTCTTTTTCTTTAGACAAGTTAGATGTCTGCAAGTGAGCAGGGCCTGATGAAATACATTCTAGAATACTTAAGTAACTGGCTGAAGAGATCTCTGAGTCATTAGCGATTATCTTTGAGCACTTGTGGAGTACGGGAGAGATCCCAAAGGACTGGAAAAAGGCAAATACAATACCTATCTATAAAATGGTGGAAAAGGACAAGACAGAGAATTATAGACCAGTCAATCTTAACTTTGGTAAGTGGAAAGATAAGGGAGCAAATAATCAAAAGCACCTAGAAGAAAACAACCTGATAAGTAACAGTTAACATGGATTGTCAAGAACAAATCATGCCAAACAAACCTAATCTCCTTCTTTAACAGGTTAACAAGCTCTGTGGATAGGGGCAAGCAGTAGATGTGATCTATCTTGACTTCAGTATGGCTTCTGATACTATTTCACATGACCTTCTTATAAACATACTGAAGAAATATAGCCTAGATCAGGGGTTCTCAAAATGGGGGTCGGGACCCCTCTGGGGTTGCGAGGTTATTACATGGGGGGTCGGAAGCTCTCAGCCTCCACCCCAAACCCCATTTTGCTTCCAGCATTTATAATGGTGTTAAATATATAAAAAAGTGTTTTTAATTTATAAAGGGGGGGTCGGTCGCACTAAGAGGCTTGATATGTGAAAGGGGTCACCAGTACAAAAGTTTGAGAATTACTGGCCTCGATGAACCTGCTATTAGTGCACGACTGGTTGGAAAAGAGTACTCAGACTTGCGGCTGAGTTTCCCACAAGAAAGGGAGTACACTCCTTCAAGGGGCATTTTTCCTCCCTGACAGCCCAGACAAAGCCCATCAATATCTGAGGCTATTGGGAGGCTGGAGGGGACAAAACAACAGAGTTTCAGCTTGTTGTGACCACAGAGCCCTCTCTGTACAGAAGTATGGTAAGAAATGGTTAATTCTGGGAGAATTGTTTTGATCATGAATTTACTGAAGAGTACATATTGCACCACATTTTTAAAGAGCAGCATCCCTCTCTGAGTTTGCCATCTATCCTGTCTACTATTAATGACAGTAGTAAGAAGTGGGAGCATAGCAACCACATTTATTAATCAGGGATCTGTGTCATGGGAGCAAAATAGAGGCCTCACTGAAACAGATTGGAAGAGGCAGTTCAGAGCTTGACAGAGATTGGAGGGCACAGTAATCCAGAGAATTGCTATCTTGGTGAGGGGAATGTGATGGTGCCATACCCCCAGGAACCCTAACACTAGTATAGTATAATCCTAAAAATATTAAACACAGATTGTGTGCTGAGAACGGCAGCAGTTTTCTAGCTTTTATCAGCATATTTGAAACTGCACTTTGAGGGGACAAGAATGCTAAAAATCTCTGGAAGTCTTCTAACCAGAATGCCAAATTGAGCTCCTAACTAGTTGCACAGACATGTACAGAGCCATTGCTTTTACTGTACACCTACAGTGCAAATTTGGAGCCATTTTCCACTAATTTAAGACAGAAAATGGAGAATACCTCATCCATTTCAAATTGTAGAGATTATAAAGGATTCATCCTAGATGATCATAATGGTCCCTCTTGATCTTAAAGATCTGTGAATGAACTTGAGTTGGGTTTGGTCAGGACAACAAGGTTAATATTCCAACTGTTGGAAAAATGACAGTAGGAGCTTTAATGACTGCACCTGGTCAGGAGCTTGATTTTATACATCTGAAAGAAGGCAAGTTTCCAAGAATAGTGTGCCCCAGTACTGTGCTAGGACACTTATTCAGTACTGATGCAGAAGCAGAACGCCACCTACTAGAGCTGGTAAAAAGAAAATCTGAGAAAACAGTTGTCAATTGAAAAATGCAGTTTCAATTAAATCTAACTTTTGTGGGAATGTATCAATTTCACTGAAAAATTTTTGACAGGGAAAAGTCTAAACATTTTGTTTTGAAAATGTTGCAATGTTTCATTTTGATGGTGGTTGAAATATTTCATCCTAGAAATGTCATTATAATTAATTTACACTTTCATATTATATTAAAATTAATTTGATTATATATAACGTGTAATATGTGAATATTTTATTTAATATTTTAATATAATGCAATATATTTTGATGGGCCCACATTTAAATATTTCAAAATGTTTATTTCACAAGAAATTTCAGAATTTTTGCTTTTTTCTCCTGATTCTGAGCTGCTCCCCCCGCCGATGCCCGAGGAACAGAAATCCCAGTCCCCAGCTAGCACTATCATGTACTGAATCACTAGCATCAATTCCTACAGCACCTAAAGTTTTGCTTGGAGGACTCCTACTCAACTGTTGACCCAAATCTACTTAGTTTGTAAGATCGTCAAGGTCACAGCAGAAGCAGGAATAGTTATAGGCCATAATGACTGACTAGGAAGGAATACTGCAGAAAAGGATGTGGGGGATCATAGTGGACCAGAAGCTAAATATGAGTCAACAGTGTGACACTGTTGCAAAAAAAGCAAACATCATTCTGGGATGTATTAGCAGGAGTATTGTAAGCAAGACACAAGAAGTAATTCTTCCGCTGTACTCCGCACTGATTAGGCCTCAACTGGAGTATTGTGTCCAGTTCTGGGCACCACATTTCAGGAAAGATGTGGACAAATTCTGCAACGTCCAGGGAAGAGCAACAAAAATTATTAAAGGTCTAGAACACATGACCTATAAGGGAAGATTGAAAAAATTGGGTTTGTTTAGTCTGGAAAATAAAGACAGAGAGGGGCCATGATAACAGTTTTCAAGTACATAAAAGGTTGTTATAAGGAGGAAGGAGAAAAAGTGTTGTTTTTAACCTCTGAGGATAGGACAAGAAGCAATGGGCTTAAATTGCAGCAGGGCAATTTAGGTTGGACATTAGGAAAAACTTCCTAACTGTCAGAGTGGTTAAGCACTGGAATAAATTGCCTAGGGAGGTTGTGGAATCTCCATCATTGGGGATTTTTAAGAGCAGGTTGGGCAAACACCTGTCAGGAATGGTCTAGATAATACTTAGTCCTGCCACGAGTGCAGGGGATTGGACTAGGTGACCTCTCGAGGTCCCTTCCAGTCCTACGATTATATAAATAAGTGGCCTTTTGTTGCCCCTTTCAAAGATTTACCTACTAGTAAGCGTCCCAACAATGCTCTCTCTGACACATTTATATAGAACCCTTATCAGTAACCTAATATTGACAGCTAAGAATTTGATAGACTGCAGGAAGAAAAGCTTTGCCCCATTCTACAATAATGATTTAAAGAAACTTGGAACATTATCGTTATGGAAAAGTTGACACTTTCCACTCAAAATATTTATGATTACCGCATAACGTGACTGCCAAACATAACATACTAATGAGCTTCAGTACACATACCTCTAATGATAATTTTATACTCAGAGAGACAAGGTGGATGAAATAATATCTTTTATTGGACCACCGTCTGTTGGTGAAAGAGACAAGCTTGCAAGTTTACACAGAGCTCTTCTTCAAGTCAGAAATTGGTGTATTAAAAAATATATTATTACCTCACTCTTCTTGTATCTCTAATAGCCTGGGACTAACTCGACTACAACAACACTGCAAATAATTTCATACTCAGTAAGGTAATAAGTTAGTATTTTCCTTTCACTAATCTTCAACTTATTTTTCCCCATGATAATGCAGTCACAAATTCTCTTCTCTCCCCACTATTCTCTCTTATTTTCTTTCTACTGTCTGAACCTAACCCACCTTATCCTTAAGAGCAATTTGAATAGGATGAAAAAATAGTTAAACTACAAGAATAATAAACCAAACAAATTAAAGCTTTATTAACTCCTCGCAGTAAAATCTCAGCAATTCAAACTATATCAATACACCCCATAACCTTTTCTCTCACCCCACACCTCCTCCTCCCTCAGAAAAAACACAAAACCAGTGATTCTCTCCACTTCAAGATTGAACAGCCCTGTATAGCAAGGTGTCATATTTAGACTTTATTTATTTTTAAAAATATGCATCATATTTCCTTATATACTAAAAAGTATTTTTATAAACATTTAAAACTAAACTATATTTGTCAAATGCATGTGCAAAGTACACATTTGATACATTATCCATGCATTCATTGTGTGGGTTTACTTATATACTAATTTGCAAAATTCAATAATTCACAATAGGTCACCCAGTATACATTAGTGAGGTTTCAGTAATTCACAATAGGTCACCCAGTATAAATTAGTGAGGTTATACTCTAATATAAAATTTAAATAAAATATTAAGATGCCATCCAGATATATAATTATTCTAACTTGGATAATAATATTAACCTTTCTTTCTGATATGTTTTGTTATATTCATGTTCCAATCTAGTGATTTTCTCTCTTAACTTGTATTAAGTGTCTAATATAGTTCTCTGCAGGGAGGAAGCATAGTTTACTGGTTTTCTCATACCACTAGGCAACAGAAGTTGTGGGTTCCATCCCTGGTTTTGCCACCAACTTGCAGTGTGATCTTTGGCATGTAATTAGACTACAAGGTAATATAAATAATAATTTACTGTAACTTCTCCATTTCCCCATCAGTAAATTGTGGATAATAATGCCTATCTCGAAGTGGTGCTCTAAGGATTTCTTTGTTTTTTAAAGTGCTTTGAGATTCTCCAATTAAAGGAAAACAATTAAAGGCAGCTAAGTGATTTAAGAGCCTATGTCCTATTTTGACAAGACACTGAGAATTTATAAGCTTTAGTCTTGCTGAAAGTCAATAGGATGCCAGCTCCTAAATGATAACATCATTTTTGAAAATGTTAATCACAGATTCTTTTATCATTCAGACTCTTTTGGAAAGAGGATTTTAGGTAAATTTTTCAAATGTGCCTAAGTCCATTGACTTTCAGTAGAATTTAGATGCTTTTGAAAAATTTACTCAGAATGAATTATGTAAAGGGGTACTGTCACTTTTTTTAAATGGACTAATCTAAAAAACACATTTTTGATTGAATACCTTTTAAATAGTATATAAACAAACTAGGGAAATACAGCCTAGATGGAGCTACTATAAGGTGGGTGCATAACTGGTTGGAAAATCGTTCCCAGAGAGTAGTTATGAGGGGTTCACAGTCATGCTGGAAGGGCATAACGAGTGGGGTCCCACAGGGATCGGATCTGGGTCCGGTTCTGTTCAATATCTTCATCAATGATTTAGATAATGGCATAGAGAGCACACTTATAAAGTTTGCGAATGATACCAAGCTGGGAGGGGTTGCAAGTGCTTTGGAGGATAGGATTAAAATTCAAAATGATCTGGACAAACTGGAGGAATGGTCAGAAGTAAATAGGATGAAATTCAATAAGGACAAATGCAAAGTACTCCACTTAGGAAGGAACAATCAGTTGCACACATACAAAATGGGAAATGACTGCCTAGGTAGGAGTATTGCAGAAAGGGATCCGGGGGTCATAGTGGATCACAAGAGAAATATGAGTCAACAGTGTAACACTGTTGCAAAAAAAAGCAAACATCATTCTGGGATGTATTAGCAGGAGTATTGTAAGCAAGACATGAGAAGTAGTTCTTCTGCTCTACTCTGTGCTCTACTCAACTGGAGTTTGTGTCCAGTTCTAGGTGCCACATTTCAGGAAAGGTGTGGACAAATTGGAGAAAGTCCAGAGAAGACCAACAAAAATGATTACAGGTCTAGAAAACATGACCTATGAGGGAAGTTTGAAAAAATTGGGTTTGTTTAGTCTAGAGAAGAGAAGACTGAGAGGGGACATGATAACAGTTTTCAAGTACATAAAAGGTTGTTATAAGGAGGAGGGAGAAAAAGTGTTGTTTTTAACCTCTGAGGATAGGACAAGAAGCAATGGGCTTTAATTGCAGCAGGGCAATTTAGGTAGGACATTAGGAAAAACTTCCTGTCAGAGTGGTTAAGCACTGGAATAAATTGCCTAGGGAGGTTGTGGAATCTCCATCATTGGGGATTTTTAAGAGCAGGTTGGGCAAACACCCGTCAGGGATGGTCTAGATAATACTTAGTCCTGCCACTAGTGCAGGGGGCTGGACTAGATGACCTCTCGAGGTTCCTTCCAGTTCTATGATTCTATGATAAATTATGTTAAAAAAATCCCTCCCTTCAAAAGAATTCTAAGAGGTTTGAGGTTCACACTGTACCTTGAAAGATACTTATTTCTGCCTACTGCACTCCTATGCATCAGAAAATATCATTTCTTGGGCATACACTAGGCACATGGTGAACTTTAAGCACATGAGTAGCTGTGTTGATATAACAGGACATGTGCCTAAATATTTGCAGGATGAGGCACAAATATATCAGTCACAAATGCTCAAATTAACTACCAGGATAACGGGTGAGCAATTAAAAATTGAGCCCAGTGGTGGGAAAAGGTAACAAGAGGCCCAAGTGTGGTCAAATGACTCACTTTAACATCACTGAATGACAAAACAACAGCACCAGTACAGATAGTGGTAAAAAAAGCAGCACAGAACTATAGCTGATATTGACACAGGAAACAGTTTTAGAAGATATTTCTGGCCTTTCTAAAAATGTCACCAGTATTAAATCTCATCTGCTATATAATGAATTAACAAAAAACTGCTGTTGGAAACTAGTGAGCTTAGGCATGACAGTGCCAGACTGGAAAGCAGAATGGATATATATGAAGAGAAGCAGGAGTGCCTGGAAATTACCACCTCTGTATATAAGAGGACTCACTAAAATTCTCAAAGGGACAAATGCAATTGGTTTTCACAGAATCATAGGACTGGAAGGGACCTCGAGAGGTCATCTAGTCCAGTCGCCTGCACTCAAGGCAGGACTAAGTATTATCTAGACAATTCCTGACAGGTGTTTGTCTAACCTGTGTCATCAGATTTCAATGCAGTGGACACCATTTCATCTTTTAATTTTGCTAGGGCCACTTTTTTCCATTTCTGTTCCTGTTCTTCAGGCACAGGGTAGCTACCTGAAGCCTACTGTTGACCACAAATATTTATAACAGCTGACGGCACATTTTTCTTCTGCAAGTTTTCCATGGCTCTCCAATTTTTTGTTTTCCTGCTTTATCTGTTCGAGCATATCATGAGTCTGGATCACCTGTTGCCCTGTTAAAAGAGCTTGGGCTTTCCAGTGCTCGACTGCCTGGGTTGCTTCCTCCAAGGCTTTAGTTATCTCTTCTACTTCTCTGGTTTTCTCCATTACTTGCCTGGCCAGTATGTTGCTGTGTTGTTTAAGTCATCTTACTGCCATGGACATTAATTGCAAAATTCTAGCTTTTTTACTTTTGTTATTATTTCTTAGAGCTTCTGTTTCTACCATTGCTTTACATATGCCAGTCCATGTTTCCCCACTTTCTTTTTAAAATTCATATGGACGCCCTTTACTGGCGATCCAGTGGGTCCATGAGTTATCAAACTCTGTGGGATTTGCAGGGAGGGGATAAGGGGGTTCCTCAGCTCATGGTTTTCTGTCATGTTAGATCGCGATTCCTACAGCAGACAGCTCGCTTACTCACCAGCTCGGGGTCACCAATATCGTCAGATTTCACCAGTGTGGTACTCTGCTCTATCCAATGTTGATAACAGTCGGCTGCATGAGTGTGTTCCCTCTGCGTGCTGCCCTGGCTCAACGCAGATAGCTGGCACAGCAGACCCCGAGAGAAACCCCAATGACCACAGACTCTGATAAGGTATGAAGGCACCTGGCCACGTTTATTGCCAAACGAAACACAGTCTCTAGCTCCCCGGATCAGATGTCTACAGTTCTGCTAGTACATATGTGTTCCCTGACAATATGTTCCCAGTTCAGTCAGTGGCGGGACTCACCACTGCCCCCTAGGCCCGACAAAGACAACTCCTCAGGGGTGCATTCTTATACACAGGTACAAACAAGTTACACATCATTCCTGACGTATTGAAGTATAACCCCTCTGTGAAGTAAGGTGCCACCTCTCACCTTTCACATGTTGATTCGAACAAAACAACTCTATCCATCATATTACCCTTTTGTCCCTGTCTTTAGGATGGGTCCACCTGTTCTTTGTTATCTGTGTGTAATGTGTAAGTATCGGAGTGTTCTGGTATCATCCTGGCATATGTTTATATCTCTAGTGTCCAGTACCTTTTAGGTATGTGTATTTTTGCAACATCAGCCTTTCTTTGCTAGCTTCTGTGAGTAGGGCCTGTCTCTGGCTCACAGTTTAACTTTGATTTATGTTAACAAAGGCTTGACCATTACTTTAGTTCAGGCCTTAGGCCTCATACCGGGTCTCTGATACAAGGGTTTATGTTTCAGGGCCTCATCTTATTTCCATCTTACTATAACCTGCTCTTAAAAATCTCCAATGAGAGATTGCACAACCTCCCTAGGCAATTTATTCCAGTCCTTAATCACCCTGACAGGAACTTTTTTCTAATGTCCAACCTAGACTGCCCTTGCTGCAAATAAAGCAGATTGTTTCTTGTCTTATCCTGAGAGGTTAAGGAGAACATTTTTTCTCCAGCCTCCTTATAACAACCTTTTATGTACTTGAAAACTGCTATCATGGCCCCTCTCAGTCTTTTCTTCTCCAGACTAAACAAACCCAGTTTTTTCAATCTTCCCTCATAGGTCATGTTTTCTAGACTTTTAATCATTTTTGTTGCTCTTCTCTGGACATTCTTCAATTTGTCCACAACTTTCCTGAAATGTGGGGCCCAGAATTGTACCCAGTACTCCAGGTGAGGCCTAATCAGTGCGGAGTAGAATGGAAGAATTACTTCTTGTATTTTGCTTACAACACTCCTGCTAATATAACCCAGAATGATGTTTGCTTTTTTTTTTGCAACAGCGTTACACTGTTGACTCCTATTTAGCTTGTGATCCACTATGATCCCCAGGTTCCTTTTCGCAGTACTACTTCCTGGGAAGTCATTTCCCATTTTGTATGTGTGCAACTAATTGTTCCTTCCTAAGTGAAGTACTTTGCTTTTGTCCTTATTGAATTCATCCTGTTTACTTCAGACCACTTCTCCAGTTTGTCCAGATCATTTTGAATTTTAATCCTGTCCCCCAAAGCACTTGCAACCCCTCCCAGCTTGATATCATCTATTGTTTTCTTTAGAAGTTCCTCCCTGACACACACGAATTGAGGCTTCAGCTCCTCATACAGTACAGAAAGGGCTCACGGAGTTCATCAGTTTGAAAAAGTAGGCAAAGTGACAAAGCCAGGCCCACTGAGCCTCATTCACCTGGGATATTTCACTTTAAAGCAGTGTTGCCAACTCTCATGATTTCCTCATAAATCTTCCAATATTTGTTGCTTTTTTTCCCTTAAAGCCCCAGCTCCTAGAGGGATACACTTAAGTAAGAATGTCAGCTTTTGGGCGGGGGGAGGGGGGGAGGCATGTTTCTAGTCCTGATGGTTATAGAAGCAAACTTGGAAACATGCAAATTGGAATGAACTCTAAATGCTAATAATCAGCTGCCAAATAAATTCCTACAAATTATTATTTCTTTTCATCTCATGATTTTTAAAAAAAATGCTATGACTTTTTTGTAGCCTGATTATTTTATAACACTGGTAGTGGCAATATTTCAGCGGAGTTACACCAGTGTAAAACTGGAATGAATAAGACCCATTATTTAAAAACTATTAAAACGTAATGATAAATAAAGATCTTGAATGCTGCTAGAAAGAAAAGGAAATAAGACAATTATGCTTCATTTTTTGCTGCTGAAGTGACAAGAAGGGCTGCATTTAGTAGAATAAAGTAGATTGTGAAGGAAATCAAATGTGGGGGACTAATATTACATATGGCATCAGATGTTCAGCTATCTTTACTATGGCTCCTCCCTGCTCCTCCCTCTCTCTTTGCTGCTACTACTGTAAGTATTAAACACCCTGTTGCAGAGTCAGGGGAGAAGCATACACCACCAGCAAAATCCAAGAAATGACTACACATATACTGGGAATACAAGATGCAAAGGAAACACAATGACAAAATAGAGAATTTGTTTCTTTGGTCATATGCAGTTACAGTGATCTTAGATGTAGTTTTTTAAAAAAAAAACTAGTTAAGCGCTGTCAGCTGGAAATGTGTTGTTCAAGTTGGTGGTGCCCCTTTAAAGAAACAAAAGCCAAACTGTTCTGTTAAAATAGACAATGTACACTTCCCTTGGATATCCTGCCTCTCCTAGTGCTCTGTGCCACAAGTACACTGCGGGACAGATTCAGGCATACAGAATCAAGGGGAGGCAGTTTGTGCCTCCTCCCTTCAGGGATTAACCTGTGCAGGGACCCCTATGAGTGTGTCTTCACTACAGATTTACCAGGATTGAGTCAGTCATTTGACCTGGGAGCGTGCAACCACACTGCAAAAGAACAATCCAGTCCCATGCAATATCTAAGCACCCTGCATCCACACTGGCACTAGACCTATTAGTGGGAGAGAAAGATTTTGAAGTGCATCCCATGGTTCCTAGATCCCCGAGGAACTGTGCTGCCGTTGTAAGGCTTTTGCTGGTATTGTGGAAGAAAATGTCTGTCTCTTCTGGGAATTGTGGGTGGAAATTTAGGAAACCCCATACTTCAATTTAACTAGTCCCTTAAGGGCGTTTGTATTGAAGGACACAGATCCGTCCAGGTGCTTCGTCTCTCTTTTCCAGCCTGGCCACACCCAGCTTCTGCCCCTCCCCTGCGCCAGCCTGAGTGTAGAGGTCCCCTAAACCAGGGGTATGCCTGGGGTAGGGATGGACAGGGTTACACATGCCCTGTATATCCATATCTGGTGCAATGCCTCTCTCTGAAGGAGACTTCTGGACATCCCTGAGGCCATACCTGCATCCGCAGGGCTCTGCAGCTGCTCCAGCCCTGTGTCTGGAATTGAGAAAATCCCACAGCCACATTATGCTAATATATTTAATCCCATTGGTTGGCGATGAGAGATTTTCCCTCACCTTCCCTGGGCTATGCTAATGAGAGTTAATCGCATTGGCTGGCCCGCCAGCGGCAGCTCCAAATATCATTTGCATGGCTGCGTATGGCAGGCGTCTCTTTGTTGTCAACCCAGAGCCTGCGAGCTGTGTGTGCATCTAATGCAGCTCTGGTCCCTGCCTGTCCGCCGCACCTGCTTCTTAGGGAAAGGCTGCGAACAGCGGCGGCTGCAAGAAAATAACTTTCGACCCCGGGTCTCTCTTCTGCAAGGGAGGCTGGGACGGGTTCCGATGCTGTGGAGCGTCCCCTTTCCAGCACAGGACTCGAGGCTGCTCTCTCCCTTTGTGTGTTCAACGCCGGCACTGGCTTGGGGCAACCCGTTCGGTTCCCTGCTTCCTTGTCGGATTGTTGCTATCTGAGCCGCGAGGGAGAGGCTTTGGCTGCCAGAGTAGGATGGTGGATCTGGAGAGTGAGGTGCCTCCTCTTCCTCCCAGGTATAGGTTTCGGGATTTGCTGCTGGGAGACCAAGGATGGCAAAACGACGACAGGTGAGTCTGGGGGTCAGCTCTGCTCTGCAAACAGGGCAGAGGGCGATAAAAGAGGGGTGGGGGTGGGAACCAAGGATATGCTAACAACAATTCCTTCTTCCATTTTCTATTTATCGAGTTCTGTAAATAGAACAGAGAATGCTGAGCCCATGTATAAAACCCTCTCTCTCACTCTCTCACACACACAGAACCAATATGTGAGTGCCAGTGTATATATAGAGAGAGAGAGAGACACACACTCATCCAAAAAGGAGAGAAACTACCTTGCTTCAGAGGACAGTCAAGCTGCTTTGTATCTTCCAAACAGTGAAGGAGGCTGACTTGACTGGTTGAAGTGCTCACCCTCAGACCAGGAAAATTGGCAATGGGGTCCTTCTCTTGTTCTGCTTCTCTAGCAGTCAGAGCTGCACTGATTTATGAATGCCCAGCGCCCTTGCTAGTAGACATTGATGCTGCTATATTGCAGTTCTCCACTGAAGATGAAAACACAAGTTGCAGAGTAGTAACTTTTAGTGACCTAAAGAGAGAAACAGCACTGACATTTATTGTGCACTGCAATTGTATTGTGCTCCTGAATTCTTCCTGGAGTACAACAGATAATTATTGCACACTGTGCTGAGCGTGGGATGTGAGAGGCAATTAAATATTGCTGTATATCGGTGCACTGTGTATTTGACTTATTTAAGTGTATGAGAAAGTTACAAGACTAAACTCAATGTGACTATCAAATTTTTCTGTAAGGTATTTAAATTAAAAAAAAATCTCATCTAAGTCACAGAAACAGTCACATTCTGCATTTGAAACTTCAGACGTTATTAAAACTTTCCTTGTGAGAGGCTATACTGATCATATACATTCATTACAGAGCTACATGGGGCTCAGGTACCCGCAGTGAAATCTTCAGTCTAGCTCTGACATATGGTAACTTAGGGCAGTGGTTCTCAACCAGGGGTCTGGGGCTCCCTAGGGGGCCACGAGCAGGTTTCTGGGGGGCTGCCAAAAAGGGCCAGCGTTAGATTTGCTGGGGTCCAGGGCAGAAAGCTGAAGCCCCATGGCAAGGGGCTGAAGCCCAGTGCCCTGAGCCCTGCCACTCAGGGCTGAAGCTGAAGCCTGAGCAACTTAGCTCTGAAGGGCTCCATGTGGCATGGGGCCCAGGCAATTGCCCTGCTTTCTACCCCCCAACAATGCAGAAAAACAGTTGTTGTGATGGAGGTGGGCTGTGGAGTTTTTATAGTATATGTGTGGGGGGGGGGGGGGGAGAGGCTCCAAGAGAAAAAGGTTGAGAACCTCTGACTTAGAGCATATTTATATTATGACAGGCCAGTCGTTTGTTTTATACATGCAACTATGGTGACACAACAGACCATTCCTCTATGTTAATACATGGATATCATGAGGTCCAGGGATTTTCAACCTGAGGGTCAGGACTTGTGGGAAAGTTGTAATCACCTCCCCCTCCCCGCCCACCTTTAATTTTTGCTAGATAAGAAGGCCCCAAATTATTTTTCCTCTGTGGGAACATGGTGTCATATTATGGAAATAGTTGAGAATCACTAAGGTAGCCCTAAGTGTTTGCTGGTGATAATTCTACATATTTTGCCATCCAACTTACATGGTTTTGTAGGTGCACTTTTTTTCTTCAATCAGGATGGTAGACCTAGATCTGAGGACCAATACAGTACTCTCATTTGTATTGTTTCAAGGACAACATTCAGGTTTAATTCTAAATCACAAAAAGGTTGTGTGTGTGTGTGTATGTATGTCAAGTAAATCAAATACTGGAAAGTGTTTCCCCCCAAAATTAAAGTAATAAAACATTTTTTTTTTAAAAAATGCTATTTTTATTATTTAAACTACTGTGCATCATCATCAGCAAGCTCTTCATTAGAACATGCTAAATTAATTCCTCCAGAGGACATCTATCTATTGGTAAGTCATTTTTCATTGGACAACATCTTTACTGCAGAAGTAGTAAATCATAGCTGCTAATATACCTGTACATAATCCTGTCATGCAGGGACATGTAGTAGCAATGTCAATTGGAAAAAAAAAATCGCATGAAACTACTGAGATTCTTTTTTTATTCTAATACAAACTATTGATAGTCAAGTGTCCAGTCTTGCTTGCATATTAGTCAATGATGAATCCAAATTGACTTCTAGGTAATGGGATCTGGCCCCCCAAAAGATGTAGTGCATGAGACCTTCATTTGCAACTGAACAAACTGCAAGCGTCCATTGAGCTGTAGAATTTCCTGTTTGAAGTATGAATAATAAAAAGAAAACAATGTAAATATTGCTACAGATACTTTGTATCACACTAGAATTGCTGTTAATATTTTTCATGA
The DNA here is from genome assembly GCF_965140285.1 of Lepidochelys kempii. Lineage (NCBI taxonomy): Eukaryota > Metazoa > Chordata > Testudines > Cheloniidae > Lepidochelys > Lepidochelys kempii. The sequence continues at coordinate 63,392,929 of NC_136387.1, read as the reverse complement.
TTATTGGTTATTTTTAAACAGACAGCACTTTTACTATAAACTCATACCCATGGATTAGTGCAAAGCAAATTGTTACTTTAAATTATTTATCAATATTGGGTACTATATTAAAACATGAAAGTGTTAAGATAAAGAATCTTGTTTACTACAATATTAAATCTGACAGAATGTGGATTGCACCTCTTTTGCAAAAGTCTAAACCAATCCTATACTGTTTTTACTGTGACATTATCACTTATGAATGATTGATGTATGGTTTTGCGTAAAGACTCTCATTCTGCAGACATTTTGGGAATATTACAAATACTTTCAGCACTTAGTTTCTGGAAATATTTAATGAAGGGAGATTACATAATGTGGTCTCTAGGAATGCTGGTTACTGTTTAGCTGTTATTAGCTATTATTGAGTAGTCACAAAATTGATGCTACACTAATATTGCATACTTATTTGTGAATGTCATCTGTTTTATTGGTGTGCTACATAAACATGAATTTGTTTTTGACAGACCATAGTTCTATTTTTCTGCTGCAAACAGCTTACAATATTAATTTTTGTTTAAATCCCTCTTTCCTGACATTCTTGTGCACCCTGTTCACCTAAATTCAGATAGCAGGAGTAAATGTAAAGTCTTTGTAATATTTATATCTGTAACTCACCAGGCCTAAAATGTAACTTATGTGTGAGTGTCAATCATGATGTATTATTTAGGTTAGTGGTTCTCAAACTATTTATCATTCACACCACCATCTTTTCAAAGGACATGAGTTCAAGTCCCATTTTATATACTAAAGCCAATATTCATGTATATCAACTATTAATGGAATACTTGAATTCTAAAAGACTTGTCTTGTTTCTGGGAAAAACACATACACCATGAAAATGCTCTATATGCTGTTTCTTTTCATAAAGAAGCCAGAAATCCAGGGAGTTGCAACTTAAGTTCTTCCTTTTGTAGAGCTCTTAATGTGATTTGTTGGCACTGGAAAGTGAGAAGACTGTTCATCCGTCCAGACCACCTCCCACAGTACCCCAGTAACCTGCTAGTCCGCTCCAGAGCCTATATAGCATTAAGGAAATACCATTCCTCTGCCACAGAGTCATCCAGAACTTCCTTCACTTCTCTATCAGATGCTTTTCTGATCCCAGGCTCAATAGGGCTTATGTATACCCACCCTCCAAATTCCCCTGAATGTCAAGCCAGGTACATCACTAATGATAATAATAGCCCAGCATGGCCCAGACATTTTTGGTACACTGACCTTGTGAATCTGAGGACAAAACCTCAGCCAGTAGTATGGGAGAAATTCAGGCCTTCATCGCAGGACCACCTTCTACAGTATTCCAAAATGGCACAGTGACTAAGACCTTACTCAAGGTTTTTATCTAAAATAGTTTCTGACTTTCATCTTAACCAGATGATCCACATACCTGTCTTCTTCCCCAAGCTTCATGCCAAATGGAGAGGTGCTAAACTCCACCCCTTGGATGTTGTCAGGTCTGTTTCTTACTATATACACAGAACAAAGCCATTTAAGAACTCTCCTAGACTATTCCTTACATTTGCTGACATAATGAAGGGTCAACCTATGTTCACCCAAAGGATGTCAAAATGGATCTCAAAACTGTGTTAAAATATGCTTCACGGTGGGCCACTTAGACAGACACACATGGACAGATTAAGACCCATTCCACCAGAGCTCAGGCAGCCTCTGCTGATTCCCTGTGGGGTGTCCCAATCTCATTGATTTGTAGAGCAACTACCTGTAGTTCAGTTCACACCTTCAATCACTATTGATTGCTGGAGGGCTCTAAATCCCATGTCCACTTTGGCAGATCTGTCCCACAGTCATCATTGCAGTAGACTGAGCATCTACCTCCTTGCTGGAGGTCTCCAGATCCAAAAACCAGTTTGGCAGAGCTGTCCTGCAGTCATAATCTCAATAGACTCTGAGCACCACCTCCAGAATACAAATCTGCTTGTGAGTGAGTCACCAGAAATGGAATACATGTGGACAATCGCTCAAAGAACATCAGTTTTCCTACAGTAACTGTGGTTCTTTCAGATGTGTGTGAACATGTATTCCACAACCTGCCCTCCTTCCCTACGACTGCCAAGTCCTTAGCAATTGACATTCTGTCTTAGCAAAAGAACTAGAGTGAAGGAACTGAAGACTGCCCCCCTCTTATGCCCTTCTCTCTGGGAAGCTGGAGGGCGTGTTGGGCACTGGTATGAACCCAACAGATGTTGCTATTTCTGGAATTTCCTTTGGCATACTTATTTTTGTTTTCTAGTGTACTCTAGTTTTCTATATTTTAATAGGTATTATTAAATCATAGGTAAATCCTAGAATCACAAATATTTGCGTACTTAAAATCCATAAATTTCTACAAGGCACTCAGTTTCTTGCTTTGCAACTAAAGACAGTGTAAACATCACTGTTCTTTGGTTAGTCAGAAGCTTGGTCAGTCTTGCAACTGATAGAAAAAGTATTCAATATATGGTTCTGCTATTTTCATATTTAAAACTTGTTATTTTCCTTTAGTAATGCTGGCATGGGTGACCAGAAATAGGCTTCAAAATTAAATTGAGATAAATGGGGTTCTTCTTAGAAACACATTCCATCTTTGTTTTGTGCATGGATCTACTGTTCCATTTATGATAATGGAAGTTTTGCTCAAACACACAGGGTAAAATATGACCATGTATCACAGTTTTATTCTGTCCATCAGCAGACTGAAAAAGACAATAATGAATTGGTTTTTCGTGACATGGCGATTTTCACTACCATGGGCCATTTCCTTAACTTTTGTAAATTGACATGTCTCTGTTGACGTCAATAAAGCTATTTTGAATTACAGCTGAGGATCTGGCCCATTTTGGAGTGGAAGCTTAGGTTCTGGAGAAGATAGCAACATTTGTTGAAAATCTGTGTGGAGATCTTTTGTCCTTGCATATACATTGCCTATGCCTACAGATTTTTTTTTTTTTTTAAATCCAAGCCTGTTGGGGAAGGTTATTAATGCCAGACAGTAGCATGGACTCTTACTGTAGGGAGTGGAGATGGAGAATTATTCTCCTGATGTATTTTGTTTCATAATACAAACTAATATGGGACACTTTTTTAAAAAATACAAAAACTATTTCTTTGTGTCCATGCTATGTTGATTTTTTTTAAGCTCCATGTGATAAACATGGGAAAGAGTGTTATGTAAAAGAAAAAAACCTGATGTAAAAGGTTAGATACACAAACTAATGTAACTTGGGTGTGTGTTCCCAAAGGGATAGGAAGAAGCTAGAGCTGAGATGGGGCAATGTTTCTGTTACTCTCTCCAATGATGCCCCATACTCACGTCTGTGCCTAAACAGCACAGTTTAGCCCAAAAGTCTTAGGTAAATGTAAAATAATAAATCTCAGTGTGATTAACTAGACATCTCAGTCTCATCCTCCTTTCTGTCTAACATACTGTTATCCTTTTGACCTGAATGGTTAGCCAATATTCACAACCTTGTAGGTTGTTTCCATTAGGAGGGAGAAACTGATGGGACTTCCTACAGCTTTCTGTCCACTTCTGTGGAGTTTCTGCTGCTTCTGTCTCTCTCACACACAGCTCCATCAAACAGTACCTGGCTCCTTTGTTTGCATTCAGCACCAGTGAACCCCTACTGCTTAGATAGCTCAGAATCCTGAGTGAACTTGCACATGACCTGTCTTTTGGGTGGTGACTCCTGTTTCAATTATCTTATTCCATAAAGTAGCTCAATTGCTTTTTACATTTATCCTACATGAAGTGTAGTTGTCACACCCACGAGCTTTAAAGATTCACTGAATGTACCTGTACATTAGCCAATAAAATGTTCCTGCTTTCATAAAGTCTGGTAAACATCAGTTCTTAGTACCTTTAATTAGGTTGAAAAACAACATGCTCAAGAACTGAAAATATCCAATTTACTGAAGGCATAAAGATGCTTAACAACCTGGAGAGATCATTTAACTTGAGGAAAAAAAGTCTTTATTTTTGCTGCCCTTGTTAGTTCATGGATACAGTGATGAGTCTATTAATGACAGGTTTCAGAGTAACAGCCGTGTTAGTCTGTATTCGCAAAAAGAAAAGGAGTACTTGTGGCACCTTAGAGACTAACCGATTTATTTGAACATGAGCTTTCGTGAGCTACAGCTCACTTCATCGGATGCATACTGTGGAAACTGCAGAAGACATTATATACACAGAGACCATGAAACAATACCTCCTCCCACCCCACTCTCCTGCTGGTAATAGCTTATCTAAAGTGATCATCAAGTTGGGCCATTTCCCGCACAAATCCAGGTTTTCTTTGTGTGTGTTTTTTTGAAAAAAGGGGGTGGGGGGTGAGAAAACGTGGATTTGTGCTGGAAATGGCCCACTTTGATCATCATACACATTTTAAAGAGAGTGGTCACTTTGGATAAGCTATTACCAGCAGGAGAGTGAGTTTGTGTGTGGGGGGGCGGAGGGTGAGAAAACCTGGATTTGTGCTGGAAATGGCCCAACTTGATGATCACTTTAGATAAGCTATTACCAGCAGGAGAGTGGGGTGGGAGGAAGTATTGTTTCACGGTCTCTGTGTATATAATGTCTTCTGCAGTTTCCACAGTATGCATCCGATAAAGTGAGCTGTAGCTCACGAAAGCTCATGCTCAAATAAATTGGTTAGTCTCTAAGGTGCCACAAGTACTCCTTTTCTTTTTGAGTCTATTCATGAGAATTTTGTATCTGGAGTCTATATACGGGTCACAGAATGATCAGATAATACTAGAATTTCAAAGACAGGAATTTTATTTAAAAAAAAAAAACTAGCAATGGATTCCACTGAATTTTCCAGTAAAGTCAAAAGGTAAAAATTCAGTTCCATGAGTGCAATATAGGGTAGAATTTGACTCTAATTCAGCAAAGCATTTACACATGTGCTTAAATATGTTCAATTTAAGCATATATTTAAAAAGGTAAGCATTTATTTAAGTACTTTGTTGAATAGGAGCCTTAATGCAATGTGCACAGGAATCTGTGAAGAGACATACTGGGCTAAATTGTGTGGTACTATGGAAAGAACCTCCAGACTAGTGCACATTAGCATTACAAAAACTCAGTCTTTTTCTCCTGCTCATTCTTGCTAGCAATCCCATATCCTCTGCCTCTCCCCCCAAATCCCTCCACAGTCCAACATGCAGATTATTCCTGTATACTGCCTTGAGTTAAATGAAGGTCCAGCCCAAGATCAAAAGAACAAATACAAGCTTGGAATTTCCTTCCTGAGCTGTTCTATGAAGTCTTCACCAATGATAGCTAATGATACAGGCCAAATTTAATATCACAGGCCTTAATTACTTTACAAAGAAGATGCCCCTAATTGAAGAAAAATGAGTAGTTCAGTGGAACAACTTTTTCTTAGTTTTCTTAAGAGCAAAATACATAGATGATTTTTGAAACTGTGCATCTTTTACTAACAGGGTGAAATTTATCCCAGGACAGAGAACCCAAAAAAGACTATGCATCATTTAAGTCCTTAATCACTTTTACACTTAAGAAACATTTAAAAAAATGCATAGAACCTTTAGTAGGCCTCCGTACTGGGATGAATTTCACCTGCAGTGAACATTTCTGATACTACTGATTAAGACTATGAAGCACACATTATTCTGCAAAATTGTTAACCTAGTATACTGTCTGATGTTTGAGCAAGTCACCATACTATGTAGCAGTCATTTCAGTTTGCACTGACATTTTATCCTATTGACTCACCAGATTTAATGTCGGACAGTATACAAAGTGGATATGATTTCAGAAGCTTTCAAGTTTAGTATGTTATTTCTATAATGGAGACTAAAAATTATTGAACTCCAAACAGATTTGAAATACTATTAATAAACACAACATTTTGGAATTCTTCCATTTGTTATTCCAATAACAAATATTTTGTATTTTCTTTAACACTAGAACAGAAACTGGTATTTCCCAATACCATTTTTCCTCTCCTTTTTGTAAAAACACAGTTAATAATATGTGTAGGTAGATTCCATTAGTGCATTTCAAGAACTGTTTCTATGTCAGGAAAAACAGTCTGGGTCATTTTTATACAGTGCATATTTTCAAGCCAGAATTTCTGAGCTAAATATCAGCAACTGTAAGTACTGGTCTTCGAAAAAGACACTTAAGGGATTAAAGAAAAATCAGGTTTCCCTTCTGATGTGCTTACTACTCAAATAAAAGAAAGAGTTACCACCTATCTGTAAATGAAAGGGATTCAGATCATTTACAACACCTCCACACATTAGCTGGACAATTGCACTGCTGGCTGTCATAGTGATTGATGGCTTTTGCTGAGCAATTCCCTTATGTAAATCTCAGTACTCACTTTCACAGTCATTTGATCTGCCATCCTGTGAATTATTGAGTGAGGCTCTGTTTTGCCATTTCAATAGGAAAGCACCTTGTGATTGGTTTCAGAGTAACAGCCCTGTTAGTCTCTATTCGCAAAAAGAAAAGGAGTACTTGTGGCACCTTAGAGACTAACCAATTTATTAGAGCATAAGCTTTCGTGAGCTACAGCTCACTGAAGTGAGCTGTAGCTCACGAAAGCTTATGCTCTAATAAATTGGTTAGTCTCTAAGGTGCCACAAGTACTCCTTTTCACCTTGTGATTGTTAAACTAGGAGGGGGAGGAGGGGAAACCAACATGTTTCTGAATCAAGTGATTAGATTCAACTTCATGAAAATTTATGGTTTCCTCAAAAGAAAAGTCATATTAAAGAAACACATAAGTCAATTTGTCTTCCTAATTTCAGAAAATGATATATTAACTTCTATCCATTCTATGCTAAAGTATTTAAGGACTTTAAGCAAATACTGGATAGCTTTTGATTTGTCACTGCAGGTACAATTTTCAAAAGCAATTAAGTAACCTAGGACCCTAAATTCCATTTTCAAAATTGACTTTCAAAATAAGACTTAGGCTCCTAACTTTGTAAATCATTGTTGAAAGTGGGACTACTGTATTTTTGAAAGTGTTACTATACATCTGTACTTGGGCAGAATTTCCCCTTTGCCGTACTGTTGTTGTTTTGCAGTGTCCATCCTTGTGCAGCCCTGAAAACTGAGGTAGTTGCGCTACAGGGTACTCTCTCTGTCTCTCATATCTCACTCATTACCATCACACCTACCTGGGTGGGGGAGGAAGGAGTCCTTGGGCTTTGAGAAAGAGTTATCCTTAGGGGACTTGGCCATCATTGCCAATTAACGTCCAAAGATCTCTAGGGAAATCCTCATGCCTGAGTTCCCCCTGGAATTACATTGCTATTGGTTGCTTATTGTAAATAGAATAGAAGTTGGCGCTGAATTTATTCACTCCTGTTGATTGCTGGTGTCATAAATATAAAGGGAAGGGTAAACCCCTTTGAAATCCCTCCTGGCCAGGGGAAAGCTCCTCTCACCTGTAAAGGGTTAAGAAGCTAAGGGTAACCTCGTTGGCACCTGACCAAAATGACCAATGAGGAGACAAGATACTTTCAAAAGCTGGGAGGAGGGAGAGAAACAAAGGGTCTGTCTATAGTCTGTCTTGGCCGGGGATAGACCAGGAATGGAGTCTTAGAACTTTTAGTAAGTAATCTAACTAGGTACGTGTTAGATTATGATTTCTTTAAATGGCTGAGAAAAGAACTGTGCTGAATAGAATAACTATTTCTGTCTGTGTATCTTTTTTGTAATTTAAGGTTTTGCCTAGAGGGGTTCTCTATGTTTTGAATCTAATTACCCTGTAAGGTATCTACCATCCTGATTTTACAGGGGGGATTTCTTTATTTCTATTTACTTCTATTTTTATTAAAAGTCTTCTTGTAAGAAAACTGAATGCTTTTTCATTGTTCTCAGATCCAAGGGTCTGGGTCTGTAGTCACCTAGGCAAATTGGTGAGGCTTTTTACCAAACCTTGTCCAGGAAGTGGGGTGCAAGGTTTTGGGAAGTATTTTTGGGGGAAAGACGCATCCAAACAGCTCTTCCCCAGTAACCAGTATTAGTTTGGTGGTGGTAGCGGCCAATCCAAGGACAAAGGGTGGAATATTTTGTACCTTGGGGAAGTTTTGACCTAAGCTGGTAAAGATAAGCTTAGGAGGTTTTTCATGCAGGTCCCCACATCTGTACCCTAGAGTTCAGAGTGGGGGAGGAACCTTGACAGCTGGGGACTGATACCATAGAGCCCAGACAACATAGCCATTCATGTATTTTGCTTGCCAAACCAGTATAAGCTATGCTGGCAAGAACATTCCCCCCCCCCCTTTTTTTTCCCCTCTCTTCTGGTATAACTGCAGCTATATGAAGAGGGTTTTGCCAGTATAGCTTTACTGGCAAATTTTTTCTAGTGTGGACTAGGCCTCAGTGGCTCTGGTCTAGCCTTGTGAATTTTGGGTCCATCTCCATTCAGCAATGAGGAGGACTTGGTCCATTATTTATTAAAGGGTTTGTTGTCTTCAAAGTGAAAAGATGCCATGTAAAACATTTTATATATACAAATGTGCAAAATATGTTTATAAATTTTTATGTTACATGAAATTTGGAATGAATTATGCTGCTATATGGGGGAATTGTACAATTCCCTGTCAAACAGTTTCTCGGATGGCTTCTATTTCTTCCAATGATTATTAATTTATATCAGTGAACTTTGTTTCTGTAATGCAGGGAATCTCTCTCTATCCATACTTTTGGGATGACTTTTGGGCATTCCACAGCCATGAAACCACTGATAGTGTTTAATCAACGTGTGATATCCTTGCCCCCTTAAACACTGTAACAAAGGAGGTCAATATCATCCCTTGAGTATCAGAAGTTACTACATCAGAAGCATCAAAATAAGACTATTATGAGACAGTCCTACCAACCATTTGTCAGACATGCATCCAGTTTCTATGTATTGTCCAAAAGTAAAGGCTATCTTTTGTGGATGAATTCTGTGATGTGTACACTGGACATAAAAATCTTGTGTTGATCCATTAAATAGTTAAAAAGTGATTCCCTAACCCTATATACATGAACAAGTAAAGCCCTACCCAGAGGCCCAAACACCATGGTCTGATAGCCTGGATATTCTTTAAGAAGAGCACAACCCAAGTACCACAAATTCTATTGTACAGAAGATTCAATACAGAATACTTTAAAACAGCTTGTCAAGGTTCCTCCCCCACTCTGAACTCTAGGGTACAGATGTGGGGACCTGCATGAAAAAAACCTCCTAAGCTTATCTTTACCAGCTTAGGTCAAAACTTCCCCAAGGTACAAAATATTCCCCCCGTTGTCCTTGGACTGGCCGCTACCACCACCAAACTAATACTGGTTACTGGGGAAGAGCTGTTTGGACGCGTCTTTCCCCCCAAAATACTTCCCAAAACCCTGTACCCCACTTCCTGGACAAGGTTTGGTAAAAAGCCTCACCAATTTGCCTAGGTGACTACAGACCCAGACCCTTGGATCTTAAGAACAATGAACAATCCTCCCAACACTTGCACCCCCCCTTTCCTGGGAAATGTTGGATAAAAAGCCTCACCAATTTGCATAGGTGACCACAGACCCAAACCCTTGGATCTGAGAACAATGAAAAAGCATTCAGTTTTTTACAAGAAGACTTTTAATAAAAAATAGAAGTAAATAGAAATAAAGAAATCCCCCCTGTAAAATCAGGATGGTAGATATCTTACAGGGTAATTAGATTCAAAAACATAGAGAACCCCTCTAGGCAAAACCTTAAGTTACAAAAAAAGATACACAGACAGAAATAGTTATTCTATTCAGCACAATTCTTTTCTCAGCCATTTAAAGAAATCATAATCTAACACATACCTAGTTAGATTACTTACTAAAAGTTCTAAGACTCCATTCCTGTTCTGTCCCTGGCAAAGACCAGCATACAGACAGACACAGACCCTTTGTTTCTCTCCCTCCTCCCAGCTTTTGAAAGTATCTTGTCTCCTCATTGGTCATTTTGGTCAGGTGCCAACGAGGTTACCCTTAGCTTCTTAACCCTTTACAGGTGAGAGGAGCTTTCCCCTGGCCAGGAGGGATTTCAAAGGGGTTTACCCTTCCCTTTATATTTATGACACAGCTGATAAAGACTTCAGCCTCCCTCATGCAATCATCCGCTGATTATGTTTAGCACATAACTCCCTGGTGGGAAGTTGCAGTAAAATGGAAACAGTCATTAAGGGAAAAGTACCATTTATATTTATGGAGATACAAAAAACAATGATTTTGTATTATTATTTTCCAGTACATGCTTCCTGGGGGAGAAATCCTGCCTCCTCCTCTGGGGATATTTTAGGGGAACTACTACAGTTTCACAGTGGAGATGGGGGCAGGTGGTAAGGAGTTCATGCATGAGAGCTTGTACCCCATAATCCCTGTACCGTGACTCTATTTGCACAAGTATAGAGAGGTGGTTTAATCAATAATATTGTGAACTGGGTGAAACCTCATTGCAGGTTGAGGTAAAACTGATGGGTGAATGCATCCTTCACTTAAGATAGTTGTAAGAAACACTTAAGGTGCCACACCTAAAACAAGGCCTAATAGGCTATATCTAAACTGCAGCTGGGAGTATTTGCGTCCCAGCATGGGTAGATAGACAGGATAGTTCTGCTTGAGTTAACATGCTCAAAATAGCATTGTAGAGAATGCAGCATGGGTGCCAGCACGGGCCAGCCACTCTTTGCCTGTAGGAGGTCAGGCGGGCATGTACTTAGGGTGGCAAGGTGCCTGGTTTTCGACCGGAAAATCCAGTTGAAAAGGGGTCCTGATTGTCCGATCACATCTGACTGGACACCCAAAGTCCAGTTACTGCAGGTGAGGGAGGCGGGGAGGTTCCGGGTCATCACCCACACCAGCCCCTACTCAGCCAGGGCTGCCTCCTACCTGTGTTGGGCAATTGCAGCTCCCAGTCCTGGCTCTGCAGGAGACTCCCTCCCAACGCAGGTAAAGGGGAATGGGGGAGAGGATAAAACAGCAAGCAATAGGGGAAGGGTCAGGGCATGCGAGGGGCAAGGGAGGTTCTGGCACTTCTAGCGGAGTGCCTGGTTTTTAAATATTACAAAGTTGGCAACCCTACAGTATACTCTGGCAGCTAGCCCATACTGCTACACATGCCACCACATCCACACTGCTACTTTTAGCATGCTAGCTCAAACAGTTTTAGTGTGTGTCTGTCTACCTGAACTGGGAGGCCTGCTTCCACACACCATATAGTCTACCCAGAAATTAGCACCATGTACACAAGGTGTTCCACTGGGTATTGTGACCAGGGGTGTGTCGGTGTGTGTGAGACAGAGAGAGACAACAAGTTGGGTGTGGAGACAGAGACACAGAGGCAAAAAGCAAGAAAGCCAAGCAGCATCCTATAAGCCAGTGTATGACTCTAGTGAGTTTTTGGGTCTGGTGTTTTATAAAGAGGCTTGAGGCTACTTTCAAAGAAACTATGCTTTTGTTTTGGTTCCTCCTGCATTTGGAGAAGCAGAAGTTTGTACATTAATTGTACAAACAATTGTACAAATTGATACAATCTTGTAATTAAACAAGATTGCATCAAAAGAAAATTCCAGACTCAATAGTCAATTTCTACCCCCAGCTGGAGCATCCTCAGAGCCTTAAACTCTGATGAGACACTTGGGTCAAAAAAAGTCAACAATTACAATGCATATCTACTGGCCAACTCCATAGCATAAGGGAGTGGTGCAGCTGACAATAAAGGCAACTGCAGTTTTAGGGCAGCAATAGTGAGCTTGGAGCAGCTGTGCTAGGTGCTCTCTGGGAGGATTCTCCGCGCTGTTTGCTCTCTGTGTAGGGGAAAGGATGTGGCCCTTTGCTATTTTGATTACACTTCTATTTTCTTTCAAGTAACTCTGACATTAGAAACACCGAAGTTCCTTCTAAAGTACAGAGGCTCCGTCTTTCTCAGTTGCTGGGGGGTACTCGACACCTGCTCTGCCCCAGACCCTGCCCCCACTCCACCCTAAAACCCCACCTGCCTTCCTGCCCCCGCTCTGCCCCTTCTCCATCTCTTCCTGCCCCATTCCTACCCTCCCTCCACCTGTGTCTCCTGCTTGCTGCTGAACAGCTGATCACTGTTGGGCGGGAGGCGCTGAGGGTGCAGGTGGGAGGGGGAAGAGCTGATTGGGGAGGCTGCCAGTGGGTGCTGAGCATCCAGATTTTTTTTTTTTTCCTGTGCGTGCTCCAGCCCCGGAGTTGGCACCTATGGTACAGTGGTTGTTTAAATATTTACTGTGTAAACACCTTTTAAAAATTATGTCACTTTCTCATGCTCCAGTCCATAATCTAAAATGTTATGTGGTTCCCTCCCCATGTATCCCACCTATCCCCTGTGATTACAGTGAAACTGCAGCAAAGTATACATATACAACCTCACCAAACCAAGTCTTATGGAAATACAAATGGGAAAAAGCATCAAGCTGAGTTGCAAACAGAAAAAAGACCAACATTTTTTAACTCTGCCCATATTGTTTTTTTATTCTCCATTCCCTGGTAGCATACACCATGCTGCCTGATCCTGCAAGGTACTCAGCACCTTAACTCCCACTGAATTCAACAGGTTTCAGAGTAGCAGCTGTGTTAGTCTGTATTCGCAAAAAGAAAAGGAGTACTTGTGGCACCTTAGAGACTAACCAATTTATTTGAGCATAAGCTTTCGTGAGCTACAGCTCACTTAATCGGATGCAGTGAGCTATAGCTCACGGAAGCTTATGCTCAAATAAATTGGATAGTCTCTAACGTGCCACTAGTACTCCTTTTCTTTTTGTGAATTCAACAGGAGCTCATGAGGTTCAGTGCCTCCCAGGAGTGTTCAGCAACATGCACTATCAAGCTCATACATACCTATAACAGAGACCTAGAATACGACCTTCTAGAAGCTATTGTATATACCTGCTATATAACTCTTATGGAAAAACACACAAACCATCAAAAGATACATTTTTTCAAATTGGAAATAAAATGTTTAAATATAGGCATCTTTTTTGCAGATGTTTTCCAGATTTGTATTGCTATTTTGTGCTCTTTGTAGTCAGTTGACCAAGACAATTGAAAATAGAACAAAATATTCCATGCTGTGCAGAAATGCAAAAACTGATAAATCAGCAAGTTTTTACATAGAGAACAGAAAGAGCTTTATATAGATATTCCAGCCCCACAAGGTCTTGAGTCTGAAGCTAATCACCCATGGTTAGTTCATTGGAAAGATCTCTGATTTACACTGAAGAATTTACAAAATGTAATTAAAACATTGAACCTAAAATTTTTAACATGACAATTATTTGTTTTGTGTGACGGTTACTGAAACTGACAAAAGTTTGCTGGTAAAAGTTATGAAATAATTAGCAAAAGCCATCCGAAATGATCCAAACCTCAATCAAAAAAGTGTTAAATTAATTTCAAAGGGTCAATTAGTTTCAGTAAATTATTTATGGAACTCTTTGTATTCGAGTGTGGCAGTTCATTGCTCGAAGTGCAGAGAGCAGACACAGTAATCTGAATCTGTGTTGGATTTATAATTACATTTGAATCAGTGAATTGTGTCAGTTACTGGTTACTAGAACTCAGGTGATTTGTTCATCTTCCTAACCAACACAATTGGTTGTTAAGCCCTCTTAAGAATAGGGTGTTCATTGTCACTTGAGCAGGGTATTTATCTTGTTGGAGGAGGAGCAAGGAAGAGGTGGCAGAAGTGCACTGTGGGGCAGTGGGGATGCTGCCAGGGGTTTGGTACCTCATAGACCTTGAGCCAGGGTGAAATGAGGGTCAGAGATTCTTAAGACCTCCCCCCAAAAGGCAGTGCCACTCTGCAGCAGCAGGGAAGAGAGAGAGACAAAGCTGGGGCCAGAGGTGAAGAGTATGCTCCTTTGCACCCCCAGTCACCTGGGGTACTAGACCTAGTAGATTACTCCCCCACCCACCCACATGAGCTGAAATCTGAATTCAGACTTCCTCCCCATCATGGAAACCATGTACCCCCAAACAGGGTGGGCAGCAATGAGGTAGATCCTTTTCTGTAAGTGATGGAAAGGAATCTATTCTGCTGATCCCGCTCCCCCACAGCAAAAAACCAAACAAACAAAAAAGTGCACACGTTTAGTTACTATGTGTAGAGGTAAAGATCTCTAAGGGTATGTCTAGACTATCAGGAAAGACCCGTGGCATGGTAGAGGCTGTCCTGGGTTAGCTGACTGCAGCTTGTGGGGCTGAGGCTGCAGAGCTAAAAAATAGCCATGTAGGCTCAGGCTGGAGCCCAGGCTCTGAGACCATGTGAGGCAGAAGAGTCTGAGACTAACCAAGGACATGGGTCTGAGACTTGCTGCCTTGAATTTTTTTATTGCAGTATAGACATAACCTAAGGATCTGATTTGGTACTAAAGACATGAATAGGCTCACTCAAATAGAAGCAGGAACAGGCGTTGAGTGAGACTAATAAGCATTAGTAACATTAAATATCAAATGTTAGGTATTAATATTAAAAGTCTGGAAGCGCTAACCGCATCGATCATCTAGCACTATGTGTTTTCTACTGGCACATATAGGAGAGAGCAGGAAAGACTGGCAAAGGGATTGGTATGTGAGAAGTGCTCTTGTCGATCACATACAAGAAAGAATGTCACTGGAAAATATTGATTCAGGTGACCAAAAAATGGCAGGAGTTATAGGGGAAGCTGAGTCACCTAAACTAGTTCCTATTTTTAAGAAAGGGAAAACAAGCAATTCGGGTAATTACAGGCCTGTTAGTTTGACATCTGTAGTATGCAAGGTCTTGGAAAAAATTTTGAAGGAGAAAGTAGTTAAGGACATTGAGGTCAATGGTAACTGGGACAAAATACAACATGGCTTTACAAAAGGTAGATCGTGTCAAACCAACCTGATCACCTTCTTTGAGAAGGTAACAGATTTTTGAGACAAAGGGAACTCAGTAGATCTAATTTACCTCAATTTCAGTAAGGCATTTGATACAGTTCCACATCGAGAATTATTAGCTAAATGGGAAAAGATGGGGGTCAATATGAAAACTGAAAGGTTGATAAGGAACTGGTTAAAGGGGAGACTACAGTGGGTCACACTAGGAGGTGAATTGTCAGACTGGAAGGAGGTTACTAGTGGAGTTCCTCAGGGATCGGTTTTGGGACCAATCTTATTTAATCTTTTTATTACTGACCTAGGCACAAAAAGTGGGAATGTGCTAATAAAGTTTGCGGATGAACAAAGCTGGGAGGTATTGCCAATACAGAGAAGGACTGGGATATCATACAGGAAGATCTGGATGACCTTGTAAACTGGAGTAATAGTAATAGGATTAAATTAAATAGGATTAAAGGTCATGCATTTAGGAATTAACAACAAGAATTTCTGTTATAAACTGGGGACGTATTACTTGGAAGTAACAGAGAAGGAGAAGGACCTCAGAGTATTGATCGATCACAGGATGACTATGAGCCGCCAATGTGATATGGCCGTCAAAAAAGCTAATGTGGTCTTGGACTGCATCAGGCGAGGTATTTCCAGTTGAGATAGGGAGGTGGTAGTACCGTTGTACAAGGCACTGGTGAGACCTCACCTGGAATTTTGAGTGCAGTTCTGGTCTCCCATGTTTAAGAAGGATGAATTCAAACTGGAACAGGTACAGAAAAGGACTACTAGGATGATCTGAGGAATGGAAAACCTGTCTTATGAAAGGAAACTCAAGGAGCTTGGCTTGTTTAGCCAACTAAAAGAAGGCTGAGAGGAGATATGATTGCTATCTATAAATATATCAGAGAGATAAATACCATGGCGGGAGAAGAATTATTTAAACTCAGTACCAGTGTGGACACAAGAACAAATGGATCTAAACTGGCCATCAGGAAGTTTAGACTTGAAATTAGATGAAGGTTTCTAACCATCAGAGGAGTGAAGTTCTGGAACAGCTTTCCAAGAGAAGCAGTGGGGGCAAAAGACATATCTGGCTTCAAGAGAAAGCTTGATAAGTTTATGGAGGGGATGATATGATGGGATAGCCTAATTTTGGCAATTAATTGATCTTTGACTACTAGCGGTAGATATGCCCAATGGCCTGTGATGGGATGTTAGATGGGGTGGGATCTAAGTTACTACAGAGAATTCTTTCCAGGGTGTTTGGCTGATGAGTCTTGCCCACATGCTCAGGGTTTAGCTGATCGCCATATTTGGGGTCGGGAAGGAATTTCCCCCCAGGGCAGATTGGCAGAGGCCCTGAGGGTTTTTCGCCTTCCTCTGCACCGTGGGGCATGGGTCACTTGCTGGAGGATTCTCTGCACCTTGAAGTCTTTAAACCACGATTTGAGGACTTCAATAGCTCAGACACAAGTTAGGGGTTTGTTACAGGAGTTGGTGGGTGAGATTCCGTGGCCTGCATTGTGGGTCAGACTAGATGATCATAATGGTCCCTTTTGACCTTAAAGTCTATGATTCTAAGATTCTATGAACTAAGGGAAGGAAAGAAAATGGGGTAGCATGACCATTTCTTTAAACAAATGAAACACCTACTTCTCCATCACCAGTGGTGGAACATTGTCCCACTTCAACAACTGCAGTTTCCACCAGAGCTGTAGCTAAAGCTACTGCAGTCACTGGTGTTTTTAATTGCACCAGAAACGTAAAAAACAAAACAAAAAAACCCTTACAGAGCATGAAGACATTATTAAAAGAAACCTCAAATCAAATGTGCACTTTATCTATGCAGATATGGTTGGAATAGCTCAGTAATCAGCCTGTGGGGACATTCAGCACGAATCAAAAAACTAAACAGACTTTTAAAAAAGTAATTTCCTGATGACTCCTCAGAGTTTGCAGGCCACTTTCAATTTTGCTGTGAGTGCCTCAGAATGCATTCTTTTGGGAGCTCCAGCTAGTGGGAAAATTCAGTGATTACACTGAGTAAGCCCCCAGGGCACCTGGTAAGTAATTTTTTAAAGACATGGTACAATTTTCAGAGTTTCTTTTTAGTATTTTAAACTAATAAGATGTACTTTGAAAACTAAGATGTTGAGGACCGGATTCTATTCCCCTTACTCATGCTGAGCAGTATTTTGTTCCCTAAGTAATCAAAGACAATACACACAGTAAAAAAACCCCACAAACTAAGAGTGGGTCAAATTTGTCTCTTAATATTTTATTTTAAAAAGATATATACTTTAGACTTTCTTAAAATAATACAGGAAGCTTTTAAAACTATGCCTTAGGAGGCTTAGGTGAAAAGGAATGGCTTAACCTTAGGCTCTAAGAGCTAGCTCAGTACAATACCATACAAAATTCCATAATAATTAATTTCTCTGGTACTGACAGAAAATTCAACCACCAGATGAAGTCCTGGGAAAGAAAAAAAAATAATGGTTTCCTTATTTTGCGTTCAGTACTCCCTACAGGCTCGCTAATGGGGCATTTTTTAAATGTTTATTGAAAAATAATGTAAAACAACAGCCATACATAATACAAATAACAAGCTGTGTTTGATGGGAAGAAAGTAATTCTATTCCACGGTCAGATATAATACAGCAATTGCCTATTTTATGCAACCAGTCTTACCTTACAATTGCCAGGCATTCTGTTCTCCAACAGCTCTGTCACGCTGAGGAAAAGGATCCTACTCCATGTGATACCAGAGAAACAAGACTAAGCCCTGGTCTACGCGACACAATTACTTTGGTATAATAATCCACAGCTCCTGAGCAATGTACTTTTAGTGATCTACATGCCGGTGTGGACAAAGTTATTTTGGCGGGAGAGCTCTCTTCTTTCGGCTTAGAGCATCTTCATTAGAGCGCTACATCATTGCAGCATTTTAAGTGTAGACCTTCCCAGACAGATACATGCGATTTAGGGACTGATGCTGCTGTGCTGAGCATGTCCAGCTCCTGTTGACATTGAAGAGTGAATTAAGTCCTTTCACTCCCTTGTCATACTTCCTTCTGTTGAAGCTTCAGGCATGACAAATGTATTTGTTGTTGGCCTTTTGTTTTTATGCAGTGTTCTATTAGGCTTACTTTCTCTTATCTCTCCTGCCCAATTTTTATCTATTTGGTAAATAATTGTCTGTCACTTGTATTACTCTTGAAACAGCAGAAGCCTAATTCTTCAAGGTGCTGAGCTCCCACAGCAGCCACTAACTTCAGGGGAAAAACTGTGGTATCTCATATGCTGTTCCTCTGTCATGACTGCTTAACACTGCTGAAATTTAAATGGAAACTTCAGCGTGTTAAATGATTCAAGATGGCAAGTCCAGCGTCCTTGAGTATGTAACAAAGAATGACGATTCATAATGGCTAATATAGGCCCAAAAACAGAGTAGGAAAATGAAGTGTAAAACACTTGTGCAAATGTAGCTGATGGAAAGGTCTTTAATGTAAATTAGGAAAAGGTCAAAGTTCCTGTAAGCTCAAGACAAACCTGTTGCATTTGAAATGGAAAGTATTAAGAACTAAATTCTATTTGTCTATGGTTCTATAGCATAATGCAATTAAGACCATTCATAGGATTTTCACTTCTCTGGAGGCATAGGTGCTGGAAGTAGGGGTGCTGCTGCACCCCCTAGCTTGCAATGGTTTCCATCATATACAGGGTTTACAGTTTGGTTCAATGGCTCTCAGCACCCCCATTATAAAAATTGTTCCAGCACCTCTGTCTGGAGGAATCAGTTTTGGGGAACGCTAAATGAGGATTCAGAGTTTATTCTGAAGTATGTCATGGGTGTGCAGTTTCAGAGTATCTGCACCTGTAACTTCCCCTCCTCCCCAACGTGCACTCTAGGAGTGCCCAGTCAAAACTCCAGTCTCTAGCCATCACCCATCTCTGGGCAGGGACCCTTGTCCTATTTTCTCTAGAGTCTAGACCAGGGAGTCTTAAGGCCATACTCTGCCTTACACTGCGATATCCTGAGCAAGCCCATCTGCCTGAAGGCCAGGGTCAGTGCTTTGCTTTCTCTTTTAGGGCTATAAATGGTGTATTGACAGCAGTTACAAGTTACCACACAGCTCTTTCTAAGCAGACATGCATTTTTAAGGTAAAAGTATTACAGAGAAAAAATAATAAAAACAACAAACAGATACAAAAACCACACCAAACACACTAGGAGTCACCCATCAATTTTATGGGGCCCAATTTTATGGGGCCTAGAAGACCAAAGTCTTTCCAACCCTTCTGAAAAGGTTGGGGCCTTATTTTGGCCAGAAGGTCCAGTCCATTTGCTGGATCAGAATGAAGGTCTCGAGTCAGTTTAAATGCAACCTTTTTATGACAAAAACCCTTTCTGTCTGTTGGTCTCTGAAAAAAAAGCAATTTAACAAGTATATGCAAGCTGCCCCGAGGGTATGATAACCCTGTCCTGGGGCACTGCGCTGAGCCCCAGATGGGGCCAGCAGGTCCAGTTCCCAGGCAGGGGAACCACGGGGTTCTGTACACTGCCCGAGCACCGGTTCCTGGCCAATGGGAGCTGGGGGGGTGGGGGGGCGGTGCCTGCAGCTGAGAGCAGCGCACACTGTGGAACCTCCTACCCCCCCACCCCCAAATAGGAGCTGGACCTGCTGGCCACTTCTGGGGCACAGCACGGAGCCAGGACAGGCAGGGAGCCTGCTTTAGCTCTGCTGTGCTGCTGACCAGGAGCCACCCGAGGTAAGCCCATGGCCCAACACCCTGCCCCAGCCCTAAGTCCCCACAAAGCCAGAGTTGGCACCCACAGCCCAGAGCCCTCACCCCCTTTGCACCCAACCCCCCCCACCCCCTGAACTGCTCATCTCTGGCCCCACCCCCTCCTGCACCACAACCCCCTGCCTCAAACCACAGCCCCCCCTGCACGCCAAATCCCTCGGCCCCACTCCTCAGCCTGGAGCCCCCTCCTGCACCCAAACCCTTCATCCCTGGCCTCACCCCAGAGTCAGCACCCAGAGCCCTCACCCCTCCCATATCCCAACCACCTGCCTCAACCCACAGCCCCCTCCCACATTTCAAATGCCTTGGTCCCACTCCCAGCCTGGAAGCCCCCAACTGCACCCAAAACCCCTCATCCCCAGCCCCCTCCTGCACCCCATCTCCCTGCCCCAGTCCAGAGCTCCATCCACTCATTTCTGGCCCCACCACAGAGTCTGCACCCCCATTTAGAGCCATCACCTCTCCCACACCTCAACCCTCTGCCCCAGTCCAGTGAAAATGAGTGAGGGTGGGGGAGAGTGAGCCACCAAGGGAGGGGGAATGTAGTGAGTGGAGGGGCAGAACCTCGAGGAAGGAGCAGGTCTAGGGTGTTTGATTTTGTGCAATTAGAAAGTTGGCAACCCTACCCAAGGGATGGTACCTCTCTAGAGGTGTTTACAACCTAAGTGATTCCGCTTAGTTAGTCAGCTCCTCCATTGTTTTAGTTCCTGGAGGAGCTGTGGTAACCCTTCCCACCCGGAGTTGTATGCAGTCTGTGGCCCAAAGTGGTACATAAACTTAATACAGTACAGTCCCCAAAGGTATTGCATGGGATTGAAATATCTGTCACCTTTAAACACACACACACACACCTCTATCTTTGTGACGTATAAGAAGGCCTAGAAGGATTTATACTTGGTTTTTCACATTAGCAATTTCAAGTCAGGTCTTCCGTGGTTTTTCTGGAGGATCATTGGGAAATCCCAGACATGTTTATTGTGAGCTTGGGTAGCTTAATTGGAAAGGTGAGAGTACTGAATTCTGGGGAAGGAGCAAAAAACCTTCCATCAGCCAAAGCAGTTAGTCAGTGATGTTAAATAGGTGTCAATATAAATAAACAAAATCCAAGGACTTTTAAACTAACACTAAAAATCTTTTCCAATCTTAATAGCTCAACTTTCACTCTCCTGGGCTATGGCTTCACTGCCGAAAAAGGTGTGCTCTTACAGTGAGATAAATGGTGGTTAGCTATCACACTTTACAATCCTAGAAAAGACAAGGTGCAAGAAATATTTACTGTGATGGAGTTAGGCAAGGTTAACCCTACTCCCCTCCCCTCACTCCATGGTTGGCCTCACCTAGCTATACTGGGATCAAACCTATTTGGATCTTGTCTCCATTGGGATTTTACAGCGAGACAGCTAACCCATGTAAATAATCTTGCAAAAAAACCATTCTTCTGGCAGTGAAGACAGCTTTGGATCTTGTGTTGTTACCATTTCCAGTGTTGGGGATTAGTTTTTAAAGCCCTGGATGAAACTAGATCCAGTTACAGGATGAGACTGCCTGTCATCCTATACCCAGTCACAGTGGTTAAATGGAGCAGGAAGCTTTTGCTGTCCTAGGGCTGAGCTTTCCAAGATAAGAAGATTATCTTGTAAAGGGTTCCAACTTTCACACAGTCTCCCTAACAACAGATTTCAGTGACCTTCTACGTCGATTTTCTGTTGGATTTAGGTCATATTACTGACAGAAGAATCAAGAACACTTTACATTAAAAAAAGTTTAAAAGGGCTTTTTCAAGATTATTCTTGTGCTTAGTATCCCTGTCAGCCTGATTAGTGGCAATATTCAGCACATATTTCTGGACTGAAGTTCATGTTTATAGAAGAAAACAGTAACAGGATATTTTAAAATTTTAACAAAAAAAGGTACACCCAGTACTATTATTCCTTCTGTGGGAATAATGCTGTTGGCTATGTATATGAATGGAGGCAGTAAGATGCTGTGAAAAGCACAGAGTAGTCATACTACTATTAAAAACTTTGTAAATTTAGCCCTTATGAAGGTGAGGGACTATCAACAGTAGCTGGAGACTTTCAGTCTTTTGCAATTTTCCCTGTACAGCTGTGCCAATGAACTTCCTTTCAGATTTGCAGTATTCCTGCTGTTTTAGTCCTGAACCCTTTTTTTTTTTTTAGCAGGGATTATCAATAAAATATGGTTGCTTTTTGTAACTGTTGTCCTTCAAGATGTGATGCAGATGTATATTCCATGTAGGTGTGCCTGTGCCCGGCACATCAGAGCTGGAGAACTCTGCCTAGCAATATCTGTAGGGGCAGTGCTCACTTCTCATGACCTTAGCCCCTCCTCTGGCCATATAAGGGTGGCTGCCCTGACTCCTGTCAGTTCCTTTGCACTGAATGTTAGAAGCAGATTCTCCAGTGTAGAAGAGATTGAGGGTGGGTTGTGGAACATCACATCTTGAACACCAGTTTCTGTAAGTAACCTTGTTTTCTTCAAGTAGATGCAACTGTGTAAGTGACTCACAAGCAGTGCCCATAGGAGGTGGGGCTTGTAGTCTATTTAAACAAGGACTGCAGAGCTGCCTTCACAAAGTTTGGATCTGAGTAGGATGCAGTAGTAATGGCATACTGGTTCGTCAACATGTGTACAGAGGATCTAGTGGCTGCCTTGCAAATGTTCAAAATGAGAACAACACTTTAAAATGCAACTGATGTTGCTTGGGCTCTTATAGAATGAGCTCACACCCTGTGGGGGGAATAGTCTGAGCTACTTCATATGCTGCCATGATGCAGGAAGTTATCTGCCTGGAGATCACCTAGGAAGACACTGCTTCAGACTTCATTCAGACTGAATATGACAAACAGATGGGGTGAGGAACAAAAGAGTTTAGTCCTATCCAGATAGAAAGCTAGACAATACCTGAAATCCAGTGTGTGAAAATGCTGCTCCTCTGGGGTTAAATGAAGCTTAGGCAAAACATGACTTGGTTCAAGTGAAATTGAGAAACCACTTTAGGCAGAAACTTAGGGTGTGGCCACAGGAACACTTTGTCTCTGGAAAACTGTGTAAGGAGGCTCTGCCATCCAGGCCTGCAATTCACATACTATCTTTGCAGATGTTATTGTTACCAGGAAGTCAATTTTCTGACACAGAAGGAGAGAAAGTTGCCAGAGGCTCAAATGGAGGCCCCATAAGACCTGCTAGGACAAGGTTAAGGTCCTACAGAGGAACTGGTTCGTTCACTGGCAGGTAGAGACAAGTGACTTCTTTCAAGAATCTCACTAATGTGGCAATCAAGAACACTGACTTCCCCAGGGTTTGTGGTTGAAACACCAAAATTGCAGCCAGGTGCACTCTCAGTGAACTTAGTGAAAGACCAGAAGATTGAAGAAAACAGGTACTCCAAGATGTCCAGAATACAATTAGGTTGAACTCTCTGCTCCGATAACTATATTGAGAACAGCTTCTACTTGGCTGAAAAGACCACTCTGGTGCAGGGTTTCCTACTATTGAGCAGGACTTGTTGGACTGCCTCCAAACATTGTTCCCCCTTCATCTAACTATGCAACATCCATGCTGTGAGATGCAGGGAGCTGAGTGCTGGATGCAAAACCTGACCATGCTGCTGGGTCAGGAGGTTGGGATGAAGAGGAAAGGATATGGGAGGTTGGAAAACCAACATCATCTCACCCATGCTGGGATAATCACTGACTTCAATGAGACTAGCTGTGGAGTAAGAAGCCACTTGATGTGAGGAGTAGGATCTGAATCTGCCCCCTAGTATCTTAAATACAATCCAAATTATTCTCAATATCAAGCTTTACCAAAAACCTTGACCTAGATTTTGCTAAAGCATTACAAATAATCCCACATGCCCACACATTAAGATCAGTCCTAACAAACAAATAGATAGTCACAATTCACTTCATTTCAATTGTCACTAGAATGAAAATAGGTAAACAGAAAAGAAAATGCAATTAGTCCTGAGGAATGTTCTGTGAATACAGATAGTGATTTTCTCATGGTTAAAAATGAGATACTAGAAGACTGCTGCTAGGCCTCAGTTTGATAAATTAAAATGTTACCAAAAATATTAGCATGGATGGCTGTCATCAAAATTTCAGGAGAGACAAGGTGGATGAGGTAATATCTTTCATTGGACCAACTGTTGGCAAGAGACACAAATTTCTGAGTGCGAAGGAGAGCTCTGTGTGGCTCCAAAGCTTGTCTCTCTCACCAACAGAAGTTGGTCCAGTAGAAGATATTACCTCACCCACCTTCTCTGTAATATTTTAGGACCAATATGTCTACGACTACATTTCATATCAAAATCTCAATTCAGTATTAGGGGCTAAATACTCTGCCAGTGTAAATTGATTGTAAATGGAGCTATGCCAACTTACCTAGCAGAGAATTTGGCCCTTTTTTACTTTCTAAAGTGTACCAAAATATGAATATATAACTTTTTCCATTTCAGGGGAGGTTTCAGTAGCCAACACTTGTGAAAACTCCAATCAGCTTCATGATGTGTTTAAGCAATTTAAAAATGTTCTGGTTCAGCATAATTCTTCTGAAAGCTAAGGCGATCACTCACATGAAGAACAATGATGCAAATATAAAGATTGCAGCTGGACTCTGTAATAATGCCTGGGTCACAGTAGTTAGAAATTAATTCAAGCGACCCAGCTCCCCCTCTGAACATTCTCTCTCCATCTCGAGCATCAAAAGAATGCATTTCCTCTTACACAGAATAGACTCCTCTAAGGGCCTCTGGTTCCTGCTATTGTATTCTTTCTGATATTTACAGCCTTCTCCTTGGTTTAATCCTCACCTTTGTATTAGCAAACACCCCATATCTTGGAGTTCATGATCCAATATAGAAGAGATCAAAAAGTTTTCTTAGATCTCTCAATCAAAATGCAACCTTCTGGCATCAGAGATATGGATATCGAAATATTAACATTTAAAAAGTAGAATATTGTATGATTATTGTTTGAAAGATTTGTTCTCCACCAGTGGTGCTTCAAGATTTTTTTTTTTTAAACAGATTAGCACATACCTTGAAAACTGTATCAAGACGACACATTCTTACACGAAGATGTCTGATTCAGATCTGGGTTTTAAATTATTTTGGGAACAGATAATAGAAATTACTCTCTCAAGCTGGCACGGACACCATTGTCAGCAATGTACAGAAATATTATAGTGCTATATACTCTAGGGTTATTCAGTACAAACTAATTCACAGAATAATTGATGTCCATAGGCACAAAGGGGAGACGGTCAGTGGAGATCGGGTGCCTAATCTCCTTTGTGCCTTTGAAAGTCTCCTTCGTAGCCTTTGGAAGAGATCGTATGAGTTTATAGGTGGGTAAATGCTGAAGGAGTGGTATGGGCAAGTGCACACATGTGCCTCAGGAACACTATGAATAGTTTGCATTTGGGATGCAGCTTTGAAAAGAATGGAGATATCATTTGGTAGTGAGTTTAGTAAAGCTATTCTGCATCTTGATAGTATTAATCCTCTTTGTAACCTCGATGAATTACAGAAAAAGTGATTCTTAAAACACACACCCTTAATTTCAGGCTTTCAGTACAAAACTCAAGCTGCAGTTACCCTAGCTAATTTGTTATGGTTGCGGTTCCCCTGTAGCAACTGTTCAACCTGTAATGAATAGAGTGCTCAGGTTTTGTTTTTTTTAACACCGTATCTAAGTAATTTAAATAGCCTCCGTCACTATACCATCTGATTGCCTTACAGTTTTCAGTGTACTTAACATGACATCTCTATGGCAAAATACTGTTAACCACATTTTACAGATGGAGGTTATGGAGGCACAGAGACTATGCAAGTTACCTAAGGTCAAACAGGAAGTCTGTGTTGGAGCAAAGGATGGAGCAAAGCAGATTCTCAGGCTAGGACCCTAAACACTGTACCATCCTAGCTACTTAACTGTTACAGTAGTTACAGTATGCAACTACAGCAAGTTGAGACAATGTGATGGTAAAAACACCTCCCTCCACATCATCACCACCACTACTGCAACAGTGATGAATTAGGAGTCCTACTTTTCCCAGTGTCATCTGGACAATTTCTCAGGGCCCCAGGCATGACAGTCTGAGAACTTTCAGTAGCAACAGATATAGATGCCATAACCCTGAAAGTGGCCATAAAAAAAGAAAATCGGCTTTGAGGCCCACCATTATATGAATTCATGTCAATTTGGGGATCTCCCCCCATTAAAAAAATAAGTAAACAAAATTGATGTAACACTGATTTGTTCCAAACAGAATAGAGAAATCTATAAATGGACTGGGAGTAGAAGAGAAGGTGTGGATAAGAAATCACCAAAATGATATGATCAGGCTACTTTCTTTCTGCTAATAGGAAAAATAAGGTGAATCCAAACACACAAAATCACAATAATCAATCTATAAATCATTGCCTTATTACACATTAGAGGTGAAATCCTGGCCTCTTTCAAGTCCATGGCAAAACTCTCATTGACTTTAGTGGGGCCAAGATTTCATCCTAGATGTCGATACATGAACAATCCTTTTACATGAAGTAGCAAGTTGAATATTTATACCTGCAAACTTTAAGGGCTTAGCATTATGCATAATAGCAGAACCACTGAAGTTAGTGAAGCTGTTCAAATGCACAATGTTAATCCAATGAGAACATGTTTGCAGGGCTGGGGCCTTAAGACTTTCACTGGGATAAACTGAACACCTGTTTTTTTTCCCGCTGTTTAATTGTAGTGGGTGCTTAACTGGCAGTTTGCTTGTTCTCCCCGCCCCCCCTCCACTTCTCTCTTGGGGTTTGTAAATTCAAAATGTGTTTAATACACCCACCCATGGGCATGTATAGTACTTTTCTTTCTTTCTTTCTTTTTTTTTTTTACCATGCACATTATATCTGTAGCCAAGTGTTGTTTATAGAGCTGTTTTATTTGTATAGCAGTTTGTGTATTATCTAAAGCCAGCGAAATTAAAAACACTATTAAGGGCTAATCACTAACAATTTTAATGAACAGGGCTCAATTTTCAGAATGGGAACACCTAGAATTAAAGAGGTGTTTGGTAGACTCTGTAGTTTAGGTTGATTCTAGGCTTCAGCTTTAAGTCCTGTTTTTTACCTTTCCCCTCCCCCAATTTTTAGATGGAATAAAAGACTCTTTTGCAGAAAGGGAATGCTTAAAACCAAGCGTAAGATATATTTTTTTTCCAGAGTATTTGGACAGTGCCAGACTAAAGATACTTATTTTATATGTAAAACCCCCCAAATGTGTTATATTTTTCTTCCGTCTCTTTTGGATTTTGGGACCCCTTGTTCTTAGTGGCATTTTTCAGAATTCAGAGATGACTTTCATATACTTAGCACAGAGGATTCTTGTTTTCTAGGCTGTTTTGTAGGACATACCTACTTTGAGATCATAATCCTATGGATTTGAGTCATAAAGAGAAGCAAGGGAACAGGATAGATGTGCTAGTTTAATTTTATTGGTACAGTAAATGTCCTGTCTGCTACTAGTCTCCATGATCTTAGAAGCCTACAGTTCTTCGAGACCTGGGAATGACAGCTGAACCGAGGGGGCGGAGGGAAAGAGGATGGAGACTGAAAGAGATAGAGAAGTGAAAAAGGTGGGCAGAAGTGGAGACTGAAGGGAGATCCCTATGGGGGAGAGGAAGAGAGGGAGGAAGAAGAAGATTGGACACAGATGAATAATATTTGGCAGAATGTAAAAGTGACAAGGAAGGGAAGATTTGAGACTTTTGACATTATTGAGTCAAAGTTCAGACTGTTTTGGTACAGGAAGAACATTTCTGATTTATAGGTGAGTGCTAACTAATAGAGCATTAAAGTTTGGATTGAGGAAAACGAATCCTCCCTCTCCTACCCCGCGCAATCAAGTAATATACAAACAAGTCTAAGAGCAGACTCCAGACAGTACCATCAGCAATAGATGCTTCAAAGGTGGAAATATTTAGCCTGACTCCCTGACATCACTCAGGTTTCAGGGCAATGGGTGGCCCTGGGAGCAGACTCAGTAACAGCAGCAACAGCTTCCCACCCCCAAACTTGAAAAATGCATATTAGGGGTTGAGATGGCTCAGAAGATGGATAATCTGATATGGAGCTTTTCAGACCTTCTTGTTCAGCAGTTGAAATTCAGCACAAGTGAAAAATCATTGTTACCTCAAAGTTAACATGTAATAAGTTAGAAACTGGACTGAAACAACTATTAGCCTTGTATTCATTATAAAAATCACTGCTGCAACTGGCCCCTTTGTTGGCAATCTTAGCACCATGGACAGGGATTGAATAGGGGCAGATTATGTATGTTCACTGCCAAAATGTGATTAATCCATAATGGAGTTGAGGCACACTGGCGAAACAGTACGGGAGAATCTTGCACGGATTATGCCTACGCTTTAACTGGCCTATGAACACATGGAACATTTCAGTCTGGGGTTCTCTGGTAGACACTTTTCACAATCAATAATTTCACTTAAGATTAGAAGTGTGTATATAAAATAAGGATATCATTAATAAATTGTATGCACATTGATAAGAGAATAGATCACTTAGATAACAATGGATTCCAGGTAAGAGAAAAGTCTCCCTCTCTCCACTTCTCTTCATGTTGATCATCTTCCCATTCATTATCATTTTTTCCTCTGATTTTTATGCTAATTTCCTTTTTTACATAGAAATCTATAGATAATGAGGTGCAAAATGCAATCTTTTTATACATAATTCCATTATTACATACTATGTTTCTTCTAAACCTAGTGGCTCTAAGTACAGAAACCTTGCTTTCAATGATATCTGCCCTGTTTATTTACTTTTTCTACTTATTACATGCATTTGATTCTGTAACTTCAGTATAAATCTCCAGTGAGTATTGTCAAGTGCCTTATAAATATTTAAGTAAATGATGTTCACTTCAGAGCATCCCCTTTATCTTTTTTCCAATTATCTCATAATGGACTAGAGTGCTACAACTCATAGGCTTTCTATCCTTTGCTTCCTTCCTAACTTATTCCCATGCTAAATCCATTTGGTAGGTCTTGCTATAGTGTGAATTATGTTCCATCTCTGGTTAACCTTCTAACAGCCTATTTTCCTCTTATTAACCTGAAGTACTCAAAGCAAGAATTATTGTTAGTTTGGTGCCATTTTTCCTCTGTTTGTGGACAGTCATTGACAGCATTAAATGCATCCAAATATTTAGACATACTTTTAAAATCTGGATTGAGTATTTTTAATGCAGTGGTTATGGAATACACAAATTTGATGCCTTTCATTTCTATGTAAACTCTAAGCCTTAGATTCTTTTTAGCAACGTTGAAACTAAAAGGGTACACAAAGGATACACAAAGACACACGCACACACACACATTATATATCTATATAACTAGGCACAATTATGTTGCATGGTCTAGAACATGCAATACAATATGCATGAGACTGCAGTCCTCATGCCTGCTGTTATCATCCAAATAGCAAATATATGCATACATTTGCATGTGTATGATGCTGCATGTAGAACACCAAACAAGTTGAAGGCATACCTTGCTAAGGGACTTATCCTATCAATTAAAGGACAAGAATTCTCATTGACTTAAGTAGGAACAGGATTAGGGCCTAGAGGCTGTTGCTAAAGAACGTATCTGGAGCTTTAAAACCAACGTTTGAGGGGAAAATTGGCAAAATTGAAGGACAAAAGACCATTGAGAGGACTTCAGACTTCTCTCTTTGAATTCTCGTATCTCTGCTCCACTTTTATTTGTACTACAGTTAGTATTAGGATACGACCCAGAGGCCCTAATTCAAGGTCAGGGTCACATTACGCTAGACACTGTACTAACATTATTCCTGTCCCAAGAGAGACATACAATGCAAGTCAAGCAACACACAAAGAAAGACAAGGGTGTGAGAAGGGGATTAAAAAAATTCCACATTTGATCATAGCAAAATAATGAATCAAAAACACATCTCATCTATACCCAATTGCCACAAAACTTAGCCTTTCTTCTTGGCATCATGGGAAAAAAATGGATCCTGGGGAGAGATTTTAAGAGGGAAGGACATTCCAAGGGTAACAGCCGTATAGATTAGTTTGGGGAAAGTCCTGTATGCATAGGGGCAGCATGGAAGAAAGTGCAAGAATGAAAGTGGGAAAAACAGTAAACTCCTAAACCCTGAAAAGGACCTATTGTCAGGCAAAATTAGTGTTTCCTCTGTGTGTGTGCATATATGGATACAGATATAACAAAGTGGGAGAACAAGATAAACAGTTTAGCTACAAAATACAAATAATGTTAAACAACCACAACAGTGTTCTCTTCTCCATGAGAATACTGTACTTGCAGACCTTGCACTTAGTCCTATCAGACATAGTCCTCTGTACGCCTGTCTTGAAGTTTGTAAACAACTATGATCAATTTTTTTAAGTACACATTTATATAAGGATATTTTTATAAACTATGGTCACAAGGGCAACTGGAACATAATAACCCCCATTTACTTTATTTAATTTGCTGACAGGGTAAACTAAGGGGGCAATGTGGATGGGTAGATTAAAACAGCTGAAAATTATAACCATGGTATATTTTGCCACTATATATAATGGAGTGTAAGCTCTCTACATAAATACCCATCTTCCATACCCAGGTGCCTGCATCCATTTATGTCTCTTTTCCGTCTCTTTCATCCCAGATCTCCCTGGATCAAACACCCATCTCTGCCTTCCTGTATCTTCCCAATTTCTCCCCACAATTTTGTCTTCGCTGTCACTATAGTGTCAGATGTGTGCATGCACAAGAGACTGCCACTACAATTATCACTGTGAGAAACTGCAAACTTTTTTGGTTCCATTAAAAAAAATCCTCCTGATGGCAACATCCTTAGTTATTAAAGTTTGCATTGGAACTTTTACATTAGCCAATATTCATAAAAGCATAAATCATCAGCCAGGTCCCTATTGACTCCACTGCAGAGAATTCTGCAGATGAAGACTTATGCTATCTAGGACTGGAGTAACTTGTGCTTCCAAAATCAATTTCAAATTAAAGTTTATTAACATGATGTAAATTGAGTCAGTGGTGTGTTGTGTTTTTAGGAGTTCTGACATCTAAATAGTGGAGGACCCAGGGGATGCATGGATTGGTAGTTACCTACTTGGGGAATATTTAAAAATTTAAATTTAAAAATTTTTAAAAAAAGAAAAGGAGTACTTGTGGCACCTTAGACACTAAGGTGCCACAAGTACTGCTTTTCTTTTTGCGAATACAGACTAACACAGCTGCTACTCTGAAACCAGATCTTTCAAGAATTTTGGTTCATAAAAGGCTTCCTTTAATACGCTTACAACTAATTCTGAGTATGTCTGCTGATAGAATCTTGCCCTATATGTTTGAAGAGTATTAGAGAATTGATAAGTTGATAAAATAATGGCAAACCATTTACTGAATGCATTCATTTCATTAATTTCAAATATATAAAATTGGCCCATCCCAGGGCCTCTGAATGCATGTACAATAATAAAATACTTCACATAAATGGACTATTTATTTCCTGCAACAGTATACAGGCACTAGCTGCTTTACAGAATAAATGAACAGTGTAGCCCTTGCCCCCAAAAATGCACTGTCTAAAGGACCAATCCTGCAAACAACTGTAGTGCTTACTGCTGTGAGTAGTCCCATTGACTACTCACAGCAGTTATTATGCATGGTTCTAGCTGAAGAATCAGGCCTGAAGTTTAGCTGTAAACTTAATTAGTAATAAAAATAGCCAAGTGTGGATGTTAGGAAAAAGTTGGGTAAGGATACCATCATAAACCTAAGCAACCATATGATCTTATTTACATTCATATCTACGAGAATGTACACATTGTGTTTGTAGTTATAGATTAGAATTTTTATTAATTATAACCCTTTCCCCCCTTCCATTGCTTTTACTCCTTTGTATTTATGTGCACATGCATATAACTGAGGTGAGATGGCCCAGATACCTCACATTCATCTCAGTTTGTCCTGGAATTGGATTGTTGAAAGAATATCTAGAGAGCACAATTCAAATATTGTTAATTAAAAACCTACTCCTCCCAAAATAGAATTCATCCTGCTACTCCATCTCAGGAAAAATGCTGAATAAAGATACGGCTTATACTATTCTCTGCTTTCGCAGTTCAACTGAGGAGTCACACTATGCACAAAAGGAAGGTGTATGAATAAGGCATAAATGGTTTATTCAAAAGTTAGGATGGCCATATTGCTTATGAGTGATGACACCATGAATAAGGTAGACAAGTTATCCCAAAAGATTGATGGTAAAACCTAACTTTGTACCACCACCATCATATATTTTATGTATGACTCCTATTTAATGGGAAAGCTATTTTAGAAACATTTGAAAATTTATAGACCTTTTTTCATTCTCTACCAGTAAGTTCCAAACTCCCCTAGTATCATGTGTTGAACTGTACAGACATCAGAAAGTGGGGGGAAACAACTAATATATACTAAAGTCCATCTATAGTAGTTCTTGAAACATAAACATGTCACAATTGTGAAGATCGATGTTTCTAAGAACTTCTAGGGCTGGAAGCAAATGTTTTGTGCTCTACTGGAAAACTGAGCTCTCCCTTTTCCAGTGGCAAAAGGCCACATTTTTAGCCTTTCTGGTCATAAGATATTAGACCTTAGTCCCGGACCTGGAATGGGTTTGACTGTTGCTCATCTTGTGCAGAAAACAGCACATCCTGATAGAAGGAATTTTATTGGCAGGTTGATTTTAAAAATAAAAAAGGCAGCCATTTGAATGTGTTTAGCACTTTGAAATGTTAGATGCTAAGTATAATGAGAGATGGATTAGTAGGCAGGGTAAAGGTGAGCTGATCAGAGGTGCATGATGTAGAAGTGATAGCCACGTGATCGATTAGAGTTTTGTGATAAATGGCACGGGGTTATGATACATTTATTTAGAATTTGCCTGTGCGACGTAACAGGTAATTGTCTTCATCATCTGCCCACAGATCCATTTCTTATTAATGTGCCAATCCCTCAGTAGCTCCAAACATACATTATACTTTAGAAAACAAACAAACAAAAACCCTCCCTGCTAAGGAAATGTTCCCTCTTTCTCCCCCAACAAATGAAGACTTTCATGTATGGAGAAAATCTGCAGAAGGGAAAAAAAACCTCACTGCTTTGAAGACCCATATGTTGTGTTGCTGCCGGGTTAGAAAGGACCATTTTATTTCATTTGAAAGAAGTTAATGCAACTTCCCAGTAGGGTTTAGCATTTATTTCTACTTTTTAGGAGGGCCTGAGATAGCAGATTTTAAAATTGTTGCTTTTTAAGTTTAGGGGTAAAAATTATCCATTTTTGCAGGTGTTCTATCTATTGTTGGTATTATTTTCTCCTTTCAGTTTGAACCCTACATTTTTGAATTTATGGAAACTAAGGCTCCTTGGTGTAAATGGCAGAGTGATACAAGAACAGTTGCAAACATTTTCTTAAAAATTCCAAAATGTTCTTATAATAGGTTCCCCAAAAGCCTATGGTATGTGATATATACCAAACAAATGGTATTGTGCAGTTATTTGAGCTGTTAAGTGTTTGAAAAAAGTTAATCATGATTAATTGTACTGTAAAACAATAATAGAAACAGGCTTGCAAGGGTCTTAGGTTATTGTCTTTATAGATTTAAACAAATGTAGGGTGAAATCCTGGCCTCACTGATTTCAGCAGTTGACTCTGATTTGTTGTTGAGCAAGATGAGAGCTATTATTTCCTTAGGCATTTTGAGAACAGGGTTCAGAGGCTTCACATTACTGAGTACCCCCATGGGAAATATAGAGGTATTTCACTGGGATTAATTTTGAATCTTTGATTTTTAGTTTGTTTGCAATTACAATATGTTCCAATGTTAATACCTCAAGGTTATTACTCCTGGACAGATGGGATAATTATCTTCACATCAGGTTTATAATGGTTTTGGAGCTATGAGCTAAATTATAGGCATAATTTCTCCTGCATATAACATCTGCACAGTAACACGTTCATTTTGAGTAACAAAGGAAATGGGATAAACTTTATTAGAACTATACAGAGTCATGAAAAAATTGGTCACTTAATGAAAGCTGAAAAGTCAGTTTGCTTAGAAACTCTGCACTGGGTGCCTAATTATAGATTTAAGTGCCTAAATTTAAATATCCAAATTTAAAAAAAAAAAGGGGGATGGGTGTCTAGTCTCTATGGCTGTTAAGATAATAATCTACAGCTAAATAAATGTAGTGTTGTCTTCCTGAATCTGAAGCTTAGTTCAAAAGCTCTGTGACATCTCATAGCTTTCTAAAGCCAGGCACAAGAGCTACTCACAATGAAGGATGGTGGTGAAGGCTGCGGTAGATTGGGTTGTTTAGAGTGCCGTAGCACAGCAGTAGCCAGGAGTGTGAGAGTATTAGACTAATGCCTTCCAAGCAGTCAGAAGGCCTGGTTTCAGGTGAAACAGGAGAAGGGAAAGACAGATAGCTCTTTCCAGTTGCCGGGAGGAGGACTTGGAATATATCAACCCACAATTAGCCAATGTGATACAAAAGGTGGCATAGTACCTTGAATCAGTGCCCTCAGAAATAAAAGCACCTCCTTTCTTCCAAGCAGGTTGGGTTTAGGAGGTAGGCGTCTCATCAGGGCATTACCTCCATAAAGTACTGTCTCCCTTTATCTTTTGTGTCAGCCTCTGTAGGCTAGAAGGTTTAGCCCTCTAGTGCCTAGCTCACTGGTAGTTTTATCAAGCCCCAGGGTGTACCACTACAAGGTATTTATTATGGAACATGCTGTAAATACTTCCCTTAATTAGGTTGCAACCTGAGAACAGGATTATCCTCATTTTTAAAAAAATGAAATTTCAGGTTAAATTCACATTTCCGGCACTCCAGTTTTCTTCCCAGCCTCAAGCCGCTGTGAAACAAATTGACATTACTCTCAAAAGGTATTAAAACCCACCACAAAGACACATGCACACATTGTATCAATCTCTCTTTCGTTCCCGACAGTAACCACCGAATGTCGGTGCTAAAATAATTTATACAATAAAAATAATGGAGCATGAAAACATTATCAACTGTATACTTGGCAATAAAACATGTTTTTCTTTCATCCCAGAGACTGTTTCTGAATTTTTTAACTCTGTACTAAAATCTTAATTGGTAATTACATCACCATGTCAACATCAGTTTTTTTTTCCATTGAGTACTTCCTTATATGACAACTTTGTCCTAATAAGCTTATGAATTGTTTACCTTCTTTTGGTAGGTAACTCTTCAAGTCTTAGATCAAAACATAACTATTCTCATTGGAACCAGACATCTTATTTCTAGAGAGGTCTTAAAAAAATTGTCCTTTGACTTGTACCCTGCACTTTTCCATGGCAATACAAGATAATTTCATACATTTTACCAAAAAGAATCCTAAATTGCCTTAACATAATTCATTTTACTACAACACACACTAAAAGCAGGGGCATAGGCAAACAAATAATAATAGTAGAGCAAGATTTTAAAAATGGAGAAGCTGTGAATGTATATTACAAAATCATAAACAATTGACTCTTATTTGGCTATTCTAAAAATACAACACTGAGCTGTTTGTTATGGGTAAAACATTTTAAAATTCAGTATTAAAAAAAGTTACTTTTATTTCTGGAGAAAGACAGTGAAGTATTTCGAGTTGTAACAAAAAGTTTGATGTGAATATTTCCCCCCTCTATTCATTCTGTGCCAGAGTCCCCATCAAAGTGAAAAGGAGTCTTTCCATTGACTTCAGTACTGCATCAGGCCCCTTAGAAAGACTGCTCTGGTGGTCAAAGTAACACCTGCATGCCTCACAGATTAAAATGTGTGTTGTGGTATTGGTCATATGATGCGTATAAATACCACTAGTCTACTTAGAATTGGATTCATCCACAAGATTTTAGATATCTATCTTTGCTGAAGTATTTGATCCATCTGCTCTTTTTACTCTACAGCTCTACTTAATAAATTAATTAATTTCCAATAAAGACTGAAATCCTAAAGTCTTATTTTTTCAGTGAAAATAAAGGAAACTCTCGTATGAGGTCTGTAGCTGATGTGCATATAGGTTATCAGAAGCTCTCAGCCTGGTCCTACTTTTAGCTGCTTTTGAAGAGGTGCAACCTTGAGGGGGAAAGAGCTATAGCAGGGCAGTAACAGAAAGAGCGTTAAAAGTCTTGGACCATCAGAATAAGAGTAAAATCAGTAAATAGCTGACATGATA
This sequence comes from Lepidochelys kempii, assembly GCF_965140285.1. Taxonomy (NCBI): domain Eukaryota; kingdom Metazoa; phylum Chordata; order Testudines; family Cheloniidae; genus Lepidochelys; species Lepidochelys kempii. The sequence continues at coordinate 63,356,882 of NC_136387.1, read as the reverse complement.
AAGTGCAGGAGAAAGATCCTTTGGAGGCATAGTCTCATCCATATGGGGTTTTCTTGCTTACACGACATTAGTACTAATGGAAATTATGTTTTATTAATACCCACATGCTGAAAGGACAATTAAGTCTTTGAAGACTGGTATATTTCAAGTCTTCTAGGAATGATAAAATCTAATTGGAAAATTTCAGGCTAATACAGTATTTAATACGTCTTTCACAGATTTGACTGTTCAATAGGTATTTTTTCTATTAGTTATGTTTTCTTTCCGACTAAGGTCTTTGACAAGCTATTTTGGTTAACAAGGTCAACATTATTTTTTTGTGGTTTATAACAAAAGAAGACTTAGAATTTATATCAAACTTATATTTCATAGATTGCAAAGTACTTTAGAAAGAGGAAAAGGCAGTTTACAGCCGGACACTGATTCACAGAAAGTGTTTAAGTCTGTGCCTAACTATAAACATGAGTAGCTCCACTGAAGTAAATGAAATAATTTTTTCTCTATATTCAGGAATGTGATAAAGTATCTTGCTGAATCAGTGCCTAAATGCCCAGAGATTTGTATATCACTTTTTAAATCTATTTATTTATTTTATTTTTAAAGTCCAAGTTTTAAATTAATGTATTTGGAAAATGCATCTCCAAGATATAAGATAGGGCAACAAAAATGGGGATTTATAGTGATCATCATAGTGAAATAACCATATCAATTTCTCTGGCAAGATTGGCAAGTTTGTAAAGGTGACCACTGCACAAGTGAAGGCTGTTCCAGATCATATTATGCTTCTTGGAGCCAAGTATTCCTTTCTTAAAACTTTCCAAATTATTTGTAGTAAGAATCTCTGGTGGGAGGAGCCTGAGATACACAACTGCATTATATTCATAGCATTTCTTTATCCCAGATAGAGGTGGTGGCAGAACAAATTATAGCTACCTTATACAGTTGCCCAGTGCCCTGTACTTCCTTGATCTCTGCAAGCTAACACCTAATCCACCAATCACAATACCACTTGCTCTCTTTAAAGAATAACAGGTTATTACCTGATCCAGGATCAGACTTTGCAGCTGTCTTAGTTTCACCTTCTTAGCATTCCCAAAAATCATACCTAGACTCTTGTAAATCTTCTTGGGTCTGGTTTTATTAAGACAATGCAATTCAAGTATCTACTTAAACCAAAACAAGTGTTTCCCCCACTCCAGTTTTTCAGTCCCTTGTTGAGCTCGACAGTTCTTTGCCAACCCCAAAGTCCTGCTGCCTAGTGTTTACTCAAACCTCCTCGTCTTAAGGGTTCTGTCCCTGTATTTCAGCGCAGCCAGCTAGCTCCAGCCAGACCTTTCCATACAGCTGTCATGGAGAGTCTCTCCCCCATCTCTTGTGAGAACCTTCTAATTTCCTTCTTCTTTTCCCTGAAGTATGCTGAGCAGACGCCCCTTTGTGTGCTTCAATCCCCATCACATAGGAAGGAAGCTGACAAGTTACAGGTGTGGCTTAGCCTAACTCCCTTAAAAGGCCAGCCCACCCTGTGACAGGCCTCCTTCTGCATCTCAAGTCTGTGCCAGTCACCAAACAGAGATAAAAGTCTTTCTTGATGTCACCAGTACATAGATTTTGCCATTACCATGGTAGCTAACAAGCACACAAATGCAATCTTTATGCTAGTCATGACTGATGGACTGCAAAGACTGCTGGTATATACAAGCAAGCTCTCATAGATTCCAAGGCCAAGAGAAACCATGGTGATCATCTAGTCTGACCACCTGTATAACACAGGCCATAGAACTTCCCCAAATTAACTCCTAGAGCATCTTTTACATAAACATCCCATTTTGATTTAAAAATTGTCCATGATGGAAGGATCCTTGGTAAATTGCTCCAATGGTAAATTACACACTCTGTGAAAAATTTACGCCTTATTTCCAATCTGAATTTGTCTAGCTTCAACTTCTAGGAATTGGATTGTGTTACAGCTTTCTCTGCTAGAATAAAGAGCCCATTATTAAATATTTATTCCCCATGTAGATACTTACAGACTATAATCAGGTCACCCCTTTACTTCTCTTTGTTAAGCTACATGGATTGAGCTCCTTGATTCTCTCTCTATAATCAGATTTTCTAATCCTTTAATCATTCTTGTGGCTCTTCTCTGAACCCTCTATGTTTCCAAAATCCTTCTTGAATTTTGGACACCAGAACTGGACACAATATTCCAGCATCAGTCACACCAGTGTCAAATACAGAGATAAAATAACCTCCCGACTCTTACTTGAGATTCCTCTGTTCATGCATCCAAAGATCAAATTAGTTCTTTTAGTCACAGCATGGCACTGCAATCTCACGTTCTACTGATTATCCACCACAACCATCAAATCTTTTTCAGAGTTACTGATTCCCGGAACAGAGTTCCCAATCCTGTAAGTGTGGCCTACATTCTTTATTCCTATACATTGACATTTAGCCATATAAAAAGGCACATTGTTTGCTTGTGCCAAGCTTAGTAAGCAATCCAGATTGGTCTGTATTAGTTCATTAGTTCCTTTTCATTATTTACCATTTGTCCAATTTTTTGGGTCATCTGCAAACTTTATCAGTGATGATTTTAGGTTTTCTTCCCATTCATTGATAAAATATTAAATTGCATAGCACTAAGAAAAGATCCCTGTGGGACCCCACTAGAAATTCACCTTTTCAGTGATGATTTCCTGTTTACAGTTACATGTTGGGGCCGGTCAGTTATCCAGCTTTTAATCCATTTAATGTATGCTATGTTAATTTTATAGAATTCTAGTTTTGTAATCAAGTTGATATGCGGTACCAAGTCAAACGTCTTTCAGAAGTTTAAGCATCTTGCATAAACACTAAGCTTTATCAGCTAAACTTGTAATCTCATAAAAAAGTAAAGTTGGTTGGACAGGATCTATTTCTGATAAACCCATGTTGACTGGCATTAATTATATTACCTTCCTTTTAATTCTTTAGTAATCAAGTCCTGTATCAGCCGCTCAGCTATCTTCCCTGGGATCAGTGTCAGACTGACAGGCCTGCTTGATTGGTTTGCCCCCTCAAGCGCATCAACTTCAATGGAAGTTGGATCAGGTCATCCGTCATGACAATTTTATTCTATTTTATTATAATTTACTGGTTTGGGTTTTATTATTTAAAAAACCCAAAACATCTGTATGCAGCTATCCTAACACCTCGGTCCTCTAAACTTATTTCCAAATTCACAATACGAAAGCACAATAAAAAAAAAAGTCCTTCAGTTGTTTATATCCAACTCTAATTATTGCTTACCAGTAGTCAAATAAAAATAGGTAAATTAAATAAATCAATGTGTAAAAAAAAATTTGCATTTTCAGAACAGGTTCCAAGGTTTCAGACTAGGAGCTGAAAGGGTAAGTGAGAAAACATATGCACACAATCTGGGTACAAAACTAAATTATTCAGGCACTCAACTGCCAAATACTAAATGTGAGTGCTTGAATAATTTAGTTTTGCAACCAGACTCTGTGTGCGCTCCTTTTTGAGGCTCCCATTTTGTTCTTGTAGCGATGCTGTACTTGTTTTGAAGAGGTTTTTTCAGAACATTTGTTATTTTTATATTTTTGGGGAAATTCAAAGAATTTATTTATTTTGGCCTTGAACTTTTTATTATTTGGTCACACTTGCATCACCAGCTTTTCTATCCATTGCTCTTTGCTATGTCTGCTGCCCTAATGTCCTTCCCCCATCTGGTCTGCAGTAGTGACCAAAGGCAGCATTGTCCTTTCTCCGTTTTCACTCCTGTCTTGGTTCAATTCTTTTGCTCAATTCTCCTCATGTCTCCTGTTCCATCACCTGATTCTCCTCTTACAGCTAAAACCCTTGTCATGCATATTTCTTTTGCTTTCTTCTTTGTCCCTCAGCTTTGTTGGTGGTTTTCTTAGTAATATCCAAGATGAGGCGGGAATCATCAGAGACTATTAAAACTCTCAAACAAAGACTAGAAAGAGTCTGTCCGAGGATTTCAAAACAAGCAATGGGTAAGTAGATATATTGGGAAGAGCAACACTAGCAGAGGGGAGCAGAACTGTCATAAGCAGGGATTGAACTACATTGTGACATCAAATATTCAGAGCACTAAAAGCCCCAGTCTTGACTGATGAGACAGTCTTTTCTCTGCTCAGCATCCTCTGGCTCCTACTTCTACTTGTGAGAGAGGTGAGGGAGGAACAGGGATTCCTAGTACAGTATTCAGATGCAACAACGTTTTAAGAACCACATGCCACAATGTTTTACAAGCAATGGAAAAAACCCAAATACTCCTAACAGTAACCACCTCTCCAGTTATTCCTTTCAAGAGTCACACAGACCAATACTCTCCCCTCTTCCTTTTAAAGTTCCTTAAGTTACATTACAGCCATTTTCAACAATATACTCTAAATAGCAAACAATAGCTGAAGGGGAAACCCTTCAGTACTAACCTCTTTTTGCACTATAGTCTAAAATTTTGCATTTTCCAGATAAAATACATTTTTTTGCCAGAAACACACAGGCTTTCTGTATTTACTAGCTGTATTCAGCTAAGCCACCCCTTGGGCTTCAGCATCTCAGGTGCCACCAAGCCTATGCAGAAGTGGGAGCCTGATCAAGAAAAACCACACATCTCCTCTCTCCTTCTTTCGTTCATAGTAAAACCCTAAAGGCCTAAATTTCTTTAGAATGTATTAGATATTTGCAAAGGAAAACAGTGATAGCTCTTAAAAAACAAAAACATAAAAACAACCAACAGCCTCCGGCTTTAAATTCCTAACTCTTCAATGAAACAAAAATTAAACAAATTCACCTTCCCTGCACAAACATTATAGATCAGATGTAAAAAAGGAAAGACACCTTCAGGTACTTTTTAAGTAACTGTAGGTTTTGTGTTTGACCAAGTTCTAGCATCAGACGTGCAGCATGTTGTACTGAGTATTTCTTAGGATATGATGCAAGAGCAGGGAGAGTGCTTAGGGTTGGAGACTGGGTCAAGATTCCTAGAATCCACTTTTGGCTCTTCTATGGACTCTCAGTGTCACCTGGGTCAAGACAATTGCTCTGTGCTTCAGGCTTCCCTTCTATAAAATGGGGACAATTGAGCCATTTTGCAGAGGACCATAGTTAAGTTTACCCCAGGATAAGCCCTATTGGCTTAGTAATACTTGCCTACTTCATGAGACTACTCTGAGGCCTACCTCACTTTTGTGACGTAGCTATAGTTCCCTACATAAAAGGCGCTAAACAAGTGCAAAGGATTGCTTTGCATCAGCAAATCTTATCTTGTTTAAAACTGTCCATTCTGATGTCAGCTTTTTGCAAGCACATGGTAATCTCCACAGGATAGAAACAAAAAGATGTGTTGCTGAAGATGGAGGGAGCAGAAGAAGAGGAGGGACTTGCTGAAGAGCAAGTTCTTCCTCCTATTGACTCTACACACATAATTTAAAGGGCCAAAATGGCCAGCATGTAGTAATTCAGGAAATGGTACTGAATTGAATGGCAGTTATAAAATATCAGGGTTGAAAGGGGCCTCAGGAGGTCATCTAGTCCAATCCCCTGCTCAAAGCAGGACCAATCCTCAATTTTTGCCCTAGATCCCTAACTGACTCCCTCAAGGATTGAACTCACAACCCTGAGCTATCCCTCCCCCCACTGTTCATACAGTTCTGTTTTAATTCAAGAATTACAAATGAAATGCAAATCTATAAACCAAACATGACAAACATCCATTGTATTTCATAAACTCAGAGAAAAAAACACAGCTTCCTCAATGGGTCATAGTGGCAAATGCCACCCATGGGCACATTTTTGATTTAGCAGCCTCTGTAAAACTATTGTGTTTAATTTATGGCAGCCAAGTCATGAAACTGGTGAACCAATGACACAGTGCACCACAACTACAGTCTGGTGCTTCAAAATAAAGTAAAAGCCAGGCAAAGCTCGGTTCACAAAGCAAACAGTCTCAAACAGAGTAGACAGAGAAAGGAACACAGGAAGAGAAAGATGATGTGACAATTTATTTGGTAATTGTGAAGGGCTCTGTAAAATAATCATGTTAACCAGAACACTGGTCTTCCTGCCTCATCAAAATTTCCCTAATAGTCTGTCAAGCAGCCTTGAGCCAAAAGGTACCAGTAACAGAGAAAGTAGACTCAAAAAATCAACCACTGAATGGCTTACATGGTAAAACATTCCTAAAAATAATGGACAAGACTGCTGCACTCTCACACTTTGGGCATACATTTGAATTAAAGGAACAAGCTGGAGTCACTTTAGCAGAACACTGAGAAGACAACCAGTATGTCCCCAAAGCTAGTTCCCTGCGGATCCACATTTGTACCTTTTCCGGGACTTGAACCTTCAGCATATGACGCAAGACAGAGGTAAATTGTAACAAGAGTTTATAACTGACAGACAAAAGCGCTGAGATAGTTTTTCTTAAAAATTATTAGCATGATTAAAACTATAAGCTTATGTTTTACTCCTTGTTTGAGAGTGACTGGTGGGTACCCTTTCATGCCAGGCAGAAAAACAGAGTTAATGTCTTAATAAAGCTTCAGTTGAGGATTGACAATTTTTTGAATGTTTAGTTCTTGATAAAACACTTGTATCTTAGTGATGACTGAATATTTAATAAAGCTATTATTTCTCAGGGATAAAGCCATTGCTTTTGCAGTGTTAGCTGTCCTGCAAGTTTCTGTGAAAGCACTTTATTTGTAAATGTAGTCTGGGATTTTCGAAAGAGCTAAAGGGAATTAGGTGCCTAATTCCCATTGAAATCCAGTGGGAGTTGGGTGCCAAACTCCCTTATATTATTTTGAAAATTCCAGGCTCCGTATTAAATATAATAAGTTGCAAAAGTTCCCTGGGTGAATCCTAAGTCAATTGTATCATCTTTATGCAATACTGCCTCATACTATCCTTTATTTAATGGAGTTCCTAATCTGATATGTTGTTTGTTCTTAAACAATTATACCCCTCCTGTTTATAAAACATTATAATGTCAATTCCCTGCATATTTTTAAATCACTTCACAATTTTATACTTTCATAAATTAAGTGCATTGAAGTCATTGAATCCATTGTGAAAGAGGTTGCTTTACAACTGAACAGAGATGATCTTTGTGTCACAGCATCAGTTCTTTTCTTTCTGAAGCCTTTAGATTACGACTGCAGCACAGATGGGTTCTAACCACCTCATTGATGTCACCAGTCAATGGAATAATTCCATCTAATGAAAGAGAAGTAATGCTAACAAGCTTCTATTACAGAAAATATTGGTTATGAGCCAGGAAAAATACTGTATTATAAGCACACAGAAGAAGATATACAGACTCCGTTAAGGTCTTTTTTTTTATGCTGGACATTTGCAACAATAAAAGTCTTTTCCTAAAATATATAATACTAAAGTACAGTATGTACATATGTAATTGATGATCAAGAAAGCTTTAAATGAAGTCCTTTCTGGAAAAAAACAGTAGAGTCAAAAAGTTTGGCATATCTGACATTAAAATATATATAAAGCTAATGGTGCTGATAGGTTTTAGAATTATCTGCAGCCTGCTAAGCACTCATTTCCATTTATTTCATATAAATAGTTAGGCGGTTTTTCTATCTATATGAACACCTGCATTCTCCTTTCTCTGGACAGTCTCCATTACAGTGTTTTTTGTACTGCTGAATTGTTGATTTTCTGAGGCAGCTGGAATAAAGGTAGGAACTAGAAAAGGGGAAGAAGTTCACTCTGAAAAGTGTGAAGTTGAAAGCAGATGAACTGAAACTGAACTGATTATTAAACTCAAAACCTACTGTGAAATAACGGTAAATTTGAGACTAAAGCACACCAAAGATACATAGCTATATCATCATCCATCTCATTATTGCAGCACACACAGTGAACATTATGGCACATTCTCTCAAGTCAGTTTCCCACCCTACTGAGGAATATAGATCTCTTTAAAGGAGAGTGTAACAACACAGCCTACATGTACATATTTTATTTACTACTAATCAGTATACTGTGCTTATTAGTGATTTTAAAATTACTGTGACTAGAGCTCTGCAAATGAGCTGAAAAAAAGTCTATACCTGAAGAGTTTACCGCTAAAAGCTTAAGTCAGCACAATATAGACCAACACAAGACAAAGAGGAAGGTGCGGCCATTTCACAGTAGCCTCACAGAAGAGGCAGGTCGTTAGGAATACTTTGAAGGAAAAGAAGTAGAACATTGACCACAAGATTGACCCAATTGTAAGGGGTGGTGAAAACGTAGGCACAAAGTCAAGAGTGGCTGTAAGAGTCAGAGAGACCAATCCAGAGAAAAGGTTAGTGGAACACAGGGAGCAGGAAGAAATGTAAGAAGATTTATAGGTGGCTGAAGGGTTGTGTAGAGCCTTGAAAGTGGAGGAGACCACTACCTCTAATTTGGAAAATTGGGAAGGAAAGCAAAAGGACACAAGAAGAAATCTATAGCCAGTAGAGTTATACATTTGATTAATAAATATATATAGTCTTGATATAATAGTCTTCTGTAAGGCATTTGACTTGGTACAATGTGATATCTTGATTAATAAACTAGAATGATAAAAAAGTCAATATAGAACACATTACATGAATTAAAAACTGACTGACAGGTCCAAAAATGTAATTTAAAAGAAGATAGACTCATTAAGCATGTGTTATTTCAGTAGGATTCTTCAGGGATCAGTTCTTGACCCTCGCTATTTGACATTTTTATCAAAGCTTTGGGGGGAGAAGGGTCATCTGTGATAAAATCTGTAGATGACACTGTGACACTCTGTATCTCGAGGGAACCCTGCACCCCCATACTCATCCTTATAATATGATTGTGTGGTATCCAATGCAAAGTTTGTCATGTTGGGTGTCTTCAGAAGGCTCATGATGCACTGAGCATTGTTGTTATAGTAATGCTATAGGTTGTAATTTCATGTGTATAGTTATGAGGCTGACAATGTGTCCTCGTGGCTTAAAACAAGCCCAGGCAAAACTCTCAAGGAACAGAGGGGCAGTTCACACCTCTTCAGGGCATGTATGGGACAAACCCAGCCCAGCCTCACAGGAACAAAGGACACTGGCCTAGGCAGCAACAACGGATCTGTTGGACTCTCGAGTGAGTCACCCCCCTTCCCTTGGTCAGTCACGGACTGCAAAGAGAGAATGCTCACCTGACCCCAATGTGGGGGGGGGGGGAAAGCCAAGAGGGAAGAAAGAACATGATGAAAGGGAGAGACATTTGCCAAGCTCTTCCTCTCTCTTCCACCTCCATCTACAGACATCACTACCAAGCGACTGAAGCGCTGATCAAAGAGGAGAGCCTGGCTGAAGCAACCAGCCAGCCTGTAGTGAGAAGCATCTAAGTTTGTAAGGGCACTGAAAGTGTTAAGATCAGCTTAGAATGTGTTTTGCTTTTATTTCATTTGACCAAATCTGACTTGTTGTGCTTTGACTTATATCACTTAAAATCTATCTTTTATAGTTAATAAATGTATTTGTTTATTCTACCTGAAGCAGGGCATTTGGTTTGAAGTGTGTCAAAGACTCCCCTTGGGATAACAAGCCTGGTACATATCAATTTCTTTGTTAAATTGACAAACACATATAATCTTGCAGCGTCCAGGAGGCATAACTGGACACTGTAAGATGGAGGTTCCTAGGGTTGTGTCTGGGACTGGAGATATTTGCTAGTGTCATTCGGTTGCACAATCCAAGCAGTTTACATGCCAGAGACTGTGTGTGAACATCCCAGGAGTGGGGATTCTTACAGCAGAGCAGGGTAAGGCTGGCTCCCAGAATCGAGGATTGGAGTGACCTAGCAGATCACCGGTCCAGTTAACAACAGGGGAATGTCACAGTGGTGCAGTGATCAGCGTGTATGTACAGCTTGTTACTCCAAGTGGAGTTCACATTTTAAGCACTGATATTTGTGATTTTAAGTGAGTCTTAAGTGCAATGGCTAAGAACAGCCAGGAGGAGATCACAGTTTTGTAATTTTCTGTTTGCTTAGTTCGGGAAAGGGAAGTAGGAACAGAAAAGCAGCAAAATGAGTGAAAGCAGTGAAGTGATTGAGAAGTTGGAGCCATCAATGATAGAGATTCCACAACCCCCTTTAGAAGCCTATTCAAGTGCTTAGCTGCTCTTATAGTTAGAAAGCTTTCCCTAATATCTCTCATGCTGCAGATTAAGTCCATTATTTCTTATCATACTTTCAGTGGACATGAAGAATGACTGATTCCCTTCCTCTTTATAACAGCCCTTAACATATTTGAAGACTTAACAGGTCTCCCCCTCAGTCTTCTTTTCTTAAGACTAAGCATGCCCAGTTTTTTTTAATGTTTCTCCATAGGTCAGTTTTTCTAAACTTTTTATCATTGGTGTTGCTCTCCTCTGAGCTTTCTCTAATTTATCCACATTCTTCCTCAAGTGTGGTGCTCACAATTGGACACAGTACTTCCAGCTGAGGCTTCACTAAGTACAACGAGGCAGTTACCTCCAGTGTCTTACATATCACACTCCTTTTAATACATGCCAGAATGTTAACCTTTTTTGCAACTACACGTTATTGACTCATATTCAGTTGGTGATTTCAATTTGAATTATTTTCTTAAAAAGTGCTGGGAACATAATTTACAGACCATAGGGCCTGTTCCTGCACTATTGAACTAATGAGAGGTTTAGCATTTACTCGTTCAACAGGCACAGAATCAATCAAGACCATAGGACTTTTTTTTTAACCAGAGCATGAAGGATTCTGAGTATGTACCCTAGATATTATGGAATTGAAACCAGCATTATTATTTAATTGGAAGAAATGCATGATTACTTGAGAACATTCTGCCTCACAGAAGAAATTAAACCAGCTTTTAAAGTGCATGGGAAAATGGAGAGAATTCTTTTCTGCACAGAAATATTGGAAGATAATTAATATTTCATATCTCACCATGTCATTTTAATACAGCGCTATCCCGTATCTGTGTATGGTTCTTAAAGGCAGTTTTATATAACTAACTAAGCTCAGTTAGTTGCAGGAAGATTTATGACCCTGTCTCACTAATCATTTGTTGTAACATCTCTTTGAAGTGTTTAAAATCCCCAAACAAAAAGAAAAAACAAAACTAGTTTTATAAGCTAGTAAAGGCTGCCATGGTTTTATCAACCTGGCACTTGTACATTTAATTAGGAAGGGAGAGAGCTGACCTTTTTATAGGACAAATGGGGCCAGCATTTTCTCAATGTAGCAGATGCAAAATTTTATTTTGTGCAATCTGCTAAGACCTGCTCAGAATTTTTATTGCTGCCATTTGGGTTTCTTCCACTAACTAAGGAAGAAGTATTGGGGAGCCTTATTCTCTCTGGATGACCTGCTGGGACACATTAATGGAGTTGCCATGCACAAGGGTTATTCATGGCTAATTGGCCATTATTCTGTCCTTGGCTGACAGCTCATTTCAGTGGAAATGGCCAAGCAAGGAAGGGAATGAATGCTTCACTGTCTTCTACAATGGCAGTGTGGTATCAGCCAGGATTTCTTTTGGTGTCACCCATTGTAGTCAGCCCCTCTGTACACCCACCAGCAAAAGGTTAATCGTTTAAAATGTAAAAAAAGGCCCTGGATCCTGTGTATGCAAAATGCCAGTGAAATTAGAATGGATGTGCTCAGGTGTGGGGTGGATGGAACTTAACATTGCTAATGCAGATCAACTAATTTTTTAAGCCAAAATTTTAAAAAGAAACCAAAAACCAAAAAACCAACAACCCCAAACTCCAAACTTGGATAAACTGAATCCAAATTAGAATGGCAAACTTGTTAAGCTGTAGTAGTAATTTTGTAATTTAGAAGAAATTAGAAGGGATAATGGGTAATACTGCTTATTTGCTTGTTAGCCATAGCAAGCAATTCATACTACTTATATGGTTTTACAGTGCATGAAACATTTCAAAGGAGAATTATAGCAGTAAGGTCAGTACAGTACATGCAATATAGCTAGGTCATTCAGGAGCAGCTGTGTAACATCTTCCTTATAGTCCACAGACGACATAAAAAAATAACTTTGAGTCACCATTTCAACAAAATGTTTCCTTCTATAATGAGAGGAAACATTAAGGACAATAAAGCAAAAGTAAATGTTAGATCTTAATTTAAAACCTGTTTAATTTCTACTCATGCTATTTTACAGAACAACATATTTTTACATAGCATACTTAATACACAATGTCCTACAGTCTTGGCAGCCAAACATGCAGATACAGGTAACCCAGGTGCTGTATAATATTCAGATCACCCACAATTCTGCAGGGCTCTTGAGAATATTTTACTTTGACTTTTTGGTTTATTAAAAGAAAACCAATAAAAATCCCTGTGTACAAAAGTATCGGGGGTAGCCGTGTTAGTCTGTATCCACAAAAACAACCTGGGAGTGGCTGGCTCATTACACTCCCTAGAACACAAAAGCAGCTTTGCCTCTCCTGGAAGTGGCACCTCCTCATCTGTTGTTGAGAATGGACTACATCCACCCTGATCGAATTGGCCCTGTCTACGCTGGTTCTCCACTTGTCAGATAACTCCCTTCTCTTCATGTGTCAGTATATTTATGTCTGCATCTGTAATTTTCACTCCATGCATCTCAAGTGAGGTTTTTACACACAAAAGCTTATGCTCAAATAAATCTGTTAGTCTTTAAGGTGCCACCAGACTCCTTGTTGTTTTTGTGTAAAAAGATGCATCTAGTCCTATATTAGTTTTAGTTCAGCTGCATTTAGTGGAGATTAAATTTGGTAAAGCATGAGGTCCTATTTTAAACAAGTTGTTTAGTTTGATGGCATATTGGGTAGCTGACAGATGCGAGAAATAGTTAATATTTTGATACAGACCACCTCCAAAAGCTGCCAGAGGATCTGTAGTGGAGCCTGTGCTCTGAAGTTCCCCTTCCTCAGGCTGCAAAGTTGGATGACTAAGCTGAGGAGTTGGCAGCCACAAGGAGGGCAGCAGCATTTCATCTTTCCAATGAATGCGTGCAGGCAGGCCCAGATCTGAGCCAGGGCCGCCCGGGGGAGGAGGGGGAAAGTGGAGCAATTTGTCTTAGACCCATGGACCCACAGGGGCCCCCACAAGAGTTTTCGGGGGCAATTTGTCAGCGGGGATCCTTCTGCTCCATGTCTTCAGCGAAGTGCCCTGAAGACCCGGAGCAGAATAACCCCCACCACCGAAGACCCCAGGCCCCCTGAATCCTCTGGGCGGCCCTGATCTGAGCTCTCTCCCATTGTTTTGGGGCTGCTCTCGCTCAGCATGACCAGGAAGTAGGAGGACCAGGAACTCTGGCTGTTCTGTAGGAGGCCTAAGTTCTGTGCAGTCAGAGTCCAGCAATGTCCTGCTGAGGGAGTGGAAGCAGCTGATGCGGGCATTTCCTGTACTGCAGTGTCAGTAGTAGGCAACTATTGGTCTTGCCATTGTGTTTTCCTCTTCCCTGTCTGTCCCTAGAACATATGGAGATGTGGTAGGCTCCCAAGAGGTCAGCTAGTCAAGGTTTGAAGTTTCACACCAGAATTTTGGGCAGCTGGAGCAAATGAAGAAAGTTTGAAGCTGTGGACCTAATGTTATTATGATGTGCTAGCAGAAGGCCAGAATGTTTCCTACCAGGTTCCATTTTTATGCCTTGTGCCCCATGAGAAAGGGGGACGAAGGGAGACAAAGGAAAAAACATGAAAATCCAACCATTAAAATAGCTACATTATGTGTAAAACAGATGCACTGTAATAAAACTACATATAAAAAGCTAGAAATAGGGACGATCAGAATTCTCTGCATTTGCTTTATTAATGCTATGCAGAACTACTCAGGCTCCTGTGCGGCCACTGACCCTCGGTGTCCACACATTTTCCTTTCCTTCAACACAAGAACAGTTTGGGCAAGGGGGTAGGATATGTCTGGACAAGGGGACCATATGGCCTCGTCAAATCCTCCGTAGTTTAGAATGCCTCTCTTTACATATAAATATATCTGTCTATGTGCTTCCTCCCCTCCAGTGTCTTTGGGGAACTGCCAGGTCTGGCCACTCCCCACAAGAAGCTGGAGGATATTTAGGACAGGTTGGTAAGCAATCCTACACACACACACGCACACAGGGTTACTCCCTGCTCCTGATGACAGCAGCTTTTTGATTGGTTGAGAAAGCATATAAAATAGATTCTCCTTTCCCTTTGTCACCACAAAACAGGCTCAACCAGAGGACAAGAAAACTATATCATGGAACCCAACTAGACTGACAAGTAAAAGAAGCAATGCGATGCAAAATGATATCCTTTAAAAAGTGGAAGTTAAATCCTATTGAGGAAAATAGAAAGGAGCATAAACTCTGGCAAGTGTAAAAAAAAAAAAAAAAAAAAAAGAAGAGCACTCAAGGATGACAGGGCCATTGCAGCGAAACTAAATGAGTTCTTTGCATCAGTCTTCATGACTGAGGATGTGAGGGAGAAGCCCAAACCTAAGCCATTCTTTTCAGGTGACAAATCTGAGGGACTGTCCCAGATTGAGGTGTCATTAGAGGAGATTTTGGAACAAATTGATAAACTAAACAGTAATATGTCACCAGGACCAGATGGTATTCACCCAAGAGTTCTGAAGGAACTCAAATGTGAAATTGTAGAACTACCAACTGTGCTATGTAACCTATCATTAAATCAGCTTCTGTACCTGATGACTTAAGGATAGCTAATATGACACCATTTTTTTAAAAAGGCTCCAGAGGCGATCCCGGCAATTACAGGCCAGTAAGCCTAAAACTGGTTGAAACTATAGTAAAGAACAAAATTCAGACACATACATAATATGATTTGTTGGGGATGAGTCAACATGGCTTTTGTAAAGGGATATCATGCCTCATCAATCTATTAGAATTCTTTGAGAGGGTCAACAAGCATGTGGAAAAGGGTGATTCAGTGGTTATAGCATACTTATATTTTCAGAAAGTCTTTGCCAACATCCCTCACCAAAGACTCTTAAGCAAAGTAAATTGTCATGAGATAAGAAGAAAGGTCTGCTCGTGGATCAGTAACTAGTTCAAGGATAGGAAACAAAGGGTATGAATAAATTATCAGTTTTCAGAATGGAGAGAGGTACAGTAACTCCCCACTTAATGTCCTCTTGCTTAAAGTTGTTTCGATCTTATGTCCCTGCTCAATTACAGAACATGCTCCATTTAAAGTTGTGCAATGCTTCACTATAACATCATTTGACTGCCTGCTTTGTCCACAGCTGGCAGCCCCCTATCAGCTCCTCTACGCCCCCCACACAATGCCCCCACCCGCCGGCAGACCCCAGGGATCAGCACCTTCCCCATCCTCCCCGTCTCCTGACCACGAGAATCAGCTGGCTTGCGGAGTTCAGGAGGTGGGGGAAGGAGCAAGGACATGGTGTGCAGGCTCCCCCTCCCTCCCCTGCCTCCTGAACACCGCAAGCCAGCTGATTGCCGTGGGCAGGAGGCAGGGGAGGGAGGGGGGAGGAGTGAGGATGTGGCATGTGGAGTAAAGGGGGAGGAGGAAGAAGAGGTGCATTAAGGGTGGGAGCTTGTGGGGAAGGGGTGGAGTGGGTGGACGGAGGGTTGAGCCCCCCGCCCCTGGTGCTTGGAGAGTAGGGGAAGCTTCCGCTGCTGCTGCGCAATGTGCTTCTCCTAGCTTACAGCACCTTCAACCTCCTTGCCTGCCTCATTGTCTCCAGTGCCAGTGGGCTTTGCCTGTGTGGGGTAAGGCAGGGGCACCTCCCAACTATAGTACTGTACTGTACAGTACAGCAAAAAAAAATTTCCCTGGAACCTAACTGCCCCATTTACATTCATTCTTATGGGGAAATTGGATTCACTTAATATCGTTTCACTTAAAGTCACATTTTTCAGGAACCTAACTACAACGTTAAGTGAGGAGTTACTGTAGATAGTGGTGTCCCCCAGAGGTTTCTACTGGGACCAGTACTGTTCAACATATTCATAAAATGATCTGGGGAAAGGTGTAAACAGTGAGGTTGCAAAATTTGCAGATGATACAAAACTACTCAAGGTAGTTAAGTCCAAAGCAGACTGTGAAAAGTCACAAAGGGATCTCACTAAACTGGGTGACTGGGCAACAAAATGGCAGATGAAATTCAATGTTGATGAATGCGAAGTAATGCACATAGGAAAACATAATCCCAACTATACATATAAAATGATGGGTTCTAAATTAGCTGTTACCACTCAAGAAAGAGATCTTGGGAGTCATTGTGGAGAGTTCTCTGAAAACATCCACTTAGTGTGCAGCGGCAGTCAAAAAAAAGTGAACAGAATGTTGGGAATCATTAGGAAAGGGATAGATAATATGTCTGAAAATATCATATTGCCTTTAGCTAAATCCATGGTACACCTCATCTCTAAAAAGATATATTGGAATTGGAAAAGATACAGAAAAGGGCAACAAAAATCATTAGGGGTATGGAACAGCTTCCCTTTGAGGAAAAATAAATAAGACTGGGACTTTTCAACTAGGAAAAGAGATGACTAAGGGGGATATGATAGAGGTCTATAAAATCCTGAATAGTGTGGAGAAAGGAAATAAGGAAGTGTTATTTACTCCTTCTCATAACACAGGAACTGGGGGTCACCAAATTAAATTAATAGGCAGCAGGTTTAAAACAAACAAAAGGACTTCACATAATGCACAGTCAAACTGTGGAACTCTTTAGCAGATTATGTTGTGAAGGCCAAGACTATAACAGGGTTCAGAAAAGAACTAGATAAGTTCATGGATAAGCTGTTAGCCAGGATGAGCAGGGATGGTGTCCCTAGCCTATGTTTACAAGAAGCTGGAAATGGGTGACAGGAGCTGGATCACTTGATGATTACCTGTTTCGTTCATTCCCTATGAATCACCTGTTTTTGGCCAGTCGGAAGACAGGATACTGGGCTTGACGGACCTTTGGTCTGACCCAGTATTGCCATTCTTATGACATTTTAAATGTTAATCATAACATTTTTGCAATCCTAACAGTAAAGACAATGTCAAGCAAAAACACTTAACAGTTTACAAAAGGCTCCAAATTGAAATAAGCTTCATCATTTTTTTTAAAAGGTTAAATGATTAAAAACAGGAGCAGTATTTTGTCCAGATCTCCTGAACAGGGGAGGCTACTCTCATATGTGCATAAAATAAGGTGTGTGGGCTCTCCTCTCATATGTGCAGCTGAAGTAAAATTTAAAAGAATATAATCGATCCCCAGCCTCATGTCTACTGGAGAATTGATCCCAAGGTCAGAAAATGGTAATTGGGCTACAGCTGTTGACATTCAAACTCTCACTGTGCATGTTTAGAGAATTATTGCTGATATTATTAATTATGAAGGGACCACTTTAACCCAAAGCTGTTGCTTTAAACAGAGGAGAGAGAATTTATATATTTCCTGTTCTAGCAAGGTAAAGTGTGATTGTACCAGCAGAATACCATTCTAAAGAGTTATGGGCAGGTGGTTTATAGACATTTTCATTAGCAGATTTCAGGTGACTACAGTTACACAGCTGGAATTTCTACTGCAGACAGATTGGCACTGCAGATTTATAGTCAGTTCTAGGAACCGCTTACACTTGTCTTCTCAGAGTGAAGTACAGAGTACGTTTAAATGGGTGTTTTTCCTCTCTACTTTTCTTTGCCTCATGTTAAATGGGTGGCTTGAATTGTATTCTGAATCAGTAAGTAGATTGCAATGTATACTGGTACTTCGGTTGCATTTGAAAAGCTTCTTCTCTTTTGAAGGATTGTACTGACAGGAGAGCTATTAGATAGGCTTAGCATGAGGAATATCACTGGAAATTAGTTATTATTAAATGGAAGAAACTTTGAAAACACATTGTGTGGTGTCCTGAGAAAGGCAAGAACTTAAATAATTTATTTGGGAACAGCGTCAATCAGAGTGACTAGGGAGGTTGTGAAATCTCCATCAGCGGAGATTTTTAAGAGCAGGTTAGACAAAGACTGTCACCTATGGTCTAGATAATACTTAGTCCTTCCGTGAGTGCACAGGACTGGACTAGATGACCTCTCGAGGTCCCTTCCAGTCCTATGAGTCTATGATTCTGTAATCACCTCTCTGAGAAAATAGGAGATTGGATCAAAAGTCATACTAAATAAAATCTGTTCTTGAGTTTACAAAGCCAGGGTTTCTGTGGAGTATTTGAAATCTGTGACATAGATAGCAATACGAGAAGTTAACTCAATGGCATCTTAATTTGCTCTTATTTTACATACTTTACATGACTGTAAAATAGATTTAGGGTTTGGGGTGGATAATCAGCTAAACATGAGTTCCTTGTATGATGCCATGACCAAAAGGGCAAATAAGACCTTTGTATGCATAAACAGGGGAATCTTGAGTAGGAGTACAGAGGTTATTTTATCTCTTTATTTAGCATGGGTGCAATTGCTGCTGGAATACTGTGTCCAGTTCTGATGTCCACAACCCAAGGAGGAGGCTGAAATATTAGAGAGGGTTCAGAGAAGAGCCATGAGAACGATTAGAAAACATGCCTTTTAATTATTGAGCTCCTTCATTCTATCTGTTTAGCTTAATAAATAGAAGATTAAGGGGTAGCCTGAATGGTCTGTAAGTACCTTTATGTGGAACAAATATTTGATAATGGGCTCTTCAATCTAGCAGCAAAGGGTGTAAAACGAGCCAATGGCTGGAAGCTGAAGACAGACAGATTCAGACTAGGATAATTTTTAAAATCAAGATTGGATGTTTTTCTAAAAAAGATATGCTTTGGGAATGTCTTGCTGCCTGTGTTATACAGGAGGTTAGACTGGATGATCTCAGTTGTCCCTTCTGGCCTTGGAATTAATTCATCTCTAACCAAAAGAAATAGCACTCGACCATCTCCTTAGATTACTTTCTGATAAGGAGAACAAAGAACTATAATTTCCTTCTCACTTTCTATCAAGAACAGAAAAAAAAAGTGAGAGATTAAAGATTTGCTGGTATTATTTACTTGGGAGTATAGAACAGAAAAGATACATTCCAGAGGTCTGTAGGTTTACAAATTGTGTGTACATATTATGTTATCACCGTTTGTCTGAATACATTCATTTTTGATAAAGTGACACCACCAGGCACAACCAAATCCTAGAAAAATGTACTACTGCTATGTAAATGCAGAGGAGTTACAAAAAAATCACCATATGAGCCTCACTCATTCATTTAAAACTCCCTTAGCAACTAATACTTAATAATCTGAGCCTATTAATATCTACAATAAACTCCATTATGTACTATATCAAAGAAAAAAAATATTAACTAAGCAATTTGATTCTCATTTTAAAGAGACAAACAGCCATAAAATGAATAGCAATGATTCCTGTAATAATCAGGCTTCTTATGCTAAGCAGGTTCAGTCTGATCAGTGCTTGAATGGAAGATTTCTAGGGAAAAGATGCTAAAAAGGTTCTGTTGGTGATTGAGAACATGCTATACTTTTTTTTTTTGATAGTGTAGAAGCAATATGCTAGCATGAATTGCAAGACTGGGTCATTCTTGCTTTTTGATGTGCTCTTCTGGAAGAGTATATATTTCTTATGGCAGGTATTTACCATCTGATCTATGTTAACTAAAGCAGATAATACCAGGCAAGAAAGAGTAAACGCAGGAGAGACTGAAGTGATTGTAATGGGCATGGACTAAAGCTGTTAGGTGCTCTCTCTAATATGAAGCATTTAAATATTGTAGATGTTTGCTCACATTTCTTACCTCCAACAATTCATTCCCCAGTTGTACTTCTCAGAGTTAAAGTGATATATTAAGCACTAACATGTGATATTGGTATATCTTAATATGAGACAAGAAGAATGCCACACAAATTTAAGCAGACAGTTCTCTCCTCAAATTCTGAAGAGATAAGAAATGCAGAAGTAGCAGCCTTGTTAGTCTGTATCTACAAAAAGAAAAGGAGGACTTGTGGCACCTTAGAGACTAACAAATGTATTTGAGCATAAGTTTTCATGAGCTACAGCTCACTTCATCGGATGCAAGCTAAGGATGAAATTCCACCCAAATGTTTCTGCCCTAACTGACACAAATGGGCTTCTCCCCAAACCATTCATTCTGTCTTAATTATTGTATATAATCACTTTAATGCCAGACCAAAGGCTCTCTCTCTGGAAGTCTGTGCTATTGTTCTTTCTGCTGTAGGCTTAAGTCAAAGTTAACATAGGGTATTAGATGCACTGTATATGTATAATATCTCTATCTAGCTATCACATTTAACTACAGCTTCTGCAAATGTAGAACCCACTTATAGTTTTCACTTCAGTTAAAAAAAGAGGGAGTTGAATTTACAAGTGAGCTGCATTTGTAATCCATTTTGCCATGGAAACCACCACACTGTGGAATCCCAATCTGCTTGTAAGCAGTGGTTGCTAAGGAAAGGGAAGGAGAAGTAGACAGCTGCTGGCAGGCTATCAGAGAGACTCAATGTCAGTTGATAGGAAAGTGATTCGCCCCCACATTCTCTGTCCTCATTATTATATCACCGCTTACTTTTAGCATGTATTGTTTCATGATAAGTGACTACTGCAATTTTCTTTCCAAAAAGATGTGAGATTAATTTAAACCATGTCAAGAGATCAGTAACACAGTGTTCCTTTTTAAATGGAAGTCCCTCATCTAATAGTTTATGTTGCTTTATTTACTTACCTGAAAAAAAACTCACTGAAGATAAAGATTGTATATTTTGCATAACAGCAACCAAGTAATAAATGTCTCCTGTTAAAAATGTAACAGCAGTAATGAAGATAAGCACTTTATTATTAAAGAGCAATGTAATCTCCCCCTAGCCCCCAAACTAAGCAATTGGCATGCTTTTCCCTGGGTTACTAAAAAGGTGGTACCACCAAAATGCTGAGGCCTACACAGAAAACACTGTCATTCATAGTCCTACCTGGTGTGACGGGGTCAGGCCAGATGGCTACAGGAGAGTGATTTTTTTTTTGAAGCAGAAAAAATTTTATTTGTGTAACACTTACAAAGAATCACCAAAAAGGATAAAGCAAAACTATGCAACAAAACAAAAGCAAACACAAGGTATAACACAGCAGCCTTCAGGAGGGAGAAGTGTTCAGGCTAGCCTGGGCCCAGAGCTGGGGGGGCTTCCTTGACACTCGTGGTCTTCCACCCTTCTGAGTTACCTGGTGGCCTACAGCGGGGGGGCTTCCTCGACACTCCTGGTCTTCCACTCCCTCGAGTTACCTAGTGCCATGCCCAGTGTCACCGATTATTCCTCTCCTGAGAGTGCCCGACAAGATGGGCACGGCTGCGGGGTGGGCGGTTTGGGGGTGGGGCGGACGTACATCCACGTGTGATAGGACCCCTCCAAGGTAACAGTAATGATGGTATCCTCAGCGGCAACGGCTGGGGCTGGGGTCTCTCGCTCTTCCCTTCAATCAAAGGGTCAGACGGAGGGAACTGGACGGGTCACCAAGCAGAGAACCTCGGACAGCGCCCACCGCTCCTCGAAGGCGTCAAGGGAGTTGGTGGACGCCGCCCAGAGGAACTCCGCCCGGATATGTGAATGTACTGAGGATCGGAAAATGGCCCTACAGTCGCAGGATGCTTCATTGGCCAACCTCCCCTCTCTGGTTTTATAAATGGCTGTTTTAGCTAGGGCTAGGAGGAGGTTAACCAGGAGATCTCGTGATTTTGTGGGGCCACGGATGGGAAGTGTATAAATAAAAAGGTGAGGGGAAAAGTGTAGCCAAAAGCGTAATAAATACAGAAGAGTGATAGAAGATAGATATATTAGCCCCAGATTAAACAGGTCACTTTTCCCCGAGTAAGATAATGGGCTCTTCCAGAACAATCAGGAAGTTGCTGGAACCAATTAAGGCAAGCTAATTAGGACACCTGGAGCCAATTAAGAAGCTACCAGACTCAATTAGGACTGGCAGGCTAATCAGTGCACCTGGTTTTAAAAAGGACCTCACTTCAGTTAGTGTGGCGCATGTGAGGAGCTGGGAGCAAGAGGTGCAAGAAGCTGAGTGTGAGTAGGCTTACTGCTGGAGGACTGCGAAGTACAAGCATTACCAGACGTCAGGAGGAGGGTCTTGTGGTGAGGATAAAGAAGGTGTTGGGAGGAGGCCATGGGGAAGTAGCCCAGGGAGTTGTAGCGGTCACACAGCTGTTACAAGAGACACTGTAGACAGTTAAAATCCACAGGGCTCTGGGCTGGAACCCAGAGTAGAGGGCGGGCCTGGGTTCTTCCCATCCCCCTTCAACTCCCTATTTGAGACAAGAGGAAGTGACTTGGATTGTGGGTCCCTCCAGAGGGGATGGTCCCTGGCCTATCCCCCAACCCACTAGGTGGGTCAGCAGAGACTGCGGAGACTGTTCTCCTCCCTTTCCCCATGCTGGCCAGTGATGAGGTTAGCTGAGTGAATGGCAGGTTTGAGCCACTAGCAAAAATGGCCAAACTGAGGGCTGCTGTGAATCTGAGGTGAGCAAATCCACCAATAAGCATAGGACCCACCAAGGCAGAGGAGGAACTTTGTCACACTTGCAATACTGAAAGGCAGAGTTAAAGACCCTTCAAGACGCAAGTCTTAGCGCCAGCCCCACAACATGTAACTAGCCATGATTGAGGTACCCAATCTGGAGTACCACATAGGGTGCAGCCTCATGAAACTAGTGATTGACAAGGCACAGGCCCTAATAGCATGCCCAATTCCCTGGAAGAAGAGGCAAATGAGGTATTTTCTCAGCCTGGCAATTTATTACTGGAGGTTTATGTTCAGTTTTGCCTCAGTTTTACCTACCTTCCAGACCTAATTAAAGGTACACCACCCAAAGAAGATCTGGTGGGATTGGAACAGGGAGGAAGCTTTTAATGAACTGAAAGTGCAGTTATGCTGGGCACCTGTGCTCTTCGGCCCTGATTTTTCTTGTGAATTCATACTGCACATAGATGCCTCGCATGTCTGCCTAAGAGCCATGCTCTCAGAAGACACTGAAGAAGAACACCCAATTGCATACTTGACTAAGAAGATATTCCCTAGAGAAAAGGCCTACTCAATTACTGAAAAGGAGGCACTGGTGATTGAATGGGCCATGGATTCTCTCAGGTATTACCTGCCAGGTAGCCCCTTCTCCTTGATCACAGACCATGCTCTCCTCTACTGACTCCAAACCATAAAAGACGTGAATCCATGTATAAGTCAATGGTACCTGGTGCTACAAACCCATAGTTTCAGAGTGCAACACGAGATGGGAAAGGAGTGTGTTAATGCCAGTTTCTTTTCACAGAAAATCAGAGATGGAGATTACCTGTCCCAGGACTGCAGGGATGAGGTTGTGAGGGGTAATTTCCTCAGTCTCATAGAGACGGCGGCTAATGAGCCCTTCTGGGCTAAGCCAGCACTAATGAGATCTGTCTGTGAGACTTGATCTGCCTGGAGGGAGGAAGCTTAAAAAGGGAAAGCCTTCCACAGGAAGAGGTGGTGATTAGGGAGAAAATTGCTATACCTGAGAGACCACTGGCTATGTGGACAGACCAGCAAGAGGAAGACAACTGCAGAACTTGCAGCCCCTGAGACTGTATGGACCAGGTATAAAGCAGGGGTGACCAAAAGGAAGAGTTGGAGGCAGACCCTACTCCTGATTAAAGACAGTATACCTGCAGATTAGCCAAAACCCAAAGGAGAGACCAAAAGACTGCCTAAGAGACTGACCACCTTTGCCTTTTTCTTTTACTCTGATTCTCCCTCTCCCAGGGGAAGGAGAGGAAAAAGGGCCTTTAAAAAAATCCCTTGAGTGCCACAAACAGGGGAAGGACTCTGTAAGCAGTTTAAACCATGGTTCGAGGAGACAGGGTGGGGATGAAGTACCCACCATAAGATGATTGAAAGATGTAAACATTGAGAAAGAAATTAGAGGAATTATTGAAAGCAATAATATTAAACAACAGTCATGGAATTAAACTAAGAAAAAGAGAAGTTTATATTAAATATTAGAGAAGACTTCCTGACAGAGATCTTTCAGACTGCAGAATAGTTGTTCCAGGGAAGTATTAAACTCTAGTGCTTATGATTTTGAAAGCTATAACAGGCCAAACTCTATGCTGAGTAGCGTAGGGAACAAATCTTGCATTTCCAGAGGATAGATGAGATGACATAAGGTCTTTTTAGCATTTAACTTCTAATTATTCTAATCAGTATGTTCCAAGTGCTTAAATGTTCATTTTACTTCATTCTTAATATGTCCCTCTAAATTTATGCTAAAAAAATGTTAAGAGGAATCACATGAAAATGCTGATATTTTGTGGTGCAATTGTATCTATATAATCATTTATAGATTGACTTTTAATTCTAATACTCTATTTTCTGTTTCAGGGTACAAGTTGAATTTTATATGAATGAAAATACATTTAAAGAGAGACTGAAGCTATTTTTCATCAAAAACCAAAGATCAAGTAAGCAGTTTTGATTAATTTCAGTTGCACACATTTGTTAAATATAGGGGCTAAAATCTTGGCCCCGTTAGAGTCAATATCAGGAGTTCCACTTCAATGAGGCCAAGATTTCATCCATAGGAGATTAGCGGAGTCTGTTTTTAACAGAATGCCCATGATGAATTCTCAACACACGTTAGCAATCTAGTGTTTTCTTTTTTTCTTTTTCGTTTTGTTGGGGACAACTATTTATTGACTGGGTTTTATTTTTGCAACGTCTTCAGATGGACAAGTTTCCATGGATCTGACATGTCAGTGTATTTGGATAGGTCATCACATAGCTTTCTGAAGGAAAAGAAAAGTTCCAGAGGCATCTGGGCTTCCAACCTATTTTTTTTTAATCAAATTCCTCTTAAATTATCTAGGTTGCAAAAATAATTTAGAAAGGTGACCAGCTGAAAGGGCATCCCGGCTTCTAAAGCGTTTCTGGACATGATATTTCAAAAACAAATACATTTTAGTTCCCTTATATATAGTTTTCCTCCAACCCTGATTCAGCAGTCTATCCACATTCACCAAAGCACATTAACTGCTTTCCTGAATGGGGCCTAGATGATTTTTCACTCAAATTGCCACATTTAAAACTAACAATGCTCATTTCCCACCTTTTAAAATTAACTAACACCAAATGTGCACTGGGGAGAAATTCACCCCATGTGAATAGCTTCCATTATGCTGTATCCATAACTAACTTAGGGCCTGTATGAAAGCTCAAATTCAACCAGGGGATGGAGGGCCAGTGCAAGATTTCCCCCACAACCTAAGGTGATTGCAGGTAGGGTGACCACATGTCCTGATTTTATTGGGGCAGTCCCGATATTCAGGGCTTTTTCTTAAATAGGCACCTATTACCCCGCACTCTGATTTTTCACACTTGCTATCTGGTCACCCTAATTGCAGGAGGAAACTGTGGCCAGAAGGGCTATATAAGATGCAGTCCATACATGTTGTGGCAATAGTCTCCAAACCAGACCTGCTTAGGCCATCACAGAAGGCCATAATGGGCAGGGACTATGACATTTACCTTTACATTCATCCAGTCATTCCCAAACCTCAAGCAACAGCCTGAATGAAATAAAACCTGATGTGTATACGTTAACTGTGTGTGAGGAAGGTAACTGCACACCCTGGCTCCATGTGTTAGCACTGTTGATTTCACTACCTTTTGCCTTCTAAACATATTAGAGCCAGATTACAGTGACTTTATGCAGGTGGGGGAATGGATTTTACCCTAATTACTTAAGTACAGCTCAGGTGGGTGCAGAGCTTGGTGCAGATAAAAGATTATTTTCACCCTTGCATTATATGGAGAAAGGGTAAGTGGACAAATTTTAAAGAGAGAGACAAGGTGGTTGAGGTAATTTTTTATGGGACCAACTTCTGTTGGTGAAAGAGACAAGTATTCAAGCTGCACGGAGTGATTTTCCCAGACTTGAAGAGCTCAGAGTCACAGCAAAATACAAGGTAGAACAGATTGTTTAGCGTGAGGACATTAACACATATTCTAAGGGACCACTTCATTTTAAATGTGTCCGTTATGCTAAACAATCTGTTCCACTTTATATTTAGCTGTGACACTGAATACCTTTCCCAGACCTGGAGAAGAGCTCAATGTAGCTCAAAAGCTTGTCTCTTTCACCAACAGAAGTTGGTCCAATAAAAAGATATTAACTCATTCATTTCATCTCTCTAATATACTGGGACCAACCCTGTTACACCACCACTGCAAACACCACTAAACAGATTTCTAAAAGGTATTTAGGCATGTAGAGATGCAGATAAGCACCTACTGGGATTTTCAAGAGTGAGTAGGAACCTAATTCCA
The DNA here is from genome assembly GCF_965140285.1 of Lepidochelys kempii. NCBI lineage: Eukaryota > Metazoa > Chordata > Testudines > Cheloniidae > Lepidochelys > Lepidochelys kempii. Next base: position 63,330,516 of record NC_136387.1, on the reverse strand, counting down.
TTGAAATCAAAACTGAAAATTATCAGTAAATGGAGCGAATTCAGCAAGTGTGAACTCCGATTCCATCTTAGGAATCCTGTTGTGATCAGCGCCGCTCTGAAGTAGAACAAGCAAAAAAAGAGACCTAAAGACTTGGATGTCTAAATCTCTCTTTGAGCAACTAAATAGAACTGGCTTGATTTTCTCCCCCGCCCCCAAGCACCGCACACCATTGTTTTGCTCACACCCACCCATACATGTTTCTAAACTCTTTCGTGCCCTTTATTTTTGGCCTTATGCTGTTTGCAACTATTCCCAATTTAGTAATTCCACATTCAAGTGAACCCCAAACTCAATTCACCGCCATTAAAAGTTATTCCTTTGACAGATAAGCACATTCTGTTTCATTTTACAAGTAAGATCTCATAGGACTCTGCATAAAATGCATTGCTATATCCAGTAAATCAGATGACGACTGTGATTTAGGAATTACTTAAATATGTATGCTTAAAGATATTCATGAGAATGAGAGACAGAGAGAGAAACCAAATCATGAATTCTACAAGTTCTATTGAGATTTGCACACTTGAATGTACAAATTAAAATATCTAAATGATATTGTGAATACTTGGTGACATGCTTTGATACTCTTACCCACACTCAATAGAGCTCTACTTGACTAAAGTAGGAATACTCATGGTGTAAAGTACTATTCAACATGAGTAAGTCCCATAGTTAGGTCAAAGTACAAACATCCCAGCAAGAAGTATTATATGAAAAATTCTTAAAGTACTTCAGAACAATCCTGTTACCAGGCAAAACAGGCAGTAACTCTTCTGTATACCTTGAGTCAATGAATAAAAATTGTACTGAATATATAAGACTATATTTGCACTCAGAGTAATCAAAACAGTGGAGATTTCTGTATAGCAGAAATATATTCTGAACCTACAGCCTTGAAGCAGTGATTTCAACATCCACATTTAAATCTTTAAAACAATCTTTAAAAAAGGGAAGAAGGAGGATCCTGGGAATTACAGGCCAGTAAGCCTCACTTCAGTCCCCGGAAAAATCATGGAGCAGGTCCTCAAAGAATCAATCCTGAAGCACTTACATGAGAGAAAAGTGATCAGGAACAGTCAGCATGGATTCACCAAGGGAAGATCATGCCTGACTAATCGAATCGCCTTCTATGATGAGATTACTGGTTCTGTGGATGAAGAGAAAGCAGTGGATGTATTGTATCTTGACTTTAGCAAAGCTTTTGACACGGTCTCCCACAGTATTCTTGTCAGCAAGTTAAGGAAGTATGGGCTGGATGAATGCACTATAAGGTGGGTAGAAAGTTGGCTAGATTGTCGGGCTCAACGGGTAGTGATCAATGGCTCCATGTCTAGTTGGCAGCCGGTGTCAAGTGGAGTGCCCCAGGGGTCGGTCCTGGGGCCGGTTTTGTTCAATATCTTCATAAATGATCTGGAGGATGGTGTGGATTGCACTCTCAGCAAATTTGCGGATGATACTAAACTGGGAGGAGTGGTAGATATGCTGAAGGGCAGGGATAGGATACAGAGGGACCTAGACAAATTGGAGGATTGGGCCAAAAGAAATCTGATGAGGTTCAATAAGGGTAAGTGCAGGGTCCTGCACTTAGGACGGAAGAACCCAATGCACAGCTACAGACTAGGGACCGAATGGCTAGGCAGCAGTTCTGCGGAAAAGGACCTAGGGGTGACAGTGGACGAAAAGCTGGATATGAGCCAGCAGTGTGCCCTGGTTGCCAAGAAGGCCAATAGCATTTTGGGATGTATAAGTAGGGGCATAGCGAGCAGATCGAGGGACGTGATCGTCCCCCTCTATTCGACATTGGTGAGGCCTCATCTGGAGTACTGTGTCCACTTTTGGGCCCCACACTACAAGAAGGATGTGGATAAATTGGAGAGAGTCCAGCGAAGGGCAACAAAAATGATTAGGGGGCTGGAACACATGAGTTATGAGGAGAGGCTGAGGGAACTGGGATTGTTTAGTCTGCGGAAGAGAAGAATGAGGGGGGATTTGATAGCTGCTTTCAACTACCTGAGAGGTAGTTCCAGAGAGGATGGTTCTAGACTATTCTCAGTGGAAGCTGATGACAGAACAAGGAGTAATGGTCTCAAGTTGCAGTGGGGGAGATTTAGGTTGGATATTAGGAAAAACTTTTTCACTAGGAGGGTGGTGAAACACTGGAATGCGTTGCCTAGGGAGGTGGTGGAATCTCCTTCCTTAGAAGTTTTTAAGGTCAGGCTTGACAAAGCCCTGGCTGGGATGATTTAATTGGGGATGGGCCCTGCTTTTGAGCAGGGGGTTGGACTAGATGACCTCCTGAGGTCCCTTCCAGCCCTGATATTCTATGATTCTATGATTTCAATCAATCTTCAGTGTTGCTTTTGAATCTGTAAAATCTTCTCAGTGTACACAATGAAGTCAGTATACGCTTCTCGAATGCACACAACTCATGTCAAAACTATCTGCTTTTTTGCTTGTGTAGCAATACTGCAGAAACATTCCTACATATTTCGTGGACATGCCATACTTACCATATACATAGCCTTTTGAGTATGGGCAAATGAACCTATTTGGAATTCAATTCATAGATCAAGATATAGTTTGCACTGTCCTGACACTTACCACATTTCTGTTTCTGGCAGCTAATTGGAAGTCTACATACCAGTTAAATTAAGCACCTGGTTCCCGAAAATTGGGAATATAGTTATGAAAAAAATAGACCTGTTGAGAGGGAAACTTGCATTTTTGAAATGTAATAGTCCTTTTTGGACTACACTAAGATTAGGGATCCAAAAACTGTGCTCACTTAGGGCAAGAGAGAATGCTTCTTTGTTCCATTTAGATAGTCCTTTTTATATAAAAAGGGGTTACATATAACCCCATCTCTTATACTCCCTTGATTGTATGTTAACTAGTCTCTGGGCATGTTGCAAAGAAGGAATTGCTTTGCCCATACACTATTGTGATGATAGAGTGCCATATTTAAAGTGTCATTGAAGGGGGATTTATTTGATTATATTAATTCTCTATTCCACTCCCAGCCCCCCATTGTTTTGTTTCAGTTGTCCTGCTCGCAAGCTCTTGCTTGCATGTTTGATTACACTGTTGATGTCAATTCTCATGTTAATGCCTCACTATATTTCTACTTAATATTGTTAATCACCTATGATCCTGGCTCTTTACTTGCTCCCTTAGTCATTTATTTTCCTACTCACTAGAGCGGGAAGGAATTTCAGTCAAATGTATATTTCAGCAAAAATAAACACATTTGGATTGACTGAAACATTTTGTTAATTCCTGTTGATTTTGGCAAGTTGTTTTGGTTGAAACAAAAATAATTTTGGAAATGTTGAATTGGTTCATTTTGACATTATCAAAACAGCCGAAAAAATGAAAACTTTTTACATTGACCAGGGGATTCAGACATAATTCACCAAACTAAGGAGCAGTGGTTAGGCCACTCTGTGTGGAGGTGGGAGACATGGGTTTGAATAGCTGCTCTGGAGCAGGGACTTGACTGCAGGTCTCCCTTTCCCCCTCCTCCCCCCCAAGGTGAGTGTCCTAACTGTTGGGCTATATTCCAGGGTAGGCATTAGTCCTGTTGAAACTGTTCCCCTTTGTATAAGATACTTAACTATCCATTGGACTAGAGAATGAGTGACTCTATAGCCCAGTAGTTAGAGCACTTAATGGGGAGAGGGCAGGGGACACCTGGATTCCAGTCCCTGCACCAATGACTTTTCAAGTAATTTCATACAACATGGAACACCTTCAACAGGAGAGAGACACAGACCCACCCCAGAGTACCCAGTAAGCTGGTAGTTAGGACATTCACTTGGCAGGGTGTGGAAAAAGATCTGTGTTCAAGTTTCTGCTCTAGAGCAGGGATTCAGATCTGGCCAGGTGAGTGTCCTAAGTACCACTCTTACGAATATAAAGGGGAGGAGTGACAGTGCTTTATTTGTATTACCATAGCACGTAGGAGTCCTAGTCATAGATCTCTTCCTCTTTGTCCCCTAAAGCGCAGAGATTTGCAGGCTTCCACAAAGGGAACTAGTTAAAATGACGTGGTCTTTAAACTAAGTTTAAGTAGTTGGTATCAGGGAAGCAAGTCTGAGGCTGAGAACATAATGGTCATGTATTATGGTGTGGCACGTGATAAGCAATCCTATTCAAGATCCCATAGCATATTCAAAGCATTACTTGTTCTTACGACCTGTACATTATAACTCTGCGTGGACTCCTCCTGACAGTCGAAATGACATACTGGACTTCCACATAGAGTGCTTCCGCAGACATGCACAGGCTGAAATTGTGAACAAACAACATCACTTGCCCCATAACCTCAGCCGTACAGAACACAATGCCATCCACAGCCTCAAATAACTCTGAACATAATAAAGGGGCTGACGAAGGAGGTGCTGTAGTCATAATGTACAGGTCGGATTATGAACAGGAGGCTGCCAAGCAACTCTCCAACACCTCATTCTACAGGCCACTATCCTCTGACCCCACTGAGGAGTGCCAAAAGAAACTACACCATCTGCTCAAGAAACTCCCTGCTACAGCATGGGAACAAATCTACACGGACACACCCCCAGAGCCCCGACCAGGGGTATTCCATCTGCTACCCAAGATCCATAAACCTGGGAACCCTGGACGCCCCATCATCTCAGGTATCTGCACTCTTACGGCAGGATTATCTGGCTATTTGGACTCTCTCCTCAGACCCTGCGCTACCAGCACTCCTAGCTATCTTTGAGACACCACTGACTTTCTGAGGAAACTACAGTGCATTGGTGATCTTCCTGAACACACCATCCTGGCCACCATGGATGTAAAATCTGTTTATACCAATATTCCACATGAGGATGGACTACAAGCTGTCAAGAACAGTATGCCTGATGAGGCCACGGCACATCTGGTGGCTGAGCTTTGTGACTTTGTCCTCACTCACAACCATTTCAGATTTGGGGACAACTTATACCTTCAAGTCAGTAGCACTGCTATGGGTACCCACATTGCCCCACAGTATGCCAACATCTTTATGGTTGACTTAGAACAACGCTTCCTTAGCTCTCGTCCCCTAGCGCCCCTCCTCTACTTGCACTATATTGATGACATCATATGGACCTACGGGAAGGAAGCCCTTGAAGAATTCCACCTGGATTTCAACAATTTCCACCCCACCATCAACCTCAGCCTGGACCAGTCCACACAAGAGATCCACTTCCTGGACCCTACAGTGCAAATAAGTGATGGTCACATAAACACCACCCTATACCGGAAACCTACTGACCGCTATACTTACCTACATGTCTCCAGCTTCCATCCAGGACACATCACACGATCCATTGTCTACAGCCAAGCTCTACGATACAGCCACATTTGCTCCAATCCCTCAGACAGAGGCAAACACCTACAAGATCTTTATCAAGCATTCTTAAAACTACAATACCCACCTGGGAAAGTGAGGAAACCGATTGACAGAGCGAGACGGGTACCCAGAAATCACTTACTACAGGACAGGCCCCACAAGGAAAACAATAGAACACCACTGGCCATCACGTACAGCCCCCAACTAAAACCTCTCCAGCACATCATCAACGATCTACAACTTATCCTGGAAAACGATCCCTCACTCTCACAGACCTTGGGAGACAGTCCAGTCCTCGCTTACAGACAGCCCCCCCAACCTAAAGCAAATATTCACCAGCAACTACACACCACACCACAGAAACACTAACCCAGGAACCAATCCCTGTAGCAAACCTCGTTGCCTACTCTGTCCCCATAGCTACTCTAGTGACACCATCAGAGGACCCAACCACATCAGCCACACCATCAGAGGCTCATTCACCTGCATGTCTACAAATGTTATATATGCCATCATGTGCCAGCAATGCTCCTCTGCCATGTACATTGGCCAAACCGGACAGTCCCTATGTAAAAGAATAAATGGACACAAATCGGACATCAGGAATGGTAACACACAAAAGCCAGTGGGAGAACACTTCAGTCTTCCTGGACATTCTATAACAGATTTAAAAGTAGCTATACTTGAACAAAAAAACTTCAGAAACAGACTTCAAAGAGAAACAGCAGAACTAAAATTCATTTGCAAATTTAAAACCATTAATTTGGGCTTGAATAGGGACTGGGAGTGGCTGGCTCATTACAGAAGCAGCTTTGCCTCTCCTGGAATTGACACCTCCTCATCTGTTGTTGGGAGTGGACTACATCCACCCTGATCAAATTGGCCCTGTCAACACTAGTTCTCCACTTGTGAGGAAACTCCCTTCTCTTCATGTATCAGTATATTTATGTCTGCATCTGTAACTTTCACTCCATGCATCTGAAGAAGTGAGGTTTTTACCCACAAAAGCTTTTGCTCAAATAAATCTGTTAGTCTTTAAGGTGCCACTCGACTCCTCCTTGTTTTTGTGGATACAGACTAACACGGCTACCCCCTGATACTTGACACTATAACTCATGATTTCTTTTTAAAATGTAATTCCATATTAAAGTTTTCTGTAAACACACCCGGGAAACAGGTCTCCTCACAACAAAGTTATCAGTCCAGTGATATGGAAACCACAAAAAGTGCAAGAATTAATATGCTTAGCTAAACTGTCTTACCAAGCCATGTGGGGGTCTGTTATCCAAACCCTCCCCAACGAAACAACCCTATGGCAGACACCCAGCAAACCCCAATCACTTGTATTGATGTCTTTTGGTGGGGAAGACCAGTATCCTGCTACTCATTCTAATGGTTCTGGCGGCACGATTGCTGTCCCTTTTTGTGTTTCAGGGAGCTGCCAAGGATGGCTACTGCCCCCACCCCCAGGAATTTTGGGTGGATTTCAGCGGGAACACAGAACACTCCTGTCATACACTACAGCAAGGGTCATCACAGATGCTGTTTTCTGAACGGCTCAGAGAGAGAGCACACAAAATACATCTTTTCCCTCTGAGTAGTTGCTACTAACCTTTAAGACTTCATGGAGTAGGTTTAGCTAGTTCTGGTTCCCTGATTAATTTTGTGGATTTTATGTGATCAACAAATACAGCTCTAAATTTTAAGCATTTCTACACAATACTCGGTTACCCAAATCCAAATGATATACAGTACACCTGGCATGATGTGTCAACAATTTCAGAGTTGCTCCAATTTGTCAAATATTTCTATAAATTGACAACAATAAAATCATAATATTTCACACAGCTCCAAAATTTAGTTATCGATATTTCCACATAGAAAATGCATGTGAGGTTTACAATAAATATGGCATAGAGTGCCAGCCAGCTACATAATGACAGAGAAGTAATAACACATTGCTGTGACTTGCTTGTACCTGGCAAGATGAATCGGTATAAGATCACACCCTAAAACAAATCTCAGAGAGAGAAAAAAAAGATGAAGCTTCAGGTCAGTGGAGGTAGGGAAAGGTGAAACACACACATCCAGAAAGCTTACTAATGCTATGTTTTGAAATAAGACCTGAAGCCATCTGCTCTGGAAATGGCTCCACTTAAAAACAGAAAAGGGTTAGAGAGTTATGGGAAAGCTCATACCAAACCTATCACAACAGCCATACTCCATACTAATTAACCCCTTACCCCAGTGCATGCAATTGGGATAGAAAAATTATGCAGATACAAATGAAATATTTAAAGGAATACTTAAAAGACAGTGCTAAAAGAATAAGGCCTGAATAAGCAGCATCCGATGCTATAAATTGGTATAACACCATTTAAGTTATTTTACCCCATTTAGAATCTGGCCTCCGGTCTCCAAAATGTCTGTGGAGTATTACAAATTCTGTCAAGTTATCATTTGATCCTTCCAAACTTGGGTCACAAGCAATACCAATACAGGACAATGTGGTATTCTATACACAAACAGTTCTCAATCTCAACACACATTTACTTGTGCCTTTCTTAGATGACAACAATATTTTATTCATTTATGTTGTTTAATGAAATAAACAGATTGTGGACCAAGTTATCAATTTTTTTGTTTTAAACCAAACAGTGATACCATGATTACAGAGACAATGAAATCATAATCACATCACCTCAAAACAATGAATAACTGGATAAAACAGTGGATGATTGATCTTACTGAATATAAATGTCAGACACCAGTGTCAAAATCGCATAGATAAAGACATTTTGTGCAAACACATGCTACTTGACAATCAGTTTAGGAATGGGGAAAAAAACTGAAATCCAGTCAGACAAATCATACTAAGGTACTGACAGGATTTAAAATAGAAATAATAAAAAAAAACATTAACCAGCAAAGAGAAATTAAGAATAGTGGATTTACAGTGAAGTTTGAAGGAACAGAAAGAATGAAAACTAGTAACCCATTTCACATATAGGAGAAAAGAGATTAAAAATAATTCAACTAAGGCATTTAGGACTAGAAAAATATGTTTTAACTAGAAACTCCTGGACATATTGAAACAAATCTGGGCCTGATCCTTTACTGCCTTAAACATTGGCTAACCATTTAGAGATGTGCAAAGAGTGTAAAACTGTACTCAATTAGAAGAATAGTGTTTAACACCCACTTTAAACAGATGACCATCTTTTTGTTGTGTGTTTGTACAGCACCAAGCAAAATGGGATCCTGGTCCATGACTAGAGGTCTTGCTATGATCATAAACATAATAGCAATGTGCTTGACTATTCAAAGTGCAAGCATTGGAGAACCAGGCCCTCTGTTAACTATGACAGAAGTCAATAGCATCAACAAGAGCGGAGACTCAAATGCCTAACTATGCCAAATGAATTCTGGGATAGGCTTATCTAGGGGATATTTACCAAATTATAGACTATCACTCAAGTGTCTTGAAATAGATAAACTTACAAGTACTGAAAGCAATACTTACTGGTCACACATACAACACTCTCACAAAACCTGATCTATTGAAAGAGAAAGTCAGACAAGGAACCAGTTAAATTTATATATGAAGAATTCCAAAAATAGTAGTTTTAGAGTGGGTATTCAAACACTGTGTCACGCCAAAATACACAAGGAAACAGTTAAATTAAACTATTGTTAATTAAACTACTAGAAAAGGACAGAGGTGAGAGAAATAACACACATTTTACATCTTGGGATGGAGAAGCAAGTAGAGTCACCAGCTCAGGTGCTGGTAAAGAACAGCCCCTGCCTCTGTGGTCAGTTGCATGCCAGGGAGAAGATTCACTTCCAGGAGTAGTACAAGTGGCATTGTTATCCCTTGTGGGATTGCCATAAGAGAATAAGTTCCACCCAAGGCTCCATAGAAACCCTGCAGGAAAAGGCTGCATAAGAGATACAATTTAAATCAGCATATTTCTGAGAATCTTAGCCGTGTCCTATCCTTCATTGCAATAGCCAACTCCAGGCTCCTTAGTAGAGTGGAGGATGTCAAAGGGTTTGTGCCCTTGTGTGCTTCCTCCACTTTGCAGGCCCATGAGCCCTGCATTGTTCCAGAGACAGTGGAGCTGACAGCTCTGGGTAATGATTTCATGTCTTCCCACTGACACATTTTCCCTCTGTCCATACAGATCTCTTGCCAGAATTTGAGTGCTGCAGACAAACAAGTCCATGTAAACTCCCACATTTCAGCAGCACAAAGTCTTGCTGTTTTCTACCAAGAATAGAGTTCATCTAAAATAAGCTTCTTATTTTTTTGGACTCTGAGTCCTTCCTTAGCAGAACCCACCAAAGGGTCTCAGTTCTGATCAAATGAAAATTTCTGGAAGTACAGGATTTAAACAGAGGCAGAATAGGGAGATGCTTCTGATAACAACCAAGAAGCAATGGGAATCTGGTTAGCATCCCAAATGATTTGTATAGCAAGACTACTTTTTCAAGTCATTATTTGTCACAAATAAATTCAATACATCAAGGGAAAGCAGCTTTTCATGACATGCAGACGTTATGAGTGATTTATTTTTTTTTTTGCATGCATTTGTTTTGAGGGTTTTTTTTTTCCATGCATTAGTTTTGTAATGAACTACATTTAGAAAGAATATAGCAGCATCACTACTCAGATTCAGTGCCCTCAGGATTCTAGGGTGCTTTTCCTTTGCTAGTGCTCATTTCCTTGTATGGTCTCAATTGCCATGTTATCACTATTAAGTTGCTTTTGCAATATTTAAAGCTTCTATTGGGGTCATCTCAAAGCCTTGTCTTTTCCAATGAGAAGAAGTCCAATTCTCCAAACCATTCCCTGTCATTTAGATTTATGACACCTACTGGAATCTTCTGTGTGGTATACTACACTTTTGAGGGGAAAAATATCTTAGTTGCAGTATGAAGGATATTGCTTAAAATAATTGCCATACTGGACTCTAACACGTTTTATACAGCAAAACTTCTCTCTTTTGATTTGTATTCTTGTCTTGCTAATATGGCCTGCTATGTTTTCTCCCCCACACCCAGTCTGAAAGTCATAGAATCAGAGGACTAGAAAGGACCTCGAGAGGTCTTGTAGTCAAGTCTCCTGTTAGAGAATGAGCAGACTGACCCAGAGACAGATTGAGTAGATGGACTTCTTTATTGCGGTACTTGTTCCCCTTGACCCAATTGTCGAGTAAGCACTGAATTAGTTACAGCCCACTCTTATCTAAGTTAATACGTAAATACCTACATTTACTGTGACACCCCAAACCCTTTATTGAGTAATACGAATGCCCATATAATGAATATAATTATTCCCACCCCTGTTTACTGTTTACAGCATTAAGCATATTCTACAGACATTTTTTACTTCAAAGATACATTTCTTTGCAATAATTGCAGCTACAAATTCCCTTAATCAGCAGTTTGCAGGGAAGGAAGGGGCCATAACCCTGAGCTCATTTAGGTAGCTGGGAAAGGAAGGAAGGGGGAGAGAACACTTTTTTACACAAAGAGTATCCTTTAGATCCTCACATTCCTTAGGCAGCTGCAATGCTTATCAATCCTTAACAAGGAGAAAGGAAGGGAGAGGGGTAGCACTTTATCTGTTAAGCGCAGAAACGGTGCCCGCCTGTGCCTCTACTCCCTAATACCATGTCTGCACACCAGTAGTTTTCCAGGTCTCTACTTAACCCTTACATATCCCAACATCCCCTACACTCAAGGCAGGACTAAGTATTATCTAAAACCATCCCTGACAGGTATTTGTCTAACCTGCTCTTAAATCCTTAGGCAATTTATTCCAAAACTTAACCACTCTGACAGTTAGGAAGTCTTTCTTAATGTCCAACCTAAACTGTCCTACTGCAATTTAAGCCCATTTCTTCTTGTCCTATCCTCAGAGGTTAAAAAGAACAATTTTTCTCCCTCCTCCTTGTAACAACCTTTTATGTACTTGAAAACTGTTATGTCCCCTCTCAGTCATCTCTTTTCCAGACTAAACAAACCCATTTTTTTCAATGTGCTCTCATAGGTCATGTTTTCTAGATCTTTAATCATTTTTGTTGCTATTCTCCGGACTTTCTCCAATTTGCCCACATCCTTCCTGAAATGTGGTGCCCAGAACTGGACACAGTATTCTAGCTGAGGCCTAATCAGAGCAGAGTAGAGCAGAAGAATTATTTCTTGTGTCTTGCTTACAACACTCCTGCTAATACATCCCAGACTTATGTTTGCTTTTTTTGTAACGGTGTTACACTGCTCGCTCATATTTAGCTTGCAATCCACTATGACCCCCAGATCCCTTTCTGCAATACTACTTCCTAGGCAGTCATTTCCCATTTCATTTGTGTATAACTGATTGTTCCTTCCTAAGTGGAGTACTTTGCATTTGTCCTTATTGAATTTCATCCTATTTACTTCTGACCATTTCTCCAGTTTGTTCAGATCATTTTGAATTTTAATCCTATCCACCAAAGCACTTGTAACCTCCCACAGCTTGATATCATCTGCAAACTTCATAAGTGTACTTTCTATACCATTATCTAAATCATTAATAAAAATATTGAACAGAACCCGACCCAGAACTGATCCCTGTGGACCCCACTCAATATGCCCTTCCAGCTTTACTGTGAAACACTGGTAATTACTTTCCGGGAGCGGTTTCCCAACCAGTTATGCACCCACCTTGTCCTTACCCATAATTATTTCACATCTGGGGACAATGTATACCTTCAAATCAGCGGCACTGCTATGGGTACCCGCATGGCCCCACAGTATGCCAACATTTTATGGACGACTTAGAACAACGCTTCCTCAGCTCTCGTCCCCTAATGCCCCTACTCTACTTGCGCTACACTGATGACATCTTCATCATCTGGACCCATGGAAAAGAAGCCCTTGAGGAATTCCACCATGATTTCAACAATTACCATCAACCTCAGCCTGGACCAGTCCACATAAGAGATCCACTTCCTGGACATTACGGTGCTAATAAGCGATGGTCACATAAACACCACCCTATACCGGAAACCTACTGATCGCTATGCCTACCTACATGCCTCCAGCTTTCATCCATATCACACCACATGATCCATTGTCTACAGACAAGCTCTACGATACAACCACATTTGCTCCAACCCCTCAGACAGAGAAAAACACCTACAAGATCTCTATCAAACATTCTTACAACTACAATACCCACCTGCTGAAGTGAAGAAACAGATTGACAGAGTCAGACGAGTACCCAGAAGTCACCTACTACAGGACAGGCCCAACAAAGAAAATAACAGAACGCCACTAGCCATCACCTTCAGCCCCCAACTAAAACCTCTCCAACGCATCATCAAGGATCTACAACCTATCCTGAAGGATGACCCATCACTCTCTCAGATGTTGGGAGGCAGGCCAGTCCTTGCTTACAGACAGCTCCGCAACCTGAAGCAAATACTCTCCAGCAACCACACACCACACAACAGAACCACTAACCCAGGATCCTATCCTTGCAACAAAGCCTGTTGCCAACTGTGTCCACATATCTATTCAGGGGACACCATCATAGGGCCTAATCACATCAATCACACTATCAGAGGCGCGTTCACCTGCACATCTACTAATGTGATATATGCCATCATGTGTCCGCAATGCCCCTCTGCCATGTACACTGGTCAAACTGGACTGTCTCTACGTAAAAGAATAAATGGACACAAATCAGATGTCAAGAATTATAACATTCATAAACCAGTCAGAGAACACTTCAATCTCTCTGGTCACTCGATTACAGACCTAAAAGTGGCAATTCTTCAACAAAGAAACTTCAAAAACAGACTCCAACGAGAGACTGCTGAATTGGAATTAATTTGCAAACTGGATACAATTAACTTAGGCTTGAATAGAGACTGGGAGTGCATGGTTCATTACACAAAGTAAAACTATTTCCCCACGTTTATTCCCCTCCCCCTGCTGTTCCTCAGATGTTCTTTTCAACTGCTGGAAATGACCCACCTTGATTATCACTACAAAAGGTTTCCCCGCCCCCCTCCTGCTGGTAATAGCTCACCTTACCTGATTACTCTCATTACAGTATGTATGGTAACACCCATTGTTTCATGTTCTCTGTGTATATAAATCTCCCAACTGTATTTTCCACTGAATGCATAAGATGAAGTGAGCTGTAGCTCATGAAAGTTTATGCTCAGATACATTTGTTAGTCTCTAAGGTGCCACAAGTCCTCCTTTTCTTTTTGCAGATACAGACTAACACGGCTGCTACTCTGAAACCATCCATTTAGGTTGTATTTCCCTAATTTGTTTATGAGAAGGAGTATCAAAAACCTTATTAAAGAACAGATTTTTCTGTAATAAACCTCCAAGGTCTCAGTACAGACCAATGACCAAATGTCCCAGTTAGCGTTTATTTTCTAAATTGATTTATAGGAGGCTTGGATAAGGGGATAAGACTGTGAACTCAAAGGCCCGGTTTCTGCAAACATGCCTGCGCTGATCTTTAAGCATGCAAGTACTCCTTATGTGCTCAAAGTTAAGGATCTGCTGAAGTGTTTGCAGTCTTGGTGCTTAAACCACTAGTTCAAATTCAGCGCTGGTTAGCAGAACAGAAATGCATTATTATTTGATTAGGGTTTGATGGCCTATTTGGTGACAGGATGGTCTCACTTGATGAACATGTCTACATTGCACCTGAATGTCTGTAGTCTCTGCAGAGAAGTCAAGGACTTACTTTGCATGGGGACTGAACTCTCTCTGGGGGTTGTTCTAGGTCACATTTGAGGTGCATTGCAGAGCAACATGGGGGAAGTTTACATTGCTATTGTCCATGTGCTCCCAGATAATGTCAGGCACTCTAGTTACCTTTTATAATCAAAATATGACTTCATATAATGATTAAAAGTTGCTGAATTATCAGTAGGGAAATCAGGATGTGTTCCACATACAGATGAACATTTACAGAGCTAAAATAAAAGCACAAAACTGCAGATTGTAGACCTTTGCATTTCATTAACAGAAGGGCTAGACAGATGAGGCCAATACAAAAATGACCTTTATTCTCTCACCTCACCTAATTGCCTACTTATAATAGCCCAGCTGGCATAGCAGCTAGTCCTGCTTAAGCAGATTTCCCCAAAAGGGTTAATTCAGTTAAGAAGTTCTTCCTTCAGCAACAGTTCAAAAAGAAAAAAAAAAAGTAAAGCTTATAACACAGCAATGAATACGCACATGCCCCAGCCCTCTCACCCTCTGGTCATATCCTCTTTCCTATCTCTTCTCCCTGCTCTGGGGAAATCAAGAGTCTGCTGTTAATTAGATTTGATAAGACAGCAGGAGTCTCTAGATAAATGTTGACAAGTCTAATTGCTGGTCACAGCTGTAGGACTTCTCACTGCTTGGGAACCTAGGATGGGGTTTTAACCCCCAGTTTACCAATGCCAAAAGGGTTAATCTAACCTTCATAATATGAAGGAATCTCCACAGTTAAAATAGCAAACAGTGCTCCATTATAAAGCCTTATTTTCTCTGTCTCTCTCATACACAGATTCTAAGATGTAGTTAAAGTAGACATTGTTCTGAATTTTTCTGTAATTAAGTATACTACTTGTTGAAGGTGGGAAGTGGGGAATGATTTTCAGAAATGTTAACTTTATGTTCAGTTTGGATGCAACTTCCCCCCAAAAACACAAGTTGGTGAAATGCATGGGGGCTCCAGCACTGGGCTAGGGGAGAGAGGGAGTTATGCTCAATAAATAGATTTTACACTCTGCTCTTAGAAGTATGTATACACACAAGGTCACATATAGGTATGGAAAAACATAATTGGGCCCTAACATGGCAAACATACAACTGGTTCTATTCAGTACAATGGGCCTATTCACATGCATAAGTGTTAGAAAAATTGGTGTCTTAGCTTACAATGACAGACACTAGTTATCCTATGGTTCACTGGTGCTTACTAATATCCTGCTCCTGCAATCAGATCGGTGTGAGCTCACATCAGTCAATAGAACTCTGAACGGGCACAACTGTGAGGATCCAAATTCAGGATTGGAGCCTTGGTCTACAAGTGTACAATTTACTAATGGTTGCTAATGATGTTGCTTTCTACTCATTGGTTTTTGCCAACAGTGTCTATTAGTATAATTACTGGTAACTTTATTTTTAATGTAAGTATTAAATGCAAAAAAAAAATTACACTTGTGCAATTAAGGCTATACTATCTTTAATTACAAGATCACATGCATATCTTTGGTCCTGATGCTGCAATGAACTCAGAGTCTGATTCAATGACCATTAAGTCAATGGTTCCATTGGGCTTCAGCTGGACCCTCAGAGCAGCAAACACTGTGCTTATGTCGATCCCCTTTGAGTTCAAAGAGGCTTTGCACAGGTGTGGGCATCTGCTCACATGGAAATTACCACCTAATTGGGGCCTGAGCTTGTAGAAGACACTGCATTATATTTGGTTACGTTATTTTAGACCTTGTGTGCAGCACAGTTCAGTGTACACACACACACACACAGAGGAATAGAGTTAAAATTGTGCCAGGTATTAGTTTTTACATTTTCTGACTTTTGTGCCACTTTATCAAAACATTAATATAGTTTAATATTTTATACATTTGGGCAATAATAATACATTCCCTACACAAAGCTATTTCATAAAAACTTCCAAATATTAATATTTGAATACTTGTAGTCACAAGTTCTCTGACTTGAGTTGAAGGCATATCCTGTTCCTTTTAAGTAGTTTTACATTAAAAACATGAATTAAAATCTAAAGAAACTGAATTTGTATTTTCTTTTCTTTTATCAAACAGGTCTCAGAATACGATTGTTCAATTTTTCTCTCAAGTTATTAAGCTGTTTGTTATATATAATTCGAGTGCTCCTGGATGATCCTACACAAGGACATGGATGGTAAGATTTTCTTTTCTATTTGCCCTCTCAAAGTACTTCTTATATTGTACGAAACAGATCAATCATACTTGATGCTTATACATATTTGATGTTCTTCCAGCAGGGATTTGGTTTTAGAATTTATAGATGGTTGTGGTGCAGCATGAATTGCAAATCTAATCCAGTCTTTCTGAGTGAATAAGTATCCAATGAAAATGTAATACGATTTTCTTTCAATCAAAAGCATTTTGCTCCTTATTACGGAAGGTGCTTACTGTATATTTGTTCATATTGTGTAATAGTCTCTGTGGAATGATGTAGCTGTGCCACTGTCCGTATCTTTTTGACAAGTTACCGAATAACATTTCAGATTGTGTCATATACCTTATAAATCAATGAATAAATCATTGCCATATCCCAACTCCTCGGCTTGTACATCCTGCCACAGGTCAGGGCAACTGCACCTCTATTCCCTTTTTATAGTCCACCAAGAGTACCCACTCTCAGACTTCTGGCTCCTCAGCCTGCACCTTTCTTGGATGGAGATGTGCATCTCTCCCCCTCCTGACCAGGGTTTCTTCAAGCTACACAATTTCCTGCCTACACTGTGAGTTTCCCAGCATGTCAGACCATCTAAGTAGACCTGCTTTGCTTTCTCTTCAAAGGTTTTAAACAACATAGTTGCCCACTATTATAAGTTACCACACAGCTATTGCTAAGCTGCTTCTTATTTTTAATGAGAAAGCATAACAAAGAAAACATTAAAACAATAAAAGAACTCATACATGCTAAAAGAAAAGGAGTACTTGTGGCACCTTAGAGACTAACCAATTTATTTGAGCATGAGCTTTCGTGAGCTACAGCTCACTTCATCGGATGCATACCGTGGAAACTGCAGCAGACTTTATATACACACAGAGATCATGAAACAATACCTCCCCCCACCCCACTGTCTTGCTGGTAATAGCTTATCTAAAGTGATCATCAAGCTGGGCCATTTCCAGCACAAATCCAGGTTTTCTCACCCTCCACCCCCCCACACACAAACTCACTCTCCTGCTGGTAATAGCCCATCCAAAGTGACAACTCTCTACACAATGTGCATGATAATCAAGGTGGGCCATTTCCTGCACAAATCCAGGTTCTCTCATCCCCTCACCCCCCTCCAAAAAACCCACACACACAAACTCACTCTCCTGCTGTTAATAGCTCATCCAAAGTGACCACTCTCCCTACAATGTGCATGATAATCAAGGTGGGCCATTTCCAGCACAAATCCAGGCTCTCTCACCCTCCCCCCCCACTTTTTTCCGGGACACACACACACACACACACACAAACTCACTCTCCTGCTGGCAATAGCTCATCCAAACGGACCACTCTCCAAGTTTAAATACAAGTTTAACCAGAACGTCTTTGGGGGGGGGTAGGAAAAAACAAGGGGAAATAGGCTACCTTGCATAATGACTTAGCCACTCCCAGTCTCTATTTAAGCCTAAATTAATAGTATCCAATTTGCAAATGAATTCCAATTCAGCAGTTTCTCACTGGAGTCTGGATTTGAAGTTTTTTTGTTTTAAGATAGCGACCTTCATGTCTGTGATTGCGTGACCAGAGAGATTGAAGTGTTCTCCGACTGGTTTATGAATGTTATAATTCTTGACATCTGATTTGTGTCCATTTATTCTTTTACGTAGAGACTGTCCAGTTTGACCAATGTAAATGGCAGAGGGGCATTGCTGGCACATGATGAAATATATCACATTGGTGGATGAGCAGGTGAACGAGCCTCTGATAGTGTGGCTGATGTTATTAGGCCCTGTGATGGTGTCCCCTGAATAGATATGTGGGCACAGTTGGCAACGGGCTTTGTTGCAAGGATAAGTTCCTGGGCTAGTGGTTCTGTTGTGTGGTATTTGGTTGTTGGTGAGTATTTGCTTCAGGTTGGGGGGCTGTATGTAGGCAAGGACTGGCCTGTCTCCCAAGATTTATGAGAGTGTTGGGTCATCCTTTAGGATAGGTTGTAGATCCTTAATAATGCGTTGGAGGGGTTTTAGTTGGGGGCTGAAGGTGACGGCTAGTGGCGTTCTGTTATTTTCTTTGTTAGGCCTGTCCTGTAGTAGGTAACTTCTGGCTCTATCAATCTGTTTCTTCACTTCCGCAGGTGGGTATTGTAGTTGTAAGAAAGCTTGACAGAGATCTTGTAGGTGTTTGTCTCTGTCTGAGGGGTTGGAGCAAATGCGGTTGTATCGCAGAGCTTGCACTACCAGCACTCCCAGCTACCTTCGAGACACCACTGACTTCCTGAGGAAACTTCAATCCATCGGTGATCTTCCTGATAACACCATCCTGGCCACTATGGATGTAGAAGCCCTCTACACCAACATTCCACACAAAGATGGACTACAAGCCGTCAGGAACACTATCCCCGATAATGTCACGGCTAACCTGGTGGCTGAACTTTGTGACTTTGTCCTTACCCATAACTATTTTACATTTGGGGACAATGTATACCTTCAGATCAGCGGCACTGCTATGGGTACCCACATGGCCCCACAGTATGCCAACATTTTTATGGCTGATTTAGAACAACGCTTCCTCAGGTCTCGCCCCCTAAAGCCCCTACTCTACTTGTGCTATATTGATGACATCTTCTTCATCTGGACACATGGAAAAGAAGCCCTTGAGGAATTCCACCATGATTTCAACAACTTCCATCCCACCATCAACCTCAGCCTGGTCCAGTCCACACAAGAGATCCACTTCCTGGACACTACAGTGCTAATAAACAATGGTCACATAAACACCACCCTATACCGGAAACCTACTGACCGCTATTCCTATCTACATGCCTCCAGCTTTCACCCTGACCACACCACACGATCCATCGTCTACAGCCAAGCTCTGCGATACAACCGCATTTGCTCCAACCCCTCAGACAGAGACAAACACCTACAAGATCTCTGTCAAGCTTTCTTACAACTACAATACCCACCTGCGGAAGTGAAGAAACAGATTTATAGAGCCAGAAGAGTTCCCAGAAGTTACCTACTCACAGGAGAGTGAGTTTGTGTGTGTGTGTGTGTGTGTGTGTGTGTGTGTGTGTGTGTGTGTGTGTGTCCCGGAAAAAAAGGCGGGGGGGAGGGTGAGAAAGCCTGGATTTGTGCTGGACATGGCCCACCTTGATTACCATGCACATTGTAGGGAGAGTGGTCACTTTGGATGAGCTATTACCAGCAGGAGAGTGAGTTTGTGTGTGTATGGGGGTGGGGGGGTGAGAAAACCTGGATTTGTGCTGGAAATGGCCCACCTTGATTATCATGCACATTGTAGGGAGAGTGGTCACTTTGGATGAGCTATTACCAGCAGGAGAGTGAGTTTGTGTGTGTGGGTTTTTTGGAGGGGGGTGAGGGAATGAGAGAACCTGGATTTGTGCAGGAAATGGCCTACCTTGATTATCATGCACACTGTGTAGAGAGTTGTCACTTTGGATGGGCTATTACCAGCAGGAGAGTGAGTTTGTGTGTGGGGGGGGTGGAGGGTGAGAAAACCTGGATTTGTGCTGGAAATGGCCCAGCTTGATGATCACTTTAGATAAGCTATTACCAGCAGGAGAGTGGGGTGGGAGGAGGTATTGTTTCATGATCTCTGTGTGTATATAAAGTCTGCTGCAGTTTCCACGGTATGCATCCCATGAGGTGAGCTGTAGCTCACGAAAGCTCATGCTCAAATAAATTGGTTAGTCTCTAAGGTGCCACAAGTACTCCTTTTCTTTTTGCGAATACAGACTAACACGGCTGTTACTCTGAAACCTGTCGTACATGCTAGTAAGCTTACCAGAGATCACCCTAACTCCAGCAAGAGCTCTCGTAGGAGTCAGTCCTTCAAACCCTACACAGGCATTTTTCCTGTGATTACAAGTTCATAATAGCCTTGGCTTAGGACAAGCAACACTATGAATCTAGGAGTCACTCTTATACAATTTGAGACTCTGGTCTTCTCCTCTTGTAACAGATGATCAGCAGACAGAAGTTCCCTTCTCAAGGCAAAGGTTAAAAAGGCTGAGTTCTTGCATAAGTGGAGGGAGTATATTTGCATACGCCACCCCTAGAGGCTTCATGGGAAACTCACTCAACTTTAAGTGTTCATTCTTGCCTCGCACACAGTTTCAAATAGTCTTTTGAAGGTCAGAACACTTCCCAGGGTTTATGCTAGCTATGTCTCCCTCCGGAGATATTATGTGCAATCCCACAATAATATGTAAACATTTGCATTTTTAATAGAACGAATTCCTAAAATATTTAAACTTAATTCAGTACATCTTGGTTTAACTTTATACAGTAAGGTTTGTCTAGGACATTGCAGGAAATTGTCATCTCTAACACATAGCCATCATTTTAGAGGCATAGAGGGAGGGTGATTAGCAGGAGAGGAAGCAGGGACCATGCACTGGGAAGATGTGCAGAAGAACCTGAAGACCCTGCCTTGGAGAGAGCAGGGAGAGACTTGCAAGATGAGGTATCCACCATGCAGACATTCTAAGCTGTGCAGTAATAGAGTGGTGCTGCGGAGCTATTTGTAGCTGGAGCCTGACCCAGTAGCAGAGCTTTAAAGATATTGAGGTGTGAAGCCCCACTCCTGGCAACATCCTCCTACCGCATGTAAAACAGTGTTTCAGTTGTTTCTTTCTCTGCTTGGCTCCCCTTCTCCAGTTTATGAACCACAGCGATGGCTGAATGATTGCGTGCACACTGCAGCAGCTCTCTGATGTTGCTGCACAACTTAGGGCATCAAGTATCAGAGGGGTAGCCATGCTTGTCTGTATCCACAAAAACAATGAGGTGTCCGATGGCACCTTAAAGACTAACATTTATTTGGGCAAAAGCTTTTGTGGGTAAAAAACCCACTTCTTCAGATGCATGGAGTGAAAATTACAGAGGCAGGCATAAATATACTGACACATGAAGAGAAGGGAGTTACCTTACAAGTGGAGAACCAACGCTGACAGGGCCAATTCAATCAGGGTGGATGTAGTGCACTCCCAATAATTGATGAGGAGGTGTCTTCTATGGAGAAAACACCCATGGATTCTAGAGCAATAGCACAGAGAACCAGCTCTCTGGACACTTCACCCTACTAGCACAGTTCCCCAGTAGCCCTGATGTTCCTAGCTTTCTTCCCTACCTCCCAGTTAGAGCTGGTGGAAACTGGGATTTTTCCCTGTAGGAAACTGACTTTTTGCTGAAAAACACCAAACAAATATTTTGGCCACATTCTTGAATTTCAATTTCCTGATGAATGTCTTAGAAAAGCAGACACTTTTGCAGAAAGTGTGCAGTTAGCTGAAAATCCTGTTTTCCTTTTAAAAAAAGTTGATAGACGTTTTTGATCAGCCCTGCACCTAGTACTGGTGCCCCAATCACTGCAGCCATGGTGCAGAGAGCTGGGAACAGGCATTCAGCACTGGTATCGACTCCTACATGGATTTACACTGAAATCTGACAGGTTAGGGGTGGGGCAAGAACAACATACTGTGTTTCATAGGTTTCAGAGTAACAGCCGTGTTAGTCTGTATTCGCAAAAAGAAAAGGAGTGCTTGTGGCACCTTAGAGACTAACCAATTTATTTGAGCATAAGCTTTCGTGAGCTACAAGCTTTCCCTAGCTACATTCCCATCACATGAATCCCCAACCGCACAGGATCCTCATAGAGGGAAAAACTGCTGCTCAATCCTTCCACACTTCCTAATCCAGTTTCCACGACTTTCCCTCTCATTCATCAGACTAAATGCTAAGCAGAAAATTTGTGAACTGTAGCCTATAGGCCATATGCCACCGTAAATGAAGTCAGTTTTATTATTCACTTAATGGCAGTAGAATTGATCCCTGATAGGTCAACAGTGAACATTTTTAGAAGTTCTGATACTGGAATGTTTTATAAAAAGAAAAGCAGAAAATATTGGAAAAATTAAAGAAGCAGAAAGAAATAATGAGATGTAAACTAGAATCTGTATCTGACAAGTCCAGATCTAATAGAGTTAGTGTGCGAGCATAGCTATGGGTCACATTAGAATCAACATGATCTCAATTACAATTCAAACATCACTATTCTTTGTTAACTACAACACTTGCAATTTATGCAGAAACTTAGGGCCAGTCTACGTTACTGCTTAAATCAATGTACCACAGGTCGCTCAGAGGTGTGGAAAAAAAAAACACACCCCGCCAGAGTGACACAAGTTACCGTAATTTAAGTGCTGTCCACACTGGCGCTATGTCAGCGGGAGAGGCTGTCCTGCGTCTTCACCAGACGTGCTACAGTGGCAGAACTGCACCGATGTAGCGCTGACATTCCCTTAGAAAATTGCAAGTTACATCACAGTCTAAGGTCACAGTCCTGCAAAGATTCAAGAATGTGTTTAGCTACATGAATGTGTGTACAACAAGGAGTCCGGTGGCACCTTAAAGACTAACAGATTTATTTGGACATAAGCTTTTGTGGGTAAAAAAACACTTCTTCAGATGCATGGAGTGAAAATTACAGATGAAGGCATTATATAATGACAGATGAAGAGAAGGGAGTTACCTCACAAGTGGAGAAGCAGTGTTGACAGGGCCAATTCGATCAGGGTGGATGTAGTCTATTCCCAATAATTGATGAGAAGGTGTCAATTCCAGGAGAGGCAAAGCTGCTTTTGTAATGAGCAGCCACTCCCAAGCCCTATTGATGCCCAACTTAATGGTGTTAAATTTGCAAATGAATTTTAGTTCTGCAGTTTCTCTTTGAAGTCTGTTTCTGAAGTTTTTTTGTTCAAGTATAGCCACTTTTAAATCTGTTATAGAATGTCCAGGAAGACTGAAGTGTTCTCCTATTGGCTTTTGTATGTTTTCATTCCATACATTTGAAGAAGTGTTTTTTTACCCATGAAAGCTTATGGTCAAATAAATTTGTTCGTCTTTAAGGTGCCACCGGACTCCTTGTTGTTTTTGTGGATACAGACTAACACAGCTACCCCCGATACATGAATGTGTGTAGTATCATTGACCACTACCATAAGTCAAGTTACTTACAAATGTAAGTGTTTGTTTCGTGAGAGCCAAAGAGTCTTCAACTGCCACTCTAACTAGTCATGCTTAATGCTCTTTTAGTTCCGGTAATGACTATATTGTTATTTGGTTTTCACTCTTTACAGACCGATTGTTTTAACTATTGCCTATTTTTTACTGGCAATAAATGTATTATTGTTGTAATAGAAACAATCCCCCTTCAATCCTTTCTTTTCCTGACTGTCCAGGAGATCTAGCCTATCTTACTTCCTTGTCGCTATCCAGAGATAAGGGATGAGTGTGCCCCTCTTCTACCCTGCCCATCTCTATTGCAGAGATATAGGCTGTCAGAGTAATAAAAAACAGTCAATGAGATGGGGACATATTAGTGAAAGGTTCCAAAGATCCTGGTGGTTTCCTAGGATGGGGGCTGGGGGGGCAACAATCTGTATCATGAGCTCCCTACTGATTTTTCTCGCTCCAGCATGCCCAATCTGGAACAACATAGAAACATACTGTATATTTCACTCTGTCATTTAAGAATACATGCAGTTTATTTCATGATGTGAGTAATTTTGGTAAATTTATTATGTGTGTTCTCAAACATGGATTGAGCACTTTCTACAAGATCCTTCAAGCTGTTAAATTTGAGTAGTTTGAGTACAAAACTTCCTAAAACCTAATTACAGTGCAATTTTTTTTTTTATAGTTGAGTTATTCTCTTAAATCCCATTCCTCAATGGGGAACAGCACACGTTTAGGAGTTGAGAACAAATGTGTAATGTGAGAACAGAGAGATGCATGAAAATGAGAAATATGGATGGGGAAACAATTTCTAAATCTGTCTCAAGTTATAAACCAAACGTTTTATTTACATACATGCATTAGACATATTACTGTTGGAAAACAATGTATGCCCTTTTCAAGAAGTTAAAAAATACAAATTAATGTAGTTAGAAAAGCTGCACCAGGTGCCTTTTTAAAAGAAAAAGAAAGATCCTATAACTGTATTTGAATAATTTTTCTATCTGGTGTCGATTCTTACAACAATATGGTATAACATAAAGCTGAAACATTTCTGTTTTCTAGACCAGAGTCCAGTTTAAATTAATTCAATTTTCTAGTAAAAGGGAAACAAAAGCAAGAACAAGGAACAGATATTTTAAAAATTACTGATAGCTTCTGGCATGATGAAGCTGTTGATATTTTTGTATGAAATCTAATGAGTTTGTGATGCTAAAGGAGCGTACTGTAAAGCACGTGTAAGTTTCTTACTTCTGAATATGTGCTATATTTTAAAAGATGAGGTAGGCAGTAATCACCCCAATGCTCATTGCTTGAAGGTACCCTTAGATATCTCTGTATTCACATACAGCAATATATTTGTATGTTGCAAGCTATGGTAATTCTCCAGGCCTTGCCTAAACTACTTGTTCTTTGATTCTAAATATCTAATAATTAACCAGCCGGGGAATGCATGTCCCTTCACTCTGTTGTCACATTAGAACATAAGAACAGCCACGCTGGGTCAGATCAAAGGTCCATCTAATCCCAGTATCCTGTCTTCTGACAGTGGCCAATGCCAGGTGCCCCAGAGAGAATGATCAGAACAGGTAATCATCAAGTGATCCATTTCCTGTCGCCCATTCCCGGCTTCTGGCAAACAAAGACTAGGGACACCATCCCTGCACATCCTGGCTAATAACCGTCAATTAATTTATCTAGTTCTTCTTTGAAGCCTGTTATAGTCTTGGCCTTCACAACATCCTCTGGCAAAAATGTTCCAGGGGTTTACTGTGCGTAGTGTGAAAAAAGTACTTCCTTTTGTTTGTTTTAAACCTGCTACCTATTAATTTCGTTTGGTGACCCCTAGTTCTTGTGTTATGAGAAGGAATAAATAGCACTTCCTTATTTACTTTCTCCACACCAGTCATGATTTTATAGACCTCTATCATATCTCCCCCTAGTCATCTCTTTTCCAAGGTGAAAAGTCTCAGTCTTATTAATCTTTCCTCATTCGGAAGGTGTTCTATACCCCCAATCATTTTTGTTGCCTTTTTCTGAACCTTTTCCAATTCCAATATATCTTCTTTGAGATGGAGCGACCAGATCTCCATGCAGTGTTCAAGATATGGGCATACCATGGATTTATATAGAGGCAATATGATATTTTCGGTCTTATTATCTGTCCTTTTCTTCATGATTCCCAACATTCTGTTTGCTTTTTTGACTGCTACTGCACATTGAGTGGATGTTTTCAGAGACCAATCCACAATGACTCCAAGATCTCTTTCTTGAGGGGTAACAGCTAATTTATACTCCATTATTTCATATGTATAGTTGAGATTATGTTTTCCAATGTGCATTACTTTGCATTTATCAACATTGAATTTCATCTGCCATTTTGTTGCCCAGTCACCCAGTTTTGAGAGATCCTTTTGTAGCTCTTCACAACCAGTTACCAATCCATGGGAGGACCTTCCCTCTTATCCCATGACAGCTTACTTTCCTTAAGAGCTTTTTCTGAGGGACCTTGCCAAAGGCTTTCTGAAAATTTAAGTACGCTATATCCACAGGATCCCCCTTGCCCACATGCTTGTTGACCCCCTAGTAGATTGGTGAGGCATGATTTCCCTTTACAAAAACCATGTTGACTCTTCCCCCCAAAAAAATTATGTTCATCTATGTGTCTGACAATTTTGTTCTTCACTACAATTTCAACCAGTTTGCTCGGTACTGAAGTCAGGCTTACAGGCCTGAAATTGCCAGGATCACCTCTGGAGCCCTTTTTAAAAATTGGCATCACATTAGCTATCCTTCAGTCATTTGGCACAGAAGCTGATTTAAATGATAGGTTACAGACTACAGTTAGTAGTTCTACAATTTCACATTTGAGTTCCTGAATATCATCTGGTCCTGCTGACGTATTACTGTTTAGTTTATCAATTTGTTCCAAAACCTCCTCTAAGGACACGTCAATCTGGGACAGTTCCTTGGATTTGTCACCTAAAAAGAATGGCTCAGGTTTGGGAATCTCCCTCACATCCTCAGCCATGCAAAAAAATGATTTAGTTTCTCCTCAATGACCTTATCATCCTGGAGTGCTCCTTTAGCATCTCGATTGCCCGGTGGCCCCACTGGTTTAGTAGGCTTCCTGCTTCTGATGTACTTTAAAGCAATTGCTATTACTTTATTTTACATTACATATTATGTTATGTTTTGCTAAATATATTTCAACACACTATTTAAACTTGCTTCTCTCTACCACCCATCTGTCTTCTTTCCTCCTAGGAATTTCACAGATAGATCACTTTGTGTATGCTCACCAAGGCCCTGAATCTGCCAACTGTTCTACATAGGCAGACCCCTATGCCTGCAGAATCAGGGCCTAACCAACTGCTTGTGTCACATTCTTAGAAGTGCTGTGTTTTGGAGAGATTGTATCTGGCCATAACATCACAGTACTAACCAACGACCCACCATATGTGCTATTACGATGGCTAGCACCTTGAATTGTAAAACATATTCTGGGCCTGTTATTGTCTACAGCTTCCTGGTAGTAAGATCTAGGATCTTAGGATGCATTTTAAAAATGCATAAACCAACTACTGAGCTTGAGAGGGTTTTTTTTGGGGGGGGTGCTAGACAAGCCCCTAAAAAAAAAACCACCACCACACTTTGTGGCTTGTAAGGGATCAAACCAACAAAGTTACTGGACAAAACTGCTTGGTAAATAAGAAAGGTAGGTAATGGAGCCAAATGAAACTACCACCCCCCAATGGCAGTAGAAGGAACAGAACCTGGGAAATGTCTCTCTGTGGTCTTGCCACCCAGCAAATCCATGACATTTCCTTCAGAAATCCCCATGGGAGAAAAATACTGCTTATTTCTGAAATTACTTTTGATCAGCAGCTTCCCCCCACCCCTCATCAGCCAGAACTAGAATACAAAGGCATGATCAATGAGTCAATGGCAACAAGGATGGATAGGCCTTCCATGTGGATGCCATAAAATCCATGGGTTTATCTGAGAATCCTCCTCACCCTCACAAATGGAGAAACATGCCCACTACTTATATCTAGTCCACAAATCACTCCAGACCTCCTGAACCTGCATGAAGGGGGAAGAGAGTTCTATTTTCCACAGTTTAAAAGTTAAGGAAATATTTACTTTCCCCCTGCATGTAGTTGTGTTGGAGGGGATGGCTTGCTCTATGAATACAAGACAGGAACACACACACACATATATATATATATAGTTGTTTTTTCTACACATATGCCACTAGTCTCTCACTGAAATAACCAGAGATTAAAGATATCCCTACTAGAAGATTAGAACTGTAGTCTGGTGCAATCTTTTTTCCTGAGATTATGGAAATTGTACTTGCCAGTGCTTCCTAAGCCTGCTTGATAGAATTACTGGTATTTTCAGCACTTCATTCATGCTTCATCCTTTGCAAGTACCCCATTTTTTTGTTCATCTCTTTAGATTTTTATATTAGATCACATTTGAAAATAAATCTTCTTAAAACAAAAAATCTGCCCTTTAGTGATGGGAATTTATGTATCTAAAATACACACTGAATTAGTTGGTCAAAGAGATTTGGCTTGTTTTGAATATCTCTTTCTCAGTGCCTGTCACAACTGCATGGTGTTAGATGTATTATATAGAACAGTGTTACCTAAAAAATTAACTCCTGCCCATTTCCCCCCCGCCCCAAATCTTTTTAAAATTGTGTTTCCATATACATCTGGACATGGGCTTTGTGTGTGGATTTGTTGACTTCTGGCAGCAAGGAATTAAACAGGGGCTGTTCCAGTCAAAACTACACACCGACAAAGATTGATTGGTGAGTTCCAGATTTTTTATTTTTGTTAAAAAACCTAACAGTGATCTATTTTGGGTACAAATAACCATATAATGTGATTTCTTTAGTGCATATGCAGAAAGAAAGTTATGTGCATCAATGAAGGATAAACAGTCCATAGTAGCAAAACTGTCTGAATCTTACAGCCTTTCTGGACACATTTGAACTATGTTGATGAAGCCATAAAATTCCTTCAGAGAATTTCTTACCCCACAGAATTAATTTCACTCAGTAACTCTGAGATCCTGGCAAAGAAACACACCCTTCCTGCAGGATTGGTTGGATTTTAAGGCTCCAGAACAGTGGGAACAAGTCATCTCAAATACCATGTCTTTGGAGACCCAAAGATGGGTTCAGTATTGTGAATAATTGCCTATATCTGGACAAGTGAATACCACCATGTTAGATGCAGAAGTCATGACTTCCAGATGATCAGGACTATTTGGATTCTAGACATTTATTTTCTTACTGAGATAGAAAATACATTATTACATAGTCTATGGTAGCACTGACCAACGATAACACATGCCTACTTTCACTGGTACTGTATCAAGAATGCTTTTTGTTTTGTTGAAATGGTAAGTACTTAATGAAGGAGGTGAATTTCACCAATACAAACAGTTTCTTAGGAAAAAAATCATAAATAATGGAGTTTTGCAACTGAAAAGAGTAAATATTTCCAGTTTCAGAACCAGTGCAAATAAATGTTCACTAATGTGGCTACTAGTTAATAAAACTATGCATCTGTACATAATAGAAAGCAAAAGAGAAAATACTGGCAAAGAATGTGATTAGATTTGTTTTTTTCTGCCACAAATTAATAGTTTTAAATGAAGGACAGTTTCCCTCTGCCTCTTTCAAATGCATACATCATATTATTTCCTCTAGTATCAAAGGACCTGAACTAGTGTTCACTGAAATCAATACTAACTTTTGATTGATTTCATTGACTGTTAGATTAGTCCCCAAAAAAAGTCAGTGACTGCTTCTAGGTTAGAAAGACAATTGGATTATCAGTGCTGAGTGACAAGTTACCCATATAAAAATATGGGGAAGTGATTAACTATTTTACACCACTCCAAATACTGATCATCTGGCTTTTATATTTAATTATGTTAAAAATGGCAGCTGATGCAAAGCCCATTGAAATTAATGGATATCAATCCCTTGACTTTGTTGGGCTTTGGATCAGCCCCATAAGCACCATTTGATGAGTGTCACATTTATTGTGTCATTGTGATTCAACAGGTCTCCTATTATTTGGGTGAACAGAAGCTTGCCTTTATGGGGATTACAGGTAATGTATAATTAGGACATTTTTAGCAATTATATTTTTATAGCCCACCTGGATTTTTAATACTTCTGAGAAGCTAATATATATATAGAAAGGGTAGCAAACAAAATTCTACTTCCTTGGCAGCCCACTATAGTTATAAATCTAAACAAATTAAAGTGACTTAAAGCAAACTCAGTTTCAACCTTTATATGATGTTAAGTGTTACACTACTCTGGAACAGTGGTTCCCAAACTTGTTCTGCTGTTTGTGCAGGGAAAGCCCCTGGCGGGCCACGCCAGTTTGTTTACCTGCCGCGTCCACAGGTTCGGCCGATCATGGCTCCCAGTGGCCGCGGTTTGCTGCTCCAGGCCAATGGGAGCTGCTGGAAGCAGCGGCCAGTACATCCCTCGGCCCGCGCTGCTTCCAGCAGCTCCCATTGGCCTGGAGCAGCAAACCACAGCCACTGGGAGCCGTGATCAGGCAAACCTGCGGACACGGCGAGTAAACAAACTGGCCCAGCCCATCAGTGGCTTTCCCTGCACAAGCGGCGGAACAAGTATGGGAACCACTGCTCTGGAGCATGTGTATTTATAGTAAAGTATTGTAGGTCAAGAGAATAAGAACGTTTTAATATTCTGTAAGTAGTTTTCCTTCGAACTAAACTGGACCCAATTTTGCAGCCTTTTCTAAGAGCTTGTCTAGCCCTCTCATCGACATAGTGCTCTCTACACCAGGAGTTAGGTCGGTATAACTGCGTTGCTTAGGGGTGTTGATTTTCCACACCCAAGTGATGTAGTTATACTGACATAAGTTGGTAGTGTAGACCACGGTTGAGATTATAAGGCCACATCTATACTGCCACTTATGTTGGCAAAACTTATGTCACTCAGGAATGTGAATATTCTAACCTCAAGTGAGAGAAATCATACCAGCATAAGTGGTAGTGTGCACAGTGCTATGTCGGTGGGAGCTCTCCTGCTGACATAGCTACTGCCGTTCGTTGGGGGTGGCTTAATTATGCTGATGGGAGACCTGACAGCACCAAGCGGCTACATAAGAGATCTTACAGCAGCGTAGCTGCATTGGTACAGCTATGCTGCTGTAAGCTCTCTACTGTCGACATAACCTGAGTTTCAACTTCTTTGCCGGAAGACTAAGCTCTTGCAATGGGTTCTATTTGGGATATACCTTCAATCCACAAGGAAGCCAAAGCTAGTGCAGAATATGGCAGTCCACACAGTAAGTGGAGAATCTTGTTACGAGTACATTACACCAGTGCTTTGTGATCTGCACTGGCTGCCTGTGGGTTTCCAAATGCAGTTTAAGCTGTTGGTTTTCACTCACAAAGCCCTAAGTGGTATCGGACCTGCCTATCTGAGAGATTGCCTTTCCTCACTGCTGCAGGAGAGATCTATGATGGCACTCAAATTTGATCATCCTTCCCCTCAGTAAAGAATAATGGATTGCTACTAGGATATTCTCTGTGAGGGGTCCTCTCTTGGCTTTGGCAGATGATCCCCATCCTGGTCCAAAATAGTCTGGATTTGTTAGTCTTCTAGGCACACTTCAAGAGGAGGGAGATATTGTTTAAGAAATGTCATTTCAGGTTTTCATTTTTCAAATCTGAATGGCGCTATTATATAGTTTATTTAGTTGTATTATGTGGGATTGCTGCTGTCTCTTGTCTGTTATATGGCTTGTCTTTTAAGTAGGTGCCTTTCTGGTTTCTAATCTAAAATAAATAAAAAGTTATGGGATTTCAGGTGCTCAGCACATTGGAATCAGGCCCATAGTTATTAAACTTTCTGAAAATAAGCTATTGCTTTGCATTAAGTTAATAAGCTATTGCTTTGAATTAAGTTAAGAGCAAAACTTTGAAGATAGTTGTGGGAGTTCTCCCTAAATAATTCATTTTTCTATTAAGGATTCCTGAACCATCTAGTATAATTATGGTATTATATTTTTGCACTACGCTCAGTACAAATATGTTATGGTGAATTCTATCTCTGTGTAATACAGTTGTTTATTAAAGCAACATTTCTCTGATGGAGATAACTTTTGAATATTTGTTTAAAATACGCAATCTGAGCAAATAAAGTTTGACGTAGACATCTAGATTACTTTCTATATTTATCTTAAGCTGTTGAGACATAGCCTTAATAGTTTATGGTGCTGGTTTTCGACTTATTCTTATACTGTAAACCTATGCTAGTCAATGAACACAGGAAGATAGATATAAACACAAAATAGGAGGAGATATATATTATATACAAAATGTTATATAGTAACAGCAAACTAAATTCCACTTTTATGCAAGATAAAAAACTTCACTTTAGCTGGAGCAATGCTAACTACTGTAAGAGTGAAATGTTTTTGTGATTTTTTAAAATATATTTTCTAATTCACACCATCTATTTTGAATCTTGATAATGTAATTTCTAATTTCAAGTGCAAGTAGTACAGGATGTTAAGCTTTCATTAGTAGTGAGCATTAATTTTAAATTAGGAATAGAGACTAATTTGATTCCAGACTCCAGATTAAGTTATACAAATGTATAAATAGTAAAATTTTTAATGTAATGTATGCACAAGCTTAAGCTGGTTTTGTGATTAGTTTTAAAAGACATTGTGGAGTATATATGCAATGTGTCAACCAAATAGATATTTACTAGTTTAAGACAGGTCACTGACCTTGTATATATGCCCATTAGTTCAACACAAACTGATTTAAACAATGCAATTTACCATCTCTCTTTTGCAGTGTTTTAAGACTTTTGGGGAGGGGGGGTTATAATTATGACCCACACACACTAAGAAAAATAACATTTCAGTGTAATGTTTGGAAAAGGTCATGACTCCCTCCCACAATTTGTCTTATTTTTTAAACACATTCCTTATACTTTGTCATCTCAAAATGGGACAAGTCCTGGAAGTTGCCAAAAGCCTGCCAGTTGCAGCATGGCACAGAGACAGGTTGCTTTTATTTGACCTTCCCTAAAAATCCATGGAGAGACCATTCTGGAGACCTTCTAAAACAATATTCATGGAGGAGATTTTGAGGGCAGCGCCTAGCAGACAACAGGACTTAGGACAAGTGCAGGGTGTAAATACTAATGGATCATTCATCAGGAACAGGGCTTTTTTCAGCACATACTGTGATAAGAGGTTTTAAGATTAGAACTAAGCTTTAGTGCTTAAAGATAGGTTGAGAAGAGTTCTTCACCATAGATCAGCTAGTTTTATCTTTAAACTTTCAATTTAATTCTTCAGGTCCTTTTTGCTTTAATTACATTACTAACTCTACATTAACATATATATTTATATATCATTATGTTAGGTTTCAGTGGCTTTGATAAGTCTGTTTGAAACAATGCTGCTGGGTTATCTGAGCTACAAGGTAAGGCCTATTGGATTTATTCTTTGGAATCAATTCTCCATTTGATAGATTTCTCTTAATGCTAAGGGGAGTTTACACATGCTCATTGACAAGAGACAAGATCCCTTTGTAAGGCAGTTTACTACTTACAGGTTGACTGAAAGATAAAAATGATTATCTTTCAATTACCTGTGACTAATTGGTCAAGAAAAATGTTACTTATAATTACACTGAAGTGCATGACTCATTCATGATTTATGAAGTTTACGATGGGTCTGAATCAAAGCCCATGAAGTCAATGGCAGTCTTTTCATTGACTTCAGTGAGGTTTTAATCAGCCCCAATGCTTACTTAAGAAAAGCTGTAGAGGACTGAGAAATATCATGGTACCAAAAAGGTGAAGGAAGAAATAGGCGTCCAGATGCTCAGCTAATGTAAATCGCCTCCCCCCCAATCAAATTTAGTGACACTAGTTCAATTTACACCAGCTGAGGACCTGACAAGTAGCACTGTATAGATTTGTAATGAATATAGATTTGCCAAAATAGGGCAACAATTTGGGGGCAAATTACTGACGTCTTTTTTCTGAAGATGTGTTATCTACATCTCCCAACAGGTGCCAAGGTCATTCAGGAAATGGTGTTGATTCAGCAATTCCTTCTGATGCTGGATTGGCATTAGGGAGCACTGTGCTGTTGGAAAGGCTATCTTTCATGAAAATGAAAGCCATGGTCTTGACTGCTTTTACTTCATTACAAATCAGACAGCACTTTTCAGAAGAATGGGAGTGTTAGGTGTTACATTCTAATTTGGACGATTGCACTCTGCTAATTTAAATGTTCACAACCTTTTATTTGGATAGTGTATTCTTCTCTACTTCCTGCCCTAAGCCACTGGATAGGCTTGCAGTTAACAGTAAAAATATATATATATATATATATATATATATATATATATATATATATATATATATATATATATATAAATAAAACTTTCATTCCAGCTGGGCTGCATTTTATTAGTGGATGAAGTGATAAACTTTATTACAAGGAGGAGGGAGAAAAGTTATTCTCCATAGCCTCTGAGGATAGGACAAGAAGCAATGGGCTTAAATTGCAGCAAGGGCAGTTTAGGTTGGACATTAGGAAAAATTTCCTAATTGTCAGGGTGCTTAAGCACTGGAATAAGTTGCCCAGGGAGGCTGTGGAATCTCCATCATTGGAGATTTTTAAGAGCAGGTTAGACAAACACTGTCAGGGATGGTCTACATGAAACTTAGTCCTACCACGAGTGCAGGGGACTAGATTAGATGACCTCTCTAGGTCGCTTCCAGTCCTATGAGTCTATGATTTATGTACATCCAAAGTATTCAGGGAGCCTTTGGAATGAAAAGCTGTAAATAGGCACCTTGCCTCAGATCCACAAAGGTATTTAGGCCCCTAACTTCCATTTATGTCCAAGAAGTTAGGAGATTAAATACCTTTGTGGATCTGGGCCTTTGGTACTTTTGAAAATCCCACTAGGCATCTTTGTTTAATTGTCTAAATACCTTTTGAAAATCTGCTCCTTTGGCCTAGCAATGCCGAACAGAGCAATGCCTAAATACCTTTGAAAATCTGTGACTAAAATTATTGCAAGAGGCAATTGAAGAAAGTAAATGTAAAGGCAAGAGAGGCCTACCTTTGTGTCTGGGCTTAAATGGTATAATGCAAAAGCAGAAAGTCTGACAGATCTATAGAGGATGGCATATTGTCTCAAACAGCCTTTCTTGTTTCTCAAATGTATTAGGTATCAAAATAATCAGAGCAGAGGACAGGAAGTCAGAAATCTTGAGTTTCACTTACAATTCTTCTACTGCCTCTCTGTGTTGGTTAGAGACAATTTTCAAAGGTGTCATTTGGCGGGGGGGTATAATCATATCTCTATGGTCTTATTTTTCCAATATGTGGAGTACCCTCAACTCTCTCTGACATCAGTTCAAGTTGTTGCTGCACAATATCTCTGGAAAACTTTTTAAAAAAAAATCAGGGTCCAGTTATCTGAAATTGGGCACTCAGGAATCGAGGCACACACAAATAGAGGGCAATTTTGAAAATATGGGGCCATATTTGTCTGCACCTCAGCTATTCCAACTCTAAACTAGGGATCTTTGCAAAATGCTTTGAGATCTGCTGATGAATGCAAGAACAAACTATTATACATTTGTCTTTGTTTTTTTCCTTAAAATGTCAAGTTCTCATTAGTTATATTTTTCTAATGTTTTGGTCAGAATTTCCTCACATAATTTGCCCTTTAATTTTTATTATGTGCTATTACAGTGAATTGTAAGAAGTCTGCATTTTGAGCTGTTTTGATAAAACAGTAAAATAAATGTCACCAAACAAAACAAGAAAAGGCTTTATTTTAAAAGTTTAAATATCTCATTGTGTGAAATGAGAGCATTTTGTGCTTTTAGTCTATGAGTCAACGGTATTTAATAACTAGTCAATCCATCAGAGTCACAGAGTAATAGTTTATTATACTTATCAAGTGATGATTGCCAGAAATGTTTTTCAAAGAGTGTAACATTTTTAATAATCTTAAAACTGGCTACTAAATTATACCTGATAAAAAGCAGCTAGTACTGTTTATATAAATTAGGCATTGTCCATTATAAATATAAGTCTCTTGGTGGAAAAAATAGTACAATGAAAAACAACTGGTGCCAACATACTGTTTATAAAGCAATGCCACTTTTCATTCTAAAGTTATTGGGCCAGATTTTCTAGGGCCTTGAACTTGTGTAGTTTACACCTGTGCAAACTTTATATACATAACTATTTTATCTAGCATTTTATCCCTACGCCTACTTTGCTTTTAAATGAGTACACAAAAGCAATGGTGAATCAGTTCCCTAAAGTAGTTCTTTATATCCCTGGAAAGTGGGTATAAAAATGCCATCCTGTTTTGGTAGCAATTTATATCCACTTTACAAGTATAGTAAATTACTATGCAGAAGAATGTCCATATTGAGTCAGACCAACGATTCATTTGGCCCAGTATCTTTTCTTCCAACAACAGCCAATGCCAGGTGCTTCAGAAGAAATGAACAGATCAGGGCAATCATCAACTGATCCATCCTGTTGTCCACTGCCACCTTTTGGCAGTCAGAGGCTTAGGGGCACCCAGAGCATGGGGTTGCATCCCTGACCATCTTGGTTAATAGCTATTAATGGATCTATCCTCTATGAACTTATCAAATTCTTTTTTGAACTAGTAATAGTTTGGCTCTCACAACATCCCCTGGCAATGAGTTCCGCATGGTACAGGTCAGTGGAGAATCAGTCCCATAGGATCAGATAATGAGAAGTTGTACATTTCCTGAAGTGATTATTTTTATATCAGAGATCTGCATGGAGGCTAACCGTCCTACTTGATCTATTAACTTTAGGGCAGGTCTCTCACAATAATATACATATCTGCTCCCCATAACACTGTCTGCCAGACCCAAGACAGATCCTGTGTGATAGGACACAAGCTTTGTTCCAACAAGATTGAGAACCAGGTAGCAGCAGGATCTGCATGTCCAGAATCCCAAATAAAGAACTTCGTTTGTGTTTAATACACTTGTCCATCACAAGAGAGAAAAAAGGACACACTACCAATACAGTGAAATCTGTAGCAGCTGATCATCCTTTGTTAGGAAGCATAAAGAGAAGTCCCCTAGACAGGAAAATAAGCGAAGATATTTGTTCAGTAGGAATACATGGTGGGTGAGTTTATAATGAATTAAAAAATTGAAATTCAAATTTCATTTATTTTTTATTGTGCCCACAGTTAAATACAACCACAGCCTTTAATCATCCTTCTTCCATCACTTCTGTGTACATTTACCACACAGAACATTTAAAACTATCCAACTATAGTCTCATTCATCTGTCAAAATACAATTCTTCTGGCACTATAGCAGCAGTGGCTTCTGGAGATGAAGGTGTGTGTGGGGTGGGGGGGTGGGAGAAGAGATTAGAGAATTTCCTTTTTGCACAACAAAGCTTGTATTTAGCATTCAGTGACTGAGTCTAAAGATAGAATAATGAGGATTAATTAATTTGTTGAAATAAATGTCAGATCATTTATGTCTATTTTTAATTTATCCTACTACACTTCAAATTCTTGAGATATTGACAAGATCTATTCCACAGTGTACATGCTGCAGTATTACATTAACTAGTACGAGCTTCATGAACTTTACCTTTGTGAAGAGTCCCTGGGAGCTGGATTCACAAGAGGACTTGGGTGCCTAAATCCCAGAATCGGGACCCACTGGGATTCACTGCTCAGCAACCCCCAAACCTTGTAGGTGCTTAAAATCGCCCGCACCTACATTTTTGGCATAAAAGTTCCCTAAGGGACCTTTGCTTCTGCCTCTGAGCATATGCAGCACAGTCCCACATTAGGGATCCAGACACCCAAGCCCTAAAGCAAGACACAAACCGGGGGAAGATAGGTATTCCTCTGCCTAACTCACCTGCAGGGCCCAATCTGGTAAAGAGGTTCAGACCTCGCCTGCTAGAATTGGCACTTCTAGGTGATCTTACACAAAAGAGGGGGTGGAGAAGAGGATCTCCCTCTTAACCTTTAGCCCAGCAGTGAGTGTTCTCATCTGGGATGTGGGAGATCTCAAATCCAAGCTGTCTCTCCACCTGAGAGGGAAAAGAGATTTCAACTGGAGTCTGCTGTCTCTCAGGTGATGGCCTTAGTCACTGAACTATGGGATATTCTTAGTATCTCCTGTTGAAGATGTTCCACTGTGAATACATTTTTAAAGTCATTGGAGCAGGAGGTCTGGATCCTGGGTCTCCTGCCCTCCAGGTGAGAGCTCAAACCACTAGACTACAGAGTTACTCACACACTTTCTTGCTCTCTTTGGCCCAGTGTTCAATCCACAGTTCAACAATTTCAGTACTGAAAGAATCACTGAGCCAAATATCACTGCCTATTCCACAGGGATAGCAGACTCCTGACAGAGTGATCTGGAGAGAGTTCTGTGAGGGAAGTCTCATGGAGTTTTCCCCTGCTGCTGGCCCCTATTTTAACCTCCCTGAGATATAAACAGAAAAGTGTTATGTTCTCTCATTTACCTAATCTATTGTTTTCTCTCCACCCACTCACCAGTAGGAACACTAGTGCCAAATCCTGCAGTCCTTTCTCAGGCACGACTCCCAATGACATCAATGGGAGCCTTGCCTACCACAGGATTAGGCACTTGGTCTTTTCAGAATGTTGCATATTTGTACATTGTTTGGGATGAATGGTCTCTACTGTGTAACTCAGTGAAAGTCTGTTTCTGAAGTTCGGTATGTTCTGTTGTTTTAAAAAGGGAAACCTCTGGGAACAAGTTTTGCGAATACCCTTCCTCCTGGAAATAATCAACGCTGTCCCCTTTATCATTACAGTAAGTATCTGAATTAAGTGTCAGTGTCCATACCTGGGTGGGATTATGGGTCTGCTGAAGTCTCTGTTGACCTGTATGAGTGATGAGCAGGCCCTATTGGAGAGGCTAATTTAGCAAACTATGTTTTTCTTCTTGAAAAAAAATATTTAAAAAAGTCACACAGCCAACAATGCAATGAGCAAGATAAACCAGTTAGATGTAAAAGCAGAGAAAACTTGCATGGTAAAATGTTATCTACACTGTAAACTACCTATCTCAGTCACATGCTTTTGGGTATCATATATATTATACACAAAGGAGTAATGTAGTTACCAGTTTTTACATCAGGAGTACACAATTTTATAAACACTGAATTGGATGTAGTTTCTTGGACAGAAAAGCTGTTAAGATGTATTTGTGTTTATTTCCCCCTCCTCAGATTTTCTGGCCTGCACTAAGAAACATATTTATTCCAGTATTTTTAAATTGCTGGCTTGCCAAACATGCTTTGGAGAACATGATTGTAAGTATGACCAAAAATAGTTAGGCAAGAATAACTTTTTTTTAAAAATGTCCATTTCTGAGTCTGTTGTCTTCAGCAAGGCTGTTGCTTTCTGGTCAGGGGACAAATTTGTCATGAGATTAATCACTTTCACAATTCAATCATGGAAATGCTTCTACATTTTGCTGTATCACCATTTCATATCAAATTTGGAAATATTTTCCAGTAGTTCCTCAGTTGGTGGAAACTGGCACATCACTGACTTCCACCAAGGGAAGTTCCCTGAACGGCCAACTCTTATGCCACTCACATGTATTCTCTGCATCAGGGGTCTAAAGTGCTGCTATGCCCCAGTTACTCCTGACTGGCATACGGAACCATCTGGGCCAGCTGATTAAATTTAGCACAGACTCCAGGATGCTCTAAACTATGCCAGGGTGGTCAATGACCCAGCCATGGAAATCAGGGAACAACAACAGACTACTTTGTACCACCCACTGTGCTCAGCAAATTTTAAGTGCGTTTGGGCCGTTGTATCTTATCAAAATATCATGGAACTATTGTATAGGATCAGCAGATGCATTATTTAAAAAAACCCATAACCAACCTGCTTTTTCTGTTAATATAGAATGATCTCCATAGAGCCATTCAACGTACACAGTCTGCAATGTTTAACCAAGTTCTTATTTTAATATCCACATTGCTGTGTCTTATCTTCACCTGGTAAGTAGCAGATGTTTATTCTTACACATTACATTTTCTAATTTAAGCACATCGTATTAAAACAGATATAGTAGGAATATTGTTTGTTAAGAGATAATGTTGTTCCCATGCAAGGTTTTAATTAACAGGTAGGTCCAAGGCAGTGTTGATGTAGTGAGGTTGGGTGAAAAGGGGGCTAGAGTTATTCTAATTCTTATGAAAATTAGACTTGTGCAAACACATCAGTAGAAAAAAATGTAGAGCACTACTTCTGATCTCAGGGAGAAAGTTACTCAAGTACATTGGGCCCCCTGCACAGCTCCCCAAACAACTTGAGCCCTACTGTGGGGCTATAAAAGGGAAGAGGTTGGGGCTGGACTGGCACCTAGTGGGTCTTCTTGTCCCTGTGCTCTGTGAAGATGCTCCCCACTGTAGCCTTCGTTAGACTGGTGAGACAGGTCAGGGAAGGGTCCACAGTATCAATACTTTGGCAACTCAAATGGTTCAATACTCTCATCAAAGTGAGTGCAGAGAAAGTGATAACATTTCAGCTCATGGGTTGGAATAGCAGCTTCAGTAAGGTAGCACTACAACCCAAGGGCCTACCTAAGTATACTGACTCCTTTCCAACAGCAGAGCTCCCTGTCAAACCCTTATTTCTCAGGCTGTTAGGAGGCGGTAGAGAAGGAGCAGTGAATGGGGAGGACCCTGTGCAGAGCATCTATAGTTCTATCATTACTTACTGTGCTAGTCAGGGTGCCTGCGGTGTCCCTGCATTGATGAAGCTCAGCCTGTCATTCTGGAGACACTGATTTGATTTTCTCCTGCTTTATTTCTCCAACCTAATTCTTCTGCTAGCCACTTCACCCTTCTGGTCAGGATAGAACAACACATGGCCTCTTTTAGTTCTGCCATTAATGTCCGTTCTTTAATCAGAAGAATTGGTGCTCTCTAGCAGCTCAAGGAATATTTCTATTTTTACTCCCTTCACTTACAGCCACATAACTGCATGAGGCCAGATCCCGCAGTCCTTTTCCAGCCATAATTCCTATTCAAGCCAAAACTTCTCATTCAACTCGCATGGGATTTTTTTGGCTGTGTAAGGACTGTGCCATTTGACCCACACTGTACATAATTAGGGCCCTAACAAAAATCAGCCCTTCCCCATGAAATCTGATCTCCCCTGCTGCTGGTCCTTCCCCCGCATGACTGCTCTTGGTGAGGAGATCAGAGGCACCTCCAGAGGCAGCACAGAAATGAGGGTGGTACGCCCTCACTTGTGCACTGCAGCAGCCTGGGAGCTGGGCATCCGTCCCTTCCCCCCACCCCCGCAGTTCCTGCCGCAGCTCTAGGCACTGAGCTCCTGGCTTCCCCTTCCTCCCCCAGCAGCTCCTGCTGGGGTGGGAGCTTCTGCTCCCAGTGGCTGCACCTGAGGCAGACTGGGCTCGGGGCCTCCCCCGCTCCAGCCAGAGCTGGGGGCTTCTGCTCCCTGTTGCTCCAGCCAGAGCTAAAGGCACCATCTACTGCTCCAACATGGGCAGCCTGGCCACGGGACTTCCCCAACCCCAGCTAGGGCAACCCGGTATTGGGGCTTCCGTCCTCCCCCTGCCGGAGCGGCTTGGGGCTTCCATTCCCCTCCCCTCCCCAGCCAAGGCTCAGGGCAGTCTGGGCTTGAGGCTTCAGCCCCGCAGCTGCAGCCAGGGCTTGGGGCTTCTTCTCCGAGGGGTCCTGCCAGGGTTCAGGGTGACCCAGTTGGGGCTTCCACCCTAGGGCTTCTTCTGGGGCTGGGGCACCCATATTTCAAGGGGGCTCCCAGATTGGCATGGGGCCCCTGCCTTAATCTGTCACTGGCCTGGACTAGCAGCCCCCGGCTGGGGCACTCCTAGTAGCATGGGGGAGATCATACCCACCTCCACCTCCCAGAATCTCCTGAAACTTAAGGCAGCTCAGAGAGCACAAAAGCGAGGGTGACAATCTTGTGATCTCCCCACACAACAACTTTTCAATTGCAACCCCTCTATGATCCCATTTTGGATCAAGACCCTCCCCAGTTACAACACTGTGAAATTTCAGATATAAACATCTGAAATCATGAAACTGACCAATTTTAAAACCCTCCGGCCATGAAATTGACCAGAATGGACCATGAATTTGGTAGGGCCTGTACCTAATGCTGTCACTGTAATACCGGGATAGCCCATATTGCATCTTCAGCCACAGTTAAAGTACAATATAAAAGACTCTGGAGCAAGCTGTGCTTTAATATTTGTTACTGTCCAACATTTCACTAAAGTGCTAGACAAATTACAAAGTATGCATCCACTTCACAGTGAAGCATGCTCTTTCTGGAAATAAAGCAGTTTCCCCGAGAGCTTGCAGTGTCCCTGCTTGGACAAGTATATGAGCTCCATTTGAAATGGAACATTGTGTTCGGGTCCAGGCATTTTGGTACCAAAAGTAAAACATGTAGAAAATGGCAAGTTGACCTACAGTAATTGTGCCTGGTTTCAACAGTTTCAGATACAGACTCATAGATTATATGCTGACCTAGTGTTGACCCTGCTAGACAGAAAAATAAGCTAAATAAAAATTAAAAAACACCCAACAACAATTGCTAAATGAATCACTTTGGCAGTAACTTGTAGTATTTGTTGACATCATTTGCCTAAAATGAGTCTTGTGTTGACCAGGAAATTGTTTATATTATTTATTTGAACATACAGTATTGAGATTTATATATTTGGGGGTAGCCATTCATATATGAATGTACAGTGTAGAGCAGCACTGTAATGACTACTGAAATATTCGAACACACCATAGACAGCATGCCAAACTCATCTCCAGGGTAAGGTCTTCAGTTATGTTATATCCTTGGTGAATTAGGGTCAGTGTCTTTCTTTAGTAGCTGCTCTTATTTATGGCTTAAACAGAGGCCCTGCTGCAAAGCAACAGAGGGGAGTAAAAATGTCCCATTGTGGGCCAAACCCATTGTTGGGGAGTGTGCAAAGGCAGAAAAGAGAAGCTGCTACCAGGCTGCCATTTTACATCTGACACAGAAACAGGCAGTGGCAAGAGTGGCTCTGTCCCCAAATGGA
Organism: Lepidochelys kempii; assembly: GCF_965140285.1. Lineage (NCBI taxonomy): Eukaryota > Metazoa > Chordata > Testudines > Cheloniidae > Lepidochelys > Lepidochelys kempii. The sequence goes on along the minus strand of NC_136387.1, from coordinate 63,287,909 downwards.
CTGGGCCATGTACCAGAGCCAACACAGAACCCTTCTGCAGGCACAGATTACTCCCCATCACTCCCTTGGATGAAACAGGAAGAATGAACCAAATAGCTCCCCCTTAAATGAATTACAGGATTAATTACAATACAGCCCTTCATACCTGAAGATTTATAGGTACTAAACACTTGTAGTTCCCATTTACTTCAGTGGGAATTGTGGATGTTCAGCACTTCTGAAAGTCAGGCCACTTGTCTTTATAATGCAGTGTATTAGAAGCCATGCTTATTTAGAAGATGCAGGAGGATAAGTAAATCCAAACAAGATATAGTAATTTATGGTAAATATGGTTTGAGGTTTTGTCTTACTTTACTCTGAAGATGAAATAACAAAATAGCTTCAATTGATACCCTCATAACCATTACAATTTCTGGGAAGTCAAACTTTTGCTTCATAACTGATTTATAAGTATTGATATATTAATTTACTGGTTGAGAAAAATGTGAGTTTGAAACCATATGTTATGCTCAATACATTTAGGAGTTCAATTAATAAAATCATAGGAATGAAGGGCCAGGGGAGATGGAACAATTTTTATGGTGGGGGTGCTGAGAGCCATTGAACCAAACCTATAAACCTGTATATAATGGAAACCACTTCAAACCAGGGGGTGTGGCGGCCCCCCCCCCGGAGTTCCAGCACCTGTGTATAGGGCTGGAAGGGAGCTCAAGAGGTCATCCAACTTCAGCCCTCTGCAGTGAGGCAGGACTATGTAAACCTAGATCATCCCTCACAGATATTTGTCTATCCTGTTCTTAAAAACCTAATGACAGGGATTCCACAATCTTTTTTGGTAATCTATTCCAGTACTTAAGTAGCCTTACAGTTAGAAAGGTCCCCCCAATATCTAAACTAAATCTCCTTTGCTGCAGATTAAACCAATTATTCTTTGGCCTACCTTCAATAGACCTGTAAAACAATCCATCACATCCTCTTTATAACAGCTCTTAGTATATTTGAAGACTTGTTAGGTCCACTCTGTCTTCTTTCCTCGAGACTAAACATGCCCAGGCTTTTTTAGCTTCCTCATAGGTTATGTTTTCCAAACATTTATCATTTTGTGTTGCTCTCTGCTGAACTCTCATTTCTCCATGTTTTTCTTTGAATGCGGCACCAAAACCTGGACATAGTATGCCAGGCAAGGTCTCACCAGTGCTGAATAGAGAAGAACAATTAGCTCCTGCATACGGCACTCCTGTTAATACACCCCATACTGACATTAGCCTTTTTCAAAACTGCATCACATTTTTGGTTCATACGCCATTTGTGGTCTACTACAACTCCCAGTACTACTGTCTAACCCTTTATTCTCCATTTTGTTGTGCATTTGATTTTCCCCTCGAAACTATAATACTTTGCACTTGTCTTTATTGAGCTTCATGTTGCTGATTTCAGACCATTTCTCCAATTTATCAAGGTCATTTTGAATTCTAATCCTGTCTTCCAAAGTGCTTGCAACTTCACCCAATGTGGCGTCATCTGCAAATGATATAAACATATCCTCATCTCCCCCAATGTTGACTATTCCTTGTAACCCTATTATCCTCTAGGTGCTTACAGACTGATTTTTAATAAAACTGTTCCAGTATCTTTCCAGGTATTGAAGTTAGACTGACTGATCTAATTCCCCGAGTCCTTTGTTCCTCAGAATGTTTGCTCCTCCCTAGCCCTCTGGGATCTTACCCACCTTCCATGAGTTCTCAACCATGACTCGAATGGTTTCAAGATTCATAGATTTCAATTAGTTCCTTAAGCCTAGAGTGAATTTCATCAGGCCCTGATTACTTGAATACATAGAAGTCATCTAAATAGTCTTTAATCTGTTATTTCCCTATTTTCGCTTGTGTTCCTTCCACCCTGTTAATATTAATTGAGTTAAGCAGCTGGTCATAATTTACCTTTCTAATTAGACTGAAGCAATATAAGCATCAAGCACTTGAGTCTTCTTGGTATCAGCTCTCCTTCCCCAATAAGTAGTGAACCTGTTCTTTCCTTCATGTTTCTTTTGTTCCTAATACGTTTATAGAACCTCTCCTTACTGCCTTTTTTTGTGCTTTAGCCTTTCTGATTTTATCCCTGCATGCCAAGCTATTCTTTTATACTCATCCTCATTAATTTGACCATGTTTCAACTTTTTATAATGTTCCTTTTTGATTGTCAGGTCAATAAAGGCAACCATCTTTTCCTCTTCCTATTCTTTCCATCTTTCCTTCACATCAGCAGAGTTTGCTTTTGTGCCTTTAAATATTGTCTGAGAAACTACCAACTCTCCTGAATTCTTTTTCCTATTAGATTTTTTCTCCCACAGGGCACTACTTACCAATTTCTGAGTTTGCTGAAGTCTGCACTTTTTATTTTTTATTTTTTTTAAGTCTATTGTTCTTATTCTGCTGCTCTCACTCCTTCCTTTCCTTAGAACAATGAAATCTCTTATTTCACCCAAGTTGACTTCTACTCAGTACTGGATTTACCATGGCGCTGGGCCCACAATCAGAAGGGACCCTGGCCAGCCCAATCCTCTGGCTGGCTCAGCCAGCAAGGAAAGCTGCCCCCACTCCTGCCTATTCCAGCCCTGCCTCTTCCCACCCATACTCCGCCCCCACCCTGCCCCCACTCCAGTCCTTCCCCCGAGGACTGCAGCAGGGGTTAGGCGCCCTGCACTCACTGGGCAGCAGTAAGTGGAGGACTGACCCGGCCCCAGCCTGCTCCATGCCTCCGACTCCCAGCCGTGCCACCAGTGAGTGCTGGGGGCGGTTCCCCCCTGCTCCCCAGTCCCAAGGCTGGGAGCCAGGGGAGCAGAACGGAGTGGGCTGGGGCCAGGTCACTCCACTCCAGGGCAGGAAGTGAAACAACCCGGCCTCAGTCCGCTCCGCTGGCTCATGCTGGGGGGCGGTTTCTCCCTGTTCCCCAAGCCTGGGGAGGAGATGGAGCAGTGGGGAAGGGGCATGGGATGGGGAAGAGAAGGGGGTAGGGGAAGCAGGGGCAGGGGGAAAGACGCAGTGGGGAAAGAAGGGGGTGGGATGGGGAGGAGATGGAGTGGTGGGGAAGGGGCATGGGATGGGGAAAAGAAGGGGATGGGGAAGCAGGGGCCCAGCATGTGGATCCCCTTGGCAGCAGCTGGGGCTCCCCTTTTAAGCAGGCCCATCAAACCGTCACGCTGACAAGCTCCACCTTCCCTGCACTGTACCGCCCCAATGAGCCCCCCCAGACACCCTCCCCACTGAGCCCCAACCACCTACACCTGGATCCCTACCCAAATGAACCCCACCTCCCCTGCACCCAGAATCCACACCCCCCGCCCCGCGCTGAGCTCCAAGCACTTTCACTTGGTCCCCCCTGCAAACTCCAATTGCCCCTGCAGTTAGTTTCACATACAGGGGGCTAGGCATACTCTTGCCTCTTACAAGTGTGCATGGGTGCTGGGCATCGCGGGTCTGGGGGGCATTGGGCATAGGGATGTGTGGGGGAAGTCTCTGGGTGAGTGCATAAGGGCAGGGCACTGGGCAGGGGACAATGTTGAAGGGGCGTGCTGGCAGCACAGGGCTGGGCAGGCCATTGTGCATCTAGCAGTTGTGGGTTTGTGTACAGTGTCTTTGTGCTGGGCTGAGTGGCGCCACTCCCACTGCACCTCATTGCCCACAACTAGCCCCTCGCTCTGCGGACCGCCCCCCATCACATGCCCTATTTTCCCAATGGGGGTCCACAAATATGTTTGGCGCCGGGCCCACAAAAAGTTAATCCAGCCCTGCTTCCACCTTCAGCTTCACAACCAATTCCTCCCTGTTAGTCAGAATCAAGTCAAATATTACTACCCCCTGGTTTCTTCCTCCACGTAATGACAAAAGAAGTTGTGCCCAACACATTCCAGTTACTTATTGGACATTGTGTGTTTTGCCCTAGTACTCTTCCAACATATGTCTAGACCTTTGCTTAAAGCCCTGAATAAAGGGAGGCATGCAATGACTCCTTCCCAGGACTGCACCATTCAAGGGGGAGCCTCCAGACATAATTGGAGCTCAGAAAAGTACAATTCCTTCCCATCTCACCCTTGCTCCCAAAGGGATGCAACTTCCTTCAGACCTATACTGGGTGCTGATTGTTTCCATTCATGCTGTCTCTCAGGCTGAGCCCAGCCTAACTCCCATTTAAGATTTTCAGTGGGACTGAAGGAGTACATAGGTCTTGTGCTTGTCTCTTACGCAAGTGAATTTCAACCGAAGTACAGATCAATTCCCTTTGTTCTTAACAGATGTGTTCCTTTGAACACCCCACCATCAAGGAAGAAGGGCATAGTGTTTAAAAAACTAACCTCCTTTAGAGGGGAAGTGAAGGCTGAAATTAGACCTTTTTAAAATCAGCAGGACCAAATAGCCAGCTCTTTCAAAACTCTTGGATGCATGTTGACGAGCTCATCAAACCATTAATATTGATTTTCAATATGCATTGGAGCACTGGAGAAGTTCCAGATGACTGAAAGAAATCAACTATTGTGCCAATTTCTTAAAAGAGGGTAAACAGATGTCTTGGGTACTTATTGGCCTGTCAGCCTGACATCAGGCCCAGGCAAAATAATAGAGCAGCTGATACAGGATTCAATTAATACAAAGAATTAAAGGAAAAGAACCTAATTAATGCAAATCAGCATGAGTTTCTGGAAAATAGATCTTGTCAAACTAACTTGATTTTTTTTTTATAAAGTAACAAATGTGGTTGATAGAGGTAATAGTATTGACATATACACTTAGACTTCTTTAAGGCATTTGACTGGTACCACAAGACATTTTGATTTTAAAACTAGAAGGATATACAATTAACATGAAACACATTATATGGATTAAAAACTGGCTAATTAATAGGTCTCAAAATGTAAGTGTAAATTGGGGATTTTCATTGAGTGGGCGTTTCTCCAGTGGGGTCCCAGAGGGATAGGTTCTTGGTCATATGCTATTTAACATTTTTATCAATGATCTGAAATAAAACATAAAATCATCACTGACAAAGTTTGCATAAGATACAAAAATTGGGGGAGTGATGAATAATGAAGGGACAAGTCACTGATTCAGAGTGATCTGGATCACTTGATAAACTGGGCATGAGCAAACAAGGCCTTTTAATACAGCTAAATGTAAATATGTACATCTAGGAACCAAGAATGTAGGCCATACTTACAGTATGGGGGAATCTATATTGGGAAGTAGTGACCCTGAAAAAAGACTTTTAGGTCATGGTGTATAATCAGCATAACATAAGCTCCCAGTAGGATGTTGCAGCCAAAAGAGCTAACAGGATCCTGGGATACATACAGGAGAATCTCAACTAAGAACAGAGTGGTTATTTTACCTCTATATTTGGCACTGGAGCAACCACTGCTGGAATACCACATCCCATTCTGGTGTCCACAATTCAAAAAGACAGTTAATAAAGTAAAGAGGGTTCAGAGAAGAGCCAAGGAAATGATTAAAGGAGGAGAAAACATGCCTTATAGGATAGATTCAAAGAGGTCAATCTATTTACTTTAATAGAGAGAAGGTTAAGGGATGACTTGATTACAGTCTATAAGTATCTACACAGGGAACAAATATTTAATGATGGGCTCTTCAGTCTAGCAGAGAAAGGTAAAACACGATCCAACGTCTGGAAATTGAAGCTAGATAAATTCAGTCTGGAAATAAAGAGTAAATTTATGACAGTGAGTAATTGACTATTGAGACAATTTGCTAAGGGTGATGGTGGATTCTCCATCACTGAGAATTTTTAAATCAAGACTGGATTTTTTTCTAAAAGATATACTCTAGAAATTATTTTGGGGAAGTTCTATGGCCTGTGGGGATACAGGAGGTCAGACTACATGATCACGATGGTCCCTTCTGGCCTTGAAATCTATGATTCTATAACAATCATATATATTTTCGTATTCTCTAAAAGTAAGTGTTTTCTGTGTTTTACTCCTGATAGCTCTGCAGAATCTACACATGTAAGGAGGAGTGAGCTGGAGTCATTGAAGACCTGTTTACTAAGTTCCAAACAGTTTTATCAATGCAAACCTGTCAAAAATCAGTGTTTCCAAAGCATCACTGAGGGTATAATTTTCCTTCAGAGCATTTACTACAGCCTATTCTGTGAGATAAATTAGGTAGCCAGCTTCACTTTCAGAACCTAGTTTGAGGTGTGCAGGGCTTGCAGTTAGTTTCATATAGAGAGGGCTAGGCATACTCTTGCCTCTTACATGTGTGCAATGTGAGTGACTGGGGAGGCATGAGGAGCTTCCCTGCCACACACACCACTCCTCCCCTCACCCACTGCACGCAGCCCACTAAAGGCCCGGCGCTATTTGAATCAGGGACTCTGGGAAGTGCAGAGACTGCTTATTCCCTAGTACCCCAGGGGTGCACAGTGCCTCAAAGGGAGCTGTGAAGGAGTAAGGCCATGGACCTTCCTTCCCCACTCTGGTGAGTGGAGCAGGACTACTACACAATGGAGCATGCTGCACTCCTAAAGATCACAGATGTGGGCTTGCTCCCACTACATGCCAAGGACTTTGGGGAGGCATTCTTTCTCACGGGTCCCAATACCTCCCATGGGGATGGTACAGCACTGCACCATCCTTACTCTGGACTGTGTCCAAAAGGCACAATCTATCCTAAAAGAACATCTGAAATCAAAGTCTGAGAGGCAAGAAATACTGAACCTCACAATGACAACCGTAAGGTTGTTTTTTCAAAGTAGAATTACACTTCAAAGTTAGGATCAAACACTAAATATATAAAAAGAGCACCTTCTTACTCAAGTCTGCTGCCTATGTGTATCTGTCGTATTTGCTGACTTTAGGAACAATCAAGTTTTTACTACTGCTAGCAGCCCCCAGGTCTCAGCTGGGGGCAGGGGGGTTGGTGGAGAGGGGGAGAACAGACAGGGGTAAGGGGGCTGGCTTTCAGCACCCCCACTATCCAAAGTGTTCCCACGCCACTGACTATAGACAATTTATATGAATTGTATTCTGCCTCATTCATCATGAGCAAAACTATCCGTTAATGTCTGTGGTTATGCATCAGATCCCAGGCTGAACTTGCAGGGCAAGTAGTTAGAAAAGTCATCTTTTGGTTATATTTGATCAAACAGTCAATAAGAATAGACATAGAACCTCACAAGAGCATTTGTAGGGAGCTACTTTTCAGACTACTCTCTGTAATATAAATGTTTTCTTCAGGGACATATTTCTAAAGATGCCTAGTGCCTTGTGTATGTTGTGGTGAAACAATCACTCTGAATAGAATTTCAGTAGAACTCTGAGCTACATTAGGAACAGAACCCCTGCTATATTCCATTCCTTGACAGTCTGTCTGTGCATGTGGAGGAGGAGTGGTTGGCAGATACAGAACAAACTACTGGTTAAGCAAATTTGAATGTATGTGGCAGTACATCTAAGGATTTCTCTTTATTCAAGAGACTTTCTTACTTCAAAGGCAGTACAAACTCTCCAGTAAGTTTCTTTAGGCACATGAATTGTCCTCCCAAGAACAGCATTACATGAAACAAAAAATATTTTTACTAAAATAAGTGTCCTTATCAGATAGAATGTTCTGTGATAGATTGAGAGAATATAGCATAAATTATAGTACTTACAGAGTTTGTTGTGAATCATTTATCCACTGAAGGCTAGCACTCATTTAGCAAATGAAATATTCACCAGTGACTTATTCAACAAGCGCTATGGACAGTCAGAGTCACCCCCCATCCACAGCACCGAATCAATAAAACATTTCATTGTTTTTCAGCACTAGTAATCATAAAGAGCTATGAGCATATAATGAGAAGGTTGCTTTGGCAGCAGACTGTCAGAGGAGTCAATGTTTTATGCTTAGGACTATAAGAAGCTTGCACAAACTTTGCCATAGAAGAGGTCCAGTAACTCAGGTCTGACCCAGAGCTCATTAATGTCAATAAGATTCCCAGTCCCTTAACATCAGATCATCAGGATGCGTCCAAATACTGAGCTGCATAATACAGCACACCAGACGTGTTGTGGTTTTTTCTTCTTTAAAAAGAGGTCCAACAAAAAACAAAAACAACTGCAAATAAAAATCCTTAGGCAAGATTCTTAGCTGGAGTAAATCAGTGTATTTCTACTGGAGACAAAGACACCCAGGTTTACCCCCAGCTGAAGATCTAGACAAACGTGGTGTGACACTAGGATATAAGTATGGTCAATTATGAGTCATAGGATAAGACATGCTTTTCGGCTCTGGATAATCATCTAGGCCCAGATTCTTAAAGGTATTTCGGTGTTGATTTAAATGGGAGTGCAGTGTCTACATGCCTTTGAGGATCTGGGCCTAGATGATTATCCAGAGCCAAAAAGCATGTCTTATCCGATATCTCATAATTGACCATACATTACTATTTTGTCACATATTGCACTCAGTGTTAAGGGCCCAATCCTGCAACCTACTCTTTTGAGAGTTTTGCATCCAAAGAGACTACTGGGTTGGACACTAAGGACTAGATTTACAAAGGAACTTAGGCATGGTGATGCTCAGCCTAGCTTTGAGGGACTTAAAAAACTATTGGGATTCACAAAGCCTGAGTTCAGTAGCAAGGCTTCCTATACAATAAATTGGGAGAGATAGATGCCTCAGAAAGGGGTTCACAAATGCTAGCATGCTAGGCAACTCCCTGCCTAAGCTAAGCAATGGGAGATGCCCAGTGGAGGGGTGTGTTCTGAACCTCTGCCCCTCAAGGAGATTGGTGCCTAAGTACAGGCAGGCTCCTCCCTCTGCTTGGTATTCTCAGCTGCAAACCCTCTTGGAGTTAGGTGCCTATCCACTTTGGGGAAGGGAGGAGGAGCTGCCTGATAATCACTTTTAGCCCAGGGGTTAGGGAACTCATGCGCGATGTGGGGGTCTGTCAGTTCAACTCTGCCCTCCACCTGAGGTGTAGAAGGGATGTGCCATCTCTCAAATGAGTGCCCTACCTACTGGGCTATGGGGCATTCTGTTGTGGGTCTTCCTTTGTCACTTCTGAGGGAGAACGAGGAGCCTTTGCAGTATGCCTGGAAGGTTGATAATGGTACATTTTTACATGTTCATTGGTTGTAATCAATGTGCTATTTTACTGTCTTACATCGTGCCAATTCTGGAGTCCTTCACAGGCAGAGACATGAAATTTAATGAAAATTTTACCCATAAAGGACTGTGAATTACTGCTCATTAGGCAAAATGATGGGAAAGAATGTGTGAGCCAGATCCTCAACTGGCTTAAGCATAGTTCCACTGAAGTCAATAGAGCCACACCAGTTTACACCAGATAAAGATCTAGCCTGTCTACCTGAAGTCAGATATTTGCCCAGATATTTTATCATCTCTACATTTGTTCATATGTCATTCAACTTAAACATTGTTACTGGACCAGTGATAATAAATTGGTCCTTTAATCAATGCAGAAATCAAGTACAGGTTATGAATCAACATTCTGCTTAGAGAATCCTGTTAAAGAAATAGTGTCTGAACAAAATTCAGTCAATTGTGTGGTTTAGGGTTCGACTATAACAAGGTCACATTAGTAGCTAGGTTAATTGTAATTTCATGCAGGTCTCACTAAGAGTTCAGGAGTTAGCTAGCATTTCTGCGTGTTAGCATCTTCTATTTAATTATTATTAATATGCAAAGGGCCACAGTTTCTTGAACTCAAGTTACTGATCTGGACACTGGATGAAGAGCCCCTTAAGAAGGGACAGCTTGAAAGAATAAGTACTGTTGACTGGAGGCAAGCTATTTTAATATAATGATTAATGGTATCATTAGAGTCCTGATGTTTTCCTTGTGCTTTAGTTTCTCTAGTCCCCCTACTCCTGTCCCCTCATTCTGCATTTTTAGAATGTTGCATTAAAATGAACACTCTTGTAACAAAGCTGAACAGTTTGAAAGTTAGGCATGATTTAGCTCTGACATTTCCAGTCATTTTACTGCCAGATGCCAGTTTTTATTTGTATTTTGAGGTCCTGGATGGAACCCACAAAGTTATAGCCAGAAACTTTTACACAAGTCCTGCAAATGTGCACTTTAATGTGCACTGGATAACTTCACATTTGTTGGCTGTATATATTTTAAGATTTGAATTACATTTAAAAAACAGATCATGTGTAATCTGGTCTTAATTTACAATATTGCATCAAATGTATTTTATTTTAGGATAACAATTCATTTTGCTATTAAATGTTACAGGTCAGTTTGCCAAATTCATTACATAATTTGAAGTTATACATTCCCTGTGAATAAAAGAGATTTAACATGTGGAAATTTCATAAATTGCTTCTCTTTGATTAAATTGCTTTGTAGAAAAAATAAAAAGAACAAAATATAAAGCCATGACCATATATTGCATTGAACCTGCAGACTAGGTCTACTGATATTTCCGGGGGGGGGGGGGGGGGAATAGAGTGTGGGTTGCTTAAGTATATTTTTAGTGCAATGAAGAAAAAACAACAATTATGCACTTCCACAATAAACTCCCTTTCAGTCCTAACATGGAACCATTCACAATATGCACGTCCATTTCCTCATAATCTACCTCAGCAAGATTAATATATCTCACGGACAAACATGTATACTGCTAATATGAGGTTTCCAGAGAAACTATAATGCTAAACAGTAATATAGTTCACAACTAGAATGGGGTGTATATTTTCTTAGTAGACATATAGTCCATTGTATTGTGGCCTCATCAAGGAATAATACCAACATTCTTTCATTAACTTCTCTATGATCTCTCCTTGAAAAAATACTGGGTGATCCTACCATTTATTTTATTCTGATAGCACTCAAACACACAATGAAGATTTCGGGCCCTTTGTACTAAAACCTGTACAGAGACAAAGGAAGTCCGTCACTGCCCCAAAGAATTTACAGTCTGGACTATATGCACACAAAACTCCCACTGATTTCAATGGGAGTTTTGTCTTAATAGGAATTGCTGGAACATGCACATAATTAGTGTATTAGAAACTTAGGGCTAGATTGTGCAACACTTATTAATTTTGATGTGAACTTGCTCACATCAGTAGTTCCAATGACTTCAATAGCTACACAATGTAGCAGCTTGTAAATTTAGTACAGAAACTCTGTTAGTTCTTGTGTTAACCCTGTACCATTTCAATTTGATAGACTGGCAAGATTTTAATGTGTGTAATGCCATTCCTTTTGTTCTGAATGCTTCTTTCTTTTGTATAATGTGGTATAATTTTACATTTTAAACATATAAATATGTATACGTCTTTTTAGTTCAAGCCATTCAAAGAGTAATTCAGGGAACATGTATTCTATTGTGCAGTAAAGTCAGGAAGCGGAAAGTATGGAGAGTGAATCAGATAGGGTACCTACCAAACATGGTTTCCATAGAAACTTACATAATTGTAGGCTGATCTCATGTAATTTTAGTTATTAATTTGGTGGTGCATAATATTTCCTTTATTACTCTCTTTAGAGTTTTCCATGTGGTTATTTCTACGATCTAACAACACTGGTCAAAAATCTTTTTTAATGCCCCCTATGGAGAATTCTTTGTTTCTGCTTTTGACATAGCTGTATCCAGAGGCAAATGAAGGCAATGGTAACTACTTCAGTGGGTTGTGGCTCAGGCTTGTACAGATTTACAGTATATAAATCAAAAGTACTTTCTAACTAATATATATCGTGGCAGTCATCTTTGTCTACCCTAACGCTGAAGTACAGCATCTCTTTACTTTATAGAGTCAATAGGAAATTAACAATAAACAAGAGTCCACTCTCTTGAAACTAGAGAAACATTAAATTAACTAAGACAGTTTGATAGGGGAGTTTCTTTTTGATTCAAGCTGGGAGCTGAATAGGAGCTGTCTGTTATGCATAATCTCTTCAGTTGACAATCAAGGCTTTGCTGATGTTCTAGTATAGGTAGCAAGTCACCTGCTAGTTTGGAAATCAATAGCACCAAACTGAATTTCAGATCCAATTTGATTCAGGCAATGAAACTAGGCAATATAGATTTGAATAGGAATTCAGACATTTGAATACCTCCCTCCCCCACTCATCTAACTATTACTTCTCTTGAATAAATACAACTCTGATACATTTGGAATATATATACACACCCAAAATTTGGGCTGCTGAATGAAAAGGAAAACTAATGGAATCAGAGGGTAAAAAAATGTATAATTGTTTTTTTAATCCTGAAATAAGATTTGGCTTATATGGTCGCACTTAAAAGTCATGTTGGACCTGTATCAGGTGGTGGTTCTTCTCTGGGTTTGGTTTCTAGATTAAAAACCAATGCCAAAATTAGCTTCTTGCACCCTCTATTTCATCTGTCATTGAACTTCTTGCTAGCATTTACTACAATATATATCCCAATCTTCAAGGCCAGCTAAATGGTTTCTCCTCCAGTGACATACAGTGGCAGATACATAGTTGTTAGACTAGTGGGATCTTTGTACTGCTGTTTCTGATTAACTCTGAATGATGGGAGTTTGACTCTATGGGAGTTGGGAACATAAGAGCCTCTGAAACTCCTAGCTTCTGTTGTTAAGATGTACAGTGATTACTACTTGGTGGAATAGTTTCCTTGTATCCCATTCTAAATTGAAGTTGTGCTCTGTGTCTGATAAGAGGGAGCTAGAGGGTCAGCAGTCAGAATGAGTGAAGTGACAGCACTAGATTTCAATAAATTTTAACACATCATTTACCAAGTCCTTTTGTCCAGCAGTGGATGTAACCAATCACATTAATCTCAGCTATGTCACTAAGGTGTATCAGCATCTCTGGCTCTTGTCCGGCAACCTGTTTGTATTCAGTGAGTTCAACTACTACTTCTCAATCAGCATCCTCAATCAGGCACCACAGAACTACTCAGTGGACCTTCAAGTGATACAAAAATGGCGCTCAGATTAATATATATATTAGGGCTGTCGATTAATTGCAGTTAATTCACGCGATTAACTCAAAAATTAATCGTGATTAAAATTGTTTATCACAATCAGTTTTAATTGCACTGTTAAACAACAGCATACCAATTGAATTTTATTAAATATTCTGGATTTTTTTTTACATTTTCACATATATATAAAAAGTGTAATTATTTTTATTACAAATATTTGCACTGTAAAAATAACAAAAGAAATAGTACTTTTCAATTCACCTCATACAAGTACTGTAGTGCAATCTCTGTTACGAAAGTGCAACTTACAAATGTAGGGGTTTTTTTTACATAACTACACTCAAAAACAAAAATGTAAAACTTCAGAGCCTACAAGTCCACTAAGTCCTCCTTCATGTTCAGCCAATCGCTAAGACAAACAAATTTGTTTACATTTACAGGAGACAATGCTGCCCTCTTCTTATTTACAATGTCACCAGAAAGTGAGAACAGGTTTTTGCATGGCACTTTTGTAACGGTCACTTCAAGGAATTTATGTGCCAGATATGCTAAACATTCATATGCCCCTTCATGCTTCGGCCACCATTCAAGAGAACATGCTTCCATGCTGATGACGTTCATTAAAAAAACAATGCATTTATTAAATTTGTGACCGAACTCTTTAAGGGAGAATTGTATGTCTCTTGCTCTGTTTTACCTGCATTCTGCCATATATTTCATGTTATAACAGCCTCGGATGATGACCCAGCACATGTTGTTCATTTTAAGAACACTTTCACTGCAAATTTGACAAAACACGAAGAAGGTACCAATGTGAGATTTCTAAAGATAGCTACAGCACTTGACCCAAGGTTTAAGAATCTGAAGTGCCTTCCAAAATCCAAGAGGGACGAGATGCGGAGCATGCTTTCAGAAGTCTTAAAAGAGCAACACTCAGACGCAGAAACAACAGAACCCGAACCACCAAAAAAAGAAAATCAACCTTCTGCTGGTGGCATCTGACTCAGGTGATGAAAATGAACATGTGTTGGTCCACACTGCTTTGGATTGTTATCAAGCAGAACCTGTCATCAGCATGGATGCATGTCCCCTGGAATGGTAACTGAAGCATGAACGGACATATGAATCTTTAGCGCAGGAGTTCTCAAACTGGGGGTCGTGACCCCTCAGGGGGTTGTGAGATTATTACATGGAGGGGTCACGAGCTGTCAACTTTCACCCAAAGCCCCGCTTTGCCTCCAGCATTCATAAGGGTGTTAAATATATACATTAAAAAAGTGTTCTTAATTTATAAGGGGTCTAAGAGGCTTGCTATGTGAAAGGGGTCACCAGTACAAACGTTTGAGAACCACTGCTTTAGTGCATCTGGCACAAACATCTTGTGACACTGGCTACAACAGCACCATGAGAGCGCCTGTTCTCACTTCAGGTGACACTGTAAACAAGAGGCAGGCAGCATTATCTCCTGCAAACGTAAACAAACTTGTTTGTCTCAGCGATTGGCTGAACAAGAATTAGGACTGAATGGACTTGCATTCAAAAATAAAACAAGGAAAAATTTTAGAACCTGCATTTTTCAATATAAATTCTACATTTGTAAGTTGGACTTTCACGATAAAGAGACTGCACTACAGTACTTCTATTCAGTGAACTGAAAAATACTATTTTTGTTTTTTTACAGTGAATATCGTTGTAATCAAAAATATAAAGTGAGCACCGTACACTTTGTAATGTGTTGTAATTGAAATCAATATATTTGAAAATGTAAAAAACATCCCAAAATGTTCAAATAAATGGTATTCTATTATTGTTTAATCATGCGATTAATCGCTTGACAGCCCTAATGTGTGTGTGTGTGTATGTATATATATATATATATATATATATATGGGCATATAAAATATATATAGTGGTTGGACCTGTGCAGGTGTGCATGAGTGGGGGAGAGAGAGACAATACAAAGAATCGTCTCTGTACTTCTACCCAGGGCTATTTCAAAACATCAGTTTGTAAGCAGAACTGCTCATTTAAAATCAATAGGGTATTCTGCTTTAAGAACCAAAATTATGATATGTTCCATAATGTAGGTCAGAACTGCAGTTCGAGTACAGCTAGCAGCAGTGGTTCTAACCATCTCAAAGGATGCTGGCAGAAGTAGAGCAATAGCCATGTCCCTACACATGTCCCAACACGTCCCACTGGACAGAGCAGATGCTGCGCTCTCCAGAATGGCAGAGCTGCCAATGCTCTGTGCATTCTGGGGATCCGTTCCCCTCCCCACTGAGAGAATTCCTAGATGAGTCAGCAAGAATTCATCCTAGAGGCTTTCCCTCCTTGAAACCGCCTTCCAGCACAGACTGTGACTGTAAGCAGATATCCAGCCTTTAGTCACTTTGCTTTCTGAGGTATGAGTAGGAGACTTTGAATGGCATCCTAAGTATCTAAGGGGTCCCCCCTTTTTTAAATCCAAGCAAGTGCACACTGGTGAGCATAAGAGTAGGTATCTATTATGGAAGGTATCCAAACTCTATCAGAAGGGTCTGGGTATTTGCTGAATGGTGAACAAGGTGTCTTGGAGCAAAGTCTCAGAAGGGAGACTATTAATTTAATTTTTTTTTTTTAAAGAAAAGGATGATGAATGTTTCTCAGTTTCCCAAGTCAGCATCTATGGCATCCCATTTGGGCATTTAGAAACCAAATCTTGAGCAACATCTGTTTCTGTTATGCCTGATTTCAGCTAGTAGTTTAGGAAAGCATGTGGAAGTCAGTATTATATCCAAATGAAGTTTCAATTTTTGGTGGGTGGAATGTATTTATCCAAACTGGGATTGGGCCAGGACATTTGGTTTGGCTCAAAAAATTATGCAGACTCAGAAAACCACAGACATTCAGGACTTTAGTGTTAAGCTTATCAAAAAGCTGACACATTGAGAACCCCACTGATCCCTATTAAAACATTGTGGGGGGAAGGCTGTTTTAGTATGGACTCAGCAGTAAGATCACCAATCATCAACACCACTTCCTTCAGCATGTGGATTGAAGGCTTCAAAGGAACTGCCAAGTACTGGACCTATTCCTTCTTTGTGAGCTCTCATAGGATTACAGCACAAGGTAACATGGCTGGAGGCCATTGACAGGGCCCAATTCTGTTCTAATTTAGACAAGGTAAATTAGGCATAACTACTGAAGTTAGTTTAGTTACACTGATGTAAATAAGGGGAAAAATCAGGCTGATGGTATATAATATGATGTAATATGGGTGCATTTTGTAAAAACTAGTATTGGTAGTCCATCAAGCTGTAAAGGAAAGAGAAGCCAAGTGGGTGGGGATAGGGGAGAGGAGAACACTACTCAGGTACAGAAGGAAAATCAAATTAATTGCACTCAAAAGTGAGACAGGCAGGAGTACATTCTGTGAGATAAGATATGGGAACAAAAATAGATCTGGCCTGCAATCAAAAACTGTACATAGCAAAATATTGTACCAAAATATGAGAAGAAGATCTTTGGTTTAATTTTTTGGTTTGCCAGGACAGACAGAAGGTAGGGTTGATTGCAGGTACCAGCCGTAGGACAATTTAACAGCAGTGAGTGCTACTGGGTTTTTCATATCACTCATTACATGAAGGTATTAAATTTCACATCTGATTATGTCTTGGAAACAAATAGAACTGATATCAGATGCTGTCCCTGAAAATATCATTTTAGACACCAACAGACAGAGTGGCATGTTTACCAGGGGATCACTAATTCCGATGCTGCTTTACTACTTAAAACTCAATTCGACTTGAAGTCATAACAACTCACCTTTGTCCCAAAAGCCATGAGCGTGCAAACATCAAAAAATGTATTTCACTGACTGATTCATAACACACTGATAAACTACTCACAGTATAACACAGGGATTTTGTCAACAAAAAGCACCTTATTAACAGTGTGTCAGGTAGTGTACTTACCACCTGAAGTGCCTCCTTGTGTCAGCGTGCTATGCTGCAAGGGCCCTTGTCTCCAGTACTGCAACCATTTGCTTCTGACTAGGTCTTCCATGGCTCAGCCCTGTGGCCAAGCCACGTGAAGTTCAGTCCTCTTCTGGGTAACAAAAAAGTCCAACTTGAAAGTTCACAAAATGTCCCAACAGAAAAGAGTCTTTACCCCCTGTCTTGGGCTATTCCTCAGCTCATTCTTGGGGGGCAGAGTGGGAGTCAGTCTTCAGCCCAACTGAGAGTTCAATGTTTCTTCCATTGGGCTTGCCTACACCTTCCTCAGGCCTGGTAGGGAAACCAGACTTCTACTTGGGTTCTGGCCCAGGCAGCCTGTATTAAGCAACTAGGTCTGCTTCTTAGACATGATGCTGTTTCCCTGGTTCACTTCCTATCCCCAAACCCCCTTGTACTTCTTCCCCACAGCTTGTATTTAAACAGTTTCCCTTTGAATCTCAGGCCTCTAGTTTCTTCCTACACTCTCCCATTCCTCTGCAGGTGTGCTGGAACAATTTGTATAGTGGGGATGCTGAGAGCTATTGAACCAAACTGTAAAACTTGTATCTGATGGAAACCACTTCAAGCCAGGGGGTGCAACAGCACCCCTAGTTCCAGCACCTATGCTCTTCTGACCCTCTTGAGCTGGATAACTCTCTGAGAGGTTTTTCTCCACAACAGAGTCCTACCTCCATTGTAGTCTCACCCCTACTGAGTTCCCTTAGCTTTATAAGGCTCAGGTGCCTAATGACCCTTACTTAACTCTTCCCCCTCACACCAGAAGGTAATCAGTCACAGATGCCTTAACCCCACATTTAATAAGTGATGGAAGTTAGCCCCATCACAGAGAGGAGTTGACTCTGACCTTTAAAATGTAGACTTTTATGCTTCCTCAGTTTCTAAATGTGGAATTTATGATTTAGCCCATTATATATCACAGAATAAAGTTATGAACACATAGCCTTCAATGTTGCTACAAAAAGAAAAGGAGTATTTGTGGCACCTTAGAAACTAACAAATTTATTTGAGCATAAGCTTTCGTGAGCTACAGCTCACTTCATCGGATACATGCAGTGGAAAATACAGTGGGGAAATTTTGTATACACAGAGAACATGAAACAATGGGTGTTACCATACACAATGTAACGAGAGTGTTCAGGTAAAGTGAGCTATTACCAGCAGGAGAGCAGGGGGGGGGGAAACCTTTTGTAGTGATAATCAAGGTGGGCCATTTCCAGCAGTTGACAAGAACTGTCAGTTTGCAAATTAATTCCAATTCAGCAGTCTCTCGTTGGAATCTGTTTTTGAAGTTTTTTGTTGACGAATTGCCAGTTTTAGGTCTGTAATCGAGTGAGGCTTGAATTTATTACGAGAGTGTATAGATGTTTCCTTGGCACAGTTTGGAAGCAGACCATCTGCATCTTGTGCAGCTGGCTCACGGTGAAAGGGTGAGGGAGTCGGTTGGGTCCATGGGGCAGGGGCCCAATTAAAAGGTCCGGTGGGCCTGGGGTAGAGGGTGGGCGGGGCGCGCCCTCGTGCAGGACCCAGTCGAGGTAAACCCGAGCAGCGGGCGTCAAAGCGGCCTTCACCTCCTGAAGTATGCGCTGGGGAGTACGAGGTTTGGAGAGCCCCATGCACTAAGCGAGCATCAGGGGATCCAGCCAGTCTCCCCAGGCGTAGTCCAGGAGGTCTCCGACTCTTGTGAGTTCTGCCAGGACCAACCTCTGGCGCAACGAGGGGGACTCCGCCACCTGCGCGCGAAGCTGGGGGTTGTGTAGCAGGGACTCCACGAGGAGATCTGCCCCCTCGGTGGCCGACACGGACCTGGTCATTGAAAGCAGTTTCCAGGTCCGGAGGAGGTCCTGGTAGAAGACCGGCAGCCTGGAGACGTCTCAGGGAAGACCTCTCGGATGGCGATAAAGGAGCTGCCAGTCGTATCAGAGCCCTCGGAAGCGGCGCAGGAAGGCGTGCGCCAGTATGCTCCACGCTGGACTACCTGCACCGTAAAGGAGCCTCTGCAGGGCCTGAAGGCGGATGACATAGACCTGAGTGTATGTAAGCCCCAGGATGATGAGCGCCTTATTCCCTGTAGAGGGAAGAGAGGCTGCTATAGATTAATTAGAGCACCTGAAGCCAGTCACCTGATAAAACCCCCCTGCTCCAATCAGACAGTTGGAGAAGTTGAAGTAGAGTGGTTTGGTGTTGGAGCAGAGAGCAGTTTGAAGGGAAGCAGAGGAGAGTTTGGAGAAGTGCTCTGGTGGGCCAGAAGACCAAGATCCTTAGTAAAGGGAAACCCGACTTGTGCAGAGCATAGGGACTCCACAGACACAAGGGGTTGGGAGAAAGCTGGCCCAAGCAGAGAGAGGGCAGGAAGCCCCACAAGCTGAAGGGCTGGAGAGGGAAGTAGCCCAGGGGAAGGAATCGCTAGTTCAAGTGGTTTGCTGCTCTCCCTAGGGCCCCTGGGCTAGGACCTGGAGTAGAGGATGGGCCTGGGTCGCTCCCTCTCCACTCCCCTTCTCTGCGATACTAATGGGACAGTTAATACCCCAGATCAGGGGTGAGAAACCCCTGAAACAACCCCCCCCCCCAACAAGAAGAGAAAGCGTGGGATCCATGATAATACTGCCGGCAATTTGCCACAATACACATACATAATAGTGCAAATGACTGAGTCATAGCAATTGAGAAAACCAAACTAATTGGTATTCATTCAGTAAATACTTAAGTACAAGATGTGGGTTGATTTTTGCACAGTGAATACTTAACAGGCATGAAATCAAATTGCCAGTTCCTCTGGGCACAGAATACCATGCCTAATTACATTTTGTAGCCACTGTGTAAATCAGTATGATCACCGTGACATTACAAAAGGGTTAGGAAATCATATAAGGGGCATGGATATTTAAAGGTATCAATTTCATATGATTGGATACATTTTCTTGTTTTGCTTGACTTTACCATGCTAAACAAAATTCTTTTGCTCCATAATAATTTCAAGTCATTTTAATTGACTACGTTCTATTAACCTTTCCCAGTCTTGAGGCATTTATCATTATGAATGGATGGTTCACATATAATATGAACCTTAATCAATGATGGTTTATTTGTGTGAAAACAAGAGACACAGATTGAAGGCTTTTAATTAGTTTGCTTTGCAGTTTACAGAGTGGTTATATTAACAAATTAGACTGAATCCTATATTTTGCAAACTCATTATTCTGCAGTGAGAACAAGAAAGTAAATGTGAATAATTGTGTAGGGAAAGTCAAAATAAAATTGTTTGTTCTCTCCCCCACCCCCTTTTCAGATTGTGTTAATTAGATCTGGTTGTATAATGCAAAAAGAAGGATTTTGGAGCATTTGCAAAATCAATAATCGAATTGTAATCAAGACCTTGTGTGTTTGCTTTGTCCAAGTATTCTGGCACAGATAAGATCTTTTAGTCTGTACTAAGTATTGCCCTTAATTATTTTAATAATAATAATAATAAAAAGACTATTTCAGCTATTGTCATAGTATGACCTGTCAGTAGTAGTAATGCATAATATGTAGTGAAAGTATATTAAAATATAAATAAAAATGAAAATTCCCATAAACTAAAATCTGAAACAAAATTTTGAAATTCAAAGTTTTGAAATTTTCCAGGAATGTGCATTTTCTGCAAAAGTTTTGTTTTGAAATCAATGAACATTTCCCACAAGAAAAAAAAAAGTAAGTTGATTTTTTAAAATGTTTTATTTAAAAAAAAATGGAATTTTTCACCAAAAAGAAATAAGTCACACCAGCTGTAGTTGACAAGGCAAGAACAACTAAATTAACTCTTTAGTAATTCACCCAAATTGAAGCCTTCAGTGTTTTGGATAGGCTCTGAAGAGATCTGCATGAGTCAAACATTTTGCAGCCAAGCAATATGGCACAAAGGTGCATATAAGGATGTAAAAAAATAAAAGTGGTCCTCCTAATAGTGGACATAATGCAATTATGGATCTCAGAATACTCAGTGTGTTATTTAAAAAAAAAAAACAAAAACAAATCACCAGGTTTTAGTAGACAAACTTTTATGATTCAAGCAAATTTCTTTAAAAAAACCAAAAAAACAAATTTTTCATAACCAAGCTTTAACAGTTTTAAAACTTGTAAAGAACAAGGTGATTGACGTACTAAGATACCTCCTTTAAATCAGTTTTCAGTCAATAGATTGTGTAAAAACATT
Organism: Lepidochelys kempii; assembly: GCF_965140285.1. NCBI lineage: Eukaryota > Metazoa > Chordata > Testudines > Cheloniidae > Lepidochelys > Lepidochelys kempii. Next base: position 63,266,771 of record NC_136387.1, on the reverse strand, counting down.
TTTTAAACCCCATCATTTATACTTTGGAAATCATATTTGCAATTAATTTTAGTCAGATAGCTTGGAACAGTCATTTTAATTCAGTTAGGTATTTTAAAATAAATTTTAAATAGTGAGAATATATTGCACTCCCTCATATTATACCAGGCAGTGGTGGGCTACAGATAACACTGCGAGCACTTTGGAGAAGTTCCTCACAAGGTGGAAATTTATCTCTCTCCATTGAAATGAATGGAGTGATGTTGGTTTCCACCATCTGAGAATCTGACCCATTATTACAGTCCTCAGTGTTTCATTAACTTTTTTGTCTTTAATCTTTTTGAAAAGGCAACCTATAATTCTTCTCAAAGTGAAATTGAGCCATTAATCTTTTTATCATTTTCTTAACTGCAGATATAATCTTCTGTAAGCCTTGGGCCTCTCAGTACTGTATCTGTAATCAAAAAGAATCAAGCAACAATGTTTTTATAATTGAAAGGTTTTATAACTCAAGGCCAGTACATTTCTCTGTAAATATCTTATACAGAAGAGATTTGAAACAGATTTCAAATAGCAACAGATACATTTGGGAGAATGGTGATGTCAAATTTTGCAATGGCACTTTGCCTTTATTAAGTATGCTTAGTCCCTTCCCCCTCCCTGCCAAGTCTCTTTGGTTTGCTAATGTTCTCCTTTAAAGTTGAACTGCAAAGTAAAAACTAAGTTAAATACAGATTTCTGCCCTGAAATTACCAGCTTCTGGGGGTGAATTCAGCACAGAAATACATCTTTTTAAAATATCTTTTTTCCCCCATGTGTGAAAACCTCTTGGTATTTCCTGATTCACTATAGATCTCCCATAATGCACTGCTCTGAGAAATTGCAATATGGTGGTTTGTATGGGTCACAAAGACACTTCCAGGATTTAAATATACATTACTTCATTTGTGTTTATTTGTTTCATTGACAGTACCTGTCCTATAACTTTGCACACTGATCTGAATAATTAAAAATCCAAGTACAAAGAATTTATAGTTAAAAATGGTCCAGTACACAATGGCCAGATCCTCACATACACTTGAACTATTTTGGGTGCACAGGACAACATTGCAGAATGCAAGGTCAAAAAAATGGAAACTGGGTCAGGCTGCACAGGGGAAGCTGAAGACTCACTGTTCCATCCTTCATTCAAACCAGGAGGCTTTTAGCTCAAGCATTTCTTATGATCACAAAGGTTTGTAGCACTACATAGGAATAACAGAGACAGACAGATCTCAATGCACCTATTTGCATTGTGGCGGTGAACTCAAATAGTTTGGCTAAAGCTGAAAGTACAAAGAGGATTTCATAATGGGAAAAATAGTTAATAGATTTCACTGCTGCCCCTTTACCACCCGACACAGTCTGGATTAGTGGGCAATGCAACAAAGGAGTCTGCTCAATTCAGTTCTTATTTTAATTGGCAGTTCCAAATATTGGTTAGCATGTAACCATCTGTGGTTTTCATCCTTGTTTCCCTTTTCATTTCTTGCCTTCTAGGCAATTTGTCATTCCTTTAGTCTGGCATATTAAATAACTATTTTCCCCATTTAGTATAGTGTCCTCAAAGCGTTAATAACTGATGTGAGCATAATCTACAGATTACTATATATACCCCCCCAAAAAAAGTTATACAAAACTAACCACTATTCTCTGATTACCCATCAACCATCCTCCCTAGGTTAAATGAGGCCAGTATCATAGGCACTACACTGATGGGTGTCCTACAGATGTCATATAATAGATAGACAGCATCTGAGAATTAGTGTGAAGGAAAAGGTAATTTCCTCAGAAGAAGAAACTTTGTAGAGGTCCCTTGTGGGACCAGGGAGTAAATAATCTTTCCCCTCCTTAAATGGGCCATAATGTTACCAGGCCAGATCCTTACGTGAGATGGAGCAGCCCTGCTGAGGAGATGGTGGAAAAGCAACTGTGGGCTAGATCCACAACACCCAGTGGAATCAATCAGCCCACGTTAGGTGCCCAGTCTCCCTATACAATCCATTTTGGGGTAGCTATTTGGGCTCAGACTGCGGCCTGAGCTCTGGGGCCCTCTTTTGAACAGTCCACCATACATTGTCATAGTTAAAATTGCAAAAATGACACCTCATTGACATTAATGGAGCAGACCACACAGCTCCGAACTATTGCTTCAGATATCACTGTATTAATTTGCAATCAGTTCACCTTTTACGATTTGCAAGGCTAGAAACATGGTTTGTTTGTATTTTTCAGTCAAAGTTTACATCTTGAGCACAATTCTACAACCAAGGCTTGGTTCTGCACTAAATATTCTGTTGCCAGAAAAGTCAAATTATGTCCTAAATGATGCATCTGTCCTCTCGATTTGTTTCAGGAATCTATGTAAATTAATCACACTGATTCCTTACAAACACACTTGGCAAATATTTGGAAAATGAACATTGCAGCAGTTAACTGAATATATTGTTTAATTCCTATACTGAATATGTGTGTAGCTTGTTTAAGTACTTGCACACCCTCCAGAGCATTTTAAAACTCATTGCAAGAGGCAATATTGAATAATCTAAGCATATCAAATCTGTATTGAATTACTTACTGAATCTGAAGTTTGCATTCGAACTTCTAATGGCTTCCAGGATGCTTTAAACCCTCATGGCTTTTACTGCCAAAATTAGATTATATACTAATATATGCATGTCCTTTCTGAGAAGGTAACATTACCTGTTTAGTCACTCTGTACATGGATAGTATTGTCTAGTGGCTGATGCACAGGAGACATGTTTCTATTTCCTGCATTGCCACTGACTTGTCATGTGACTATAGGCCAATCTATGAATCCATGTGGTTCCCAACACACAGGATCCACACATGGAATTTGCAGGACCAGAGTCTAAATACTACAGAATTGACAGTTATGGTTCACTGTACATACAAAGCCACATATTCAGTGAAACTACACATACTTTCTTGATTGATATTGCTTATTCACTAATGTGTGTACAGATCCTTTTGTTTAGATATACCTGAGGGCAGAATTTATCCCAATGTACTTGTGCAATGCCACTAACCAGAGTTTGTTTTACCATGGCTTTACTTCTACTTTCTCAGCATGTTCAGGAAGGGTCAGTCAATTTCAGCAAATATTTATTTAGGATGTTCATTTCACCACATGGCCACTCTGCTTAACAGATCTGCAATTGCTGGAAGTCACATGATTTACTAGTAGAACTTGATCTTTCAAGTTCAGCTGTTATAAACATTAGTTATTAACAGAGCTGTCTGAAAATGTTAATAATGAAATTGGAGAATGTAGAGAAAAAACACAAAACAGCCATTCTGTAATTAACTTTTATCCAGTGCAGTTTTGCCAGTCTTCCAGAAATTAGAATGAATGTTTTCAATAAGAAATGGAAAAATCTTACAAGACTAACAAAATCTGACTGCAAAATGCCATAAAATAACTAAACTTATACATCTTTCCATGTTACAGTTGTATACATCTGTCATATCTGTTGTTACTCTAGTACAGTGGTTTTCAATCTTTTTTCATTTGCGGACTCCTAAAAAATGTTGAATGGAGATGTGGACCCCTTTGAAATCTTAGGCATAGTCAGCAGACCCCCAGGGATCCACGGATCACAGTTTGAAAACCACTGTTCTAGTAGATCCATTACAGCTGAATAATAAGATAGTTGTCCTTTGAAGAGGACAACACTGGGAATGGAGGATAGCATGATTAAGCAATCATGATGGTGCCAGACTGCTGGAAGTAGCAGGGAGTGGCCCTTGTAGTTAAAACAGAAAGATTGAATCAGCATCTGAACATTTCACCATCTGTCAATTCTGAAATTAGCCTAAGGAGATGCTATTCAATACTTGTTGGAAGTATCCTTTTTGAGGAATCCTGCTTCCTTGAGACCCTCACTTTACACTTATGCAACCCCAGTGGACTATTAAGGCCTGATCCAAAGCCTATTGAAGTCAATGGGAATCTTTCTGTTCCCTTAGGTGCCCTTTGGATTGCCCTCTGCCTCTCCCGCCCAATCAATACCATTGTATGTCTTTAGATGAGAAAAGAGGTCTGTGAAAAGAAAAGTTGCTTTGAAAAATATGGAGTTTTACACAGAGTTTCTGATGAAGCAGCACCAGAGTGTTACAGAAAAAAGATGGAAAGGCTTAATAGGAACTCATATGACTCTTAATTTTCAGTAAGAGAGACCACCAATTCCTGCATTTTTGTGGTTGGTGGAGCGAATCCTTAGTAGTTTTCAGTGCATAACACTGCAGTCACCAGGATCCTTATGGGAAGCAAACCCTTTCCTTTTCTGCTGACTAAAAACAGTTAAGGGTATAAGTTTAGTGAGTTTCTTCTTAAGATATTGCATAAAATAACACTGACTGGAGAAGAGGTAAATAATTTATTACTGGATGCCTTTTATGTTGTTAATCCCTTGTTTAAAGACCTGATCCTGAAAAGTGATCCACACAGGCTTAAACGTCTGCTACACAGGCCACCACCAGCGTTAGACTTTCTGGCCAGCAGAGCAGATCTGCTGTACTGTTCAAGTGAGGTGCAGTGGCTGTGCTCCCTTTGCACTTGCCAGGCCTCTTGGAGCTGACAGTGAAGCTCCATAGCCTTTAAGGCATAATATTAAATGGGGGAGATAATTGAAAATTGCAGTGTTTCAGAACAGAACTCTTCCAAACTTCGATTAAAGCTGGCAGTTAAAGCATACCAACACTGCAAACAAAGTATTCCTTGGGTGCCTAGTTTCCATTCCCTGGGAGGTGACTCAGCTTCTGGTGCAACTTTGGGCTCCAGGTAAATGTTAGCCAAACATCTACTGCAATTCATATGTGTATTAAACATTATTGACTCCATGAATATGCCCCGTAGTTTTCCCCATAACATGAGGGTGGTCTGCTAGTGTTCTTGCTAGTGTTCCTCTAAAGAAAGAAAAACCCTTCTTGTATACATGAAGATTTCACTGGAACATTAAAATCAATAATGCAAACATGACACGTGGTCTTGTTGGGCAATTAAATGATTAACCTGGTCTAATGTCAGTGCTCTTTGGCAGTTAATCTCTGAAGCCTTTGATCTCGGAAAATTCCCATTGGTTTCAATGGGATATTTTCATGAATGTGGACTGCAGAATGATTCTCTCCCAGGTATTTCCAATACATCCATCCTGTGGCATCTAAGGGCTAGGCTACAAAGTCTTAGTGCACAGTAAGTTGCCATGCTATACATTTACACCCTGGCATGTCATACACTAAGTGGCTGTGCAGACCCTTCTACCACACACTAAGAGTTCTGTAGTGCACTTTGACCCCTTGCCATTTCAAGCCCTGTCCCCAAGCTGGTAGTTACATTTAGGGTCAGATCCTACTCCTCAGTGAAATCAGTTAAAAAAACTCCCATTTATTTCAAAAAGAACAGCATCTGGCCCAGACTCACTAGTCAGTGCTTTGTGCAAATTTTCAGTCTAGTCAGTGGCCATGCACTTATTTATTAATAAATAGAGTATCCATATACATTTTTCTTATAGGGACAGAAAAAGTGGGGAATCATTATAAAAACAAATGCCAACATATAGATGCCTATCCTTAAGCATCCAAGAAGTTGTGGGTTCTCAGCAGCAGCATAAGGTTTATCATCAAGTTAGCTGAGACTATATTGTGTTTTATTTACTTCTAAATGGATACCTGACAATATGATGATAAAAGGTCTTCTTCACAGTTCTGTGGGTTTGTTGGTTAGCTGTTCCATGTTAAAGGTTTCCTTTCTAAGCATTTTGGGCTGGTAATTAGTGTAACACACAACATGCAGAGGGAGGGTGTCTGTCCCACTGTCTGGGAAATTCTTGCAACTGCCCACATCCAGATACATATTTAGAATGTTAAAATAAGTCTTGGGAGGAGAAAGGTTAGTGAGGAGAGGAATCTGAGGTATTCAAGATGCACAATATAGTTATCACATCTCTGCAAAATGGGTGGCATTACTATTAGCAAGACACATGGGAGCAATTAGTGTAAGACTTTTACTGATGTAGAGCTGGTTGAATTATTTCCTGTAAATAATTTGTGATGAAATATGATAGCTTTTGCTGACTTATTTGCAATTTCTTTTTCATTATTTGACCAGCTCTTGTTGTAACTCTTGGCCTCCAGTATCCTCTTCCCCATTCTTAATTTTTTAATGTAATCCTTTGCTGCATTATTTAGATTGTATATCATTCAGGGCCCCCTGAATGATTTTGTCTGCCAAGGACTATGCACTCAAAGTGGCACTGTAAAAAATAATTAATTATAAATAATGACAACATAAGTCCATCTGAAACATCTAATATAAATTGTCCTTGCTGTCATTAGCTTTTCCACCCATTCTTTTGCAACAGCATGGTTTAAATCTGATTTCCCCCTGAGGACTGTTTTACTCCTCAGCAGTTATTGATTCCTATCTCCAGGATGCTCACAAATTTTAGTGGAAGTCAGACAAAAAACTAAGCTTGACTTTTCATATTCTACTGAGCTTTTAAGTATCTTTACATGAACAGTTTAACTGCTCTGCAGGAAGATGTTTCACCAACTACAAAATTCCTTTTGGTAAGAATATTACATAAACTAGATGGAAATCTGCTACATTCTGCTTTTTATTTTTCACAAGATATTTACGTAATCTATTCCTGTACACAATGTATGGCAGAATGATATGAACAATGCAGAGTTGATGCAATAGGACAGTAGTTCTGAATTAGGCTAGTGAGCTCAAAATATAGGGTCTAGGTTTAAAAATATTGGCCCCAATTCCTAGGCTATCACAGAGGAATTCAGAGCATAACTCAGGAAAAGCATGCATGTAAAAACAGCTTTAAGCTACCTTAGCGCTCTCTTACTGGACAGGTATATGAAGCCTGTCCCAGACAGTAAACTACAGCATCCTTAAGGCTACTCTAATTTATGGCAGCTGCCAATGGCAGTCACTGTTCAGCCTCCCTTTTCCTTGACCAGTCTCCTGGTGCTGTCTGCAAAGAGAATAAATAGCGTAGAAGTCACTGTACACCATTGTGGGATCCACTGAACTGGGGTGATCGTCGCATAGAGGGCTAGTCCAAGATTTGAGCTACTATAGCTGTTTCAAAGCAGAAGACTGGTGGAACCTTAGCCGAACCAATCTTCTCTCCCTTCCCTTTTCCACCCACATTCCAACACAGACACATTCACTAAAGTCATGTGGCGGAATCAACTTGTTCCCATTTCTTCTGCTGTAGTCTGGTAAATTAGTTCTTATGTCTTAGACATCAACTCCTATGTGTATTATATTCTTTTCTTTTATACCTTTAGGCAGTTCTCCACTTTCATCTTTTTTTAATTGGGTTTCATACTAGTTCCAAGGTGTGTACTTTTTAAAAGATTGACAAGGCTGTGGCACACAAAAATAAGCACAAACAGTTCCCAGGAAGTAGATAAAAGTTCCAGTACATGAGGACATTGAACTCTCCAAAGTTCAAATGGTGTCTAAACATGACTGATCTTTCCTAATCTTTAGAGATTCAGGTGTGATTTTTAACTTTTCCTATTTGGTTGAAATTATAGTAGATGTTTAAACTGTACTTTGTTCTGTTCTTTATATCTTTGCATTCTTTTCTCTTTGGTATACATCTCTTTTATTGAGACTTTTGTCTTTGTTTTCTAATTAAAAGCTTGAGTCTCCTCTGTGAAACTGGTTTCATGCTATTTATTTCAATAGAATTTAAACTGGTAACTCCATTGAAACAGTTTACAGAAACATAAAACTACTATACAAAAGTGGGGAAACAGGTCCGACATATTTAAGTTGGAAATTTTCTGTCTAATCAGCCACTACTATTGCTCATTTTCTCAACCAATGTAAGGTATTGTGAGTTTCAATAATCCTTTGCTTCATGATTGTTCTGTTAAGATCAGTAGACCTGGCTAAGGATTTATTCATTATTGTTTCTCTTGGACCAACAAAACTGAGTATTATGATGCTGCTGTTCATTTTAATTTTTTTCAGTGGTAAAAGTTAAAAACCGTTATGAAGATGTAGTTTGATGTATTATGTTTAAAGTATAAAAGGAAGCAGAACACAGATCTGATAATCAAGCTGAAAATTATCCCTTTTTATCTTAAACAATTCTTAATAACATCATATAGAAAAAGAAATGGGACACTTTTTGGAAATATTAGTTGCATAAAGCACTCAGGTAGCAGCAAGGTATATAAGTAAGTTTTTGGAAAGCTGAGTAATTAAGCCTCTTATAAATTTCGGTATCATAGTCAGCCACTAGCTCCCACTATGCCCTCCAAGAAGTGTAGCCAGCCACAATAACCTGACTAGATAAGGACATGGCACGAGATGTATTTATTCAGATGTATTAGATGAAAAACTAAAGGATAATATTCATGGTGGAGAAATATGTAAGGAAATAGATACATTGTGTTGGCAGTTATATACCCACAAAGTCATCTATTGAAAGTAAGCTGTACTACGCTGCGAGCAACCTTTCTGTTGTAGTATCAGAGGGGTAGTCATGTTAGTCTGTATCTACAAAAACAATGAGGACTCTTTAAGTACTAACAGATTTATTTGGGCATAAGCTTTCATGGGTGGTAAACCACTTTTTCAGCTGCAAGGAGTGAAAAGTACAGATACAGGCATAGTTATACTGGCAAATGAAGAAGAGGGAGTTACTTTACAAGTGCAGAACCAGTGATAAGGCCAATTCAGTCAAGGTGGATGTGATCCACTCCCAATAATTGATGAAGAGGTGTCAATACCAAGCGAGGGAAAATTGCTTTTGTAGTGAGCCAGCCACTCCCAGTCCCTATTGAAGCCCAAACTGATGATGTTAAGTTTGCAAATGCATTGTAGCTCTGCCGTTTCTCTTTGAAGTAGTTTTTTGAAGTTTTTTTTGTTGAAGGCTACTTTGAAGGCTTTTGCCTTTGGTTGTGTGTATTTGTGCTACGATGTGGACAATGGCAGAGAGCTTGCAGCTAAACAGGTCCAGTTTGACCCAGACAGTCCTGAAACAAGCAAGGAAGTGAGCGCTCTGGAGTGTGAGATCCAGCTGCTGAAGAATCTCCAGCATGACCGCATTGTTGAAGGCTACTTTTAAATCTGTTGAACGTCCAGGGAGATTGAAGTGTTCTCCTACTGGCTTTTGTTACCATTCCTGATGTCTGATTTGTGTCCATTTATTCTTTTACGTAGTGTCCCCGGTTTGGCCAATGTACATGGCAGAGGGGCATTGCTGGCACATGATGGAATATCACATTAGTAGATGTGCAGGTGAATGAGCCCCCTGATGTGGTTGGGTCCTCTGATGGTGTCACTAGAGTAGATATGGGGACAGAGAAGGCAATGGGGTTTGTTACAGGGATTGGTTCCTGGGTTAGTGTTTCTGTGGTGTGCTGTGCAGTTGCTGGTGAATATTTGCTTCAGGTTGGGTGGCTGTCTGTAAGCAAGGACTGGCCTGCCTCCCAAGATCTGAGAGTGAGGGATCATTTTTCAGGATAGGTTGTAGATCGTTGATGATGTGCTGGAGAGGTTTTAGCTGGGGGCTGTCCATGATGGCCAGTGGTGTTCTGTTATTTTCCTTGTTGGGCCTGTCTTGTAGTAGGTGATTTCTGGGTACCCATCTCGCTCTCTCAATCTATTTCCTCACTTCCCCAGGTGGGTATTGTAGTTTTAAAAATGCTTGATAAAGATCCTGTAGGTGTTTGTCTTTGTCTGAGGGATTGGAGCAAATGCGGTTGTATTTTAGGGCTTGGCTGTAGACAATGGATCGTGTGATGTTTCCTGAATGGAAGCTGGAGGCATGTAGGTAAGAATAGCGGTCAGTAGGTTTCCGGTATAGGGTGGTGTTTGTGACCATCACTTATTTGCACTGTAGGGTCCAGGAAGTGGATCTCTTGTGTGGACTGGTCCAGGCTGAGGTTGATGGTGGGGGGAAACTGTTGAAATCCAGGTGGAATTCTTCAAGGGCCTCCTTCCCGTTGGTCCATATGATGAATATGTCATCAATGTAGTGCAAGTAGAGGAGGGGCGCTAGGGGACGAGAGCTGAGGAAGCATTCCTCTAAGTCAACCATAAAAATGTTGGCATACTGTGGGGCCATGTGGATACCCATAGCAGTACCGCTGACTTGAAGGTATAGTTGTCCCCAAATCTGAAATGGTTGTGGATGAGGACAAAGTTATAAAGTTCAGCCACCAGTTGTGCCGTGGCCTCATCAGGGATACTGTCCTGACAGCTTGTAGTTCATCCTTGTGTGGAATATTGCTGTAAAGAGCTTCTACATCTATGGTGGCCAGGATGGTGTTTTCAGGAAGGTCACCAATGCATTGTAGTTTCCTCAGGAAGTCGGTGGTATCTCGAAGATAGCAAGGAGTGCTGGTAACTTTGTAGGAGCTGGTAGCTTTGTAGGAGTGCTGAGCTTTGTAACTTTGTACTCACCCACATCTTCATCATATGCACCCACAGGAAGGAGGCCCTTTCTGCTGCCACGCTGGATTTCTTCTTAATGTTGCCTGTCAGCAGAGCTCTCCCTTGAAATCCCCCAACAAAATCCTACACAAAAAGTACAAAGAAACCAGTTTCCACCCTCTTTAGGATTAACCTTTGATGCTTAAGTTCCCCTGCTTGCTCTCCACTGACACCTACCAGGGCTCTCTCCCTAGAAGTCCCAATCCTGCTCTTTTATCAGGGTTTATCATCAGAGTTTGTTCTACCCCACGAGCTTCTCCTTGTCTCTCCTGACAGACTTCCCTACTCAGAAGAGGATACAAGGGCCTACTTTCCCCTGGACTTCCTCCTTGATCCTCCAAGTCACTCCATTTGCTAGTGCCAACAGAGGGACAGGAGAGTTCTTTCCCTTTCTCCTTACAGTCTCCTTCTGCTCCCAGTTTCCTGGCTTTATCATCATCACCAGCCAGCTTCTCCTCAGCTAGGTGTCACCCTTAACTGACCCTGGCCCAGCCTCCGGGGTGACTAGGAGGGTTAATTTGCCCCTCCCATTAACTCTTTCAGAACCAGAATGGCATATATAGCTCACTACAGTGGAGCTGCAACACAGCCCATCAACAAACATTCATTCCAGCCTATGGGCTGGAGTAGAACTATAGCTCTAGTATACCTCTACATAGTAAGTTTTGGGCCACTAGGTCTGTATAAGTGCTAATCACACAGCCTTTCTGATGCTTCACTCTCTGAGGCCAAGGTCAAGCCCCACTATCAGGCTTAAAAAATGCACAAGCTGTTGTGTAGGATCTCAGCACCTGGTGAACTTCATTCAATGGCAGCAAAGCCTTGGAGTGGCCAATGCTAAAAGCAAAGAGCTTGAAATCATCACACTGCGGATGCCAAGGCATATGGAAAGTAAGGGAGCAATGATTTTAACATTATAATAGCCCATATTTCTGTGAATGGATCTCTCTGTGTATACTCCAGTATTTAAAAATAACACTAAAAACGGAGCCTGACCCAAATAGACTGAAAAACAGAGTCTAGGATTAAAACTTATAATTGATCTAAGGTAGGAATGTTAACTGTCCATCTTCACTGGAATGGCATTTCCACAGTCCCCTTTATTAAATTTTCAGAACCAATTACAAAGACAGAAAAGTACTTCTTCAAGAATTCTTTTCTATCGCTAAAACTTAAAAGGGACAAACTAATGAGAGTGTGGAGGAAAGATCTGAACTACCACCTCAGTGGAAAAAAAATGGAACAAAGTGTGTAGGAATACAAATTCAGCCAATGACTGAAGGTTGAAACTTATCCAACAAAAAATCATCTTCAGAACATTTTGGGATGTGTGAAAACTACAAATGCTAGAACAGTGAAGAGGAAACTGGGGATCTCATCCATATGTTATGGAAATGTGACTGCCCACTAGTAAATTATTTCTGGAGAAAAGAAGAACTGCTAACACTATTATAAACACAGGGCCTGCCTAATGATTAAAGGTTTGTTTTTTTTCATCTGGGAATTCTTAATGGTCAGTTGTGGCCAATTAGATACCCTATGTCAAGAAATCATCTTTGATATACAGTAGAATTATGACTGAGAAATATGGAATTATTTAGAAATTACCTTTAAAACAGAAAGACAGTCAACAGCCTCCTAGGAGGATGCGACCACTAATATGCAAGCTCAGAGATGCACTGTACAGCAGGTGCAGTTAAAGAGCTTCACTGGTTAAAGGATTCTGCTAAATTCACAGATAATCCCTATCCTTGAACTTGCAAAGCTCATCGTAATCGGTAGAAATCTTTCAGACATTTTAAAGGCACCCAAATCAATATGAAAGTAAACTGAGAAACAAACAAACCCTAAGGACCAGGTTCAGCCACTCTTACTTACAGTTAATAGAACCCTATTCCACATGTAGCCCTGTTGAGTTCAGTTGGACCACTCAGTCAGGTACTGTTCAGCATGAGTCAGGGAAGTAGAATCTGGCTTTAAATTTTGTATCTATAGATACATTTTATAAAGGTAAGATGTGCCCCCATTTATTTATTCTTATAATACAAGAGCAAGGGGATACTGAATTAAATTGAAAGGCAACAAATTTAAAACTGATATTTTTAAAAACACAATGCATAATTAACTTGCAGAACTCATTGCCCCAAGACATAATTGAAGCCCAAAGCTTAGTACTAGGATTCAAGATAGGTTTAGATGATGTACATGCCAAAACTCCAGCATTTTAACTCCATCCCTGAGGAGGGAGGGAGGATCCATGAGAGCAAGAACAAGTGAAATGGAATGGGGAAGAGGAGGGGTTTGGAAAACGGGGAAGGGACAGAATTAGTGGGAACATAAGGAAATGCAATCAGAGGGAAAGGGAAAAGAGGAGGAATGGAGAAAGAGGAAGAATCCAAGACAAGGAGATAAGTTTGAAACACTGTTTTAAGTATTGAACAGAAAGTTTAGGAGGAAACTATATTTCAACAGAATGATGACATTGTTGGGAGGCATTACAAATCTCAAGCCCCACCATGCAAGGGAGGGGAAGACAACACACATCTAAATGGAAGTGCTAGGGACGTCCTTAATGTCTGAAATACCATGTAATTGGGGAGAGCTGTATCTGTTTAACTGAGGGGTGAACTGAGCCTCTAGCACAGATTTGACAATTGCCATGTTGGCATTTAATTTGCGGGTGTAGTTAGCACTGAAAACTGAAGTATGCCAGTTGCTCACCAAGAAATCAGGGAACAGCCTTTAAGCTGTTAGAGCTGAGATCCCATGTTTTGGAGTCAATTTATACCAAAAACAGACCATGTTTTCTCCATGCAGCATCCAATTAGCATGAGATATTGTTAGGCTACAAAAGATAATGTCACAAGCTATCCTGATCTGTACCTATTAGCTAACTAACCCCACCCGCTCCCAAAAAAATGTAGTATTCAACATTTCCACTAGCTTATATTAGTAGCTCTTGCTACCCAAAGTGGTATAATCCAAGATAAAGAATGTCAAATGTAATAAAATTATATACAGGTTCTTGGTCACTAATTGTTTCTGCAAAAACAAAAAAGATAGTTTTAAAAAGCTCTGAAGATTGCAATGGTGCAGCTATATGCTATTTATTTTGGTCTGGTATGAGAAGGAAAAATTATCAGTACATCCTGTTATCTATAACACAACTATCTTTTTGCTGCCAACCACTAATCAAAACTTAACACCACTAGCACTATCATTTTATCCTTATTCCAAGATGACAGAACTTTATTATGAATAAATTACATTTAAATAACATTTTTAAAAAAAACTCACTTTTGCTTTGAACCTGAACATTTTCTCTTCTTTGCTCAGTAATATATGCATTTGCAGAAAATAATTCTCCATGCTAGTAAGATTCATAACACTTTGGATTTATTCTGGGTACTAGTTTTATTTTTCATTTCTTTATTCATTCTTTTTTATGTAGTATTTGCGGAATTCAGCATCTGGAGCGAGCAGGAAACAAGTTGACTCTCTTTGACTCCCTTTATTTCTGCATAGTGACATTTTCCACTGTGGGGTTTGGGGATGTTACACCCAAGATCTGGCCTTCAAAACTGCTGGTTGTCATTATGATCTGTGTTGCCCTTGTGGTGTTGCCCATACAGGTAAACTCTGATTGTTTTCCATTTGGAAGAGTTGGCAAAGTTTTGGGGGAAAGAGTATATTATCTTGAAATATATCTTGCAACTGTCTTTACTGTGTATATATAATATAAAAAAAAAGTACACCATCATGTATGCTTCTTCATTTTATGCACAGAGTTGGAGCTTTCTTATTTGTCTTCCTGTTTGTAAAATAAATGTGTATATAGTTTATATATGCTAAAATGATAGAGGCTAACAAGTTTTCAAATCCTTGTAGAAGCTGTTGGCTCCAATCATACACCAAAGAACATACAGACACCATGTGTTGTCCAAATTTATCATCATGCAGGGATTTACTTTATTGTGAACTTAAATAATAGCAGCAAAATCAATCAGCAGCCAAAGCTTTCTCCAGACACTTAGCTCTTCCTAGTATTTCTCCCTAGTTCTTTCTGCTTCAGAGTGACACCTCAACCCCTCTTGTACGACTAGGTCAGAACTAATTGGACACGACAGATTTGATTTGTGACTCAGGCAAAAAGTCGTCTTGTCCTTATATATCTATGCAAGGTTCAAGCACCTTACATCAGGCTGACTGAACAGAAGAGCTCTACGCTCTCATGCGGTAACTCAGAATCTTCCTTTTTTTTTTTTAACACCAAGTTAATATACTATCAGCTACATTTTAGTGGGCATGCAGTGAGAGAAGGGTTTTGTGTACTGGTCTGAGCACAGGACTGGGGGCAAGCTCTTATCATGGCTCCAACTGAAACACTTAACATCCCTGCCTCAGTAGAATGTGGATGAGAAAACACTCTGCCTCATTGGGTTGTTGTGAACATTAGCTAGCTTGTAAGGAGCTTAAAAGGTGAAATGGCATATGCAAGGTGTATTAGTGGTACTAATTGTATATAAAACATTTGGACATTAGTTCATTGAATTAATGCTTTTATGTATTTAATTATTCCAGATACATTGCATATCATATTGATCCCTAGATTTCCCTTTATTAGGATCACAAAGCAGAATTTATTGTGAACCAGGAGATGCTGATTAAGGTGTAGAGGGAAAAGTGCCACTTATTGAAGTCCACTTCAACATCTGTCGTAGTCAATACCAAAAAATACTCAGTAGTTCTCCAGGAGCAGCAGGGACAGAACATGATGTTTCTATTAGCCATATGTTTAAGTGATGCCAATATTTAAGGTGCAGATCAGACAGTAAGAGATAATATGCAGACATCATTGTATTAAGTGTTGCCATCTTTAGATTTTTTTAAATCTCTGGGGAGAAACCGAGGCATTGTTCCATCTACAGAAGTAATACGTTGGTGTTTTTCTTACACTCCCATTTCCTGGAGTCATGTAAATTACAGATGAACCCTAAAGGCTCAAATACCAGAAAAAAATACATTTAAAAATAATCTCATGAGTTAACTCAAGTTTATGATGTTTGAATGCTTGAGAGTGGCCATATTGATGCATTATTGTGCTATCCCATCTGCTTGGTTGTAAATTGCTGCTCTTGAAAAGAAAAGATAAAGGGTGGGGGTTCTAAGTGTGTCTTTAATTGAGTGGATGGACTAAAGCATAAAATATAAT